>NC_080185.1:117111022-118311022 GCF_950295315.1 Erinaceus europaeus
TCCAAGCTTTTAAACATTTTCATGGGGCCAACAGGTAGATCGCCTGGTAGAACACACACTTGACTATACTTAGGACTAAGGTTCAAACCCCTGGCCCCATATGAGAGCATCTGCATCAGGAGAAGCTTCATAAACACTGGAGTGATCCCATGGTATAGCCCCTTATATCTATCTAAAATTGAGGGGGGGAAGAGTCCATTGGGAGTGGTGGAATTGCACAGGTACAAAACCCAGAAGGTAACATATCATCATCATAATAACAATACGATATTTGCACCACTAAAAAGGGTGAAAAAATAATTAAAACATTTTGTTATGGTTCATTCCATTTTTCTTGCTCTAGATGGAGTAAAGAAGTAGACTTGGGGAGGACGGTGGTGGTGCACCTGGTTGGGCACACTTGTTACAACACACTAGGACTTGGGTTCAAGCCCCAGGTCCCTACCTGCAAGGAGGAAGCCTCATGCATAGTGAAGCAGGGCTGCAGGAGTCTTTTTCTCTCCTTCTCTCTCTCTCTCTCTCTCTCTCTCTTTCTCTCTCTCCCTCTTTCTCTCCCTCTCTCTCTCCTTCTCTCACCATCTCTCACTCTCACTCTCCCCTTTCCATGTCAGCTTCTCTCTGTCTCTATCCAATAAATCAATGAATAAAATATTTTCAAAAGAGGTAGAATGATAGAATGTTGATGGGCCAAGAAGACTGCTATGCAGACTATAAAAGATGAGGGGGTCAGGAGGTAGTTCATCAAGTAGAGGACACACTTTACCATGTTCATGAACCTGCATTTGAGAACCTGGCCATCCCATGGGGGCACCAAGCAAAGAGTAATACTCACAAGCGGTGGGGTTGTGCTGTTGTATCTCTCCTCTCTCTCTCTATTCATCACTCTGTACATGGAAAAGGAACAAAAAGTAAGAGTCCACCAGGAGCGCTGGAGTTGGGCTTCCCTATGAAGCCATAGGGAAACTCTGATGGCAAAGATAAATAAATAAATATTTAAAAAATTAAAAATCAATCTATAACTTTTTCTGAAGAAACAAATGTGAAAAGTTATGTTTAGATCTCATATTACAGAGATTTTCAGCTAAAAAACAAGGATATTTTTTCAATATTTTCCATATCTTGCAGAGAGACATGGAAGAAAAGACAGTCATGATAAACACTGCTTTTTTTTTAAGGTAGTATTGGGCAGACAGGGACTATAGAGCTGGTAGTAAATTTAGACACAGAAGAGTTGATGATGGTGTCTTTGTGGGTCCCCCCCAAACTGACTCAAGTAAGTAGTGAATTTCTTCCATCTTTGTAACAAGAATTAAGCCCTGTATGAAATTTGGTGGTGAGTTTGATATGGCACCCCTGTAATGTTATAATCTTATAAATCATTATTAAATCACTAATTAAAAAAATAAAGAAAACTCAGAAGGGGCCCCCAAATTGGAGAGTTGTATACAGTTCTCTGTATAAAATTTTTTCTAATAAAGGAAATAAATAGACCTTATGCAATAGATATGTTTTGATTCTTCAAATAAGTCCAGTCATCTATAAGTCCTCAAATGACTTAAGTCAGAAGGTCGGTCAAATCTTGCTCAGAATAGCAAATAAATTAGCCTTTTCCCCTGCTCTACCCCACCCCTTATATTTTACAGTGATTGTCATAACCTGGCAACTAATGATAAGTGCATGTTCTTAATAGTAATATCCAGATCAGTGTATGGCAGTTTTGAGGTAGTAAAAACTACCCTACTGGAAGTGGGTCTGTGACCAGAGATATTGGCACCTCCCGCAGCTTACTAGAAATGTAGAGTCCAGGGCTCCTCTCCAGGCTTACTGGCTCTGAATCTGCATTGTGACAAGACTCCTTAGGAGATTCCCATTCACATTAAAGTCTGAAGAGTTCTGATATAAAAAGTGGATAGGAGTGGTCTGGGAGGTGGTGCAGTAGAGAAAGCATTAGACTCTCAAACATTAGGTCCAGAGTTCAATTCCCAGCAGCACATATACCAGAGTGATGTCTGGTTCTGTCTCTCCTCCTGTCTTTCTCATTAATAAGTAAAATTTTAAAAAACAAAATAAATAAAAGATGGAGGGGACTGGGAGGTATTCTGCAGGAATAGCACCTTGCATGTGTGAGGTGCTTCAGGTACAGCAGCTGGGTTTGAGATTCAGCACCTCATAGGAACACCATGATGACACACTCTGGGAGCTCCTTGGATGGGAGGATGGCACTGTAAAATCTAATTTTCTCTCTCTCTGTCTATCTATCCATCTAGCTCCTTCCTTCCCTCTCCCTCTTTTTGAAAAAAAAAGAAGAAGAAGAAGAAGAAAAATTGAGCTGGGTAGGTTGCTCAGAGGTGTCATGCATATGTGAGACCCTAGATTCACTTCCTGGTGCAACATAAAAAGAAATATGAGGAGAAATAACTCCTGTATGGGCACTGAAGTGATGAGACCTTTGGTGGAGGGTGGGGTGGAGAATTGAGACCAAAACTCCACCCATGTGTGGATATGTATCTTGAATAAGGGGTAGTGTTTTTCTCCACAATTAGAGATAAGTTTTATGAAAAGAAGACTCTTTGTAAGGAAGGTCATTGACTAAAGTCACACACAAACTTGCTTGTTCCAGTTGCACGGCTGGAGTTGTCCCCACAACTATGGCTTGTATTCCCAGGGAAGGTGAGAACTCTTCTGAGTAAATAGGCACAAACTTTGGCACCCAAGAGTCAGTTCCCAAGAGTCAGTCACGAAGTGACCGCAGTCACACCCCAACCCTATTGAATTACATATCCCAAAACAGTGATCTAGTATGAAAAGGAGAAAGTGCAACTTGCTGGAGCCGGGATTAGTATAGCAAATTCCAAATCCAACATATACACTCCTCCTCAACAGGACAGGGCATGCTTGTTAAGAAGACAGTCTGGTCTGGGTTCACACACCACTTCTATCACTTACTGTAAGGACTCAGACAAGTGTTTTAAGCTTGACTATCCACATCAGTAATAATTGCATCTACTTCATGAAGTGATTATGAGGATTAACTATATAAAACATTCCTGCAATGCCTGGCATATAGAAGAACTCAGTATGAAACAAATTCTCTTGCTATCGTCATTTTTAACCTAGATCACTTCTCACTTCTGGCTTATGGTGATGCCAGGGATTGAACCTGGGATCTTGGAGCCTCAGGCATGAAAAATCTTTTTTCTTTCTTTCTTTTCTTCCTTCTTTCTTTATTTCTTTTTATTTATTTATTTAGTTAGTTTTTGCATAACAACTATCCTATCTCCACTGCCCCTTGCCATCATCATTCTTATTATTGCTATTATTACTAGAGATCTGCTTCTGATTTAACAGTAATTAGCACTTTCTGGGAAGATTGTTCAACCAGTTCCATATGCACTCCATCCCCAACTGTTTTTCATCCTGTTCACAATTCTCCATCTTACCAGGAAGTGGATTTTTGTCAAACACTCTGACAAGCACGACTAAGATCCAGTTGCAGAGTCTTGACACCAGAGCATGTTCCGAGTCTGCCAGAGCACAAAAGATCTGGGGGCTCACTGGGCATGGCACAGTGACTCCACACCGTT
Organism: Erinaceus europaeus; assembly: GCF_950295315.1. Lineage (NCBI taxonomy): Eukaryota > Metazoa > Chordata > Mammalia > Eulipotyphla > Erinaceidae > Erinaceus > Erinaceus europaeus. The sequence continues at coordinate 117,114,607 of NC_080185.1, forward strand.
TACTAGCCAAGCCCTCTTTCTTATCCAAGTACCCATAAACCACTCGATTTAATAATTCATTCTCAGATTTTGAGTGAATTCAATTTCCAGCTTGAGGTTAGAGTTTTGGGAAATTCAGACATTTTCCCTTTTCCAATCTTTGATCTCTCTTCTTCCCCACAGTTCCTTACAATTACCAGCAGTGGCTCAGCCATTTCATCTGCATTTGTCTGAATTCTCTCTGATTATCATTTTTCTGTGTCAGAAGACACCAATCCATTTATAGCAGCTTGTAACTCCCTTCTGATCTCCTCACTTATCTCTGTCTTCTATTCCCCTTAGCCAAATGCATTCTGACCTTTCTGCATTCTCTCTACTGCCCACAACACGACCCAGTCAGGCGCAAGCAGTCAGGCTAATCCTGTTATTCATTGTGAGCCAGGCAGAAATTGAAAAACCTATCTCAACAAGAGGTGACTTTTTTTCTTAGTCAAACCTTGATTCACTTTGGATTAAAATAGTTCTGATAAGAATTTTAGCGGGTTGTGTTTGCTCTGTTTTAAATGAGATAATGTTCAATGGTGCTTTGACTCTAAAGCTGAGGACAGAGGAAAAACAAGTAACTCCATATTCTAAAGACACCCACTCTATAGTGTGGCTGTCACCCACCCCACAGGACAGTAGGCAGGAGCATGTAGGTGCTGGGGGAGGCAGAGGAGGCCCGATTCCCTCCAAACTCCCTGAACTGAATACTGGGGAAGGAGCCACAGAAGTCACAAGGTAACTAAGGATGCAGTTGTGGCGTACACTGTCAGTTCCAGCGGGGCAGGATGAAGGAGTGCCTACAGGGGATGCAAAGGTGGCATCCCACTGCATATGTAGAAAAAAGAGGAGAATAAGCAGAGGCTTGAGCTACCCAGCCTGGAGTGGCACTGAGGAGGGATAGTAGAAGATGTGCCTACGTGCAACATTTGGCAAGACAAAAATGCAAAAATGAGCAATTTCCCATAAACCAAAGAGACCGTGAGGAAGAAGATGTCTGGGGTGGAGCCATGATGCTAGCACCCCATCCAAGAGGGCTGCTGGCTAGACAAAGGCAACTGGAGACTGAGGGCACACCCGCAGTGGTAGTTTCTGAGGGAGAGGAAAGAAACAGACTTAGCCAGCTTGTTATCAAGAATCTAAGTAATGGGGCTCTCGAAGGCAGTGTCAGTTGCCTTCGTTTTGCCCCTGTTGGTGGGTCATCTGGGCATGTTATTGAACTGTAGGTTCTGATTCTATTCATCTGGGATGGGGCACTGCATTTCTAATAGGGTACAGGGACTCCAGATTCGTGGGCCATGCTGGTATGTGGACCAGCATGGAGAGGGCAAAGCTCTAAATGATTAGTTCTTAAATTCTTTGTTCTCAAAGTCCTTTGCACTCTTAAAAACGTATTGCCCCTCCAAGAATTTTTTGTTTACATAAATTACAGCTATTGGCATTTGCTGTATTCAAAATTATAACTGAAAATGTTTACTATTTTTTGACTGACTCACTTAAAATAACGTTAAAGCCACATGCTAGCATAAATAACATTTTGCAAAAGGTAAACTATCTTCTCCAAAATAAAAAAATCAGTGAGTGGCATTAGTTTACATTTTTGGAAATCTCTGACTTAACAGGAGACAGTTGAATTCTCACATTTACTTCTGCCTTGCCTCTGTTGCAGTGTATCGGTTTTGTTGAAAAAATATGAAGAATAAGTAGTCTCACACAGACACACGGTTGGAAAGAGGAGTATGTTAATAAATTCTTCAGGTAATTAACAATAGTCTGTTTTGATACTACACTGAAACCCAGAAGTGATAATTTCTTAAAGGTCAGCTCCAGTGTAGACTGAAAGCATAGCAATGAACCTTTCATCTTCTGGTACATTAAAAACCGTTGGTCTGTTTGCACATTGAGTGGATCTTTATCCACAGGTAATTTTGTCAGAGCATGTACAGATAATTTTAAAATATTGGCTTTACTGAGTTATGCAGATGTTCCCAGTGTTAGCACTTTTCACTTATGTTAACTTCAAAAAGTCACATTTGCTAATGTCACCACTGATCTCACACAAAAAACAGTTTTTAAGAACTGAAAAGGTTTTGCAATGCTGAATACAAGTTTTAATTTGTGCTTGAAACCTTGAATTTCATCATTGGCAACAAATGCCTTCAGTTGTTTTTAAAGTGGCAGACTTAATCATTTGCAATATAATAGCCGCCAAGTACCTAAGTCTAAATAACCATATTTATCAGGATTTTTTTAAAGTGAGAATGATTTTTTTTGAGAAAATAGTGGCTCACAGCTCAGAAAAAAATCATAAACCTATTTTTTTCTCTATTGTACTTCAATGCTTTCTGCTTACTTCTCATTTACCTAACAGAATATTAAAAAGGTATGTATTATAAGGTCAGCATTTAACACAATTAGTTTTTTTTTTTTTTTTTACTGTTCTGTCAAGGATATTGTTGATTGAAATCAGATTCTATTTTGTTTTGTTTTGTTAGCAAGAATGACAGCAATGAAGAATACTGTGACTATTTAATAGAGTTTGGTGTCATTGCTTTGACTTGTGCTAAGGCACAGACCTTTTTTTTTTTAATTTTTTATTTAAGAAAGGATTAGTGAACAAAAGCATAAGGTAGGAGGGGTACAACTCCACACAATTCCCAACACCCAATCCCCATAACCCACCCCCTCCCCTGATAGCTTTCCCATTCTCTATCCCTCTGGGAGCATGGACCCAGGGAAGTTGAGGGATGCAGAAGGTAGAAGGTCTGGCTTCTGTAATTGCTTCCCCGCTGAACATGGGCGTTGACTGGTCGGTCCATACCCCCAGACCATTTTAATCACCATTGTTTCTGCACTCTCACTGCCAAAACCAACACAGGAAAGAGACAGTGTCTTCATATTCATTTGAAGCAGTTTTGATCTCACAGACCAAAGGAAGAGTATCTGAGTACTGCCCTAAGGAACTCACCATGTCCCCATAAGAAGACAGTGCTTGGAAAGCTGCCACCAGAGAGTACAAAGGCTTGGTAGTGTGCACCAAAGAAGTCACAACAACCAAGAGAGAACGAGAATAGCAGTCACTAGGCGGTCTTTTTCCCTTTTCCTCTCCTATCTCTCTTCAGTCAGTATGTTTGCTGACCAAAGCCTTGGAGAGGGTATAGGTTGTATTAGAGAGCTAGTCCTGGCCATTTCAACACAGCTCAACCTTAGGCTTGGACAGGAGAAGAAATGAGATTGAGATCAAAGTTGAGGTTGACTTTTTCAGCTGGACTGGACTTCCAATAAAAAGTCACCAGAAAGTTATGGAGTTTGCCCAAGATATTGTTAGGAAAACGGGAAGGGCAATGAGACAGAGCACAGTTGGAAGCAGAGATTAAAGCTAAATAAAACACTTTCATGTTTCTATCCCCACTGAGTTGAAACTCTTCATTAAAATGTTATGTCTAGTCCCCCTTCCATTTAGATACATACATATTTAAGCTAATTGAAAAACCTCCTATGTGACATGCCATATTCCTTTTCTTCCTTGTCAACATTGTATTATTCATCTATTCAACAAAGTTCCATTGAATGCCCACTGTGCCAGGTTCTTTTCAAAAGACATGGGAAACACCAGTGTGTGTGTGTGGGGGGGGATGTTGTTGGTCTTTCTTGGTAATTGCTATTTTTAAAGCTTTTGCAATTGTTACCTTTTTTTAAATTTTTCTATTGGGGGATTAATGGTTTACAGTTGAAAGTAAAATACAATAGTTTGTACATGCATACCATTTCTCAGTTTTCCACATAACAATTCAATCCCCACTAGGCCCTCTTCTGCCATCATGTTCTAGGACCTGAGCCCCCCGGTCCCCAACCCCAGAGTCTTTTAATTTGGTGCAATACACCAACTCCAGTCCAAGTTCTGCTTTGTGTTTTCCCTTCTGATACTGTTATTCAACTTTTGTCTATGAGTGAGATCATCCCATATTCATCCTTCTTTTTCTGACTTATCTCATTTAACATGATTTCTTCAAGCTCTATCCAAGATGCAGTGAAGAAGATAAATCCATCATTTTTTATAGCTGAGTAGTATTCCATGGTGTATGTATTCCACAACTTTCTCAACCACTCATTGTTACTTTTTAAGGTTATGTTTCTTTGGTTATGAGATGAATAGAGAGGGAGAGAGAGATAGACAAAACCAGAGCATCACTCTGGCATATGCAATGCCAGGGATCCAACTTGGTACCTCATGCATGCAAATTCAGTACTCTACCCACTGCACCATCTCCCTGGCCTCATAATTGTTACTTTTTACAGTTTTATGGGTTTTCTTTTTCTTGCCCCCAAACCATACAGGCTAAGTTGCAAAGTATGTCAAGATCTTGGAACAATATAGTAGGGTTACTAGAGTTTAGCTAAATATTCTGAGTGCTCTCTTTGTACATAAGTTGATCATAAGAAACATAGCCAGAAATCTATAAATCTATAACACAGGGCCTGTCCAGCTTGCTCCAACAGTCAACGTTATCTGATACTATACTTTTTTTTTTTACTTTATCAGTGACTTAATACTTATTTACGAAATTGTAAGGTAACAGGGGGTATAATTCTGCATCATTCCTACCACCAGAGTCCTTTGTCCCCATTCCCTTCATTGGAAGCTACTGTAGTTCCCCCAAGGTCATAGATATGGGTTGACTATTATTTCTATAATTGTCTATATTTATATCTATTTGCCCTTTTATTTTTCTGTGATCCTGTCCTCTCTTCCCTTCCAAGGCACATTCACACCTATTACGACTTCTGAATTTCCTTCCTCTTTTCCTCTTCTCTTTCCGTGTGCTCATAGAGTTGGAGTTCAGAGCCCTCTGTTCATCTTCCCTTATCATTTCTCCCCCTCTGAGAGTATGGACCGGAATTCTTTTGGGGGTGCAGAAGGAGGGAGTTCTGGTTTCTGTAATTGCTTCTCAGCTGGATATGGGCCTTGGCAGGTTGATCCATACCCCCAGGCTGTTTCAGTCTTTCCCTAGTGGGGTAGGGCTCTGGAGAGGTGAGGCCCCAGGGCTCATTGGTGAGGTTGTCTGCCCAGGGCAGTCATAGAATCTTAATAGCATCTGCAGCTTGGTGGCTGAAAGGTGGTACGATATAAAGCAGGACAAAATGATTAATGAACAAGAAACAAAAAGTAGGAGTAGAGTAGATGAGAATAGGGATCTTAGGGTCGAAAGAAGCTAGGAAATCTATTTTAGGTATGTTCCTAGGGGTCCATGACTTTTGTAGTTTTTACTTGATTTTGATAGCTAATGTGGAGGTGGGCAAAAATACTGTCTGGGAAGATGGTATCAGAGTTGAGACTAGAACTAGAAAGCTGGATTATGGCAGAGAGTAGCTCCCAAACTTGCAGATAATCTATAAATAAAATTAGCGGTTTACCCAATCCACCTGATTCAAGACCCATATATATTCTTCTTCTTCTCCTTCTCCTTCTCCTTCTCCTTCTCCTTCTCCTTCTCCTTCTCCTTCTCCTTCTCCTTCTCCTCCTCCTCCTCCTCTTCCTCCTCCTCCTCCTCCTTCTTTTTCTCCTTCTTCTTCTTCTTCTTCTTCTTCTTCTTCTTCTTCTTCTTCTTCTTCTTCTTCTTCTTCTTCTTCTTCTTCTTTTTAGCACAGGAACCTATGTAACCCCTGAATCCTTGTTCATAGTCACAACTGGGAACATTCTAGGCTGCACTTATTTCAGGACCAGTCTTCCCTGACTGGCAGGACAGGATGACCCAGCCTCCCTTCAGAGTGTGGAGCAGTCCCTACCAATGCTACTTTATAAGGAGGGCAAGTTTCTGGAGTGGCCCATGAAAGGGCTTATGATGATATTCCTGATAGAAGTGACCAGTGATGGTGGAGAGAGGGATTTATTAGAGATATATGCCCATCATATCTGTGTGGGAATCCAAGAATTCCATAACTAGGGCCCCAGATAATGGGTGGTCTTGTACTGACCAAAAAAAGTCCACCTGATAATATACTTGGCAGAAACCCAAGAGCAAAAGGCTTAAGCCAAGACTAATAATAATGGCAACATTTTTATTTCAGTGATGAAGCAGTAGCTGAAGGCACTAAAGACAGAGTCCAACTCCCTTCAAGAAAAGGGAGTCTGATGAGGGCATGGCAGGGATAGGATCTTAGTCAAATATATTGGTGTTCACGTGAAAACTTTAGCCTTAGTTGTAACAAAACCCAGCTCACCTGGTATTCATCCTTCTCCAGACCTAAGCTGGGAGTGAGAGTGTTTTGCAGACATCTATCATGTGGAGTTGAGAAGTTGTACCTATATGTCAACAACTGTACTATAAATCATTAAACCCTCAATAAAATGACAAGGGGAAGGGGAACCAGCTTACAAGACTGAATGGACACTCCAGATTGAATTTGAGACAAAGGGAAGTTTGATGAGACATGTAATGATGTAAGGCAGAATACAAACAGCACTAAACCAGAAAATAAGAACATAAAAAGTCCAAAAGAGTTATACTTTTTCCCATATTTTCTTCAAAGTTGTTTATTCAAGCATATGAACATATGTGTGCATTTACCATAGTCTCTCCCAGTAGAGATGTCAGGCAGCCCCCCTGCTCCATCCTCCATTGCTGACACTATAGTCTATTTACATAACCATTGTTTTGCCTGAAAGATCCCCACCTTTGATCTATCTTCTTTCTACCTCTGGACCTGCCCTGCCTGCAGGGTACATTAATCCTGCCAGTTAAAACCCTAGCAACCATTGCTACAGAAGCTTTCTACCTTCCCACTCTTTCCTTTTCTCCATCCCCTTTACTAGCCATTTCCTTTTCTGACTTGACACTTCCGGTTCTAAATATATAAAAGTGTTGTCTCTTCTTCTTCTTCTAGCATTTGCCCTTCTTCTGTAGCCAGTCAACAGCGTCAGGTTGAGCCTGATGTAAAGTTTCCAGACCTCCTTTGAATCTGGAGAGGTGGCAGTCATTGACTATGTGGGTCATAGTCTGTCTGTAGCCGCAGGGGCAGTTCGGGTCGTCTCTGGCTCCCCAGTGATGGAACATAGCGGCGCACCGGCCATGGCCTGTTCGATAGCGACTGAGGAGGGCCCAATCATAACGTGCTAGGTCAAAGCCGGGTTGACGCTTGCAGGGGTCTGTGATGAGGTGTTTGTTCTTTACCTCAGCTGACTGCCAACTCTGTTTCCAAAAGTCTGGAACAGAGAAGTTCAGTGTAGGCATAGGGGACCAGATTGGGTGACGAGACGTCAAGCGTTGGACAGGGTGGGCGAAGATATCCGCGTATATTGGCAGGTCCAGTCAAGCGTAGACGTGGGAAATGAACTTAGATGATGCCGCATCCCAACGAATATCTGGCGGGGCGATGTTGCTAAGAACTGGCAGCCATGGAACCGGGGTGGAACGGATGGTTCCAGAAATGATCCTCATGGAGGAATATAATTTGGAATCGACCAAGTGGACATGGGGGCTACGGAACCATACTGGGGCACAGTATTCTGCAGTGGAATAGCATAATGCCAGAGATGATGATCGTAGTGTGGAAGCGCTCACGCCCCATGAGGAGCTGGCCAGTCTTGCAATGATGTTATTCCTCACGCCCACCTTTGCTGCAGTTTTTATGAGATGTTCGTGAAATGACAGAATGTGATCGAGAGTAACGCCAAGATAGACTGGCTGGGTTTCATGCCGGATTCTCGTACCGCCAAGCTGCACATTAAGCCGAGGCATGGTGTAGATGGAAAACAGATGATACCATTTTTGCAGTGCTAGGGATTAGTCGCCATTTTTTACAGTCATCAGATATCAGAGACATATCTTTCGTGAGTGTTTCCGTGAGGATGTCGAACTTGGATGCCTGAGTTGCACAGCAGATGTCATCGGCGTAGATGAACTTCCTTGAAGAAGTTTCTGGGAGGTCATTGATGTAAATATTGAATAGCGTAGGAGCCAGAACAGAGCCCTGGGGGAGGCCACTTGAGACAAGTCTCCATCTGCTAGACTTGTCACCCAGATGCACCCGGAATCTTCTGTTTTGGAGAAGAAACGATATAGTGTTGGCCACCCATGGAGGCAGGCATCTTGAGATCTTGACTAGGAGACCACGATGCCAGACCATGTCATAGGCAGCTGTGAGATCAACAAAGACAGCACCCATCTTTAAATTCTTCTGGAATCCATTTTCAATGTAAGTTGAGAGGGCCAGGGCTTGTTCGCAGGTAGATCTTCCTGGGCGGAAACCAGCTTGGGCGGGTGATAGGAATTTCTCTGTAAGAGGAGAAATACGTGACAGAAGCAGCCTCTCAAGGAGTTTGTAACACACGGAGAGGAGAGAAATAGGTCTATAGCTGGCGGCCAGTGTTGGGTCTTTCTTTGGTTTCAAAACCGCTATAATCTTCACACGACACCAAACTTTGGGCATAGACTCAGATTCCAAGATGTGGGACAGGAATGAAGCAAGCTACTTCTTTGCCGCGGGACCCAGGTTAAGAATGAGTTCTGGGGTGATGTTATCATAGCCAGCAGCCATTCCCGGTTTAACCCTCTTCAAAGCGTCTTCCAGTTCATACAGTGTAAAGGGAGAGAGTTTTGGAGATGGACAAGATAACCGGAAGTGGGATGACCACTCATGGGAAATTTCCCTTTTCCAGACTGGGTTGATCTTAGCACATCCCACTTGAGTTGGGTGACTGGCCACTGAGTTTGGAGATACGGGAGGATGGGAGACGGGAGGGGGTTGGCTACCGGCACCCAGTCTGTGAAGAAGCTTCCAGGCCTTCCTACTTGAGTGGGTGAAGTTCAGACTTTCCGTGAGTTGTTGCCAGCGGGCTTGGCGTGCTGCATCCAGGGAGGCAATGAGATGGTCAGCCACATCTGGATCTCCCGACTCATCATACTGCTTTAGTAGTTGCTCGCATTCAGCATCAAGATAAGGCGTATAGTTAGCACGTCTCCCATGAGGAATGGCTTGGGAAGCTGCTTTGAAGATGGCTTGGCAGAAGCACCTGTAGGAATCTTCAGAGGGGATAGAGTTAATTGGAATTGCAGGAATAGATTTGTTGGTAAGATCACTGAACAGACGCCAGTTTGCTTTCCGAAAGTTCCATCTTAGTTTCTCCGAGCACAGAATCAGTGGGAGCTGGAGACCAATGTGGATGATAGCTGGGCGGTGATGACTATGCGGGAAGATCTTGAGAACTTGTCTCGTAGCGGGAAAGGCTTGGCCTTGTCTCTGATCAATAAAGACACATTGCATTCCCCCTCCGCCACGAGTTCCTGGTCGCTCTCCCACATTGCTGAGTAAGCAGCAGTCCAGCTTGGCTCCAGTAGAGTTCTCTCCAACCCAGAGAGCATATGCCCAGGAAGAAACACCCTCATGCTAGCCTAGCATAGAGAATTCAGTAAATACATCGGAAACTCTAGAATGAAGCACTGGCATTCATGTGATCAACTCTGAATATGTCTCCAATCTCACTACTATTCTTGTTATGCTTCCCTCCTGCTCCTTTACTTTTTTATTTTGTTTTGGCTTCCCAGTTACAGTTTTTTATCCAATCTTTCTATTTCTCCAACACTTATAGGTTCTTATTGCATTCTTTGATTTTTTTTTCTCCACTCATGATGTTCCCTTGAGATAGTTCTTTCAGGAATGACCCTCATTCAATTCCTCTCCAAGACCTCATCATATTCCCCCAAATTCCCAGAGTCCTGACTGAACACCAGATGACTTCCCAGCACTTGCCTTCTCCTGTAACCTGGAGAGAAGAGATTAAACAGATAAGCATTTCTTCTTGTTCCCTGTTTCCTTAAACAATAATCATAGGACCTGAGGGAAATGCAAAATCTCTAGAGAATTATGGACCAATAAAAAAATACTAACAACCTTACATTTAATTATCATTGCCATCTCAGAACAAAGCTTCTCAAAATGCTGTGTGTTGTGCCATATACATAGACTCATCCTAGGGTTCTTGTTAGAAATACTGATTACAAAGACAACTTCAAACCAGTCCTCTTGGTTTGAATTCCCCACAAAAACAGAGCTAAAATTCAGAATTTAAAAGAGAAAACTTGACTTGAAAGGTGATTCCAGGAAACAGGAATAGGAGAGAGTGAAGACAAGGAGATGACCCAAAAAAGTATATTCTCGCACCAGTTATTACCAGGGCAACTAGAGTTTAAACCCATTGGGGAATTTTAGAAACAACATAGTATATACAACTCATGCCACTGAAGAGAGGGACTTGGTGTTTTGACACTAGAGCCTCTCAGTGATTGATTTAAACTGCATTTGAGTGGTGGAAATTCCTTGACACCTCTGGCTTGGTAATTCCATAACCCTCTGGCAAATAAATAAATAAATATGCTAGTGGAGGTTAGGTTAGGTCCACTGAGTGGTAAGGGTTGAAGAAACATGGACAGGCACCCAAAAGTTTCTGCTACACCAACTAAAGCAACATGGTAGTGGATGTGGACTAGAATCAACATTTTGAACAAGCTTCTATCACTACCCCTGGAAAGCATGGAGTATTAAGAAAAACTCATACACTGGGATTGCATTTCTAATTTCCTAATGACATCTATGAATAAGAAAACACTTCTATCCTGGCATCCCTCCACCATAAAAAAATATATACATTTTTAGCAAGTCTTCCTTTTCTTATGATGAAAGCATAAAACTTAAATCTACCATTCACTGTTACAATCCCTGGACTGAATTTCCCTTTTGTACCAGGGGAGCTATTTTAGACAAACACTGTGAACTTAAATAGGGAAAGTGATTCATTGGCATGTAAGGTCCGTTTCATGTTGATGTCAGGATGGAAGAATCAGATGGTGCTAAATGTTCTCTCAGGTCAATACTTGATGACTTCATAGCTTTCACCAGCATTTTTAATGGTTCGACATTTAGCACTCAAGTCCAGGAGCTTTTTGCCATCTCTTTGTGAAGGGGGAAGAAGGGGGTAGGGGGAGAAGCTATTGAAAGGGTTTTTTTTTTTTTTGAAAGGTTAGTTAATGCACTAGGGCATGGATTTCATTACATGATCACATAACACTGAGTGGCAGAACATATAGTGGGCAATCTAAAAATAATTACTGCTCAGATGTCGATTAACCAAGAGTTGGCCATGAACCAGGCTTTGGAAACTTGAAGCTGATGGCTGAGAGAACAGCTTCCTGGCACCCCAGCCCTCCTTAAAACTGCATATTGGGAGAGACAAAAGTTAAATTCCTGCTATTAAAGTGCTACTCTCTTTCCTTCCCTAATTTCTATATGCATAACTATCCCATATCTATGGGATCTGCAAAAGGGTAAACAAGTGCTGTCTTGGTCCTTTTTTTTTAAATATTTTTATTTATTTGAATAAGAAAGATTAGATACAGAAGGAAAGATACCAAAAGAAAGAGACCAGAGCACTGCTCATTTGGGACTGGGGACTGAACCTTTCAAGCCTCAAGCTTGAAAGGCTTTTTCATAACTATTATACTGTCTCCCCAGCGGTCTTGGTCCTTCTTTGCTGTAGTCAGTCAGGAGTCATCTTATGTGGATTGAATAGCAGTGGATATTATCATCAGTGTTTGCCTATAATGAGTGTCATGCTCTGTCTGCCTAGAAAAGTGTAACAAATGAACAGAGACCAGGGCAAGGAGGAGCTAGCCCAGGGTGGAAATGTGTGGAGCTGAGGAGAGGCAAGTAAGTGGGCACATATAACTGAGGCAGGCATCCTGAGTTTCTCACCACACCACCATGACTCTCCTCTTGCCTGGCTCTCCTTCCTTTTGCCACCCCCACTGAGAATTCCTTGAAGGCAGAACTCAGTTCTGCTCATAGGTGTATCCTCTCTGCCTGGTATACTGTAAGCTCGCACTGAAGTTTGGTTAAGTGAATATAATTTCTGTTTTTTAAAAAATATTTACTTATTTTCCCTTTTGTTGTCCTTGTTTTTTTTTTGTTGTAGTAGTTATTATTGTTGTTGTTATTAATATCTTCATTGTTGGATATGACAGAGAAAAATAGAGAGAGGAGGGGAAGACAACAAGGGGGAGAGAAAGATAGACACTTGCAGACCTGCTTCACTGCCTGAGAAGTGACTCCACTGCAGGTGGGAAGCTGGGGGCTTGAACCGGGATTCTTACGCCTGTCCTTGTGCTTTGTGCCACGTGCGCTTAACCCGATGCACTACCGCCTATCTCCCAAAAGTTATTTTTTTAAAAGAAGAAGCAAGAAACAAATGAACCTTGGAGCCAAGTGAATCAACTGAAAGAACTCCCAATGGTTAAAGCTTGAAGGAAAGATAAAGGGCTGGGAGAACAGCATAATGGTTATGCAAAATAGCTTTCCTGCCTGAGGCACTAAAGGTTCCAAATCCCCCATAATCCAATCCCAATAATCCAGAGCTAAAAAATGCTCTGGTAAATAATAAATAAATAATAAAGTAATAAATGAAGTCATGTTAAATCATAGTCCAAAGTATAAAATAAATATCCATGAATCTATACAGATATAAATAAGTGCTTGAATAAATTGGTAAGTGTGGGGCTGAGGTGACAGCATAATGGTCATGCAAAAGGCTTTCTTTCATGCCTGAGGCTCCAAACTCCCAGATTTAATCCCCAGCACCACTATTAATCTAGAGTTGAGCAGTGCTCTGGTGTTTTGATATCTGTCTCTCTGTACTTTTCTCATTAAAATAAATAAATATTTTTAAATTGCTAAGTGTGGGAGAAGAAATAAATCTTCCATGCAGATGAATTTTGTAGAATTTTACCCTAAATGGGGTGAAGCATAACTGCTCATTTGTAAAATATGGACACCACTTTGACTTCCTCTAAACAGGACAGTATGGAAGGGAAGAAAGAAGAACTTTGCAGTGAAGAAAATTTACACTTTACTTTAGTCATATGATCTATATTAACACTCAAAGATATCCATTATGTCTGTCCCCTTCATATGAATTGAAAATGGCACTTTTTCCTTCTGAGCTTCCTCAATAGCCCAATCCAGTCATGAGACACACATAGCAATGTACTGTAGTTAACTATAATATATCAATATTGGGTCATGATGTAACAAATGTATCTGACTAAGTTAAAATTTATAACAAAGGAAACTCAAAGAGATAGAAACAGAAGAAAGATATGTGACAACTGTTTGTACTGTCTGGTCTCTTTAAAAAAAATCTGAAAAGACTGAAGAAAGGGAGAGAGAATTAGAGAAAGGAGGGCAGGAGAAAAGAGGTGTAGGATTAACTCTGTGACTGTAGCCCGTGATCAGGCCTGGTACAGGAAACTTGTGAGCAAATGAGAAGTTTAAAGTCCTGAGGGCCAGCCGGATTGTGCACTCCATTTGCTATGTGTGCAAACCAGGTTCAAACCCAGCCCCCACTATATTGAAGGAGTCTCAGTGCTGTGGTCTCTTTCACTCTCTCCCTATTTGTCTCTATCTTAAAAAAAAAAAAAAAAGAAAAAGAAAATCCTGAGGTCCACAGTACAAGCACAAATAAAAAGTTAGTTACCTCTGTGGTTGCTCAGCAAAGATTTTGGAGATCACACCTGTGCTTTAGTCCGGGGGCCAGGGGGTCTAGGAGGTTGGGAGGTATGGGAGCTGACTGAGTGCCAGCCAGATCACTACCCTATACAAGTTCTTTCTGAGTATTGACATGGGTAGAATATAAAAGGCAGTGGGGTCTCAGGGTTCATCACCTGGGCTCCTCTGGCCTAGGGAACACCTTACCGTTTTCTTGCTGCCAAGACAATGAAGGAAAACAAATGAATAATAGGGATCCACACTTCTACCCTAGCTCACAGAGTACAGTAGTTGTGTAGTCTATTGGTTGCATTGGGGAAACCTAGAAGTGGAAGTAATCTTAACGTTTTTCAGTTCATCAAGTTCACCCATCTTTGCTGCCCACATCACTGTAATCATGGACTAGTTTGGCCCCAGGGTTGCCTCACCCTGGAAATGCTACTGTCTTCCATTCTGAGTTTCTGGGCTGCCTAATGTACTAACAGGTAGAGAGAGCCTTTTGTGAGCTGGAACACTTTGTGTGTTGTTGCATTAACACTATTGTACATGCAGTGGAGGGTATCTTTCTCCACCTAGAGATGAGAATTTGAAGTTCTGGGAGGGGTGGCATTCACACGGTTAAGGACAGAGTTTGTTGTTACACAGCCTGAGGAGAAACAAGAGAGCAGACAAAGACCCCTGTGGGGATCTTATAGTAGAGAGTGCAGTTAACTTATACTCATCAAATGTGAGTGTGAAATTATACCACTGAAATCTCGTAATTTTCTGAAATTACTACTAATAATGATAAAGGGGGGAGGACGCCAAGCACTGGTGGTCTGACACATTCTTCAATTTACAATTCTATTTCTTTCTACCCACTATCCCAGGTAAGTCCCAGGTGGGTGAATAGCATACAGTGATTAATATAACTAATCAGAACCCAGAGATTAAGTACCTAGGCTTTATTCTGGTTCTGCTACTAACTGCTGGGTTGTTGGAAATCATGATGTAGCAAGGGAGTAGCGGGGAACAGGGCAAAGGACACAGAGGTCCCCTCCGAGCTCCACTGGTAGGGCTCCAGACGGACATCTGCATGGAACAATCACAAGAGAAACAGCCATGTTTCAGAGAGAGGAGCATTTACTGAGGATAAAGCAGGGATAACAAAGAGAGGAAAATAGAAGCTTTAGAGGAGTGCAGACCCTGAGGAGAGTAACTCCAGCCATTGTCTCCAGCTGCTCACATCTGCATTCACCTGCATTTCATGGCCTTAGCAGTCAGGTGGAAAGGGAGTTGCTGGTGCAGGATGCAGGCATCTTGGCGCTTTTGGCCTCTCTTCCTGGCACCTGCAGGGTGCAGGGGATGGGGCTGTTAATAGCCTTTCTCCAGGACTCCTTCCCTGAACAGACCCCTAACAAAGATGTGTTTTTCTATGCAAAAATGCATCATGACTTTTCAACAATCCACTAGTTAGAACACTCATCTACTAGGCACTCCATGGAGGTAACGGCTCAGAAAATGCTGATTAATCTGTTCGTTCCATTCATTTAGATAATTAACATTTTACATTGCACCTTGTGGTGTTCACACAAACCTTGTCTCCTTCGATTTTCAAAAGAATTTTCTGAGATAATCAGAAGTGCTGTTATTGTCTCTGTGGTGCACAGAAGAAAGCCAAGACTCAGAGATTAAGCAACTGGTAACAAACTAATGTGGCAAGAAGGAGAATCAGGATGCCAAGAATTTAGCAAATGGCTCCTTCTGACACCTGAAGAAGGCAGCTTAATGCAGGTTCCTAGCGGGCCCTTCCTGCTTCTCTTCTGCGGCCCATTGATTAGATTTTTTTTTCAATCACAAACTCTCACAAGTTTACAAATTAGGATGACTGCTAAAAATGAAGAAACAATGTACAAACTATTGTATTTACTGTCGGATTTAAAACATTAATTCCCCAATAAAGAAATTTTTAAAAATATAATAAAATTTTAAAAAAATAAAATAAAAATGAAGAAACAAGGGAGTCGGGCAGTAGCACAACAGCTTAAGTGCACATGGCACAAAGCTCAAGGACCCGCGTAAGGATCCCAGTTTGAGCCCCCGGTTCCCCACCTGCAGGCGGTGAAGCGGGTCTGCAGGTGTCTATCTTTCTCCCTCCCTATCTTCCCCTTCTCTCTCCATTTCTCTCTGTCATATCCAACAATGAAGATATTAATAACAACAACAATAATAACTACAACAACAATAAAAAACAAGGACAACAAAAGGGAAGATAAATAAATATATATTTTTAAAAATGAAGAAACAAGTTGAGCAGTACTTGTCCACTATCACAGAGCTAAGTTCTCAGCAAATATGCACCCAGGTATCACTAGACAATAGCACGCCTATTCTCCCTGCTATCGCAGCCCGCTCCCTGGGTGCCAGTGTTCACACCTATAACAAGCTAACTATCAAATCTGTCTCCAACCCAGACTTTCTTGAGTTCCAGCTCCATTTATAATGCTGCCTGCTGGAAATCTTAGCTTGAGTGTCTCCTGCATGCCTCAAGGCCTGCCCATGCTACACTGAACTCAGTTCATCTCCCAGACTTGCTTTGATTGCAGATAATGGCACCACAATCCATTCCATTGAGTAAATCAGAGACATAGAGTAGTAGAGTGTAGGGCCTGCAAGTGTGAAGCTGCAGGTTTGATCCCCAGCACCACACATGCCAGGTTGGCATTCTGCTGTCTGTCTGCCCCAACCTCCCTCCTTCCCTCCCTCTCTCCCTCTCATATCAAATAAATGTTTTTTTATTTTTTTATTTGTGATTATAGTATACTACAAGATTGTATAAGATTACAGGGTGTATATAGTTCCACCTCACACCCACCACCAAAGTTCTGTGTCTCCACCCTCCCAACTCTGAAAGATAACCACCATAGTTCTCACAAGTCTTAGAAGCAGTTTGCTTGGTTCTGGTTTTGTTTTGTTTTGTATAAGTCATTTTTTAAATTTTATTTATTTATTCCCTTTTGTTGCCTTTGTTGTTTTATTGTTGTAGTTATTATTGTTGTTGTCGTTGTTGGATAGGACAGAGAGAAATGGAGAGAGGAGGGGAAGACAGAGAGGAGGAGAGAAAGATAGACACCTGCAGACCTGCTTCACCGCCTGTGAAGCAACTCCCCTGCAGGTGGGGAGCCGGGGTTCGAACAGGGATCCTTATGCCGGTCCTTGTGCTTTGTGCCACCTGCGCTTAACCCGCTGTGCTACAGCCCAACTCCCTGTATAAGTCATTTTTAAGAGAAGAAACTTGGAATTCCTATAGTAATTCACCCTCTTGCTCTACCTCACCCTCATACTCAGTGAATGAGCCTTCTCAATTCCCTTTTATTTTTTTTTTTAGCATTCAGGAGTTTATTTATTTATTTATTTATTTGCCTCCAGATTTATTGCTGGGATTCGGTGCCTGCACTATGATCCACTGCTCCTGGAGGCTATTTTTTCCCTTTTGTTGCCCTTGTTGTTATTATTATTGTTTTTATTATTGTTGTTGTAGCCATCGTTGTTGGATAGGACAGAGAGAAATTGAGAGAAGAGGGGAAAACAAAGAGGGGAAGAGAAAGATAGACGCCTGCAGACCTGCTGCACCACCTGTGAAGCGACCCCCCCCCCCGCAGGTGGGGAGCCGAGGGCTCGAACCAGGATCCTTAAGGTGGTCCTTGCACTTCGTGCCATGTGCGCTTAACCCACTGCACTACTGCCCGCCCCCAGAAGTTTATTTTGTATTAGTTATTTAATAATGATTAACAAGACTGTAAGATAAAGGGGTACAATTCCACACAGTTCCCACCACCAGCTCAGTTCTTTCTTTGACATGTGTCTCTAATCACCTGCTGCTTCCCGATTTCCCCAGTGCCGCCTCATCTTTTATCCTTCGTCATCTGCAGTAAAATATCCAATGATCTCTTTTCCCTGAGTCCTACTCCACTCTTCAGATTGGCCCCTGCCTGTCTGCTGATACAGCCTCACTTTCCCACAGTTTACTTCTGTGTTGTGTTCCAACAAATCCAAAGTATGGCCAGTTCCCCATCACCATGCACCTTCTACTGGGATGCCCTATTCTTGCCTTCTAAACTCAGTTCAACAGCCACCATCACCTCCTCTATGAAACATTCTGCGTGACATGTACTGGACATGGACTGCGTGACATGGACTGGGTCTGGTGTATTGCACCAAAGTATAAGACTCTGGGATGGAGTGGGGGGGGGTGCGGGTTCATGTCCTGGAACATGACGGCAGAGGAGGACCTAGTGGGGGTTGAATTGTTATGTGGAAAACGGATAAATGTTACACATGTACAAACTATTGTATTTTACTGTTGACTGTAAACCATCAATCCCCCAATAAAGACAAAAAAGGAAGGTGGAGGAAAAGCAGAAAGGAAAATAAAATAAAATAAAATAAAATAAAATAAAATAGAAAATAAGAGAAGGAAAACATTCTGCTCTCTGGGGAAAGCTGCTTACTATTTCCTTTGGAACACCATTGTACTTTGAACTTGCCCCTACTTTGATCCTTCTCACATTTCTGTGCTTACCCACCTTCCCTCTACCAGTACCACCATGGTAGGAGACTTGAGAACAAGGATGGGGCTCCACTCATCCCAACCCAGGACAGACACATTGGAGGCATTCTATATATGTGTCCTGAATGTATGCTGAAATTCATCACTCTTGGATTTTCAAATCACTAAAGAAGGGCCAGGGAAATGGCTCAGCCACAAAGTACATGCCTTGCATGTATGTACTTGCAGGTATGAGTATCTGAGTTCAAGCCTCAGAAGTACTTAAAATGAAGAAAGACAAATCTGGTACCTATTAGATCACGCAGATTACCATGTATGGGAACCCTAGTTCAAGCCCTGCTCCCCACCTGCAGGGGAGAGCTTCACAGGTGATGAGGGATCCCTACAAGCATCTCTCCTTCTCACTGCCTTTGCCATCACCTCTTGTTCCCTCTCTATTCCTCTTGGTATCTGGAAATGGTGGAGTCTTCATGTGAAGCTGTCAAGCTTCATCAACAACCCTGGTAGAAAAAGAAGGTAGGAAGGAAGGAAGGAAGGAAGGAAGGAAGGAAGGAAGGAAGGAAGGAAGGAAGGAAGGAAGGGAGGGAGGGAAGGAGGGAGGGAGGATGGATAGAATGGAGGGAGGATGGATAGAAGGGAATCAGGGAGGGAGGGAGGAAGGAAGAGAGAAAGAAAGAGGAAGGAGTCATAAATGACAGAGCAATGCTTTGTATTATCTCTCAATAAAAAGTAAAATGAAATTACTGAAGGAAATGTAAAGTGAATCTAATCCACTCCAAGGCCTCATGTTACAGATAGTAATGTATTTCAGGACTCCAAGAGATGTTGTAACTTTGTAGAGCTATATGTGACTACTTAGCAGCGATGGTGATAAACAGACTCAGATCTCCTGAACAGATTCTTCCTTTCTCTGTTCTCTTTCCATAATTCCATGTCTCTCAGACTTAAAGTTAAAGCCATTGTGCTTGTCAGTGTCTCTGTTTCCACTCAGAGACAGCGGAAATTACTAATGCCTTCCCTTTCTACAACATAGGGATTTTATTTAACTAGGGTTGGATGTTGTCTGTCAAAATGCTTTGACTTCAGAGAAGAGATACACCACAGGCTCAACTCCGTGGCCCACCACTTTGATTTCAACTTCTCAGTTTACTCTCTCACTTCCTCTATTGACTTTTCCTCCCGTGCAGCCTGCAACCCAGCAGAAGCTGGAGGACAAAGAGATTTGCAATTTCCTCTTCCACTCCAGTTCTACTTAAATAAGAAGAAAAGCATTATAAATAAAATAAGGCAAAGGTTCCTGTACAGCTGCATTAATATTATTGCCATTGATTATAGGTTCAGAATGAGGATGAATGAGATTCCAATTTGGAGTGTTGTGCTAGCAATGACTATGACACCACTCAGAAATCCACATTCGTCCATATGTATGTACAGAAAATAGCCTGCATTAGAAAGGAGGCGAAGTTGGAGCTTGGGTGTGAATAGAAACTAGCACTACGGGCCTGGCTGTCTCTGCCTAGGCGGGCCTACTGTCCTCTCAAGGGCTCTCAGGCTTCAGTCTCTCTTTTTCTCGGGGCCCACTGGCTGTCACCAGTTTTCCTGAATAAAGGTTAAAATTCCTGGAAAAAAACAAAGTAAAGAAAATAGCCAGCAAAACCTAGGAGCTTTGTTGTTGTTGTTGTTGTTCTGTCATTCCTTTTTAAAACGGAGGAGGAAGGTTAACTTGAAAAATGTCAGTGTCATAAAAGACAAAGAAATGCTGTGGAAATATGCCAATTAAAGACTAAGGAGACATGACCCTGCAGTATCTGACCCTGTGCTGGGTTCTGTATAAGAGGGGAAATAGCATAAAAGATCTTATTGGGTCAACTGAACAAGCTAGAGACAAAAATCTATCACACCAATATTAAATTGCTGGAAATTGAGCACTCTATTGTGATTAGGTAAGAGACTATCCCCAGTCTTAGAAAATACACACTGAAATTTAAGGGTAAAAAGGCTCATGATGTGTATAACTTACTCTCAAATGGTTCAGAACATGTCGGGGGGAGAGAAGATAATAATAAAATGATACTTAATACATGAATATGTGGATAGGAAGGTGGGCAGAAAAAAGAAAACTATTTACAGCTGGTGAGTAAGTGAATGTAGAAAAATCATTTGCAGATTTCCTTTTTGCTTCTGGGACTTCATGCCTATATAATTCTGCCACTACCAGTGAATCCTTTCTTCTATTTCCCTTTCAATCTCAGATAAAAGCAAGCAGAGCAGGAGAGGGAGACAGAGCAAAGGGAGACACCATGACATTGTTCCACAGCTTGTGAAGCTTCCCTGTACGTGGAGCTCCCATGTGGTACAGGGAACTCAAACCCAGGGCCTTGTGAATGGTAGAGTGTGTTTTCTACTCAGTAAGCTGTCTTCAAGCCTTTGCAGATACTATTTATACTACTTTCATTCCTGCAGCTTTCCTTCTCTCTCTCTCTCTCTCTCTCTCTCTCTCCCTCTCTCTCCCTTTCTGTCTTTCTTTCTTTTTTTTTTTATGGCCACCAGGGTTATTAACTAGGGATAGGTGCCAGCACTAGGAATCCACTGCTCTCAGTGACCATTTTTTCCTTTTTTAAAAAAAATTTTTAATATTTATTTATTCCCTTTTGTTGCCCTTTTTATTGTTATAGTTATTATTGTTATTAATGTCATCATTGTTGGATAGGACAGAGATAAATAGAGAGAGGAGGGGAAGACAGAGAGGGGGAGAGAAAGACAGACACCTACAAACCTGCTTCACAGCCTGTGAAGCAGCTCCCCTGCAGGTGGGGAGCTGGGGGCTCGAACCGGCATCCTTAGCCGGTCCTTATGCTCCTTTTTTTTTAAAAATAATTTTTTATTAGATAGAACAGAGAGAAATTGGGGAGATAGAGAGAAAGTCCTACTTTTTTAAAGACCTGCTTTACAACTTACGAAACAGACCCCCTGCAGGTGGGGAGCAGGGGCTCAAACCTCAGTCTTTGTGCTTGCTATCTCCCAGCCCCTAAGCAACTTTCTGTGTATGAAATTATTTCCAGGATTTTGCACCAATACTGTTAAGAAATTCAATTTGCTCTATCTCTGTTGGTATGCTTCTAATTCTGCTTCTAAAAATTCCTTCTGTTTTCATTTGGTTTAATCCCCCCTGCTTAACACTGTATTCTATTTACATAACTAAGCACCACCCTCCCTCCAGGGCATTGGTGGTTCAGTGGTAGAATTCTCGCCTGCTCCGCCCCCTCTCCTTGTCACACCCTGATTTTCACCAGTCACTTTTCGCTCCACCCTCTCTATGTCACATCCTGTTTACACCCTACTTGGCAAGTATATTAGTTTTAGTTTAGTTTAGCTTGGCGTAGATTGTGCTGCGTTCTGAATGAATAAAGAGATACTGCCTACAGCTCAACCATGAGTCCTGGGTTGTCTGTCTCCTCTCCCGAAGCCAGCCCGACATATCTCTACCTATTTTTTTTTGCTTCCAGGGTGATTGCTGGGGCTCTATGCCTGCACCACAAATCCACTGCTCCTGGAGGCCATTTTTTCCCTTTTGTTACCCTGGTTGTTTTTATCGTTGTTGTGGTTATTATTATCATTGATATTGATGTCGTTGTTGTTGGACAGGACAGAGAGAAATGGAGAGAGGAGGGGAAGACAGAGAGGGGGAGAGAAAGACAGACACCTGCAGACCTGCTTCACTGCCTGTTAAGCAACTCCCCTGCAGGTGGAGAGCCAGGGGCTCCAACTGGGATCTTCACGCCAGTCCTTGCACCTTCCACCACATGTGCTTAACCTGCTGTGCTACCTACCACCTGACCCCTTTTCTCTACCTATTGATCTACTATCTATCTCTGTCTTCAGTGTCTTATCTCAGGCATTACGTTAAAAGCTATAGGAATTAACAAATAAATAAGCAAGACTTTTGGTTTAAATCTAGTTCATTTCTAGTTTAAAAGAGAGGACCTAGACACATGACAAGATACAAATAATAATGAGGAGATAGCTAAGAGATAGAACACAAGACTTACAGGCGGGAGTTGGGCGGTAGCTCAGTGGGTTAAATGCACATGGCACAAAGCTCAAGGACCTGCTTAACGATGCCGGTTCGAGCCCCTTCCTCCCCAACTGCATGGGAGTTGCTTCACAGGCAGTGAAGCAGGTCCGCAGGTGTCTATCTTTCTCCCCGCCCCCCCTGTCTCCCTTCCTCTCTCCATTTCTCTCTGTCCTATCCAACAATGACAACAACAATAATAACTACAACAACAATAAAAAAAACAAGGACAACAAAAGGGAAAATAAATAAATTTTTTTTTAATTTTTTATTTAAGAAAGGATTAGTGAACAAAAGCATAAGGTAGGAGGGGTACAACTCCACACAATTCCCACCACCCAATCCCCATAACCCACCCCCTCCCCTGATAGCTTTCCCATTCTCTATCCCTCTGGGAGCATGGACCCAGGGTCGTTGAGGGATGCAGAAGGTAGAAGGTCTGGCTTCTGTAATTGCTTCCCCGCTGAACATGGGCGTTGACTGGTCGGTCCATACTCCCAGTCTGCCTCTCTCTTTCCCTAGTAGGGTGTGACTCTGGGGAAGCTGAGCTCCAGGACACATTGGTGGGGTCTTTAATCCAGGGAAGCCTAGCCAGCATCCTGGTGGCATCTGGAACCTGGTGATTGAAAACAGAGTTAACATATGAAGCCAAACAATTTGTTGAGCAATCATGGATCCCAAGCTTGGAATAGTGGAGAGGAAGTGTTAGGGAGGTACTCTCTGCAAACTCTAGTGTAGTCCTGCTTTCAGGTATATATTTTGCAGTAGTTTATGGATACGTGTGCACATAAGCTCTCTCTCACAGAAACTGGTGTATATCTAGGTTATGGGACTTTGTTAGAAAGTGAACTACCTGAGATGAAATTAGAGTGATGTGATGATAATATTAACTATTGAGTGTCTTTTTGAACCCTAAGACAGCAGGAACCTCACATCTTCACTATAGAGCCCCTACTTCCCCCAGTCCTGGAACCCTTGGATAGGGCCCACTTTCCCGTATGCATCTCCCAATCCAAACCAAATAACATTGTATCTGCCGATCACAACCTAACCAAAGCAACGATTGCTACCTCAACATGCTTCACCTCAGAATGTATCCAGAGACTTCACGTGTGGAATGACAACCCTTCAGCTTCATTACTCGGGTGAGACCTTTCCTTTAATAGTACACTCTAATAAATATTTTTTAAAAAGAAAACAGTTTAAAAAAAAAAAGACTTGCAGGCATGAGGCCCCAAGTTTGATCCCTGGTACTACATATGCCATAACTGAGTGGTGCTCTGGTTCTCTCTCTCTCTCTCTCTCTCTCTCTCTCTCTCCCTCACTCCCACCCCCCTCTCAAATATTTTAAATGATGGAAATAAGAATAAGCAACAAATAATGAAAGCCAAATGAGTGGTAGTATGGAAGGCAAACGGGGTTTCAGGGCTTTAGGGAGAAAATGTGAGCAGGACTGGGTCTGGAAAGGAGCAGAAGAGAGGGAAAGTCACTCGAGGTAGAAGTCACAGTGGAGCTAAGGTCTAGATGTAGGAACGCATACCTTGTGAATTATGTGAATCAAGGGGTTTCACCAGTTGGGAACAGGTTAAGGAGCTTGAACTTTATTCCAGAGGCTGGAGGTCAATACTCTCTTATAGAAGTGACTGGCCCCTCTTCTCCGGACAACACAGAGCTGGGAAGGGGTTCTGCCAATGCTTATGTGGAAGACAGCAAGAAGCTTCTAAGAAGCTACCAAAACCTCCCTTATAGGTCCTCCTAAGCAGGAATCCATTTGAAAATACAGCAGCTAGTTTGGCACCTACTGTTTACAACTGAATGCACTCTAGTCAGAGTGCATGCCTTACCTTCCTTCAACACATGCCTGTTCTGTATTTCCATATCACACTGCAAGGAATGAATTTTTTGTTTTGCCTTATTTCCTTTCTTTATAATTAGTGATCATAAGATTATAGGGGTATAGTTCCACACACACCACACCCACCACCAATTCTGTGCACTCCCACACCCCACCCAGGATATCCATGATAGTTTTCACTAAGTTTTAGGGACAGTTTGGCTACAAATTCATGTGTTTCAATCATTTGTATTGTGCAAATGAGCAAAACCATCCAGTAGTTGTCTTTCAGAGAAATGGAGGTTATTTGGTACTAAATACAAACTATAGCAATAAGAGTCTTTGAACACAAAAAAATAAAGGATATAACTCCTTTATTTTTAAAGAATAAAAACCTTCCGTCTCCCCCCACACACACATTTTTGAAAATGTAAAGCCAGGGGTTGGTGAGAGAGCATGATCGGTATGCAAAAGACTTTCATGCCTGAGGCTCCAAGGTCTCAACTTCAATCTGAGGCACCTCTACAATCTAGAGTTGAACTATGTTCTGATGTAAGCAAAAGAAAGAAGGGGGAAAGTCAGGGGGTGAGCTTAAGGCCTCTTGCATACAGGACTCCACTGAACTATCTAATGAACCCAATTTTTTTTTTAATTTAGTAAAAGTGGGGGAAAGAGAGCTGCCTTGGTGCCTTCCATGGTGTTCCCCAGTAGTGCTGGGGCTCAGATTCAGGCCTTCACACATAGTGAAGCAAATGTGCTCTGCTGGTTGAGCTGTCTTCCACTCATCCTCTCAGGTCATTCTTAGAGTTTGCCCAGGAAAAACCATCTCATTCAAATGTAATTTAAAAAAAAATTGAATACATAGCACTTAGGAAAGATACTTTATGTTAGAAAAATAGCAACAATCTGCAGTCTATGAAGAAAAGAAACTAGAATAAAGTTGCTGCAAAGTATATAAAATACACAGTGTTAGAAAATGGATTTAAACTCACATAAGAGCAAGCCTCACAAATAAAAATATAAATACTAAAGAAAAAGATAGGCAGATATGTGGAGGTGGTGGTTAGTCAAAAGGAAGGGGTAAATAAGAAGTGGTACTAGTAGAACTCTGTACAGGAATACAGAAAAAGGACACAATAATTTCATAAATAAATACCAAATTAAATAAATACAAGGTATTATTTATAACAAGAAAGATAAGAAAAACAAGATTTAAAAGTACTAGAGGGAAAATGACATCATTTAAAAAGACATAAAATGGGGGACCTGGTAGTGAAGCACCCAGTTGAGTGCACATTACCATGTTCAAGGACACAGGTTCAAGCCCCTGGTTCCCACATGCTATAGAGAAGTTTCTGGAACAATGAAGCAGGCCCACAGGTTTATCTAGCTAGCTAGCTAGCTATCTTCTAGCTTTCTATCTTCCCCATCGCTATTGATTTCTCTCTCTCTCCTACCAAATAAAAGAAAGGAGGGCTGGGGAGATAGCATAATGGTTATACCAATGACTTTCATGTCTGTGGCTCTGAGATTTTAGGTTCAATTCCCAGCACCATCGTAAGCCAGAGCTGAGCAGTGCTCTGGATTCTCTCTTTCTCTCCATCTTTCTTCTCTGTATCTCTCACATTAAAATTAAAAAATTAAAGGAAAAAATGGATACCAGGGAGGCCAGGTGGTAGCCCAGCAGGTTAAGCACACATGGCACAAAGTACAAGGATTGGTGTAAGGATCCTGGTTTGAGCCCCCAGCTACCCACCTGCAAAGGGGTCGCTTCACAAGTGGTGAAGCAGGTCTACAGGTGTCTGTCTTTCCCTCTCTCTGTCTTCTCCTTCTCTCTGGATTTCTCTCTATCCTATTCAATAACAACAAGGGCAACAAAGTGGGAAAAAATGGACTTCAGGAGCAGTGGATTCATAGTGCAGGCACTGAGCCGCCAGCAATAACCCTGGAGGCAAAAAAGAAAAAAAAAATGAATGTCAAGATCACAGTGGATTTGTTGTGTAGGTGCTGAGCCTCAGCAATAACAGTAGGAAAAAGAAAGACATAAAATGATGTATTGGAAAGGATGTGGAGAATGAGGAACTCTGTTACACTGCTGGTGGGAATGCAAACTGGTGCAGCCTTTATGGAGAACAGTGTGGAGAGTCCTTAAACAAATACAAATGGAAACACCTCATGATTCAGCAATACCACTGTTAGGCATTTTTCAAATAAAACAGTAATTTGAAGGGACATGTGCACCCTCATGTTCATAGCTACAATATTCACAATAGCCAAAATATAGAAGCAATCCATATGCCCCTTGACAGATGACTAGATGAAGAAGTTAGTGGGACACACACACACACACACACACACACATTATATATATATATATTGTGTCCCAGAAAAGAATGTGAGTTGATGAGTTTGGGGTTCTCCCCAGAGACAACTCTGAGGCAAAGATATGGGTGCTGATAGTTTAGGTGATTGGTAAACTCAGCACACTGACGAGTAGGCAAGAGGAAAGGCAGAGGGAAAGGAGACAACACTGGTTGTCTTGCCTTGAATACATGGTTGCTTTGTGTCTCCATTCCCCAAAGAGGGAGTGGAAATTTTTTAATTAAAGTGTTCTTGATTCATGATGGGTTCACAATACTGTAGAACTTCTGGGGATATAGCTTTTCCACCTCTATGTGTGTATAGGCCTCACTGCAAGAAATAGTGATACTTTTTTACTTTTTTTTTTTAGATTTTTCTTTATTTATTAATGAGAAAGATAGGAGGAGAGAGAAAGAACCAGACATCACCCTGGTACATGTGTTGCTGAGGCTTGAACTCAGGACCTCATGCTTGAGAGTTCAGTACTTTATCCACTGGGCCATCTCCCAGACCACTTTTTTTTTTTTGCCTCCAGGGTTATTGCTGGGATTCGGTGCCTGCACTACAAATCCACTGCTCCTGGAGATCATTTTTCCCATTTTGTTGCCCTTGTTGTTACCTTTGTTGTTGTCATTATTATTGTTGTAATTGCTGTTGTTGTTGTATAGGACTGAGAGAAATTGAGAGAGGAGGGGCAAATAGAGAGGGGGAGAGACAGACACCGGGAGACTTGCTTTGCCGCCTGTGAAGCGACCCCCCTGCAGGTGGGGAGCCAGGAGCTCAAACCGGGATCCTTACACCAGTCCTTGCACTTCACACCATGTCTGCTTAACCTGCTGTGCTACCGCCCAATCCCCAGGAATAGTGGGATTTTTAAAAAATATTTATTTATTCCCTTTTGTTACCCTTGTTTTATTGTTGTAGTTATTATCGTTGTTGTTATTGATGTCATCAGTGTTGGATAGGACAGAGAGAGGAGGGAAAGACAGAGAGGGGAAAAGAAAGATAGACACCTGAAGACCTGCTTCACTGCTTGTGAAGTGACTCCCCTGCAGGTGGGGAGCTGGAGGCTCAAACTGGGATCCTTACACAAGTTCTTGCGCTTTGCGCCATGTGCGCTTAACCCGCTGCACTACCGCCCAACTCCTGGAATAGTGTTTTTTAAAGGATGCTGGCAAGCAGGCTTCAAGACTCACCTAGGTGCTCATGCTCAGTTCTGCCAGAAACTACCCAACAAAACAAGTCCCCAGTTGCCCACCTAAGAAGTGAGGTAGCTATGATATTTGTCCATTAACTTTGGTCATTCACTAGCCAAGGCCCGCTGCCCGGGAAATAACTCCTTGGCATTTCTGGCATGCAGCTGGGCATGTTCCAGTGGCCAGAGGAGGTCCTCATGTTGAGAGTCATGTGTTTTGGGGTATGACAGCAACAGTGTGTGCTGAGTGCTGTATCCCTGTGAAAGGGACCTGGAAGTGAGCACCCATTTGTTTCAGATAGCC
Source organism: Erinaceus europaeus (assembly GCF_950295315.1). NCBI lineage: Eukaryota > Metazoa > Chordata > Mammalia > Eulipotyphla > Erinaceidae > Erinaceus > Erinaceus europaeus. The sequence continues at coordinate 117,142,479 of NC_080185.1, forward strand.
CTGACAGCAGCCCCCTGGGAGACCAGGATGCAGCCTGAGGCCACGACTGTGTGAATCCTAGAAATACGTTCTCAGTAAGCTCTCCCAGTAATCCAAGACTGTCCATTTATAGACAGCATTTGGAGAGGACACCCATTCTCTACCCAGAGTTCTGTCACCTCACTTCTCTTGTGAACATTCTCGTGAAACAACTCTCCCGGAAGGTCATCACTGGCTTGCCATTTCAAGTCTCATTGTGTCCTCAAGTCTTCGGTTTACTCCATCATTTGACAAGTGTTATTTCCTACTGGGACCCTCCCTCTGAAGACTTCTTCTGCTTCCTAAGTGTTCTCTCTGCACCTAACAGTCCCACTCCATCTTCTAGCCAGATTTGACTCCCTCTTCCTGGAAGCCCACAGTCGTTCCTGGTCACCTTACCTAGGCCTTGAGAAGAAATCAGGAATGGTGAGTGGATTCACTGGTGATGGCTGCCAGAAACCATGTGTTGAGGATTCTGGTGCCTTATGGCCAGTCATTTCTGTCTGCCCTGGGTGTCGGTGTAGGGAGAGGCAGGCTGAGTTCAGTTATTAGTCAGCTCTACTGCAGAGCTTTCTCAGGTTTCCTTCTTACATGATCTCCCTTGACAATCTCATCTACTCCCAAAGTGCTGTCATTTCTAATACAGATGATATATATATATTCTATTATTCTATGCATGGCCTCTTTCAGAAGTTCCCAGACCCAAGTTTCAAGTTGGGAGGTGGGGGATATTTATTTTCTAATTTCATCTCTTTCATCTGCATCCTCCATGGCACAAGATGACTTTACCAGCTTTCAAGACATCTGGCCTTAAAACCTTGACAGCATCTTTCCTCCTTTACTATTTCCTCCCAGATTTTCTCTTATCATTTACCATGATGTGCAACAAATCGTATTAGAATTAGTTGTTTACTCTCATTGCCTTCCCCCAAACACTGTGGATTTATTGCACAAAAGAACTATGTAAGTTCATCGAGCGCCTCACCTCTATCCAAAGACTGTTCTGACATCCTGTAGCATTTCTATTGCTTTTAGTTTTTAACCAAAAGGAAATTACCTGGAGGCAAGAGCAGAATACTAAAAACAAAAAAACTTACCTTCTAATGACATTTTCAAGTAGTTTTTGACCTGTATAGGAGAAATTAACTCTAAAAATAAATTGAAAAAAGTTTCCGAAAAAAAAAAAGAACCAACTTGGGTTCTTCTTAAAGCTGCCAAAACTGTTTCTGATACAAAGTATAAACTGAGTAAGTGCCTGAGGATGTTTTATGTATTTACATATAAATGAATGCATGTATGTATACGGCTTGAATTTATGTGTTTGTGTATACGCAACACATTTATGTGTTTCGTACCTTCTCTGTAACTCACCCTTCCCACCCCACATCCCTGATCCATTACCTAGCTCTATCCACTTAATTGCTCCACAATTGCTCTATGTATACCAACTCCATTTTCATCCTCATTACTTGTCGCAGGCTGTGTGCTCTGGAAAGCAGACTCTGAGAGAAAGCTTTGAGTGCAGGTCATTTATTAGGAACAACAGCATGTAAGGAGGAGAGTGGACAACAGGTTGGGGAAGAAGGAGGGGTTGGGTTGCAGCACAATTACTTTAAAAATCTCAGCTTTCAGAGAAATCTGGAATTTGGCTAGCTCTTCAGACATCTTCCAACATGGAGGAGTTGGCTAGACCTGTATGCCCTCCCACCCATGCCACTCACTAGTCACTGGATGGAGACAGCTGTGTTAGCCTCCAGAGAAAGTGGGGCTTGGCACTCGTGAGCTCTCTTTCCATGAGGGCCAGGCCCAGAAGGACACTGAGCTGATACTCAGCAGCCACCAACATTCCCTGTGAGCCCATGAGGACCAGTGTCCCTGAGTGGGAATCTCAAAAGCATACCACAGTGGCAGTAGACATCAGGATCCTAGGCCATGCCTGTGTAACTTCTAATCCTCCCTTCTGCAGGCATTGCTGAGCAATCTCATTGCCCCCAACCTCTTTGTCTCCAATCCATCCTTGCCCTGCCAGCCAGGCTAATTTTTCACAGACTAATCTAATGTGTGTCTATGTTCAGGAGGCAGCACAGCCTGCCACGCAGTGTGTACAAATCCATTTGTGTGGGTGTGGGGAGGGGGGTGACCACTAATGGGAGAAGGGTGTGCACATATACACATAGAGAAGTGTCTCTGGGAAAATCCACAGAGACGGAAAGGAGATTAGTGGTTGCCAGGGCTGGGGAGGGAGGAAAGGGAGAGTGACTGCTAATGGGTAGGGGGGTTCTTTGGGGGGGCAATGAAAATGTTCAGGAATTAGTCTGTGGTGGTGATTGCACAACCTGGTGAATACACTAAAACCCGATGAAGTTTACAGTTTAAATGGTAAGTTTTGTGATATAAGAATAAAATATAACTCAATTTAAAAAAATATGAGCATTGACATATGAAAATGAGAGCAATGATTATACCAGATTTGTGTGCCTTGTGTTGAATGGGCTTTTCATATTTTTATGTATGTGAATATAGGTCTTTAATATTGATTTAAGGATGAAAATTCTTCCTTCTAAATTGCTCTTCTGTTAAAAAAAAAAAAATCTTTGAAACCTCATCCCCTCGGGTGGAGTGGAGAACAAGCTCCTTGCAAAGTTGTCTGGGCCTTTTCTGAGCAGGCCGTGGCCTGCTCTGACTGACACTCATCTTTCACTCCCCCTAACTCCCCACCCCTGACTACAGCCACTTCAGGTTTCCAGAATGTGCCTTGGGCTTCCGGTCTGTTTTCAGAGTCTTTGTTCTTTGCCATGTACACCTACCCCCTTCTTTGTCTCCTTTCCCACCCAGCCCTACCTACAGAAACATTTCCAGGGTCAGATTAAATCTCACTTCCCCAAAGCTGCAACTGAAAAATGTCTCTTTCTAGCTCTGTTAACACTTTGTGTGACATCTGCTTTTATGTGATTTTTTTTACCTGGTGCCATTTTATATAATTGATTGTGTTATTTCTCAGTAGATTGATTCACCTTTGATTCTTCTGCTATATCTGGCATACAAAATAGATATTCCACAAAGGTGACCTTCATTTTTTGGTTTAATTTTTTTAGAGCAAACCCACATTTATTCTCTCACTGAGACAAGAAGTACTTACTGGTAGCATATCTAACTTGTGTTAGGTAGTAGTGCCCAAGTCAGAAAAATGTCCTTGCTCTCATAGAATCTACTTTTTTCCCCTCCTTTTTATATTAGTGAATTAACAGAATTTGACAAAATTATTTTATTTCAGAGGTATAATTTCACACCCATACATGTCACGTGTAAGTCACCACACCCTCCACCAAAGTTCTGTGCCCCACCCCCACCAACCACCATAGTGCTCAGAAAGTCTCAGAGACAGTTGGTAACCCTATTTTTGCAGATTTGTTTGTTTTAGTCATCTGTAGCCTGCCTTTAATTTTATTTATAGAGTATGCACATATATTAAGTATACACCTCATTTGCTTTTTTAATTTTTATTTATTTACTTATTTGTTCATTTAGTAGATAGAGACAGAGAGAAATCGAGAGGGGAGGGAGAGAGAGAGAGAGACACCTGCAGCCCTGCTTCACCACTCGTGAAGCTTTCTTCCTGCAGGTGGGGACCAGGGCCTTGAACCCAGGTCTTTGTGCACTATAATGTGTGCATTTAACCAAGCGTGCCACCACCTGGCCCCTCAATCACTTTTTTTAGCATTTTATTTATATTTATATTATTTTAAGGAGAGAGAGAGAGATAAAAACCAAAGCTCTGCTCAGCTCTGGCTTATGGTGGTGCAGGGGATTGAACCTGGGAGCTCAGGGCCTTAGGCATGAAATTGTTTTACATAATCATTATGCTGTCTCTCCTGGCCCCTCAATTGCTTTTTTTTTCTTCAGGGTTATCGCTGAGGCTCCATGCCTACTACAACTCCACTGCTCCTAGAGGCTATTTTTTCCCTTTTGTTGCCCTTGTTGTTGTTACTGCTGTTGTTGCTGTTGCATAGGACAGAGAGAAATCGAGAGAGGAAGGGAAGGCAGAGAGGAGGAGAGAAAGATAGACACCGGCAGACCGGCTTCACCGCTTGTGAAGCGACCTCCCTGCAGGTGGGGGGGGGAGCCAGGGGCTCAAACTGAGATCCTTGCACTTAACCCACTGCGCTACTGCCAGACCCCCTCCCAATTGCTTTTAAAAATATTTATTTCTCTATTTGTATTAGAGTATTTCTTTATTTGTATTAGACCATAGTACTACTCATCTCTGGCATTTGGCAGTGCCAAGGCTCAAACCTGGAACCTCACGTATGCAAATCCTGTGATCCACAACTAAGCTATCTTTCTTGCCCCTCCATGGCTTTTTACATATACACATATCCATGTAACTACCACCCATGACTGGATATAGAATATTCCAGCACCTTAAACTCCCTCATGGTCTTTATCTTCCTACCAGAGGTAGCCACTACTCCAACACCTACCACCATAGGTTCACTTTGCCTGTTTGCAAATGCCAGAGAAATGGAATTGTGTAATATATTCTTTTCTATCTGGTTTTCTATGACATGTCCCCATGTATAGTGGCAGTGTCATCTTGCTTCTGTGTATTATTCCATTGTCGAATATTCCACCTAAAACGCCACAACTTGTTTTTTCAGTCTCCTCCCGTTGGACAATTAGTTTGTCCCCAGGTTTTGGATGCTATGAATAAAGCATTCTTTTTTTTTCTTTTTTTTATTTAATAAAGGAGACATTAACAAAACCACAGAATAAGAGGGGTACAATTCCGCACAATTCCCATAACCCAATCTCCATGTCCCATCCCCTCCCCTGATAGCCTTCCCATTCTCTATCTCTCTGGGAGTATGGATCCAGGGTCGCTGTGGGTTGCAGAGGATGGAAGGTCTGGCTTCTGTAATTGCTTCCCCGCTGAACATGGGCATTGACTGGTCGATCCATACTCCCAGCCTGCCTCTCTCTTTCCCTAGCAGGGTGGGGCTCTGAGGAAGTAGAGCTCCAGTACACATTGATGGGGTCGTCTGTCCAGGGAAGTCTGGTCAGCATCTTGCTGGCATCCGGAACCTGGTGGCTGAAAAGAGAGTTAACATACAAAGCCAAACAAATTGTTGAACAGTCATGGACTCAAAGACTGGAATAGTGCAGATGAAGTGTTGGGGGGTATTTTCTGCATGCTCTTGTGTACTTCTGCTTTCAGTTATATATTTTTCCCCTAGTTTATGGGCACGGGTGAACCTATGCTCTATCTCAGGGGACCTGGACTATATCTAGGTTTGAGGCCTTTATTGGGGAGTGGAACACCTGGAATGGAATTAGAGAATACTATGAAAGGAAAGGTCTCACCCGAGTGATGAAGCTGAAGGGTTGTCATTCCACACCTGAAGTCTCTGGTCACAGTCTGAAGTGAAGCATGCTGGGGTGGCACTCGCGTTGATTAAGTTGCAGTCCGCGGATGCAATATTATTTGATTTGAATTGAGAGTAGCATGCAGAAAAGTGGGCCCCACCCTAAGGTTCCAGGACTGGGGGAAATATAGGCTCTAGAGTGGAAATGTGAGGTTCCTGTTGTCTTAGGGTTCAAGAAGACAATGAATAGTTATTGTTATCATCACATTATTTGGTGATAGGGTTAACTTTGGAAAGTCCCTTTGATAGGTTTGGGGTATAGTACCCAGCATCTTGTATATAGCTGTGCTACCGGTTGCTTCTGTTCTCCCTGGTCTAGGCTTTTGGGTGAGACAACATATCAAAGATAGCCTATGTATTAAAAAGACTCAGTCTGTGTTTTAAGAAGTTCTAGACATATCATCAGTTTTTCGCCTCTCATATTAATTAAATAGTGGTTTATATGTTTACACTTTAATAGGATTGTACATAAACACCACTCCCATCACCAAAAGACTGTGTCCCATCCCCCCCACCCCCCCGCCCCCCCACCCCCCATCGCACCAGGAAGCCCAATGGCCACCCCCCCTTCACCACAGGGTTTTTACATTGGTGCCCTGCTCTCAATTTAATCAGATCCTGCTTTTAGTTTCCCTTTCTGTTCTTCTTTCTCAACTTCTGTTGATGAGTGGGGACATCCCATACTCATCTTTATATTTCTGACTTAGCTGACTTAACATAATTCCTTCTAGCTCTGTCCAAGATGGGTCAGATAAGGTGGGCTCATTGTTCTTGATAGCTGCATAGTATTCCATTGTGTATATGTACCACAGCTTTCTCAGCCACTCATCTGCTGTTGGGCACCTGGGTTCCTGCCAGGGTTTAGCTGTTATGAATTGTGCTGCTATGAACATAGATGTACACACATCTTTTTGGTTGGGCATTATGGAATCCTTGGGGTATATCCCCAGGAGAGGAATTACTGGGTCATATGGAAGATCTATGTCTAGCCTTGTGAGAGTTCTCCAGACTGCTCTCCACAGAGGCTGGACCAACTTACATTCCCACCAGCAGTGTAGAAGGGTTCCTCTGTCCCCACAGCCTCTCCAACATTTGTTGCTGATGTCCTTTTTGATGTATGCCATTCTCATAGGAGTGAGGTGGTATCTCAATGTTGTCTTTATTTGCATCTCTCTGACAATCAGCGACCTGGAGCAGTTTTTCATATGTTTGTTAGCCTTTTGGATCTCCTCTGAAGTGAATGTCTTGTTCATATCCTCTGCCCATTTTTGGATGTGGTCATTTGCTTTTTTGGTGCTAAGTTTGCTGAATTCTCTGTATATTTTGGTGATTAGTCTCTTGTCTGATGTTTGGCATGTGAAGATCTTCTCCCATTCTGTGAGGGGTCTCTTAGTTTGTGTGATAGTTTCTTTGGCATACTCCCAGATCTCAAGCTATATTATAATGCCATAATAATCAAAACAGCCTGGTACTGGAACACAAATAGGCACACAGACCAGTGGAACAGAATTCAAAGCCCAGAACTAAACCCCCACACCTATGGACATCTAATCTTTGATAAGGGGGCCCAAAGTATTAAATGGAAGAAGGAGACTCTCTTCAATAAATGGTGCTAGGAAAACTGGGTTGTAACATGCAGAAGAATGAAATTGAACCACCTTATCTCACCAGAAACAAAAATCAACTCCAAATGGATCAAAGACCTGGATGTCAGACCGGAAACTATCAAATACTTAGAGGAAAACATTGGTGGAACACTTTCCCTACTAAACCTCAAGGACATCTTTGATGAAACAAACCCAATTGCAAGGAAGACTAAAGCAGAAACAAACTAATGGGACTACATCAAATTGAAAAGCTTCTGCACAGCCAAAGAAACTATCACACAAACAATGAATAAAGCATTATTTTAGATGGCTTTTGATGATGTAAGCCCTCACTGTTTTGGGAAGTATACCAAGAAATGGACTTACCACATTATGGATGGCTTTCATACATAGTGCCCACCTATCATCCCAAAAGCAGTTTGCTGGTTTATTTTCTTGACAAAAAGCACATGAAAACAGAGATAGAAGTAATAAAAGCATCAATGGGTAAGGGGTGGCATCAAGAATTAGGATCAGGAGCAGAATTCTTTAAGAGCACGGCTCTTGGGACCAGGTGGTGTCACACCTGGTTGAGCATACATGTTACAATATGCAAGGGCACAGTTCAAGCCCCTGATCCCCACCTGCAAGGGCAAAGCTTTGTAAGTGGTGAAGGAGGGATGCAGATGTCTCTCTTCCTCTCTCCTTCTCTGTCTCTTCCTTCCCTCTCGATTTCTGACTGTCTCTATCCAATAAATAAACAAACAAACAAAAAAAAGAATTAGGATCAGATGAAGAAGCTACATTAGATTTGCTGGCGAAGCAAGGCTTCTCTGAGAGAGCGAAAATTAACCTGAATTCTGAATAATAAAAAGTCACTGTGTGCACACATCAGGGTGAGAACAGCTCAGAAAAAGAAAACAACAGCAAAGAACCTCATGCAGGAAAAGGAACATAAAAGACACTAGAAGCCTTAGAATGATCAGAGAATATGTGAAAGGAGAGGAGAAGGGATGGAAGGGAAGGAGAAGGGAGGGGAAAAGGAGGGAAGAGAAAGAAAAGGAGAGGGGAGGGGATAAGAAAGGAGGGGAAGGAAGGGTAAAGGGCGCAGATAAGTGTGTTGTTAAGCCAGCTGCCACAATAAGTAACTGGAGCTCAAGTTTTTGACCAAATGGGAAAGATATAACATACTATGTATGTGTCCTTCAAAGTCATCCAATCCAATAACCTATAGAGCTGGGATATTATTGTACCAACTCCCTTAGTCATTGTTTGGGGCTTGCTGCTGGCATGGAGGGTGGCAGGAGATAATAATTTCCCAACATTTCTGGTCAGTAAAATCAACTTCCACAATTCTGGAAAAAGCCAGAATGCAGGTACTGGCAACTAGAAATTGTCCAGAGCCAGTTAAACTGGATTATTGTGGGGTGGGAGCACATGGACAGCTTTATTAAGCTTTTTTATTTTCCCCAATACATCTTTTTATTTTTATTTACAAAAAAGAAACATTAACAAAAAACATAGGATATGAGGGGCACAACTCGACACAGTTCCCACCACCAGAACTCCGTATCTATCCCCTCCCCTGATAGCTTTCCTTTTTTTTTTTTGGTTCATTTTATTTTAAATTTAATTTATTTATTTTTCTATTTATTTTTTGCCTCCAGGGTTAATTATGTGGCTCATTGCCTGCACTAAAATCCACTGCTCCTGAGGCCATTTTTCAATTTTAAAAAAATTATTTATAAAAAGGAAACACTGACAAAAACCATAGGATAAGAGGGGTACAACTCCACACAATTTCCACCACCAGAACTCCCTTTCCCATCCCCTCCCCTGATAGCTTTCCTATTCTTTATCTCTCCAGGAGTATGGACCCAGGGTCATTATGGAGTGCAGAAGGTGGAAAGTCTGGCTTCTGTAATTGCTTCCCCTCTAAACATGGGCATTGAGAGGTCAATCCACACTCCCAGCCTGTCTCTCTTTCCTTAGTGGGGCGGGGCTCTGGAGAAGCGGGGCTCCAGGACACAATGGTGGGGTTGTCTGCCCAGAGAAGTCCGGTTGGCATCATGGTAGAATTTGGAACCTGGTGGCTGAAAAAAAGAGTTAACATACAAAGCCAAACAAAGTGTTAATTAATCATGAACCTAAAGGCTGGAATGGTTCATATGAAGAGTTGAGGGGTCTCCGTTTTGTAGATAGTTAGTAGTCCTATTTTAGTTACATTCCAAAGGACCCATGACTATACTATACTAGTTTTTTTTTTTTTCCTGAGCCTGACTTCTGATATGCAAGTGGATCTAAGATACTGTCTGGGGAGATGATGTCATGGCTGGAAAAAGGACCAGAAAGCTGGATCTGGGAAAGGTGTATAAATATTGTTGACTGTAAACCTCATCAATTTGATCTGATCTAGGGCCCATATTCAGTTTAGGAGCCTATGTGACCTCTGCATCCCTGTAAATCTGAGCTCACATTCTGTGGTCATGAGTAGAAACGTCCCAAGATGCTGCAATTTCAGGACCCATCTTTCTCAGGAGGAACATAGAGTATGTTTTCCAGCCTCCCTCTTAGAGTATGGACCCAAGGTCATTATGGGGTGCAGAAGGTGGAAGGTCGGGCTTCTGTAATTGCTTCCCCGCTAAGCTTTTAATGTTAATTGTAACTGTTTTCTAGTTAAATATACAATTACACATACACTTATCTATCATAGTTGTTTCTTTCCATTACAAAATTCAGTATTTTCTTCTTTATCTAGACTTTTAAACTCATGCTGTTGCCATTCTTTTTCTCCTTGACCCTTGGGCCCATAGTTAGCTCCTTAAATTCACTCTTCTCCACCACCATGAATATCTGTTATTTGACCCTTTAAGTCCCATGGGCAACCACTATAAATTGTGACTATCATGATTTCTTTTTTAATTTTCTTGGTCTACACTCACTAGTCATTTAACTTAGCATTGTGTCTCATCAGTAGTAAACTCGGTGTGAGGCACCAGCAAAATAACTACTTGGATAGCTGTGTTTCTTTGCCATGTGTGCAACCCAGGTTCGAGCCTGGCCCCTATCACCGTGAAGGAAGTTTCTGTGTTTGCTCTCTTTCACACTTTCTTTCTATAAAAGTTTTTTTTTATGTTTTTATTAGTTATTTAATAATGTCTAAAAAGATTGTAGGATAAGAGGGGTGTAATTCCACACACAATTCCCACCACCACCAGAATTCTGTATCCCATCTTCTCCATTGGAAGCTTCCCTATTTTATTTTGATTTTCTTTTTATATTACAGAATTACATGTCAGCAGGGGTTTGCATCCACACCATTCCCACCACCAGAGTTCTGAATCTTCACTCTTGCCACTGCAATCCACCACAGTTCCCCTAAAGTTGTAGACATGGGCCAACCATCTTCTCTATAACTATCTGTCCACATTTATACATATGCCCTTTCTTTTTCTGATTCAATCCTCTCTACCCCTCTAAGCCACTCATAACACCGTAGCTACCTCCACATGTCCCTCTCCTTTTCCTTCTCTCTCTCTGGGTGCTTATGGAGATGGAGTGCAGAGTCCTCTTATCTTCATCCTATCACTTCTCCCCAGCTGGAAGTATGGAGCAAGGTTGTTTATGGGGAGCAGAAGGTAGGAGTTCTGGCTTCTGTAGCTGCTTCTCTGCTGAGCATGGTCGATCCATACCCCCAGCCTGTTTCTATCTTTCCCTAGTGGACCAAAGCTCTAGAGATACAAGGGTCCAGGACACATTGGTGAGGTCGTCTGTCCAGAGAAGTCGGGGTGGAGTCATGGTAGCATCTGTAACTTGGTGTCTGGAAGGTAGCATGACCTAAGTTGAGACAAGATGGTTAATGAACAGGAGTCAAAAAGTAGGATCAGAACAGTTGAGATTAGGGATTTTAGGGTAGAAGAAAGCTAATATAACTGTTTTAGGCATGTTCCTGGGGGCACACAACTATAGTAGTTTTGCTTAAGTTTGGTAGCTACTCTGAGTCTGGATGAGAATATTGTCTGAGAGAATGGTGTCAGAATAGAGAAAAGGGCTAGAGAGTTGGATTAGGGCAGGAAGTAGCTCCCATTCTTATAAAAAAAAATTCTGTGGCTAAAATGAACTGTTTCCCTCCATCCACCTGCTCCAGGGCACATATATATAAACATAAATATATATTTATACTTAGCGCCAGAGCCTGTGTAACCTCTAAGTCCCTATTGGTCTGAGCTTATAGTTCATGGTCACATCTGAGGAACATTTGCAGGCTGCACTCACTTCAGGACCAGTCTTTTTCGAGTGGCAGGGCAGGATACCTCCAGCCTCCCTTAGGAGACTGGGGCTATCCCTACCATAATTGCTTTATGGTAGAGCCAAGGTCCTGGGAGGGCCCACAAGACGCTGTTTCTTACGGCTTCTCTATTCTTTATCCCTCTGGAGGTATGGACCAAAATTATTTATGGGGTGAGCAGGTGGAAGGTCTGGCTTCTATAATTGCTTCTCTGCTGAACATGAACTTTGGCAGGTCGATCCATACCCCCAGCCTGTTTCTATCTTTCCCTAGTGGGATATGGATCTGGGGACATGAGTTTCCAGGAAGCATTGGTGAGGCCATCTGCCCAGGGAAGTCAGCTTGGCATCAGGGTAGTTAGTGTCTACAACTTGGTGGCTGAAAAAAACATTAAGATATAAAGCAGAGCAAATTATTTAATAATCAGGAACCTAAAGGTAAGAAAAGGGCAGCTGGAACTAAGAATCTTGGTGTGGGAAGAAGCTAGGAAGTGCATTTTAGGCATATTCCAAGAAGCCCATGACTTTAGTAATTTTTGCCTGAACCCAACAACTAGCATGCCTAAAGGTATTATCTGTGGAGATGGTGTCAGAGTTGAGAATAGGCTTAGAAAGTTGGATTAGGGCCAAGAGTAGTAGCTCCCAAATATGAGGAAAGTATATAAATGTCATTCTGTAGGCCCCATTGATCTGACCTAGGGCCCATATCTATTCATATTTAGCACAAGAGCCTGTGTAACCTCTGAGTCCCTGTCAGTCTGAGCTCACAGTTCATGGTCACAGCTAGGGACATTTTGGGCTGCCTTCATTTCAGGACCAGTCTTCCCAGAGTGGCAGCATAGGTTGACTCAGTCTCCCTTTGGAGAGTGGGGCAGTCCCTACCATTGCTGTTCTACATTGAAGGCAAGGCCCTGTAGAGGCCCACAAGTGGGTTTATGATGATGTTCCTGATGGAGATGACCAGTGATGGTGGAGAGAGGGATCCATTAGAGGTCTAGGTCCATCATATCTATGTGGGAATCCAAGGATTCCCTGGCTAGAGCTCCAGATGATGTAGTGACCAAAAAGGCCAACATTAAAGTATGCCAGTCTCTTGCTCTTACCTGGTTTCTACAGAAGGCTTTTTAAAGAAAATAAAGTTGGTATGAAATGTGAAATAACCACTGAAAGAATTTCCATAAGCTCCACTGATTTGAAACAACAACTATTAAATCTCAGTTTGATTCTTTCAATCCTCCCAGTTCTTGTTGTATGTTTCCCTGCCATCTGAAGTCTCGATTTTTTTTTTCCTCCAGGGTTATTGCTGGGCTCAGTGCCTGCACCATGAATCCACTGCTCCTGGAGGCCATGTTTTCCAATTTTGTTGCCCTTGTTGTTGTCTTTATTGTTATTTTTGCCATTGATGTTGTTGGATAGGACTGAAAGAAATCAAGAGAGGAGGGAAGACAGAGAGGGGATGAGAAAGATAGACACCTACAGACCTGTTTCACCGCTTGTGAAGCAACACCCCTGCAGGTAGAGTCAGGGGTTCAAACTGGGATCCTTATGCAGGGCCTTGCGCTTCGCGCCATGTACGCTTAACCCTACTGCCTGACCTCCGCAGTTTTTTAAATCAATTTTTAGTTGCTGTGTAATGCTATACAACAAGATACCTCAAGACTCAAAGACTTTAAACAATAAGCATTTATTTGGTTCTCAAATCTGTGAACTGGCAGTTTACACTATGAGGAGTAGGGCAGTGCTTCTGACCCCAGTTGGATTTACTCAACTGTCTTGCAGTCAGCTGCAGTTCAGCTGCACATGACCTCAGCTGCAAGGACTGGGTCAGCTCAGCTCTGTTCCTCATGTCACACTTCTCAACAGGAGAGCTGGGGCCCAGTCTCATGGTAGACACAGAGAAAGAACAAGCAAATGAATACTCGAAGTCTTGAGACCTAAGCTTGGGATTGACCTACCATCACCTCCATAACATTCTATTGACCAAAACTTAAAGGGACAACCCATATTCTAGAGAAGGGAGAATAGATTCTGCATTACTATAAAGTTCCAAGGTCATGTGATGCAGTAGATAGCTATAGGAAGAAATCAAGATCATCAGTACAGTCTGCCATGTTTTACTACTTGCCTTTTGACTTAGAATGAGAACATGTTCCCTATCCTTCCCAGTTCAACATTTCTGTGTCTTAAGACCTCCAAGTAAATGTAAGCAGCAGTGATTTGGAGCATGAATTTTTAGATATTGCATTAGTTCTCCATTTCTGTGCGCACGTGCATGTGCGTGTGTGTGTGCATGTGTGTGTGTGTGTGTAAGAAAGACCTATAGAAAGAACTGTGGTCTTGATCTTAAATATCCTGACAGACTTTACAAAATAAAATTATCCATCACCTAAAGATCCAGCTTGAACAGAAGTTAGACAAAGCCATGCACAATCTTAGAGTTGGAGTAATTTATTCTGTGCTGGGTGCTCGTCCCACATTTGATGTCTTCATGTGAGAGAGACAGTGCAAGCAGGTGCTTAAATTGTATGTCATACAAAAGAGAACAAAAGCACTGCCACTGTTTCCTCTGTTGCCATGACCATATCACGTTAAGTCAGGATAGAAGAGGTTGCTGAATTGACTTTTCAAACAGGGGGCCTCCTTGTGAGACACCTCTCCCAGTGACATCAGCAGGAACACCAAGTACAGATTATCCAGTGGAGCAAGAGCATATGGCAATGATGATCTTGTGAATCGAATGTGCCCTGGTCAACACTATTTCTGTCCTGCGTGAGGTGTGCGTGTCCTGAATTTGATTTACTAGCTTTTACACCACCAACCCACCCACAGAGCAGTGTGTGGATGCAGCGAGGGGCTCCAATTATGACCTGAAAATCTACAGTAGTGCAATTGAAGCATAATGCTTTGAAAGCAAGACAGAGGAAGAAAGATATGATGACAGCCTTAGTCCACATTTGCTGGTTAGGGAGAAGGGGCCAGGCAGAATGGCAATTAAGGAGCCAGCTTGCTAAGACAGTCTCTGACTTGAGTCCAGACTCTACCAGTGCTCCCTACATGACCGCAGGTGGTCTTTTATCCCTTTAAGCCTCAGTTTCTCTATCTGCATGATGGAACTACTGTTGCTGCAACCTGGGAGGTTTACTGGGTGGAGGAATTTGTATGTAAACTGCTTCTTAAGGTGCCTGGTACAAAGGAAGGGCTCAGTAAATGTGAACTACACACTTTTCAACAGAGAGGAATTTAGGAGACCTTCCAATCCAAGCCCTTCATCAGGAGGTGGTGAGGGACAAGCACAGAGTGGCTAGTAGTGGCACAATCAGGGCCGAAAAGCCAGGGCATTTAGATTCCCATGCCCCTGCCTTATCCCTCTACTATCAAGTCCAATGCAGCCCTCGTCTCTAGCCACTTTCTTCTGCAACGTGGAGCTTCAATAAATAGCCAAGGGTTTTCCCCTTTCCCCTGGATAGCCACATCTCAGGGAACTCGAATGATATGGAATTTTCTAATGCGGCACTCACCGCCTGCTCACTTTAATCTGCCGCAAGTGTTTCTGGGAAGTGAAATATTGGCAGGTCTGTCCAACAGCTGCTCAGCCTAGAGACCACAGCTTATTTTGGTCCATTTATGTTAACTCATCTGTCTTAAGCTCTTTGTTAGTGACTCACCGCATACTGCTACCAAAAATATACACCAAAATCCAAGAATCATTCACATGAAGGGCAAACCTCTTCCTTAAAATACCACATTTCTGCTGTCTTGTTTTTTATGACGTTTTTCCTTTCTCCCACCTCCACATCACATTCTCTTCTCTCCTTCCTTCCTTCTTCATCTTTGATTGCCTTCAGTGTTATGGAAACTGCAGATTGTGGTCAAGAGAATTCTAGAGTAGACATCAAAATACCTGGTTCTGATGTTGTCCTGGACTTCTTTAGCTGTAAAATCCTAACAAGTCACAACTAGTATGTGACTCAGTCTCCTGATCTGTATTGTAGTATGGGAGGACTGTATTAGCTCTAATTTCCCATGAGTGCAACCATTAAAATTTTCCACATTGGAAAACTGAGAAATGTTATGCATGTACAAACTACTGTATTTACTGTCGAATGTAAAACATTAATCCCCCAATAAAGAAATTTAAAAAAATTCCACATTACTTTTCCTTTCAAAAGTTCCCATCTTTGAAGAATTTTACCCACCATGTACATTTACCCTTAAAATAAAATTAATGCTCTCTGCTTTCCATGAGTTGCAGTGTAATCTAACCAATATATAAATTACTATTATAGGGAAATGTGCTATCTTTGTTAGACTTTATGAAATATTCAAAATGATTCATATACTATTTTTTAATTTTTAAAATAATCTTTATTTATTTGTTGGATAAAAACAGCCTGAAATAGAGGGAGAAGTGTGTGATAGAGAGGAAGAGAGACAGAGAGGCTCCTGAAGCCTTCCCCTGCAAGTGGGGACCTGGGGCTTGAACCTGGATCCTTGTGCACTTTAACATGTGCACTCAACCAGGTGTGCCACTGCCTGGCCCCCCATATACTATTTTTTGAGTTTAAAAATATACAAATATGATAAGAAAGAGGTGTGAAATTGTACCCCTGAATCATACATCCTTGTATACCAATGTGACCTCAATAAAAGTTAAAACAAAAAAAACACAGATGTGGGAAAATGTAAGCTAACCTCAGGATGATGCCAACTTCCAGGCAAGAGGAAGAGGTAGGAGATGGGAGGGAGAGCATCTTCAGGTATATCTGCAATATTTCATTTATTATGGTTTGAAGCAAGTACAGGGAAGTGTTACTGTATCAAATCTAAATAGTAGATACAAGACTGCCAACTGTTAATATAATCTTTCTTCTTCTTCCTCCTCCTCCTCTTCTTTTTTTTTTTTTTGAGAGAGAGAGAAATTGAGAGGAAAAGGGGAGATAGAGACGGAGAAAGGAAGAAGAGAAACATTTGCAGCTCTACCTTACCACTTGTGAAGCTTTCCCCTTAGGGTGGGGACCAGGGGCTTGAACCTGGATCCTGATGCACTATAATGTGCGCACTCAACCAGGTGCACCACTACTCGGCCCCTATGATTTTTCGTTTTATAATAAAGTATTTTAAATTAAAAAATAAGTTTATCAATTGATAAACAATTCTACACTACATGTGAGAATGTAGAGTGATATTACCACTTTGAGAAAATGTGGTAGTTGCTTAAAAAATGCAATGTAGGCAGGCAAGAGAACTCATCTGGGTAGCACACCTACTTTTTTGTGCATGTTCAAGCCCAGGCCCTACCACAGTGGAGGAAGCTTCCATGCTGTGATATCTTTCCCTCATTCCCTCTGGTTCTGTCTCTGTCTCTCTCTTTTTCTATCTGAAAAAAGTCAGCTGAGAATGGTAAAGTCCCTGTAATGACCAAAACAAAAACCAAACAAACAAATGAAAAATTGAAGCCTACACCTACCATATCATCCAGCAATATCCCTCCTAAGGATACACCCAAGATAAATGAATACCCACATTCACAAAAAGGCATGTGCAGGAATGTTTACAATAGCTTTATTCATAATAGCCAAAAATAGAAAGCAGCCAAGTGCCCCTCTGTAAGCAAATGAATGAGCAAATGATACTGTCATACAACTGAATAAATACTACTTAGCATTAAGAAATCCCTTTCATCGAATAATATGGATAAATCTCAAAACACATGCTGAGCAAAAGAATCCAGGCCAAAAAAAATACATACTGCATGATTCTGTTTACATTAAGCTCTAAACCATGCAGAGTAAATCCATAGTAATAGAAATCACAATACTGCCTGTTGTGGGAGGAGATTGCCTAGAGATAGGCATGGGGATAGGGTCTGGGGAGATAGCACAGTGATTATACAAAAAGCTGTCATGGGGCTTCGGAGACAGCATAATGGTTATGCAAAAGCCTTCCAAGCCTGAGGCTCTGAGGTCTCAGGTTCAATCCCTAGCCCCACCATAAGCCAGAACTGAGCAGTGTTCTGGTGTCTCTGTCTCTCTCTCTCTGTATCTTTCCCTCTGTATCTACTCTTTCTCATTACAATAAATGAAAATTTTAAAAAAGCTGTCATGCCTGCTGCTCCAAGGTCCCAGGTTCCATCTCTAGCATCACCATAAACCAGAGCTGAGCAATGCTCTGGTTAAGAAAAATAATAATAAGGCACGGGGAAATTTCTAAACTGAGGGTTATATCTGAAGGAAATCTCTTGAATGAGTTGGTTGTTGCATTGGGTATTTATATTTGCAAAAACAAAGTCTTTCAAATTGTACATGTAAGCTCCTTTCATTGCACTATATATAAATTACATTTTTAATTTTAAAAGTACTCACAGATCATAAAATCACATTCTTTTCATTGATTTCCAGGAGTTCTAAGGTCCCCAGGATAGAATTCTGCCCTGAATTAAAGACCTCCAGGGGCTGGGTGGTGGCACATTCAGTTAAGCGCACATATTACCAAGCAAAGGACCTGGGTTCAAGTCCCTGCCCTCCACCTGCAGGGGGTCTACTTCATGACTAGTGAAGCAGGTCTGCAGGTGTCTCTCTTTCTCTCCCTCTCTCAATTTCTCTCTGTCCTATCTAATTAAAAAAAAAAAAAACCTCCGAAGTCTTTTCCCTCTAAACATAGTATTTAACTTTCCTTCTTGCTCTTCTCTCATTACAAATGTGGTCTTTCTTTGAGAATATCTTCCAAGGCAGTGAGACGCAGTAGAAAGCATAAGGGCTTTACCAGGTTTGAATTCTGTGTTTCACTGTCTGTGTGAATCTCAATAAGGAAGTAACCTCCAGGGGTTTATTTTGTCAACTGTACACAGGAGAGTACGGAGTCTATTTCCGGGGTTACTTGAAAGATTAGATCACACAAGCAAATGCATATCTCACCCAGTCAGGCTCTGCACAGATGCTCCATACATTCTGGTTTCCTTTTCTTCCTTCCTTTACTTTTTATAGACCCTCGACTGAACGGAAGTTTCATCTTTCCTCCACCATCACAGTTCAAATCCTGAGGATATAGGGAGTAGCTTCCTTGTTTCTCTAGTAGCATACATGATAAATGACAGTGCCACCCAAATACTGGACCTGGTGCAAGGGCCCTCTACCATGGACCTCATGATTTTGAGGGTGTTGTTCTAAACCTCCCCCAACTACACTTGTCTTCAAAGGGCAGTATCAGTGGGATCAAGAGGTTGTACCCACCCAGACCCTGCATCCTATCGAGTCCCCATTTTTGGTTGTGTCCCAGGTCCCCAGAATATGCACCCAAAAGGTCATGAGTATGTGCAGGCTTTGTTTCAAGGTGCCAGCACAGGACAGCTGTTTAAGACTTTGGGGTGAAAGGTGGGTCGTGCAAGCAGGGGCATCAGCTCATATTGTGTACACCCTCTCAAGTTGAGGGAACAGGGATGGGAACAGAATGGGAACTTGACCTCTGTCTAAGGCAGGAAACTGGAGGCAGACTCATTCTGCATCCCTAGGCCTGGTATAGAACCCTAGTTCAAGGATTCTAAGTCTGAACTGACCTCCCGGACCAACACTGAGTATATACGTTCAATTTGAATGAGAAGACATGTTTCATGACTTCTAACCTTTAGACTGAGCACATGAACCTCTGTACTCTTGCCTTGGACAAGGGCAAGCCTGGTGAGCAGAGTCCCCTCTCCAGCCCTTAACCACTTGTTCTTTGGCTTAAAACATTCTTCCTAGGTGTTAGTTTGACTTCCTCCCTCATTTGCTTCATTCTCCCTCTCCTGTCTCCCCTCTTCACTCTTCTGATCTTCATGTTTAAAACAGCTCCTCATTGGAAAATTGAGGGATAGCTAGATGGTTTTCTTTTGTGTAGTGGCACAGAAACTTTGGAAGTGAGTATGGTGAGTCTTATGCGTGTGTGTGTGTGTGTGTGTGTGTGTGTGTGTGTGTGTGTGTATGTGTGTGTGTTAAACTATCTTTGTAGTATTGTAGACCAATGTTAAATAGGTTAAAAGGTTTAAATATATATACCTCCCCAAGCCTTGTGTTTCTATGTCCTTGCTATTACTTATTTTTCATACTGTAACTTGATGTTTTGTTTATTGGCTAAGTGCCAAATCTACTTCTTCCCCCATTAGAATATAAATTACAAAAAAAAATGTCAATAATCCTACTTCACACATTGCTGTGCGATAGATAGATTCACAAGTCATCCCGCAGAGCACACCTGACAGAGCATACACTTCACCATGCACAAGGACCCTGACACCACATGAGAGGATCATGAACCGAGGGGAAACTCCCTGAATGCTAGAGCAGTTCTGAGATATCTCTCCTTCTCCCTTTCTCTCTGTCTATCTCAAATTAAAAGGAGAAAAAAAAAGTCTGCTGGGAACAGTGAAATCAAATAGTCAGGAAGCACTGGTGGCAAAAAAAATTGAATAAATTTAAAAATAAAAAGATTGAGAGTCAGACAGTAGTGCAGCGGGTTAAGCGCATGTAGCGCGAAGCGCAAGGACCCGCGTAAGGTTCAAGCCCCCGGCTCCCCACCTGCAGGGGGGTCGCTTCATAAGCAGTGAAGCAGGTCTGCAGGTGTCTATCTTTCTCTCCCCCCTCTGCCTTCCTCTCCTCTCTCCATTTCTCTCTGTCCTATCCAACAACGATGATCTCAATAACAACAATAATAACTACAACAACAATAAAACAAGGGCAACAAAGGGAAAATAAATAAATTTTTAAATAAATAAATTAAAAGATCAAGAACAAAAGAAAAGAAATACAAAGGTGGAGCAGTGGATAAAGTGCTAGACTCTCAAGCATGAGGCCCCAAATCCAACTCCAGCACTTCATGTGCCTGGGAGCTTCTCTCCATCTCTCTCTCTCTCTCTCTCTCTATCCCTCACTCATGGTAATTAATATTGCAGCCAAGCATTGGACTCTCAAAGAAGAAAGAGAGACATAGAGATAGAGAGAGAGAAATTGTCCAAGAAATTATTCACTAACACACATTCCCAGGGCCTAACACCTTGCCTGGAACAGAAAAGAGACTTAAGGAAGGTATTTGCTGAATGATTGCATGAGTAAATTAATGAATGAGTTGAGCTGAGTTGAGTTTCTCATTTCCTTTTCTCTGTTCTGGTCTCAATGTTTTATGACATGAAAACCAAAGCAACCCCAAAAAGATTTTTAAATAGGCCACTCACTTGCAATTCAGATTTCATTTCAGTTTTAATAAACCCGATGCACATCATCCTCCATTCTTCCAGGTTTTTTGTTTATTTGTTTTGTTTTTGTTTTGCCAGAGCACTCTCACCTCTGGCTTATGGTGGTGGTGGTGGGGAATTGGACCTGGGAGCCTCAGGCATGAGAGCCTGTTTGCATATCCTTTATGCTTTCTCCCCCACCCTATTCTTCCAGTTCTATTGCTCTATTTTTACCATTGTGTCTATTTTTATTAGAGACCTCCAGCCCTTTGACATCTCCTGTGTTTTCCTCATCTATCAGTCTTCTTCCACCTCTACTTCCTTCCCTCTCCTGTTGAGAATTTATAGTGCATCGTCTCATCTATTCCTTTGCTGAGACCCAAAGTACCTTGCCCTTTCACCTGGCAAAGCTCAGCTCTGGATGAGATCAAGAAGCTTTTCCATGTCTACATATCAGTTACATCAAAGGCTAATAAATTAGCAGAGGTAGCAAAGCGATCTAAAAATACAGTCATTGCTTTCCTGGCTAAACTCTTGCCTACCAACTATTGCACATTCTTTACATAGCTAAAATTAAATATACAAGTCTTCCATGGCATTTAATTAGCAATCTGGCAGAAAACAAGTTCTGCTCTACTTTCATTCACAAATTGTTGTTTAATTACATTTCTTACCCTTTTCCTACCCAAGGTGACTGGATTCACATCTCTAGATAAGAAAATTTAAGGTAAATATCTTATTGCCATTGAAAAAGCTTGAAACACAATCAACACACCACCCCCGCCCTTTTTTTCAGCTAGAGTTGCATAGTTTCCTTAGTCCTGTTTTGCAATCTTCTCAGAGAAATTCCAAATCTCTTTTCAAAAGAATTTAAAACAAAAATGCAGAATACAGTATTGCATAGATATTATGACTGCTACTATGTTTAAAAGCATGAATGTGTATTGGCAGAGAATAGAAGTCAACAAACAGAAATGATAGCGGTGCTAGGAATTTTGCATCTTTTCTCTTATACTGTTTTTACAATCAAAAGGGAGGACAGGGTAGGGAGAAGGGAGAAGGAAGAGCAAGCCAAATGTACTTTGGGGAGGATATGATATCATCACAATATTCAAATGTGTTTTGAATTTCAAATCAACAATGATTCCATTGACACCTAGAAGTGGCCCATATCTCTGACATTTAATAGGTGTCCTAGATAAATCAAAGTGGTCACCATAGGTTTGTGGTTTTAATGTCACATGCATCTTATTTACCACAGATACCTTACCTGCCTTTTTTTTTAAAAAAAAAAATCCCAGGAAACAGAATTTTAGCCCCTTTATATGATTCCAGAGTCTGGGTTAAGTTGTAGGAGAAAATCACTATAAACCCTCATGAAAAAGCAACTATATTTTAAAGATCATAAATAATAAATGTATTACTAAAGTTACCTTATAGTACATACATATTGCTTTTTCAAGGACAAAAACAGAAGCACAAAGCCGAGTCTCAATTCTTGCAGGGAATAATATCTTTAAGATTAGAGTAATTCTCTAACTTAGAGAAAAAGGAAAAAGGGGGCCTCATCATTTTCTCAAGTTCAGGTCAACAAAACACTCAGTGTTTCAGTAAACAAAGAAGGTTAGTTTATGATAGCTCTAATTTTGTGAGGTGACTTCCTAATGAGGACAATAGGTAACTCTAGAAACAAATGCGTCTTGCTAGTGGCTTCTCCATAAATAGCATTGCAAATCAATAATTATGCTCATTTCCTTAGGAATTACCGTAATTACTATTCCACATTCTTGCATAGAAATATGAGCTCCAAACAAACAAGATTAGAAAGCATTCTAGCATCCCAGTAGATACACCGTGGATAAATCTTCCTTAGCAATTCTACTGCTGTTATTTAAAATGAAAGGTTCTTTCAACTATAACTGCTTATTTGTTTTAAGAAATTCTTCGAGGGGCAGGAAGACTAAATTGGTACAGTATGATATATCTGTGCTTTTTAATAAAGAATGATGTGGGGGGCTGGGTGGTGGCACACCTGGTTGAAGGTACACATTACAGTGCACAAGGACCCAGGTTCAAGCCCTCAGTCCCCACCTGCAGGGGGAAAACTTCAGAGTGGTGAAGCAGGGCTGCAGGTGTCTCTCTGTCTCTCTTCCTCTCTGTCTCCCCTTCCTCTCCATTTCTGGCTGTTTGTATCCAATAAATATGAATAATAATAAAAAAATTTAGGGCAACAAAAGGTGATAAATAAATAAATATATATAAAAAAGAAAAAAGTGATAAAAAATTTTTTAAAAGAATGATATGAAACTATAAACATTTTATTTAAATTATCTATAGTAGCATGCTTCTGGGAGTCAGGCAGTAGCGCAGTGGGTTAAGCGCACAAAGCGCAATGTGCAAGGACTGGCGTAAGGATCCTGGTTCGAGCCCCCAGCTCCCCATCTGCAGGGGAGTCACTTCACAGGCGGTGAAGCAGGTCTGCAGGTGTCTATCTTTCTCTCCCCCTCTCTGTCTTCCCCTCCTCTCTCCATTTCTCTCTGTCCTATCCAAAAACGATGACAACAATAATAACTACAACAATAAAACAAGGGCAATAGCATGCTTCTGCTAGCACTGATTTTACTCCAAGAGCAAATTGTTGTTTCATTTGTTATGTCCCTTTATTTTCAACCAACATTTGTTGACAAAATCAATGAAAGGAGATTGAAATAAAAATCAAAGGCATAGACCATGGAGAAGCATTCGTAGAAGCAGCAACAACTGGATGTGCTTCTTCTTGTGCGTGACACTGCAATCATTTCTTGAGTGGCCCTCTTGCACTCCATGTACAGCAGGATTATGAATTATGAAAGCACACACAGGCTGAAGGATGATGGAATAATTCACACTTACCTCTTGGTGCTGATTGAGTTTAACATGAGAGACAGCTCTGCTTCTAAATGGGTTTTATTAAGCAACAATAAAGAGTCCTAGGAGATTCTTTTGTAATTCTCATTTTTAAATAAGAACCAGAGAGAAAGAATCACTTATGACAAAGAAAACTACACTAGTGAGTTTGTGTGTGGGGGGGGGAGAAACTAAAGCGAATGAAGCTCCTTCTAGAGGGGATTCATACTGGTGATTATTCAGCCCTGAGCTTTATCTTCCTCCTTGAGAAAATGTCGATTCTTCTTCTTTATTCTCCCCAATTTCTCTCAGAACTTACATATCCTAGGTCTTAAACTCAAGAGCTTTTCTTCTGTTTTGGGTGACATCTATCTAATGTAAATCAGATGAGAGTGGATGCCATATGTTTCCATGCTAAGCTTTCCAAATACAGCTTTCCATTACTATGATGCCATGGTCCATGAGGTAATTGAAGCCATGAATTAAATATTATGATTTGTCTTTAGCAGCTATCAAATCATCTGAAGAAATGG
Organism: Erinaceus europaeus; assembly: GCF_950295315.1. Taxonomy (NCBI): domain Eukaryota; kingdom Metazoa; phylum Chordata; class Mammalia; order Eulipotyphla; family Erinaceidae; genus Erinaceus; species Erinaceus europaeus. Next base: position 117,166,414 of record NC_080185.1, read on the forward strand.
GTTCTGAAAAAGAGTGATGGCATCTTTGCCTCTTTTAGGTCCACTGTCCATCCCTCGCTACCCAGTTCTGTACTCCCAGAGGCTGACCTATAATGAACAGTGTCAGTGGAGCCTCATCTGTTGAGTTCCAATTGAGTTTGAAGAATGGGGCGCTGGTATCAACAGATCTGAGAGTGGAGGGTTAATTTGCTCAGCTCTCACTTCACAGGATCTCCGCAGGGCAGTTACCATTGTGCTGCTGAAGGTCACATCTACTATCAAATAGTCCACCGCATACAGCTGGGTGCTTCTTCTCCCTTTGCCCCTCCAGACCTAGAGGTGGTAACAGTTACACAGTGGTACCATTTTAAGGTAGAACGCTATCCCATTCTGGTTGCCTGATCCCCCCCTACCCATGCTTTTGTAAATAGTCTCTCTAACAAACCCTCGTCAGTTGCCCAGTCTGGATCTACCTGTTCCATGCAAAATCCTAGCTGATAAAGTCACATGGGATAGTAACTGATTTGACTTAAGTAATTTCAATTGTCTTATATAATACTAACACAAACAAGGATATGTTGAAGAACAAAATGCAAAGTAGTAATTTACCATTATCTGCTAAATGGCATCTCTGTAGACAACTTCAAGACACAATGCCAAATGTAGTCCTCTTTTGTTATGGACAATTTATGATAACTGGAATGCCATCAGAACTTTTTTAATTTTTATTTATTTATTTATTTATTTATTTATTTATTTATTGCCTCCAGGGTTATCGCTTGGGCTCAGTGCCAGCACTACGAATCCACTGCTCCTGGAGGCTTTTTTTTCCCATTTTTGTTGCCCTTGTTGTGGTTGTTATTGTTATTGCTGTTATAACTGTTGTTGTTGTTGTTGGATAGGACAAAGAGAACTCGAGAGAGGAGGGAAGACAGAGGGGGGAGAGAAAGACACCTGAAGACCTGCTTCAACACTTGTGAAGCAACCCCCGTGCAGGGAGGAGCTAAAGGCTGGAACCCGGATCCTTACGCCATGTGTGCTTAACCAGCTGCACTACTACCCAGCCCCCACCATCAGAACTTTTGTATTACCAACTTTTTCTGGTCTGGGGTTCTCAGTGAAAGAGTAAAAGGGGGCAGGGTAGATAGCATAATGGTTATGCAAAGAGACTCTCATGCCTGAAGTTTTCGGAGTTCCAGGCTCAGTCTCCTGCACCACTGTAAGCCAGAGCTGATCAGTTAAAAAGAAAAAGGCAGGGAGAAAAATTAAAATAATTTTATGGCAAGAATTCACCTTGCAAAAATGTTTTCAAATTATGCCCTGAGCACAGAACATTACATTTAAAACAAAATATTATTCACATTTAAAATGCATTCCTTTCTACTTTCTACATTCTACACACACACACACACACACACACACACACACACTTACCTATCCACATACACTTAAGAAGTTATTTGGGGGTGGGGTACTGGGCGGTGACTCACCCAGTAGAACAAATACACATTTCGTTATGAATGAAGACCTAGGCTCAAGTCCTCAGCGACTACATGGGAGCACCACACAAAGGGGAAGCGTCACAGGTAGTGAAACAGTGCTGTTGTATGTCTCTTCTTTCTGTCTCCCTCTCTCTGTCTTTCAGCCTCTATTGGGAAAAAAAAAAAGCAGTCTGCCAGGAGCAGTGGGATTGTGTAGACATGCAGACCAACAGTAACCCTTAGCAGGAGTGGGGAAGAGAAGTTATTCTGGTCGTTGCTTTAGAGAGATGAAATTGATTATATTATACACGCTTTTCTGCATTTTGTCTTCTCACTCTAAAATGTCATCTGGAAGTATCAAAGTAAACTGCTATATCTTTCATTCATTTTTTGTAACTAATTTCACAATATTTTGCTGGATAGATGACACCATAACTTATTTAACCACTTTTCTAACTATCCTTTGCCACTACAAGTAGTGGCATATGTGTGTGTTTACAGTTTTTATTCTTAATTTTTAAAAATGTATTTATTCATTTATTGTATAGAGAATGAGAGAAGCAGAGAAGGGCTGGGGGGGTGGAGATAGAGAGGGATAAAGAGAGAAACCTGCAACATTATTCACCACACAGGTAGAGGCTAAGTTTGTACCCCAGTCCTTGTGCACTGTAGCATGTGCACTCATCTGAGTGTACTACCACCTGGCCCTGTCCTTAATTTTTAAGAGTTGGATGGATGCCCTGAAAAGGGATGACTAGGTCAAATGGCATGGGTATTTTTAATTTTAATAGCTGCTGCCAGATTGTCTTGCAGAAAACTGTTGCAGGTCATATTTCCATGAGCAATGAATAAGAATGTCCTTCCCTTCCAAAAGGCTGAGAAACACATGAAAAAATTCTCCAAGACTTTGATTGTCAGAGAAATGCAAATAAAGACAACAATGAGATACCACTTCACTCCTATGAGAATGTCATACATCAGAAAAGGTAGCAGCAACAAATGCTGGAGAGGCTGTGGGGTCAAAGGAACCCTCCTGCACTGCTGGTGGGGATGTAAATTAGCCCAACCTCTGTGGAGAACAGTCTGGAGAACTCTCAGAAGGCTAGAAATGGACCTACCCTATGATCCTACAATTCCTCTCCTGGGGATATATCTTAAGGAACGCAACACACCCATCCAAAAAGATCTGTGTACACATATGTTCTTAGCAGCACAATATGTAATAGCCAAAACCTGGAAGCAACCCAGGTGTCCAACAACAGATGAGTGGCTGAGCAAGTTGTGGTCTATATACACAATGGAATACTACTTAGCTGTCAAAAATGGTGAACTCACCTTCTTCACCCCATCTTGGATGGAGCTTTAAGAAATCATGTTAATTGAAATAAGTCAGAAACAGAAGAGTGAATATGGGATGATCTCACTCACAGGCAGAAGTTGAAAAACAAGATCAGAAGAGAAAACACAAGTAGAACCTGAACTGGAGTTGGTGTATTGCACCAAAGTAAAAGACTATGGGGTGGGGGTGGGGGAGTACAGGTCCAAAAAGGATGACAGAAGACCTAGTGGGTGTCATATTGTTATGTGGAAGACTGTGAAATGTTATGCATGTACAAACTATTGTATTTACTGTTGAATGTAAAACATTAAACCAATAAAGAAATTTAAAAGAAAGAAAAAGAATGTCCTTCTTCTGCATTCACCCAGCTATAATATTTAAAGATCCTTATACTTTTTAGTTTTTCTTGAGATAACATTGCTTTATAATATTATGTAAGTTTCAAATTTACAGTATTATACTTAAGCATCCATATGGGCTATGCTTTGAACCCTACCAATAAGTTTGCATCTACCACCATACAGTTGACTTCCTTTACCTATTACTGTCCCCCTTACCCTATAGTAATTACCATTTTGTTCTTATAATCTGAGAGCCTGTGTTGGTTTTGTTTCACTTGCTTGTTTTAAGTTTCAGGTGTACAGCTTTATTTTGACATCCTCATGTGCTTGCTATATGATGATCAGCACAAAAAATAGCTCCTACTAGATTCTTTGAACGTTTGTAACTCTTCCTTGGATAATGCGTCACTACCTTCATTTTCATCCCCTTTGTTACAAGCTTATTTTCATGTGTTGTTGATAATATGGATTTTCATTTTACTCTGTTTTTTTTTTTCTATTGACAGTAGTCATATGCATAAAATAGAAATGTAGAACTGTCTCTCCTGGATCAACTAGGAATACCAAAGGAAACCACCCGGACCGAAACAAGACAGGACTAGAATGACCACAGGAACCCAGTAAATCACCCGTGAGTACAAACACGCGTGGCTGGTGACAGAGAGGAGAGAGGGGTCTAAGGAGAGATTAAGTGACTGCTAACAGTTCACCAGTTTATCAGTGGAGACACCACCTCCAGTCTGCTCCACAACAAGGGGACAGCTGAAGGGAGGAAAGGACTCCCCAGAGACTCACCAAGTGCAACTCTGAGTCTCCATTGCTACTACCCTCAGAATCTGGAGCAGTGGCAGGGAGGGACACCAGGGGACAGAGATCTAACCGGGAAACTCAGGAGAAGACCTATACCTCAGTGGCATAGCTGAGGGGCTGTGAAAGTCTCTTTGCATAACCACTGGATTATCTCTGCCACACCCTGCTTTATCTCTTGGTCAGGAGTCAGTGATTAAGCTAAGAAGCCTATTGATAGTTTAAAAGCCCTCAGGCTCCCATAGCCTACAGGGAAGAAAAAAAAAGAGGCTTTTACACCACTGAGCTCCAACTCAGGGATTTAAAAAACTGTTAACTTCCACCACTGTGAACCTTTTAATTAACTTACTTAGACACAAGTCAATCCAGGCAATAGTGATCAATAATTTGAAAAGTACTGATAAAGGGAACTCATAACATAATATATAAAATGGTTAAAACAACAAGAAAAAATATTGGAGAATCGAACCAGGACAAGAGTCCAGCTAAAAGTCCTCCAGAGGGTGAAGCACAAAACAACGAGTTCAACATCCAAACATTAGCTAAGGAAATAATAACAGGAGTGAGTAAAGAATTTGAAAAAATTGTAATCAGAAATGCAGGAACAACAAATGAGAATATGGAAGAAAAATCTAATTATCTCATGGTTATTAGAGAGCTGAAAGCTGAAATCGCTGAGCTAAGGAGGCAACTAGCTGAACAAGCTAAAACAGTATCAGAGCAGGGCAACAAAATAGATGAACTCCAGAAAGCAGTAGAGGGCAGAGAGAATAGAATCTATGAGGCTGAAGACAGAATTAGCAAGATTGAGGATGAATTAGAGACAACTAAAAAAGAAGTAAGAGATCTCAAAAAGAGATTAAGAGATGCTGAAAACAACAACAGAGTCCTATGGGATGACTTCAAAAGAAACAGTATACGCATTATTGGCTTACCAGAGGAAAAAAGAGAAGGAGAGGAAGAAAACATTCTCCAGGCCATAATAGCTGAAAATTTCTCTAGTCTAGACAACACCAAAGACATAAAGATTCAAGAAGCCCAGAGGGTCCCTAACAGAATTAGCCCAGACCTAAAGACACCAAGACATGTCATACTTAGAATGGAAAGGAATAAGGATAAAGAAAGGATCCTCAAGGCTGCAAGAGAAAAACAAAGAGTCACCTACAAAGGAAAACCCATAAGATTAGCAGCAGGCTTCTCCATACAAACACTACAGGCCAGAAGAGAATGGCAAGATATCTATCGAGTGCTCAATGAGAAAGGCTTTCAGCCAAGAATACTATATCCTGCTAGATTGTCATTCAGACTAGATGGAAGCATCAAAACCTTCTCAGACAAGCAACAGTTGAAGGAAGCAACCATCACCAAGCCTGCCTTGAAAGAAGTTCTGAAAGGTCTCCTATAAACAACCAGACCACAAATAGAACATATATCAAAACACTCTAAAACTCTACAAGAATGGCGTTAAAATATCTTCAATCTTTGATATCAATAAATGTCAATGGCCTGAATTCACCTATTAAAAGACACAGAGTAGGAAGATGGATCAGAAAACACAACCCAACAATATGTTGTCTACAGGAAACTCACCTAACACAACAAGACAAACACAGACTTAAAGTGAAAGGATGGAAAACTATCATACAAGCCAATGGCCCACAAAAAAGGGCAGGAGCAGCTATTCTCATATCTGACATGATAGACTTTAAAATAGATAAGATTAAAAAAGATAGGAATGGACACTACTTAATGCTCAGAGGATCAGTCAATCAAGAGGACTTAACAATTATTAATATCTATGCACCCAATGAGAAGCCATCTAAATACATCAAACTTCTACTGAAAGAGCTACAGCAATATATTAACAGTAACACAATCATAGTAGGAGACTTCAACACCCCACTATCTCAACTTGACAGATCATCCAGGAAGAAAATCAGTAAAGACATAAGGGAGCTAAATGAAGAGATAGATAAACTAGAACTATTGGACATTTTCACAGTCATTCATCCCAAGAAACTGGAATACACATTTTACTCAAATCCACATGGATCATTCTCAAGGATAGACCATATGTTAGGCCACAAAGACAGCATCAGCCAATTCAAGAGCATTGAAATCATCCCAAGCATCTTCTCAGACCACAGTGGAATTAAACTAACACTTAACAATCAACAAAAGATTAGTAACAGTCCCAAAATGTGGAAGCTCAACAGTACACTTCTTAACAACTTCTGGGTCAAAGAGGAAATCAAGGAAGAAATCAAAATGTTTCAAGAGTTCAATGAAAATGAAGACACAAGCTATCAAAATATTTGGGACACAGCTAAAGCAGTCCTAAGAGGGAAGTTCATAGCTATACAAGCACACATTAGGAAACAAGAAAAGGCACAAATAAACAGCCTGATTGCACATCTTAAAGACCTAGAAGAAGAACAACAAAGGAATCCTAAAGCAACCAGAAGGACAGAAACCACTAAAGTTAGGGCAGAAATAAATAACATTGAGAATAGGAAAACCATACAAAAGATCAATGAAAGTAAATGTTGGTTCTTTGAAAGAGTAAACAAAATAGACAAACCTTTAGCCAGACTCACAAAACAAAAAAGGGAGAAGACCCAAATAAATCGGATAGTAAATGAAAGAGGAGATATCACAACAGACATTGCAGAAATTCAACATATCATGCGAGGCTTCTATAAACTACTATATGCCACCAAGCTAGAGAACCTGGAAGAAATGAATGATTTCCTAGATTCCTACCAACTTCCAAAACTAAATAAAGAGGAAGTGGATAACATGAACAGGCCCATCACAGCTAATGAAATTGAAACAGTTATCAAAAATCTTCCCAAAAATAAAACTCCTGGACCAGATGGTTTTACAAATGAATTCTACAAAACTTTCAAAGAAGAACTAATACCTCTACTTTTAAAAGTCTTCCAGAAGATTGAAGACACTGGAATACTCCCTGCCAGCTTCTATGAAGCCAACATCACTCTGATACCAAAAGCAGACAGGGACACAACCAGAAAAGAAAACTACAGATCATTATCTCTGATGAACATAGATGCTAAAATATTGAACAAAATTCTAGCCAACCGGGTACAGCAGTATATCAAAAAGATTGTTCATCATGACCAAGTGGGGTTTATCCCAGGCATACAAGGTTGGTTTAATATACGTAAATCAATCAATGTGATCCACCACATCAACAAAAGCAAGACCAAAAACCACATGGTCATATCAATAGATGCAGAGAAAGCCTTTGACAAAATACAACATCCCTTTATGATCAAAACACTACAAAAAATGGGAATAGATGGAAAATTCCTGAAGATAGTGGAGTCTATATATAGCAAACCTACAGCCAACATCATTCTCAATGGTGAAAAACTGGAAGCATTTCCCCTCAGATCAGGTACTAGACAGGGCTGCCCACTATCACCATTACTATTCAACATAGTGTTGGAAGTTCTTGCCATAGCAATCAGGCAGAAGCAAGAAATTAAATGCATACAGATTGGAAGAGAAGAAGTCAAACTCTCCTTATTTGCAGATGACATGATAGTATACATGGAAAAACCTAAGGAACCCAGCAAGAAGCTTTTGGAAATCATCAGGCAATACAGTAATGTGTCAGGCTATAAAATTAACATTCAAAAGTCAGTGGCATTCCTCTATGCAAACACTAAGTTAGAAGAAATTGAAATCCAGAAATCAGTTCCTTTTTCTATAGCAACAAAAACAATAAAATATCTAGGAGTAAACCTAACCAAAGAAGTGAAAGACTTGTATACTGAAAATTATGAGTCACTACTCAAAGAAATTGAAAAAGACACAAAAGAGTGGAAAGATATTCCATGTTCATGGGTTGGAAGAATTAACATAATCAAAATAAATATATTACCCAGAGCCATCTACAAATTTAATGCTATCCACATCAAGATCCCAAGCACATTTTTTAGGAGAATAGAAAAAATGCTACAAATGTTTATCTGGAACCAGAAAAGACCTAGAATTGCCAAAACAATCTTGAGAAAAAAGAACAGAACCGGAGGCATCACACTCCCAGATCTCAAAGTGTATTATAGGGCCATTGTCATCAAAACTGCTTGGTACTGGAACATGAACAGACACACTGACCAGTGGAATAGAATTGAGAGCCCAGAAATGAGGCCCCACACGTATGGACATCTAATCTTTGACAAAGGGGCCCAGACTATTACATGGGGAAAGCAGAGTCTCTTCAACAAATGGTGTTGGAAACAATGGGTTGAAACATGCAGAAGAATGAAACTGAATCACTGTATTTCACCAAATACAAAAGTAAATTCCAAGTGGATCAAGGACTTGGATGTTAGACCACAAACTATCAGATACTTAGAGGAAAATATTGGCAGAACTTTTTTCCGCATAAATTTTAAAGACATTTTCAATGAAACGAATCCAATTACAAGGAAGACTAAGGCAAGTATAAACCTATGGGACTACATCAAATTAAAAAGCTTCTTCACAGCAAAAGAAACCACTACAGAATGGGAGAAGATCTTTACATGCCATACATCAGATAAGAGTTTAATAACCAACATATATAAAGAGCTTGCCAGACTCAACAACAAGACAACAAATAACCCCATCCAAAAATGGGGGGAGGACTTGGACAGAATATTCACCACAGAAGAGGTCCAAACGGCCGAGAAACACATGAAAAAATGCTCCAAGTCTCTGATTGTCAGAGAAATGCAAATCAAGACAACAATGAGATATCACTTCACTCCTGTGAGAAGGTCATACATCAGAAAAGGTAACAGCAGCAAATGCTGGAAAGGGTGTGGGGTCAAAGGAACCCTCCTGCACTGCTGGTGGGAATGTCAATTGGTCCAACCTCTGTGGAGAACAGTCTGGAGAACTCTCAGAAGGCTAGAAATGGACCTACCCTATGACCCTGCAATTCCCCTCCTGGGGATATATCCTAAGGAACCCAACACATCCATCCAAAAAGATTTGTGTACACATATGTTCTTGGCAGCACAATTTGTAATAGCCAAAACCTGGAAGCAACCCAGGTGTCCAACAACAGATGAGTGGCTGAGCAAGTTGTGGTATATATACACAATGGAATACTACTCAGCTGTAAAAAATGGTGACTTCACTGTTTTCAGCCGATCTTGGATGGACCTTGAAAAAATCATGTTGAGTGAAATAAGTCAGAAACAGAAAGATGAATATGGGATGATCTCACTCTCAGGCCGAAGTTGAAAAACAAGATTAGAAAAGAAAACACAAGTTGAACCTGAAATGGAATTGGAGTATTACTCCAAAGTAAAAGACTCTGGGGTGGGTGGGTGGGTGGGTGGGTTGTTGGGGAGAATACAGGTCCATGAAAGATGATGAATGACATAGTGGGGGTTGTATTGTTAAATGGGAATCTGGGGAATGTTATGCATGTACAAACTATTGCATTTACTGTTGAATGTAAAACATTAATTCCCCAATAAAGAAATAAATTATTTTTAAAAATTAAAAAAATAAAAAAAGAAATGTAGAACTGTCTTTTTTTGGAACATTTATCTTCAAGTTGCTCAGTCTACAAAGAACATTGTTGAAATATAAAATATATAGCCTTTTCTCTTTTTTTTTAACTGTTTCTCAGTTCGATTAAAACATGTTCTTTTAAGAACTCAGTCTAATAAATTATTTTCATGAATGAGTATTGGAATAATTGAAACTCTACATATTTTGTCTGTATCTACATTGAATTAAAAATTATTATCCCCTGTTGAGCATAGACATTACCATACGCATGGACCAAGGTTCAAGCCCCCAGTCCCCAACTGTAGGAAGAATTTTCAGAGTGACGAAATAGTGTCTCTCTCCCTGTCTCCCCCATCCCTCTCAACTTCTCTCTGTCTCTATCCAAAATAAGTATTTGTAAAGTCAAATATGCCTAATCTCAGTTTCGGTTGAGAAGACCAAGAGGTGTGGAGGTAGTTTTGTGTGTTAGAACACAGAAATGACATGCCTGAGGGTCCAAGTTCGACACCCATCACTACATGATGCCAGAGCTGAGTAGCACTCTGGTCTGTCATATATCACTCCATCTTATATATTAAAAATAAATAAGTAATTTTTAAAAGAAAGGTCTGACCCACTCCACCTGCAATATGTAGTTGTGAAGATGTCTGTTGTTTTGTTGTTAACATTTAAGCTTTGATCGTTCTTAAATATAATCATGTGAGTAATGTGGAAGGCCTAGTTTTATTTTCTTCCAGGTTAACAAGCCAATTCTACCTGTCACACGTATTGGCTATTTCATCACTCTTCCACACACCTCCCTTCTCCTCTCATCATTATCCTTTCTCTCCCACAATTCTTTCTTTCTCACAATTTTATATTTTCTCCAATAGTTCTCTGGATTTTTCCCCCTATAGTTTCTTGTTTCTTCCCCAGTTCTCTCATTTCAAGCATAATTTCTCCTTCCCACAAGTCTTATTATCACTCACAACTTTATTTATTTACTTGTTTATTTATTTAGAGGATCTGGAGCTCTTAGCAACTCTGACGTATGGGTGGTGCCAGGGATTGAACGTGGGGCCCCTGGGACCTTAGGCATACAAGGCTGGTGTGCTACCATGGTATATAATCTTCCTGTCACAATTTTCAGTTGCCATCCACATTTCTTTACAAGTCTCTCTTTTAAATATTTTATTAGTAATTTACTAGTGATTTACAAGGTTAAAAGATTACAAGCGTAGGGGCTGGGTGGTGGCGCACCTGGTTGAATACACATGTTACAATGTGCAAGGACCTGGGTTTGAGCCCCCAGCCCCATCTGCAGAGGGAAAGCTTTGTGAGTGGTGAAGCAGCGCTGCAGATGTCTCTCTGTTTCTTGCCTCATCACCCCCTTCCCTCTCCATTTCTGGCTATCTTTATCCATAAATAAATAAAGATGATTAAAAAATTAACCAAATCAAAAAAAATCCCACAAAGTCTTATCTATATATAAGAGAGAGAGAGAGAGACCTGCAGCACTGCTTCATCATTCCCAAAATTTTCCTCCTGCAGATGGGGAGCAGAGGCTCGAACCTAGGTCCTTGCGCACTGTAATATATACACTCAACCAAATGCACCACCTCCTTTTGTTTTTCTTCATTTGATAGGACAGAGAGAAATTTAGAGGGAGGGGGAAGATATGGAGAGATACAGAGACACCTGCAGTACTTGCTTCACTGTTTGTGAAGTGAGGGTTCAAACCCAGGTCCTTGTGCATGGTAACATGTGCATTTAACCAGGTGTGCCACCACTTGACCTATGATATTTTATTTTATTTTATTCTATTTTATTTTATTTCAATGAGAGAAATACAGTGAGAAATATACACAGAAGACCACTGCTCAACTCTCTTTTATGGTGATGCTGGGGATTGAACCTGGGGCCTCAAAGCCTCAGGCATGACAGTCTTTTGCAGAACCATTATGCTGTTTCTCCAAACCTCTCACAAAGTCTTAGAAAGAGGGTTGATTACCATTGCTGCTACTGCTGTTCCTCCTTCTTCCCTTTTTGGCAAACTCTTGTGTTTCAGTTCTCTAGAGTTCACATATATGAGTCAGACAATCCAGTGTTTGTCTTTCACCTCCTTACTTCACTAAGCAAAATCACCTCCAGTTCCATCCACTTTTTATAGTGACTGAGACAAATTGAGAGGGAAGGAGGAAGTAGAAAGTAGAGAGAAAGAGATTCCTGCAACACTATTTGACTGCTTGTGAAGCTTACCCCCTGCAGGTGGGGACTTGTGAACCTGAACCTGGGTCTTTGAACATAGCAATGTGTGTGCTCTATCTGGTGCCTCACTGTCTGGCTCCTGCATTTTATTTTATTTTATTTTATTTTATTTTATTTTATTTTATTTTATTTTATTTTATTTTAGATAGAGACAGAGAAGCAGAGAGGCAGAGAAAGAGGAAAAGAGACCACAGTACCAAAGCTTCCTTCAGTGTTGTTCTGGTTGGGGCTCAAACCTGGGTCATGCACATGACAAAATAGCACACTATCAAAGTGAGCTATTTTGCTGGCCCAGGGTTGTGGTGTGTTTTTTTGGTTTTGTTTTTTTGTTTTTACCAGAACATTATTCGCTTCTGGCTTTATGGTAGTACAGAGCTTGGGACTTTGAAGAGTCAGGCATAAAGTCTTTTTTAAACATTTTGATTTAGTATTATATATTTTGGATAGAGATAGAAAGAAGTTGAGAAGGAAGTGGGAGATAGATAGATAGATAGATAGATAGACAGACAGACAGACAGACAGACAGACATACAGACAGATGCCTGCAATACTCCTTCACCACTTAGGGACCTTTTCCCATTGCAGATGGGGACCGGGGGTTTAAACCCAGGTCCTTATGCACTGTAATGTGTGTGCTCCACCAGGTGCACCACCATCCAGCCCTCAAAAGCTTTTTCCATCACCATTATGCTATCTCTCCCACCTTCCTGAATTTTTCTAGTGATAAGTAAAGTGGAACATTTCTTCATACATCTGTGGACCATAGGTACATTTTCTTTAGAAAACTGTCTATTGGAATCTTTTTTAAATTTTTATTTATTATTATCTTTATTTATTGGATAGAGACAGCCAGAAATCAAGGGGGGGTGATAGAGAGGGAGAGAGACAGAGAGACACCTGCAGCCCTGCTTCACCACTCGTAAAGCTTTCCCTCTGCAGGTGGGGACCGGGGGCTCAAACCCTGGTCCTTGCGCATTGTAATACATGTGCTCAACTAGGTGTGCAACCACCTGGCCCCTATTTACATCTTTTTCTCACTTTTTTATTGGGTCATTTTTGTTGTTGTTGCTATTATTGTTGAGCTATATATCATTTATTTTAATTGCCACCAGAATTATTGCTGGGTCTTGGTGCCTGCCGACAAGCCCACCATTCTCAGTGGCCACATTTTCCTTTTTTTTTTTTTTTCCTTTTCTGTTTTTGATAAGACAGAGGGAAATTGAGATGTGAGGGGGAGATAGAGAGACATCTACAGCACTGCTTCACTGCTCATAAAGCCCCCCCCCCACAAATGTGGACCAGGGTATTGAGCCTGGATTCCTGTGCATGGTAATGTATGTGTTCAACAAGGTATACCACTGCTCAGCCCCTGATTTCTTTATATATGTTTGATAGCAATCCTTTATCAGATATGTCATGTCCCAGTTTCTGGGTTGCCTTTTTATCCTTGTGGGATTTTTTTCCATGTGTTGAAACATTTCAATATGATGTAGCCCCACCTCTTAAACCTTGAGTTTCTGAATACATCTTGATGCTGAGGTCTTGAAGTATTTCACCAATGTTTTCTTCTATGTATTTTATGCTTTTACATCAAATATCCAGGTCTTCAATCCATTTTGAGTTGATGTTGGTGTTTCAATATTATGAAGTGAAAAAATTTTTTCCAAGTACTTTTTCTAGGTACAACTAGAAAATAGAAAATCTATTATTAAAACATGTAACTCTAATTTGGAGTTATTTATGAAAGTATTGGGTATATAGCACACCAAGTGAAAGAATAACAATACAGACTCTAGGACGGGGGCATGAATAATCTGTAATTAATGATTTTTTTAAAAAGGGGGGTTACATAGCAAGACTTGTGGACAATGGGGACAATGGCATAAGATACAGCCAATAAAGTTAACTTAGACATGATCACATAGACTTTTAGAGACTGTATCCATTATCTATTTCAACATAGCTGTAATGGATTACCTCAAAATTAGCAACTTAAAACAGCAAAAACATTATTTCACAATTACTTTGGGCCAGGGTTTTCTCAGCTGTGAGGTTCTGATTCCTAGTCCTTCTTGAGGTCTCAGATAAGATGTCAATTAGAGCTACAGTCATCTCAAAGTCTGGGGCTAGAGAAAACCATTTTTAAAGCAGTTTACTCACAAGAAACCTTCTGCAGACATTTTTAAAACTTCAGTCAACTCAATTACTACTCAATGCCTTAAGTAAAACCCTCAAGTATGTGCATAACTACTTTTCTCTGGTTTTCCTTAGTTCCTATGCTAATTTTGAAAGATGTGTTTTGAATATAAACCTATCTAAATGTCAGACCCTGGATACAAATGTCACAGTCCATGTATATTTCTAAAGCCTATAATGCTCTCTTTGGAGAGCACAATAACATTTATGAGATCAAGAGGACAGTAAGAAAAGAATCATGAATATTTTAAAGCAGGAAGTATGGGGAACCTCCAGATTTTGACAGAATTTCTTTGATAAAATACTGTGTGTAGTTTCTACTCTATTGCAAATATAATAAAAGGCAATACTTCTCAACACAAATACTCTATTACACCTACCACTGTATAAGAGGGGATAGCTGATATAAATGAAATAGGAGCAAATTTGACTGGATATCATATCATTACTCCACCCTCCAGGAACTCAGTTTCTCCTTTCAGAATTAGGTTTCAGGATTCTCAAACTGTCACCCTACAATTGACAGAGGTTGTTCCATGTTTTTATTTTGGTTTTATTAAATTTAGTCTTCTTATGATACATGTAGTTGCTCAGCTTTTTCTGGACTTTCTCCTGGTCAAAACCTGCTTGCTTTCATGAGTAATAAAGACCTCTCCCCAGAATGTAAAGGCAGAAACCAGGAACTGCATGAATATTGAATCAATCAGAAGTCAGAGAGAAAGCAGTGTCTCTGATGAAAATTAATAAATTCAACAAGACATATAGAGCTTACCTAGCAGAACATATACCAAAAATATTATCAGTGTAATGAGAAAGATATCTAGAATTTCCCCCCCACTGACTAAAATTTTGGTTTTGAGGAAAGTAGCTCATTAGGCTCTGGCAGAGCCTGGATACTAGATCTCTGATCATCATTCTCTTTCTTCTCTCTGTAATTCCATCCTTGTCAGCATGACCTTCTGGTCATGTCACTTCTAATAAGACAGCTTCTAGTTATACCAGGAAGTAAGTACCTTGGCGAGAAGACTCCATAGTTCAAGACACTAGAAGAGCATACATCCTCCTACAGATTAATAACATTATCATTCCAATTCACAAATCAGACTCCTATAAATTTTATTTTATGGTTTTCTAGAACCTGATTGCTTCCTAGAGTGGAAGGAAATAAAATAGCACAATATTATTTCCTTTCTCTCATTCTATATTCCAAAGGAAAATCAATACATGAATATTAAAAGCACTTAAAACTTTTTTTAATCTTGATAGTTATGGATGGACAAGAAGTTTGAAATAGGGGAAACTTCGAATTACAGGCCAATGATAATGAAACAAAGTTTTGCATGTATTCTAGTAACATATTTTGTAAACAAGACAAGTTCAATTTGTTATTTGATAGACAACCTATGTACTCTCATCAGAGTACATTAGATCACAGTTAATTACAGTAATACACCGAAATCTTAACTCTTGGTGAATCCTCTGACATGAAGAGACAATTTCACATTTATCTGTGTGTAGTTGGTAGTACTAAGTGGCAAATGAAATGTACTCAAAGTAAATTTGATCAGAAAGAAGTTAGGATAAAGATTTATGGAATCCAAAGTCAAGAATTGACAGAACTGATTGACGCTAAATCTAAAATTACTCTATAATTTATTCTAAACTACTAGAATAACAGACTCACGTGGTTAACTCTAAGAGAGATACTTCTCTTTGGCTTTTTCTCCTTTGTTGCAAACTTTCTTCATGTGATGGAAAAATGATTAACAAATACTTCAAAGATTTACTTCTTACTTTTTTTAAGTATATGAAGATTCACCCTCTTTTTAAATTTTATTTATTTATTCCCTTTTGTTTCCCTTGTTTTATTGTTATGGTTATTATTGTTGTTGTTATTGATGTCATTGTTGGATAGGGCAGAGAGAAATGGAGAGAGGAGGGGAAGGCTGAGGGGCAGAGCAAGATAGACACCTGCAGACCTGCTTCACCGCTTGTGAATCGACTCTCCTGCAAGTGGGGAGCCGGGGGCTCGAGCGGGGATCCTTATGCCAGTCCTTGTGGTTTGCACCACATGTGCTTAACCCGCTGCACTACCACTCAACTCCCAGATTCACCCTCTTAATCCATTCCCACTCTAAAAATATCTTAGGCTCAGGCTCTGATTGACTTGGTTTGCACCAGATAATCATCTTCTGACAAGATACAACCTGAGATGATCAGATGTTGTGGAGCTCAAGCAATGGAGCTTCTTTAACTGAGTATATGGAAGGGCATTTTCAGAAAATGGTAAGGAAATAATCCAAGGTAACAAGTGTACCTTGCATATTGGGGGTGTGGTAAATCTAGAAGTTTTATTGAATTCTCAAGGGATTCTGACCTTAAAATATTAATGAATGATTACTTCCATAGTGAAATTTATGCCCTTTAATATTCTCCCAAACCAGGACAGAAAAAACATATAATCACTTCAATATTTCCACACTACCCTATTATTCAAATTTCTTTAAAGCTTATACAGAGTAAACATAATAAAATTTCCACAAACTATAAATTATCAGAATCAACACTGACCGTTTTTTCATATCTAGCAGGTTCCAGTCAATCTCTTGGCCATCTACTAAGGAAGATTCTTGGAAACTGCCACACTGTTTTTCTGCTAGTATCTCACTAGCCACACTGGGTTGCAAGGGAAATGTAATCTTTAGTTTTTGTTTCTGTTTATTGCTTCCAGGATTATCACTGGGGCTCAGTACCTGCACTACGAATCCACTGCTCTTAGAGGCCATTTTTCCCATTTTGTTGCTGTTGTTGTTATTGTTATTGTTGTTGTTGGATAGGATAGAGAGAAATCAAGAGAGGAGGGGAAGACAGAAAAAGGGAGCGAAAGATAGACACCTGCAGACCTGCTTCACTGCTTGTGAAGCGACCCCCCCACCCGCAGGTGGGGAGCTGGGGGCTCGAACCGAGATTCTTACACTGGACCTTGAGCTTCATGCCATGTGTGCTTAACTTGATGTGCTACTACCCGGCCCCCTTGTAGTCTTTAATTTAAGTGGTCATGTTTCCAACTAAAAATGTGGAGTATGATTACTGGGAAACACCTTGCAGGACCAGCCACATACATCATCTAAATAATCAACACTTCTAATAAAATACTGGGAAATCTCATTCAATATTTAGTGCTAAAGTTATCTGTGTCCTTGAGGAATTAAGACCTTTTCTATTTTAATCCACTTCAACAAACATTTAATTTTTTCCCTTTACCAGTAACTGTGCCAAACTCTGAGGACATAAAAATAAATAAGATAGGCTTAGTCCTTGCTCTCATGGGGTTTATACCAGAATAAGGGAGATGATTCATAAGTAATTTTAAATGTGATATTATTATATTACCGAAATAACAAGGTGATTTTCTATTTGTGAAAATTAATCCACCAATTCCTCTAGACTCTGACTGGAGGAAGACAATGATTTCTATCATCATGTACTTGTCACAAAAACCAAAGATGCATTTTCTGTGACATTAACTAATTCCTTCTTCCCGTATCTTCCTTTCTATTCCTTCTAGAAATACAGGAAAGTAGTCTGCATTCACCAGATTTTCCAAGGGCCTTTGATAAATTACTAGTTTTTACCCTGAGCATCCACCATGTTAAAATCATGAATCTGAATATTGAACATGGGATATAGTATAATGGTTATGCAAATAGACTTTCAGCCTGAGGCTCTGAGGCCCCAGGCTCAATCTCCTACACCACCATAAGCCAAAGCTGAGCAGTAGTCTGGTAAAAAAAAAAAAATCTGAATATCTAACAGTAGAATAATAGTAATTAAGAAAGTGTTTTGCGGGAGTCGGGCTGTAGCGCAGCGGGTCAAGCGCAGGTGGCGCAAAGCACAAGGACCGGCCTAAGGATCCCGGTTCGAGCCCCCAGCTCCCCACCTGCAGGGGAGTTGCTTCACAGGTGGTGAAGCAGGTCTGCAGGTGTCTATCTTTCTCTCCCCCCTCTGTCTTCCCCTCCTCTCTCCATTTCTCTCTGTCCTATCCAACAACAATGACATCAACAACAATAATAACTACAACAATAAAACAACAAGGGCAACAAAAGGGAATAAATAAATAAATAAATATTTTTTAAAAGAAAGTGTTTTGCTTGAATTTATATTTATGGAGGAAAGAAGCTATGAAAAATATTGCATCAGGGAGTTGGGGGCGGTAGCACAGCGGGCTAAGCACACATGGCGCAAAGCACAAGGACCAGCATAAGGCTCCCAGTTCCAGCCCCCAGCTCCCCACCTATAGGGGAGTCACTTTATAGGCAGGCAGTGAAGCAGGTCTGCAGGTGTCTATCTTTCTCTCCCTCTCTGTCTTCCCCTCCTCTCTCCATTTCTCTCTGTCCTATCCAACAACGATGACATCAACAACAATAAAAAAGGCAACAAAAAGGAAATAAATAAATATATTTTTTAATTTTTTATTTAAGAAAGGATTAATGAACAAAAACATAAGGTAGGAGGGGTAAAACTCCACACAATTCCCACCACCTAATCCCCATGACCCACCCCCTCCCATGGTAGCTTTCCTATTCTCTAGCCCTCTGGGAGCATGGACCCAGGGTCGTTGAGGGTTGCAGAAGGTAGAAGGTCTGGCTTCTGTAATTGCTTCCCCGCTGAACATGGGCGTTGACTGGTCGGTCCATACTCCCAGTCTGCCTCTCTCTTTCCCTAGTAAGGTGTGTCTCTGGGGAAGCTGAGCTCCAGGACACATTGGTGGGGTCTTCAATCCAGGGAAGCCTAGCCAGCATCCTGGTGGCATCTGGAACCTGGTGATTGAAAAGAGAGTTAACATATGAAGCCAAACAATTTGTTGAGCAATCATGGATCCCAAGCTTGGAATAGTGGAGAGGAAGTGTTAGGGAGATACTCACTGCAAACTCTAGTGTACTTCTGCTTTCAGGTATATATTTTGCAGTAGTTTATGGATACGTGTGCACATAAGCTCTCTCTCACAGAAACTGGTGTATATCTAGATTATGGGACTTTGTTAGAAAGTGAACTACCTGAGATGAAGTTAGAGTGTACTATAAAAGGAAAGGTCTCACCCGAGTAATGAAGTTGAAGGGTTGTCATTCCACACGAGAAGTCTCTGGATACAGTCTGAGGTGAAGCATGTTGAGGTGGCAATCGTTGCTTTGGTTAGGTTGTGATCGGCGGATGCAATATTATTTGGTTTGGATTGGGAGATGCATACGGGAAAGTGGGCCCTATCCAAGGGTTCCAGGAATGGGGGAAGTAGGGGCTCTATAGTGAATATGTGAGGTTCCTGCTGTCTTAGGGTTCAAAAAGACAATCGATAGTTAATATTATCATCACATTATTTGTTAATTGGGTTAACTTTGAAAAGTCCCTTTGTTATGGTTTGCTGTACAGTACCCAATATCTTGTATATAGCTGTGCTATTGGATGCTTCTAATCTACTTGGTCTAGGCTTTTGAGAGAGTCCACATATCAAATACAAAGCCTATATATTTAAAAGATTCAGTTTGTCTTTTGAGAAACTTTGAGACATACAATTGATTTCCCCCTCTCATATTAACTACTGATTTATGTGTCTACATTTTGCTAGGAGTGTACATAAACACCATTCCCACCACCAAAGGACTGTGACCCATCCCTCCCGCCCACTCCCACCCCCCACTGGCCCAGGAAGCTACATGTCTACCCCTCACCACTGGGTTTTTACTTTGGTGCCCTACTTACAATTTGATCAGGTCCTGCTTTTAGTTTCCCTTTCAGATCTTCTTAGTCAGCTTCTGTTGATGAGTGGGATCATCCCATACTCATCTTTATCTTTCTGACTTAGTTCACTTAACATAATTCCTTCTAGCTCTGTCCAAGAAGGGTCAGAGAAGGTGGGTTCATTGTTCTTGATAGCTGCATAGTATTCCATTGTGTATATATACCACAGCTTTCTCAGCCACTCATCTGGTGTTGGGCACCTGGGTTGCTTCCAGGTTTTAGCTATTATGAATTGTGCTGCTATGAACATAGGAGTACACACCTCTTTTTGGTTGGGTGTTATGGAGTCCTTGGGGTATAACCCCAGGAGACGAATTACTGGGTCATATGGAAGGTGCATGTCTAGCCTTCTGAGAGTTTTCCAGACTGCTCTCCACAGAGGCTGGACCAATTTACATTCCCACCAGCAATGTAAAAGGGTTCCTCTGTCCCCACATCCTCTCCAGCATTTGTTGCTGCTGTCCTTTTTGATGTATGCCATTCTTACAGGAGTGAGGTGGTATCTTAGTGTTGTCTTAATTTGCATTTCTCTGACAATCAGTGACCTAGAGCAGTTTTTCATATGTTTGTTAGCCTTTTGGATCTCCTCTGAGGTGAATGTTTTGTTCATATCCTCTGCCCATTTTTGGATGGGGTCATTTGCTTTTTTGGTACTAAGTTTGCTGAGCTCTTTATATATTTTGGTGATTAGTTTCTTGTCTGATGTATGGCATGTGAAGATCTTCTCCCATTCTGTGAGGGGTCTCTCTGTTTGTTTAATAGTTTCTTTGGATGTGCAGAAGCTTTTCAATTTGATGTAGTCCCATTGGTTTGTTTCTGCTTTAGTCTTCCTTGCAATTGGGTTTGATTCATCAAAGATGTCCTTGAGGTGTAGGTGGGAAAGTGTTTTACCAATGTTTTCCTCTAAGTATTTGATTGTTTCTGGTCTGACATCTAGGTCTTTGATCCATTTGGAGTTGATTTTGTTTCTGGTGAGATAAAGTGGTTCAGTTTCATTCTTCTGCATGTTTCAACCCATTTTTCCCAGCACCATTTATTGAAGAGAGCCTCCTTTTTCCATTTAATCCTTTGGGCCCCCTTATCAAAGATTAGATGCCCATAGGTGTTGGGATTTACTTCTGGGCTTTCAATTCTCTTCCACTGGTCTGTGTGCCTATTTTTGTTCCAGTACCATGCTGTTTTGATGATGATGGCTTTATAATATTGTTTAAGGTCTGGGAGTGTGATGCCTCCATTTCTGTTTCTTTTCCTTAAGATGGTTTTGGCAATTCTAGGTGTTTTCAGGTTCCAGATAAATGATTGTAGTGTTTGTTCTATTCTCTTAAAGAAGCTTGGTGGAACTTTGATGGGTATTGCATTAAATTTGTATATGGCTCTGGGGAGAATATTCATTTTGATGATATTTATTCTTCTAATCCATGAGCATGGGATATCTTTCCATTTCTTGGTATCAGTTTCTATCTCCTTGAGTAGCGACTCATAGTTTTCAGTATACAAGTCTTTCACTTCTTTGGTCAACTTTATTCCTAGGTATTTGATTGATTTTGCTGAAACAGTAAATGGGAGTGATTTCTGGATGTCTTCTTCTTCAGATTTAGTGTTTGCATAAAGAAATGCCACTGATTTTTGTACATTGATTTTGTAGCCTGATACCTTGCTATATTGCCTAATAACTTCCAGTAATTTTCTACTGGATTCTTTAGGTCTTTCTATGTATACTATCATATCATCTGCAAATAGTGAGAGCTTGACTTCTTCCCTTCCAATCTGTATCCCTTTGATTTCTTTCTCTTGCCTGATTGCTATGGCAAGAACTTCCAATACTATGTTGAAGAGTAACAGTGACAGTGGACAGCCCTGTCTAGTCCCCGATCTGAGGGGGAATGCTTTCAACTTCTGTCCATTGAGTATGATGTTGGCTGTAGGTTTGCTATATATAGACTCCACTATCTTGAGGAATTTCCCATCTATTCCCATTTTTTGTAGAGTTTTGAGCATGAATGGGTGTTGGATTTTGTCAAAGGCTTTCTCTGCATCTATTGAGATAATCATGTGGTTTTTGGCTTTGCTTTTATTGATGTGGTGAATGACATTGATTGACTTACGGATGTTGAACCAGCCTTGCATTCCTGGGATGAATCCCACTTGGTCATGATGAACAATCTTTTTGATGTGTTGCTGTATCCGGTTGGCCAAGATCTTGTTTAATATTTTGGCATCTATGTTCATCAGAGATATTGGTCTGTAGTTTTCCTTTTTTGTTCTGTCCCTATCAGCTTTTGGTATCAGGGTGATGTTGGCTTCATAAAAGGTGGAAGGGAGTATTCCTGTTTCTTCAATCTTATGGAATAGCTTAACAAGTATGGGTATTAACTGTTTCCTGAAAGTTTTGTAGAATTCGTTTGTGAAGCCATCTGGTCCAGGACTTTTGTTGTTGGGGAGATTCTTAATAACGGTTTCAATTTCTTTGTCTGTGATTGGTGCATTTAGATTTTGTAGTTCTTCTTGGTTCAGTTTTGGAAGTGCATAGGTTTCTAGGAATTGTTCCATTTCTTCCAGATTCTCTAGCTTGGTGGCATATAGTTCTTTATAGAAGTTTTGCAGGATTCTCTGGATTTCTGTGGTGTCAGTTGTGATATCTCCTATCCAACAATGATGACATCAACAACAATAAAAAAGGCAACAAAAAGGAAATAAATAAATTTTTTTAAAAAGAAAAATATTGCATCAAAAAACGTTACCACTGGACATACTTGGAAAATGCATATTGAGTCCTCTAGTCCCCACCTGCAGGGGGAAAGCTTTATTATTTTTATTTATTTATTTATAAAAAGGAAACACTGACAAAAATCATAGGATAAGAGAGGTACAACTCCACACAATTCCCACCACCAGAACTCTGTATCCCATCCCCTCTCTTGATAGCTTTCTGACTCTTTAACCCTCTGGTAACATACTATAGAAATGATCCCTTAAAGTATAGTGTTTATTTAACCCTCTGGGAGTATGGACCCAAGGTCATTGTGGGATGCAGAAGGTGGAAGGTCTGGCTTCTGTAATTGCTTCCTCACTGAACATGGGCGTTGACAGGTCGATTCATACTCCCAGCCTGCCTCTCTCTTTCCCTAGCAGGCCACCAAGAGCCATGGTTTTCTAGTGTAGGCACTGAACCCCAGCAATAACCCTGGTGGCAATGAAAGAAAGAAAGGAAGAAATAAAAAGGAAGGAAGGAAAGAAGGAAGGAAGGAAGGGAGGGAGGGAGGAAGGAAGGAAGGAAGGAAGGAAGGAAGGAAGGAAGGAAGGAAGGGAGACTGCAGGAGTAGACAGCATATTGGTTATGCAAAGAGACTCTCATGCCCGAGGCTTCGAAGTCCCAGGTTCAATCCCCTGCAACACCAAAAGCCAGAGCTGAGCAGTGCTCCGGTAAAAAGAAAAAGGAGAGAGAGGCGGAGGAGGAGGAGGAGGAGAGGGAGGAGAAGGAGAGGGAGGAGGAGAAGAAGAGGAAGGAGGAAGAGGAGGAAAGAAAGTAAGGGGAAGGAAGGAGCAGGACTATAGGGGGAAATGGGCAAATATATATAAAATAGTTATAGAAATGATAGTCGAATCTTATCTGCAACCTTGGGAGAACTACTGTAGCTTCCAGTGGAGGGAATGGGGATACAGAACTCTGGTGGTGGGAATAGTAAAGAATTATATGTTATGTTATCATTTTGTAAATCAATATGACGTCATTAATAAAATAAAATAAGTCCTTCAAAAAATAAAATAGCCAGTTTTATCAGAATTATGTGTATAGAACTATGTTGACTACTTATCTATGGAAGTATAACATTTTCATAATGAAGGAAGTTCATTACAGAGTCTTTCAGATCACATTCTTGCAGAGTTTCCTTTTGGGAAAAAAATTGTTTCTTTCTCATTAAATTGTTGTGGGTCATATGAGTCTAGAAAGTAATATGAGTCAAAGTGTCCCCTCCACCCCCCAAAAATTCATGTACATCCAGAATGTCAGAATGTGACCTTATTTGGAAATAGGGTTCTTTGTGGACCTGAGGTCAATATAGGTTTAGAAAGGCCTGTAATTGAATAGCATAAATCCTGAGAAGATACAGAGATTCAGAGGAGAGCACAGCATGTTAAGTCAGAGGCATATATTAGAAAGGTGAATCTACAAGCCGGTGAGCATCAAGGATTGCTGGCAGCATTAATCCTTTTCTCCTTTATAACTCCCAGAAATAACCAAGACTGCTAACAATTGATCTCATACATTTAGCCAACAAAATTATGAGGGAAGTAAATTCTGTCTCCTATACATGACACCTGGAACTGTTGTGGGCATCTTGTAAACATGAGGGGGCAAGGTTGAGGGCCACCAAACTAATTCTCTGAAAATAGCAAAGTCAAAATATGGGAGAAAAGTCTGAGCTTTTTTTCAGAGGGGGAGATAAAAGTCATCACTGTAACTTCACAACTCAAGACCAAATTTTTTGAGAGACAGAAAAACACTATAGGACTAAAGTTTCATCCCATACTGTAGTACTCACATGTGGTGTATTGAGGGCTTGAACCTAGGTTGGCCAAATGTCTTAGCTTTTAATAACATTGTCAGATCACTGAATTAAATAGCCTTGCTACCACTTTGCTTTAGTTCTCTTGTTATATAAGATAGCAAATTCTCTTTTCCTTAAGCTGATTTCATTGAATTTTCACCTCTGTGCAGTAGAAAACATCCTAACTGATAAGCCTCCCCTCTTATAAATACAAAAGGGCAATACTTTAGCTTCATCTCATATTAACTAGACTTTTGAGTATTAATCTAAAAGTCTAACCACTGGGATAGAAAAGATTTTTAAAAAAATTGGAACTGTATATGAGAAGGAAAAATTTTTTACATAAACTAGAGAGAGAAGATTATTCATCTTCAGTCAAATATTTTTGCTCAGATAGTAATGACATCAGTAGTCTTGAATTATTTAATATTTTGTTCCACAGTGTCATTTATTTTTACAGTTCAAGACTAGAAGCATCTTAACTTTGCATTTTACTTGCCTTAGTCATATAGTTTTCAACCATAGATTTATTTTACTGTGTTGGCTATGCTTCAATTTCTCTTTTCAATTTATTGAAATCCTTTTGAGTTGAGCCTGAGCAAAACATGACAGAACATATGAAAAATACAAAAACAGAGAAATAAGTAGTCACCCCAAATTAAAAAAAAAAATACAATTTAAGACTTTGATTTTACTATTTTACTATTTTAGATGTTAAAAAAAAACATCTAAAAGATAAGGAAATTGTGCAATAAAATGAATAGTCCTATAAGGTGAAAATATATTAGAAAGCATCCTCTCTGACGTGAAATTGTTTTGACATTAATGGGTATGGGAAATGAGTTTAGATGCTAAGTAGAAGTTTGAAATTATACCAGGGAAAAGCATAGTTCAGTACAAGGTCTGGAAATCTAGAAAGAATGAGTAAAATGGAGCCAAAGAAGAGAGTGAAATCATAAAAAAAAAAAAAACAGTCTATTTAAGGTTTGGGTATGAGATTTGTATAATTAAAGTGAAAACTTTTCCATTTCGGGGACTAAAATTATGTTGAAATGGGTTTTGATAAAACTCACCATTCAAACTTAATGAGTATGACTCCACAATTGCCACCTATCTATAATATAGAATCTAGCCACAGAATTCTGCTCGCTGAATTAGCCATGACTCACTGGTATGTTTTTAGATATATTGGTTCTATGAATGATTCAGGCAGTATTGTTCAAATGTACCTCAATCAAAATACTTTAATAGTTTCCACTGTGTCTAATAAGCATTAAAACATTAAGAATTACTTAAATTAGCAACAACAATAACTACAACAATGAAAAACAAGGGCAACAAAAGAAAAAATAAATATTAAAAAAAAATTTTTTAAAGAATCACTTAAAGTATTCCATAAACCAGACATTAAAAATTAGGTTTGACTAATTCCAAAGTAATTTAGAAATAGCGTTGCTAAGACAATTATTTTAATGTTGATAACGTTCCCCTTCAGTAGAAATAAATATTGACTTGGTTTTTTTTTCAAGTTTGCTAAGCATTTGGAGTTTTTTCACTTTTTATTTGTGATTAATAGTGTGTTGTAAGAGTATAAGATTGGGAGTCGGGCGGTAGCACAGCGGGTTAAGTGTGTGTGGCGTGAAGCACAAGGATCAGCATAAGATCCCGGTGGAGTCCCCCCCCACACCTGCAGGGGAGCTGCTTCACAAGCTGTGAAGCAGGTCTGTAGCTGTCTATCTTTCTCTCCCCCTCTCTGTCTTCCCCTTCTCTCTCCATTTCTCTCTGTTCTACCCAACAACAATGACATCAGTAACAACAACAATAATAACTACAACAACAGTAAAAAAACAAGGGCAACAAAAGGGAAAATAAATAAATAAAAGAGGAGTGTAAGACTACAGTGTATAGTTCCACACCAAACCCACCACCAAAGTTCTGTATCCCCACCCTCCCACCTCTCAATAATAAGTTCTCACAAATTGACTTGGTTATTTATCCATTCATTCACTTAGCTATCAGCATCGCTCTGTGCAAAGCTCCATAGCAGACCATTTGGGGACTGTTCAGACACATGAGGCAAGGATTCTGCCCATTTTGTTGTCATAGTTAATTTGGGAACATGAAACCCATACACAAGTAATTGTAACATGAGATAGGAAGTAGTAAATATAAAAAGGGGCATGGACATAAAATTCAGAAATTGTGGGGGCTGGGTGGTGGTGCATCTGGTTGAACGAACGTATTACAATGCTCAAGGACCAACATTTGAGCCCCCCATCCCCACCTGCAGGGGGAAAGCTTTGTAAGTGGTGAAGCAGGGCTGCAGGTGTCTCTCTGTCTCTCTCCTTCTCTGTTACCCCCTTCTCTCTCAATTTCTGGCTGCCTCTATCCAATAAATAAATAAATATAATAATTTTTTTAAAAAAATTCAAAAACAGTGATAGCGCGTTGGCATCAGAGAGGCATGGGAAAGGCTTTGTGGGGCGGGGGGAAGAGCATTGGTGCTTAATTTATTCTATTTAAAATTATTTGTCTTTTAATTTTATTTATTTATTCCCTTTTGTTGCCCTTGTTGTAGTTATTATTGTTGTTGTTATTGATGTCATTGTTGTTGATGTCATTGTTGGATAGAACAGATAGAAATGGAGAGAGGAGGGGAAGCCAGAGAGGGGGAGAGAAAGACACCTGCAGACCTGCTTCACAGCCTGTGAAGCGACTCCCCTGCAGGTGGGGAGCCAGGGGCTCGAACCGGGATCCTTATGCCAGTCCTTGTGCTTTGTGCCATGTGCGCTTAACCCACCATGCTACTGCCCAACCCCCTATCTTTTAATTTTTAATAGAGACAGAAAAACTAAGAAAGGAGGAGTGATAGAGAGGAAGGAAGAGAGCCACCTTCAGCACTGTTCCACCACTTGTGAAACTTCCCTTTTGCAAGTGGAGGCTGGGAGCTTGAACCAAGATCTTTGTGCATGGTAATGTGTGCATTCTACTGGATGTGCCACCACCCAGCCCCTTGAATTCATTCTTTCAAGAAAAACTTACTGTAAAGTTCACTGTTCTTACTGAAGGTATGATTCAGTAGTTAGACAAATAAAAGTTAATAAAGATTTGAGAGTAGAGTGTTCCAGGAAAGGGGAAAAAGGTTGGGAATCACCAGAGAGACAACCCATTGGGTAGGAAACTTGCTTTGCTATGCAAGCAACTCAAGTTCAAGTCCTGGCATGACATGGAAAGTACTATGGGTCTGGGGGAATCCCTAGTGTTGTAGTGTCTCTCTTCCCTACCTGTCTACCTGAATGAAAAAGCATCCATTCTGCAGCAGTGAAATTCTGTATACACTAGATATATAATAGAAGGAAAAAAAGCAAAAAGAAAGGAACTGGTCAGTGGCACACCTGGTTGAGCACTCATATTATAATGTGCAGACACCAGTTCAAGCCACCTGCAGGAGGGAGGCTTCACAAGCAGTAAAAGCACAAGCAGTAGGTGTCTCTTTGTTTCTCTTCCATTCTATTTCCCCCTCCTCTCTCAATTCATTTCTTTCTGGTCAAATAAAAAATTAAAGAAAGGAAAAAAATTACCACCAGGAGCAGTGGATTTTTAATGCAGGTACTGGCACTGAGTCCCAGCAATAAGCCTAGTGGCAGTGGTTGGTGGGAAAAGGAAGAAAAAGGTGGAGGAAGAGGGAGGGAGGGAGGAAGAAAGAGAGCTTGGAGAAATCTAGCTGAGTATAATGGAAACAGAGGAAAGTCATGGGAGATGCAGTCTAGAGAGTGAGTAGAGTTTAAATCATACATATTCATGTATGTCTTGGGAAGGAGTTTGGATTTTACTTTAAGTGCTTGCTTTGGGAAGCCGCTGAAAGGTTGGGCAGGAAGGTAGCCTGGCCTGGTTTGCATTTTTAAAAGATCACTGTACCAATGGAGTGGGAAAGGGCTTGTAGGAGCTCAGAATGGGAGTAAAAATGCCTCTGGAGGCAACTGGAAGTCCGGGTGAGAGAATCTGGTGAATTAAGTTTCACTGGCACAGGGTGGGGGCAGGCCTTGGCACACCCAGTAAAGCACACGTGTCACATTGTGCAAGAACCTGGATTCAAGCCCCTGTCCTCACCTGCAGGTGGGAAGCTCCATAAGCCATGAAGCAGTGCTACAAGACACTCTCTCTCTCTCTCTCTGTGTGTGTGTGTGTGTGTGTGTGTGTGTGTGTGTGTGTCTATCGTTCTCTCACTCTTGTTCTCTCCCTCTTTATCCCCACTTCCTTCTCAATTTCTCTTTGTCTCTATTCAAAATAAATTAATAAAATATTTTTAAAAACTCTTTAGGGCTAGGGTGATAGTGTAATGACATGTAATGACATGCAAGAAAATATTCATGCCTGGAGCACCAAAATCCCTAAAACCACCATAAGCCATAGTTGAGGCGTGCTCAGAAATAAATTAAATTAAATTAAATTAAATTAAATAAGGGCTGGCAGTGATGTACCCTGTTGAGCACACACATTATCATATGCAGGGATCTGGGTTTAAGCCCTCAATCCCGCTATAGGGGCGAATTTTGAGAAGCAGTGAAGCAGTGCTACAGGTGTCTCTCGATCTCTCTATCTCTCCTCTCGATTTCTGTCTCTATCCAATAAATAAAACAATAATCATAATAACATAAAATCAAAAAAATCTTTAAAAACTTTAGTGGCAGGACCTTGATGTAGCTAACCAGGTAGAGCACACAACTTTTAAGAAATTATAGGGAGTCGGATGGTAGCTCAGCGGGTTAAGCACACGAGGCACAAAGCACAAGAACCAGCGGAAGGATCCCTGTTTGAGCCCCTGGCTTCCCACCTGCAGGGGAGTCCTTCCACAAGCTGTGAAGAAGGTCTGCAGGTATCTATCTTTCTCTCCCCCCCTCCCGTCTTCCCCTCCTCTTTCCATTTCTCTCTGTCCTATCTAACAATGACGACATCAATAACAACAACAATAAAAAAAATTTAAAAAAAAAGAAATTATAGAACTGGGGCTGAGTGGTGGCACACCTGGTTGAGTGTACACAGTACTACACCCAAGGACCCAGGTTCAAGCCTCTGGTCCCCACCTACAGGAGGGAAGCTTTATGAGTTGTGGAGGAGTGCTGGTGTCTTTTCCTTCTCTCTTTCTCTCCCTCTGTCTTCTCACTCCTACTTAAAAATAACTGCCAGCAGTGATGGAGTTGTGCAAGCCCCAAGCCCCAGAAATAACTCTGGTTGTAAAAATAAAATAAAATAAAATAAAATAAAATAAAATAAAATAAAATAACAGTGGTGACCAGGGGTAGAGAAGAGTGGTGGAATGAATATGTGTGGTGTGTAAGGGAAGTAAAGATGGCTGCTGGGCTTTGAGTTTATGAGCATTTTTCTGAAACTAAGAAGGGTTAGGCATGCAGGGAGAGACAAACAAGAACTCTAATTTGTTCATATTAAATTTGAGATAACCATTGGACATCCAAGTGGAGATAGCAAGTAGATAGTTACATACACAAAGCTGGGGCTCAGTGGAGGCTTGAGCCGAAGGATACAGATTTGTGAATCATTCACACACAACTGGTATTTACAGCCCTGGGCCTGGATAAGATAACTATGGCAAAGAATACCAGAGTAGGACAGGGACCTGGGGCTAAATCTCGGGTGTCTAGAAAGATAACCTTGGAATCTGAAAAGTTGTGTTCAAGATAACTTGAAAGATAATATATTGACAGACAGGAAGGACTTTTGAAAGTCTGGGAACTTAAAAGTGGAGTGAGCAAAGTCTCAGAGACCTGAAGGTAAGTAAAGAGCATGGGGAATCCATCTCCAGGGTAATCAATATCAAGTCCTAGGTTTGCTCCATAGACTTCAATAGAGACTCACTAGAAGCTTTCCAACCTTCTTAAAAGTACAAACAGGGAATTCTAGAGGCAGTGAGAGGGAAAGAGACCATAACACCAAAGCTTCCTTCAATGCAGTGGGGGCCAGGCTTGAATCTGAGTGGTGTATGTGGCAAAGTAATGCACTCATCCAAGTGAGCTATTTTGCAAACCCTAGTCGCTCTGTTTGTGACCAACCTTCTCTAGATAACAATTTTGCACCCCAGGCAAGATTTATTTTTAGTCTTACCAGAAGATGAGGAAGAACAAACAAAATCAAACTGATATTTGTGGGGTCGACACTTGAAAAACATCATTCGTGAGTTCCCCATATTTACTTTACAACTTTTTGCCTGAAGGCAAATCCCAGTTTTCTCCAGGTTGGATAGCTGAAAGTTTTGCTGCATCAAAGAACCAGAAGGACAGGGCGTTGGGTGGTAGAGCATCGGGTTAAGCGCACATGGTGCAAAGCACAAGGACCGGCAGAAGGATCCCTGGTTCGAGCCTCCGGCTCCCCAGCTGCAGGGCAGTCACTTCACAAGTGGTGAAACAAGTCTGCAGGTGTCGATTTTTCTCTCCCCCTCTCTGGCTTCCCCTCCTCTCTCCATTTCTCTCTGTCCTATCCAACAGCGACGACATTAATAACTACAACAAGGGCACCAAAAGGGAATAAATAAATATTTTTAAAAATCTTTAAAAAAATATTTCTTGCATTTATGCAAAGGGGCTGGGATTTTATCCTGAACAATGTACAGCCACCAGGCTTTTAAATCGGGGGGGTGGGAATAAAATGAGATTTTCATTCTAGCAAGCACCCTTTAGCAAGCACTTATCTAGCTGCAGTGTGGAGACTGGTTGAAATCATAAAGGTTCTAAATAGAGCTGTTATAATGCAGGCCAGAGATGATGAGAGCCTGGACTCTGGTTGGGGTGGAGTATGGGGGTGGGGAAGAAGTAGGAGAGTTTGAAAGAATCCAGATCAGAAAATAGAATCAACAAAATCTAGCTGTCAGCTAATGTTAGGGAGGTCAGAGTGAGAGAAAGCACTGCATGATGACACGATGAAGCCTTGATTTCTAATTTAGTGATCTAAATACATAGTAATACCACAAACTATCTTGAGAAAGAAATACAGGAAGTGAAGCACAAGTCCCCCCTCTGAAAAATGGGAAGATTTAGAAAGCTACAGTGTATTTTTTTCTCTTCAGCCTAATAACTGAATAATGATGAATATGTACTATTTTATACTGGGGAAATTGCTCATATAGAATCATCTGGAATTTAGAGATCTATAAATAAAAACCAGGGATGGTTTTGTTATTGCGAAGTGTTTAATTTAGAAATACCTAAAGAAATTAAATTCTAGGCTCCACTCCTAATCCAATTTAAAACACATTCCAAATAACTCTGTTGTACTTTTCCCCTTATTGCTTATAGAAATATACCTTCTATTTTTTTGGAAATTCTTAATAGTGGCTATAATGTTTCAAAGGTGGAACATGTTATGCAAGTGTATAGGCAACCCCCCCCCCAAAAAAAAAAAAAAAACAACCATCTTCTTAGTGGTTCTTTTGGTTTGCTAGATCTGTCCTAACAAAGTTCCACACAAAAGGAATGCAGTGTTCACAGTTCGGGGGGTGGGGGGGCAACATGCCTTCCTCTCAGACCTGTAAGAGGAGTCTTTCCTTCTTTCTCCTAGCTCCTGGGTGCCTCTCCCCAGCTCCTGGAGGGTTGCCAGCAATCTTTGGCGTTCCTTAGCTTGTGCATTATTCCAAGCCTTGTTCTTTACATGGCCTTCTCACTCTGCCTCTGTCTTCACATAGCCATCTTCTTATAAGGTCACCAGTCATATTGGATTAGGGGCCCACTCGACTCCAGAATGACCTCATCTTAACTAATTATATCTACAACAACCCTGCTTCCAAATTAGGTCACATTCTGAGGTGCAAGATGTCAGGACTTCAACTTATCTTTTTTGGGGGGGGAGGTGGGGTGGGGGAGATAGGCAGGGGACATAATTAAACCCATAACAGTGGTCTAAGGATTGATAATAGATTATGGAAACGTTTTTAGTTGAAAATGCTCTTCCCTCATCATTTCAAAACTCTTCTGTTTCTCTTTGGAGAAACTGAAACTTATTTTTATTTCAAAATGGCATTCACAGATTCTTGCTATTTTCACTAAGGTGAAATAAAAAAGCAGTATGACACACAGATATGCTTCATGCAAATACTTTTATTTCTATTTTAAAATAGGTTGAGTACCTTTGTTTTATTTATTTATTTAGATAAAGACAGAAAGTATACAGACAGAGAGAGTGTGTGTGAAAGAGATCACAGTACAGAAACTGCTTTCATTGACATAGGCCGGGCTCAAACCAGAATTGTACACATGGCAAAGCAGCCCACTATCCAAGTGAGCTCATCTGCCAGCCATAATACTTTTATTTGTTATTCAGTTGTATATTATGATAAATTTTCCTGACATTTGTGAAAGAAATAATTATGCTGAAAAAAAAGACCATTTCTTCCTTATCAGAATGAAACATTACTTTTGTTAACTATGCCAATTGTTAGAATGAAACAAGATAAACTATATAAACCATTAATAGTTTTCAAGTTCTGACAAGTTGTTAAATGCAAAGTCAAATATGTTTAGTATTTCTAGGACTGCAATGATGACTAAAAGGATTAACGCATGTAACACACTTATTATGGTGCCTGGTACATAGATGTCTAGTTATTGCTGTTAGTATCACCAACATTATTACAGGTGGTTAAGTGTTCAGAACTGCAGTACTCCTCCCAACTGGTTTATTCTTGTTTACATATGAATTCATCATTGCATGCAATTTTATTAGGTGAGGTGCCTTAACATTCTATTTCATCTATAGAATCCATTTCTTATTTAACAGACAACTGTAAGGTATTTAAACTCAATTTCCTTTTTCAGTAAAGGAATTCCTTACTATTTATACCTCTTCCAAGTACTTATTTTATTTCACTAGTTACAGGGAACACAACTTGAAAATTAGTTATTGAAGTCATAGTCTGTGTGGTGTTTAATGAAAATGTCTTTTGTTTGCAAATATCACATTACTAATTCACAGTCAGTATTTTTAGTAGTACAACTGATTTGGTACTGCCTTTCACACAAGTTTTGTGATTAAAGCAGTAGACTTCTCCTGTATAGAGATTTGGAGTTCCTCTGGTGGTCAGGGACTAGAATTCCATTTAATGCCACAACTTTTCACCGAAGTCACTCCCAGCTGAGGTCTGTCATGGGCAAGTCTTAAATGCAAGCCACTAAAAAGTCAGGATATTTTAAACAAAAATGTTTTCTAGCTGCAGATGAGTCTACGTTCAAAAACACAAATATGAATTCTTTAGAATGTGACCACAATAATATTCTGAAACAACTGCTCCATAAAGTTTTGGTTTTTAAAGTTTCTTTTTAATAGTTATGAGTAGGAACTGGGTTTTTGCTTCAAAATGGTTTGTGGACCGAAGAAAATTGAGAACCACTGCTCTAACCAACCAAACTAAATTGATAGTTATAAAAGAATGTTTACCCTCTGCAGGGACACTCTATTCCGTGATTTTTTTGTTAATGTTGAAGCAGTCGTTTTTAATATCAGCTTGAAAATGAAATTTTAATGTATTATCTCCCTCTTATGAATTAGTGTTTATAAACAAGAACATTTTTGTGGGTCTTTTCTGTTCTAGTTAAATGAAAACTGAAGGGAAATTGTAGCTTATTAAAGATCTAAGAATGGCTTCTTAGTTCCTTGTCAAGTCTCAAAGCCTCATAATTCTTTTCCTTCAAACAACTCTGTAACCAAATGACACCTTTAAGGATTAAACATTTTAGAAACCAATAAAAGAAGAAGACATTAAAGCATGTCTGACACCGACCACTCCTCCACACTTCCCTGTTCCTCCCAGTCTCCCTACCAAAGTATGAGTCAGTTGGTGTTAACTTTGAATCATACATTTGTTAGTTTCTTTTAAGCATTACATAAACAAAGTTTTGATCATGGTCTATGAGGCAACTGACTTGTAATCATTTGCACTTCAACATATGTGGCAGGAAAAACAAAACAGTAAGTTATTCTATGTGCACTTTTATTTGAATTCCGTGGGAATCTATTCAGAATGGCATTTTTGTGTGGCACAAGAGTGTGCTAAAGAAATAGATTATACCATAATAAAATGCTCATGCAGCAAATTGGAAAGAAATAACTTTCAAGAGTGAAGCTTTTGGGTTTCATTATGTATGCAGGAATATTCCCTTTCTGAAGCTGATAACAATAGCTCTATTGATTGAGGGCTTCCTTTGTGATAGGCACTGTGCTTTATAGACATTATTTCGATTTAATCTTTTCAACAGCCCTGTGAGGTGGATATTATAATCTCTGTTTTCAGACGAGGGAAACAAAGCTTGCTCTGCAAATATTTACTGAACAACTACTACTTGCCGTTCCCTGTTCTAGGCCTTCTTGTTGAAGCTTAGGGGTGCATCTGGGGTTTGGATGCAGGCCTATTTCTGCTCTTATCATGTTCCCATACTACTTGACAGAGAAGACTGTTAGAGAAAACATTGCAAGTATTTGTAGTATAGTGTGTCTTTCCCTTTAGCTTCTTAAAGATTTTATTAGCATCTTTTTGCCATATGCAACTCTAGAATTATACAGCTTTATATCTGGAAGGGAGCCTAGAAAAGATCCTTACATTATTCCAAAATTTGAATTCTCTCAAGTAAAAAGTTCACGTAGATGTAGGAATTCACCTTACCTTTTAAGTGTGTATCAGTCAATCAATTTCAACCCAACTCACCCAACCCAACCCAACCCAACCCTTGGATTTTGTCCACAGAACAGAGGTTACCAAAGAGGGAGGGAGTCCAGTACATTGTGGTGGTAGATTCCTGGCACTTTGATGGTGGATGTAGTGTGGAAAGTAACATACATTTGAAAAGGTGTGAAACTTAATTGAAATATAAGTTGTAAGCCAATTTATTAGCCCCACAAGATGTGTGCCAATCAAGGAAATATTATTTAAATTCATATTGGGGAAATTAGTAAGAAAAACTAAAATCAATATACATGGAAGATATGTCCCCACATATTATGTTTAGTTATTGTATTATATGATGTAAAATTTGAGCCTGCCCTATCTTCCTTTCTCTATAAAGAAATAGTAAAAAGTTTCTAGTGATCACTTTTTCTTTTTGCAATATATATATATATATATATATGTATATATATATCATATAATATGAAGGAAAAAACTTCCAGAGCAGCTATGATTGCACTTTATGGGCTTTCTAGAGCAGTGACAAATGTACTTCATGTAATAGAGCTGTGAATTTTGGATGTGTGTGCGGGTAA
Source organism: Erinaceus europaeus (assembly GCF_950295315.1). NCBI lineage: Eukaryota > Metazoa > Chordata > Mammalia > Eulipotyphla > Erinaceidae > Erinaceus > Erinaceus europaeus. The sequence goes on from NC_080185.1 coordinate 117,201,947, forward strand.
ACACTGCCATAAACCAGTTAATCATCTTGTAACTTTTCTAAACTGATGTAACTTCATTTTTTTTGAACAAAGGCTATTTGGTTAGGTAAATGCCCATTTAAACTTCTATGCAAAGGTTATAATTATAGCAGGAAATTGTTGTGGACGGAGGTTAAATCTGGTTGTCCTGTCATACATTAGGAATGATTTCTTGGAAATCTAGCCCAGGTTTTTGACTGAGGTTTGCTGTTTCCCTTTACTGTAGTTTTAAGTAACTTTCCAATATTTTGGCTCTGAGATTTATAGGGGCTGGAAGTATAGAATCAGTAGGTAACTGAATCAATTCTTTTTTTTTTTTTTTTTTACCAGAGTTGTCACTGGGGCTAGGTGCCACTGTGAGTACACTGTTATTGGTAGCCTTTTTTTTTTTTTTTTTCAGCAGATCAGGGTAGGGAATCTTTTCCTGCCAAGGGCCATTTGGATATTTATAGCATTATTCGAAGAGCACATACAATTATCAACTTAAAATTAGCACTTAATATTGCTAATCAAAAAGCTCTCTGGGGCCAGGTGGTGGCACACCTGGATAAGTGCACACACTACAGTGTGCAAAGACTTAAGTTCAAGCCCCTGGTCCCCACCTACAGGGGGCAAGCTTCATGAGCGACGAAGTAGAGCTGCAGGTGTCTCTCTGTCTCTTTCCCTCTCTATCTCCCCCTTCCTTCTCAATTTCTCTCAGTTTCTAATACTAAATAATTTCAAGTATGATTTAAGATTAAAAAAGAAAAAAGCTCTGATTACCTATTATCTGGCCAAACCAGATTAATTCATGGGCCATATATGACCCTTGGACCAGATGTTCCCTACCCCTGTTCTAAAGAGTGAGAGACAAAGAGAGGAGAGAGGTAGAGAAAAAAGGAAAGATACTGTAACACCACTCCTCTGTGAAGACATTCTCCTGCAGGGGTTTCTATATGCTGGCTTGGGGCATAAACCCTCGTTCTACTGGGTGAGCCACCTGCCTGCCCCATCTGCTTATTTTGCACTAAGGTGCCCCAAAGACAGTAGAATGTGAGGATATCATTTGACACTATAAGACTTACTAGAATTCACTTTTTATTTATTTATTTATTTATTTATTTATTGGATAGAGATAGGCAGAATTTGAGAGGGAAGGGGGAGATAGAGAGGGAGAGAGGCAAAGAGACACCTACAGCATTGCTTCACCCTCGAAAATCTTTCCCCCTGCAGGCGGGGACCAGGGAGCTCGAACCAGGTTCTTGAGTAGTGTAACATGTGTGCTCAACCTGGTGCTCCACTGCCCGGCCCCAAGATTTACTAGAATTTATTAAAGGAAAGTTCTAAGACAGCCCTGTCTGAGAACTATAAAACCATTATTGGCAAGTAAGCCAGGGATAAAAACTTAGATTTTATAGTAATCACGTGGAAAAGTAAAAAGAAACGGGTGAAATCAATGAAATATTTTATTTAATGGAAGATATACCATTTCAACATGTAGTCATGTTGTAACTACATTAGTAATGCAATGACATTACTAATAAGATTGCATTCTTTCTTTTGGTATGACATCTTTGAAATCTCGTGTGAATTTTACATTTTGAGAGCCTCTCAATTGCAATCAGCCAGTGTAATTCTGAATTCTCAATAGCTACGGACAGCTAATGGCTAACATAGCAGCAGCCTGCACAGGCTGGTTTCTAGAGGCAGCCATTTCTTTGATGGACAGTATCAGTTTCTGTGTTCAAATAGGTTTTTTGTTTGTTTTGCTGTCAGCCACCTATCAGAAAACCCCCTCAGCCTTGTTTTTCCAGATCCTCTCAGTGTGAGTAGTTGCACCACTCATGGATTTTAATTTTTAGACTACACAAAAGAAGCTTATTGCCAAGAAAAAAGAAAAAAAGCTTTCTTTTTGGACAAAAGGAAAGGGGACACTGTCTTTCTGAATTGTTTCACAAACACTTAAGATCATTCTAAGTGCAAGACAGCAGTGTTAGCAGCACTCAGGTCCATTCTTAACAGTTCATTTAATGCTTGTTTCCTACAATGTGACCTCTCTTCACATTAGCTTTGTTTTAAGTGATTCCTCTACTTCTCAATGTAAAGAATGTGAATGAAAGTGATATTGAAATCAACTTTTCAGTGTACATATAATTTGTTTTTATTTTTTAAAAGCTCTCTCTTTGGAATAATTGGTGCTGGACAGTGCCAGACATATAGTAATTGTCTCACTTCAGTTAAAAAAATTGACTGGAGTAATTGATCACATGGGGTCTAATTTACCTTAAATTAATCAAGTGACCAATTTTCTCTATGGGGATGTGGTAACATGTCTTTGCAATGTAAAAGAAATAAATTAGACATCTTGTACCTAAACGCAAAAAGCACAAAACTCCTTGTCTCCAAACTTCTACTATCAGGTTTTACCGTCAGGAATTGCAGGGATATGATTACTGCTCAAATCGCTGAGTTTGGATTTGCAGCATGGAAGGTGACAAAATCACCAGATGAGTCCTACCCGCACTCCCCTCCCCACCATGTGGAGCCTGTCCAGATGTTGCGCAATTCTGAGTAGTCCCAGGGAGTCCAAGGCTGCAGGAGAGGGCGCGCTGGGAGGATTTCCGGCTCCTCTAAACAGATGGAACCTCTTCAGGTGGCCAAGAGGATCCAGGGACAGGGGTGCGCCTACAACAGAAGGAGCCCAACACCAGCCTTTCGACCTCAGCGAGAAACCTTTGCACTGCCTGCTCTGACAGGGCCAGCTAGGTGTGGAGCTCTAATCTCTGCTTCACACCTGCGTTAGGGCAGAAGGTGAAATCTCCCCAGGTGGCCGGGTCCCAGGATGATGAAAGGAAACTTAAAAGGCACACAATGGGTGCGCACTGGGGGATGCGCTGTAGTCGCTGGGAGGCGGGGGGGGGGGGAAGGGGGAGAGGGGATCGGGAAGCCTGGGCAGCTTGGCCTGGGGACGCCCATGGTGTGAAGGACATAGATCGGCCAAGGGATTTGCCTTTACTTTTTGCTTCCTTGTAGGTTGGTTGGCCAGTGGCCACCGTAGCTTTCCTCTGGGTCCTGCGACTTTTATACAACTGTGCCCCAGGCGTTCTCAGCTCCGCGGGGCACCTGGCGCTGGAAACCTGGGATTGGGTCGAACCCTCTCAGGATCCCTTTCAGAAGCCCAGGCCTCTCTACCCACCAGCCAGCCCCAGCCGCCCCGGCCCAGAGACCTTCTAGGCACTGGGTTTCCCCATCCTGGAATAGGAGGAGTCAGAACCCCGCCCGCTCTCCCCTTCCTCCACCCCCCAACCTGTTTAATCTAAACTTTTATTATTTTCCCTATTTTTATCAGCTATTTAATAGTGTTTTACAAGATTATAAGATTACAGGAGTATAGTTCCACACCATACCAACCACCACAGAGAAGCAGGAACCCTGGAACCCTGGCCTCCTGCCAAGAAGAATTTTTAAAATAATTTCCCAACTTCTGCCAAGAGGGGCAGGCTTAGGAGACCTCATTTTCTTCTAGGTGAAGATATAGGTAGTGGAGAGCGGAGGATTTGCAGCATCGGGCAGGGCTCCGAGGATTTGGGAGGAGGGTGGCTACTCCTGCTGAACGAATGACTCCCAAATACAAAAAAACATTAGCATAAGAACGTCAACTTGGAAGTCCTGACATCAAATCCAGTACTTATCCTCCATCCCCCGCTCCACCCTGGGAGCTCCCGCTCCAGAGCACGAAGCTTTCGCGTCCTGGTCATGGGGGCAATGGGGGCCAGCTGAATGGCCAGCGTGTGACTCTAGGGAGGGCAGCTTCTGGATTATTGCGAGATGTGCCCAAGGACTAGGCGCGCCTGCACGCACCCACGGAAGAGTGAGGCCGAAAAGACGTTCCACGCCCCCCTCCCCGGGTCTTTGGCTTGGGACTGCACCCCCGACGCCATGCTCATGTTCCCATCCCAGTTGGGCGGGACCACTGTTCTCCATCACGCCCAAGGAGCTCCAGACTTGCTCGGAGCACTGGCAGCCCAAGGTTCCTCGCCTTTCGGCCCTCCTCATTCTTCCCTTTCTCCACCACCACCCGCCAACACCCTCAGATCTCTTGGGCTCGCCCTTCCAGAAAGTAGGCGAGGCCCAGAAGCCGGGGCTGGGGCAAGGAAGGAGGGCAGGGTGAGGGAGGGGGCGGGGCGGAGCGCGCCAGCCCGGGAGCGCGTCTGCCTAAGCCCCGCCCCCGGGTGCGCGCGGCGGTGGCGGCGGCGACTGAGCCTCGTTCTGAGAGACAGGTATCGCTTAGGCGCCATGTTGTGAGCGGAAGTGAGGGAGCGCGCGGCCGTCGCTGTTCTGCTGGGAGCGGGCGGCGCGGGAACCGGCGGGGGGGCGGAGCTGTAGTCACGGCGGCGGAAGGAGGAGAGGAAGAAAGGGGCGAGCCCCGGTGCCTGGCAGCGGCGCGAGGCTCTTGTTTAACGCGCGGGCGTCTTCAACCGGGCGCGCGGCGTTCGCGAATCAGTGTTGGTGCCGAGCCCTCTCTCGGGCAGCCGCTGCCACTACTGCTGCCGCCGCTGCCGTGGGGCTCGGGCGGCGACGGAGCGGGGCCGGCTGCGGGCGGGCGGGGAGGGAGGAGGCGGTGAAGGCGGCGGGCCGGGGGGTAAGATGCCGCTGGCGCAGCTGGCGGACCCATGGCAGAAGATGGCTGTGGAGAGCCCGTCCGACAGCACTGAGGTGAGTGCAGCGGGGCGCCCGGGGCCGGCGCGCCCCCTCCCTGGTCCGGGTCGGCTCGCTTCCCTGCCTGGTGCCTGCCGCCCAGCCCCTTTCTCCGCCGCTTGCGGCTCCCCTCGGTCAGGATTCCGCTTGGGATAGTGGGGCTCACTGTCTCCGTCCCCCCCCGCTTTTCTCGGGGGTGCTTGCGGTGTGGTGGCGCGTGGGCTTTGGAGTGGGAGCCGGGGCTTTGCAAGGAACCAGTTTTAATAAACTTTGCGTGGGGGGCATGGGAGGTAGACGGGGGACGACTAGGAGTTGGGAAGTTTGGCCCGTCTGGGCGGGGGCTTCCCTGAATCCCGGGGATTCGGGCACCGAGGATGGGGCGGGGGTCTGGTTGGATTCAGTGGGGAGCTGGAACCCTCGAATTTGGCCGTGGAGGCAGTCGATGCGGGAAGAGGAGTGGGCGCCAGAATGCCCAGGGCTCCAGGAGGTGACCTGTGAGGGCTTTGGGGGTTTCGGGACAACCCAGGGATTTTACGCTCCCACTGTCCGTCGCGGCAGTTTCTGCCTCTGCAGAGGAGAAAAGTGGGAGTCCGAGAGTTCTACCTCCCCATAGTTTCAGCCATAGTTTCCGAGGTCGCCAATATCGAGCACCTTGTCCCTGAGACTTCAACTTGAGTTTCCTCTCAATGGAGGTGAGAGGGTGATCTTCAAGGAGGTTGGCGGCCGCCCTAAAAGGACTTTGTGGTTTTCTTCGCCCAGGATCCGTTCCATTGCCCGTCCCTGAGACACCCACCCGGAGTGCCCTAGCCCAACCGATCTGCCCTTACAGGGCCAAATAGAATTTCCCGGGGCGCACCGCCACCCAGAGCTTTTTTCAGCCGCCCTTGCCCGAGCACCAATTCGGGGACTGCGAAAACCATCCGGACGAGACCCATTCCAGGGTATCGACGCTCCTCTCCGGAGTGGAAAATCAATTCCTGATGGTGGCGCGTCTGTGATTCTTTTCTTCTTGACTTTTTTTTTTTTTTTTTGCTTGCTTCTGTCTCCGCAGCGGACTTTGGGGGATTACAGGATGATAGGCTGCGTGTGTGTAATAGTTACTGAGTGAGTGACCCCATTTCTGGAAAGCATGACTGAAAGGCGGGGGTGGAATGGGGCAGCTCTGCTGAGTGGTGTACTTGGCGGCAGCCGCTGCCCTGCCGGCCTCCGCAGTGTGAGAGGTGGATAGGGTTACTGGTTACGTCAGAAAGAGGAGCCAGGCTCAGTTTGATCGGAGATGCGGGACACTTGCATTCTTGGGTATAAAGGAAGGGAAGGGGGAGGGGATCAGTTCAAATCGCTTTTCAGTTTTGTTTTGGTTTTTCCCCCTAGTCACTCCCACTGCTATATAAAATGTTTACTTGCTTTTCTGGACGTAAGTGGAGTTGTACTAGTGCTTACTATGGGTGCTTAGTATTTTGCGACTTGCATATTTTTAAAACCTAAACAACTCCTCTTCAGTAGAAAAGACAAGTGTTATGCGTTCCCTCGATTCTTAAAAGAAATCATGCTCTATTAGACTGGCGGAATTAGAGAATTTCATTTAGAAGTATGCTAGCCAATCTAGTACTATAAATCTTTTATAGGAAAATAAAATTTAGATAATCTGATCATTCTTTGGTTAGACATGCTACAAGTCTCTTCATTCATTTTTTTCCTCCCGAAATTTTTCACCTTAAATGATACACCTAAAAGGCTCATTAGATATAGTCTCAAAGTGCTAACAGAGTCTCTGGAAAGGAATTGAATTTTAGAGCCTAAATTTTAGATGCAAACGTTAACATTTGCAACTAAAAATCAGTTCACTTATCTGCTTGGCTCAAATTGATGTGTAAAAAATAAAGATCACTTAAAATTCCACCTTCTCCTATTTCTGTTGAGTGTAGATTTAGACGAAGCACAAAGCTGATATTTATTTAGCACTTAATGTATGCCAGAAACCTTGCTACATGCCATTTCATACGGAAGAAGGGCAAACGCTAGAAGAATAATTCTGCTCTTCCTGTGCCCCAACAAAGTAGGATTGTGGACCCCATTGTTGCATATTAGGAGACTGGATTATAAATAGTAAATAACAGAGCCGTCGTTTAAAACCAGGTGGATATAGTTCTTTTTTGCTTTATAAATCAGGGTAGATGCTTCAAATTCTTTGTGGAAAAATTAGACTATAAGTAAATAACCCAAATCATGTATTTTTCAGAAACCAGCATAGTTTTATAAGTAGTCTTTTTTGTCAAAGCCTAATTATTTCAGTAACTGTCATGTTTTCCAGAACCTGGCAGATAGGATTCCACAGTTTGCCATTTTCAAAGAATTTTCTTGATATTCTGGCATAAGGTATGTCATACTGGCACAGTGTTGCCCAGATTTATTAAAATTAGATTTTAACAAATTGCTTTTAGATACTTTGTTCCCTTTGGCAAATTTGGAAATACTGTAGCCAGTAAGGAAAGAGTTGAGAATTTACATTCAGAAGTTTAATATTGAATTTAACATTATTCCTACTAATTTGCTTTCTTCTCCCCAGTAGATTCTTAACAGAATAGTTGTATTTCATCAGAGCAAAATCCTTTTTTGAAGTAGTCATTTACTTGAATAAATCTAAAATTTTCCTTTTAGACTAAATATTTCAGAGTTGGTCTGTACTGGAATTTACATTTATAGTCTCATACCTAGCAAGCTGTGAGCTCTTGAAAGCAGAGACTTTCCCCCTCTATAATCTTAGCACTTCAATCTGGCTGTTGTATACAGATCATGGGTCCAGTCCAGTGCATGTATTGTGAAGGTCTGGCATGGGCTGATTATCTCTGTTATCTCTATTCTCATCATTTTAACCTTCTATTGAAATATGAAGAATCTTGAAAAACCTGAAGGTCTCACCAAGAGCACAAGCAGTTTCTACATTCCTTTACATAGCCTTCCTGTTTTAAGACCTCAGATGGGTCTCATGGTGCTCAAAACAAAGCAACCTTTGTGGTTGAACTCAAACATGGGTCAGAATATGATAGGCTAAAAGTAGACTGAATGTTTAAAGAAGCAGATTTAGGATAATAAAGGAAATACTAACAAAATAAAGGGTCATAGGAGATTAAAAACAAAATAACTCACTCAGGTAAATTCGGAGTTTAAATGATGAGGCACTAGTATGTTTTTCAGTATTGACTACTGAGCAAATGGCTATCAAAGGATTGTGTGTTTTGTTCTACAGATTCCTTGCCACTGTTCTCATTGCTGCCAGAGACAGAATTTATTGGATAATAAGCCTAACACAAAATAGCACTCCCCCCAGTTTCTATAGAGTATGTTTAAATGATAGTAACCCCATATATGAAAAATTTCCAAAATAAAATTAAGGCACATTATCGCTTTATAGAAATGTATTGGATGAAAATAGCCACATGGATTCTTTTAAATATCAAATACCCATAATGCACTGAAAATTATTAACTATATACTTTATTAAAAATGAGAAGACACCTTTGCATTGGAGACCAACTTCAGTGAATATGCAGCAATTTTTCAGCCTCAAATATTTGTATCATATTCCTACTATATCACTATTTATTTTCTTATATTTTATCTGTGAGGAAAACATTCTATTAAAAATATGTTCATTGCTTTTGGGGGAAAATTTTTATTAAGTTTCTTTCCTTCTCCTGTTTATTTATTTATTCATTTATTTTTTTCCGTGCTTCAGGTTTTTTTTCTTTCCCCCAAGTGAAGATCTGAGGAGAGGACAGGTATTGTTACATGCCAACTGTCAAGTAACTATGACACAATATTGAACATTCTGTTGTTTTCAGCTCTTATGATATAGAATGTTAGCTTTTATTAAAATTTAGGGAAACTTGCTTTTTTGACAGTTCAATCCTGTATTAATGAGATTGATTTAAAATGCAACTTCTCTACGTACATTCAAGGTAGAAATCAAAACTTATCTAAAGAAATCAGTGTAGGCAGACTGCCTTTAAAAAATTACATTTGTGGAAATTACAAGAATATATATTAGCTTCTCGGAAAAGGCATGACATATTTTTCTATGCAAAAATGTGTCATGACTCTTTCAACAACCCAATACTATTTTCATTTAAAAAGAGTGCCTTAATAGAGATTGCACTTTCAACTAAGGACAGAAAGTCCAGATAGAAAGATATAGTCAATCATTTTTAAGAAGGCTATAAACTCCATTTACAAAGGAGTTGTTCAAGGCTTTTTTTTTTTTTTAATTTATAATCTGCCCAAAACAAAACATATAGCTGTGTTCATTGACAAGGTTTGCTCTACAGTTCTGTGTTCAGGAACAAGTGATCTGCTAGGCTATGAATGAGACACCAAGTGACCCGCTTTACCCAGTGAATGCTATAAATCTAGTGATCAAAATTGCATTGTATATCTTGTTATTCTCCTAGTAATTCACAGGTATGGTACTGTCTCAGATGTTTATGTGTATTGGTGAATAACAAGTTTTTTAAGCATTGGAATACAATTGTGCAAATAAATACATCTCACTCTGCTCACATAGTAGGAAAAAATAGCCAAGCAGTTGCATTTTTCTATGCTTGGCATTTTAATTTTGTATCCTGCCTTATCAGTTTGTTCTTTCAGAGTTAATGCAATTTCCTGTATTGTGAATCAGGATAAAATATCAGATATTCCAGTTTATCAGTTTAATATCAGGTAGCTTAAAAGCAAAGATAAAAAAACTATAAATCTTCACTGTGTAGTCAAATTTGTATTAGCAAACACAAATGTACTGTGTATGTTTTATAAGATGAACTCAGAATAAAATTGTGTAAATAAAATATAACATTTAATACACATTTGACCTATTTCTAACAAATATTCTAGTTACTAGCAGTTAAATATTTTAGTTTTTCCACCTTAAAATTTAGAAGGTATTCTATGAGATAATTTGGATGTATATAAAGTGTCATCGTAAATTTTGGAGCAGTAAAGACCACAGTTTGAGTCCTGGTGCTACCACTTACTTACTTTGTAGTTTTGTGCAAGTTACTTAATGTCTCTCTGCTTCACTCAAATCTGTAAAATAGGGATGAAAACAATTCTTACCTCATAGGGTTGTGGTGAGAATTAAATGAAATGATAATGTATCTAATGCATTTGGTTCAGTACATGGTTTAAGTGTTTGGTAAGTAATAGTTATAATCATACCTCTTCAGCACTGTCTGAAGAAGCTATGTATTTTTTTTCTGGATTAATTTTTCAGCACCAAGGAAGACAATAACTGATTTATTCGATTGATCTGTATGAACAGTCATAATTCCTGAATATAATTGTAGGGTGAACAACAGAAATCTCTTGAATGTTGTCCTTTTTTTGTATTGTTCCCCTTTTTAATATTGTTTTTAAAAGGCTAAAACAGATAAAGAACATTTTGAAGAATATGTTTGGAAGCAGAAAGAAAGGGAAGTATGCTCACATTTCAAGACTGGAATGTTGGAAGGCATCTCACAATCCATGGTCTGCCCTGTAGTGTTTTTTCACTTAGTGATATAGTAGATAATAATTCATTTTAGACCTGCTAGTTTTATAATCAGTGACATTTAGGATATCACTATATCAACCTTTTGAAGAAAGTATGTCCCTGAAGAAATGGATGAAGTTAGTATATAGCATCAATGAGTGGAGTTTTAACTTTCTAAAACCATAGCAAAAGAAGATGTGCATGGCTTTCTTTAAGTTAGGATGAGTTCTGTTGATTTCAGTTTTAGAAAAATTGAAGAAATGTGTCATACCTCTTCCCTGTTATCCTAGACTCATGTCTTTTTTATTTTTTTGAATATGCCATGAGTAAGAGTTTTCTGTGTAGAAAAACAATTCTTTACGTTTTATCTGTTATGTGATAGTGGTACTAAGGAACTTTAAATAATATATACAGTGTTTTTAACTGAGAATTGTCTGGAGTACCTGTGCCCCAATAACTATCTCCCCCTTCCAGAAAGAGGGAGGATGGCATAATCAAATAAAGAGTTGTGGGGTTAAACAAGATTTGATGTTAATCTTTAATAATACTTAAGGACTCTTTAATGTGTAACTTCTTAGTTTTTTTGCTTTGTTTTGTTTTTTTACCAGAGCACTCTGGCTTATAGTGGTGTGGGGAATTGAACCTAGGGCTTCAGAGCACTTCTTCTAATGTTTAAGATGAAGATGTACACAACGAATCTATAAAAAACGATTTGAGACTTGATATCAAAGCCCCTTTTCCATGAACCATTTATTGAAATTGCAAAAGACACAAGTGCTTTGTAAAACACAGCTTTTGAAAAGTCTGATAACTACAGTAACATGATCCAGTATTGACTGAAGATAAGCTGTTCTGTTTTGATAAAATCAGCTTTTTTCTTTTAACTGTCAAAGGTTTTTGTTTTATTTTCAGTTGAAATCTTTCTAAATTGAATTGTACGACAGATGTCCATCTTAAATAGTGGACTTAAATAGCATAATTTAAATAAAAGTTTAAAATAATTTCAGGTTTTGTTCAATGTTCTGGAAGTTAATGGTCATATTCTTTAACATGTTAATGGTACTGGCTATATGACCCTACTTTAACCTTGCCTTGTTACTTATATTGAATATTCATTGTTTTAATCAATTGATCTTTATCATTTGCTGCTTTATGCTATTTTTCCCATTCTCCTTTTTTTTTTTATTCTCCTTTTTTAATTACTTACCCCTAAATTGCAGTTACTAGAAAATGGGTGGTTGGGATTATCAGTATTTTGATGTAGCCATTTAAAACTTAGTAGCAGTACCAGATACTGTAATGTAGCATGCTGCCTGTTTTCTGATCTCTGTCCATTGTGTACTTAAACACACCTCTGGCATCAGGTTATTTGATGGACATGTTGCCTGATAATAAACAGTGATTTTATGCCTCAACTTATCAGAATGTGTCAATGGCATTCTCTCCTCTGCATATTTAACTTTTTCTCTTTAAGATCTTACCTAGATAGGAATGTGGATAAACTTAAAAAAAAAAAAAAAAAGAACAGGCAACTATAACACAGATAGCTAAGCATACTGCCCCACCTGGAGTTAAGTTTTCATATTGCCTTTTGAGTGGGGTTGGGGGGGCAATTATTCATGAAATAGTGCTGATTTCTTGAATACCCTACATTTCTATGTAAATCCCAAAGCACTTTTACATTTCCTACCCATTCTTCTCTATTCATATAAATAGAGCTATAGTGATAGCGTAAGACTGATTTCCTCATCTTAACTAATAGATTCATGATTTCTTACATTCCTCACAAATTTGTTGTATGTTATCCATCATGTAAACTGATTTTTTTCCCTACTGCTTGTATTTTACTGGAGTTTGACATTGACACAGTTTGACCACTCCCAGTGAATTACTAATTGTTTTCTTTTTTCCAAATAGAGGGAGAGACAGAGGAGGGAGACATGTAGCACCATTCCACCACTTGTGAAATTTCCCCTTTACATGACACTCCTATGTAGTGGCAGAGGCCTCAGACCCAGGTCTTTGTACATGGTTAAGTGTGCCCTCTACTGGGTGAGCGATCTCCTGGTTCCATAAACTGATTTTTATGATCATCTATATGATGATGATGATGATGTTCTTCAAGTCTAGGTTTTTATGAGTTTGGCTCATCCTTTGGTTCATAAAACTGATTATAAGAAACTTGGTCCTACAATCTTGTCAATCATTAAATCACTAATATAAGTAATAAATAAATAAAATTAAAATAACAGATACATCATATAAAAAATTAAAAAACCTGGCTTAATCATTAGCTGTGTGTTGAAAGCAGATGTCAAATGATAGTCTGAAGCAAAAAATTTTGACATTAACAGATTGAAGTGTATTTCAAGTCCCAAAGTTTTGGGTAAAATCTATACTTCAGAAATCTTTTTTATTATTATTATTTTATTTTCCCTTTTGTTGCCCTTGTTGTTTTGTTGTTGTAGTTATTATTATTGTTGTCATTGATGTCATCGTTGTTGGGCAGGACAGAGAGAAATGGAGAGAGGAGGGGAAGACAGAGAGGCAGAGAGAAAGATGGACACTTGCAGACCTGCTTCACCATCTGTGAATCATCTTCCCTGCAGGTGGGGAGCTCGAACTGGGATCCTTATGCCGGTACTTGTGCTTTGCGCCACATGCACTTAACCCACTGCGCTACCGCCCGACCCCTGCTTCAGAAATCTTGTAGAACTGATAGTAAAACCCCCAGTTAACTATAATCTTATTTTAGCTCTTCACGTTTTTAGAAGATGAGGAGTCTAACTGAAGACAATATGAAACACTAGGAAAATTCACTTTAAAGGGGAAAAAAAAGTCTTACAGATGAACACCATTCAGTAGCAACTAGCCACATGTGGCTCCTGAGCACCTGAAATACTACTAGTGCAGTTAAGGAATTGAATACTAAATCTAAATTTGGTTAAATAGTCACGTGACTTTTGGCTACTGCAGTAAGCCGTGCAGTTCTAGATTGTAGAATCCGTTCAGATTGAATTCTGCTATAGCAGTGTTTTTCAGCTTTACCTTTTATTGTTTGCATTTTAAAACAGGCTAATTTTTTAGGTGAAGTATATTAATATTTTTTCAGATTCTATTTTATGTTTGTCTTGTTCCTTTCCTACCCTGAAGGGTAATTAAGTCCAAAATAAACTTGTACACAGCCTTACCTTAGTTTTAATTTATAAATCTGGAAAATACAGTCTTTGCAAATGCTGTTCATAATAGAGAAAATAATTATGTCATTAGCAGGTACAGTTAGAAAGAAAAGAGCAAAGATACTCTCTAAATACAGTACGAATTCATTGTGTGTGTGTGTGAGAGAGAGAGAGAGAGAGAGAAGGGGGGGGACCTGGTCTGAGAAATAGCGTTTATGGCAGTACATGGGGAAATGTTTTGAGATTTCTAAAAATGGACATTTGAAACGAAAATTATAGTATTTGGAAACGGGGGACAGCCTAGGTGTCACTTAATAGCCTTCCATAGGTAAGTGCTTGAGAAAATGTGCTCTTTTTTATTGAGCCTATAAAACATTCTAGTATTTGTATCTCTTCAAAAAAATTATATGACACTCCTTTGGCTATGTATGCAACCCAGGTTTGAGCCCTTGTCATACATGGGAGTACTGTAACCCAGAGTGGTGAAGCACTGAGAATAATAGCAACAAAAAGTGTTTGGGGGTCAGAGAATGAGAGCAAAAGGGAAGAAAGAGGGAGAGAGACACCTGCAGCACTGCTTCACTGCTCATAAGGCCTGATACACAAGTGGGGGGGGGGCTTAAACCTGAGTTTTTGTACAAGGTAATGTGTGTATACTACTGAGTATGCCACTGTCCAACCCCCATAGTACATTTTGAACCATAATATGGGAAACTAGAGAATAAATATTTCCAATACTCAAGAAAGTCTCCTTTAACTCACACTAAGATTTTCAACATAAAAATCAGTTGGAAGAGACTTTGACGAATCTAGTTCCTTCTAGATAACTCTTTTATAACTTGAACATCCTAGACAGTACAGCAGATCAGCACAGGACTACTCTGAAAGGTGAAAACAAGAATACTGACTGTAGATCTTGAGACTTAAAGAATGATGTAAATAGTAGGTTCCCAGGTTTTATTTTACCCATATATTCTAGAGAGGATATTGTTAAAACTTAAAAACAGCACAAACCACACACACTCACACATAATGTCTCCAAGGAAAGCCTGTTCTCTTTAGCCCCATAACTAGGGAAAAGGTAGCTTAACAACAGTAAACTTTTTCAGCAGTACACTTCATTCCAAAGAAGCACGTTCAGTATTCAGATCATGATGCTAATTTAGATACCCATTTCCTACCTGACAAAAGCGGGCAGCACTTTATAGGACAGAGAAATTGAGAGAGGTGGGTGGTACAGAAAGGGAGACACCTGCAGCACTGCCTCACTGCTTGTGAACTCAGATCCTTCCTTGTGCATGGTAACATATGCCAGGTGTGTCACTTTTTTTTTTACTCTTAGTAACTTCTTTTTTTTTTTTTTTTCCTCCAGGGTTATTGCTGGGGCTCAGTGATTGCACTACGAATTCACTGCTCCTGGAGGCCAGGCCCTTTTTCCCATTTTGTTGCCCTTGTTATTATTGTTGTTGTCATTGCTGTTGTTTTTGGATAGGACAGAAAGAAATTGAGAGATGGGGAAAGATAGATACCTGCAAACCTGCTTCACTGCCTGTGAAGCGACCCCCCTGCAGGTGGGGAGCCAGGGGCTCAACCCGAGATCCTCAAGCTGGTCCTTGAGATTTGCACCATGTGTGCTTAATCTGCTGCGCTACTGCCCGACCCCCAGGTGTGTCACTTTTATCCCACTTGCTGGATGGTATTAGTAGCTGATCATGTATCTAATCACACCTTGACCCTCTTACCCCCTGCACAAGGACATGATGCTTTCGCTCGGATCATCCAGGTCTAACAGCCATTTGAACCACCACCATGACTTGGAAGCAGTGAAGCTTAATTATGTGGTGTAATGCAGGGCTAATCCTACTGAGCCTTCTCCTGCTTTGTGTCAGTAAAGATCTGAGCCTCTACCTTTAGTCAACATTGGTTAGCCAAAGCAGGATGGTTTACAGCAGAATAAGAAAGTCAGTGCTCCTCTTTTCTCACATCACTGGGGTCCAATAAAAGGCTGAAACATCTATAAAGTAGAATAAAGTGGTGATTGAAAGACTTGTCTGTCACTGTACTTATCACCTCCCTTTTCCTGTTGTCTGCTGGGCCCTTTGTGGAACTGAACTGTCCACTCTACCTTGTCTCAGTGTGAGTCAGCTCTGTGTTTCCCCTCTGTTTTCAGTGAATCCCTTCAGAAAGCTGAGCTGATACTCCTACTCAGAGACAATGAGGCAGTACAGGTTATGCCTCACTTTCACCAAAGCCAAAAGTGGAACTGTACTTCCACACAACCTATCTGAAACAAAAAGTATGAATCACTGCTCCACTTATGCCAGGGTGGTGTTGGCAGAGCTCAACAGGAAGTTGAACATACATACTGACCCTTCCCTTAGACTACATCTCAACTGGGACTGCCATAAAAAGATTGAATAGGATCCCCAGAATGTTATACTATCCAAAATAGATGTCCAGTATAAAATAAAAAATCATTTTTACCTAGACTCAGGAAAAAAACAGTATGAATAGGATAGGAGGGGTACAACTCCACACAATTCCCACCACCCGATCTCCATACCCCATCCCCTCCCCTGATAGCTTTCCCACTCTCTATCCCTCTGGGAGTATGGACCCAGGGTCGTTGTGGGTTGCAGAAGATGGAAGGTCTGGCTTCTGTAATTGCTTCCCCGCTGAACATGGGCGTTGATTGGTCGATCCATACTCCCAGTCTGCCTCTCTCTTTCCCTAGTAGGGCGGGGCTCTGGGGAAGCGGAGCTCCAGGACACATTGGTAGGGTCTTCAGTCCAGGGAAGACTGGTCGGCATCATGCTGGCATCCGGAACCTGGTGGCTGAAAAGAGAGTTAACATACAAAGCCAAACAAATTGTTGATCATGGACCTAAAGGCTGGAATAGTGCAGATGAAGTGTTGGGGGGGAGGTACTGTCTGCAGACTCTTGTGTACTTCTGCTTTCAGATATATTTCCCTGGTTTATGGACACATGTGAACATATGCTCTATCTCAGGGGATCTGGTCTATATCTAGGTTTCGGGACTTTATTGGGGAGTGGACCACCTGGAATGGAATTACAGAATACTATGAAAGGAAAGGTCTCACCCGAGTGATGAAGATGAAGGGTTGTCATTCCACACCTGAAGTCTCTGGACACAGTCTGAAGTGAAGCATGCTGGGGTGGCACTCATTGCGTTGATTAGGTTGCGATCAGTGGATGCAATATTATTTGATATGAATATAAAAAATTTTTTAAAAACTAAAAAAATTTTAAAGCAGCCATCATATAATACTTCAACAAGGAATTAGAAACATGTGAAACATTAGTCACAGAGGGGACACAGTGGGTTAAGCGCATATGGTGTGAAGCGCAAGGATCCCACTTGGAGCCCGCAGCTCCCCACCTGCAGGAGAGTCACTTCACAAGTGGTGAAGCAGGTCTGCAGGCATCTATTTTTCTCTCCTCCTCTCTGTCCTCCCCTCCCCTCTCAATTTCTCTCTGTCATATCCAACAAATAACAATAACATCAAGGACAACAGAATGGACAAAAATGTCCTCCAGGAGCAGTAGACTTGTAGTGCAGGCACTGAGCTCCAGCAATAACCCTAAAGGAAAAACAAATTAATCTCAGAAAAGAAAGTGGAAAGAAGGTAGAGAAATGTAGATTGGAGAAATCATGACTAAATTTGACAAACCTGCAGATTCAAGAAACTTACTGAACTCCAAACAAAATAAATCCTAAGAAATTCATACCCAGACATCTCAAAACCTAACCTTTGGAAGTGAAAATTTGTTTAATAAGTATGGAGTTTGAATTTTTCAAGTTCTGTGTGTTGGTCACACAATTTGAATATGCTTATAGCAGTGCACTCACTGCACACTAAAAAATAGTAAAGAAGCTAATGTGTAACTTGAGAATCATGTTATATGAAATAATCCAGAAGGAGAATGAATATCAATTAATCTCACTTAATAAGTGGAATCTAACAAGCAAAGCAAGTGAATACAAGGTGAAGACTCAATGGGAGCAGATACAGGGGTTCATATGGGGTGGGGGCTGAGGATCCAGTACCTTGTTGTGGATGGAGCATTACAATTTGGTGAAAGATGACATATGCTGACACATCCACTGCTCCTGGCAGACATTTTTTCCATTTTTTTATTGGATAGGACAGAGAGAAATTGATAGAGGAGGGGAAGACAGAGAGGGGAAAAGAGACACCTGCAGACCTGTTTCACTGCCTGTGAAGCAATCCCCCTGCAGATGGGGAGCTGGAGGCTTGAACTGGCATCCTTGAACAGGTCCTTGTGCTTTGTATTGTGTACGCTTAACCACCTGGCCCCCATACATTCACATTTCCTAAATAAAATGATTAAAAATTATCTGGATAGCAGCCAAAGAGTAATGAACGATTATAGATGAGGAATAGTGATGCAAGTGATATCAGATCTCACATTAGAAATCATGGAAACTAAAAGGAGGTGATGTGTCATTTTATTGGAGGGGTTAATAGTTTGTAGTACAGTTGGTAATGTATGGGTATGATATCTCATCTCCCCATGATAGGTTCTGCAAAACACTCCCAATTTAAGTCCCTTTTTGCCAATATGCACCAGGACCCCAGCCTTCCCCAGCCTCTCCCTTCCCTTCCTTCATAGTCCTTGCTTTGGTGCAATACTTCACACAGTCCCAAGTTTTACTTAGTATTTTCCTTTTCTGACCTTGCTTTTTTTTTTTCTCTCTGAAGTTTCTTTAATATTTATATATTCCCTTTTGTTGCCCTGGGTTTTTTATTGTTGTTGTTATTGATGTTGTCATTGAATAGGACAGAGGGAAATGGAGAGAGGAGGGGAAAACGAGGAGAGAAAGATAGACACCTGCAGACCTGCTTCGTCGCTTGTGAGGCAACTCCCCTGCAGGTGGGGAGCTGGGGGCTTGAGGTGTGATCCTTACGCTGGTCCTTGCACTTTGCACTTAACCTGCTGCGCTACCACCCGATTCCTGCTTTTTTTTTTTTTTAATATTGGTTATTTTGGATAGAGACAGAAATTGAGAGGGAAGAGGGAGAGAGAGAGAGAGAAAAGAGAGATTGTGTGATACCTGTAGCACTTCCTCACCACTTGTGAAGCTTCCACTCTGCAGTTAGAAACCAGAGCTTGAACCCAGATCTTCCTGTACAGTAAAGTGTGTATGCACTCAGTGGGTGTGCCACTGCCCAGATCCTCTGTCTAGATCCTTGTTTCTAAGTTCCTCCTATGAATGAGATCATCACTATTTATTCTTCTCTTTTTGGCTTATGACATCGTTTTGAAGAACTGAGTAGTATTCCATTGTGCATATAAGCCACGGCTCTCTTACTCATCTATGGGGGAGCTATCTGGATTGCTTCCAAATTTGAGCTATTACAAATTGTGCTGATAGGAACATAGGGGTACATATATCTCCTCAGGTAGGTGTGTTTGCTTCATTTGGATATATCCCCAGGAGAAGAATTGCTAGATCATAGGGTAGGTCCATTTCTAGAGTTCTGAGGACACTCCAGACTATTTTCCACAGAGGTTGAACAAATTTGCAGTCTCATCAGCAGTACAGAAGTGTTCCTTTTCTTCCATATCTTCACCAACACTTGTTACTTTTCTTTTTAATATACAACATTCTCACAGATATAACATTGTTGCTTTTATCTGCATCTTTCTAATAATAAGTGACTTCAAGCATTTTTTTCATGTCTGTTGGCCTTTGGGTTTCTTCTTTGGTGAAGATTGTACATATCCTGTCCCCAGTTTTTAAAGGGATTGTTTTTTGTTGTGGTTGTTGCTGATTTTGGGTTCTTTATATGTTTTGGTTATTAGCCCTTTGTCTGATGTATGGAATGTAAAAAAATTAAATGTCCATATGTGTGTGGGCTTATTTCTGGGCTCTCAGTTCTCTTCTACTGATCTTAGCACGTCATTTTTAAAGTACTAGAAAAGAGCCACCAATTCAGAATCCTATACCTACTTAAAATATTCTTCATGCTATCATGTTAAGTGAGATAAATCAGAAACAAAAGGATGAATATGGATGGGATGATGTCACTCATAGACAGAAGTTGAAAAACAAGATCAGAAGGGAAAACTCTAAGCAGAACTTGGACTGGAGTTGGTGTATTGCACCAGAGTAAGACTCTGGGGTGGGGGGGGGGTTCAGGTCCTGGAACATGATGGCAGAAGAGGACCTGGTGGGAGCTTATTGTTATGTGGAAGTGTTATACATGTACAGACTATTGTATTTTACTGTCGACTGTAAACCTTTAATCCCTCAATAAAGAAATACATAAAAAACCCTTCGTGAATGAAGGTGTAATCAAAGCAGTCTCAAATAGAGTAAAGCTAAGATAATTTGTTTGTATCAGGTTTGGAAAGAATTAACTAATGGGTGAGACAGTGAAATAACTCATTTAGGAGGTATCTGTTTTACCATATGTGTGACCCCAGTACCTAACTTGAAATTACTGTGACATTGGGGGACACTTCATTGCTGTGATGTCTTTCTTATTTTCTTTTTCTTTTTGAATTATTAACTAGATAGAGCAGAAAGAAATTGAGAGGAGAGGGGGGAGATTACAAGGAGAGAGAAAGACACCTGCATCATCCTTGTGAAGCTTCCTCCCTGCACGTGGGAACCAAGGACTTAAACCCAGGTCCTTGTCCATGGTAATGTGTGTACTCAGCTAGGTATGCCATAGCCCAGCTCCTCTCCCTCACTTTTTATCTGAAAAAAGAAACACAAAGTAGAGTTTGACTGAATTTGCAGTATTACACCAAAGTAAAAACTCTGGGTGGAGGCTGAGGGTAGATTTTCAGCTTCAATATAGGGGGATGGAGGTAGAGACACAGATCTTTGGTGATGGGAATGGTGTTAATCTGCACTCCTATTAACTAAAAAAAAAAATTAAAAACTAAGGAAAAAAATCAACTTGGCCAGACACTGTTTCTCTTATCTGAGAGAGAAGAGGAAAAATGTAAGTGAGGTAGGATTGTGGGAAAAAGGGACAAAATTAAATTAAAATATACACATAGATACACATGGATAGTTACAGAATCAGCCCATATCTGACCATAGGAGAACTACTGCAGTTTCCAATGGAGGAGATGGGGGACACAGGACTCTGGTGGTGGGAACTGTATGGAATTATACCTCTATTATCTTATAATTTTGTACATAAATATTAAATAACTAATAAAAATCACTTGATCAAGGAAAAAAATTGGCTTGGAACAGTGAAACCCCAGGAATGATGAAAAAGAAAAAAATGACTAAAGGTAATTCTTTACGCAGAAAGGAAATGATAAAATAAGACTTTGGAATCAGAAATAAAGAAATAAAAATTCTATATCGTCTATCCCATAAAGCAGAAAAAACACTCATGAGTCATTTTATGAAGCCAGTATTTACATAACCAAATGAGTACAGAAAAGAAAGCTATTATCCTATATCCCTCTAGAACTTAGGCACAGAATCCTTAGCAAAATTAATTCAGTGATAATTTTAAGAGCTGTGTGCCATCACCAGGTTTTTTTTGTTTTGTTTTTTATATCAAATTTGTGCTTTATTGACATTGTGATGCTTGGGCTCTGGTGTATGCTGTTCATGCTGCTGCTGCTCCTTGATCTTTTGCTGTTTGTTGAGCCAGTAGTGAATGGCACCAGTTTTCTTGAGACACAGATCCAAGGGCTTGTGCCGGGATAGCCTGAGGGTACTTCTTCCTGAGCTAGTGCTCTCTGGGTTGGAGAGAACTCAACTGGAGCTGATCTAGGCTGCTGTGTGGGAGAGGGATCAGGAACTCGTGTTGCACCAACTTCCGCAGGAGATACACTCTGGAACTCTCGGAGCCGGAAAGCAATTTCCAAGTGTCTTTAATCAGAAGAGCAGCTGTTTTTATACTCTCCAAGTAGGGTGGAAACAGGATGTGATATAGAGAGGGTGGAGAGAAAAGTGACTGGTGAAAATCAGAGTGTGACAAGGAGGGGGCGGAACAGGCGAGAATCCTATAACTGAACCACCAATGCCCTGGAGTGCTTTATGTAAAAGTGATTTATGTAAATAGACCAAACCTTTGGATCAGTAAATCCCTATATAGGCATATGGATAAGAAGAAGCCAGGGGGAGGTGGCAACTACCCAACATCTCCCCCTTTCTTTTTAACTTTTTGCCATAGTATCAGGAGTGCGGGGCACTTTGTGAGGCAGGGAGACTGATAAGAGGCACACCTTTTTGGGGGTTCTACTGTCCCTCCTTGCTCAACCTCTCCGTCCTTTGGATCAGTAAATCCCTATATAGGCATATGGAGAAGAAGAAGCCAGGGGGAGGTGGCAACTACCCAACAGGCTTGTACTTCTTGTTCTCGTAGAATACTGTGAGTTTTTCTTTGAGTCTGAGTCTAGTTAATGATAATGAGAATATAAGTGGATTTGCCAATAACTTGTAGAGCTTGAACACTTTGCTGCCTGTTACTTTGGAAACCTGTATCTGAAACAGCTCTATTTTCATGTTATCATGTTTCAGCTGCTGCTTTTTACTGCTGTGAGGTTCTCAGGCCTTAACCTTACTAACCAACTAAATGGGTTTTATTTCATGAATGTAACACTTGTTAGGTATTCAGAAATGACCTAATATAGTCCACTGTATAAAAAGTTGAAAAAGTTGAATGGGAAAAATCAGTTTGTATTAATAATGCAGAAAACACATGAAACTAAATCAAATATTCATTCACAGTAAAAACAGCAAACTAAGTAATGAAAAACTTTCTCAGCTTGATAACATTAACAGAAACCCACAGCTAACATCATACTTAATGATGAAAGACAATGTCTTCCACTTAAGATCAGGAACAAGACAAGGATATCTAATCTCACTGCTGTTTTTCAACAAAAATCCTGTAAGATCTTAACAGTATAGTGGGTAAAAAAGGAAATGAATGACACACAGATTAGGAAGGAAGAAGTAAAACTGTTCCTATTGGCAAGTGGTATAATGGTGTCCAGTGAAAATCCCAAGATATCTACATAAAACTCAAATTAATAAGTGAACTCAGCAAGGTTCTCAGGTATCAGATAGGTATACAAGAATAAATTATATTATACATTCTTAATGAATTTGTGGAACCTGAAACGACAGTACCATTTGTAATTGCTCAATACATAGGTATAAATCTAAAAAATGTGTATAAGAATTTATACTGTGGTCTGGCAGGTGGCACAATGGATAAAGCATTGGACTCACAAGCATGAGGTCCCTGAGTTCAAGCCCCAGCAGCACATGTATCAGAGTAATGTCTGGTTCTTTCCATCTCTCCTCCTGTCTTTCTCATTAATAAATAAATAAAAATCTTGAAAAAAAAAGAATTTATACTGAACTAAAAAAGCTGATGAAAGAAAGGTCTAAATGGGGGTCGGGCAGTGGCGCAGTGGGTTAAGCGCATGTGGCGCAAAGCGCAGGAACCGGCGTAAGGATCCCTGTTCGAGCCCCCGGCTCCCCACCTGCAGGGGAGTCGTTTCACAGGCGGTGAAGCAGGTCTGCAGGTGTCTATCTTTCTCTTCCCTTCTCTGTCTTCCCCTCCTCTCTCCATTTCTCTCTGTCCTATCCAACAACGAATTGCGTCAACAAGGGCAATAATAATAACCACAACCAAGCTACAACAAGGGCAACAAAAGGGGGAAAAAAATGGCCTCCAGGAGCGGTGGATTCATGGTGCAGGCACCGAGCCCAGCAATAACCCTGGAGGGGGGGGGGGGGAAAAGAAAGGTCTAAATAATTGTAGATGTGTACAGAGTTCATAGATTAGAAGATCCAATATAAGAAGGTATCGGTTTTCCCTATATTATTCAATAGATTTTAACATAAGCTTATTGTAAAAGTTATATGGTAAAGCAACTAAAGTATCTAAGGATAAAATTACATTTTTATTTTTTAATATTCTATTTATTTTGGATAGAGACAGAAATTGTGAAGGGGAGGATAGAGAGAGTGATAATTGCAGCAGTACTTCACTGACAGTGAAGCTTCTGCCTTGCATGTGGGGACCAGGGGTTTGATCCCAGGTCTTTCCACACTGTAATGTGCGTGCTTAACCAAAACATTGTTTAAAACTTACTGACTGCATAACTTCAGTAATCACAATTATGTACTAACCAGAGGAATCAGTACATTAAAAAGTGGAACATGGTAGAGTACCCAGAAATAGACCCAAGTATAGACAACTCATTTTTGTCAAAGATGCTAAAGAAATTCAGAGAGGAGAGATAGATGATCTTTTTAACAATGGTGCTTGCAATGATTCAACATCTATACATAACAACTTAATCTCAAACTAAGCCTTACACCTACAAAAACTGCCAACTGGCTTATGGGTTTAAATATAAAATGTGTAACTATGAAAATGTTAGAATTTGGACATTGTCAATATTTAGACTGAGCTGTAACAGAAAAAAAAATCAATGAAATGGACTTCACCAAGATTAAAAACTTTTGCTCTGTAAAAATAACCCTGTTAAGGGGATGAATAGCTACAGATTGAGTAAAAATATTTTTAAAGCTATATTTGATATATGACATATCTACAGCATACAAAGAATTTTCACCATCAATAGGACATCTAAAGGGACAAAAGAGATGAACAGGTATTGTACAGAGGATATACGGATAACTAATAAGTCCATGAAAAGGTGGTTAACATGGTTCACTGTCAGAAATGAAAATCAAGACCACAATTAGTATTACTACATGCCTATTAGAATGACCAAAATAAAAAATGATAATCTTCCAGCCAAGATGGCAGGGTCCTGTTTCCTTTCAGTGCCACCACCACAACAAAAACTATAGCATACATGGAAAAAATGGTATAGAAATTATCTTGGAGCTCAGGAAAACAAACAACAAAAGAAAAACACCCATAATCCAGGCAGTGAGGACTGGAAACTCACATCAAAGGTAAAGATCTATTCCCCACTTGATTCCATACCATCCAATCAGGCTCCTGCTACTGCAGTTATCCACTTTATTGTCCTCTTAGCACTGTTGCGTACCCAGCCCAACCAAATACTTTTGCTGCTGCTACTTTCCCTAGTCTGGCTTATGCCATTGTTGCCTGCTTCTCTGCTCTGCCAACCTGAAGGCCCTGCCATTGCTGCAGGTGGCAGTTCTGCTGGTCCAACTATTCTGTGGCTGCCCATTCTCTCTCTCTCTCTTACTTACACACACACACACACACACACACACACACACACACACGTGCATGCGCGCGCGTGCGCTACAACTCTGTCCACAACTTTAAAACATCAGGGTAGGAAAAATAAAGAGGGAAACAAAGCTAAACCATGTTGCAATTGCAGGCAGTTGAAAGCAACCATTACTGAACTGAGTCCCCATAGCAGTGGAAGTCTGGTGGTGGAGCTGCTTAGGACACATTAGTACAGACTGCCAGAGTCATCTCACCAGTTTGTAATATACCTGCAACCTCAGACTTCTGGTTTGAAAGAACCCGGGCAATATAGCCTTAGCCATGCATTTGTGACTGCAAGTTCTTAGTCACTGCTCAGACCTGCTTGAACCCAAACTGCAAAAAATATGCTAGAATAGAATATAATAGGAAAACAGTAGACACCTATAGTGATGAACCAAGACAGCAACCTAAAGAAAAAGCCCTAATACAGTAGAGATATATAGACCTCCTGATGAAGGAGGACTGCAACAAATTCAGAGAAATGATGAAGGAAATTATAGAAAAGAAAACACACACTCACATTCATCAAAAAAATGAAGAGTGCAGTGACTAAGCTAAAAAAACACAGCAGAGTGGGTATACTTGCAGGAAGACAGATGCCAAAGGTTGAAGTGGAGAACAGGAAGATAGTAGCAGCCAGAAGCCACCCCCTGTTCCCTCCCCCAAGATACAACAAAATGAAAGAAAAATGAATGAAACTAATGTAAGGTAGCTATGGAACAACATCAACAATAGCATTTATATCGTAGGGGCACGAGAGAGAAAGGGACAGGATTCATATTTGAAGAAATTTTACCTGAGAATCTCTCCAAAAGTGATGGAGATAGAAATACTAAATGGACTTTCATAAAATAAAACTAAAGGATGATCTCACTCATGGGGGGTGAATAATTACAACAGGGAAAGCAAGCAAAACTGTGAACTCAAACTAGAGGACTGAGGTTAACAAAGGGACTTTAGGAGGCTGCAGATAGGGTAACACATTTTGAGGAGCAGAGAAATTATACTTCTAAAATACGTAATGGCTTGTAAACTAAAGTGACTTCAAAAAAATAAAAATTATTTAAAAATAGTGATCATACTGGATATTGGTGAGGATGCCTGCACTTGCATACTTTGCTGGTGGGAATATAAAATGATACAGTGTGTCTGGGAAATTGTTGGGCTACCTTAAAATCACTAAGTACATATTATTCTAAGTATGACTCTTTAGTTTTACTCTTGGGCATTTGTCCCAGATAAATGGAAACAGGTCTACATAGAACTATGTACATGAATATATACAATATCCAAAATTAAACCAAATGTTCTTAAGTGGGTGACACAACCATGGCACATCTACACCATGGATTTCAACTCAACAACTAAAATGAATGAATTAATTGATACACAACAACTTGGATAAAAAGAATTTTGTTGAATGGAAAAGGTTATATATTGTATAAGTTGGTTTATATCACATTCTTAAAATGACAGCATTTTAGAAATGAAGAATAGTGGTTTCCAAGTTAGGAGGGGAATGTAGGGAGTACGGAGTATGTGTGGTCGAGAAAGGGCAGCACACAGGATTCTAGTGGTGATGAAACATGAAGAAACACATAAATACCTCTAAAGCCATTAACACTTGTGAATTGTACCTGTATAAATTTACTCATTTCTTTTCCTTTTTTTTTTCTTTTTTGCCTACAGGGTTACTGCTGGGGCTTGGTGGCTACACTATAAGTCCACTGCTCCTGGCGGCCATTTTTTTGTGGGGGTGGATAGGACAGAGAAATTGAGAGGGGATGGGGAAGATAGGGAGAAAGATAGACACCTGCAGACCTGCTTCACCACTTGTGAAGTGACCCCTCTGCAGGTGGGGAGCTGAGAGCTGGAACGGTCCTCAAGTGGGTACTTAAGCTTCATACCATGTGTGCTTAACCCAGTGCGCCACTGCCCAGCCCCCATTTTAGTCATTTCTCTAGAAAGCTGTGTAAGATGTCACCACTAGGTTATGGGCCTATGGGGCCTCCCTGTATTAACTTCCTGTGAATCTACGATCATGATTATGTCTAATCAGAAAGTTAAAACAGAAAGCATTAGGTCTGGTAAAATAGCCCAGATGCATAGTGCATTACTCTGCCGTATGTATGACCCCAGTCTGAGCCCAGCCTCCACCACACTGAAAGAAGCTTCAGTGCTGTGGTCTCTCTCTGTCCTTTTCTCTGCCTCTCTCTCTTTCCATTCTATCTGAAAAAAGTCAGCCTGGAAAGGTGAAACCCCAGAGGTGACCAAACAAGAAAGAAAAATAAAGCATTAACTAAAATTCAACATCTAGTCTTGATTATAATCTTAGTAAAATAGGAATAAAAGGTGTGTCCTTAATATTATTAAAAATATTTCAAGGGAGTCGGACAGTAGTGTAGCAGGCAAAGAGCAGGTGGCACGAAGCACGAGGACCAGCGTAAGGATCCCGGTTCCAGCTCCTGGCTCCCTACCTGCAGGGGAGTCACTTCAGAAGCGGTGAAGCAGGTCTGCAGGTGTCTGTCTTTCTCTCCCCTCCCTGTCTACCCTCTTCTCTCCATTTCTCTCTGTCTTATCCAACAACAACAATAACTACAACAATAAAACAAGGGCAACAAAAGGGAATAAATAAATATTTAAAAAATTTTCAAACTAAGAGCCAGCATTATACTTGATGGAGACATATTCCATGCAATCCCATTGAAGACTGCCTGGTATTTTCCCCTCTCTTGTACATTTTAAAAGATTTGCTAAATTAAACAAGAAAATCAGAGTATTCAAAAGGTGAACGGTTAGTAGTCATAGATGATGTAATCATCTACTAAAATAATCTAAGGAAACCTCTAAAAAGGTTAAAACTAATGATATTCTTTCAATGCCCAGTACCACCATAAGCCAGAGCTGAGTAGTGCTCTGGTGTCTCCCTCTGTATCTCTCTTTCATTAATAAGTTAAATATTTGAAAAACTAATGACATTTTACCAAAATGTTCAGCAATCAATGAGTCATCCAAAACAGTAATTAAAGTATTTCATATCTTGATACGAATATATGCAAAGTGCAGCAGCTAAATGAAGAAAAATCAATTTGCAATAAAAAATTAGACTTACATGCACTACATGAGTGAAGTGATAGCCCTGAAATCTTAGAATCTTGTAAAACACTGTTAAATGAAAAAAATACTTCCTTGGGGGAAAAAAAGAATAATTTGAATAAATCTAAAGTAAGACCATGGTCAGAACTAATTGAGTTATAATTAGAAACTGTATTTCTGATGATCTTTTCAGAGATAATCTGATAATACATTTCAGGCTGGTATATTGCCTATACCTAGCATGATTTTCAAATATATGTGTATGCATATTTTTTAAATTAGAGTATTTTGCATTATTTTTTCCCAAGTAAATACAACTCCAAACTTGTCTAAAACATTTAGGTCAAGATACAGCCAGTACTGCACAAATAGGAATTATGCTTGAATTTTAAGTTGTGACTTATTGTATATTTGAGCAAGTCTCTTTCTCAGTTCACTTATTTGTAAGCTATTAATGCTGCCTTTTTATTCATAAGGATATATATCTTTTTAATATTTTATTTTATTTATTCCCTTTTGTTGCCCTTGTTGTTTTATTGTTGTAGTTGTCATTGTTGGATAGGACAGAGAGAAACGGAGAGAGGAGGGGAAGACAGAGAGGGGGAGAGAAAGATAGACACCTGCAGACCTGCTTCACTGCCTGTGAAGTGACTCCCCTGCAGGTGGGGAGCCGGGGTTCAAACCGGGATCCTTATGCCGGTCCTTGTGCTTTGCGCCACCTGCGCTTAACCCGCTGCGCTACAGCCCGACTCCCCCATAAGGATATTTTATGACTGTATATGAGGGCTAGGGAACTTGTAGCCTATGGGCCAACAAAATCATTTAGGCTGGCCCTATCAAGGCAGGTGGGACTCAAAATCCAATACATTGAGGAGCTTGTTTCATAGCAACTTTAAGTGCTCATTTCTTTCCTTTCTCTTCCCCCCCTCTCTTTTATTTATTTATTTATTTATTTATTTATTTATTTGCCTCCAGGGTTATCACTGGGGTTGGGTGCCTGCACTACCAATCCACTGCTCCTGGAGGCCATTTTTCCCCTTTTGTTGCCCTTGTTGTTTATTATTGTTATTGTTGTTATTGCTGCTGTTGTTAGATAGGACAGAGAGAAATGGAGAGAGGGGGAGAGAAAGATAGACACCTGCAGACCTGCTTCACCGCTTGTGAAGCAACCCCCCTGCAGGTGGGGAGTTGGGGGCTCGAACTGGGATCCTTGCTCCGGTCCTTGTGCTTTGCACCATGTGCGCTTAACCCACTGCGCTACTGCCCAGCCCCCTTTCTTTTTTTTTTTTTTTTTTATTGTCACTGGGGCTTCACTGCTCCAGGCCCACTTTTTCAAATAAAAAGAGATAGAGTGACAGAGAAAGTCACCACAGCAACAAAGCTTCCCTCAGTGTAGACTGGTCTTGAACCCAAGTTGCATCCCATGCTTGTTCTGTTTCGTCATGAGAGAGTGAAAGATCCAGAGCATCACTCTAGCACATGTAATGCCAAGAATTGGCCCTAGGAACCTCATGTTTGAGAGTTCAGTGCTTTATCCACTGTGCCACCTCCCAGACCACATAAGTGCTAATTTTTAAATTGATAATTTTTGTATAGCCCATGAATGATATTATAAATACCAAAATGGGAAAAAAGTCCCCACCCTTGGCATTTATGTATACATTGGTTAAGTTATTGTTAGCTAGTAGTCACCAATTATATATACTGGGTTCAGTTCAGAAAACATTTAAGCACTCACTAGCTGTTTTACAGAGGAGGAAACAATTTTGCCACACTAACACAGAAGATGAAAGCTTACACTTTGCAGCCCAGCACGATTGTGTATCAGTTTCAGACTAGATGTTTTCATGAAGCCTTTGAAACCAGAAAAATCATTAGACTTCTTTCTGATACTCTGAAATTAGCCACATAGACAATACATTAAAGGATTTTGTCTAGTACTCCCAAATTTTAACCCTGGAAATGAAAATGGATCCATTAGTGTAAGGATCCATCTTTTCCCCTCTCAAATACTTTTATGTAATTTTCTCCGGCAAGATAAGTAGAAAAGAGAAGTTAATAAGTGTTGAATGCCCAACATGGTAGGTATACTGAATCCTACTGCTATCCTCAGCATAATTACTATTCAGATCTTCATTAGCAAATTGAGATTCGTGGTAAATAACTTGCCCAAAGTTGTACCTATAATAATGGGAAAGGCCAGGCTTTGAAATTCGATGCAGGCTCTAATATCCACACATAATGTTTATATACTCTTATTCTGCAGACTTCTCTAATCATAGGAGTCATATTAGGTGCCTGTTGTAAAAAATGAGGAGTCATATTAGGTGCCTGTTGTAAAAAATGAGGTGCCTGTTGTAAAAATGGGGCTTCTGGAAGTCATGATTCAATTTAATTTTGGGTAAATTAATGTATCATTAACAGGAATCTTGTATGATTCTGATCATCAAGCAGGTTTGGGAAGCAGTCTCAAGAGTTGAACTTTGATGGTAACAGGTAGCAATTGGATTAGGAGTAGATAGTAAAGTTAAAAAATATTAACACTATTTTCTCTACTAGTAAAATAAGAATTGTATTACAGAAATTATAAATTTGCTTCAGATTATTTATTCTGCATAGAAAAAGCAGTGTTTTTTTAAGTATTCTTTATAACATTTGTGCAGTCTTTTCTTTGACATTATCTTTGTTTATACTGGGATACAAAAATAACAATGAAGAAAGCAGATAAAAACTATTTTGGGTGCAGAAGAGAAAGAATGACATTAAAATAATAAAAAAAACTGTAAATACATAATCAATGATTTCCTAAAATATAGAAACCCTGCATAATCTTAAATAGCTTTAGTACTTAAAGTCAGGATTGTAAATTCTCAAGCTTGAAAAGGTCTTAGATACTCACATGTTTTATGCCTGAAGAGACCACATCTCACAGAAGTTTAGGGACTTGCATAGTTAGTGGTAGACTTTCAAATCCATGCTGGTCAGGGTTTCTTAGAACTCTTGCCACCAAGATTATTGCTGGGCCTTGGTGCCCATGACTCCATCATTCCCAGTGACCATTTTTTTTCCCTTTAGTTTTAGATGATAGAATAGAAAGAAAGTGAAAAGGAATGGGGAGAGAGAGACTTGAAGTACTGCTTTACCACTTGTGAAGCTCTTCCCCTCTTCTCTTCTCCGCCCCAGCTAGGGACCAGGGAATGGAGCCCAGGTCTTTGCACGTGGTAATGTGCGTTCAATCAGATGTGCCACTGTGCAACCCTATTTCCAGAGAACTTTTATGGGTTATAGAAAAGTAAAAGAAAATAGTGATCTCCCAAAAAGGATGACAGAGGACCTAGTGGGGAGTGTATTGTTATGTGGAAAACTGAGAAATGTTATGCATGTACAAACTATTGTATTTGCTGTCGAATGTAAAACGTTAATCCCCCAATAAGGAAATTAAAAATAAAAAAAAAGAAAGAAAATAGTGATCTCTATGGTCCTGCTTTTTAGGAAAATCTTAAAGGCAAATCCTATTTACCTTAAAATGTCTATTGTGGAAAAAAAAAAAAACTACTGTGCTTATTTAGTAGGTGTTTTTCAACTGCTCCATTGACAGCATTATATTTAAAATAACTTTTAAGAGATTATGTAATTTAAAATATTTCATAAGGGAGTCGGGCGGTTGCGCAGCGTGTTAAGTGCCCGTGGTTCAAAGTGCAAGATCCAGTGTAAGGATACCGGTTTGAGCCCCTGGCTCCCCGCGGTGAAGCAGGTCTGCAGGTGTCTATCTTTCTCTCCCCCTCTCTGTCTTCTCTCTCCATGTCTCTCTGTCCTATCCAATAACAATGACATCAATAACAACAACATCAATAACAACAACAAAAGCAACAAAAGGGAATAAATATTTTGTAAAAGATTAAAAATACTTCATAAATGATATGTTAGAAAAATGAAGCATTACCTTCAAAATGGTCTATTTAATTTATTTTTTAATTTTTTTTCTTTTTACCAAAACACTGGACAGCTCTGACTTAGGTAGTGTGGGGGATTGAACCTGGGACTTCAGAACCTCAGACATTAAAATTGTTTTTTTTTTTTTGCATAACCATTATAATATCTCCCCCACCCTAAAAATTGCCATATTTAATAAATGGATGCTTTCAGAACATGTGTTAAGGAAAAATGCTAGTTTTCTCCACTTTTTACTATGAAGTACTTTATGAATAGATAAAAATGAGCATAAAATAGTCTACATAAATTTTAACAGTAATATGACAGTATATTACTGTGAGCCTTGGATACAATTTGAGGTTCAGTTATCTGCAAATTTAATCATTGTAATCTTGAACAAGTTATTCTCAACCTAGCTTTTTTCTTCCATACTGTACATCATAACATGCTTCATGGTTCATAACATGCTTCATGGTTTATTAACATCTAACGAGCTAAATGAGAAAGTGTGTAACACAACTAGTATTGTCCTTTGAACAAAATAAAATAGGCACTGCATGTTGTTTATTTCCTTTAGAAGAATTTAGGAAAATACTATTTTTGAATGTGTGCTTTATTGTTTTTTAACTTTTAGATTACAATCAGAAAATATGATCTGTACAGTTCATGTTCAGAACATTTACCTTATTGCTTAAGATACAGTGTCATATCTTTGCACGGATACTTGAAAAGTATCTATATTCTTTTTGTTATACAATTCATTATCTGCCTGTTGTTATGCAAATTACTTTAAATGCTTTGTCCTTATTTTGCTCATTTCTATTGGCTCATATTAATGTCCAAAAATTTCCCTTTCCATTTTGTTCTCATTTATTTCATGTTACAGTCCCCAACGCATCTGCTTTTGTGGCTTGTGGTTAGTTTGTGGTGAACTGTTCAATACTATTTTGCATTTATTAATTTTAATGACTTGTTTGAAAAATAGAGCACATGTTAAATGTGTAAAACTTGAAAAATAGAGCAGCATGTACAGAAGAAATAATCATGATTTACTGTGAAATATCATCATTAAAATAATCAAGTGTGATTTTAAAGTAGGGGTCTTAGAGTTAGTTCTGTTTCTTAGCATTAGAATTTTAAACTTAATTTATTCTACATTTATTTACTGACCAACTGCTGCGTTAGGCATTTTACTAAGGACTGAGAATGAAGTGCTTAAATTAACATACTCATCTTGGTTTCCTTTCTTCATTTGTAAATTAGTGAAATGACCTCACATACTCTTAAAAATATCAAAGATAACCTATAGCCCCTAGCACTTGTCTAGTACACAGTAAGAGCTCAGTAAATAATAACAGTTATTACTAATGCATGTATTTGAGTACTGATTATATTTTTAATTCAAATCAGATGTTTTTTTAAAATGACTCAAGGTTTTATCCTCACATTTTATTTTTGGCCTTAATATTACCAACACTTGCTTTTAAAAATATGTTATTTTTATTTAAATGAGAGAGATACAGAAAGACCCAGAGCACTGCTCAGCTGTGGTTTATGGTGAAACTGGGACTGTGGAGCCTCAGGCATAAATTCTTTTGCAGAACAGTTATGCTATCTTCCTTTCTTTTTCATTTTTTAAAAAATATAACCAAAGAATCAAAGTTTTTATTATCAAGCATTTCAAACATGTATCACAGTAAAATAGTAAAATTAACACCTTATTCCCATAACCTGCTCTCAGAAGTTACTGGTTCACAATCACACTTGTTTCTTCTATTGGGTTGTCAGGAAAGTCGCTATTTTCTATATTTTTTCCATGTAAAGATGCATTATGACTTTTTTGACAACCCAGTATACCCCCTCCGCCAACTGTGCATATATTCTACTCTTTCTTGTCTCCAATATTACTTTGTAACTAGTTCTAGTTGTATCAATTCAGATGTAAATATTAGCATTTATATTTCTTAACTCAAACACTTTAAAACATAATTATCATAACAATGTCAGTTCTGTTATGGTGTCAGATAGCCAATAAGACACTTTTTTTCCTTCACCGGAGCACTGCTCAGCTCTGGTTTATTGTGGTGCTGAGGGTTGAACCTGGGACCTCAGAGAAGACACTGTTTTCATTAGATACTTGAAACTTTCCATTTCTTGTGTTACTACTTTTGAAATTATTTCTATCAGTCATTGCATTTTGATTTTTTCTTATGGTTTGCTTTTTTTCTCCTTCCTTGTAAATTATTTTGTCTTGAGAAAATTATAAAATTGAAGAAAGTTTTGAAATTGGAAATACCTGTGTTTGAATCCTGTTTCTGCCATTCATTGATTACCTTTGCTGAATTGTGGTTTTCTAATCTGTAAAATACAGGCAATTTGATCTTGGTATTGAATCTAATGCTGATGTAAAGAACTGTTCACTGTCTGCCGGTTATTATCTTCTCTAGGAATTTGAATTGCAATAAATACAATTCTTTGTTATTGTATATTTTTCAAGATATCCCACGTTTTACATTTATTTGCTGATTTCTAAAATAGTTTTTAAAAATACTCTTGCAGGACAGAGAATTTAGAATCTTTGATTCACCTTCTGTTGCCTCTTTTACTTTGAGTCCTTTATAATTTTAGCCTCAGGTGAAAAATCTTACTGTTGACTTTCTGAAGTTTTGTACTGTTTATATATTTATATCTATTGTTCTTTACTGTTGACCCTTTTCTCCTTTATTAGGGTTAATAATCTTATTAAATCATTTCTAGATACTATATTGGTATCAGGATATTTCACTAGTTCTGTCCTACCTCAGTATTCTTAAATTCTTATAATTCTCTTTCAATGGCTTAGTACATACTTTTGGGCTGTTTATGACAGTGTCTACCAGGATGATGGGATTTCATATCTAAAAATAATTTCCTGTAACCTTTGTATATGAAAAACTTAGGACAAGGTATAAAATTCTTAGTTTACAACTTTCCCCTTTCAACTCTCTGAGTCATAACTTCATTGTCTTCTGGCATTTTATTGTTGCAGAGGAGAAATCTGAGGTCAATCTGCTTTTAGTTTCTTTGCAAATAACCTGTTTTTTTTTTCTGCTTGTATGCTTATAGGATTATATCTTTATCCTTGAGATTTAAAAACATTTGCCAGGATATGTCTTGGTGTTGATGATCTCTGTTGAACCTTCTCAGTCTCCAGTCTCAGGTATTTTTTTTCAGAACTGGAAGTTTTCTTATACTTTTGATTGAACTGCTCTGTTCCCCCCCCCCTTAGGAACATCTGTTATTCATAGATTATTTCCATCTGTCCTCCATAGTTTTAATCTTTTCTTTCTTTTTATTTTATTCAAGCTTGTCTGTTGTGGCATGGGTTTTCATTTTCTGCAATGTCATTCCTAATACTTGCTATTCACAATACCGTTTTATTTTGGCTACTGTGTTTTCATTTCTTTATTCTTATCTCAACATTCTTGTTTCATAAGCAGAATTTCCCCTAGGGGTACATTCCATTAAAATATGAGATGAATTCAGGCCTAAAACATACCTATTTTCTGAGGCCACAATCACAGGACCAGAATGGGAAAAAAAGTATCTAAAAGGGTCCTCTTAAACTTAAAAATGTAGCTATAACTAGAGGTCATACCTCCCCTAGTCTAGAAAATAGAATAGTCTTTAAGTATTTAGCAAACCTTCAGTTGCTAGAGGTATAGCAAAATAAGAAGAGTAAGGGCACCTTAACTAGAAATAAATTAATTTTTTACATGTTCTCTATAAAAATAATACATAATAGATGTACATAATTTTGAAAATACAGTATAAAGAAGAAATTCCTATGACTCAGGTAACTAGTGATAAGATTTTATGTTTTGCCCATTACATGCACACATGTTGGGTGGGGCTAAAAAATTGGGGTCATACTATGTAGTTTTGTATCTTTTTAATTTAATATATTGCAAGCATATTTTTGCATCATTAATTTTTCTTTGAGGCCCTGATTTTAACCATTGCATAGTATTCCTACATATGAGTAGATGTATGATGATTTATTTAACCAGTCCCCTGTTGATCATTTAGATTGTTTTCTATTTTTCAGTATAATGAGTATGATGAATATCACTGTACATAAGTCTTTATGCACATCTCTGATATTTCCTTAGGATAAATGAGGAGCTGATTCTTAATCCTGTCACATTGGTAAGGATTATATACATTCCTTATTAAGAATATAAAATGCTTGTTTCTTATTGTTTCAATGTAATTGCGTAGAAGATTCTTTGGATTCTGAACGATCTGATGGTACCTTAACTACAGTGTGAGAGAGGTTTCCAGTGCCTTATCCTCATCACTTCATGGCAGGATAACCCTTGCTAATCTATCAGGGAATTTGGAAAGCAGATATACTTGTGAAAATTTGAGGGTTGTAAAAAAAAAAAAAGTCCTTCATTCCTAAAACCTGGGTCTCCAAATTAATACAATGGAACTCTTTAACCCTTTCTTTTCCTCCTCCCTACCTGTATTTTAGCCTATTGTTCTCTGAAGAGTTCTTTTATTTCAGTGTTTAAACATATTATTTCTAGGTAGGAGGATGTTAATAGTTTGTCCTACTGTAAATTCAAGTTAACATTTTACCAATCACAGGCCTCTTTTTTTTTAAGTTCTATTATACTTGTACATGATGATCTGCTGAACTCAAAGCATCTTTTTTTGACTTCTGTTTTCTTCATAAGTATTTAACAGCAGTCTGTAAATGTGCATTATTATAACATACCCTTATACAGCAAATCAACCTGTTTATAATAGAGTTCCTAAGAATGAAAAATTTCAAATTGGTAAAGTATTTGTAATATTTCAGATTAAAAAAAACTTGGGATACTCTAGAAATTCTGAGACTGTAGTTCAGAATTATTAATTTGAATGTTTATCCTCTTTAGATCTAGAGGATTATCTGAAGTGATAATTTTATACTATAGCATAAAAATTAATTTTGAAAGCATTAACTGCGAAAAGGGTCTGATTTTCTAAGAACTATATAAATTACTGTAATTTTTTACTTTTACACATTTCAGACTAGCAAAGTATGAATAGCATTTCCTAACCTTTCCTAGTATTTCACATAACATTTGTGTATATACAATCTGCCAATCTCTTAATTTGGGGGTGGGGTGGGCTGGAATATTTTGTGATAGATTGAGAGAGAATAAACATATTCACCTCACTTTTAAACTCTTCTTTGTCCATACTCATTCTTTACCTGTACTGTATTAGTATATGTCACATAAGGACCAGGAAATAGCTCCCCTGGTAGAACACACACTTTGCCATGTGTAAGGATCGAGGTTTGAGAACTCAGTTCCACATGAAAACATGGTATACAACATCAAGGGAAGTACAAGGAACAATGGTGGAATGGACTGTGACAGTATCTCTCCTTCTGTCTCTAACTCAGTCCTATCTGAAATTAAAAAGGAAAAAAGAAAAGTCTTTTGGAAGCAGTGGAATTGTATAGGTGTCAAGCCCTGACATGCAAAAATAAAATAAAGGACCAGGTGGTGCCGTGCCTGGTTAAGCGCACACATTACAGTGCACAAGGACTCAGGTTCAAGCCCCTGGTCCCCACCTACAGGGGGAACGCCTCACAAGTACTGCAGGTGTCTCTCTCGTGTCTCTCCCTCTTTATCCCTATCCTCCCGTCTCAATTTCTTTCTGTCTCTATCCAATACTAAATAATTAACATAAAATACTTAAAAAGTAAATAAAATATACCACACATGAATCATCTCTTCTACCCTGCTTGTCAGCAAACTAACTATATCTAGTAAGTGGTAAAACAGGTCTCTCAGCACTCTTCTGTTCTTCATTACATTGCATCTTCAGAATTTCACTGTGGAATTGCAAATGATAACCATCAATAAGGACAAAAGAGGAAGTGATAGTAGCATTTGTTAAGCACCTGCTCCTTTGGTGGAATTATTATATCTCTGTAATATTGTTAAATATTACATACACCTTACAAATGAAGAAACTGAGCCTCAGAATGTTCAGTAACTTAACCCAGGAGCAGGTGACTATAGCAATAAGTGACAGATCTGGGGTTGAAACCCTATACTAGCTTCAGACTAGATGTTTTTTTCTATTTGTTTCTTAAAATTAAAGAAATAACTTGTATTGATATTATAGTAGGTACTACTTCTTTAACTTTTGAGCCATAGGAATACAATATTGAGTGAAACTGATGAACTATGTAGCCTAATTTCTGATGATATCAAGCTTCATTTTTCAAAAGAGAAACTTGTAACTGCAGAAATAACTTAATTGTGGTTTCCTATACATTTAAACATTTAAATACTTGTTTTTAAGGAAAATTTCTATCCGCTTTCATATTTTCCTCATTTAAAATTAAACTTTTCAAAAATCTCTGCTAAACTCAGAAGGGAAGCAGATATATCTGCTAAAAGTAGAATATAAAATACCTTCAGTTTATACTTCACTTAATTGTCTTTTATTAGTTTACCTTGTTAGTATACTGCTTTTACTAGCTGAGTGAGAAGTTCAAAAAAGAAAAAACATTGTAAAATCTATGTATGACATAAAGCTGAAAATAGTGAAGACATTTATTGGCAGATTTCGAATCCATTATGTGGGGACTATAGCATTGGATCAGAACTAGAAAAATATGGTGAGTGAGCAACACAGCCCAGAACTAGAAAAATATAACTGAAAAAAATTAAGTAGGTTTTATTTATGGAGGAATAACAAGTGTAGGGTACAGGTTGCAGGGCTTACTTGCAGTGTAAGTAAAGCAAGAATTTAATCAACAGAAAACTTAGAATGAGTCAGCAGTATGTTGTGGACATTCCAAAGATACTCGTGTGAACTACATTAACATAGGCTTACTGTATAGAACAAGAGAATAAGCCCTTTGTACTAATAGCATTGAGTTAAGATTAATTGCATTCATTTTTGTATATCAACCTATAAGAATACTTGAACACATAATCAGAAAAGAAAGATGATCTCATCTAATGTTTGAAGGAATCTGAGCTTTTTATTTATTTATTTATTTCCCTCTTGTTGTCCTTGTTTTATTGTTGTTGTTATTGATGTCATTGTTGTTGGATAGGACAGAGAGAAATGGAGAGAGGAGGGGAAGACAGAGGGGGAAAGAAAGATAGACACCTGCAGACCTGCTTCACCGCTTGCAAAGTGACTCCCCTGCAGGTGGGGAGCTGGGGACTTGAACTGGGATCCAAACACCAGTCCTTGCGCTTTGTGCCACCTGAGCTTAACTCGCTGCGCTACCGCCGGACTCCCTGTTTGAAGGAATCTGAATTAACTAGAACTTTGTGTTGCAGCCAGTGCTTATTCTGATGTCACCTAGTAGGGTGTCTCATGAGATAGTTCCTGATATTATTCAAATTTGGATGAGAATGGGATAGAAGAAATTAAAGCATATGATGTATATTTGGAGCACAAAACTTTGAAGACCTTTAACCAGTCCTAATATTTTAAAATTCTAAGATCAAAGGGCTTTATGGAATATTAGTGTATCTTCATGACAGTCCTCACCTTAATAGTAATTTGCATTGTTACATATTAGTTTATAAGTTTTTTTTTGTGAGTTACTTAAATTTTTAGGCTAGTGTTAATCCTTTGGGTAGACAGAGCAAGGATCCTTGTTTTGAACAGATGAAGTAATAAAGGAAAGTTTTAACTATCCAAAATTTAACACTTGTCAGAGATGGGTGTAGAACTATACCCTAGGCCTACTAATGCCAGGTTTAGAACTCTTTCTATTTTTTTTTTATTTATGTATTAGGTAGAGACAGAAGAATTGAGAGGGAAGGGAGAAGATAGAGGTAGAGAGACCTGCTGTACTGCTTCACTGCTCATGAAGCTTTCCCCATATAGGTGGGACCAGGGGCTTGAACCCAGGTCCAAGCACATTATAATATGTGCACTCAGCCAGCTGCAACACTACCTGCCCTGCAGAATTGTTTCTTACTGTACCTTTTTACCTTAAAAGTAAGTCACAAGCTGTTGATTCTTGCTTTTTATATACTTGAAATTCAAAAGGAGCTTATAACTCTCAAATTATATTCCCATGGAAAATGTTACTGTCACTTAAGTTAAATCAAAGGTTCTAAAATCAAATTACTGAAACCTAGTGAGCATAATTGTGTTATAGGGGGAAAAAAGGATCCAAAAAGTGGCACTGTGGTAGTTCATAGGACTTGCAAACATGAGATCCTGAGTTCAGTTTTCAGTATTCCTTGTGCCACCAAGCACTGCTGATTCCCTTTCTTGGTTAAAAAAAATTTTTTTTGGCCTTTAATAAAAGAATTCAGTGTACGATTAATGAGAAAATCTAGTTTGGGCTATTAGATGAGTGCCAGTGCCATTTACTTAGATAGCAAATACAGAATAAGTTACAGGATTGATAGACCACAGGAAGGGAAGGGAGCGATTAAATTTTGAACATGATACAAATAATATTGTTTACTAAATGCCACACACTATGCTTAGGATTTTACCCCGATCTAGTTTTCACAAGTGTCAGAAGACAGTCTTTTAGTTCCCCTTTCATGTAAATAAACTTTAAATAAGGCTTAACTCATTTAAATTACTTGAAGAGAAATTATAATCTATTGAGTAGGTTGTCCCCAATGCAGATGTTTAAAGTTTGTCTGTGATGCTTGGATAAAGTCAGTAGCTAGTTGAATAAATGGTTGTAGCTTTTAGGAGGAAGATGTATCCTGGAGTTGAATATTTTTACCATAGAAGTGGGCATTATTACAGCCTCTGAAAATATCTCAGCTAAGTACATTATATATGCCTCCCTTCTTGTGCACTTTGGCACGGTTTCTGTGATTTGTGATATTGTAAAGGCATTCCCTAATCTAAGAACATCACTATGAGTAGGTGAAAATGAATGGTGCCTTTTGTGTGGGTCAGTAGGTCCGCGAGATCCTCTAGAACAGAGGCCATGTTTAATTAACCTTTCATCTCCAGGTCAGTTTCTAGAACATTGTATGCAAGAAATGATATGGATGGATGAATGAGTGGATGGATAAATAGGGAAGAGTAGGGAGAAAAAATATAATTTCAGAGGAGTTACCTCATGTGGAATATGGGGTTATGAGTGGACTGCCATTATTTCCCACTTGATAATACTTTAATATTGCTTAGCTTAGGTCCTTGTACATTTCCTAAAGTGTACATTGGGGACATTTACTTATTTTTCCAGTAAGGGAACCAGAGAAGACACTGTGTGTTTCTAACTTTTTTGTTTGTTTGTTTTAACTATACAAATATATAAATAGATATTACGGATACATTAGGAAACCTAGATAAGCAAAAATGAAGAAATCTAAATTGGCTAAAATTATACCACTTAGAGATAGCCACTGTTAACATTTAAGTGTATATTTTCCAGAGTTTTTCCCATACAAATATATACATTGAAGCATGTATATATTTATTTTAAATGGGATCATACAATCCATACTGTTTTGTAAACTGCTTTTCACTACTACATGTGACTGTCTTTCCATGTCAATAAATTTATATCTTTATCATCATTTTTAATGACTGCTTGGTATTCCATTATATGGGTTTGCCATAGTAATATAGTTAACTAGTTCTCTATTAGGGATTTAGGCTTCCAGTTTGGAGATAATTTAAAAAAAAAAAAAATTCTGGTGAGCATTCTTATGTGTACATCTCTATACACCACTTCAAAAGAAAAAAAAAAAAAGAAAGAATGGTACTTTTAAAAGTTTTGTGTGTCTTTTTTAATAGACTTTTAGATTGTCTTCCTGAAAGGTTGTGCTTATTTATACTCTTCAAACAGTATATTCTGAGTGTTACTATTTTCCCTGCATATCCTCATCAGTACTGAGTGTTAATGTTTCAGTAAATCACTACAGATTTGAAAGGCAAAGGTATCTTTTAGTTAAATGCATTCCTTTGATTAGTACTAAGGCTGAACTCTTTTTTCCCCTTCTTGCTCATTTCTGTTGAGGTTCATCATTTTTTCTTACAGGTTTGTAAACAAAGCTCTTTATGTATTGAAGATATAAACCCTTTGTCATATGTTGCTTTTTTCCCCTTTCTTTTGTAATCAATTTGTCTTTTATCCTTTTGATGTTTGGCAAGAGTTTTAAACTTTTCAGATGTCATTTTTCTTTTATTTCCACCCTCCTTACTTTATAAGTATTATCCACCTATATTTTCTTTTTATGCTTGTATGATTTTATTTTTACATTTAACTGTTGAATTCATCTGGAACTTATTTTGATGTTGAGATATAATTTAATCTTCCCCTGAAATAATTAATCAGCTGTCCTGATTAATTATTAGTGGAGTTAGAATTTAGACTGTGTTTTGTCATAGAAAGTACTCTAAATGCTATTTGGTAAGGTTTAAATGAGGCCATCTGTAATGCATTTAACTATTAAAATAAACTCAAGGGCTCACCTGGAAAGGTAATCATCATTTGTAATGGTCATGGAAAATTGTTTTTATAGTTTTTAATAATTGATATACATATTTACTTTAAAAGCACAACCTGTTGCAAATTAGCAACTGCATACTTACATGGTGGGTTTTGTTGTTGTTTGTTTTACTTCTTCAAACCTTTAGAGGTGGAAATATTCCTGTATTTGTTTTGTCTGCTTTCATTCAACTCTTATATCAGATTTATTTTAGTAACTTTCTACTTGCTGTGCTTTTCACAGAATGGACAACAAATTATGGATGAACCTATGGGAGAGGAGGAGATTAATCCACAAACTGTAAGTAAAATAGTGTATCATAAGTGGTAAAGATAAATTAGATGCCATAAAGTTTAAGTATTCTTATTTTTAGTTGACCAAAGGTATGCTTTATGTAATTAGAAATTTTTTAAATGTTTACACATTAATTTTACCAACATTGATAAGACTGATTTTAAGAGAACAACAAAGCAAATTGCTTTATGTTCTTGAAGGATTTTTGTTAGTTCTTTAAAACTTCTAGGGAGTCAGGCGGTAGTGCAGCAAGTTAAGCGCATGTTGCTCAAAACGCGAGGACCAGCATAAAGATCCCAGTTCGAGCCCCTGACTCCCCACCTGCAGAGGGGGGTGCTTCACAGGCGGTGAGGCAGGTCTGCAGGTGTCTGTCTTTCTCTCGCCCTCTCTGTCTTCTCCTCCTCTCTCCATTTCTCTCTGTCCTGTCTAACAATGACAACATCAATAATAACAACAATAATAACTACAACAACAATAAAAAGCAAGAGCAACAAAAGGGAAAATAAATAAAATATTACAAAAAATCTTTTCTTATCTTTTTTTTAAATCAAACTAATCATAGATTTCTTAGACAGAAACATATAGGTCATACTTAACATAGGAAATGAATGTCTACCATTTTCTTATCTTGTTTTTGTTGTTGTTTACTCCTGAATCTCCGGCATCTATCTGGCACATAATAATACTTATTAACTATTACAGAAACAAATTAATAAGTTGCCCCTGCAAGATAACCATTGTTAACAATTCAGTTACTTTCTTGTTTCTGTTCTGTACACAAGATAATAATTTTTGATTTTTAAATGCAATTATTTTGGAACTTGTTTTTTTCATTTAATGTGTCTTGAACATCTTTTATAAC
The DNA here is from genome assembly GCF_950295315.1 of Erinaceus europaeus. Lineage (NCBI taxonomy): Eukaryota > Metazoa > Chordata > Mammalia > Eulipotyphla > Erinaceidae > Erinaceus > Erinaceus europaeus. Next base: position 117,245,279 of record NC_080185.1, read on the forward strand.
AGTATATATAGATCTTCCTCTTTGACTGCATAATATTCTATTTTGTATTTATGTTCTTCTGTTTTAGTGTACTTGCTTTTTAGTGCAATATAGTCTTAGAAAAGAATGTGCCAGAACAGGAGGTATAAACGTTTAAGTCTAAATAGGCATTTCCAAATTGCCCCTCGAACCAAAAATTTGTAAAAATTTCATTGTATCTGTTCAACATACCTTATTCAATGCTGGATATTTTCAGAAATTATTTTTAGTTCGAATTACTATAAATAAGTGATATTTTTCTTATTTTAATTTGCATTTCATTTTATTATTAGTGAAGTTGGGTATCTAAGCATTATTGGTCTTTGTCCAATTTCCGTTTAGGTTATTTGTCTCTATAATGTTTGACCTCTCTATTATGGGTATTAGATCCTTGTCTATAAAACATTTCATAAATATTTTCTCCCTACCTTTAATATGTATTATTCTTTGTGTGTGTGTGTGTGTGTGTATTAGCAGTTTTTTAAAATTTATTTATAAAATGAAAACATTGACAAGACCATAGGATAAGAGGGGTACAATTCCCACCACCAGAGCTCTGTATCCCATCCCCTCTCCAATAGCTTTCCTATTCCTTAACCCTCTGGGAGCATGGACCCCAGGGTTATTATGGGGTGCAGAAGGTGGAAGGTCTGGCTTCTGTAATTGCTTCCTCGCTGAACATGGCATTGACAAGTAGATCCATACTCCCAGCCTGTCTCTTTCCCTAGTAAAACAGATTTTTTTTTTAACTGGCCAGATCTAGTTTCATAGTTTGGTTAGAACAAACCATATATATATATTAAGCCAAAATACTGCTCAGCTCTGATTTATAATGGTGCTGGGGATTGAACCTGGCAACTTTAGTGCCTCAGGCATGAAAGTATTTTTACATAACCATTATGCTACCTCCTCAGCCTTCTTAATTATTTTTTAAATAAAAGTAAACATCATTCTTTTCCCCACTCACAGGAGAGATCTGTCATCATACATACATAAAACTAGCAAAGTGCCCAACAATTGTTTTTAAAATGTGAAAATTTTATTTGTATTAAGTCCTCTGCTTTTTCTTTTTAAAAAAAAACTGATTTTAATTAAAAACACACAGAAACCAGAGCCCATGTTTATTTCCCTGTAATAGGTGTCTACACACCTCTCCCATCACCAGCTCAAGTACATTTATTTATTTATTTATTTATTTATTTATTTTAAAAGGAGACATTAACAAAGCCGTGGGACCTGCAGGCCTGCTTCACCGCCTGTGAAGCGACTCCCCTGCAGGTGGGGAGATGGGATCACGAACTGGGATCCTTACGCCTGTCCTTGCGCTTTGGGCCACGTGCGCTTAACCTCCTGTGCTCCCACCCAACTTCCCAAAAGAAATTATTTTAATAATGCTAAGTCTTCACATATGAGAACACTCACTTATTCTGATGTTCTTTATCTTTTAACAAAAGTTTATTATTTCTTATATGTATATCTTTACATTTGTCATTAAAATAAACCATGAGTAATTTATAGGTTTCTTTTTTAAATATTGTTAGTGGATATTCTTTCTTTTTTTTTATTTCACTGATGCCATTTTGCTATTTTTTTTCCTTTTGTTGCCCTTGTTGTTTTATTGTTGTAGTTATTATTGTTGTTGTCGTTGTTGTTGGATAGGGCAGAGAGAAATGGAGAGAGGAGGGGAAGACAGAGAGGGGGAGAGAAAGATAGACACCTGCAGACCTGCTTCACTGCCTGTGAAGCAACGCCCCTACAGGTGGGGAGCCGGGGGTTCGAACCTGAATCCTTATGCCAATCCCTGCGCTTTGCGCCACATGCGTTTAACCCGCTGCGCTACCACCCAACTCCCATTTTGCTATTTTTATTGAACACTTTTCTTAATAACTGAGTAGTATTCCACTGTGTATATATACCACAACTTTCTAAGCCACTGATCTGTTGTTGGACACCTGAGTTGCTTCCAGGTTTTGGCTATTACAAATTGTGCTGCTGTCAACATAGGTGTACGCAAATCTTTTTGGGTGAGTGTATTTGGTTCCTTAGATATATCCTCAGGAGAAGAATTACAGGGTCATAGGGATGGTCCACTTCTAGCCTTCTGAGAGTTCTCCAGACTGCTCTCCACAGGGGTTAGACCAAATGACATTTCCACCAGCAGTGCAGTTCCTTTGCCCCCCAACCTCTTCAGCACTTGTTGCTGCTACCCTTTCTGATTTAAGACATTCTCACAGGAGTGAAGTGGTACCTCACTGATGTCTTTATTTGCATTTCTCTGACAACCAGTGATTTGGAGCATTTTTTCATGTTTGTTGGCCTTTTGGATCTCTCCTTTGGTGAATATTCTGTTCATATCCTCTCCCCATTTTTGGATGGGGTCATTTGTTCTTTTTGTTGTTGAGTTTGGTGAGCTCTTTATATATTTTGGTTATTAGCCACTTGTCTGATGTATGACAAGTAAAGATCTTTTACTGGGAATTGGGCGGTAGCGCAGCAGGTTGGATGCACATGGTGTAAAGCGCAAGGACCTGCATGGGGATCCCAGTTCAAGCCCCCGGCTCCCCACCTGCAGGGAAGTCACTTCACAGGCGGTGAAGCAGGTCTGCAGGTGTCTATCTTTCTCTCCCCCTCTGTCTTCCCCTCCTCTCTCCATTTTCTCTCTGTCCTATCTAACAACGAAGACATCAAGAACAACAATAATAATTACAACAACAATAAGAAACAAGGACAACAAAAGGGGAAAATAAATAAATAAAATTTTTTAAAAAAGATCTTTTCCCACTCTGTAAGGGGTCTCTTCATTTGGGTGGTGGTTTCTTTTGCTGTGCAGAAGATTTTTAATTTGATGTAGCCCCGTTGGTTTATTGTTGTCTTAGTCTTCTTTGTAATTGGATTCATATCATTGAAGATGCTTTTAAAACGTACAGAAAAGAGTTCTGCCAATATTTTCCTCGAAGTATTTGTTAGTTTCTGGTCTAACATCCAGGTCTTTGATCCATTTGGAATCTACTTTTGTGTTTTGTAAATTATGGTGGTTCAATTTCATTCTTCTGCATGTTTCAACCCAATTTTTCCTGTACTGTTTGTTGAAGAGACTCTCCTTTCCCCATTTAATAGTCTTGGGCACTTTTGTCAAAGATTAGATGTCCATAGGTTTGGGTGTTAGTGGATTTCCTTTTCTACTATGTTTCAGCTGGTTATTGCTTGTTTATAAAATTATGTATGTTCAAATTTTTAACATAGTTTGGAAAATTCATTTCAGAAGTCAAATTAGTTATAAGCATCTGTCAGTTATGGAAGAGTGAGATCATTGTTTTCTTCTGTTTATTATTTTTTGTAGTCTAAAGTCTAAGCTCTATAGTTTATCAGACCCTGTATAATAAAATCAATGTGTATGTCCCCCACATTGTCGTTTGGCATACACATTTATCCTCTGCTGAAAATCTAATCACTTGAATGTGTCAAGTTCTCTTTTGCTTTTAGGCTTTCATAAGTCATGTTGCTTCTCCAAGAATTAATTCTTTCTTAAAAATATTTATTTATTTATTAGATAGAGACATAGATAAATTTATAGGGGAGACAGAGGGAGAGAGAGAGAGAGAGATACGTGCTGTACTGCTTCATCACCGTGAAGCTTTACCCCTACAGGTGGGGATCAGGGGCTTGAGCCTGGGTCCTTAGACACCACTTGGCCACCCCAGAAACCACTTCAACTGAGACTTGTTCCTGACACTACCACTTTCATTTCCACCTGAGTTCAGTGTTTTCCTTTGTGCTGCCATAGCAGCCTGTGTGTATCCTAAATAGCAACGAATACCACACTAGATTCCACTGCTTGTTTTTTTTTTTTCTCTATACTCCCTACCAACCTGTGAGTGTCATGAGTAACCATGCCTGGTGTATTCCTTGCTTTCTAGCCTGTGCCCAGTACCAGCTGGTTGGTGTTTAATAAGTATTTGTTAATTAAATGAACTCATACATGAAGCTTTGGTTAGAGCGAGGACCCAGGCACAGGGTTGCCTGAGCTACCTTTAAATTTGGTCTTGATTCCTGCCCTTCCCAGACCATTTGTGGAGTTTTACTTCATATGTAGTTCATGTTTATGTTCATTTAAGCAAACATGAAAAGCAATTAATGTATTAATAGTGATTATTTTTTCTGCCAGCATCTACCTTTTTATGTAACAGTTCCTTTGGAAGGAAAACCTTTCAGACATTTTATTCTTAGTCTAAAATTAAAACAGTTTCCATTGTGATGTTATATGGCTCATATTTTCCCTCAGAGTACTCACAGTATTAATAGCATTTGCAGCTGGAAGATAACTACATTATGAGATAGATTTAAAAGCTACAGGACTAAAATATTACCAGCAGTGTGGGTTAAGTTGTTGAGGAGAACATCCCTGATTATAGAAATCAGGTTTATGGATAAAATAAAATCCTAATATTTACTATTTCTTTGGTGATACTGAATCCAACAGGTTGTCAAAATATACACTAGACAAAGTTTTAAGTTGTAGGGTAGGGAGATAGGAAATAAAAAGCCTTTGTGCCTTAGGCTCTAAGGTCCCAAATTTAGTCTATGGCATCACCATAAGCCAGAGATGAGCAGTGCTCTGATAAAATAAATAAATTGCAGTTTCCTTTAATGTACAATTGAAAGTTGTTGTTTTGTCAGCATTAAATAATGAAAATGGAGATGTTACATTAGTTACATGTTTGATGCATAACAAATTAATCTAAATTTAGTGATTTTTTTAACAGCATACATTTATTATCTCACAATTTCTGCAGTCCAGGAATCTGGGCATAGCTTAATTGGATTCTTTGATTCAGAGTCTTTTAAAGACTATAATCAGGAAGTTGGCCAGGGCTAGAGTGTCATCTGAACCTTGACTAGAGAAGAGTCTCCTTCCAAGTTCATGTGTTTATTGGCCTAGATTCCTGGCCCATAGAAACTTCAAGTTAATAATTGTATGTGGGGAGTTTGTCGACTAGTAGACTTTCTTGTCCTTCCCTTTTCCATAAACTTGGATGCAGCGTGTGATGATAAGCCATTTTTAGCCACAGCAAAACCATAGAATGAATGGAGAATAGTAAGAGACCCAGTTATCTATAGCCATTTCTCAACCTAAAATACCACCTTACAATGATCTGCATTGGACTGACTTGTTTGAGCTATTGCATTTTGAGGTCTTTTTGTTAGAGCAACTTAGTCTGTACTGACTGAGTACATCTAATCATTCATTAACCGAGTAGTTAATGAATGTCTGTCAGGTGCCAAGAATTGTTAGAGTGTTGGAAGCATGTACATAAAAGCATAGAGTGGACACTTGTGGTTTGTAAATGGGAAAATAAAAACCTTTTATTTTCTTTTTCTCTGGGAAATTATCACGTACAACAACAAGGAGAATAGAGCCAGAGAGAAAACTCACCAGGTAGGGTGCATCTCTTGCCATGCATTCATTGCATGTTTGAGCCATGACAAATCATGGGAAGATTGTATGGCAGTGGAGGAAACTCTGGTGCTAAGGTGTGCTTCCTTCTTTACATCTCTTTTTATCTGAATAGAGAAGTGGCTCAGGAGTAGTGAAATTGAGTATGTGTGGCCCTGGCTCCATAAGAAAAAAAATAAACGAAACAGGAGTATAAAAAACAGAAACTTGGTCTTTGAAATTAAAAAATTTCTATAATTTAAACTGTACTATGTAAGCATGTGGTAAAATGTAATAAATATGATAAAAGAGGAAGTTGGAGCCAGGTGGTGGCACACTTGGTTGGGCGTACATTACAATGTTCAAGGACCTGGGTTCGAGCCCTCGGTCCCCACCTGCAGTGGGAAAGCTTTGCGAGTGGTGAAGCAGAGCTGCAGGTGTCTCTCTGTCTCTCTCACTCTCTGTCACTCCCTTCTCTCTAGATTTCTGTCTCTGTCCAATAAATAAAGATAATAAAAAAAAACTTTAAAAAAAGAGGAAGTTATAGGACCTAGGTGCTTTTAGAGGAGTATAGTATCAAGAAGCAAGCCTAATTCACATTCCCCAGGTCCCCCAAAAGAGCTTAAGAAGGAGATCACCAGGTACAGCACTGAGGTGAAAGCAGAGGTTGATTAAATGTTGATATAGATAGCCTCCACTAATGTCTTTGTCCTACCCCTGGAAGAGACAGAGATCATTTTATGGAGAAAAAGAAAGCAGAAATGCTCTAGACATGGGACATTTCAGGCATATTAGGAGGGGGGGGATGAAGCACTAGATTAGAAATGGAGGTCAGGTGAAACCCTCTGACTGAATGATGCTATCACCACTTCCTCTCCCGATTCTACAACTATCACCCTTCTTCGCCGGACAATTGAACGAGGCCCTACATTTTTTCTTTAATGAAAACATTTTGTGAGATTTTCAGCGTAAATACTGACTACTTGATCAGTTAACCTTTTTTTTTTTTCTTATAAAAAGCCTACTACTTTACAAGCTGTAGAACATCTGGTACACTTCTTAGACCTTCACTTTTAAATTTAAGTGAAAAGCCAAATGTCACCAGACATTTGAGGAAACCTTCCAACATGAAAGAATTAGATCTTAAAGAAACAGTGCGGTTAAAGGGAAAATTTTAAACAAATTCTCAGTGTTTAGAGACAAGACTGATTCCTCTAAAGCAAGTTGTATGCTATTTAGAAAGCAATTTGAAAAAGAAGAAAACTTTAGAAATTAATGATGATAGAAATATTTTATATTTTAGTAGAACATTTAGGTACAAAAGTTGAAAAACCTCCTAAGAAAGTAAAATAAAGCAAGGAGACAGAAAACAGGAGAGAGGAATGCTCAAACATCTACCTAATAGGACCTCAAGAAAGAGGAAAGAAGTATCATAAGGTATGTGATTTTTTTTCATATTTTAGCATCTTTGAAATTAGTATACTTGTTATAGTCAGTGAGGCACATTTTAATTGGCAGCATATTCACAATACTTTAGTGATAATTGTGTTCTTAGATAATGTGGAATACTAAAGTAACAAAATTTCCCCGAAATGAAGACCATGCATATCCAAATGAAAACATCCACTAAAAGTCTACTGATGGAGAAAAATCAGCACTCTTAGGAAATATCATTATTATGAAATATCAGGACAGAGAAATAACTCACCTGGTAGAGCATGCACTTTGCCATGCACAATGACCTGGGTTTAAGCCCCCTGTCTACAAATTGGAGGCACCATGCAAAGGGGGAATTTAACAAATAGTGAGACCGTGCTATGGTGTCTCTCCTTCTCTGCATCTATCTCACCCCCCTCCCCCCCGCCAGGAGTTGTGGAATCATGCAGACTTGAAACCCTAGCAGCAAGCTAGAAGAAAAGATAGGAGACGATGCCTTTGAAATGCTTAGTGAAAATTATTTTAAAACAAGATTTTTTTTTTCAGATACAAACCTATTCTTAGGAAGTTGCTGGGAAATGAACATTGTCAACATTTTGAAGGGTTCTGAAGGAAAAGAAATATGAGATTCAGACAACAAGGAATCTAACATTTACAAGAATGATGAAGAAAGTTGTTTCCCATGCTTCAGAAGACTGGGTCATTCCATAGACTTAGGGAATACTCAGTTCAGATTGAAGCAGACAGTCTCCAGAAAAACAAAGAGATAGATGTGAGGAATTTTCTAATAGGTTTCAGTGTTGAAAAATCTACTTGAAAGACAGGGTGAAAAGATTCTGAGGAAGATGCAAAGATGAGAAAGCTAGTTAAAGAACAAAACAACTCGAATTTTTAAAAAATATATGTATTTTTTAACATTTATCTATTTCCCCCTTGTTGCCTTTGTTGTTTTTTATTGTTGTTGTAGTTATTATTGTTGTTGTTATTGATGTCATAGTTGTTAGATAGGACAGAGAGAAATAGAGAGAGGAGGGAAAGACAACCCGACCTTTTCTTAAACACCATTTCCCCATGAGAATGTCTTCACCTAAAGTTTGACGTTTTCTTCTCCAAATTCTATACCTAGTTGCAAAAGTGAGGTTAAATTTCATGTTTTCTGTGCAATTTTACCTGATGATGCTAGTTACAACTACTATTATTTTTAAAGGAGATTTATTTATTTTCATAAAAGAGTGAAAGAGAGAGGCAGAGAGCATGCACCACTCAACTCTGGCATATGACAGTGCCAGGAATTGAAGCTGGGACCTCTTGGGTAAAGTCTGGTGCTCCTCCCTGACCTACAATTACTTTTAGTTAATAAACTTTATCAATTTATCTATCTGTTACTAATGAGATAGAGAAAACCAGAGTATCACTCTGACATGTACAATGCTAGGGATTCAACTCATGAGCTCATACTTGAGAGTCCCAACACTGTGTCACTGCCCATACAGCACTACTTAATTTATATCAGAGGTTAAAAAGTGAAAGAATGTTACAAAGCTTATAATGAAAAAGCAGCACTACCCCAAGTTTTTAGCAAGCTGTCAACTGTTTTCTTATTCCCTCTGGTATTTAACTCTATTGTACATAATAATCTTATACTACTTTCTTTTGATTTGTCAATTTCAGTCATCCCTTTGGACATCCTTTTACATGTGACCGAGTACTCATATAAAATAGCTTGAATTAAGATTGAGTCTTATTTATTTATTTATTTATTTATTTTTGCTGCTCCACACCTGCCTGGGTTAATATTTAGTCTTTATGGTTATTCCAATTATGTAAACATTGTTTACTATTGAGGTATGGAATACTTGTACCTAGCTGTTGTTTCTCCTTAAAATTTTAGTTGTTGGGAGTCGGGTGGTAGTGCAGTGGGTTAAGTGCACATGGTGTGAAGCACAAGGACCGGCATTAGGATCCGGTTCGAGCCCCCGACTCCTCACCTGCAGGAGGAATGCTTCACAAGTGGTGAAGCAGGTCTGCAGGTGTCTATCTTTCTCTTTCCCTCTCTGTCTTCTCCTCCTTTCTCCATTTGTCTCTGTCCTATCCAACAACAACAACATCAATGGCAATAATAGCAATAATAATGACAACAACAAGAGCAATAAAACGGGGAAAAATGGCCTCCAGGAGCAGTGGATTTATGGTGCAGGCACCAAGCCCCAGCAATAATCCTGGCGGCAAATATATAAATATATATGTATTTTAAAAAGGTCAAAGGTTTTGCAGTGGGTTGAAGCTAGGTGAGCAATAATAATAATAGTTGTTATTATTGTTATTATTCACCACCAGAGTGAGGCTCAGTGCCTGCATGGCTCCGCCATTCCTGGTGGCCTTGCCCCCCCCTTTCCTTTTTTTCCTTTTTTGTTAGAGGTAAGAGAGACAGAAGGAGAAATACCTGCATCTGTGCTCCACTGCTTATGAAGCTTCTTCTCCACTGGTAGTAACCAGGGTTTTAAAGCATGGTGATATCTGCACTTTGCCAAATGAGCCACCATTTGACCCCACTGAATTAATTTGAACAAATGTGATAGCCCACAGGAAAGTCATATTTCTCCTACACATAAATTATCTTCATGCAAACGATCTTACTGTATAGAACTGCCTTTATCGCTTAAACAAGTCCTATAGGTTTCTGTTTGTGATAGAATCATTTCATTCTGCCTGGATCTTTTCCCTCTCATGCCCTTGTTCACTGCCATAACACCTTGTCTCTTTTCTATATCATAGAACGTTGCTTGTCTTTATACATCTGACCTAAAACTTGTATTTCCTAAACAAAATATATCTATAGAATTGAGCCTTAAACTAAATAATCATCACCTTCTGTTATCTTGCTTCACCAGTAACATTGCTTATTAAACCTTAATTATATATAATTAGTTGGACTTCTCACTTCCAGCATCTTGTTCTCCCTGCCCTGCTGGGGAGAGTTGATTATTTTTGTCCTTTATTCCTATGGGTTTTGTTAGAAGGACTACCTTCATAGCAGAATTTAGATGCCATATAGCTCCTCAAATTAAAATAGTTTCTGGACTTGAATATTTTCCATCTTCTTTCAGCTGACCAGAGGTCTCTACACTCTGCCATGACCCATGCTGAAGAAATTGGGAGTCTTGAATGTTGAGCTTTCTTTAGTCATCCCAAAACTATTAAAGTATTTTGTTAGGGGGAGAGAATCCTCTTAAGACTTATCAGAGGACCAGGCAAAGATCCTTTCGAGGCTTACAAATTAAAGAAGGTGCCTTATAACTCACTTGGATAGTGTGTTTGCTTTGTCATGCATATGACCTAGGTTTGAGGCATGCTACCACCACACTGAAGGAAGCTTTGGATACAGAAGGAACATTATTATTTTTTTAAATCTTTATTTGATTGGCCAGAAATTGAGAGGGAAGGTGGTTATAGAGAGGGAAAGAGACAGAGACACCTGCAGCACTGCTTCACCACTCGTGAAGCTTTCCCCCTGCAGGTGGGGACCGAGGACTTGAACCTGGCTCCCTGTGCACTGTAATATGTACACACAACCAGGTGCGCCACCACCTGGCCTCCTGAAGGAAACTTCGGTATTGTGATGTCTTTCTCTCCATCTCTATCTCTGTATCTCTGCTTTTCTATCTGAAAAAGTTGGCCATTAGTGGTGAGGCCCCAATTATGACAAAATAATAATAATAATAATAATAATAATAATAATAATAATAAGTTAAAGGCAATAAATAAATACTAAGACAAAGTTTACCCCAGTGTGTTCATTTTTCTGTCTTTTTTCTTCCCAAGACTGTTCCTGTTCTCTGGCTAGCCACCAAAGATAAATTATGTACTTTAGTCACCAAAGTAAAAGACTCTGGGGTGAGAGGGAGGGTTCAGATCATGATGGAAGAGGAGGACTACTGGGGGTTGAGTTGTTATGTGGAAAACTGGGAAATGTTATGCATGTGAAAACTATTGTATTTTACTGTCAACTGTAAACCGTTAATCCCCAATAAAGAATTTTTTTTATTATGTACTTTAGGAACTAGAGTGGCTCCAGTAATATTTTGGTTCACAATAGGCTCAGCCTCGGTTAAAAAAATATGTGAAACTTGTCAGTAGGGGCATCATACTTCCTGACTTAAAATTATACTGCAGTGCTGTTACAGTCAGAACTGCCTGGTATTGGAGCAAAAATAGATAGGCTAATAGAATAGAACTAAAAGCTTAGAAATAGACACTCACAACTATGGACCTCTAATTTTTGGCAAAAGGGCCCAAAACATTAAATGAAGGAAAGAGCATCTCTTCAAATGTTGTTAGGCAAATTAGGTTGAAAAGTGCAGAAGAATGATTTTGGACCACCACATTCACCCTACACAAAGCAAATCCCAAATAATCCAAAGATATGAATGTTACACCAGAAACCATCAAATATTTAGAGGAAAACATTAACAGAAATGCTTTTAAATGTACCTTTCATTATCTGAGAGTATATTTTAGTACTTAGGTCATGGGAAGAATACTCTAGTAGCTCTAAGTATATTTGAAAATATTTCTCAAAGAAGAGATTCAGAGGGCCAATAGACATACAAAAAATGCTCAGAGTCTCTGATAATCAAAAATGCAAATAAAGACAAGATACTACTTTATACCTGTGAGAATGTCTTAAATTAGAAAGGGCAAACAAATGTTATGGAGGATGTGGGGGACAAGGAATCCTACATTGCTGTTGGGAATGTAAATTGTGGACAGTTAGAAATGCACCTACCATATGACCAGCAGTTTCTGTCCTGGGGGTTTATCTGAAGGAAACAACATTTATCCAAAAATATGTATGTAACACCTATGTTCATAGCAACATGGTTCATAATAACCCAAACTTGCATGCAACCCAGATACCCAGCAAAAGATGAGTGGCTAAGAAAAGTTGTGATTGTATATGTTGGGTTGTCAAAAAAGTCATGACACATTTTTGCCTAGAAAATTAGAAAAATGAATCATGACTAGAGGGCTCTGAACCCCAATTCCACCAAGACCAGAAATGTTTGTCACCAGGAATTTTTGTTTTTATTCCATCACTAAAGGAAAGAGAATGCGGAAAACACCAGAGGAAGTCAGGCACTGTTTCACTTATCTGAAAGGGAAGAGGAAAAAGGAAGATGCTTAGAAGTACTACTATGTATAGATAGACTTAGGTATAGACGGTATATATATAAATCGGACTACTGCAAAATTCTGACTCACGTAAGTGGTACTGCTACTCCCTTGCCCTCTCTTCTTGTCACAGGAGATAGTGCAAGTGGAATGCAGCAGGCTTTCCATTGAATCAGGGTTTTCAGTGCTCTAGGAACCCACTAGTATTTGGTTCAAGTCAAAACTTATTTCCCATCTATGATTTAATACCTTAGATCCTTAACACTTCATAACATCTGCTAATGATGTATGCTATAGGATATTTCTCCTTTATGTAAATAGTGAACTCTATAGTGTGAAGATTTAAATGGTTCCTACAAAATTTGTATCCAAAGGAATCAGCTGAGAATGTAATTTAGGACCTGGAGAAATAGCTCAGTGATAGAGTACATGTTTCTTATGTATGAGGTCCTGGGTTTGATCCCTGACACCTAGTTGCGTAAAGGAACATACTAATTTTAAGTTTTGATTATAAGGATTGATTTTTCTCCAATGGTGTTCAGTGCCAAGGAATCATGAAGCTGGTTGATAATTAAACTTATATGTAACATATATAACATATGACATATATAACACATGACATATAACATATATAATGTGACATATATAACATCTATAACATGACATATAACAGTGTTCACAACTCTGCTTTGCACCCTCTATTGAGCTGTGTTCCTTCAGGGTCTTAAGAAAAGGTCTTGTATTTTTTTGGTTTCTGGTCTACAGTAGCCACGTATACAAGCTACATATGCATGTTCCTTGCCCAGATAGAATTGCTAGTTTTGCATCCACCGATATCACAGCCATTCCCACTTTCAAACTATGTACTGGAATAAAGGTTCCCTAACTTCTAAGCTTAGTTTCTTCATCGATATGTGAGAGAATTCAATTATAGGGACTAAGGACTCGGTGTTAAAAAAAAAAGTTAGAAAAAGAACTACAAAGTAGATCTATAAAAAGCAAGAGGAAGGAATTAAATATAAATTCCAAAATCATTAAAAAACAGGAAAAAAAAAACAAAAGCAAATGCACAACATTAGGAAAGCACAACAGGATATAACCACAGATAGGAAGGAGATTAAAACATAACAACTAAAATATTTACAGATGAAATGATTTAATGTCTGGGATTTGCTTCAAAGTTAATTACAGGGGCAGGGGGAAATGATTGTATGAAGCAGGATTGATCACGGTAATTGTTAGAGCTGAGTGCTGGATACATGAAAATTTGTTAAACTATTGTGTCCACTTTTATATATGCTTGAACTTTTTCCTTTAAATTTAATTTTGAAAACAGAATTTGAGTGTAACTCTATACTAATATGAAAGTTTTTATGAAACAATATCATTTTCTAGGAAAATCTAGATGATAGGGGATGCAAAAACTTGAGTATACTGCTAAGAAAAGATAAATTTAAGTTATACAAGAAAAAGCACTCTCGGGGGCCAGGAGGTAGCACATCAAGTTAAACACACATGGCGTGAAGCACATGGACCGGTGTAAGGATCCCGGTTCGAGCCCCCCAGCGCCCCACCTGCAGGGGGGTCACCTCACAAGCAGTGAAGCAGATCTGCAGGTGTCTGTCTCTCCTCCTCTCTGTCTTCCCTTCCTCTCTCAATTTCTCTCTGTCCTATCCAACAACAACAGCAGTAACAATCATAACAAGGGCAACAAAAATGGGAAAAAAAATGGCATCCAGGAGCAGTGGATTCATGGTGCAAGCACTGAGCCCCAACGATGACCCTGGAGACAAAAAAAAAAAAAAAGAAAAAAGAAAAAGCACTCTTTGCACTGCCAGACCACACTGATTTCATAGGAGAAATATTTTAAACTTCTAGGAAGTAGATCATTCTGTGGTTTCTAAATGGTTCCAAATATAGGGATATTTACATTGTTTTCTGTCTTGTTTTATAAATTAACATGGCCCCGAATGTGAAAATTAACACAGAAAAGGAAATGTTAACAAATTGCTTAATGATTTAACATGCAAAAATAATTTAAGAGTTTACAAATCTGAGAAGAAAGCATAATGGTGAAGCAAATGACTTTCATACTGGAGGCTGTGAATTCCCAGGTCCCAGGTTCAGTCCCCAGTACCACCATAAGCCAGAGCTGAGCTTTTAAATGTTCACAAATCATGTTTGAAATTATATGGTGGTGGTGGGATATTGATATTTTTGTCATGGTCATGGTGTCATAACATATTTTGAAGAGGTGTGACATTGTTCCCCTAAAACCGATGTGATGTCAATAAGAATAAATAAAAACATTTAAACTATGTCAACAATACAATTATGGACTTATATTAAAACTATGCATTTTCACAGAAATGGAAGCGTATTTGGACTTCTGTTGTTCTCAGTATTCTGAATTACCTAATCAGTAAGTCAAAAGATAATGAAGTTCTCCTTTTCCATATCTGGATGGAACTTGTAAGAATCATGTTAAGTGAGATAAACCAGAAGGAGAAGGACAAATAATGGTTAATCTCACAGGTGAAATTTAAGAAACAAGCAAAGGGGGGGGGGGGGTTCGGGCGGTGGCGCAGTGGGTTAAGCGCATGGGCGCTAAGCGCAAGGACCGACATAAGGATCCTGGTTCGAGCCCCCGGCTCCCCACCTGCAGGGGAGTCGCTTCACAAGCAGTGAAGCAGGCCTGCAGGTGTCTTTCTTTCCCTCCCCCTCCCTGTCTTCCCCTCCTCTCTCCATTTCTCTCTGTCCTATCCAACAATGAACAACATCAACAATGGCAATAATAATAACCACAACGAAGCTACAAAAGGGGGGAAAAATGGCCTCCAGGAGCGGTGGATTCATGGTGCAGGCACCGAGCCCAGCAATAACCCTGGAGGGAAAAAAAAATAAAAAATAAAGAAAGAAAGAAAGAAAGAAAGAAAGAAAGAAAGAAAGAAAGAAAGAAAGAAAGAAACAAGCAAAGAAAAAAGGAAAGTGTAGCTTGGACTAGGTAAGGTCTATTTTAACAAAGTATAAAGACACTGGGCTAGGAGGAGATGAGAACAGAGGGTGTTAGGGACCTAGTGTATGGTGGTGAAGAGAGACTTGACTGGCGATGAGTAGAGTGGACAGACACCTATCACGAGAGATAAGAAATTGTACCCATGTAAACCATTATCTACAACTATCCTGTAAATAACAACCCAATGCCAATAAAATGATAGTTAAAATAGGCTAAGGAGGTAACTCTAGTCTTTGTGAAAATATGTAGAATAAAAATTTTGAGGCATTGTCCCTAAAAACGATATGTGTAGCATGGTCCAGGTGTACGTGTGTATTTATTTGTACACAGTAAAAAATGGAAGGAAAATCACCAAAATGGTGATATTTTATTTTTCTATTTATTACTTATTCCCTGTAATGAACATGCATTGCTTTTATAATAAAAAGTAAGAGGTGGGCTAAATGTAAACAGTACTTTCTAGTTTGAAATGTGGAACAGATGATACTTGTGTATCATATGCAAGTATCATCTGTTCCAGATTTCAACATATGACACTTCTTCAGATAGCCATTACCTGCATGTTGCTTTGTGCTATTTCTTTTTTTTAAGTATTTTTTTTATTTATTAATGAGAGGGGTAGGAAAGAGAGAGAAAGAACCAGACATCTCCCTGGTTCATGTGCTGCCAGGGATAGAACTCAGGACCTCATGCTTCAGAGACCAATGTTTTATCCACTGTGCCACCTCCTGGGACCACAACTTTGTGCTATTTTTGATGTGGATGCAAAGATAGGTTTGGTGCCTATTGTTAAGATTAATCTGGTGGTAGCAATAGGATGTGCTTAAATAGTAACAAGTATCACAAGTGATGTACTTGAGTTTTTTTTTTTTTAAGAACTTTCATTTTGTTTAGGAGAATGATAATACCTAAATAAAGCAGTTGTTCTGTAATGAATTGTAACATGATAAAGAAAAAAGCTTCCAATTATGTGAACTAGTCTTTGAATTTTGCCTATGGTGCTTTTGATGTAGAGGTGTTTTTCTATTCCATTTTTCTTTCATTTTATTTTTATTAATTTATTTTCTTTTATTGTTAACTAAAGTACTATTCCTCTCTGGCCTATGTTGGTACAGAGGATTAAACCTAAGACCTCAGCACCTCAAGCATGAGAATCTTTTGTATAACCATTATGCTATCTCTCTAGCCAGAGATGCTTTTGATTTTTATAATAAGCTGTCTTCCTTTTTGGCTCCTGCATTTTCTAAATGGATAGTCAAATATCCTAAGACCTCCTTCAAATGAAAAGTTCAACATTTAATCTTTTCTGTCATTCTACTTGTCTTTTGTACACATTGTTTTATCTCAGGTAACTTTTCAACTCAAGGAAACTAGTTTGGGATTTTAGCATATGAAATATTGCTTCATTTTTTAGTGCTAGTATTAAAAAACACAACACATAGCAAAGTGTGAAGTAATAATTTGAGGATCTATTCATTATATTCAGTTTAAGTTAATTTTTTAAATAAAAAAAGTTATTTGCTTGCTCCTGTTTAGAAGTGTGATTTGCATAAAGTTGGTGACTGGTGTATGCAGAGATAGGCTTATTTTGATTTGTTATTAATCGGTTTTACAGTCAACACAATGTCTGCTACTCCTCAGCCTTTTTTTATAGATCCCTTTTTGGGGGCAGGGGTTAGAATGTTACTTCATGAGATTGTTGTTACAGGATCCAATTTCACATCTCTCTGTGATAGGTGTCAGCTTACTATACACTTTGCCCTCTTTCTCCACCATAGGACACTGGTTCCTGACATCCCTCCTTTAGAGTCCTTGGGTCTGCTGCAGTAGACTATTTCTAATTAAGCTTTCCCCATTTTTCCCCTTCATTGTTTCTTAAGTTCCATCTGTGAGTGATATTGTTCAGTATTTGTCCTTATGACTTAGTAGGATTCGTTTAAGTCCCATCCAAGTGGTAGCAAAAGAGAAAGTGTCATCATTTTATGCAGCTGAATAGTAATTAGGCAATGTTAATAGTAAGGTGGCAGGTTACAAAACTAACATGTAGAAATCAATAGCATTCCTATGTGCACGCACTAAATGAGAGAGAGAAAACAAAATAGCAGTTCCATTTACGGCAGAAGCAAACAGAATAGGATGTCTAGGATTAAATTTAACTAAGGAGGTGGAAGGCTTGTACATTGAAAACCAAGTCTCTACTAAATAGAAGAGGACACAAAGAAATAGAAGAATAGCCCGTGTTTGTATGTTGAAATAATTTGTATTGCTAAAATGATCATCCTGGAACTGGAGGCGATTATGTTTAGTGAAATAAGTGAAGAGATGAAAGACAACTACTAGATGTGGAATCTAGAGAACTGACACACATAAGCCTTCAGAGAGAGAGGGAGGGAGGGAGGGGGAGAGGACTACAGTGCTTATCTTTGTAAGGATGAGGACACTTTGGTGCTGAGTGTACTGTGGAGCTATACTCTGTAATCTTACAATCTTCTAACTCACTATTAATCACAAATTTTTAAAAAATGGCAAAAAACAATGACCCAGAGCAATATACAGAGTCAGTACAGTCCCTGTCAAAGTCCCACGGAATTTCTTTAAGGGGATAGAACAAACAATACAGTTTGTCTGGACTCACCAAAGCAATTCTGAGAAAGAAAAAAAAAAAAAAAAAAAAGAACAGGAATGAGGACCTCACACTCTGGACTTCAAACTTGTAAGTCTTAAGAGATCTCTCAGATACCATGTACTTCTGAGTTAAGTATTCTGGTCTTGGTGTCTTTTTGTAGTCTTTGGAAAGATGGGAAAGTTCATGCTCTGATGAAAAGTTTCTTAGTGCTTTCCTTGCTGAAAAATTTAAATGTACAGTTTTAATCAAGAGAAGTATATAATTTCTAAAACAGAATTCATTTCTGTCTTGAATATTTGTTTGGGCCCCAGTTGATTCTGTTATGTATTATTTCACAGATATTTTGTTTCATTGATTTACCATTTGTTTACAGTACTGTGTTAATTTGGTGAAGGCAGCTTCACACTTCTGTATTTATATAACTTTCACTGCAGTTAACACCACAAGATCTAGTACCATCCAAATTTAGGGTTTTTTAAATTAAAAGTTTTTTCAGTTATTCTTTATTTTAAAATAATTTTACTTATAGTTATTTTTATATTTTATTTATAGGGTAGAGACACAGGAAAATTGAGAGTAGAGAGGGAGAGAGACACCAGCAGCTCTGCTTCACTGCTTGTGAAGAGCTTTCCCCCTACAGGTGAGGACTAGGGGCTTGAATCCGGATCCTTGAGCATGGTAACATGTGCGCTCTAATGGGTGTGTCGCTGTCTGGCCACCCACTAATTTCTGAACTTCCATTAAGTTACTTATAGAGTATTGCCACAAAATCTATATAGCAGAAATATTTCTATAGCAGAAAGAGCTTTTCACGTAGTTTCTGTTATACCCAGTAGGCATTCTAATATTTGTTTAATAAAGCAGTGCTAAACTGAGATGCCGTTAGTAATAGATGGTATCATCATCAAATATGTGCCTATCTTCCTTTGCCCAGTAACTATGCTGATCGTTTCCAGTGTTTTCTGGAATTTCTTCAGGTTTTGACAATTTAGTTATTTTTATTAAATTCATACAGGCTGAGCAGGTAAACAATAAGGTTTTTGTTGATTTCACATAGATTACATTAAATAGAGCGTTGTCCCACAGCTCTCAATGCTTCTGACCACTTGTTTTGTTTAAATGCCACTATTTCAGTAATCATGAAGTAAGGGAATGTCTGACAGCTTGACCCTTCTTTCTTTTCCAGGTTGGCTTTTTCATAAATACTCCTTTTTGCTCCATAATAACCATGAGATTGGAATGAATATATAATATATAGGAATGTGAGTTTTAGCTGTCTGCCTTGAAGTCTTTAACATGGCTGGAAATTGATGTTCAGAAACTATATGAATTAAATGTAATTTATTTTCATGTAAGACAGGAAGGATTTGTCTTTATATTACATTAGAAAAGTATCTTTATATGGTCATTTTATGCCCATAGCTATGAAACACTTCCTTATTGATGGGGAACACCCATGACATGTCTATATATAACTCTAACATAGTGAAACTATCCTTCATAATGTTTGTATAAACATTAGAAATTCTCATATTTCACATGTGTATTAATAACTAATTATTTTAATAGAGTTAACTAGTTTTCAGTTGATTTTAAAGAGTTATAGCTAAGAAATACTGGCATTTCTCAGGATTGTGAAATAAAATAATGTTCATTTTACTAGTTGTGAAAATTGCTTGAGTTGCTGGGAACCAGGAGTAAAGAACATTTCAACAGGATTTTGCCATCAGGAAATCTGTTTTGGTTTCCTGTTCTGGCCTCCGTACCTATCAACTACATTAGTGCCCTCGCCATTATGTTTCTCCGTTCTTTTACCACAGGAAAATTGTCAGGCCTCTTTTTCTAGCATTTTTAGGACCCGCCTGACAGGAAATTTTCTAATTGCCGGAGCAGCTGGTAGGAGAAAACTTTGTAGGGGTTGGCCTTGCTTTTCTAACTTAAGTTTTTAGAAATTCTTTTACTACCATCATGGTCTCGTAGCCATGTTTAAATTTTTGTCTTTTCGTGTTCGCTCTATACAGGTAAGATTTGTTTAACTTCTTTAAAGACTAAAATGTTTTAGTTGGAGGTTAGTATAATTATACTAATTAAACAATTATTTCATTTTGTATGTTACAGAGTTCAAATTCAAAATCATTTTTAACAGAACTTTTAAAGGATATTTTTTCTGCTTACTGCAGTAAGCCAGTTACATCTGTGTAGCACACATTTTAACTCTGCATATTTTGTAGATTTATTTTTATGTTAGATTTTTTAGGGCTAGAATAATTTTACATTGTTAGTGTTTGTAATTTTGTCTAATAATAAGATTACTATACCTCTAAATATTGAATCAGAAATTAACAAAATTATAAATTCACTAATATTTAGGAGATTACTATAATGTTAGCAACATTTTGACAGGCAGAAGAATCTTTTATTTAAACAGGCAAGAACTGAAAATCAGATTTTTTTTAAATTGGTTCCTTTAAAAATTTGAAGGTTTAGTCAAGTACATTTAAGTAAATAGTTTTATTGAACTTATAGTAGTTGTTTTCAAAGTATTACTTTGTTAAAATGTGCTTAGTGAATGCTAACTTATATTTAATCTAAAATGCTGGCAAAGTCAACCTAATATTTTGCCATGAGAATTACACTATCCTGCTGCTCTTTAAAGGGAATTGAATTTACTGATTGGGATTTCCAATTGGGAGAAAGCACTGCTCTTCATGGCAGTGATTAAGAATGTTAGTCTGGAGAATGAGAACTGCTATTTTCTGAAACATAGATAGAAGGTGTTTTCCTGGAGCACTCCCTTAAAGAATTTGGTTAAAAGAAAACTACTGAGCATTTTTATTATCCATAAGCAAGTCAAGTAAATTACGTGGAATTGAAATTTAGAATAAATTATAATGTGGTTTCTCTCCGTGGCTTGAATAACCAGCCTAAATATGTGTCACAGACAAAAGAAAATCTTTGTATCTTTATCATACTGAAAAATTAGCATACCTTTAAAAAGTAAAAAAAAAAGTATATGTTATAGGCATAAATATATGAACTTTGCTTTAATTTAGAATTATACATAAGGAAAGTATACATTTTCATTTGTAACATGATTTCCAAAAAAAAAAAATTACACATCCATGGTAAGAAAATACTTATTTATTGACTTTTACCAAGGAACATTTAAGTATTTTACCTCAAGTTTCAATAAATGATATTTTCTGACATTAAGAAACAATCTAGAAAATACAAATGCCTTAAGAACACACTTCCTGACTCAAGGGAGGGTAGGAAAAAGGAAATTATGTATACAAGGCAGGGCATAATGCCAAATGTTGAATCATTCTTTAAAAATCAATTAATATCGCCCAGTTTGTTTTCTTAATTCTAGCATATTATAAATATTAGGCTTTCTGTAATTCAAATAAATGGCTTTTTGAGTTCTTATTAGTTATTTAATAGTAGTTTATAAGATTATAAAATTATAGGGCCATGCCACAGCTACCCCATAGTTGTGTGTTATCTAGTCCCCTCCCCCCACATTGATAACCATTGTAGTTCTCACAGGATCTTAGAAACGGTTTGGCTTTGTTTGTTTTACAAATTCATGTGTTTCAATTCTCTGTTGAGACTCATTTTTCACAATTCGATTCACTTATGAGTGAAACCATCTGGTGGTTGTCTTTTACCTCCTTACTTAACTAATATGCATTACCACCTCCAATTTAAAACCCTTTTTTACATTTTTAAAAAAATTGTATTTTTCCCTTCTCATCTTGACAAAGAAACATTAAATAAAAAGTTTCCCTGTTAATGAATCATATAGGGTAGTTAAGTGGGAACAAGTGGCTTTCTGTGTGACTGAAGGCCTACCTGTCCTATGAGTTTTTTGCTCTTTGAGCCCCCCCCCATTTAGAAAGAGATTTTTATATTTATTTTTTTTTAAACATTTTTAAAAATATTTTATTTTATTTATGTATTCCCTTTTGTTGCCCTTGTTGTTTTATTGTTGTAGTTATTATTGTCGTCGTTGTTGGATAGGACAGAGAGAAACGGAGAGAGGAGGGGAAGACAGAGAGGGGGAGAGAAAGATAGACACCTGCAGACCTGCTTCACCGCCTGTGAAGCGATTCCCCTGCAGGTGGGGAGCCAGGTTCGAACCGGGATCCTTATGCCGGTCCTTGTGCTTTGCGCCACCTGCGCTTAACCCGCTGCGCTACAGCCCGACTCCCGATTTTTATATTTCTATCTTGTATCCTCAAAGATTGCTTCCATCTGGGTGTAGGTGGGTAAGGAGTGGAGGAAAGTGCTGCTATAATACAAAGAAACATTGAACAAAAGAATGCTTGAAGTTTATTTTAAATTAAGACTTACAAGAATAAAAAATTCAATTTAAGTTGGGAAAACACAAGAAGTCTCTCAGAAAATAGGAGAGAAAAGATACAAAGGATTTTATTTTAGATAATAAATATAGGAACTGCAAAAAGAGAAGCCTTGAAAATGGAAGGAACTATCAAAGAAAAGTTAACCCCCCCCCCAAGTTAGAGAATTATTTACGTTATAAAGGTTCACCCAAGTATCTAGCATTATAAAGGAAAGAAGACCTATATTTATCTCAGGAGTGTGGAATTTCAGAATTACAAGGACAGAAAATTCTTAACACTCCTGGAATGCAAAACCAAGGTCACTGCCTGAAAGTGTGTTACTAGTCTGGCATTGCCCATCTGTTCAGTAGCCCTGGCTGCTGGAAGGCAATGGACCAATAGCATCAGTGTTCTGGGGCAAGATTGTTTTTTATTCTGGAATATGGTACAAAGCCAAGCTATACAAATGTGAAGACAAAGACAATTTCAGATGTGTAAGCTTCAGAAACTATTTGTCCACAACTTTTCTTGGGAATTTAAAAAGAGATGTGGTGAGCTAAAAGTAATAGAATCAATCTATCCCAAGACAGCAACTGCAGCAAGGCCAGAAGAACAACCAGTCCTCTTAGAAAAGTGGAAAGTATGGTTAAGGACTAAAAAATATAGAGTAATGCTCAAATTAACCCACCCCCTCCCTGAAGAATGATGGGGGCAGTTAAGAAGAGGAAAAGTAAAAAACTATATTAGATATATGTGGTCCAATTGGAATTTCTTAAAAATCATGAATTTAAACATTTGATAAGTCAAAATTTTTTAAGTTTCCATGGGTTGTCTAGTCAGTGATATAGACCCATATAAAAAGTTTAATATACTATCCTGACTATATTTGAACACTAAAGTCTTTCATGCTTCAGAGAGAACCTGAAGGGTTTTGTTTGGTTATAAGCCAGAATATTGATAGCCTTAATGTTAGTAAGTATGTATAAGTAAAGCTGTCAATTAGGAGGGGAAATTTGAAAGAATATGCAGGCAGTATTAGCTCCTTTTGCAAAGTGACGTACTAGGATTCTGTCAGAATTGATAGAAAAAAAAAACAAGCAATGTATATATATTGCTATAAAACATGAGGTGAGTGGCAGGGAACTCGGTTGATACCCTCATTACTCGGGTTCCAGATGCTAGCATGATGCCGACCAGGCTTCCCTGGACAGACAACCCCACCAATGTGTCCTGGAGCTCCGCTTCTCTAGAGCCCTTCCCCACTAGGGAAATAGAGAGGGGGGCTGGGAGTATGGATTGACCTGTCAACGCCCAGGTTCAGCAGGGAAGCAATTACAGAAGCCAGACCTTCCACCTTCTGCATCCCACAGTGACGTTGGGTCCATAGTCACAGAGGGATAAAGAATAGGAAAGCTATCATGGGAAGGGATGGGATACAGAGTTCTGGTGGTGGGAATTGTGTGGAGTTGTACCCTTCTTATCCTATGGTTTAGTCAGTGTTTCCTTTTTATAAATAAAAAAATGAAAAAAAAAAAAGAGTGCAGGACTTGGTATGTCTGAGGCTCCCAGTTCTCTGACAACCAGTGTACTAGAGAAGTTCTCTGGCTTTTCCAGAACTCCTTTCTTCTGCACCTCAGAAAGAATTTTGGCCCATACCCCCAGAAGGAGAAATGTGAGGGGGAGATGACTAGAAGGTTCTAACCCCCAGTTCCAGTAAGACCTAGAAGTTTTGTTACCAGGATTCTAGGAGGGAAGAGAATTTGGAGAACACCTGAGGAAGTCAGGCCCTGTTTCCCTTACCCAAGAGGGAAGAGGGAAAAGGAAGCACACCTGTAAAGTTATAAAAGGTATGGGTGTGGCTTGATAGAAAGTGGAGGCTGGGCCTTGGAAGTAAATGAAAATGAGTATCAGCTTCCACGCTGAGTCATCCATCTTTGCCTAAATAGCCTACATGCTTCTCTGTTTGCATGACTTTTCATTTTTTTGATTAAAAGTTGAAAGAATTAGAAAAAACCCTATGAGGAATACTTTGATAGAGTAAGAGGAAAAAAAGCTTTTAACAATGGAATAAAAATCACTTATTTAAGTCTTTTTTTTTTTAAGATTTTATTTATTTATGAGAAAGATAGGAAGAGAGAGAAAGAACCAGACATCACTCTGGCACATGTGCTGCCGGGGATAGAACTCGAGACCTCATGCTTGAGAGTCCAAGGCTCTACCACTGCGCCACCTCCTGGACCACTCATTTAAGTCTTGTAAACACAAAAAGAGAAATCATAAGTCATGGGACATATATAGCAGTTAGGAAGACTATATTGTGTCTTTGGGGACAAAATGAGTGGAACTGGCAGTGATTATGCTTACTTAGTGAAGTAAGGAAGTGATGGACAACTACTGGATGGTTTCACTCATGTGGAATATAGAGAATTGAAACAAATGAATTGAGAAAAAATATACATATATGCTCAAGCCATATCTGTGACCTTGGGAAAACGATGGTGGTTACTGCTGGAGGTGGCTAGAGATCCAGAACTTCAGTGGTGGGAGTGGTGTACAATTATAGGCTTATCTTACAATCTTGTAAATCACTAATAAAAAATATATATATATAAACATTTTTTTTGGTAGCGCAGCGGGCTAAGTGCACGTGGTGCGAAGCGCAGGGACCAGCGTAAAGATCTGGTTCCAGCCCCAGACTCCCCACCTGCAGGGGAGTCGCTTCACAGGCGGTGAAGCAGGTCTGCAGGTGTCTTATCTTTCTCTCCTCATCTCTGTCTTCCCCTCCTCTCTCCATTTCTCTCTGTCCTATCCAACAACGACGACATCAATAACAACAGTAACAACAACAAGAAAACAACAAGGGTAAACAAGAGTAAATAAATAAATATATATAAACATTTTTTAAAGAAGTGCTCTAGATTCTCCATATTTATTTACATGTAGAGAAAATATATATTTCATATGCAATAAATAAAATTAAAAAACATAAGATGAAAAATATTATACCTATTAAATTATATCCCATTTATGCAAGAAAGAAAAATGGCAAAGCATTTAGAGCATTACAGATTAGAATGTTGAGATTTGAAGATATTAATGATAGATTCCAATTAGTCTCATGAACAGATAAGTATTTTTTGTTTGTTTTTGCCTCCTGGGTTATCACTAGGGCTTGGTTCTGCCACTGTGAATCCATTGCTCCTGGAAGCTATTTCCCCCCCCCCATTTTATTCCATAGGACAGACTGAAATTGAGAAGGGAGGTGGAGCTAGGGAGGGAGAGAAAGAGACACCTGCAGACCAGCATAACCACTTGTGAAGCATCCCTCCTGCAGGTTGTGATTCGGGACTTGAACCCTGATCCTTGTGGGGTACTTGAGCTGCATACTATGTGTGCTTAATTGGTTGCACCACCACCCGGTCCTCCCTTTTTTATTTAAAATTCTTAATATTTAATTATTTTCCCTTTTGTTGCCCTTGTTGATTTTTTTTATTGTTGTTATTGATGTCATCATTGTTAGGACAGAGAGAAATGGAGAGAAGAGGGGAAGACAGAGGGAGAGAGAAAGATACCTGCAGAACTACTTCTCTGCCTGTGAAGCGACTCCCCTGCTGGTGGGGAGCCAGGGCTCGAACCGGGATCCTTATGCTGGTCCTTGCACTTTGTGCCACGTGCGCTTAACCTGCTGCACTACCGGCCAATTCTTTCTTCTTCTTCTTCTTCTTCTTCTCCTTCTCCTTCTCCTCCTCCTCCTCCTCCTCTTCCTCCTCCCCCTCCCCCTCCCCCTCCCCCTCCCCCTCCTCCTTCTATCTTCTTCTTCTTCTTCTTCTTTTTTAATGGATGGCTAACTGACAGAAGACTGAAACTTAACCCTTGGACTTTTCACAAATTCTGGTCTTTACTCCACTAGTCTTCAAATTGTGATGTGACAATACTTTGAAGTACAGAAAACAGAACTTTGTAAATAGTTTCATTTCTATTTATAAAATTTAGTAGTATAAAGCATATTAGTTTTTGAGTCAGTAATTATACAAATGTTGGGTATATGCCAGATTTTCACTTATAAAAATGTACTACCAAAAGTTCAGAGATCATAGATCATTGTTCTCATCAACTGAGCTAACTTTAGACTAAGGGATACAGACCATCTACAAAGATTAGAGGGATCTGTCTTTGTGTCCCTGTCCTTGAACTTGGATAAGGAACCCTTAAGAACCTCTAACAGTATCAGTATGGTATAATGTCTTGGTGGCTCTCTATCTAAAACCTGGAGTTGAGTCCTAGCTACTGACTTGTTATCATTACTTAATCTTTTTAAAATTTAGGCTTTGGCTTATACAAACCATTTTTGTCTTTGAAAGATCTAAATTTCTAGGGGCCAGTGGGGGCAGTCCTGAACCTTCTATAATGTTTTTGTTTGTTCTCAAGTGCACATCTTTTGTGTTATCTTTACTCTCCTCTGACATTTGTGGAACATGAATATAAAAAAAGTGGAAAAGCACCTAAGGTAGACTTGATGCATGGTGCTTAGTAAATATATACTGTATTTAATCTGGATCATAATCACTTATATACATTGTTCTTTGAAAGGTTCTTTTAAAAGAATTTGTTCATTTGTTTCCTGCTTTTCCTAGCATAGCTACAAACACCTATCACTCTCAAACTCTTACATTGTTCTTTTTTGGAGATAAGGGGTGCTCAGGAAAAGGATAGAGTTAGGTAATGCTTTTTGTCCATTTACTATTTTTTTCCAAAAGCTACCATGTTAGGATATTTCATGTATATCTTTTTGTAAGTCTTTGTATTGCCATTGTTCTGTTAACATCTCATAAAATAAGATCAGTTGAACTCAAACATTTATATGGAATCCAATTGTAATTTTAAAATAGTTATTTATGTTTGGGGTTTTTTTGCATTGTTTTTTATTTATTTTTTTATATTTACTTATTTCCCCTTTTGTTGCCCTTGTTTTTTTTTTTTTATTGTTGTAGTTATTATTGTTGTTGTTATAAATGTCATCATTGTTGGATAGGACAGAGAGAAATGGAGAGAGGAGGGGAAGACAGAGGGGGAGAGAAGGACACCTGCAGACCTGCTTTATCGTCTGTGAAGCAACTCCCCTGCAGGTGGGAAGTCAGGGGGCTCGAACCGGGATCCTTACGCCAGTCCTTGCGCTTTGTACCACGTGCACTTAACCTGCTGTGCTGCCGCACAACTCCCCCCAAAATAGTTATTTATGCTTGTATAACATGTTTAGGTCTGCTAGAAGTACTTGCATACTTGGGGGGGGGGGAGTAACCATATGGACCAAGAGAGAAAAAGAAGAAACAATAGTCCTTATTTCTGGTTTTGCTTTATTGCTGTAATTTTTTTTATTATCAATGTCTTGATTGAACTAAGTATGCTTAATATGCTGCTCTTGGAGTGAAGTAATTTAAATTCTATGTATACTTACATATATTTCTAACCTATCTCTCCCATCATGCTTCAGAATACCAACATGTCCCCACTGTCTGTGAAACTTCTTTTCTTAACCCCTAAGACATTCTTCTGTATCATGCTGGCATCACTTTTTGTGTCTAATCTTTTATACAAATGTTAATTTTGTTTTATATTTCAGAGGTTTATGTGTATGTGCGTGTGCATGTGTGTGTGTGTGTGTGTGTGTGTGTGTGTGTGTGTGTGTGTGAGAGAGAGAGAGAGAGAGAGAGAGAGAGAGAGAGAAAACACACCAGGGTATCACTCTGTTATATGAAATGTCAAGAATTGAACTAATGACCTCATATTTGAGATTCTGTTGCTTTTCCACTGTACCTCTCAGATAGTCCTAGAAGCATAAAGTAATATAGATATTTGAGGCAGGAAAAAACTTCAGTATACTTATTCCAGTAGCCTTGCTAAAGGTAGAAGTTTACACTGACAAGCCTGAAATGCCTCTTCCTTTCAAGAGAATTTTCTACATGTCTTTCACTGGTTCTATCTAATACACCCTCCTGTCAGAGAATGGCAGATAACTAATCTGTCTTGATACATTTTTTTTTCCAACCAAGGTTTTATTTGCTTTTTGCCTGCAGGTTTCTGCCATCCCTGGTAGACTTTTTTCCCCTTTCTTTTTTCCAGATAGAATGTGAGAGACAGGCAGAGGGAGACAGAAAAAAGAAGAGACATACTACTCTTCACTTCTGGTGAAGCTTCCCCTTTATTTGATGCTCCCATGTGGTGACTGGGGACTTGAACCCCAATCCTCACACATAATACAGTATGCACTCTACTGAGTGAATGATCTCCTGGCCAGGCCCCTCTTCAGAATTCTTGACGATCTCTTCCATAATAATCTCTATAGGAGGGTGAAGACCTGGAAGTAACTCAATGCTAATGTTGTGTAAGTATTAAATTGCTCCACATCATAGACTAGTTTTGTCATATCTCTGACATTTCATTTGAAAGTATAATTGCTTGGCACATTTTCTGTTTATTTGGTAGATTACTAAAGGTGGTTTATATATGTTGATTTGAAGGTATTTAGTATGATATAGTAAACTTAAGTTGTTTGATTGTAGGGGAAAAGTAGCTCTAACTCTGTTTTCTCTTGCATTTGTATCAACAGGAAGAAGGCAGTATCAAAGAAATTGCAATCACACATCATGTAAAGGAAGGACATGAAAAGGCAGATCCTTCCCAATTTGAACTTTTAAAGGTGTTAGGTCAGGGGTCATTTGGAAAGGTAGGTCATGGAATGTTCTTTTTATTTTTTAGTGATTTATTTATTCATGTGAGAGAGAAGCAGGACCTCACTCTGACACATGTGGTGCCGGAGGTTAGATTTGAGACTTCACAAATTCAAGTCTTTCAAGGGAATTCCAGTTTACTTTCCAAGTGAATGCAAAAACTGTATTCTGTTCAGTGATAGCCCTGCCTGTTCTTACTATCAAAAAATGTTTCCCAAAGCCTCTAGCTAAAAACTCCTGAATATGCAACATTTTCATTACTTTGCTTCAAATATCCCTTGTTTACCTACTTGCATACCTTAGTACTTCTGTACTGCATTTGAGTAGTATGGCATAATTACTATTATTTGCTCTAGCTAGTCCATTTCATTGGCAAGAGGAAAATTTAGAGACTGAATTCAACTTTCACATTGCAGTGCTTCCTTAACACTTGCTTTTAATAAACATTTGAAGATAGGATATTTTACAACCTTCAAAAAAACAGCACCAGTTGGGAGTCAAGTGGTAGCACAGCGGGTTAAGTGGCCTGTCTAACAACGATAACAACAGCAATAATAACTACAACAACAATAAAAAAGGGCAACAAAAGGGAAAATAAATAAATATAAAATTGTTTTATATTTATTTTATTTATTAATTCCCTTTTGTTGCCCTTGTTGTTGTTGTTTTTATTGTTGAAGTTATTATTGTTGTTGTCGTTGTTGGATAGGACAGAGAGAAATGGAGAGAGGAGGAGAGAAAGATAGACACCTGCAGACCTGCTTCACCGCCTGTGAAGTGACTCCCCTGCAGGTGGGGAGCCGGGGTTCGAACCAGGATCTTTATGCCGGTCTTTGTGCTTTGCGCCACCTGCGCTTAACCCGCTGCGCTACAGCCCGACTCCCATAAAAAAAATTTTTAAAGCACCAGTTTAGCACTCTGGTGTATTTTTAAAAGACTTTTAAAAATTATATTTATTTTCCCTTTTGTTGCCCTTGTTGTTTTTTATTATTGCTGTTGTTACTGATGTTGTCGTTGTTGGATAGGACAGAGAGAAATGGAGAGAGGAAGGGGGAACAAAGAGGGGGAGAGAAAGACAGATACCTGCAGACCTGCTTCACTGCCTGTGAAGCAACTCCCCTGCAGGTGGGGAGCCGGGGGCTAGAACCAGGATCCTTACGCCGGTCCTTGCACTTTGCATCATGTGAGCTTAACCACTGCGCTACCGCCCAACTCCCTCTGGTATATTTTAATGAAATTATTTAGCAGATCTTGACTAACATAAGTAGTTTATTACAGCTATTCATTTCTTTCAAATCCCAAATGATACTTTAAAAAATTTTTATATATATTTATTTATTATCCTTTTGTTGCCTTTGTTGTTTTTTATTTTTGTTATAGTTATTGTTGTTGTTGTCGTTGTTAGATAGGACAGAAAGAAATGGAGAGAGAGGGGAAGACAGAGAAGGAGAGAAACATAGACACCTGCAGATATGCTTCACCGTTTATGAAGTGACTCCCCTGTAGGTGGGGAGCCGGGGGCTCGAACCAGGATCCTTAAGCTGGCCCTTGTACTTCATACCATCAAATGATACTTTTAATCCAAATATAGGTGAAATACCCAGCACAATATAATGGTTGCATATTTGGGCTCTAGGTTATCCAGACTTGAGTTCAGTTTTTTCTAATACTTGTGATGTGTGCTTGAGGAACTTACCCTCTCGGAGCTCCATTTTTTTTCTCTTCTACCCAGTCTTTCCATTCTAAGCTGTCTTCTTTTCACTCTGTGCTCCCTACTACTTTGTCTCTGTACCTACTATCTTTATTAGAACCCACATACATCTGATGTAACAGATTTCTATCTCTAATCTAGATCATGTTTCTAAGCTTTGAATTCTGTGTACAGCTGCTTTTTATTTCGCTTGAAGTGTCTCAAAGTGACTTTATACTTAACATGTCTGGGGGGCAGGCAGTAGTGCAGCGGGTTAAGCGCACGTGACACAAAGCACAAGGACCAGTGGAAGGATCCCGGTTCCGGACCCTGGCTCCCCACCTGCAGGGGAGTCGCTTCAGAGGCAGTGAAGCAGGTCTGCAAGTGTCTATCTTTCTCTCCCCCTCTCTGTCTTCCCCTCCTCTCTCCATTTCTCTCTGTCCTACCCAACAATGACGATATCAACAACAATAAAAAACAAGGGCAACAAAAGGGAAAAAAATGGCCTCCAGGAGCAGTGGATTCGTAGAGACGTGCTAACTATACGCCTTGTCTTGATGCTGAATGTGAGCAACTACTAAAGCAGTATGATGAGTCGGGCAACCCAGATGTGGCCGACCATCTCATTGCCTCCCTGGATGCAGCACGCCAAACCCGCTGGCAACAATTCACAGAAAGTCTGAACTTCACCCACTCAAGTAGGAAGGCCTGGAAGCTTCTTCATAGTCTGCGTGCCGGTAGCCAACCCTCTCCCATCTCCCATCCTCCCGTATCTCCAAACTCAGTGGCCAGTCACCTAACTCAAGTTGGACGTGCTAAGATCGACCCAGTCTGGAAAAGAGAAATTTCCCATGAGTGGTCATCCCACTTCTGTTTATCTTGTCCATCTCCAAAACTCTCTCCCTTTACACTGTCTGAACTGGAAGACGCTTTGAAGAGGGTTAAACCGGGAACGGCTGCTGGCTATGATAACATCACCCCAGAACTCATTCTTAACTTGGGCCCCACGGCAAAGAAGTGGCTCACTACATTCCTGTCCCACATCTTGGAATCTGAATCTATGCCCAAAATTTGGCGTCGTGCGAAGATAATAGCTGTTTTGAAACCAAAGAAAGACCCAACACTGGCCGCCAGCTATAGACCAATTTCTCTCCTCTCCGTGTGTTACAAACTCCTTGAGAGGCTGCTTCTGTAACATATTTCTCCTCTTACAGAGAAATTCCTATCACCGGCCCAAGCTGGTTTCCGCCCAGGAATATCTACCTGCGAACAAGCCCTGGCCCTCTCAACTTACATTGAAAATGGATTTCAGAAGAATTTAAAGACGGGTGCTGTCTTTGTTGATCTCACAGCAGCCTATGACACGGTTTGGCACCGTGGTCTCCTAGTCAAGATCTCAAGATGCCTGCCTCCATGGGTGGCCAACACTATATCGTTTCTTCTCCAAAACAGAAGATTCCGGGTGCATCTGGGTGACAAGTCTAGCAGATGGAGACTTGTCTCAAGTGGCCTCCCCCAGGGCTCTGTTCTGGCTCCTACGCTATTTAATATTTACATCAATGACCTTCCAGAAACTTCTTCAAGGAAGTTCATCTACACCGATGACATCTGCTGTGCAACTCAGGCATCCAAGTTCGACATCCTCAAGGAAACACTCACGAAAGTGTAGGCACTGAGCCCCAGCAATAACCCTAGAGGCAAAAACAAAACAAACAAACAAAAAAAAAAACATGTCTGAAGCAAGAGTTGTTAACTCCCCCTGTCCCCTCTAAACTAGCCCAATTTCATTTTCTCTGCTACTATGAGTAACATTCAGTTAAATTGTCCAAAACATTGGTGGTGGGAGGGGTGGCATTCTTGACATATACTCTTGTCCCTAGCCTTCTCTTGCCCACCCCCTCCACAACAAACCTGATCTGTCAGAAAGTCTTGATGTCTTGAATCATGTTTATTCTCTCCTGTTCTACTTCAGTTCTTTCAGTTTGTGCCACTACCTAAAGAAAGACTCCTAATTGTAGCTTTCTGAGTTTATTCCTGCCTCAGATCATTATTTACGTAACAGACATGAGCTAATTTTATACTATACCCTATTAACCATCTCGTAGCCTCTATATATGTTTAAAATAAAGTCATTTTTAAATGGGAAAGACCAAAGCACCATCCTGCCATTTACAAGGTTCTATTATTATTAATAATAATTTTTTAATTTTTTCTTTACCAGAGCACTGCTTAGCTTTAGTATATAGTGGTACCAGAGATTAAAGTTGGGATCATATAGATATCTATTTGGGTTTATTCATAATACATTGCATGTTAGGTTGTCAGAAAAATCATGATGTTTTTCTGTGCAAAAATGTGTCATGGCTTTTCCCACAACCCAATACTTACAATGCTATTTCCCTGACCCCGGTTTGTTTGTTTTTTTTTTTGTTGTTGTCCTATGGATCAAGCCCAGAATTTCATGCATGTAAGGTGTGCTCTTTACCTCTTAACTACCTTCCTGATACAAGACAAATTCTATGAGTGTGAGTGTGTGTGTGTGTGTGTGTGTGTGTGTGTGTGTGTGTGTGTGTGTGTGTGTTTGGATGTAAGAGGTCTCACACATACAATTTCACTTCTCTTGTCAGAATTTCTCATTCAAGGAGAGGGACAGCGAGAGGGAGAGACACCACACTATCAGTTTCCCCTGGTATTATGGCATTTCTGTGCAGTGCTGGGCTCAAATATAGGCCATGTACATGGCAGGGCATGAGGCCTACCCAGTGAGCTAGCTCCCTGGCCACAAGAGAAATTCTTAAAATGACTAAGGAACTCTATTTGGCCCCTATTTTAATAATGTGACTTTATGTACTTTTTACTACCTGTGCTCTCATCACATTGGTTTTCTTTTCAGTCCAAACACTAGGCTCCATACCACTAGAAGGACTTTGCATATGCAGTTCCCTCTGTCTGACACACTCTACCTAACCCTTACCCCTTTCTCATCTGGGTAGCTACTTTCATGCTTATGATCTGAAGTTTTCCCTGCCATCCTGACTAGGTCATAGTTTTCTACTAAAGCCATTTTTGATATTATATGTCTCATTTCATCACACTAACTAGAGTTGTTTTCATTTGTGTATTTATTCTCTAAAGATTTGTTTACTTGTTTATTCTGAGAGTTGAAAATAAGAGGTGCAGTGAGAGAGAGACACCAGAGTGCTGTTCAGCTCTGGCATTAGGTGGATACTGTAGACTGAACCTATGGCCATGGGGACCACAAGTATGTAATGGTTTACTAATTTATTGGTTCCATGAGTGCAAGGGCCATTCCTTATACCATGTCCCAGCATAGCACCAATAGCATAGTACCTAGCATATAATTCTGGAAAGAATTAATGAGTAAATAATAGTTCTGGCCTCATAGGGTAGTAGTGAGAACTAAATGATATAAGGAATAGCACATAATATCTTCAAAGTGAATAAATTATGCAATGTATTATGTATAAATGCAAATAAATGGTTTGTTTTCTATGTTAGATTTTTAAAAAGCATAGTTTAAATTCCCAAGAGTCAGCATGCTGTTCCCCTTATTACTTTAAAAGTAATTTAAATACCTTACTATAAATAGCAAACATAAAAAATAGGGCGTCTCCTCTCTTACTCATCCTAAAAGGCCAGTCTAAGCCAAAGAAACAGATGACCTGTCAGAGCCTAGAATAGCTTCATGGGGGAGTTCGAAAGGTCAGAAATTCTTTGGTATGGAAAGATTCAATGTCATCTGGGACCCTTGCTGCTTTTGCTATACTTGGTTGGTGACTGGCCAGAAGGAACAGATTAGGAGTGCCCTTAACAGGAACACAGGACTGGGTAGCTGGCCCAGATCTTGTTACAATACCTCTGTTTGGCAAATTATTTAGCCCCTCTAAACCTTATTTTGGGAAATCATAAGATATATTGTTTAGTGGACCTACCTCTCAAAATTATGATGATCTGTTGCAATATGTGTAAAGTAGTTTTGCGACCTAAGGAAAGTGTTGAGGTACCTTCAAGGATGTGTGAAAAAAAAATTGGAATCCTCAAGGTGAATTTTTCTTGTAGAATGACACAAAGGAGTTGTTTAAGGAATAATTAAGAATGAATACATATCAGATAAAACCTGCTTATCTTTACCTATTTGAATTTATTTCTATTC
Organism: Erinaceus europaeus; assembly: GCF_950295315.1. Lineage (NCBI taxonomy): Eukaryota > Metazoa > Chordata > Mammalia > Eulipotyphla > Erinaceidae > Erinaceus > Erinaceus europaeus. The sequence goes on from NC_080185.1 coordinate 117,279,920, forward strand.
AAAATCTTAATAATCTCTGACTACCTTTAACATTTGAGCTAACAGTCTTTTATGTGTTTCAAATTTTCTGCCAAACAGTGGGAAATTTATGTACAGTTTTCATATATGAAAAGAAAAATGGGTCAGGAGATAGCTCAGTATGTAAAGTATATGCCTTACTATATATATTAGGTTCTAGGTTTGATCCCTGGCAACACATGGGTAGGAACACCATGGACAGCACCAGGGGAACTCCATAAATGCTGGAGCAGTGCTTTGGTTGCTCAGCGCTCGCTCTCTCTGTCTCTATCTATTTCCTACCCCCCCACACACATCTCTCTGCCTCTCAAGAAAGAATTTTTATTTCTTTTAATTTTTGTTATCTTTATTTACTTATTAGAGACAGCTAGAAATCAAGAGGGGAGAGGGTGATAGAGAGGGAGAGAGACAACTGCAGCCCTGCGCCACCACTCACAAAGCTTTCCCTCTGCAGGTGAGGACTTGGGGCTTGAACCTGGTTCCTTGTACATTGTAACATGTATGCTCAAGCAGGTGAGGCACCACCTGGCCCCTCAAAAAAAAATTTTTTTAAGTGCATTCAGGGAGGTGGGCGGTAGTGCAGCGGGTTAGGCACATGTGGCACAAAGCACAAGGACCGGCATAAGGATCCCAGTTTGAGCCCCCGGCTCCCCACCTACAGGGGAGTCACTTCACAGGCTGTGAAGCAGGTCTGCAGGTGTTTATCTTTCTCTCCCCCTCTCTGTCTTCCCCTCCTCTCTCCATTTGTCTGTCCTATCCAACAGCGACAACATCAGTAACAACAACAATAACTACAAAAATAAAACAACAAGGGCAACAAAAGGGAATAAATAACTATTTTAAAAATTGCATTCAGTAGTCAATTGTTATAGCAATAGAAAATTGTGATAAATGTGAATACCTATATAACACTCTTTCTGGAATCAGAAGATTGGTTTGTTAAAGATTTCTGTTTCTGGGACCAGGAACTAGCTCAGTAGAGTGTACACCCACCACATGAGAATGCCATGCAAAGAGGAAGCTTCGTGAGTGATGGGAGAGTGTTATGGTGTTTCCCTTTCTCTGTCTCTCTCTCTCTTTCTTTCTCTGTCTGAAAGGAAAACAGGAGTCCACCGGGAGAGATGGGATAATAGGTATGAAGTCCTGGACAAGTTTTGGCAGCAAAAAAATAACAATAATTTAATTAAATAAAATAAAACAAAAAAAAAAGCTTTGTCTCTGTCTATTTGGGACTTGGTAAATGGCTAAAAGAAAGAAGAAAAAGTATTGGCTTGGGAGTCGGGCTGTAGCGCAGCGGGTTAAGTGCAGGTGGCGCAAAGCACAAGGACCGGCATCAGGATCCCGGTTCGAACCCCGGCTCCCCACCTGCAGGGGAGTCGCTTCACAGGTGGTGAAGCAGGTCTACAGGTGTCTATCTTCCCCTCCTCTCTCCATTTCTCTCTGTCCTATCCAACAACGACAACAACAATAATAACTACAACAATAAAACAACAAGGGCAACAAAAGGGAATAAATAAATAAAATAAATATTTAAAAAAAAAAGTATTGGCTTATATTGACACCCTAAGTCATAACCAATATTTACAACTTGGTGATACCATATGACATATATCTTAAGGAAAATCATTGATCTATACAGTAATCAGAATCTTTCTGGTAATAAATTATTATTATAGAAGAGATTTTATTTTAACAATGGTATAGTTTGTGCTTACAAACTTTATTTTGTTTTATTTAAATACAGGTATTCTTAGTCAAAAAAATCTCAGGCTCTGATGCTAGGCAGCTTTATGCCATGAAAGTATTGAAGAAGGCCACCTTAAAAGGTAAGTGACACTACTACTAGTATTTTTCATGTTGTAGAAACAAACTGAAAGATTTGTTTAGATTCCATCTTACTGCCAGGCTACGTGTTTACATTATGAATCGATTGTTTTTACTCTCTTTAAACCAAGACTTCTCTTTTTCAGAATTTTGCTACTGTGCTTGAAATCATACCACTAATGAGAACGAGAGTTGCCATTTTATAAAGTATATACATTTTTCTTGGGCTTTAGGCAAATAAATATTTAGAAAATTAAAACTAAAGTTGATTCATCTTCAAATTAATGTAATTATTTTACTGATTTGGAAACTTACAGATTAGAGACAGAAAATAGCTTAGAGAGAGAAAATATCTTCCCTCCTTTTTATTAGTGGTTTAACAGAGGTTTACAAAATTATATTTAAAAAGTTCATTTGTAAAAACAGCAAAAATTGTTTGTTTTTATGTGTTAATTTGAGTTCATGTGTATTATATGTAAAGGAAACTGGGCAACTTAAAATGATAACAGGAAAGTAGGTAAATACCCAGTCCCTTTTAGGGAAGGCTAAATGTTGTTAAGAATCTCAATCGTCTTCTGGCCACCCAATGAGCTCTGTATCATCAAGATTCCCATTGAATTTACCTTGAATTATTCAGTATTTCTTTTGAAAAGTATCTACTTTAAAGGAAATTCTTTCTCAGAAGGCTAGAAGTGGACCTACCCTATAATCTGCAGTTCCTCTCCTGGGGATATATCCTAAGGAACCAAACACACCCATCCAAAAAGATTTGTGTATACCTATGTTCATAGCAGTACAATTTGTAGTAGCCAAAACCTGGAAGCAACCCAGGTGTCCAACAACAGATGAGTGGCTGAGTTAGTTGTGATATATATTACTCAGCTATTAAAAATGGTGTTTTCACCTTCTTCACCCCATCTTGGATGGAGCTTGAAGAAATCATGTTAAGTGAGATAAGTCAGAAGCAAAAGGATGAATATGGGATGATCTCACTCATAGAAGTTGAAAAACAAGATCAGAAGGAAAAACACTAAGCAGAACTTGGACTGGAGTTGGTGTATTGCACCAAAGTAAGACTCTGGGATGTGTTGGGAGCGGGGTTTGGGTCCTGGATCATGATGGCAGAGGAGGACCTAGTGGGGGTTGAGTTGCTAGGTAAAAAACTAGGAAATGTTATGCAAATACAAACTATTGTATTTTATTGTCGACTATAAAATTAATCCCCCAGTAGAGAGATAAAAAAAAGAGTTCTTAAAAAAAAAAGAAGAAGAATGGGAGGTTCTGAGAGATAGTTCAGCAGGTAGAGACCATGCTTTCCATGCTGAGGCCCTGGGATAAAGTACCAACATAGCATTATAGCACCATGGTCATGAGTGGTAAATCTGTGCTTCGGTGCCTCTCCTCACTTTTCCTTCCCTCTCTCAGTCACTCTTAAAGAAGTAAGAAGTAAAAATGTTGAACGGAGGGGCCAGACAGTGGCATATCTGCTGGAGCATACATTATAATGTGCAGAGATCCCTATTTAAACCCCTTGTCCTCACCTGCAGAGGAGAAACTTCAGTACTGGTGAAATTTCAGGTGTCTCTCTCTTTGCCTCTTTTCCTTCCCTCCTCTCCCAAGCCCCTGGTCCCTTCCCAATATCTCTCTGTTTCTGTCCAAAATAAATAAACTCATATTTTTTAGAAAGGAAAAATAATCTTAAAAAAAAGTTGACTGAAAAGGACACTCAGCTATACTACCATGCATGTGAGAGACTCTAGGTTCATTCCCTGGTGCCACATAAAAATAAGATTTAAAAAATCAATAAATTTATATAGAATGGTAATAATTCAGCATGTTATTGTGGAAATGATATAGGCACACAAAACAGTGGAAAATATGATAGATTTTAATGCTTTTCTTTCAGAAATATTGAGCACTTGTATGCTATACTATAAAGCAGGTATACAGAACAATGGGAAATAATGATTTCATAAATTTTGTTTCCTGAACAACTTGGAAAAAATTATTGTTTTCTCGTAAACCCTGTAACTAAAGTAACTGGTTTCTACTACTTAGCACAGCTAGAAAAGTTGCAGAGAATCATTTCCTTTCATAAAATGAAAAATAATATACATAAGAAGGCAAGCGTTATTTGGTTTATATAGCTTTAAGGAATTATGGGTCTCTTACTGTCCAAATCAAGGAGATTTTTATTATTGTGATAGTTAATGATCGTGATGAGCTATCACCTTCTGAATAAAATAAGAATCCATAAAGTAGTCAGTAGGAAGAAAACAGGACTCTTAAGATAGAATTTCAGAAAATAAATGTGGAAGAATGATCAAATTACAAATTCTTTTTTAATTTTTAAGTGTTTTTTATTTTTTTATTATCTTTATTTATTGGATAGAGACAGTCAGAAATCGAGAGGGTAGGGGAGATAGGGAGAAAGAGAGACACCTGCAGCCCTGCTTCACCATTTGCAAAGCTTTCCTTCTGCAGGTGAGTCCCGGGGACTCAAACCCCCCGGGTCCTTGTGCACTGTAACATGTGTGCTCAACCAGGTGCACCACCACCTGGTCCCTTTTTTAAAATTTTTATTAGTGATTTAATAATTACTAGCAAGATTGTAAGATAACAGGTATGATTCCGCACAGTTCCCACCACCAGAATTTCGTGTCCATCCTCTTCATTGGAAAATTCTCTGTTCATTATCCCTTTCTGGGAGTATGAACCAAAATTCTTTATGGGGAGCACAAGGTGTAAGGTCTGGCTTCTGTAATTGCTTCTCTGCTGGATATTGATGTTGGCAGGTCGATCCATACCCCCAGCCTGTTTCTATCTTTCCCTCGTGGGGTAGGGCTCTGGAGAGCTGAGATTTTGGGGCACATTGGTAAGGTCATCTACCCAGGGAAATCAGGATGGCATCATAGTAGCATCTGCAGCTTGGTGGCTAAAAAGCAGTAAGATGTAAAGCAGAACAAATTGGTTAATAAACAGAACCTAAAGGTAGGAATAGATTAGATGAAATTATGAAGGAAGAAGCTTGGAAGTCTATTTTAGGTATGCTCCAAAGGGGCCCATGACTTAAATTTTTACCTGAGCCTGATGTTTAACATGTAGGTGAACTAAAAATATTGTCTGGGAAGAGGTTGTCATAGTTTAGAATAGGACTGGAAAGCTGTATTAGGGCCAAGAGTAGCTCCCTAACATGGGGAAAATACATAAATATCACTGACTATTTATCCCGTCAATCTGAGGTATGGTCCATATATATTCCTATTTAGTATATTTAGGAGCATGTGTAGCCTCTGAGTCCCTGTCAGTCTGAGCTCACAGTTCATGATCACAGCTGAGAACAAACTGAGTACAGCCTAGAAACGACAAATTCTTAAGATATAATATACAACCTCCACCTAGACAATTTCTAAATTTTTTCTAAGGGCATAAAATAAATGATTTTGGGGCAAATGTTCCTGTTTGCTGATAAATAAATACATATAAAGCAGTTAGTCAGTACAAATGGGCCAGGTGGTGGCACACCTGGTTGAGCCCACATTACATGTACAAAGACCCAGGTTCAAGCCCCTGTTCCCCATCTGCAAGGGGAAAGCTTTGCAGGTGGTAAAGCAGTGCAGCAGGTTTTCTCCCTCTCTGTCTCTCCTTTCCTCTAGCTGCTCTCTGTCTCCGTCAAATAAATAAATAAAATATTTTTAAAAGTATTATAATCATAACTTCTACTAAATTAACCTGAGAATATAAATTCAAATAAGTTTTTCTTGCCACTAAAAGCGATCATCTAGAAATCATATAAATATTGAAAAACGGATGTGTAGAAAGCTGGTATAATATTTAGTAGGGCATTATGCAAATGAAATAATTTAAATGTAACCACAAAAATGAGCTTAATGAAAATAAGGGAACACTTAACAGATTTGCAAACCACAAGTTTATAAAATATAGATATAGTCAGTAAAAAGACAATAGAAAACTAAAAGTATTTGACTTAGTGGAATTATAAACTACGGAATAATTCTTAATGTTGTCTTTTAAAACTTATTCTTTATTTTTGTCAGAATGTTATGTGCATAGGGTTTTATAATGTAAAATGGCAGTGCTTTGCCCATCTTCCTAGCTGAATTCTTGGCCCCCAGCAACAGTGAGTTTCATCCGACTAGATGCTGCTTCTGCCATTTACTTACACATTCAGCATTTTTATATTGCAGTTCTTTGTTTTCACTTGGAGACATAATCTATTCACTTCCTAACATGGAAGATTATGATTTAGCTCTCTCATACTGCCACCCACACATAATTTCCCATTTCGCCTCCTCTCGCTAATGTTTTCATTATTATGCTCTTATAAAAAATATTCCCTGCGGAATCAGATCATATACAAGAGCAATATTTCTTTCACATCTTTGCTGTATTAAATATCCTTTCCTAAATTCCACACCCTCCTTTTCTGAGTGTATATTCTGGTTCTTGGTAGAACTCATCTTTTGTTAACAACTTCAGAAAGAATGAATGGATGGTAAACTTTATATGAGCTGGAATGTCTAAAATGTCTCTCTCTCTCTCTCTCTCTCTCTCTCTCTATATATATATATATATATATATATATATATATATATATATATATATATCTGAAAAAGTCATTGCAAAGTAGTAAAACCTTAGCAATGACCAAAACAACAACAAAAAGACTTATTTGTACAGTTATTACCAAGTGCTATCACAGACAAAAACTCGTCTTTAGTGACTAAATCTTACTATTCATTTTCACCCAAACAAGGGTGAAAATCAGTAGTACTGCATATAAAGAACTTGTGAGATAATCACTGAGAGAAAAATCACATTTTGTTAGCCTCTCACTTTATAGAGAAGATAGCAGGATGCCCCTGAACAGTGCAAAGATTTGACAGAGGTAAACTCATCTAGTCACTGCCGTGATCATGATTCCCAGGAGTCTAAATTTAAGATAAAAATAGATTATTTGCTAAATCTATTGATGGATAGTTAATCTGCGTTACTGTGCATATCTTAATATGTAATATCTTTTAAAAAATATTTATTTATTTATTCCCTTTTGTTGCCCTTGTTTTATTGTTGTAGTTTATTATTGTTGTCATTGTTGGATAGGACAGAGAGAAATGGAGAGAGGAGGGGAAGACAGAGAGGGGGAGAGAAAGATAGACACCTGCAGACCTGCTTCACCACCTGTGAAGCGACTCCCCTGCAGGTGGGGAACCAGGGGTTCGAACCGGGATCCTTACGCTGGTCCTTGCGCTTTGCGCCACCTGCGCTTAACCCGCTGTGCTATTGCCCGACTTTCAATATGTGATATCTTAAATGGTAAGCTTTGTTTAATCATTGAAAGAGATTTTGGAATCCTACTTTAAGGTGTACGAACCTAATCCAAGACTGTATGAATACCAATGAAAGCAGATGTGGGCTGGCCTAAAAGAATTATCAGTTGGCAAGGGCGATCGATAAACTTCACATAAATATAGAAAAGGACTGTTGTATACGAGACACCATAGTTGTGGTTATAGTACAAGATAATGAAAGCAGAGATTGATACCAAATTAGATAAACCAACTGGATGTGTTGGTTGAAAGATGGAGCTGCACAGACATTGATTCCTATTCCTGCTTTACTTGTTTCCAGTCACCGCTGCTAATTTCCACATTGGAAGGTAAAAAAAACAAAAGAAAAAGCTAGAATTTTTAAGATAGGGAATTTTTAACTTTTTTATCTTTATTTATTGAATAGAGGCAGCCAGAAATCAAGAGGGAAAGATGATAGGGAGGGAGAGACAGAGAGACACCTGTAGCACTGCTTCACCACTGGCAAAGCTTTCCCCCTACAGGCGGGGACCGAAGACTTGAACCCAGGTCCTGCAACATGTGCACTCAACAAGGTCACCTCCCAGCCCTTTAACTTTGTTTTAAATCCCCCCCCCTTAAATCTTTTTTCTGCATTTGCATATCTGTGGTCATCTTAAATTGAAAAGAAAACTAACCTACCTTCTCTGTCTTACCCTCCTCCCCCCAAATGTAATTTTCCTAATCTTTCTCTCTTCTTTCACACAGCAATTTAATCACTCTTACCTGAAAAATAGAAGTCATTTATGAATTATCTCTTTTGTTCTTTTTCTTCCCTGTAGGCTATGGGAGCCTGATGGCTTTTAAACTATAAGTAGGCTTCTTAGCTTAATCACTGACTCCTGACCAAGAGATAAAAGCAGGGTGGGGCAGAGATAATCCAGTGGTTATGCAAAGAGACTCTCATAGCCCCACTGCTGGGTCACTGAGGTATAGATCTTCTGACTTTCCTCCTCAGTTCTCTGTCCCCTGGTGTCAGCACAAGACCTCTCCCCCCCTCCCCCAGATTCTGAGGGCAGTAGCGATGGAGACTCACAGTTGCATTTGGTGAGTCTTAGGGGAGTCCTCTCCTCCCTTTAGCCATCCCCTTGTTGGTGAGACAGACTGGAGGTGGTGTCTCAACCGGTAAACTGCAGGACTGTTACCAGCCACTTAATCTCTCCCTAGGCTCCTCTCTGTCCACAAGCCACATGTTTGCACTCACCGGTGGTTTGGTGGGTTCCTGAAGTCGGTCTAGTCCTGTCTTGTTGCGGTCCCAGGTGGTCTCCTTTGGTATTCCTAGTTGACCTGGCAGAGGAGAGGAGAGAAACACACCTGGCAGAGGAGAGGAGAGAAAGATAATTTATGAATTTATGAATTATCTTTCTTGTTATTGAACAGAAAAAAAAATCTTTAGCAATCATTTTACCTCTTAAGTTCATCTATCTACTAATCAGTATATTAGAATTTATTCTAATCTGTTGTCTACACATTATGAACTTTTTCAAGATTTTATTTGTATTTGTATCTCTCAGAAGTAAAATTGTCTGGACCAGGTGGTGGCACACCTGGTTGAGTGCACATGTTACAATGCACAGAGACCCTGGTTCGAGCCCCCGGTCCCCACCTGCAGGGGGAAAGCTTTGCAAGTGGTGAAGCAGGGCTGCAGGTGTCTCTCTCTGTCTCTCTTGCTTCCTATCACACCCTTCCCTCTCAGTTTCTGGCTGTGTGTATCCAATAAATAAATAAAGATAAAAAAGAAGTAAATTTTTCTCTGGAAATGTTTGCTTGGTAAAAAACAACTTTGCTTAAAGGGTCAAATAATATGTTCATCCTGACTTTTTAAATTGTCAGGATTCTGGGTCCTCCCTATTTCAACTCCCCAGTGGTAAACCTCTGTTTCAATGCTAATTTGGTTCCTTCCTTTTAGTTAAAATGCCTCATTGTTCTTGCTTATATTGGTACTCCATACCTAGATTTTAGTTTGCTGGGGCTGCTACTTCCCGCCCATCTAACTTCTATTCTGCAGCTTGTGACCTGACTCTACCATGTCCCTCTCAAATCTCCCTTTTTTTCTGAATTCCTGCCAATCCTTTGTCATATTTATGGTGCTTTAGCTACTGTATATTTGAATACCTCATGTATCAGCCTATGTATAGAGGGGATATGCCAGCCACATCTCAAATGATAACACAGTTCCCATACTCAGATTATTTAAATTAGTAATTTGCTCAAGGTAATCTAAATCTTTCTAGAGCAAAAAAGTTTTTCAGTTACATCACAGTGTCTCCTCTTCCTCTCTTCCCTTCCTCCCTCCCTCAAGTTTTTTTTATATCCTTCACAATGTTTGCCATATTTTATCGATACTTAATGAGTGCTTGAATTGAGTTGATAGGGTTTATAAGGAATACTGAAAACTTCCATTGGAATGCCTCGTTTCTTAAAAGTTGTACTTTGGGCGCCATTTATTATAAATTAAATACTTATAAATGTGACATTTTAAGGCAATATTTAATATGTTCTGTGTAGTTCCTTAAGCAGAGATTTTATAAACATAAAAATTTTTCTCTGTTTACATAGTATTGTAAAAAAAATGTAGCTATTAATTTTGAAAATCCATAAAAGTAGTTTTAACTTACACAGTAAGCAAATTTTTATTTAAAATAGACATCAAAAAGTTTTTTGAAAACTGTCTCTACAAATTATTACAATGTAGCTATATGTGCAATATTTTATAGTTCGAGACCGTGTTCGAACAAAAATGGAGCGTGATATCTTGGTGGAAGTTAATCATCCTTTCATTGTGAAGCTGCATTATGGTAAGTTATAAAGCACCGAATCCTTTAACTTCTTCCCCTTCCCTGAGGGCATACAGGTATACTAACATATATAAATTCATATGTGTGTATATTTATGTCTTTAGGACACACATAATATAGCCCTGGATATTTAGCCTCATAACTACTTTGAAAAACTGTAGAAGCTTAAGCTTTTATTGCATTTAGCTTACATTATTTTAAAGCATTATAATTTCCCTATGGTAGGTGTCTACAAAATGTTCTCACCCCCAGCTTCGACCCTTTTCCAGCATTGTGCTATTCTGAAACCTTCACTTTCTTAAAGCCATTTATGTTGTTTCTCAGTAGATACTTATTATGTGTAGTTGAGCTAACCCATCCACATTTTTCTGTAGTGAAGTGACATGTTTTTTTGTATTTGTTTCATGATTGTGTAGTTCTTTTTTCTGTTGGGAATTTTTCTTGATCACATGTTTTAGAACCACTGTATTCCTGAGAGACATGAAGAAAAGCTAGCAAACATTCTAATTGTTCCGTAATATGAAACACTGAATTTAACATTTCCATAAAAATCCATTTAGATATGTGATATTGTCATTAATTTGCTAAATAGTATTTATTTGTGAATGAGTTGACCTGATAGAAGCCTAAAAAAATAAACTATTGTGGACTAAATGAAAATTTTCATTTCTTTATTTAGCTTTTCAAACTGAAGGGAAGTTGTATCTTATTTTGGATTTTCTCAGGGGAGGAGATTTGTTTACGCGCTTATCCAAAGAGGTATGTAATTATCTACTTATTTATATGTGTCCTGTTTCAATTAAAGCTTTGTTATATTTCAGTATTATTGTGTGTGTGTGTCTGTGTTTTCTGTAGTGTTTCAAATACTTTTATCAATGCACCGGGCGTTTCCTACCTTTAGAATTTATTCCAATATAAGGACTTTAAATTGATAAACTATCTTTGTCTTTTGTCCTGCTTCTTCCAGCTTATAGTTTTTGCAGAAGCAGTAGTATGTTGACAAGATATCCTTAAGCAATTACTACTGGGAAGTCAGTGTGCATTTAAAAAAACATTTTATTTCTAAGATGTCACAGTGACACAATGTGACTAGCTGTTACTTAACAAAATACAAAATTATTCCCTCCACGGTGCATATTCAGTATTCAGTGATTACTTTGATGAATAATTTTTTCCAAATTCCTTTCATAAATAAATTGTGGATAAAACATTGTAATTAGCATATTTATCTTATCTTTTTTAATATTTGAACTCTGCAGTGAAGAATTAAATAAGAATTATAGACAGAAAAAGAAAATAAAAACAAAATTTTTATTTTAGGTGATGTTCACAGAAGAAGATGTCAAATTCTACCTGGCTGAACTTGCACTTGCTTTAGATCATCTACATAGCCTGGGAATAATCTATAGAGACTTAAAGCCAGAAAAGTAAGGACTCATGCTACTAAGTTGAATACAATGTAATATAATTATTTAGGAAATTATATCAACTAAAATTATCACAGAACTACGATAACCGTTACATTAATATGCACTGAGGTGTACATTTCTGCTAATATGTATCCTCTTTTTAAAAATATTTCTGTTTTATTCTAAAGAGAGAGAGAGAGAAACCAGAGCACTGCTCAGCTCTGGCTAGTAGTACAAAGGGTTGAATCTGGAACTGTAGAGCCTCGGACATGAAAATCTGTTTTTGCATAACCCTCATGCAACCTCTCCTGCCCCTCACTTAGATATTCTCATACTTCTAAATCTCTATTAATGAAAATCATGTTGTCTTACATAATTTGCATTCTTTAATCATGGAATTTTTAATTAGGTTGAAATCTGTATTCATGTTTATTGACAACTTGTAGTTTTGTATAATTTGTTTATGTTACTCTCACCTATGCAGATGTTTTTTCACCATCATACCTACCAATGTTTTCTTTTTTGATTCCATGACAATTATTCTTTAAAAGCTTTTTCCAGGGGGCTGGGCGGTAGCGCAGCTGGTTAAGTGCATATGGCGCAAAGTGCAAGGACCAGTGTAAGGATCCTGGTTCGAGCCACTGGCTCCCCACCTGCAGGGGGGTTGCTTCACAAGCAGTGAAGGAGGTCTGTAGGTGTCTGTCTTTCTCTCCCTCCTCTGTCTTCCCTTCCTCTCTCTGTTTCTCTCTGTCCTATCCAACAACAACAGCAGCAATGATAACAAGGGCAACAAAATGGGAAAAGTAACCTCCAGGATCAGTAGATTTGTAGTGCTGGCACCGAGCCCCATGATAATCCTGGAGGCAAAAATAAAATAAAATAAAAAAGCCTTTTCCAATCCCAAAGTCAGTTATTTTTACTTTGTGTCATTTTTCACTTTTTAACTCCTACTAGAGATTTCTTGGTATGAGAGTTGACACAGAACTAACATTTTTTTATAGTTGCAGTTATCAAGAACCTATTATTTTTAAATTGTACACACTTCTATGTTTTGACTTGTTAGTGTTTTATATTTATTATTTTGAGTAACACTGTTTTTCTTATTTTAATCACTATTGGTAGAAATAATGATTTACATGGCAGTTGTCACGTGTACGTACACTTTAGTTCCCCATGAGAGGTCCTGTACACCATACCCACCACCAGTTGACATCCTCCTCAGCTACAGTACATGGGGTCTCCAACCCCATTCTAGTGTCCTTCTGTTCACCCTCTCAGAGTCCTTAGCTCAGCTACGATAGACCATGGCTAGTCTGTTTTACCCTGTATTTCACCTTCCTGTATTTCTTAAGTCCTGCTCATGAGTGAGATAGTTCAATATTTGTCCTTCAAGTTCCATTCACAATGTAGCAGAGAAGGCATCATTTATTACTACTGAAAAGCATTTCATTGTTTATATATACCACAACTTGATTTCCTGCTTTAAGGTTATAAAAAAGAGCCTTGCTCTCTGAAGACTTTTTAAATAGCTTGATAGAGATATAGTTCACATAAAATACAGTTTACTACTTAAAATGTATAATTCAATGATTAGTATGTTCATAGTTGTGCACCCGTCATCTATATCAAGAATGTGAATGTAAATTACATTAAAATAATTGCATGCAAACTTAAATTTTAGGACTGAGGTTATACAAAAAGACTTTCTTTTTTAATATATATTTATTTTCCCTTTTGTTGTCCTTGTTGTTTTCTATTGTTATTGTAGTTATTGTTGTTGCTATTGATGTCGTTGTTGTTGGATAGGACAGAGAGAAATGGAGAGAGGAGGGGAAGACAGAGGGGGAGAGAAAGATAGACACCTGCAGACCTGCTTCACCACCTGTAAAGTGACTCGAACCAGGATCCTTCCACCAACAAAAGGCTCGAAGGTCCTAGGTCGGAGGTCCCAGGTTCAGTCCCTGGCACCATCATTAGCTAGAGATGAGCAGTACTCTTGTTAAAATATAATAATGACTTATATGTTTTAAAATGCTCCTTTGGAATCCTGCTAAATCATCATTAGAAATAATGCTTTCAGGCAAGATTAGATAGCATAATGGTTATGCAAAGAGACTCTCATGCCTGAGGTTCCAAAGTCCCAGGTTTAACCCCTTGCACCACCTTAAACCAGAGCTGAGCAGTGTTCTGGTAATAAATAAATAAATATTTTTAAAAATAATTAAGAAAAGAAATAATTCTTTCACAGCTTATTTTTATTTTCATATGTTTTGCTTTAAGTTTAATATTGTTTTTATTCTCCAGCTAATCACTAAGTTTTTCTCATTATTTCCCAACTCCTTTTTTTATTGATTTAATAATGATTGACAATATTGTAGGATAAGAGGGCTACAGTTCCATAAAATTCCCACCACCAGAGTCCCATATCCTTTACGCCGGTCCTTGCATTTTGTGCCACATGCGCTTAACCCGCTGCGCTACTGCCCGACTCCCCACAGAGTTCCATAGCCCATTGGAAGCTTTCCTATTCTTTATCCCTCTGGGAGCATGGACCCAGGATCATTATGGGGTGCAGAAGTTGGGAGGGCTGGCTTCTGTAATTGTTTCTCCAGTGGACATGGGTGTTGGCAAGTCGATCCATACCCCCATCCGGTTTCTGTCTTTCCCCGGTGGGGCAGGGCTCTGAAGAGGTGGGGTTCCAGGACACATTGGTGAGGTCGTCTGCCCAGGGAAGTCAGGCTGGCATCATGATAGCATCTGCAGCTTGGTGGCTGAAAAGCGTTAAGATATAAAACAGCTGCAAATCACGTGCTCTACCCTCTGCCACTTCTGGGCCACTGAAAATACCTTAATAAAAATACTTACGCGCGCGCGCGCGCGCACACACACACACACACACACACACACACACACACATACAAGATATAAATCAGAAACCGAAAGGCAAGAATAGAGCAGATGAGATTTGGGAGTCTCCATTTTGGAAAAAGCTGGGAAGTTTATTTTAGATACAGTCCAAAGGGCTCGTGGCTTTACTTATTTTTACCTGAGCCCAACAGCTAACATGTAGGTGGGCTAAAGGTATAGGGGAGATAGTGTCAGAGTTGGAAATAGGACTAGAAAACTGGATCAGGGCAGAGAGTTGCTCCCAAATATGGGAAAAGTGTATAAATACCATTAACTGTAAACCTCACCCATCTGATCTGGGGACCATATTCAGCACAAGAGCCTGTGTAACATCTGCATCCCTGTAGATCTGAGCTCACATACCATGGTTCTAGCTAGGAACATTCAAGGCTATACTCATTTCAAGGCCCGTCTTCCTTGAGTGGCAGAGTATGTTGACCCAGCCTCCTTTTGGAGAGTGGGGTAGTCCCTCCCTACCATTGTTGTTCTACATTGAGGGGAAGGTCCTGTAAAGGCCCACAAGAGGGTTTATGCTGATGTTCCTGGTGGAGATAACCAGTGATGGTGGAGAGAGAGAACTGTTAGATGTCTAGGCCCATCATATCTGTGTGGGAATCCCAAGATTCCCTGACTAGGGCCCCGGATGATGAGGTGGCCTGGTAGTGACCAAAAGGGCCATCATTAAAGCGTGCTAGTCTCTTGTCCTTATCCAGCTTTTTTAGTCCTTACTTTATCTGACATGTTGAACATAGAGTGATTGAGGGTATTTCCCAACTTGTAATTTTCATGACAAAAAAATATGATTTCTGAGAATATAATCTTTTTTTTTCTTTTTTATTTAAGAAAGGATTAATTAACAAAACCATAGGGTAGGAGGGGTACAACTCCACACAATTCCCACCACCCAATCTCCATATCCCACCCCCTCCCCTGATAGCTTTCCCATTCTCTATCCCTCTGGGAGCATGGACCCAGGGTCATTGTGGGTTGCAGAAGGTAGAAGGTCTGGCTTCTGTAATTGCTTCCCCGCTGAACATGGGCGTTGACTGGTCGGTCCATACTCCCAGTCTGCCTCTCTCTTTCCCTAGTAGGGTGTGTCTCTGGGGAAGCTGAGCTCCAGGACACATTGGTGGGGTCTTCAGTCCAGGGAAGCCTGGCCGGCATCCTGATGGCATCTGGAACCTGAAAAGAGAGTTGACATACGAAGCCAAACAAATTGTTGAGCAATCATGGACCCAAAGCTTGGAATAGTGGAGAGGAAGTGTTAGGGAGGTACTCACTGCAAACTCTAGTGTACTTCTGCTTTCAGGTATATATTTTGCAATAGTTTATGGATATGTGTGAACATATGCTCTCTCTCACAGAAACTGGTGTATATCTAGGTTTTGGGACTTTGTTAGAAAGTGAACCACCTGAGATGGAATTAGAGTATACTATGAAAGGAAAGGTCTCATGTTGGGTAGTATGCCACCTCCCCCTGGCTTCTGCTTAACCATATGCCTATACAGGGATTTACTGATCCCATTCAAAGCTTTGGTCTATTTGCATAAATAACTTTTATATTTACATAAAGCACTCCCTCCAGGGCATTGGTGGTTCAGTGATAGGATTCTCGCCTGCTCCACCCCCTCCTTGTCACACTCTGATTTTCGCCAGTCACTTTTCTCTCCACCCTCTCTATATCACATCCTGTTTCCACCCTACTTGGAGAGTATAAAAACAGCTGCTCTTCTGATTAAAGACACTTGGAAATTGCTTTCCGGCTCCGAGAGTTCCAGAGTGTATCTCCTGCGGAAGTTAGTTCCTGATCCCTCTCCCACACAGCAGCCTAGATCGGCTCCAGTTGAGTTCTCTCCAAGCCAGAGAGCACTAGCTCGGGAAGAAGTACCCTCAGGCTATCCCGGCATCTGGCGCCCGGAACAGGGACACGTAAGCAGCAGATTTACAAGAAGACATCTTAGATAAGTACACACCTTTTGGGTATCTGCAATATTGTGTTAAGGCACTGTGATTTTTTTTCTTTCTTATTGTTTTCCTGAGATCTCTCCACCATGGAAAATCTTTTCCAAATTCTGCATTCTTTTTCCAGTATACAATTTTTATATATCTGGGACATTTTTCTCGGGGCTTCACCTTATATCCTGTTGATCATCATAGCAGCTTTTAAGGGATATATAGGGCAACCTCTCAAAAGGCTTAAGGACCTAGAGGCTGAGGTCCAAGAGATAAAGGAAGTGATCATAGAACTTAACTAGCACCTTAAAAACAAGAAGAAGCAAAGGCCTGTCGTGATCTTGACCCACCCTAATTCCTCTGCATCTTGCCCTGAGGCCCCTATTTTGGCAGACACGTGTCCGAATTCTCCTTTGGACTCCACAGCCACTTCTTCGGCCACCCCCATTTTGGCAGACACGTGTCCGGAACCTCCTGCTGCCTCCACGGCTGCTTCTTCACCCACCCCTGTTTTGACAGACACATGTCCGAATTCTCCTGTCGCCTCCAAAACCACTTCTTCGGCCACTTGTCCAGAAGCTTCCACTTCAGTGACTCCTACCGCTACACACTTATCAGAGCAAGTCCACACATTTCCAGTCAATGTTGCCCCCAATAGACAAAAACCTCAGGCCTGGTATCCATATTCCGCCACAGACCTGAAGGAACTACGCCAGGCTATCAAGGATGACAGTGTTCATGCCCCATGGACCAGGTCTATTTTACAAGGCCTGCTTCAGAACCTTAATACCCCCCCAAGGTTGGAGGGATGTAACTCGTGCTACGCTCCCAGGCCCCCTCTTCCTGCAATGGGAGGCATTCTTTCGCGATGAATGTTTACAACAATCGCGGAAAAATATTCAAAATCAGCCAGAAGGGAATTTTGATGCATTGTTTGGAACAGGCCAATTAGAAACAGGGATTCAACAGGCGGAAGCCAAGTTTCCACCGGGGTATTTCGATCAGGTACGCCTGTGTGCATTAAAAGCATGGGAGCGATTAACACCACCCATGGGAGCGGCCTCAGCCCCTATTCTCTCCCTTCAACAAGAACCTGATGAATCCCTCGCTAAATTCATTGCCAGGGTCCAGTCGAGTTTGGAAAGGAAGATTTATAATCCTGACGCTCGTTTTCTCCTCCTGCGATCCATAGTCTGGGATGGAATGCTTCCACATTTTCGACAGGCCTGTATCACTCTTAAAAACGAACACCCAGATACTTGGATTATAGCTACACAGGATCTCAGATCAAGCTCTTTTCAAGGACCTATGTTACAGGCCTATGCAGCTACCTTACATAAGCAAAAAGGGGCTTGCTTTCAGTGCGGTCGCCAAGGGCATTGGCGTAACCAATGTCCAGAAAATAGACCACGACCCTGCCTCCAGTCAGGGCAACCCCACCTCCAGACAGGGAACCGGAGACCACGAATGCCTTGTCCCAGATGCCGGGATAGCCTGAGGGTACTTCCTCCCGAGCTAGTGCTCTCTGGCTTGGAGAGAACTCAACTGGAGCCGATCTAGGCTGCTGCGTGGGAGAGGGATCAGGAACTAACTTCCGCAGGAGATATACTCTGGAACTCTCGGAGCCGGAAAGCAATTTCCAAGTGTCTTTAATCAGAAGAGCAGCTGTTTTTATACTCTCCAAGTAGGGTGGAAACAGGATGTGATATAGAGAGGGTGGAGAGAAAAGTGACTGGTGAAAATCAGAGTGTGACAAGGAGGGGGTGGAGCAGGCGAGAATCCTATCACTGAACCACCAATGCCCTGGAGGGAGTGCTTTATGTAAATGTAAAAGTTATTTATGCAAATAGACCAAAGCTTTGAATGGGATCAGTAAATCCCTGTATAGGCATATGGTTAAGCAGAAGCCAGGGGGAGGTGGCATACTACCCAACAGTCTCACCCGAGTAATGAAGCTGAAGGGTTGTCATTCCACACGTGAAGTCTCTGGACACAGTCTGAAGTGAAGCATGTTGAGGTGGCAATCGTTGCGTTGGTTAGGTTGTGATCGGCGGATGCAATATTATTTGATATGGATTGGGAGAGGCATACGGGAAAGTGGGCCCTATCCAAGGGTTCCAGGACTGGGGGAAGTAGTGGCTCTATAGTGGAGATGTGAGGTTCCTGCTGTCTTAGGGTTCAAAAAGACAATCGATAGTTAATGTTATTATCACATTATTTGGTAATTGGGTTAACTTTGAAAAGTCCTTTTGTTAGGGTTTGCTGTACAGTACCCAGTATCCTTTACTGTGCTATTGGTTGCTTCTGATCTACTTGGTCTAGGCTTTTGAGAGAGTCTGCATATCAATTACACAGCCTATATATTGAAAAGATTCAGTTTGTGTTTTGAAAAACTTCGAGACATACAATTAATTTTCCCCCTCTCGTATTAATTAACTAGTGATGTATATGACTACATTTTACTAGGAGTGTACATAAACACCATTCCCACCACCAAAAGACTGTGGCCTATCCCTCCCACCCACTCCCACCCCCCACTGGCCCCGGAAGCTGCATGTCTACCCCTCACCACAGGGTTTTTACTTTGGTGCCCTACTTACAATTTGGTCAGGTCCTGCTTTTAGTTTCCCTTTCAGATCTTCTTCCTCAACTTCTGTTGATGAGTGGGATCATCCCATACTCATCTTTATCTTTCTGACTTAGCTCACTTAACATAATTCCTTCTAGCTCTGTCCAAGATGGGTCAGAGAAGGTGGGTTCATTGTTCTTGATAGCTGCATGAGAATATAATCTTAAGAAGAAAAAAATTCCTATGAACATAAGATTAAACATTTATAATGATACGTATATTGGTATTTCCTATACTTTTTAATTTTATTTATTTATTCCCTTTTTGTTGCCCTTGTTGTTTTATTGTTGTAGTTATTATTGTTGTTGTCATTGTTGGATAGGACAGAGAGAAATGGAGAGAGGAGGGGAAGACAGAGAGGAGGAGAGAAAGATAGACACCTGCAGACCTGCTTCACAGCCTGTGAAGCAACTCCCCTGCAGGTGGGGAGCCGGGGTTCGAACCGGAATCCTTATGCCGGTCCTTGTGCTTTGCGCCACCTGTACTTAACCCGCTGCGCTACAGCCCGACTCCCATATTTCCTATACTTAATTGAATGTATTTATTGTATACCATAGTATTAATCATGATCGTAAAATTTATATATATATAAAGTGTGGGATCTGTCATAAGATCAAATGTAGATTAAGATTGCTTATAGTGAGATTTTTCATGTAGCTGTCAAGATGACACATTTAACTATTAAGTGGCACTTTAATTGTCCTAATAAATACCACCCTACAGAATTTGGGAGAAATTTTAATTGTAAGACAGATATTTTAGGCACTGGAAGGCGTTTTCTAGCTTTTTTATACTCAATAATGACTGCAGCACCTCATCGATGTGAGTCATGCACTCTACCACTGAGTTACCTCCCTGAACTCAGTTTATTATTTTATTTTTTTATGAGAGAGACTAAAACACTCTTCTATCCATGGAATTCCACTTGTTTTTGTCTTTGTTACTCCTTTTTTTTTTTAAATATTTTTCCCCTTTTGTTGTCCTTGTTGTTTATGTCTTTGTTACTCTTTCATGCGGTGCCAGGGATTAAATCCAGGGCCTAAAACATGTGCTCTACCAACCTCCATAGCTTTCAGATTCCATTTTAACAAGATCTCTGTAATAATAAATATGGTTGAGGGGCCTGGGTGGTGGCGCACCTGGTTGAGCGCACACATTGCAATGCGCAAGGACCCAGGTTCAAGTCCCCAGTCCCCACCTGCAGGGGAAAAACTGCACAAGTGGTGAAGCAGTGCTACAGGTGTCTATCTGTCTCTCTCCTCTATCTCGCCTTCCCTCTAGATTTCTGTCCATCTCTATCCAATAAAAAAGATCATATATATATGTGTGTGTGTGTGTGTGTGTGTGTGTGTGTATATATATATATATGGAAATAATTGGTGATGGGATCGTGTGTGTGTGTGTGTGTAAAACAGCATGTTTCTGGAAGTTTTGTTTGGTATTTTGGGCTGTTTGGTTTTGAGTACCTAAGACAATAGCACCAAATTCAGCAGAGAGAAAGAGTGAGAGTATTTTACATGAAAGCTCTACACATAATTGCTACAATTAAGAAATGAATGATTCAGAAGACTGCTCTCTCAGGAGCAGATTGTGAGATGATTTACCACTCATCTTGATAAATTCATAGGGATGTCTCAGATATATGAACTGTTCTTTCCATCTCCTCAAGTTATAATTTGATGTATTTGCAGTGTTGATAGGAATATAATTATTAATAGTTTAAAGGGAATTTGATTAAAGGTTGGATTTTTTAAAAGTATTTATCTGTTCAATTATGAGAAAGAAGAGAGTTCAAGAACAGAGCATCACTCTGGCACAGGCAATGCCAGAAAAGACTCGAGACCTCATTCTTGAGAATGCTTTATTCATTCCACCGCCTTTCAGGCAGCTACAGTTGGGTCTTTCAAAGATAAAGAATGGATGTGGTTGCCGACACTTTTGTGCTTCCAAAACTATGTGAAATTATTTTACTGTGAGTTGTGCCATTCACAGCACGGTAGTCATAACTTATTCTAAGGAAGCCCAGAAGGACCAAACACCCCCATCTCAATTTAGACCTGCAATTGGTGTCCCACAACCTTCAGCAGAGCCCATGTAAATGAGTTAAGTCCTTAAGTACTAAAAAAAATTGTCTCCTGGGGAAAACTAAAATGGAAATTAAACTTTTAAAAAAGACGCTTGTTGCCGATGGGAAATAGCTCAACTGGCAGAGCTTGGGACTTGCATGCTTAAGGCTCTGCATATCCTAGGGTAGCACTTTGGTTTTTCTCTTTCTCATGTGAAACTCTCCTCTCTGCCTCATATGAAATAAATGAAACAAATCTTTTGAAATGCTTTGGCTTAGAGCCTGGTGGTAGCGTACCTGGTTGGAAGTACATGTTACCATGCCTAAGACCCAGGTGCAAGTCCCCAGCCCCCACCTGTAGAGGGGAAGCTTCACAAATGGTGAAGCAGTACTACAGATTCCCATTCTGTCTGTTTCTCTTTGTCCTGTCAAGTTTTTAAGAAATAATAAATAGAACAAAATTTAAAAGTCAGTGTTTTATTTTTTTAAATACTTATGCTCTAGAAAGGATGACTTTTTTTAATTGCCTAGTTTTATTATTTTTTTTTCTGTCTTTAGATCTGCCTTTTGTGGATTTATTACATGGAAGGGTATATGATTCTACTATACCTAACAAATCCCTTTTAATTTTCCAAATGTGTTGGCCAGTCTATTCTGTAATCAAGATGAGTAGTTTTTCTTAACCAGTCCCTTTTATGAACAAGACTTTAAAAATATGTTTTGTGAATTAAAAAAAAAAACATGTTTCATAGTCTAGGAGATTAATAGCAGTAGCTCATGGAACTTGCAGTCAGCAAGTTATTAATTCAGTTCGTGATAGTGCATGTACCTCAATGATGCTCTGGTGTTCTCTCATTCATATTCTCTCTCAAGTAATTTGCTCTACTAAACTACCCTCCATGATAAACTTTATTGTAATCATATAGTTGAATTTATGATATAGGAGTGGTGGGTAAAATTTATTGCAGTGGCTCAGCCAGTGGAGCATACATATTACAGTGTGCAAGGACCCAGGCTCAACCCCCCAGTTTCTACTAGTGTGTGTTGGGAAGAGCTTCACAAGTGGTGAAGCTGTGCTGTAGGTGTGTCTATATATGTGTTACCCTTCCCTCTTAATTTCTCTCTGTTTCTATCCTAAATAAACTTTGTTTCTTTCTTTCATTTATTTATCTATTTTAAACCAGAGCACTGCTTAGCTCTGGCTTATGGTAATGGGGAAGATTGGATCTGGGACCTCAGAGCCTCAGGCATGAGTGCCTTTTTAAAAAAAATTTTTATATTTATTTTCTCTTTTGTTGCCCTTGCTTTTTTTAATTGTTGTTGTAGTTATTGATGTCACTGTTAGATAGGACAGAGAGAAATGGAGAGAGATGGGGAAGACAAAGAGGGTGAGAGAAAGATAGACACCTGCAAACCTCCTTCACCTCCTGTGAAGTGACTCCCTGCAGGTGGGGAGCTAGGAGTTCGAACTGGGATCCTTAAGCCAGTCCTTGTGCTTTGCGACATGTGCTTAACCCACTGCGCTACCGCCCGAATCCCTAGCATGAGTGTCTTTTTGCATAACCATTATGCTATCTCCCTAGCCCTCTATCCTAAGAAAATAATTAACAAATTAAAATTTTATTAAAATAATATTTGGCTTGCACATTTTTCATTAGAATAAGAAGTAGGTGAATGCTCATATAATGGAGTAAATTTGAACATAAATGAATACACTAAAATGCCTATCCAGATATATAGTTATTTTTTTTCCCTCCAGGGTTATTTCTGAGCTCAGTGCCTGCACCATGAATCCACTGCTCCTGGAGGCCATTTTTCCCTCTTTTTGTTGCCCTTGTTGTTGTTGTAGCCTCATTGTGGTTATTATTATTGCCATTGTTGATGTTGTTTGTTGTTGGATAGGACAGAGAGAAATGGAGAGAGGAGGGGAAGACAGAGAGGGGGAGAGAAAGATAGATACCTGCAGACCTGATTCACCACCTGTGAAGCGACTCCCCTGCAGGTGGGGAGCCGGGGGCTTGAACCAGGATCCTTATGCCCGTCCCTGCGCTTTGCGCCACATGCGCTTAACCCACTGCGCCACCGCCCGACCCCC
The DNA here is from genome assembly GCF_950295315.1 of Erinaceus europaeus. Classification (NCBI taxonomy): domain Eukaryota; kingdom Metazoa; phylum Chordata; class Mammalia; order Eulipotyphla; family Erinaceidae; genus Erinaceus; species Erinaceus europaeus. The sequence continues at coordinate 117,302,987 of NC_080185.1, forward strand.
CAGATATATAATTATTGACTGATACTATAGCTATTACTACTCTCTATGACTCTTTACTGATACTGCTCTCCGCTCAGATAATTGCTAGGGCCAGAAATCTGAGTGTCTTTTCTAATTGCCTTTCTTTATCGTGACCCATATCTAATAGATCACTACATACCTTTTATTTTTACCTGTAAACTCTTCTCAAATTGCAGATCTAGTTATGTCTACCTTATTTGCACATAAGCCTTTTATGATCTTTAGTGCCCTTCAGAAAAAGACCAAATTATTAAAGTCTTACTGACCTTTTGTAGACTGGCCCTATTCATTCACCATATATTTCTTATTTGTACTATCAGATACTCTTGTCAAACCTCTCTGAACTCAGTTTATGAGAAAGAGAAAGCTGACACACAACCACAGAATATGAGCTCAGATCTACAGGCATGCAGAGGTCACATAGGCTCCTAAGCTGAATATGGGCCCCAGATCACATCAAATCGATGGGGTTTACAGTCAACAATATTTATACACCTTTCCCATATTTGGGAGCTACTCTCTTCCCTGATCCAGCTTTCTGGTCCTTTTTCCAGCCATGACATCATCTCCCCAGACAATAACTTGGATCCACCTGCATATCAGATGTCAGGCTCAGGCGAAAAGGAAAGGAAAGGAAGGGAAGGGAAGGGAAGGGAAGGGAAGGGAAGGGAAGGGAAGGGAAGGGAAGGGAAGGGAAGGGAAGGGAAGGGAAGGGAAGGGAAGGGAAAGGAAAGGAAAAACTAGTACAGCCATAGGCCCTTTGGAATATAACTAAAATATGCCTACTAGCTATCTACAAAATGGAGCCCCCCCCCCCAACTCTTCATCTGCGCTATTCCAGCCTTTAGGTTCATGATTAATAAACCATTTGTTTTGCTTTGTATGTTAACTCTCTTTTCAGCCACCAGGTTCCAGGTGCTAGCATGATGCCAACCAGAATTCCTTGGACAGACAACCCCACCAGTGTGTCCTAGAGCTCTGATTCCCCCAGAACCCTTGCCCAATAGAAAAAGAGAGAGGCAGGCTGGGAGTATGGATCGACCTGTCAACACCCATGTTCATCAGGGAAGCAGTTACAGAAGCCAGACCTTCCACCTTCTGCATCCCACAGTGACCTTGGGTCCATACTCCCAGAAGGTTAAAGAATAGGAAAGCTATCAAGAGAGGGGATGGGATATGGAATTCTGGTGGTGGGAATTGTGTGGAGTTGTACCCCTCTGATCCTATGGTTTTGTCAGTGTTTCCTTTTTATAAATTTTTTTAAAAAGCTGACAAAAAAGTAGTAAAGGATTGTTCTGTGGTAATCAAAGAAAGTGATGTGTTGAGATGATTTTAGGTCTTTGTACAAGTCATGTCAGGAAAAAAAGCTATTAAAGAATGATTGAATCAGATGCCTTTAAAATGATCAATAAAATGTCTGCTAAAATACATTTTACTTAAGTCTATAAATTTCTGTTGACTTGAAAAGATTTTCTCACTTTGTTTTCTTTCAGCATACTTCTTGATGAAGAAGGTCACATCAAGTTAACAGGTAAAAATCCTCATTTATAAAATGCTCTGTCCTGTATCATTTCCATTAAGGTTGATGACACTACAAATATTGAACAACATCTTACTTCATGTGAATATTATTGTTGAACTTTCACAAATGCTATATTTATTTTGCAGATTTTGGCCTAAGTAAAGAGTCTATTGACCATGAAAAGAAGGCATATTCTTTTTGTGGAACTGTGGAATACATGGCTCCAGAAGTAGTTAATCGTCGAGGTCATACTCAGAGTGCAGATTGGTGGTCTTTTGGTGTGTTAATGGTAAGGTCTTAGGTACTTTTAAAACAAGTCCGTAGTGAATTAGTAGAAATACAAATCACTTGTTTTATTATATATCAATTTATAGAACTTCATTGTAATTAAGATGATTTTTTTTAATCTTCTGGTCTTGAGAGTTCATATTTACTAATGCTTTTTTTTTTTTTTTTGCCTCTTTTGTAAAAGTTTGAGATGCTCACTGGTACACTACCTTTCCAAGGAAAAGATCGAAAAGAAACAATGACTATGATTCTCAAGTAAGTATTCCCAAGTGGATATATTTTCATGAAATTTAAAATTAAATGTTTCAGGATTTAAAAATGAAAGTTTAAAGTACCAACTATAGTGTAAGAAATTCATGGATACCTGACTTCTTTGGGCAGAGGACTCCACCATGTGTCTTGGAGCCCCACCTCTCCAGATCCGTGCCTCATAGGGAAAGAGAGAGATAGGCTGGGAGTATGGGTCAACCTGCCAAAGCCCATTTTCAGCAAAGAAACAATTACAGAAGCCAGACTTTACACCTTCTGCACCCCACAGTGGTCCTGGGTCCATGCTCCCAGAGGGATAAAGAATAGGGAAGCTATCAGGGGAGGGGATGGGATACGGAGATCTGGTGCATTGGAAAAACAGAAAAAATGTGCTGTAAAACCTCTTATGGGGGTAGGTAGCGTAATGGTTATGCAAAGAGACTTTTTTTTTAAATTTTTTATTTAAGAAAGGATTAATGAACAAAAACATAAGGTAGGAGGGGTACAACTCCACACAATTCCCACCACCCAATCTCCATAACCCACCCCCTCCCATGATAGCTTTCCCATTCTCTAGCCCTCTGGGAGCATGGACCCAGGGTCGTTGAGGGTTGCAGAAGGTAGAAGGTCTGGCTTCTGTAATTGCTTCCCCGCTGAACATGGGCGTTGACTGGTCGGTCCATACTCCCAGTCTGCCTCTATCTTTCCCTAGTATGGTGTGTCTCTGGGGAAGCTGAGCTCCAGGACACATTGGTGGGGTCTTCAATCCAGGGAAGCCTGGCCAGCATCCTGGTGGCATCTGGAATCTGGTGATTGAAAAGAGAGTTAACATACGAAGCCAAACAATTTGTTGAGCAATCATGGATCCCAAGCTTGGAATAGTGGAGAGGAAGTGTTAGGGAGGTACTCACTGCAAACTCTAGTGTACTTCTGCTTTCAGGTATATATTTTGCAGTAGTTTATGGGTACGTGTGAGCAAAGAGACTTTCATGCCTGAGGATAAGCCAGAGCTGAACAGTGCTCTGGTTATTTTAAAAAAATAAATAAATAAATAAACCATACTTCTCGTACTATACTCATTAGTGATCTTCAGGTTGCTAAATCCAATGGCAGGTTTTCAGAACAAAGGCACTGTATCATGTGTTCAAACCGCAAATGATTGAGGTCTTACTTTTTGTATTTTGGATGCAGTGTGAACAAGATCAACAAACCTTCTGTGGTTACACAAAGCTTGAAAGCTGGGTGGGGCATTAGGAATTAATATTTAAACAAAAATATGATTTTTTTCTATAACAACGGGAACAATTGGGATAATAAACCAGAATACTTGAAGTGTGAGTATAGGGATAGGAAACAGGAGTCATTTTAGTTGTTAGGAAGCTTTTCCTAGGGAGTTTTTTTTTCCCTTCTATTATTGGGGGTTAATGGTTTACAGTATAGTCTTTAACACATAGGCACAAGTTCTCAAATTCTCATGTCCTCCCTGAGGAGTTTTTGATACCGTTGGCTATTCCCTCACCTTTTAGCGTTTTCCAATTCATATCTGTTTCCCCTACTTCTAGCCACTTCTCTTTTGGTCTCTTGCTTGACCATTCCATCTCCTGTTTTCATTGGTTGGATTATAAAATTTCCAAACACAAAAAGAGTGTGTGTGTGTGTGTGTGTGTGTGTGTGTGTGTGTGTGTGTGTGTGTGTGTGATCACTAGTAAGAATACTTTGGCATTGTCTAATACCATTCCTTAACCTAGTTATTTCCTCCACAGCCCTCTTTGCAATACCAAATCAAGTATACACATTTTGTTCTGCTTTGTCTCTTCAGCTTCTATTCATGTAGAGCAGTTAATTGAATTCTAAATTTATCTTATCAAAGGAGACCACTTCTCAGTATCTGAAAGAAAGATATGAAAATGATTTTATCACTTAACTAAGGGAGACTGTTGCTAGTCTGGTAGAGGCTTTCTAAGAGGGGGTGACCACTAGTCCTACAGGCTTTAGGGAAAGAATTGACCAGATTTCAGGGCCATAAGTGAGCTAACTTGATGTATAAAAGGGTGGTGGTGGTGGTAGAATTTACTGATTGTTGACATTTAAGTGTAGTTGATTTAGTTTTAATTTGCTTTGTACATGTGTGATACCACTGTTCCTAGGAGAGCTTTTTTTAAAAAAAAAAATCTTTTGATATGATAGAGAGACAGACAGACAGACAGACAGACAGAGACAGACTGACTTACCACAACACCACTCAGCCATTCATGGAGGCTGGGCCTCAAATACAGGGCCTCGTTCATGGTAAAACACACATACTCTACCAGTTGAACTGTCTTTTTTTTAAATTTTCTTATTGGGGAATTAATGTTTTACATTCAACAGTAAATACAATAGTTTGCACATGAATAACGTTTCCCAGTTTCCCATATAACACTACAACCCCCACTATGTCCTCTGAATCCTTCTTGGACCTGTATTCTCCCCACCCATCCACCCCAGAGTCTTTTAATTTGGTGCAATACGCCAATTCCAGTTCAGGTTCTACTTGTGTTTTTTTTTATTTTTTTTTTATTTTTTATTTTATTTTTTATTATTGGGAAATTAATGTTTTACATTCAACAGTAAGTACAATAGTTTGTACATGCATAACAGTCCCCAGTCACCCATATAACCCACCCACCCCAGAGTCTTTTACTTTGGTGCAATACGCCAATTCCATTTCAGGTCCTTCCTCATTGGTTAATGGATGTTTTCCAAAACAATAGATTTCCCCTTATCAATCTTGAAATAAGGTTCAAACAAGAAAAATAGAATAAATGCCTAATTCTCAACTATTTCCTATTGTCAGAGCCCTAGTTACTTCCAAAGGGGTGTTGTCCAGTGAGTTGAATTTTTATATTAGTTTTCACTGTAATAAACTTGGACTTAATCATCAGTTTGTTTCTGAAAACTGCATTCATTCTTCTTAATATCCTTTTTTTCTTTCTGTATGCCCTCTTTATAAATATTATTTTCCTGGGAGCCAGGAGATAACATCTGGTAAGGTGCATGCCATACCATGCTTGAGAACCTGGCTTTGAGTGCTGGTACCAGTTGTAAGTACCATGTACTGCACTTGAGGAGCTCCATGCATGGAAGAACAGTGCTGTAGTGCCTCTCGTCTATTCCATTCTCTCCCTCTTTCCCTTCCCCCTTTAAAATACAAAAAAAAATTAGAAGTTGGTTGGGCCTGGGAGGTTGCTCAGCAGTAATATCAGATAGGACCCTGGACCTACATAAAAATAAATGGATGTCGTTCCATATCTGATAGATATGCATTTCTCTCCCTCTGTACTCATTTTGATGGCTAGTCTCAGTCTTTTCCATAAATACTCTCAACTCTTGTTTTAGCTTATCAGAATCCAGACCTGTATTTCTATGTACTCACTTACGTGGCTCTCCTAAAATACATGGCATACATAACTTAACATCCTCTGTTTGTTGTCCTTTCCTTTTTATACTCCAAATAAGTAACAGTTATGTTCTCCGTCTTCAGAAAGTGGTTATAATAGTATTCCGCAAATTGCCAAAACAATCTTGAGAAAAAAGAACAGAACCGGAGGCATCACACTCCCAGATCTCAAAGTGTATTATAGGGCCATTGTCATCAAAACTGCTTGGTACTAGAACATGAATAGACACACTGACCAGTGGAATAGAATTGAGAGCCCAGAAGTAAGCCCCCCACACCTATGGACATCTAATCTTTGACAAAGGGGCTCAGACTATTAAATGGGGAAAGCAGAGTCTCTTCAACAAATGGTGTTGGAAACAATGGGTTGAAACATGAAGAAGAATGAAACTGAACCACTATATTTCACTAAATACAAAAGTAAATTCCAAGTGGATCAAGGACTTGGATGTTAGACCACAAACTATCAGATACTTAGAGGAAAATATTGGCAGAACTCTTTTCCACATCAATTTTAAAGACATCTTCAATGAAACGAATCCAATTACAAAGAAGACTAAGGCAAGCATAAACAGATGGGACTACATCAAATTAAAAAGCTTCTTCACAGCAAAAGAAACCACTACCCAGGGAGTCGGGCTGTAGTGCAGTGGGCTAAGCGCAGGTGGCGCAAAGCACAAAGACCAGCATAAGGATCCCGGTTCGAACCCCGGCTCCCCACCTGCAGGGGAGTCGCTTCACAGGCGGTGAAGCAGGTCTGCAGGGGAGTCCTTCACAGGAGAAGCAGGTCTGTCTATCTTTCTCTCCTCCTCTCTGTCTTCCCCTCCCTCTCTCCATTTCTCTCTGTCCTATCCAACAACAACAACAACAACAATAATAACTACAACAATAAAACAACAAGGGCAACAAAAGGGAAAAAATAAATAAATATTTTAAAAAATTTTAAAAAGAAAGGAAAAAAAAAAAAGAAACCACTACCCAAACCAAGAGACCCCTCACAGAATGGGAGAAGATCTTTATATGCCATACATCAGACAAGAGTTTAATAACCAACATATATAAAGAGCTTGCCAGACTCAATAACAAGACAACAAATAACCCCATCCAAATATGGGGGGAGGACATGGACAGAATATTCACCACAGAAGAGATCCAAAAGGCCGAGAAACACATGAAAAAATGCTCCAAGTCTCTGATTGTCAGAGAAATGCAAATAAAGACAACAACAAGATACCACTTCACTCCTGTGAGAATGTCATACATCAGAAAAGGTAACAGCAGCAAATGCTGGAGAGGCTGTGGGTTCAAAGGAACCCTCCTGCACTGCTGGTGGGAATGTAAATTGGTCCAACCTCTGTGGAGAACAGTCGAGAACTCTCAGAAGGTTAGATTTAGACATGGACGTACCCTATGATCCTGTAATTCCTCTCCTGGGGATATATCCTAAGGAACCCAACACATCCATCCAAAAAGATCTGTGTACACATATGTTCTTGGCAGCACAATCTGTAATAGCCAAAACCTGGAAGCAACCCAGGTGTCCAACAACAGATGAGTGGCTGAGCAAGTTGTGGTCTATATACACAACGGAATACTACTCAGCTGTAAAAAATGGTGACTTCATCATTTTCAGCCGATCTTGGATGGACCTTGAAAAATTCATGTTAAGTGAAATAAGTCAGAAACAGAAGGATGAATATGGAATGATCTCACTCTCAGGCAGAAGTTGAAAAACAAGATCAGAAACGAAAACACAAGTAGAACCTGAAATGGAATTGGCGTATCGCACCAAAGTAACAGACTCTGGGGTGGGTGGTTGGGGAGAATACAGGTCCATGAAGGATGATAAATGACATAGTGGGGGTTGTATTGTTATATGGGAAATTGGGGACTGTTATACATGTACAAACTATTGTATTTACTGTTGAATGTAAAACATTAATTCCCCAATTAAAAAAATAATAAAACCATTTAAAAATATATCCTTGTTTTTAGAGAAAGATCTTTTACTGAGTTGCTTGTTTTTGTTGTTGCATTGTATTATTTCTTTGTAAATTTTTTATGCGATCTCTTGTCAGATTTGTGATGTGCTAGTATTTTCTCCTAAAGGCTAAGTTGCCTTTTTATTCTTGTGGAAGTTTCTTTCAGTGTGGAGAGACTTTTAAATCTGATGTAGCTCCATTTATTTATTTATACTTGTTTTACTTTCCCTTGCTAGTGGGGTTGTCTCCAAGTACATCTCTGACATGAAGTTCCTAAGGTTTTTCACCTGTTTCTTTTATGTATGTTATAATTTCAGGTCTAACATCCAGGTATTTGATTCATTTTGAGTTAATTTTGGTGTATAGAGTTATTAAGTGATTGTCTAGTTTCATTCTTCTATATGGGACTGTCCAATTTTAAAAAGAAATGAACTTTTTAAAAAAGAAATGAACTTTGGATGCATACAACTTAGATGAGTCTTGAGGATTTTGCTGAGATTTTTAAAAAAGGTTGCATGCTGTTTGAAAACGTTGATACTGTCTTCTTAAAGTGACAGAATTATAGAAGTAGAGAACAGACTAGTAGTTGCCAGGGGTTAGGAAGGAGGAAAGAAGGGAACTAGGTGTGGTGATCAAGGGAAGCGTGCAAGGGATCCTGGTGATGGATAACTATTCTGTATGTGTACTGTGGTAGGAGAGCTGGATCTGCACAGGTAGTCAGGTGGCAGAGAGATAAATATACACAACTGTAAATAAGGGTAATTGACGCCTGGATTATCTTTGTGAAGAGATAGAGTGTATCAATGTTATATCCTGACCGTGATACTATATTGTAGTTTTTTATAATGTTCTTATTGGGGAACCTTGGTAAAAGTACACAGGTCTCTGTTTCATTTCATTGCAACTGAATGTGAATCTTTACTTGTCTCAAAATAGAAAAGTTTGAATGTCTTAATAAAAATACAGATACCTCCAAAAATAAAATATTATGTTAATTTATTATATAGAGCCAAACTTGGGATGCCGCAGTTTTTGAGTCCTGAAGCACAGAGTCTTTTAAGAATGCTCTTCAAACGAAACCCTGCAAACAGATTAGGTACTAATTTTAAGTTGATTTCTTCCTTTTGTGTGTTTCTTGGTATTTGTGACTTTTTTTTATCGTTTTATTGGATTGTTCATGTTTTATAGTACAATTGTTGACACATGGGTACAACTCTCATCTCCCCCGATAGGTGTCTGTAGAACACATATTTGGAATTTTTTGGGGGGATAGACATTTGTATTGTAGGATCATGAAATATTATAAATCACTACATATATAATCTTAATGCCTCCTTAAAACAAAATTACCATTTAATCATAGCTGGTTAATTTTGATAGGTGCAGGCCCAGATGGAGTTGAAGAAATAAAAAGACATTTATTTTTTTCAACAATAGATTGGAATGTAAGTATAGAATAAATACTTGAGATAATATATACATATATATATATTATTTACAAATATGAAAATCTTTCTTTTTTTTCTCTAGAAACTGTACAGAAGAGAAATTCATCCACCTTTTAAACCTGCAACTGGCAGGCCTGAAGATACTTTCTATTTTGATCCTGAGTTTACTGCAAAAACTCCCAAAGGTAATAGGAAAAATCCAAGTATGATACTGTAGTCTTGTTTGATCAGAAAATGTTTTCCAGTTCGCTCTGCGCTGCCTTCGTAGCTCCCCATTCATACTATATATTACCTGTTGTGATAACTATGTAGCAATTCTTGCAGCACTACCACAAACCAGATTTGAGCAATGCTCTGATTAAAAATAAATAATAAATGCAAGAGCAAAACATATGTGAATATAGTATACATAAATTTGAAAATACACAATAATGTGTTAACTTTTTCTCAATACAATTTGTCCTGATAGAGGGAAAAAAAATTCCAGTCAAGCAGTTCTCTACTGCATTGTGCCCAAGTAATTTCTGTTAGCACAATTCTTAAGAATAATACCATCACATTGGTTTAAAATTCACAAAATATCGGGGCGTCAGAAAAGTCACATTTTTCATAGAGAAACATAAATGAAAATGATGTCATGACTTTTCTAACAACCCAATAATATGTATTACTGAGAATACTGGTTATATTTTTTAGGCTCCTTATAAAGTTGATTTTAGTAGATTTATCTGTTCTGCTTACCTTTTAGCCTTTATAATATGTTTTGTACAAATGTATATTAGTATGTTTTATGTGTAATTTTAAATAAGTATGCCTGTAATTGTGTGTATGTTTTGTTGACACATTTTTATACTTTCACTCTATAGTGAACATTAATTATATTGCTAAATAATTTTTCTGTATTTGCTAATGATAATAGATATCACATAAAGATTTTAAGTACCAATATACATCATGTCCTAAAATATATTTCAAAAATTACATGCCATGGACCAGAGAAATAGCTCACCTTATAGAGTGCCTACATTGCCATGCATAAAACCTAGGTTTGAGCCCCAGCTTCACATGGGAGGTGCTGTGACAATAGAGGATGCTGTGAGGAGGGAGGGAGGGAGGGGGAGGTTGATTTTGTGTGTGTGTGTGTGTGTGTGTGTGTGTCTAAATGAGAAAAAAAAGGTCCCAGAACAGTGAAACAACACATGCATTAGTCCCATTTTCTATCAGCATTACCACCCACCACTGCCCCCAAAATAAACTACATATCATGATTATCCTAGAATTTACTGAACTTTGATTTAGCTTTTTAGATTCTGCCATTAAGTATTGAGACCACTGATTTAAATTATTTTCTCCTGTGTTTTTTTTCCACGTCAACCTATATCTTCCCCTAACCAGAAGTTATCACTTAGGGTTATATTGTCTATATTGGTAGTCAGTAACCAATGTTGCTATTTAAACTAAAATTTTAATTTTTTTAAGTATTTTATTTATCGGATAGATAGATTTTTCTTTCTTTTTTTTCATTCCCTTTTGTTGCCCTTGCTGTTTTATTGTTGTAGTTATTATTGTTGTTGTTATTGTTATTGATGTCATTGTTGTTGATTAGGACAGAGAAAAATCGAGAGCGGAGGGGAAGACAGAGGGGGAGAGAAAGACAGACACCTGCAGACCTGCTTCACTGCCTGTGAAGTGTCTCCCCTGCAGGTGGGGAGCTGGGGGCTCGAACTGGGATCCTTACACCGGTCCTTGCGCTTTGCGCCAAGTGTGTTTAACCCGTTGTGCTACCGCTCTACTCCCAGATTTTAATTTCTTAGACACAGTAACCACATTCCAAATTCTCAGTGCTGTATGTGGCTAATGGTTACTATATTGAAGAGCACAAATAAAAGTTCTGCGACTGTATGAAACTGTATGGGTCATTACTAATTAAGAAGAACATCAACCTAGTAACAGCATTTTATTCTTCCAATGAATTAGCTGTTGGGGGGCTCTAAGGAACTAAGATATTACAATAGTGAGGGTAGTAAATGGTTGGACTGATTTGATACAATGCCTCACTGAGCTATTTTGGAAGCAAGAGTTAGATCCTTGTTCCTGAGAAATAGAATTCCAGAATAAATGAGAAAGGCCATAATGTCAACATTTCTTCCCTTACCCTTTGAAGTAAGTACCTTCTTAATTTCTTCTTTTCAGATTCACCTGGCATTCCACCTAGTGCTAATGCACACCAGCTTTTTCGGGGGTTTAGTTTTGTTGCTATTACCTCAGATGATGAAAGTCAAGCTATGCAGACAGTTGGTGTGCATTCAATTGTTCAGGTAATGAATGTCTAAGTCATTTTACATTTTAAATGTATAATATTGTTCATTATGTGAATAATCAAAGTAGATTTATTTGCAGACACTAGGTAAATAATTTTAACTACATTTTATATCATTGATATTGCTCTTAGAAATTTCTTTCATGTGTTATTGAAAAGACTGCTTAAACCAGAATCCTGGATACGTGTCTGATAAGAAAAGTGGACCATTAAGGAAATTGAAATAAACATCACCATGTTGTCTTCCCTTGTCCTTTTCATGAGACCTAGATTCTCTGTCTCATAAGTTAGATAAGCTGAGGTCCCTTGCTTTCCTGTACCCCAAAGCAGGGATCAACACACTTTTTTGATGAAGCATCAGATAATAAATATTGTAATAAAAATTTGTATGTTATATGATCTCTATTGTGACTCTTCAGCTCTTTCATTGTAGCATCAAAACAGCCACAGACAATACACAAATGAATAGGTTTTGGCTATGTACCAATAAAACTTTATTTAGAAAAACTAGCCATGAGCCAGATTTAACATAGAAAAATAAATAAAAATGAACTCAAGTAAAGATTTTCAGGTTTTCATGGAGGTAGATAGTGTAATAGTTTTGCAAAAAAGACTCTTGCTACCTGAGGCTCCAAAGTCCTAAAGTGTTGGACTCTTTTTTTAGGTCATTGGGGCTCGGTGCCTGCACTATGAATCCACTGCATTTTTTTCCCGATTTTTTTGTTTGTTTGTTTTTTGGTAGAACAGAGAGAAATTGAGAGGGGAGAAGAAGATAGAGACTTGCTTCACTGCTTTTGAAGCAACCCCCCACCACCACAGGTGGGGAGCCAGTGGCTTCAACTGGGATTCTTGCGCAGGTCTTTGTGCTTTGTACTATGTGCACTTAGCCTGTGCGCCACCACCCATCTCCCTAAACATGTTTTTAAAAAGATATTTCTTGCTATATATTTTGTTGTAAATACTTTTCAAATAGAATTGTAGAATAAGTGCTCTAAAAATGCAAATTTTATTTTTATTGATTGGCGTTTGTATTTATAGTTAACGTCACCGAGTAACATTCCTCTGTAATAAAATGTACACGTCTTTATGGAACTCTTCCTCAATTTAAAATTGTGTTTGTAGCAGCTGCACAGGAATAGTATTCAGTTTACTGATGGATATGAAGTGAAAGAAGATATTGGGGTTGGCTCCTACTCTGTTTGCAAGAGATGTATACATAAAGCCACAAACATGGAGTTTGCAGTGAAGGTAAATGTTTTAAGATTAAAATACAACTCTTAACATTTCTTACTTACATGTTAGTATCAATTAAAATTTAATCTTTGCCTTTGGCATGTGAGTTTTGTTGTAAAACTGGTAAATTTTTCAATATCTGGCTAGTGGTGGCAGTTGAGGTTGTATAGTGCTGGTACTTTGTGCTTCCAAGCATAAAGCCCTAGGTTCAATCCCCAGTACCACCTATGTCAGAATGATGCTTTGATTCTCCCCCTTCCCTTTCTCTTCCCCCCCGTCTAACACCCTAACCCCCTCTCCCTCTTTCTCTCCCTCTCACTCTTGTGCTCCCCCCCTCTCTCTCCCCTCACTATTGTTCTCTGTAGTTCATGAAATAAAATCTTTATAAAATTAATATCTGGCTAGTGCTTTTCAGAGATCTTAATATAGTATCATGGATTCCCCCTGTGGACTAAAGATCAGGTAGTCATAAATCTCGTTTGCCCGGTACAATATCATTTTAAACCTGACCAGAATTTTAGTAGTAGCCCTTTTGCTCTCAGAAATCCCCCCATTTTATCATCAAGGTCTCAGGAGATTGCTCAGTTTGTATGTCAAATTTGTATATTTATATTTTTATGACAGAAATATTCATACTGTCCTCATTTTAAAAGCCTGTGAACCAATAAAAGAATAAGAACCACTCATAAAAATTTATTATCATTAGCTGTTTTGATTTCATCTGGTATCTTAAGACCTGAGAATTTCCTACACCAAAAATCAAGGTGCATGGCTCTATGATAAAGTTTTAGCTGCTAACATTTAACTGAAAGTGAACAAATACTATATTTAAGGCTCTGCCTTTTCATTTCTTTTTTTATTTATTTATTTTATTTATTTATTCCCTTTTTGTTGCCCTTGTTGTTTTATTGTTGTAGTTATTATTGTTGTTGTCATTGTTGGATAGGACAGAGAGAAATGGAGAGAGGAGGGGAAGACAGAGAGGAGGAGAGAAAGACAGACACCTGCAGACCAGCTTCACCGCCTGTGAAGCGACTCCCCTGCAGGTGGGGAGCCGGGGTTCGAACCGGGATCCTTATGCCGGTCCTTGTGCTTTGCGCCACCTGCGCTTAACCTGCTGCGCTACAGCCCGACTCCCTGCCTTTTCATTTCTTAGCATGATAACCTCTACTCTACCATCACAAGCACTTTCAATGAATAAAGCTTTCACAAACCAAATTTCAAGTATTGGTAGCTCGTGTTTCATCTATAGGAGGGTGACATTAATTGTTAAAGAGTCACCCATCCATTGATTTATCTGCCTGGCTCTAGTGTACTTTCACTATGTAAAAAGAAAAATGAAATGTATTTTATAGCAAATATCTGGGAAGACACAAGCACAAAAAGTATTACTACTGGGGGCCAGGCAGTAGCGCAGCGGGTTAAGCACACATGGCATGAAACGCAAGGACCGGCGTAAGGATCCCAGTTTGAGCCCCGGCTCCCCACCTGCAGGGGAGTCGCTTCACAGGTGGTGAAGCAGGTCTGCAGGTGTCTGTCTTTCTCTTTCCCTCTCTGTCTTCTCCTCCGCTCTCCATTTGTCTCTGTCCTATCCAACAACAATAATAGCAACAACAATGATAAACAACAAGGGCAGCAAAAGGGGGAAAAAGCCTCCAGGAGCAGTGGATTTGTAGTGCAGGCACCGAGCCCCAGCAATAACCCTGGAGGCAGAAAAAAATATTATTACTGTTCTAAATTTGGACACAATGACCTTGGAAAATTTGTGGCTATAAAGCTTTCTGTCAGATGTAAGAATGAACACAGAACTGTATTTTTAGGGCTTCAGGATCACTCATCTGGTGATACTTTACCGTCTACATGACCTGGCAACCCATAGGAGTGCTATAGCAGTCTGATGGCTATAGTATGTGCCTATTTCTCTCCACCCCCCTTTATATCTTTCTCTAATAAAAAGAATGAGAGAAAAAGTCAACCCAAGAGTGTATGCCATTTCCCTGCACTAAGAACAATGCCTACTTAAAAAAAAAAAAAAAAAATATATATATATATATATATATACATATATATTATATAATGCGTGAAAGAAGTACCATTTCAGTAAATATGGCACCAAGAATTGAACCAGGAGCTTTGGGCATGCAAGTCCAATGCTCTGTCAGTTGAACCATCTCCCTAGCCAGAGAAATATATTTTGATTTGCTCTTCTCCTGCTTACCACTAATAATGAAATCTGGATTTTTCACACTGCTTCCATGAAAGGGAAGGCAATTTGAATAAGGCAGTTTGAAAGATATGTCTTGCTCTTAATTATATCAGAATAAAAATGTAGGACTGGAGGGAGGACACCTTTTGAACTACAGAGACCAGGGAGGTGTATCCAAAGGCTCCAGAAGATCTTCAATCTGTTTTTGAATTCTTGTGGTTTAACTCATACAGCCAGTTCTAGCATAATTGAATTACTGAAATTAATACAAAACTAAAATCCCTAAGCATATATATGCCTATAAATTAGGCTTAGATTAACAGATCAGAAAGAATTTTGCCCAAAATAACGCCTCCCAGTATAATTTTTAAAGACTAGCCACAGATCATTTCCCATGAATTAACATATCTGTTTCATATTTTTAAATCATATTTGCCTAGTTACACACCATCATTAGTGATTAAATATAGTGGATACCTATATATGTTTGTCTTCCTTGTTCTTCAAGTACAAGACTGTTCTAAAAACAGAATTGATTTCACATAGAGCAATGAGCTCATACTGAAAGTTGCAAGCTCTTCCTAGGTTATGAAGTTGTTTTGGGTCAGGGGAGATAACATAATCATTATGAAAAAAAGATTTCATGCCTGAGTCTCCAGAGTCTCAAGGTTAATGCCCTGCACACCATAAACTAGAGTTAAGCAGTGCTCTGGTGAAAAAAAAGAAAATTACTAAATTTTTAAAGTTGAAAATATAAAGCTGACAAAATTTGTTTCATGCTACCTTTGAATGACACAAAGCAAAACTTATTTTTTGAAAAAAAATATATATAGCTTTAGCAGATCAAAATATTAACATAAATATTTTAAGAAGCAGCTGATCTAAAAGAACTACAAAGCTACATTAGTATTTTAAAGGGCTTTATTGTAATAAATAAACAATTCTAAAATAAGCTTATTATTCTTACTGTTATTTTTTATTTATGTGTCTTACTAATAATGAGATATTCCATTGAAGCATTTTATCAGAGGAAGTAAAGTTAATTCTATAAACATTCTGGTAGTGATATTACAGGTATATCCAGCTCTTAATTGTCTGTTGATAGGGATTTGAAGTTAACTGAGTTTTTAGAGGTTTAAAATATTTAACTAGAAGAAAGACATGTTGATTTATGGATGCCATTTCTTAAGGCATTTCAGTTTTGGTAAGTCCTGAAGTCACAAACTTAGACTTCAAAGACTTGGTGGAAATGTGATGCATGGCATAAGACTTACTTCACAGCCTTGCCATCTATATTAGGAGTAGCTTTTTAATTTTGAGCAGACACTCTGGTCAGTTACTTAAGTAAAACTGGTTGATAACACCTGTAAATTCTTAAGTTTATGAGATTTTCTTATAATAGATATTTACTTGCCTTTTAGATTATTGATAAAAGTAAGAGAGACCCAACAGAAGAAATTGAAATTCTTCTTCGTTATGGACAGCATCCAAATATTATTACTTTAAAAGATGTAAGTAGCTTCTTTAAAGTAGATTATTTGAACCAATTGTGTAACTCACATTCAAAATGTTTTCAAATATTGTTAGTAGAAAAAAAACTCAGTATACTGAGTTAAAAATAGATTGAAAGGCAGTTCGCAACATAAATCCACTTATTAAAAATGTTTGTATAGTGAATTTTTCTATTTTTGTCTCAAGAAGAAATATGTTGTTGACTTTATTGCTGTTAATATATGTGTTTATTTAAACATTTGACTATTAACTAATGTTCAGTGTTGACTAATCTTGTGTTCTATCATTCTCCAATCTATCTTCCACAATACAACTAGAGAGAGCTTGCCATACTACATACCACATCTACCCATATCACTTCTCTGTTTACCACCCTTACTCCCATCTTTGATCCTGGCCTTCCTCCATAGTAGTTTTCACACTTTTCCACATACTCTATGCACCATTCATACCCCATATGTACAGTTTTTTAACATGCCTCATTTTGAAAATGATGAGATACCATTTCACTTCTCTCCCTAGCTCAGACACATCTAAGAGTTTATTTCCTCCATGAATCCCCTTGTACCCATCATCACTACCCCCAAAACAAGTCAGGTACCCTTTCCTGCTCCCTGTGGTTTCTGCTTTGTTTTGTTTTGTTTTTTAATATTTTATTTACTAATTAGAAAGGAGGAGAGAGAGAGAAAGAACCAGACATCATTCTGGTACATGCGCTGCCTGAGATTGAACTCAGGTCCTCATGCGTGAGAGTCCAATGCTTTATCTACTACACTACCTCCAGGACCACTCCCTGTGGTTTTTTAAAGGATAGTATGCTATTTTTTATATAAATTTATCTTTTTTATATTTATTTTTTAATATTTTTATTTATTTATTACTGAATAAAGATTGGGAGAAATTGAGAGGGGAGGGGAAATAGAGAGGGAAAGAGACACCTGCATGTGAGGACCAGGGGCTTGAACCCGGGTCCTTGTGCACTGTAATGTGTGTGCTTAACCAGGTGCCACACTACCTGGCCCCTTCCCTGTGGTTTTTGTTCATGACAGAGGTACTATTGGCAAGGGACGAAAATCATGATATACTTATTCTATTCTATGTTTTTCTATACAAGAAAATGTCATGACTTTTTTGACATCCCAATAGTATCAAGTCTTCTTACTATAAGGCCAAATCTGGGTGTTGTGGACCAGATCTCTCTCATGGCTCGTTAAATTGAAGAATTTTTTAAGGTACCTTTTGAGTTCCATAATTTACCTTCATTCATCTTCCTATCCAAAACTAAAAATTTCCTCATATTATTTTATCACTGTACATTGTTAGGAGAAAAGTTACTTCATTGCATTAAAATATGAGGCTGTTTGGCTTTAGTGACTCTAGTTAGTATAACTTATCAGAATCTAAACTACGGGGGCCAGGTGGTGGCACACCTGATTGAGTGCACTTGTTACAATGCACAAGAACACAGGTTCAAGCCTCCAGTCCCCACCTGCAGAGGGAAATCTTCACAAGTGGTAAAGCAGTGCTGCAGGTGTCTGTCTCTCTGACTCCCCCCTTCCCTCTCAATTTCTGACTGTCTCTATCAAATAAAAAAGATAATTAAAACATTTTTTAAATCATTTGAAAAAAATAATCTAAACTACTAGAAAAGGTTGTCAGGATACCTGCAGAGTTCTGAACGGAAAGACATCTACCCGAACCTACTGTGTCCAACCAAGTTATCAGTCAGTTTTGAAGGAAGTGTGGAAGTTAAATTTTTCTTCACTTTTTTTTATAGTATCTAACATTTTTAAAAGATTTTATTTATTTGGTGGGGGGGGGACAGAATACAGATCCAAGAAGGATCATAGAGGGGGTTGTATTGTTACATGGAAAACTAGTGGGGGTTGTATTGTTATATGAAAAACTGGGAAATGTTATGCATGTACAAACTATTGTATTTACTGTCGAACGTAAAACATTAATTCCCCAATGAAGAAATTTAAAAAAAGATTTTATTTATTCATAAGAAATGATAGGAGGAGAGAGAAAGAACCAGGCATCACTCTGGTATACATGCTGTCAGGGATTGAACTCGGGACCTCATGCTTCAGAGTACAATGCTTTATCTACTGCACCATCTCCTGGACCACAGTATCTAACATTTTTAAGTATGGTTTCTTTGCCTGTTTCTTCCTATTACAATAAAAACTTTAAGGACAAATAGCTTGTTTCCTCTAAATTTGGAACCCTATGAAATTGCTACCTCTTAGAAAACCGAGTAAAAAATGTTCAATAACTCTAAAATGACAGAGTACTAAAAGGGATTAAAATTTAATAGGTTATTTCAGTTCAGAGCTGCCAGTTGTACAAACCCAAAATTGTGGTGAATTTAATATTTCTACATTAGGAGTTCACTGGTTTGCTTCTGAGTGGTTGGGTGGAATTTCTCTTAGATACTCCATAATCTTCCTACTTAGTTCTTGCTACAGTTTATGTTTCAGTTTGATCAAAACTGGAATACTTCATTTGTATTGTATAATAAATAGGTACGGCGATAGAAAGTAATAGAAGTAGCTAGAAGAATGATCTAAAGGAACAAATGTTAAGATCAAAAGTTTGATGCTGGGAACCGAGTGGTGGCACATCTGGTTGAGTGCACATGTTACAGTGTGCATGGACCTGGGTTTGAGCCCCTGGTCCCCACCTGTGAGTGGTGAAGCAGTGCTACAGGTGTTTCTTTGCCTCTCTCCCTCTCTATCACTACCTTTGCTCTCAATTTCTAGCTATCTCTATCCAATAAATAAATAAGGATATTTTTTTTAAGTTTGATGTCCCTTTTATACGATGCCCATAGTAACTTTGACTCTGAGAATCAGCCTTTACAGAAGAAAATAACAAGATATTCTTCTTACATTCAATAGCATCAATTCCTACCTTAGTATTTTTATGTATATAAATTTGTAACTTTTATGTCTTCCATTGGTTGTGATAAGTAAAATCTTCCTTGAATATAAAATAATTTAATATCCCTTAAATATGCCAAATCTTGTTGAATACATGTAAAATTTGAATTTTTTTTTACCTTTTGGTGTTTAATTTTATAGGTGTATGATGATGGGAAATATGTGTATGTAGTCACAGAACTTATGAAAGGAGGTGAATTGCTGGATAAAATTCTTAGACAGAAATTTTTCTCTGAACGAGAGGCCAGTGCCGTTCTGTTTACTATAACCAAAACTGTTGAATATCTTCATGCACAAGGGGTAAGTCTATTTTGCATTTTATATACAAATATGTAAGTGTACATATACACATATATACCTCTTTGTTATGTTTTCTCAATGTTTGAGGTGGAGTTTTATAAGTATTTTATTTATTTACTTACTTATTTTACTTTTGAGAGAGATGCAGAGAGAAAGACACAGTGAGAAACACCAGAGCACTGCTCAGCTCTGGCTTATGGTGGTGCGGGGGATTGGACCTGGGACTTCGGAGCCTCAGGAATGACAGTGCCTTTGCATAACCATTATGCTAGCTACCTCCTCAGAGGTGGAGCTTTTTAATGCATATAATGGAAAATATCTGCTGTTAGGTTGGGGATCTTAACTGTTCTTCTGCATACACTACCACCGAGCTTGAAGTCTTACTTTGAAATCCTAGTTTGTTTAAATTATTTTTATTCCCCTGTAGTGGGACTTTTTTTTCTGCAGGTTCGTCTTTCAGATAGAGAGAGAGACAGAGGGAGAAAGGGAAAGATAGCGCAGCACAGATGCTTCCCTCAGTGCATTGGGAGCTAGGCTGGAAGCTGAGCTGTGCCCATACCATGTGCACTATCCAGGTGAGCTATCATGCTTTTTTAAATTATTTACTGAGAGGTACAGTTGTTGACTGTACATGGGTACAAATTTCCATATGCCCGTGATCAGTGTCTAAAAGACACTCTTAAATTAAATATTTATGCTTCCTAAGAAGTTGCAGGTGAGATCTTCTGGCCTAGATGACATAGCACTGTTTGTCCTAGACCGGTCTGTGCTTTTGAAAAGTGGACCCATTTCAAATTTAGAAGCAGAACAAGAGAATTCTGGGTTGTATACATGTGAAAGAAGGAAGGAAAGAAGGAAGGAAGGAGGGAGGGAGGGAGGGAGAGAAATGGTTGAGGCCAAATATTGAGCCTGGCTTCTGGTTAGTGGGTGCTCTTCTCATCTCTTTCTACACATAGATCTTTAGTAAATAGGGAAAAACTATTTTAAAAAGAAAGGACATCTGGTATGGAGTGGTGACAAAGGTAGAAATACATGAAAGGAAAGAAACAAAAAACAGAAGCATGAAAAGAAATGCAGAACAAAAAAGTAGGATGGTTTTACTTCTTAAGGAGATAATTTTTTTCTCTCTTAAACAGAAAGTTTATTTTGCTTATTATATGTGAGAGAAAGGCCTACCCAAACAGGGAGGGAGGGAGAGAGAGACACCAGAGAAACACTGATATTTTCAGTGTATTATTCTCATTTCTTGTCTGGGCCCCTAGAATGTAACAAGCAGAATATGTTCATTCTAGAACTTGTTTTTACTTCTAGCTCAAGATTCACCCAGGAGGTACTGTACCTAGAAATTTGTGTCTTAACTGAACATATGACTTTATAGTCACCCAAATCTGTATATTCTTTTCCTGCTGCATCAATGGAAATTAGTTGTTAAAATAGACTGGAGAATTAATGTTCTGGATGTGAGAAGTATTATATAGATTTGAAGAACTAAAACAGATAATTTATTAGAATGAACACTGAATGGTTGAGTTATAGAACATAATAAGAAGGGGCCAGGCCAGGCAGTGGCACACCCTTTAGAGTACATGCATTACAATGCTCACGGACCCGGGTTCAGCACCCTGGCCCCATCTACAAGGGGAAGCTTCGTGAGTGATGAAGCAGTGCTGTAGGCGTCTCCCCTCTCTCCCTCTATCACTTCCTTTTTTCTGAATTTCTCTATGTATCTATACAATAAAGAAATAAGTATAAAAAAGAAACATAAGGGTCTGGACAGTGGTGCACCTGGTTGAGTAAGCACATTATGGTGCTCAAGGACCCAGGTTTAAGCCTCAGTCCCCACCTGCAGGGGAAAAGTTTCATTGGCAGTGAAACCGTGCTTCAGGTATCTCTCTCTATCTCCCCTTTCCCTCTCAGTTTCTGTCTCTTTTTCATTTATTTACTTTTCCCTCCTTTTGTTGCCCTTGTTTTATTGTTGTTGTTATTATTGTTGTTGTTGGTATTGTTATTGATGTCGTCATTGTTGGCTAGAACAGAAAGAAATGGAGAGAGGAGGGGAAGACAGAGAGGGAGAGAGAAAGACACCTGCAGACCTGCTTCACCACCTGTAAAGTGACACCCCTGCAGGTGGAGAGCCAGGGGCTCGAACCAGAATCCTTAGGCTGGTCCTTGCGCTTTGCGCCATGTGTGCTTAACCCGCTGCACTACCACCCGATCCCCTCCATCTCTTTTTTATTCTATTTATTTTTATTCTATTTGTTTATTCATTGGATAGAGACAGACAGAAATTGAGCGCGAAGAGAGAGATAGAGGAGAGACACCTGTAACACTGCTTCACCACTTGCAAAGCTTTGCCCCCGCAGGTGGGGCCCAGGGGCTCAGACCTGGGTCTTCACGCATTGTAAGATGTGCACTCAATCAGGTGCACCGCCACCTGACCCCGTCAGTTTCCAGCTCTTTCCAAAAATAAATAAATAAAATATTTTAAATCTATTTGTTATGGTCTTATGATAAAAAGATATCCAAGTAGGTAATACTGAAAGGGGGAAATAATATAAAATTATTATTATTTTTTTGCCTGCAGGGTTATTGCTGGGGCTCAGTGCTTGCACCACAAATCTTCTGCTCCTAGAGGCTATTTTTTCCCTTTTGTTGCTCTTGTTGTTTTATTGTTGTCATGGTTATTATTGTTGTTGTTATTGATGTTGTTGTTGTTGGATAGGACAGAGAGAAATCAAGAGGGGGGAAAGATAGACACCTGCAGACCTGCTTCACCACTTGTGAAGCAAACCCCCTGCAGGTGGGGAGCCGGGGGCTCAAACCAGAGTCCTTAAACCGGTCCTTGTGCTTTGTACCATGTGCACTTAACCTGCTGTGCTACCTCCCAACCCCCATAAAATTATTTTTATAATTTATGTTAAAATCTTTTTCTTTTAATTTTTATTATCTTTATTTATTGGATAGAGACAGCCAGAAATCACGAGGAAGGGTTAGATAGGGAAAGAGACACTTGCAGCTCTGCTTCACCACTCAGAAAACTTTCCTCCTGAAGCTGGGACTGGAGACTTGAACCCGGGTCATTTTCATTGTAACATGTGTGCTCAACTAGGTGTACCACCCAGCCCCCAAAACTTCTTTATCTTTGTTAGGGGTTTAATGGATTACATTAATAATATAAAATTTAAAGGGCTCTGGATATATGACATTGCCACTCGACTATAAGACTACTTAAAAGTCTGTATTAGGGGTTAGAGATAAATCAGCCAGTAGAGTGCACACACTACCATATGCAAGGACCTGGGTACAAGCCTTGGGTTGCAACATGAGAGCATCATGCACAGGGGAAGCTTCACAAATGATAAGCAGTGCTGTGGTATCTCTCTTCTCTACCTTTCAGTCTCCACCTGAAAAAAAATACATATAGTTCACCAGACACAGTGGAATTGTACAGTCTCAAAGCCCCAGTGAAGCCTTGGCAACAAGGAAGAGTCTGGATTTGGTTTTTCCTCATTACAACTCAACATCATGCCTGCTCCTGTTAAACCTGTTGGCACATGTTTGCTGTGCATATCCCTAGTGTATACTGCTCCCTCTGCTTAGAATGATGATATATATATATATCTACATCCCAGAGTCGAGCTTGTCCAGCGTTCTTTGGACTCAGATAACATCCCCTCTAGAGAGTTTTCTGACTCCTCCCAGTTATATCGTTTCTCTCACACATGTGCTCGGCCTTCCCTCATACTGTTCACTCACTTGTAATTCATAAACGACTTTTGTTGTAGTTGCAAGCAGTATATATGGGGTAAATGGTTTACTGTACAGTTAGTTGTTGGCACATTGATCCAACTTCTCATCTCCCCATAAGTGTCTACAAGATACTCCCCCAACCTAGGTCCTTTTCCATCATTATATGCCAAGACCCCAAAGCCCCCTCCTTCCCATTTCTTTTCCCCTTCCCCAGAGTCCTTTGCTTTGGTGCAATGCACCAACCTAGTCCAGGTTTCACTTTCTCTTTCCCTTTACTGTCCTTATATCTTAAGTTCCAGCTATGAGTGAGATCATTCAGTATTC
Organism: Erinaceus europaeus; assembly: GCF_950295315.1. Lineage (NCBI taxonomy): Eukaryota > Metazoa > Chordata > Mammalia > Eulipotyphla > Erinaceidae > Erinaceus > Erinaceus europaeus. Next base: position 117,326,526 of record NC_080185.1, read on the forward strand.
ACCTTCTGTTTCTGACTTACCTCACTCGGTGTGATATCTTCAAGTTCTGTCCAAGATATGGTAAAGGAAATCACTCCACCATTTTTCATTTTAACAGCTGCATAGTATTCCATTATGGATGAATACTTTATTTCTCCCTTCTCTTATCCTAGTTCTATGTTAGCAAATTATGCTCTTGTTATCACTATTTCTTAAAGTTGGGATAATTTAATGGTCAGCACTCATCTTGTTAAGTGCCTTGCTTGACAGTGAATAAGAGTTTTCTGTGATAGACATGTGTTGTTAATGTAACTCTTTAATTTGTATTTCGATTAGGTGGTTCACAGAGACTTGAAACCTAGCAACATTCTTTACGTGGATGAATCCGGCAATCCGGAATCTATACGAATTTGTGATTTTGGCTTTGCCAAACAGCTAAGAGCAGAAAACGGCCTTCTGATGACTCCTTGTTATACTGCAAATTTTGTTGCACCAGAGGTAATTAGGAGAGTTTGCTTGCAGTATTTCAGTGTATTTTGAAATTCTTTTGCTATGTTTAGTACTGAATGATAAATAGCTGTTTAGCTGAATGTTTTTTAAGTGTCAGCTCTTTTTCTTCTGTTGGTAGTTTATTCTGCTACCTATAATCTCTTTCCTGTCCCAAGTCCTTTTTTCATAATCACAAACCTCTAACTGTCCACTAACACTTCTGTGTGTCATTACATAGAATTAAATTACAGCTAGCATATTCTCCTCCTTTCCTTAGACCCTTTTACTTTCCTGTTTTTATCACCATCTTCCTGTTTTTTTCCTAAATTAAAATGTCATGGTCTCTTCGTGGTCCCTCTCTCACTAGTTAACTATCTGTTAATCTCAAAGCCCAGGCTAGGATTTTCCTGTTTACAGAATTACCTTCCTGGCCCCTGCTTCCCTCACCACACCTGAGATAACTACCTCAGCCCAGTGGTTACTGCTCTCCCTTTCACTCTGCAGTCATTCCTGACAAGACCTCACAAGCTGCTGAGGTCTTCAAGCATTGAATTAAACAAGTTGCTTCATAGGGCTGGCAAGAATAGCTCACTTGGATATTGTGCTGCTTTGCCATGTGCTCACCCCAGATTTGGGTCTAGCCCCACCACAGTGAAGGAAGCTTCAGTGCTATGGTTTCTTTGGTGTCTTTCCCTCTCCCCCTCCCCCTCCCCCTCCCCTCCCTCTCCCCCTCCCCCTCCCTCTCCCTCTCCCTCTCACCCCCTTTCTCCCTCTCTCTTCCTCTCTCTCCCTCTCTCTTCCTCTCTCTCCCTCTCTCTCCCTCTCTGTCTTAATTCTTTCTATCTGAAAAAATTAGCCCAGAGCAGTGAAGACCTGGAGCAAAAAAAAAATTAACAGTGAAAATTAGCTCAATATAGGGTTTATATACCATACACAGACAGTACTGGTTTGATCCTCACAATATACATTTCACATTTAATGATTCATGCCCATTACAAGTGTGTGTGGTCAGTATGTTTGTTTATATTTTACAGAATATCTGGCTTCATTGAGAATTTTTTTAATTTTTACTTATAAAATGGGAAATGTTGTCAAGACCATAGCATAAGAGGGGTACAATTCCACATGGTTCCCACCACCAGAACTCCGTATCCAGTCCCCTCCCTTGATAGCTTCCCTATTCTTATCTCTCTGGGAGTATGGACCCAGGATCATTATGGGGTGCAGAAGGTGGGAGGTCTGGCTTCTGTAATTGTTTCCCCGCTGAACATGGGCGTTGGCAGGTCCATCCATACTCCCAGCCTGTCTCTCTCTCCCTAGTGGGGCAGGGCTCTAGTAAGATGCAGTTCTGAGTGCAGGCAGTCCTTTCTACAAAGTCTGGGCTTTTGCAGTGCACTAGGTATTTCAGAAAAATGATCAACGTTGATATAAGGAGAGTTTTAGGTTAGGGTTGTGGGGTTGAATTTCCCTCTTCTGTATTTCAAACATTTATTTATTTATAACATTTTACAAAAGAATTTGTTTTCCTGGTGAGACACAGGGTTGGTTTTTGTTTTGTTTTGTTTTTTGCTGTTTGTTTGCTTGTCAGTGTATCCATAGCCTATGACATGTATGGTATTCCAAGCATGGTCACTTAATCTAGTCATCTCATTTTACCTTGTGAGCATTTTCTGTTTCATACAAATAATCTGCTTCTTGAAATCTCCATGTAGCTTCTGTGCCTTCGTACACTAGAATGTTGTTGACTTCCAAAACTGCCTCTTAAGTTAATTATCAAGAAAATTTCCATAGTCAAACTCTCCTTATAATTAACTTTTTGTCTTAGTCTCCATTTAGTTACCCAAATTAAAAATTTGAAGTCCTCCTGAAATCTCCGTTATTTTTCTACATCTATTCTTTCATCAAATCCTTCGAATTCTAATTCCTAAGAATTTTAGACCCTTTACCTTCTCTTGCACACCCAGTCTCTACAAAGTCCTTTGTGTTGTTTTTCCACTTTATGGGGGGGGGCTAAATTGTTTACATGGGTACAATTTCTCATCTCACCATGATAGATATCCGTAAAACTCTCTCTCCAAGCTAGGTCCTTTTCCACCATCATGCACCAGGACCCCAAAGTCCCTCCAACTTATCCCTTCCCCTTCTCCCTTTCCTTTCCTTTGGTGCAGTATAAAACATCCAATCCAAGTTGTACTTTGTGTTTTTCCTTTCTGTCCTTGTTTCTTAATTTCCACCTCTGAGATTACCCGCTATTCATCCTTCATTTTTTGCCTTTCCTCTCTTAACATGATTTCACCATGTTCCATCCAAAGTGAAGCAAAGAAGATGACTCCATCATTTTAACATTTGAGTAGTATATAAATTTATATCACAATATTCATGGCCACTCACCTGTCATTGGGCATGTGGGTTGCTTCCAAGTGTGGGTTATTACAAACTGTGCTGTTATGAACATAGGTGTCTCCAGATATGTGTCTTTATTTCTTTTGGATTAATCCCTAGGAGAGAAATTGCTGAGTTTTAGAGTAAGTCCATTTCTAGCATTCTGATGAGTCTCCAGACTTTTCCACAGGAAGTGGATCAGTTTATGTTCTCACTAGCAGTGTAGGAGAGTTTCTCCTTCACCGCCCCCCATGGCCCCACCAGCAGGTGGTGGTTGTCTTTTCTAATGTCTGGCATTCTCACAGGTATAAAGTGCTAGCTCATTGTTGTTTTTATTTGCATTTCTCTGATGACCAGTGCCTTTGACATTTTGTTTCACATCTACTAACCCATAGCACATAGAATTCTTACTCGAACCAGATCCTTACATCATGTGCTTAGCCCACTACGCTACCACCCAGCCCCCTCTTCTTGCTTTCTACTTCAGGGTTTTGTTTTTTTTTCTATTAAATTTGATTGGACAGAGAGAAATTGAGAGGAGAGGGAAATAGAGAGGGAGAAAGAAACACCTGCAGGCCTGTTTCACCGCTCATGAAGCTTCCCTCCTGCAGATGGGAGTGTGGGCTGAACTCAGATCCTCATGCATGGTAATGTGTGTGCTCAACCAAATACACCTCTGCCCAGCTCCCTGCTCACTTTCTCTGCTGTGTTTTCACTCTACTCTTCATTCACTTCATTCTTCATTCCTCTAGTCACTGTTAGAAGTTTTTCTATAGAGGTCCTCATTATTTCTCATACTTCTTTTCAATTCCGTAAGCATTTATAGGGTCATAGCTTTGAAGGCTTCATCAGGAGATGTATATAGCACTGTTGAATTTGACATTTTCTTTAAGCTGCTGTCTTAGCCCAACATTGCAGGCAACTTGCTTTGTCTTCTATTGTGTTTGATTTTCTGTAAAGATCAGCATATGCATTCTGTGTAGGGGCCAGCTGCACTGCACTGAAACAGTATGTGGAAGGGGGCTAGCTGGAATCAGGTGGGTGGATGGGCGGCACTGGACAGGCAACATTAATCAGCCCCCATGTCGTGCCTGCAACAGGCAGCCATGACCATGACAGTGCCAGGGCAGACAGCTACAACTAAGGCAGTCCAAGCCAACAGTGCTGAGAACCCAATAAGGCACATAACTTTAGTAGCAAGATCCTGGCCTCGTGGTGTGGAACTAAGCAGAACGTGGATTTTTACCCTTGTCATTGTCTCTCTGTCCTTGTCACCTTGATTTTGAACTTATTTTCTTTGTTGTTAATTCATCTGAACTCCAATCTCATTTCTATTTTTTAAATACTTTATTTATTTTGTTTGTTTATTTATTTATTTATCAGAGAGATAAGAGGAGAGAGAGATACCACCAGATATCACTCTGGTACATGTGCTGCCAGGGATTGAACTCAGGACCTCATACTTGAGAGTCCAATGCTTTATCTACTGTGCCACCTCCTAGACCACTCCAATCTCACTTCTATGCTTTTTTTTTTTTTCATGTGTGCTGTAGTTTTTGTTGTGCTGCTGGCAGAAGAATAAAACAGAAGCTGCTGGCCTGTCATCATCTTGGCTGGAAGTCCAGACTCCAATCTTTTTTTTTTTCTTTTCAAGTTTTTGTTTTATATTTGTCTCATTTTTATGTCTGGTAATGGTGAATTACATTGGATAGATATATGTGTTTGTATACATAATTTTACACTATTTTTTGTGCTGTATGTATTATTTTTTGTACTAATTTCTGTGGCTCCGTTCATAATATAAAATCATTAAAGTGAGAAGCTTTGTTTTTATTTTTTTATGTGCCATAGTAGCATTTAGTATATGTTAATTAAAATACCAAAATGAGATCTCTATGAATATATATATACATGAATTATTAACAGAAGATTCAAGAATGGATTAATATTTTGCCTTACTTGATAATCGTGTTCTGATAAGTGGTTCTCATGTGTTGATTAGAAACATATAGTTCATTTCACAACCTATCCAAATCTACTTAATAATACTTTGGTGTGCTCATACCATTTTCCCCACTAGGTTTTAAAACGTCAAGGCTATGATGCTGCTTGTGACATATGGAGTCTTGGTGTCCTCCTCTACACAATGCTTACAGGGTGAGTGTGTATTGTCATAGGTAATGTTGTATGCTTTTATTCATTACTATTTAGCTTAAATTTTCTGTTTATTTTTAATTTATGTTTTGTCTTTATTTACATGGTTCCTCCTTACCTAATAGATACATCCCTGTAATAGTAACACCACACTTAATAGCTGTATTATTACTGATTTTTCTTTTCTTCTTTACTGAAGTACTGCTCAGCTTTGGTTTATTGTAGTGCAGGGACTGAACCTGGGACTTTGGAGACTCAGGCATAAGAGGGTTTTTTTGTTTGTTTGTTTTGTTTTGTTTTGTTTTTACCAGAGCACTGTTCAGCTCTGGCTTATGATGGTGCAGGGGATTGAACCTGGAACTTTGGAGTCCCAGGCATGAGAGTCTTTTTTGCATAACCATTATGTTCTCTCCCCTACCCTCATTACTGATTTTTCTAATGTATTATTAATGCCTTAAGGTCTAAAATTGATTTTTTAATATTTATTTTACTTTGATGAAAGAATAATACAGAGAGAAACCAGAGCTCTGCTCAGCTCTGGCTTATAGTGGTATTAAGTTTTACCTTGACCTGATGCCTTATGGAACTTAATTTCAATATTTTTCACTTTGGTAGATTTTGATAAAGTACTACATTAATTGAGGTAAAACACTTTCAAATGCTGCAAATAAATGTAAAAATTGTCGGGGCCAGGTGGTGGCACACCTGGTTGAGCACACATGTTACAGTGCGCAAGGACCTGGGTTCAAGACCCTGGTCCCTAACTACAGGGAGAAAGCTTCACGAGTGGTGAAGCAGGGCTGCAGGTGTCTCTCTATCTCTCTCCCTCTCTACCTCCCCACCCCTCTCAGTTTCTGGCTGTCTCTATCCAATAAATAAATAATGATAATAAAAAATAATTTAAAAACTTAAAAAAAGATTGTCAATCAAAAATAAATTTTATTCATTGACATTTAAATTTTATTGTAAAATAGTTATACTCCATTTGCAAATGGCCCTGATGATACACCAGAGGAAATACTGGCCCGGATAGGCAGTGGGAAATTCTCACTCAGCGGTGGTTACTGGAATTCTGTTTCAGACACAGCAAAAGTAAGTATGGCTTTATTTTACAAGCTTTTAAGAATATACCTTTTCATAATCCCTAGTGGAAGGAAATAATATCAAAAACTTTTATAAAAATAATAGTTTGAAGTTACCAAACAACTTGAATGTATAACTGGACCATCTAGTTGGCTTTTTTTTTCCTAGAAGGTTTTAGAATGACTTTAGATATCTAAAGAAACTTCATAACAAATAGGATGAGTAAATAATGGTAGTCGTCTTCACCATCTTTGTGTTTATTCTGCCTCACACTTCATTTTGCCAAATTATCTGGGCTAATTTTAATAACCCTATAAAGTAACTGGTAATGTCCACATTATACAATAAGAAACCAAGGCCTGGAATTTTAGTGTGAACTTGTCCATGGTTATACACCAGATACATGTCAGCACTTCTAACTAGATATGTATATTCCAAAGTCTATTCCTTAGCATAATTATACAATGTTCTTGGAGACTTGGAAGGTGGCTTAGTGGTGGAGTATGTGGCTTCCATGTGTGGGCCCTGTGTTTAATCTCTGATGTATGTGGGAGCCTTGTGGACAGCAAGGACAAAAACAGGTAGAGAGCTCCATGGGTGGTGGACTGATGCTTTGGCTTTTCTCTAAAATATAGAATAAAAGTATGGCAGAGGAGGCATATGAATGGTATTGAACATGTGAGAAACCCTAAGTTTAAATAAAAAATAATAATTAAAAACTAGCACTGGGCAGGCAAGATTGCTCACCTCTGAGTGTGCCTGCTTTGCCATGCGTGTGACATAGGTTCCAGCCCAATCCCACTACACTGGGGGGAGTTTCAGTGCTCTGATTTTCCTCTCTGTTTTCCATCACTTACTGTCTGAAAAAGTCGGCCTGGTGTAGTAAAGTCTCAGGAATTACAAAAAGTAAAATAAGTAATAAGAGAAAATGTGCACCATGTTTTATTTCTGGTTCATATTATAAAGAAATGGATCTCAACTTTTGCACAGTAATCAAAAGCGTGGTTCTAGAGTGTCTGCCTAAAATCTTTTTGAAAAGCTTTTCTCACGGAAAGCTCTGCCATCCCCTGAATAGTACTGGCTTGCTTTCCAACTCTGCTCTAGTTTAACTTTATTCATAGAAAATCCTTTTCCAAAACGAGGTGCAAACCTTCAACACTTCCGACTAAGAAAAAAATATAGAGAAGATGAAGAAGCTATATTATGCTAAAAGTGCTTACTGGGTTTTCATGTTTAATTTCACTTATATTTTTCTTTTTTTGGATTTTAATTTTTATGAGAGAGTTCAGACCACTGTCCCTATCTGGTATACACAAGTACAAACTTACTAAGTTTTTCCTATAGATGGAAGTTAGAGATTGATGATTGAATAATTAAATATAAAATGTCACAAATGAATAAAGATAATTTTGGCACAGAGCATAAAATTCACTTAAACGCTTTAATATCCTTGTAGATTTTGTTTGGTTTTGTAACTATTTAAAATGAAGTTCATCCATTGCTATTTTTTGAACGGTAAAATTGCTTAAAGCGGACAGTTCATTTTGGGGTATTGTGTTCATTTTAAATTTATGGATTGTGTACCTCCTATGCTTTTAATAAATGGCCATTCCAGGGATAAAAGGTGTGCCTGTGATAGAATTTCTATTATCAGAAAGCTCTCAGTCAAGCTGAGAGATATGCAGAAATATGCAATTCATTGTCATGTAATCAGAGGTCCTGACGCTGCCCAAGTCAGTGTGGATAGGAGTTCCCCCCCACATATTAACAAAAAATGCTTTATACACCAACTGGGCAACCTACAGTTTCAGTCAATTCTAACATATTCCATTCATCGGGTTCTTCAGGCAAACTATCCCACAAGTCTGTCCCTGATTTCAGACTCCAATTTAAAACCCGGGCTGTTACTGCCTGGTTTCTTACCTACCAGCTGAAAATTGGAGATTTCAATGACCAGGCCACTCCTTCACCTTCAGGTATCAGTTCCAAACCCAGATTGTAGCCTATCCTGACAGACTGGCTATAAAAGAAAAGTTCCCACAAAGGGTTCAAAGCAAATTTTTGCTTATAGATTTACCAATTGATTGCAAAGGGATATGGAAAAGGATGAAGATGACACCCGTTGGAAGAGGTACATGGGGAAATGGCTCTGAACTTCCATGCCCTCTTTAACTGTGACACTCTCCCCGAATCATGTTTGCCTACCCAGAAGCTCTTTGAACCCTATCTTTGGGTTTTTGTGTGGAGACTTCATTGCATAAGCGTAATTATTATTTTTGTTTAATTTCTTTATTGGGGGATTAATGTTTTACATTTGACAGTAAATACAATAGTTTGTACATGCATAACATTTCTCAGTTTTCAACACAACAATATAACCCCCACTAGGATCTCTGTAATCTTTTTTTGGACCTGTACTCTCCCACCACCCACCCCAGGGTCTTTTACTTTGGTGCAATGCACCAACTCCAGTTCAGGTTCTGCTTGTGTTTTCTCGTCTGATCTTGTTTTTCAACTTCTGGCATAGGCATAATTAATTCAGTCATCGGCCATTGGGGATTGAGTCCATCTCTAAGCCCTCTCCCGAAGTTGGAGATGGAAATGAAACTTCCACCCCTCTATTTTTATTTATTTATTTTGTGTCAGGGCCTCACATATTTGCAGCTCCACTGCTTCTAGGTCAGTTTTTTTTTTTTTTTTTACATTCTTTTCTGTCATAGTGAGGGAGAGACACCATAGCACTGTTGTGCTATCTCTGGTGCTTCCACTAGTGCACTGGTGCTCCTGTGTGATGTTAGAATTCAAGCCCAGGACTTCACACGTGGTGGGGCTAGAGGGTGGTGCACTACTCACCATGCTCTAGGTAGGCTAGCTCCTGGAGCCCTATAATCAGATGGTTCATTTTCCTAGCAGTCAGCCCTGTCCTGAGCCCTAAAGTCAAGAAGCAGTATTTTGCATGACCTGACTGATCCCTGACATCACACAGTGGAAATAAATCTGTGGGGCCAGGTGGTGGCACATCTAATTAAGTACATACATTATAACGTGCCACGGACCCAGGTTCAAGTTCCTGGTCCCACATGCAGTGCAAAAGCTTCATGAGTAGGGAAGCAGGGCTGCAGGTATCTCTCTTTCTTTCCCTCTGTCTCTCCCTCCCCTCTCAGTTTCTCTCTGTCTCTATGCAATAATAAATAAAATATTTAAAATAACATCTGTGTAGAACTTCTTGGATGGTAGAGTAATGTATTCCCCCCCATTAAAAAATTAATAGGGGGTCCAGGCGGTAGCACAGCGGGTTAAGCGCACATGGCGCAAAGCGCAAGGACCGGTGTAAGGATCCCAGATCGAGCCCCCAGCTCCCCACCTGCAGGGGGTCGCTTTGCAGGCGGTGAGGCAGGTCTGCAGGTGTTTGTCTTTCTCTGCCCCTCTCTGTCTTCCCCTCCTCTCTCCATTTCTCTCTGCCCTGTCCAACAACAATGACATCAATAATAACAAGAACGATGATAAACAACAAGGGCAACAAAGTGGGAAAAAGTGGCCTCTAGGAGCGGTGGACTCGTGGTGCAGGCACCGAGTCCCATCAATAACCCTGAAGGCAAAAAAAAAAAAAAATTAATGAGTGATGGAGATGACTGTAATTTAGTACATGTAACTGCATATAATAACAAAAGACGCCTTGAGCTTTCAACATTTAAGGAAATTCCAGGAGTTTTGGAACCTATGAGCCGTGGACACCATGACTTTGTTTTGTTTGTTTGTTTTTGTTTTGTTGTTGTTTCCCTTATAAATCACAGTATCACCATCCACTCCCTAGTCTTCGAACATGAACCTAATAGCAAAGCAATTGTAAAGATAAAAGAGATACTGGCTCATTACTAAAATATCACTCAGTCATGAGTGACTGTCCAGTTCATCATATCTTCTGAAGATATGTCTCTGGGCATGACCACTCAGGTTTGAAGACTTTGATTCTGTCTTGTTGGGTTCCAAAAGCAGGAGTGGTTGTACCTATATGCGTTTCACTCTTTTAGGCATCTGGTATAATGAAGCTAAGAGACAGTGTTATTTCTTGCTCTGAACTTCTTTGAGGATATTAATGTAATGCTGGCTGCTTTCCTCTCCACATAATTGACTCATTCACTCTTTTACTCATAGCTGCTGTTTTTCTTTTCTTCATTTATACCCAAACGTTTGCACTTTGGGACCAGATAAACGGGTTCAGCCGTTGTGCTGGTCTAGATTACAGCAGCAGTTCTAGCCTAGCAAGTCCTCCCTCTTAGCTCTCTTGTATTGAGGATCAGGAAGGTTCTGCAGCTGCAGCACACTTGGGCTAACTGAACTCGGGCCATTAGAACTGCTTTCACTGCAAGCCCCTGCTTTACCAGCTGGGCTGAAGCCACATCAAGCCCCTTGGAGCAACTCTGGCATAGAGGCTTAACGCACATTTTCTGCTCAGGAATTGTGTCTGCTGCCAGATCCTGCTCTTAGGTTAGTTCCAAAGTTATCTCATTAACCTAACAAAAAATATCTTTAGGCCAAGTCCAAGGCTTCAGGAGCTGAACTGTGGAGACCCTGGATGAAAAGCTAATGTACATGAGAACTGTATTTTGATCAAACTAAATGATAAGTCACAATATCACACATGTATCATCATAGTGGCACATTCCTGTGCAAAAGCAGTTCACAAATGACCCCAAGTTGAGATGATTTCAGGGAAAGCTTTCCAGAGACAGTAAAGGGATTTTCCAGGCAGCTTTGGAAAGCAGAAGGATGTTATCCATCCCAGACTGCAGAAGCAACACATGAAATAATTGGTCATGGGAATGGCAGAATGCTTCCAGGGACCTGTGAGTACTTTAATATTACTAGTACCAGAGCGCACGTGAGAGGGCCAAGGCTATGACTGTCTTTATAGATCGTGCTCCATTGGAGGGTTTGCTCAGGTATTGAGGAACTAATTATTGAAAAATAATTAGCACCATAGTGATTTCATCATGAAACTTCATTCTGTAGAGCAGAATCTTACCTACAGAGTCTGCCACAGACTGTGAAGACACATATCACGTCATGTTACTGCATAATATCAGAACTTAACAAGTTACATGCTTTTTTTAATAAGGGAAAGCAAATTAAATAATTTGGTTCTCCTTCATTTGAATTCCAGTATGGTTTTTTGAATTAAAGAAAAATCGGTGAAAATATAGAAACAAAGCACAAAAAACAACATTCAGCTCACAGCCTCTCTTATAAATGGACATTATTACTAATGAGTTTTGCCTATATGTCCAGGTAAAACTTGTGACTGAGTAGGTGACTCAGTGGTAGAGAGCGTGCCATGCACACAGATGCCCTGACTTCAATCCCTGTGCCACATAACAAGTACAGAATATAATGAAGTCATGGAGTGATGCTCTGGTTTCTCTGTGTCACTCACTAAAAAAGAGAGACTTGATTGTAGGCATGATGTAGTTATCATGTACATCCAGGAAACTAGGAGAGAGGACTTTAACAAGTGGCATGTCCCCTCAAGAGCAAGTTTCATCTGTTAATGTCATTCATCATATGAACTTGAGAAGCATGTGGCTTTGAAGAGAACAGAGTCATGACTATCACTTACTGAATGCTTAAATGCCAGAGACTTTGCTAACATGTTGACCTGTGTTATTTCATTCAGTCCTCACTCACCTAATATTGCCAGCACTGTTTGTAAGGCTTTTCATTATTTTATATCATGAATGATTGGGGCCTGGAGTACTTATAGTGGGATTTGAGCCAAATGGAAGAGATACTTAGTAAGCAGAGTAGAATTTGGTGGTTTATTACGCAGAAGAAGGGAGGAAGAAACAGATGTCAAGCTTCTAGTATGCAGTCCTTGTTGGTACCTCAGGCAAGTGAGTGGGTGGTGATATCTGTCCTTCAGTAAGATGTGGAATACAGCTGTAGTTTTAAGCGAAGTGAAGGTTGGACATTTGGACATTATGAATTTTAAATGCTCTTTGATATATAATTAAGATATATATCTCTGATCTCCATTAGACAATTGACTAGATTAATGTCGATCCAATTAGAGAAGTCTGGGCTGGACATTGCAGGTAGGAGTTGGTAGCATCTCTAATAGCTATCACAATGAGTATGATTGAGTTTATCTAGCAGAGTGATGAAAGAGACAAAGAAAAAATTCTGGGAATTATAGCTATTTAAAGAGAAAGCTTAGAAAAAGTAGCTATTAGAGGGTACTAGCAATAGGAAAGGTAGCTTGAAGTGACTTGGCCAAAAGCACAAAGATTAGCACACAGATGTGTTTAAAATTAATCTAAGTCTTATAGTATACCTGGACTGTTTTTGCAACTTTCTGTAGATTTTATCTGTCTACTTATTTTGGTTGTCACTAAGGCTTCACTGCTCCAGACCAACTTTTGTTTTTTCCATTTTATTGGGGAGTTAATGGTTTACAGCACAGTTATGTACAGATGGGCACAATTTCCCAGCTCCGCATGATAGCTACAAAATACTCTTGCCCCAAGGACCCCAAGCCCCCCTCTTTGGATCCTTCCCCAGAACCCCTTGCTTTGGTGCAGTATACCACTCTGTTTCTGACTCTGTCTCCTAAGTTCCGTCTTCATGTGAGGCTATCCAGTATCCATTACTCTCTTCCTGACTCATCTCACCCAACACTTTTTCCTTCAGGTTCTATCCAAGGTGAAGCAGCTATAACCTGTTAGCAATTAAAAAAAAGAAAGCAAGAAAAAGAAACAAAGGGGGTGGGTGGTAGTGCCGCAGGTTAAGTACACATTGGTGCATAGCTCAAGGACTGGCATAAGGATCCCAGTTCACCACCGGCAGGGGCATGTCACTTCACAAGCAGTGAAACAGGTCTGCAGGTGTCTTTCTCTCCCCTGTCTGTCTTCCCCTCCTCTCTCGACTTCTCTCTGTCCTATCCAACAACAACTACTATAACAATAAGGGCAACAAAATGGGGAAATGGCCTCCAGGAGCAGTGGATCAGTGGTTATTGCAGGCACCAAGCCCAGCAATAACCCTGGAGGCAAAAAAAAAAAAAAAAAAAAAAGGAAGGAAGGAAGGAAAAGTGTGATCTCGATTTCTTGAGTAGGTAGAAAGCATTCATCTCTGAAAGTAGGGTTATGAGTATTCTTCATGTTCTTTACTTTCTGTATGTTTTTTATTTACCTTTAATGCCCACAAGTTGCTTTTGGAGTAGAAAAAACTTAAAAGAACTTTGTGGGAGGGTGATTTAGAACTCTATGATGAAATCCTTACTATTAGACTATGTTTATCTGCTTTTTAATATAACCAGTAGCACCAAAAAATATGAGAAAAAGAAAACATCTTTTTGAAAATTACTTAAACACAACGATAAAACTGTAGAAAGCTAAGAATACCTTAGGGGAGAGGGGGACCAAAGTACATAAAATGTAAAATGTAAATTTGTTGGGGCCGGGCAGTGGCACACCTGGTTGAGTATACACATTACAGTGCACACGGTCCTAGGTTCAAGCCCCTGATTGCTACCTGCAGGAGAAAAGCTTCACATATGGTGAAGCAGAGCTACAGGTATCTTCTCTGTCTCTCTCCCTCCCTATCTCCCCCTCTCCTCTCAATTTCTCTCTGTTTCTATCCAATTATAAATAAATAAAAATATTTGAAAATGTAAATTTGACCTTTGTAATGCAACAAATTGTTGTTCTTCAGGGAAAACAAGAGACTGGGATTTTTGCCTTTTTTTTTTTGGTGCCAAATTATCTTGTTTAGGAACCAGGTGGTGGCATACCTGGTAAGAGCACACATTATAGTGCTCAAGGACCCAGGTTCAAGCCCCTGGTCCCCACCTGCAAGGGGGAAAGCTTCATGAATAGTGAAGGTGTCTCTGCAGGTGTCTCTCTGTCTCTTTCCCTCTCTGTCTCCTTCTCCTTTCTCAATTTCTCTTTGTCTCTATCCAATAATAAATTAATTAATTAAATTAATTATCTTGCTTATAAAAACATACAAAATGTTGGATGGCACAAGGGATACAGTGCTAATATAAACAGATTGTTTAAGCTAAGTGCTTAACATAAACTGTCCATCCCTATAACTGATAAAGAATATTTAAAGGACATCAAATATTTCCTATAAAAATAATGCTATATGGTATAAAGTACTTTATTTGTTGACCAAACTGCTATTTACCGAGAGGTCTGCTGTTAGGAAAACTTTGTGTCATAAACATTAAGGAAGAATGCTCAGCAATATCAAATGCTACTAAAAAAAAAAAAAAAATAGAGTAATCAGAAAGGTGTAAGCTGGATTGACAAGATAGCTCACCCGGGAAGGTGCCTGCTTTGGTTTGAGCCTGGTCCCCACCATACCTAGGGAAGCTTCAGTGCTGTGGCATCTTTCGTCTCTCCCTCTGTGTCTGTCTCTATTTTTGTTCTTATTCTCTTTTCTGAAAAAGTTGGTCTGCAGCAATAGAGTCCCAGTGATGATAAGAAAAATGCTTTAAGTTTACTGTTCTTTTTCTTCCTGTAGGATCTGGTATCAAAGATGCTTCATGTCGACCCTCATCAGAGACTGACTGCTGCCCTTGTGCTCAGACATCCTTGGATTGTCCACTGGGACCAACTGCCTCAATACCAACTAAACAGACAGGATGCACCACACCTAGTGAAGGTGAGCTGCCCCGCTCAGGAGAGCCTGTCACAGCATCTCCATGCCCCCAGACGCCTCCTCTCAGCCAGTAGCCAGTTCTCATAGGAGATTCTTCTAGTGGGTATGGTAGAAGAGAAAGATTGAGACGTGTCAGAAATACCTAAATAAAAGTAGTTTTGAAAAATTATTTCTGAATTTGTCAGATAAACTTAAGGATTTCTGAACTTTCTTCCCTCTAACTTCAATATCACTGTATTGAAAGAAGGATTATTGTTGTCATGAAGGTACATTTCCCCATTTCTCCAAGATAGGTGTCTATACATTCCAGGATTTCTGAACTTTTTCTTTATACTTTGGTTCCTTGTGCACACCCCCAAACAAATTCCTTGAGGTGGTCATTTGTGACATTCCACAGGTTAAAATAAAGTATGCAGGGCGGTGGAGACAGTACAGTGACTATGCAAAGAGACTCTTGTGCCTAAGGCTTCAGAGTCCCAAATTCAACCCCACCACCACCACCGGTAGCCAAAGCTGAGTAGTAAAATAAAATATGCATCCCTGTTGTCTCATAGTAAGGGATTACATATAGGGGAGGTGGGGGAGTTGAATAATGCTGAGAAAAGTAAGGGCTGTTGATTGTAAAGTCATCCCTTTCCTCACATTTAACCTCCCACTTAGACTTTGGCAATTTTAATCAGATGATTTGATCAGTGTGGTTATTTTCATTGATGTCAGTAAAATCCAGATAAAATATAGAGGCAGATATTATCTGTGGAGGGGGGAAATCTCCATTTCTAATTCTGTGTGCCTATGGCTACTACACATTACCATTTCTGATGTGACTTTTCTGATTTCAGGGTGCCATGGCAGCTACTTATTCTGCTTTAAACCGTAATCAGTCACCAGTTTTGGAACCAGTAGGCCGCTCTACTCTTGCTCAGCGGAGAGGTATTAAGAAAATCACCTCCACAGCCCTGTGAAGTGACCTCAGTGAGATATTTGGTACCATGGTGTAAGCTGATAGCACAAGTTCTGGCGACAGGTAGCACATATCTGAGAGACATCTGCAAGCACACACTGTCCCAGCTGGTACCCATAATGCTGCTGCTCCTGCTGCTGCTCCCGCTTTCGTCTCTTCTCTTCTCGCTTTAAATGATTGTTAGCAAGTAAGATTTTCCTGGAGCTTCAGATGTAGTGGAAATGGAAATATGATGAAGATGTATTCACTGAATCAACAAGAATAATGAACATATGAATACCACCTAAAAATACACTGAATAAAGTACACCATATAGCATTATTTTTATAGGAAATATTTCATGTCCCTTAAATATTCTTTGTCAGTTATAGGGATGGACAGTTTATGTTAAGCACTTAGCTTAAACAATCCCTTTATATTAGCACTGTATCCCTTGTGCCATCCGACATTTTGTATGTTTTTGTAAACAGTTCATATACAGTACATTTCTGTACTGCTTTCTTTAATGTATACATGCCTTGTTTAACTTGGAATCTATTGTTATTAATTGACTATTAAATCTGGTTAAATAGTTCACCTGATTAACAGTATTGTTGGACAGCCCTAAAAATGGCCAGGTAATAGAACAGCTGTTGAATGTAATACTTCCAAAATGTACGTATCTTCCCCTGTGTCTGTTTCACTGGTTCCTTCATTTGTTTCTTAAAGTCAGGTGCTCTGTCAGACTAATCTAGAAGAGAGCTGTTGTGATAAAGTTATGTGTGTGACATGGCATCAAGTGTATACCTATGAAGTTAGTCCATGTACTTTGTAACTCTTTAAGGTTCTTTCTCATTAAGGAAGTAGTCCTTGCACTTTGTTGTTGTTGTTGTTGTTGTTGTTGCTATTGTTGTTGTTGTCACCAGGGCTTCACTGCTCCAGTCTGACTTTTTCAGATAGAAAAGGGGAGGGGAGGAGCTATCACAGCACTGAAGCTTCCTCCAGTGTGGAGAGGGCCTGGCTTCCATTTTGGGTCACGTGCATGACTAAACAGGTGCATTAGCCAGGTGCACTATTTTACCGGCCCGTCTTGCACTTAGAAGTAGTATCTGTACTAGTGTTTGGTATGTAATTTGAGATTTTGCCAATATACATCAAAGAGTCATGGAGAAGAGAGAAATGGAGGAAATTAGATCAGAAGTCACATTGGATATTTCATGTTTATATAGATGATGTTACAGAATTTAGCATATGAATAAGGTATCTTGTAAACCTGCAAGAAAAGTATGCTCTTTTGGCAAAAGAGGTAAATCATAATTTTTATCCCATCGCAGTGTTATTTCTTGAAACACTAATTTAAATGTAATAAAAAGTCCATGGACCTCTGTATAAAGTTGATTTAAAACTGTTGTTACCAGGGCTTCACAGCTCTGGGCTGATTTTTTCAGATAGAGAGAAAGAGAAAGACCTCACTGCACCAAAACTTCCTGTAATGTAGTGGAGGCCCGTCTTGGAACTGGGTCACGCACATGGCAAAGCAGAAGCACTATCCAAGTGATCTATTTCGCTGACCAGCCCAAATTTAAATCTTTTTATTCTAGGGAATAAAACATTCTTGACCAAACAATCTATGTTCTAACCTAACATCATAACCAAGCTAGGCAAAGTGGATATTTCACTAATTAGTGTTTTCTGAATCCCTCCTGTATAGTTATATATAATGTTTCCTTTAACTTCAGAAATTATTTGTTTTCATAATGGCTACCACATTTCTTTAAATCACAGCATTTGTTATCAATATTTAATTTGGTAGTTTCTACAATTTTTTTCTTGCCACTAGGATTTCATTAAGCCTTAATGCTTATAGAATTCCATTGCTCCTGGTAGACTTTTTTTTTCCAGATAAAGGATGAAAGGGAGAGAAAGAATAAAGGAGAGACACCACTGCATTGCTTCACCACTCATGAAGCTTCCCCTTTACATGGTGCTCCCATGTGGCTCAAGCTCAGGTCCTCATGCACGGTAAAGTGTGTTCTCTAATGGGTAAGCCATCTGGCTCCCTCTGTAATTTTATCCTATTAAAGTTCTATATCTTCACCAAGTTACTGAACATACATCACTCTGTAAAATGAACTATACATGAGCAAGAAAAAGGTAACTGAACTTGCCTCAAGAGTTGCCCAGTCTTCCTTGGTCAAGTAGTAAGCTATTTAAATCAAAAAATTCTACCACAAGTTTCAAAGTTTTCCCCCCTTAGAATACAAATCCAAGAGAGTACGGTCTATCTAAATGATGTGGAAGCCTCTTCTCACTCCTAATCTTCTCCTTTCCCAGAGAAAGGGATAATCTGTAGCACTACTCTTGCCTAAGTGACAAAAAATAATTGTTGCATAGAAACCAAATGAAGTTTATCTTCCAAATAAAATAATGTAGGAAGAAGGATTTTAGAAGATCTAGATGAAAAAAGCTTTTTAAAATTCTTGAGTAGATGGATGCTAACTATTAAAAGATGCTTCCTTCCCATTTCTGGAAAGAAAGCTTTTTTCCATTTCTGTTCAGTTTTTCAAACCATAGTCATACCAAATCCTTGTCCCTTTTAAAATGCTAAAGTAATTCTGGGCAGAAAAATACATTTATTTTCAGATTTTTTTATACTGATGCTATTCAGTAATTACTTGGGTGTACTGTCCATCATATTATTTTTAAGAACCAGAAGTAAATGTGTAAATACTTAAAATTTATCTAATCCAACTTTCTATATTAAATGTTAAGAACCTGAGACCCAAAGCAAACTTGAGTCCTTAACTTCCCATTCAATTTTCTTTCCTCATGACACCATGCTGCCTTCCCTTCATATTATTACCTGGCCAGGAGATGAGTTGTTCAAAAACAATATGTATATTTATGGGACTGTCCTCCACTGGTAAAAGAATGCCAAGTTTATTGCTTTCAGGGTTTATTGATCCTTTCCCTAGTCCAGTTGCCAGTTTCATCAAAGAAAAAAGCAAGTTACGTGTTCATAAAACTGAAAGCTTTCTTCCTACAAAGCAGTTCATGAACACAATTTATTTTTTGTGAGGTTCTGGGGTTTTCTATTGCCTGTGACATACAGCAGATAAACCTGGCCAACAGTGTGCTCTGTAAGTAATTATTGTGAAGAGTTAACTTTTCAGTTTTTTCAGGTGTAATTCTTTCAGGCACCTGAAGTTGTGAGGCCTTTCACCAGGAAGTTTTAAATCAGTCTTACAGTGTGAAAGAAGGAACTAAATTGTCAGCCCCCCCCCCCCCCTTTGGTTTTTCTCCCTGAGGCTTCATTGCTTTGGGCTACTTTTTTAGATAGAAGGAAACAGACTGGGGGCTTAGGGTGGGGGTGAGGGCACACCATAGCATTGAAGCTTCTCCCAGTGTAATAAGGGTTAGTCTGCGCTTAAACCCAAGTTGCAGTCAGGTGCATTAACCTGGTGAGATGTTGGGTTGTCAGGAAAGTTAAGATGCATCTTTGCATAGGAAAAATGTCATGGCTTTTCTGACAACGCGATATTTTGCCAGTCCTACCAGGCCACTTCTATATACTTCTTGTTGCTTTCTACTCCAAACAGTTTCCAAAATGGTAGATTGCAATGCCAAGCACATACTGGAAAGTAAAGATTACACTGCCATGTGTTTTATATTTTCCCTGTCTAGTGATGATTTTAAGGTAAGGTTTTGGGTTTTTTTATTTGTTTTTTTTTTCCTTGTTTTTGGCTTTTTAGGGGTTTGTTTGTTTTGCCTTTTGATTTTTTTTTTTCCTACCAGAACTTTGCTGGGGCTTGTGCCTAAGTGATTCCACTGATCCTTGTGGAGTCCTTACTTTTTCTCTTTTCCAGACTGAGGGCAAGAGACAGAGAGGAGAAAAACCATAGCACTTCTCCACCACCATGGTACTCCCATGTGGTGGCTGGAGGCTCAAACCCAGATCTTCATGCATGGTAAAATATGTACTTTTGATTTTTAAAAAATAGAAATCACTTTAGTTTCTTCTAGTTTATACAGACTCTTGTCTTTAACAATTTTGATAGGGATTCATTTATTCATAAGCAACCCCAAAAGTCCAAACATAATAGATTTAACAAGGCACAGAGTTCAGGATGCAGTGAGAATGACGTGGGATGTCATTTAACAAGTACCTGGAGAGGGTATGTGTGTGGTAGAGAATGCACATGTCACATGTGTGCAACAAAGAGCAGAGTTGAGTCAACCATTTCCCATCTTTCTAACAAGTGGTTTCTGTTGGGGGTCAGAGAGAGGTTTGATCAGCTGTGCCCTGCACCCTCTACTCAAGAAGAGACTTGGAGGTGGGATAGGTGTGCAGAGGCTTCACAGGTAGGATGGAGGAGGATAGCACCACCCTAGGGTGAGGACTAAAAAGAAAAGCAGTGAAGATTTGGGGACCTTGCTGCAGATGTGCTTAGTCACCATGGAAACCAACAATACATATCTCAACATGGTTTTTATATTGTCCACTTTCTGGCCTTTATAGATGACTTAAATTTTTTTAGCTTGCTTTAGTATTTCTTTTTAGGGAGAGAGGAAAGAGAGAGACACCACCGCAGCACCAAAGCTTCCTCCAGTGCAGTGAAGGCCCGGCTCAAACGTGGGTCACACACATGGCAAAGCCGCACACAATCCAAGTGAGTTATTTCACCAGCCCATTTTAACTATATCTTATGAAAATGATTCTCTTTAAGTTGACTGTATGGAGCACTTGAGATTTATGAAGGCATTAGGACAGATATCTCAGGAATGTAAAGGGTCAGAAAAGGCCTGTTTTCTGTGATTAGCAAATGTGATAGGTCCCATGGCTGGCCCTTGGTGCTTAAACCAGGAGGTTCCAATCTAGTCCTAGAGTACTGTCCCTCTGAAAGGTCCAACTCCTTGTGACTAACCTTAAACTGGATGTATACTTTGAGCCTTATTTAATTACAGATAAGTTGACTTAGCTCAGTATTTCTGTTTCAGTTCATCAAAATCATTCTCTTTTAAACTCCAGATTGCTTACATTTTTCTGGTCTCCCCGATGAGTTGTAGAGACCAGTTATTGAAGTAAATTTCCTTTCTTGGGACTGTGGTATTCTGCAGAACCACTCATAACCACTTTTTTGAGTGAAGAATCTACAGATTGATAATACCTAAATATGAATGGCCAAGAAGAATTTGTATCTACAGTGTGCTTTGTGTATTTTTGACACTGCTGTATTCTGTGTGATTGAGTGACTTGTAACTGGTTCCATTGTGACTGAGTGTTCTCAAAGAATTCTGGTAACTAAGTCGACTTAATTTTCTTAAGCCTTGTCTCACATTTACCACTTTGATTCCAGTCTTTAAACTGTTCATAACAGGGCATACCAAGGGTTGGGATGAGAGCCTACTTCCTACCTCTTAAGGCACTTTCCTCATTATTTTGCCATATAACCTTGAAGTGCATGATAAGCTGTTTAAATGTCCATGACTTCTCCCAGAGCAACTAGCAAAGTATATGACATTGAATAGAGATTAGTGGAAAGGAAATTTAGAGACTAAGTTCAGAGGTACAAACCTCAAGAAAACCTCTTTAGAGCACGTACCATTTGAGTACAATATATGTAAATGTATGTGAGAAGAGAGTTGCTATAATAGTCCTCTCTAAGTAGATTAGTTCAATATCTAATGAAAGTGAAAAATCTCTACACTTATTATCACTATAGTACTGAATGAACTGTATACTGAGTTTTTCAAACAAGTATTTAAAGTAGAACTTTTAAATACAAAGCAAAGACATAAGGATAAAGGTTTTGGTGTGTGTTTCTCTAAGTGTAATTTGCCATCTAATGCTTTGTTGTTGTTGTTGTTGTTGTTGTTTAATTTAAAGCTTCAAGGTATTGCCAGTCCTTAGCTTCTTTAATAATTATGGGTGGTGAGTTTTTAACTCTTAAAATTATGTGTATGTATCCAGTTTATCTTAACTCATACACCCTAAGCAAAAGGGAAGGTATACATCTAAGGGATGTAATTATTTTGCATTTTTGGCCATGAGTGGGAGTGGGGTGGGCATCTACTTCAACTGTTTTTAAAAAAGAAAAAAATCACAAATATTTTTCTACTATTATATATGATCTTACTTTATATTAATTTCTCTGTAGTAAGGCATGCCAGAAGCCCAAGGTACCATATTATGAGTTCATATGTATTGTACCTTTTATTGGTGGTTCAATTGCATCAGATGCTTGGCACTGCTGCCATAATTATGAAGTGCTTGTAAAGGATCAAATATCACTGAGTACTTTAAATTGTTTTCCTTTAGAGTCTAATCTGGAAAGTTTTCAAATCATACTATTAATGTGTAATCTAAGCTCTTTCAGATGTATCCATGAATAATCCTGGAACAATATTGCTTGTATTCCTGTCACAGAACAGGTTTTGTAATCTTTAAAAGAAATGAAAATTTATATAATAAAGTTTCAAATAAATGCATGTATGTACCTTTATCAGATTATTTCAATTATATGACTATTAATCCTTCATAATATCAAAATATTCTACCCAAAGTGTAAACTTATCAAGTTTGAACTGATAGAACTTAACAAAAGAATCTCTGTAAGTTAATAAGAAATGCCTGCACTACGAATCCACTGCTCCTGGAGGCTATTTTTTTCCCTTTTATTACCCTTGTTGTGTATCCTTGTTATTGTTGTTATTACTGTCGTTGTTGTTGAGTAGGACAGAGAGAAATCAGGAGAGGAGGGGAAGACAGAGAGGGGGAGAGAAGTGAAGCGACCCCCCCCCTGCAGGTAGGGAGCCAGGGCCTCCTCGAACTGGGATCCTTATGCAAAATTATTCTTTCTGGACAGTCTTGGTTAACCCAAAGTGTTTATTGAATCACACTCAACTACATACCCAATCCCAGACCTAAGTAATGTTTCAAAAGACAGAATGAACACCAGGCCCAGATGAAACCGTCTTTTCTGAAAACAGCCTGAGATTATCAGACTTAATTCTAAAATGCCTCTGTCTCATTCAGTATGTTGCATTTTGGGTTCAGGATTAAAGGACAAGTTTCCTCTGAGCAATATATGCAGAGCCATTGTTCAAGCAAAGACAATCATTTGGTTTTGCTTTTAATATTTTATAAATTACACAATTTAAATGAGTCCGATTGTCTTGTCTAGTCAATGTGCCCCATAAATTAATAATTTTAACAGCAAACCATCTGTGTGTGTCAAGTGTATCTTGATAAAAGAATCTTAAAGTACATTTCTGTAATATGGGAAAGGGATATAAATATTGTTGACTATAAACTCTATCGATTTATGCCCCTTTCCATATTAGGGAGCTACTCTCTTCCCTGATCCAGCTTCTGGTCCTTCTGCCAGCCATGACATCACCTCCCCAGACAATAATTAGGACCCACCTACATATCAGATTTCAGGCTCAGGCAAAAAAAAACCAAAACACTAGTATAGCCACAGGCCCTTTGGAATATAACTAAAATATGCCTACTAGCTATCTACAAAATGGAGGGCCCCCAGCTCTTCATCTGCACTATTCCAGCCTTTAGGTCCATGATTGCTCAACAATTTGTTTGGCTTTGTATGTTAACTCTCTTTTCAACCACCAGGTTCCAGATGCTAACATGATGCCGACCAGACTTCCCTGGACAGACAACCCCACCAATGTGTCCTGGAGCTCTGCTTCCTCAGAGCCCTTCCCCACTAGGGAAAGAGAGAGACAGGCTGGGAGTATGGATTGACCTGTCAACTTCCATGTTCAGTGGGGAAGCAATTACAGAAGCCAGACCTTCCACCTTCTGCACCCCATAATGAATGACCTTGGCTCCATACTCCCAGAGGGTTAAAGAATAGGAAAGCTATCAGAGGAGAGGATGGGATACAGAGTTCTGGTGGTGGGAATTGTATGAAGTTGTACC
This sequence comes from Erinaceus europaeus, assembly GCF_950295315.1. Lineage (NCBI taxonomy): Eukaryota > Metazoa > Chordata > Mammalia > Eulipotyphla > Erinaceidae > Erinaceus > Erinaceus europaeus. The sequence goes on from NC_080185.1 coordinate 117,350,159, forward strand.
CCTCTTATCCTATGGGTTAGTCAGTGTTTCCTTTTTAGAAATAAAAAATTTTTTAAAAATAGAGTAAAATATAAAAATAATAAAAAAAAAAACATTTCCGGGGAGTTGGGTGGTAGCACAGCGGGTTAAACGCAGGTGGCACAAAGCACAAGGACCAGCGGAAAGATCCTGGTTTGAGCCCCCAGCTCCCCACATGCAGGGAAGTCGCTTCAAAAGCGGTGAAGCAGGTCTGCAGGTGTCTATCTTTCTCTCCCCCTTTCTGTCTTCCCCTCCTTTCTCCATTTCTCTGTCCTATCCAACAACAATGACATCGATAACAACAATAATAAAACAACAAGGGCAACAAAAGGGAATAAATAAATATTTTTTAAAAAGAACATTTCCTTTCTGCTAGTGAATATTGGCACCTTTGAAAGGAAATTCATAGTGGGCTTGGGCGGTAGCGCAGCAGGTTGAAAGCACATGGCACAAAGCTCAAGGACTGGCATAAGGATCCCGGTTTGGGCACCCAGCTTGGGGGGTCACTTCAAAGCGGGGAAGCAGGTCTGCAGGTGTGTATCTTTCCTCCTCTCTGTCTTCCCCTCCTCTCTTGATTTCTCTCTGTCCTATCCAACAACAAAAACAGCTATAACAACAATAATAACAACCACAACAAGTTCAACAAAATGGGAAAAATAGCCTCCAGGAGCAGTGGATTCTTACTGAGCCCCAGCAATAACCCTGGAGGCAAAAAAAGGAAATTCATGGGATCAGGAGGATAGTTAAGCAAAAGACTCTCATGCCTGAGGCTCTTGGGTCCCAGGTTCAATCCCCAGGGTCACCATAACCGAGGTGGGCGTAAACAGTGCTCTTTAAGAAAATAAAAAGTAAATTTGATTGAGTTGATTAAGAAGGAATAGATTATAGACTTCAGTTAATCCTTTCCTTCCTGTCTGACAATTTTAGTAGTTTTCTTCTATGATGTATCAAGTTTGTTAGGTCTGCCATAACAAGCACTAGGCTGGGCAGTTTAAACAACATAAGTTCATTTTTTCACTGTTCGAGGATTTGAAAATACAAGATCAAGGTATTACCAGGGTTTTTCTTAGGAGTGTCTTCCTGTCTTGCTGCCTCTCCACATGCTTGAACTACTGCTCAGATTTCTTCTTATATGGATACCATATTGCATTAGAGTTTAAATGATTTTTTCTTTTCTTTTTTTTTTTTTTGCCTCCAGGGTTATTGCTGGGGCTCAGTGCCTGCACCATGAATCCACTGCTCCTGGAGGCCATTTCCCCCCCTTTTGTTGCCCTTGTTGTTGTAGCCTTGTAGCCTTGTTGTGGCTATTATTGTCGTTGTTGATGTTGTCGTTGTTGGATAGTACAGAGAGAAATGGAGAGAGGAGGGGAAGACAGAAAGGGGGAGAGAAAGAAACATGCAGAACCGCTTCACCGCCAGTGAAGCGACTCCACTGCAGTTGGGGAGCCGGCTCAAACCGGTATCCCCACGCTGGTCCCTGCGCTTTGCGCCACATGCGCTTAACCCGCTGCGCCACCGCCCGACCCCCAGATGATTTTTAACTCAATGATTTCTGTTTTCTTTCTTTTTTTTTTTTTTTTCAGAGCCAGGGTTTTATGTGTGAGTATTTCACTGTTGCAGCTGACGTTTTCATTCAGATTAGACAGACATACAACAAAGGGAGAAACACCAAAGCTCCTCTCGATGCAGTAGCTCTCCATGTGATGCTGGGGCTTGAATCTGGGCCAAGTGTATGATAAGGTCTTTTATTCTAAAAGACTTCATCTTCAAGGTACTGGGGGTTTTGACTTAGACCTATGAATTTGGAGAAGAGTATAATTAAACCTCAGACAGATGCTTTAGGGGTTACCCACTCATTAATTGAGGTATTCAGGATAAGATGGAAAGCTTCAAGGGCTTCATGACTATATACTGAGGCAATGTAAAAATGTTACTGTAGTTCTCTTGAATAGTGAGCTGCTTTGTCATGTACTTGAGTCTAGCCATAGCAGCACTGGAGGGAGCTTTGTTTCTATAGTTGTTCTCTCCCTCTTTCTCTCTCTCTCTCCCTCTCTCTCTCTCTCTCTCTCTCTCTCCCTCTCTCTCTCTACCTGAAGCAAGAGAAAGAGAGAGAAAAAAAACCAAGAATGTTACAATCAATCGCAGACTTCTTGACAGGAGTGTGTATGTATATGCTTGTTTAGGCCATGCATAATACTAAAAATACAGACAAGATTATTTTTTTTTGCCTCCAGGGTTATTACTGGGGCTCAGTGCCTGCACCATGAATCCACTGTTCCTGGAGGCCATTTTTTTCCCCTTTTGTTGCCATTGTTGTTGTAGCCTTGTGGTGGTTATTATTGTTATTGTTGATGTCATTCCTTATGGATAAGACAGAGAGAAATGGAAAGAGGGGGGAGAGAAAGACACCTGCAGACCTGCTTCACTGCCTGTAAAGTGACTCCCCTGTAGGTGGGGAGCCGGGAACTGGGATCCTTCTGCCAGTCCTTGCACTTTGTGCCACGTGTGCTTAACCCGCTGTGCTACCTCCCGATCCCCTAAGATTATTATGGTCCCTATAATGAGGATTATATGAGACTTCATGAAGAGCCCCATATTGTTTATCTCCTCACTTTCTTTAAGCTGTTAAATTTAAACATTTTCCAATAAACTTATTTAAGGACCCAGGTTCTAGGCCTTGGAACCCACTTGTAGCGGGGAAAGCTTCACAAGTGGTGTTCACAATAGGCTTTCATTAGTTGACTAAATGGTGAGTGTCTCTTCATCTTAAACTGCAGCACAAAAACAGCCTCTGAAAGATCAAATCCCTTACGTCTCTAAGAAGGTTGCTTTGTGTTATTTGGCCATGAATCACTGGTATTCTGTTGGGTGATCCACAATAAAGCTCTTACTCATTTCAAAATAAATAAATCATTTAAACAAGATGCTTTCTGTCTCTTTTCTTCTCTATCTCAAAACAAAAAGGTTAAGTAGCATGTCCAAGATCATAGAGTTGTAAGTTGCTGAAGAGCTGAATTTGAACATGTCTCTAACTCCAAAGCTCAAGCTTATAATCATTTGGCCTTGAAGCACAATTTAGGTAGACTTCATAGATATCTTTTCATTTTAAGAGTGTAAGTTGCAAAATATTAGAAATGGGTAGACAATACCAGAACTTTAAGGTCTCTGTAAATCATTCAGTTTCCCTTTGAGGAGTATATGACAATGGATTCTCATTCTCAGCTTTATTTGAACTGGCTAATGCTTTGTTTGGAGGACAAGGGAGCCTGTACTGTGTACTGTAAAATGTTTAGTAGCACTTGGCCTTTGTTCGCTAGGTGCCAACAGCACCTCCCTGCTTCCCCATTTGTGAGGAATATTTCCAGATTCTGTCAAATGTTTTTCCAGATAGCCACAGTGCTTGATTGTACTTTATTTCTGTCACTTAGGTATGTGCATTTTTTAAAAAAAATCTGTATAATATTTATTTACTTACTGGATAGAGACAGTCAGAAATTGAGAGAGGGGAAAAAAAAAGAAACAGAGAGGGAAGGGGTGATAGAGAGAGAAAGAGAGAGACACCTGCGGTACTGCTTCATCCCTTGCAAAGCTTTCCCTTTGCACGTGAGGGCTTGAACCCAGGTCCTTGCACATTGTAGCACGTGCTCAACCAGATGTGCCATCACCGAGCCCCAGTATGTGCATTTCCTTAGGGAGGCTGAGACTCGAGCCTTTTATAAAAGTCATTTAAAAAAATCTTTTTATTAATGAAAAATAATGGTGGTTCGGGAGGTGGTTGAGTGATAAAGCTTTGGATTCTTAAGCATGAGGTCCCGAGTTCAATCCCCAGCAACACATGTACCAGAGTGATGTTTGGTTGTTTCTTTCTCCTTCTATCTTTCTCATAAATAGATAAAATGTCAAAAGAAGAAGGAGAAGAAGAAATAATGGATGAGAGAGATGACAGAGAGAGAACCAGACCTTACTCTGGTACATGTGTTGCCAGGGATTGAACTAGGGACTTCATGTTTGAATTGCCTTACCCACTGTGCCATCACACAGAAAGGTGATTTCCTAAAAAACAATTACCTGAGAATGAAGCTATACAAACGTTGCATATATGGTCAGCTATAGTACATGGGGGTGGTCGTAATAGAAGGGCTACAGACTGGGCACCACAGTTCTGGAGGATAGAAATATGAGTACAGTATGTCAGCAGTGTTGGCCTCTTCTGAGTCGTCATTCTTTGTTCACTTGGAATTTCCCCTCTCTGTTGGTGTCCTTATATTCTCTTCTCATAAAAACACCAGACATAATGGATTAGGGTCCACCTGAAATAACTCATTTTGACTTAATCGCCTCTTTAATGACCCTGTCTGCTACCACAGTCACATTTTGAGATATTGAGGGTTAGAAATCATCTTAAGTGGTCCAGGAGGTGGCACAGTAGCTAAAGCATTAGACTCTCAAACATGAGGTTCTGAGTTCAATCCCTGGCAGCACATGTACCAGAGTGATGTCTGGTTCTTTCTCTCTCTCCCCTATCTTTCTCATTAATAAATAAATAAAATCTTTTTTAAAAAAATCATCAGAAAATTCTGGAAGGACACAATTCAGCCTATAATACTGAGCTTATGGATTCTCCCATTTCCATTCCTTAGAGCAGACATATGTATAAAATACTGTCATCGAAATATACTTTGGGAACGAATGCGGAGAAAGCCGCCTTGAGGAACTAACTGTGAAAGGTTTAGTGAGTCAGCAACTCCAACACAGAGAAGCGAAATTTGTCACAAAGCAGCAGAGGTCTGATATGGCCAGTAGGTGGCCGTATCTGACTACTCTTTACTATAACGCCAGGATCCCACCGGCTTCTTTGGGGCACCGCCTCCTCCAAGCTCACGGCTCCGCCCCTGTTGCGTCAAACGAATGGCCTTGATTCCTGGAGCAGGTCTCCCTTAACAATGGGGAGTCGCTGGGCTCCGCCTGCGCCGTAGGGCCCGGGGGCGGGGAAAAGCGACGCAAGTCGCAGCGACGCCATTTGCTGCGGCCGAGCGTGGGCGCAGGCTGATCTCGGGAGAACTCAGTCGCGAGATTATCCCGCGCACACGCGACCCGGCCTCCTGCGCTTTTTTCATCTCCGGCGGCCCCACGCGCTCCCCCTTGAGCTCCTTGGAGAAGTCGCCGCCGTCGCCTGGCTAGAAGTCAGAGTCGCTAAGAAACCGCCATGCCCAAGAATAAAGGTAATGCCTCCTGGATGCCGGGAGCTCCACTCCTCTAGGCCCGGGATCCCAGGTTCTGCCCGCGGCCTCCGGATCGCCCACGCCGCGGTGACCTTTTTTTCTGGCTTGCCTGCCGGCGGCTGGGCAATTTAGACGCAACTCTGGGCGCGGAACAGGAGCTGGGAAGGTAGTGTGTCCCTGGTTTGGCCACGCTGGGGTGGAGCCGACGCCATTTTCGTCAGGCCTCCTGCGGGAGATTGTGGGCTCGCTGTCGGGATTCGCGCCTTACTGCTGGGGGGGGGGGGGCGGGGAGAAGACCTGAACCTTGATGGCGCGGGGAGTTCAGCTCTGATTTTAAGTTCTTAACTTTCTAATGGGTTAGGGCCCGACCATCCCGTACTCCAGCGTGTGCGTTTCTCTCTGGCCAATTGCTGAGTATTGTTGAGACTAGACTCTCCCATGAGAGCAGTGGGCAGAAAGTTTCAAGCATTTTCAAACTTAATCTCTGTAAAGATTTACTGTTCAGACAGATGGAAGGGAGAGCATCCCTTTATGGATTTTAACTCAGTCCCCCCTCACTTGTTCATATTTAGTCACGTGGTCTGCTTTTGCATCAGATCATGTATATATTGAGTACAGATCTATAAGTTGCATTCGTTTTGATGCTGACATTTACAAACTGTGCCAGGCTTGAGAATAGACTTATTAGAGTGTTCTGTTTCTTTGTATTTTTAAAAGTAGTTTTTTTTTTTATTTCTCTAAGAAATTTTTAAATAGGAGAGACTGCGTTATCTTGTAGAAGAGCATATTTCACAGTCCACTAGAAGCTCCCTTTGATTATTTCTGCTTGAGGCCCCAGACAGCCCTGACCTTAGCCTACTTTTCGTGCCTTTTGTTTCTTCGTTCTGTTTTTAATTTAACTCCCTCTCCAGATATTTTACTTTATCTTCTGTTAGTAGCAGTCATTATCTACTTTATCCCTTTGGGGTACTTGGTGGCAACTCTGCACGATTTTGTAGTTTTCGCAGGACAGTTCACCTTATTGTTCTCAGGAATCTTAACTTGCCAATTTGTTTCTTTTTTTGGTTTTGGGTGGCCAGGGTTTTACTATTCATTATTCTAAGGAAGTCAGGGTGGTCATAGGGAGTTTTACCAATCACAGAAATTTTGTAGTCATAGGCTGGGGAGACAGCATTGTGGTTTATGCAGAAAGATATAAACCACTTAAAAGACATAAACATACATGAGGCTGCGAGCTCCTAGGTTCAGTCCCCAGCACTACCATAAGCCAGAGCTGAGCAGTGCTGTGTGTGGGGGGTTATTTTTGTAATTAGATAAGAATTACATATTTTAATCTTTATTTTAATTGTGAGATTCCTATTGCATCACCAGACTGTAAACTCTGAAGAGCAACAACACTTATGTTTTACTCACATTGAATTGCTAGTACTTGGTGTTTACTAACTGCTTAATAAATACTTGTTGCTTTAAGTCACCTCACTACTGTCAGCTCCTCCCTTGGGTGACTAATAGGTTCAGTCCCCCTTGTTTCCAAAGAGAAAGAACTTGGTTGGACATAAAATCACATCTAGTTCACTAACCTTTTAGAGCTCATTGCATTACATGGTGATAACAGAGAAATGCTCAGGGTGTAAATAGTTAATTCTGGTGAGTTGACAAGCAGTGATATAAACATTTCAGGCATAGAAAAGATGCAGTGAACACTGAAGAACCCAAGAATTCAAACACAGATGTAGTTAAGGATTTCTGTGTCCCTTCTACTCTTACTCCCTTTACATCTGGAGGTACACCACTGTGCACTATACATGCAGAATCATTGTTGCTTTGCTTCTAGGAAGAGTATTTTGTAGGATCTCTGAGGTGAGTTTTTTTTTTTCTTCGATTAATTATTTATTTAGGAGCTGCAGGAGGAGAAAGAATGAACCAGAACATCACTCTTGCACATGCAGTACAGAAGCTAGAACTCTGGGCCTTGTGTTGTTAGGTCCAAACCTCTAGCCTCTGTGCCACTTCTTCATTGGAAAAAACCAAGGGAGCTATGGTTGTAATCTTAGTGATGATCACACAAGTGAGGCTACAAATCAGTGTGGGCTGTGTTGAATGTCTCTTACTTAGAACTTACTTATTCTTTAAATGACCCCCCCCCCCTTTCCACTGGGACTTAACTGCTGACTTTTTCAGAGAGAAACCCCGCTGCACTGAAGCTCCCTTCAGTGCCTCGGGGTCCAGGCTGGAAGCTGGGTTGTGCCCATGATAAAGAAAGGACACTATCCAAGTCAGCGATCTTACTGGCATCGAACTGATTCCTATCAGTTTATTTCCTCTAGAAATCCTGGAAGTTTGTACTAAAATCAGAGAAAATGGGTGTCTTTTTCTCACTTATGAAGAACGTGGGGAAATGTGCTCTCATATTTTGAGTTACTACCTTTATTTTTATTTTTTTAATTGTATAGAAACAGAGAAATTGAGAGTGAAGGAGGGAAACACAGCACTACTTCATCACTCATGAAGCTCCCCTCCCTTTAGGTGGGAACTGGGGCTTGAACCCATCCTTGCGCATTGTGATGTGAGCACTCATAACATCAGAGGTCCTTTAGGAACCGGTGTGTGGGCTACTCTTGACTGGTTCATTCTAAGAATTGCCCCATTTGGGTATATAACTCAGTAAACAAAGTAGGTATGGCCCTTGCCCAAATACTGCTCTTTTGATCTGTCATGATTACAGCTTGGAACAAAAGAAACATCTATCTACATAAGAAATTAGCTGCAGGGGACAGGGGAGTATGGCATAATGATTATTCAAATAGACTTCCATGCCTGGGGCTCCAAATTCACAGGCTCAATCCCTAGCACCACCATAAACTTTGGTTTGATCTCTCTGTATTTCTCTCCATTAAAATAAAATGTTAAGAAAAGTGGTCCAGGAGGTGGCGCAGTGGATAAAATGTTGCTCTCTCAAGCATGAGGTCCTGAGTTCAATCCCTGGCAGCACATGTACCAGAGTGATGTCTGGTTCTTTCTCTCTCTCCTATCCCTCTCATGAATAAATAAATAAAATATTTTTTAAAAAATGTTAAGAAAAATGAAATTAGCTTTGCTGTACTACAAGAATGTCTCACTTGTGACCTGGGAAGTGGTACAATGGATGGATTGCTGGACTCTCAAACATGAAGGCTAGGTGGAATTTGGTCACATACTTAGATGGTTTTGTTGTTGTTGTTTTCTGTGTCTTGGGGGCTTTGGTAGTTCTTTTTCTTACTGAATTTTTTTTTTTTAATTGCTACCATGGGTATTGTTGGGGCTTGGTGCCAGCACTATGAATCCATCTGTAGATGTTTTTTTTTTTTTCCTTTCCCTCCCTCTTTATTTTTTGAATATATTTATTTATTGCCTCCAGGACTATTGCTGGGGTGCCTGCACAATGAATACATTGCTCCTGGAGGCCATTTTTTCCCATTTTTGTTGCCCTTGTTGTTGAAGTTATTGTTATTGTTGCCATAGATGTTGTTGTTGGACAGAACAGAGAGAAATCGAGAGGAGGGAGAGAAAGACAGACACCTGCAGACCTATTTCACTGCTTGTGAAGCGACGAACTCCCCCCCCCCATCCCGTGCAGATGGGGATCCTGGGGCTGGAACCGGGATCTAAAGACAGAAAAAGAGAGGGGAGGAGGAGAGAGGGAGAGGGAGACACCTGCAGCCCTGTTACACCGCTTGTGAAGCTTTCCCTCTGCAAGTGGGGACCAGGAGCTTGAACCTGGGTCCTTGCACGCTGTAATGTGAGTGATTAAACAGGTGCGTCCCTAGCTGGCTCCCTTCCTCCCTCCCTCTTTCTGTCTTTCTTCCTCTCTTTGTTTCTTTCTGTAGGAGAAATTGAAATTGATAGGGGAGAGGGAGAGACACTTGCAGGCCTATTTCACCATTGGTGAAGCACTCCCCCTCCCCACCATAGATGGGGAGTGAGGGCTTGAACATGATAATTAATGTGTGTGTGTTTAACCAAGTGTGCCTCTGCCCCGCCCCCCTGAATGGTTCTACTTTATGTGGCGCTATGACAGTTGATCCCTTCACCTACTGAAGGGAATCTTGACTGCTTCCACGTTTGGACAGTTGGTCCCTTTTAAACTTCAGAGAGCTTACTCGATGTATTCTATAGCTCTTGGTTAAGATTATAACTCTCTTGTGGGGTGGGAGTGTAGGCAGTAGTGTGCATACTTTATCATGCACAAAGACCCGGCTTCCGCCCCAGCTACCACATGGGAGCATCATGCAAAAGGTTGGCTTCACAAGTGGTGGAACAATTCTCTCTGACCTTCTCCCTATCTCTGTCTCTCACTATTGGGGAAAAAAGAACAAGAGTCCACCATGAAGAGTTTGGACCCAACACAGTTGGAAAGCCACAGCACACACACACACCCCCAAAAAAGAAAGAAAGAAAGAAAGAAAGACCAAAGGTTGCAGCTCTCAGTGTTGCTCTTGCACCACCATCACAAAATTCCTTGGTCTCACTCCAGTTATCTCTAGCTGAACTTTTTGCCCTCCACTCTCTCTCTCTCTCTCTCCTTGTGGAGTCCTCTGTAGGAGGGACAGGACATTTCTGTACAAGGGCTAATAGCTCCCGTCTTGGCCCCGTGTTTGAGGGAACACACTGAACACTGAACGGTGTACTCAAGTATGTATTCATTGCCTCTGTGACCTAAGTATGGATGCCGTTGAATTCTCTGTCCTCAGAGCTGTGTGTACTTTGAATTTATTTCACTCTTGTTTGTGGGTATCCAAAAGTAACTTCCAAGAACAATGAAGAATGGGTATGTAGTACTATTATTATTTTTACATGTGGGCTCACTAGATGTACCAACTGCCTGGCTCCCAAATTTGCTTTCACTTAAGTTTCAAACAACTCTGAATTTTTGGTGTTTGATTCATATTTAGCTCTTCACAAGTGAATTTAATTGATCTCTTAGTGATATAAGAACCTCTAATTATATACTTACATTTTTATTACTTTAATTTATTCTTTTGCATAGAAGCTAAGAGGAAGACAGAGATTCCTGCAGCACTGTTTAACCACTTGTGAAGTTTAACCCCTGCAGGTAGGGGCCTTGGGGTTGAACCCTGGCCCTTGCTCACAATAACATGCGCTCTACTGGGTGCACCACTGCTTGATTATATATATATATATTTGCCTTATAGCTGCTTTCGTTCTCCCACTTGTCCTGCTCTTAAAGTTTCTGAGCCTTACTTAGTTTACTTGTTTCTTTTCATACTATTGCAGATAATTAATGTCTTCCTTTGTCCTATTAGGTAAAGGAGGTAAAAATAGACGCAGAGGTAAGAACGAAAATGAATCTGAGAAGAGAGAGCTAGTATTCAAGGAAGATGGACAAGGTAAGTGTTTTTATAGGTTGGGTTTTTCCAGTGGTAACTTTCTTGAAAATTTAACCACCGGCTAGTCTAAATAGATTCAGTATCTTGATGACAGAGGGCCTAGTGGGGGTTGTATTGTTATATGGGAAACTGGGGAATGTTATACATGCACAAACTATTGTATTTGCTGTCGACTGTACAACATTAATTCCCCAATAAAGAAATTTAAAAAATTCAAAAAAAAAAAGATTCAGTATCTTAAGCAATAAATTACATGTCTCATTTTGTTCCTTCTTTCTTAGTGCCCACACCTCAGTCAACCTTTGAGTAATGATTTCCTAGTAGTATACTCTGTCCTGTGGAGTTTAGTGTAGGTGGCTTTTCTTTTCTTTTCTTTCTTTTCTTTTTTTTCTTTATAAAAAGGAAACACTTGACAAAACCATAGGATAAAAGGGGTACAACTCCACACACAATTCCCACCACCAGAACTCCATATCTCATCCCTTCCCTTGATAGCTTTCCTATTCTTTAACCCTCTGGGAATATGGACCCAAGGTCATTGTGGGATGCAGAAGGTGGAAGGTCTGGCTTCTGTAATTGCTTCCCCGCTGAACATGGGCGTTGACCGGTCGATCCATACTCCCAGCCTGCCTCTCTTTCCCTAGTGGGGCGGGGTTCTAGGGAATCAGAGCTCCAGGACACTTTGGTGGGGTTGTCTGTCCAGGGAAGTCTGGTTGGGTTGGTGGCCTTTCTATAAACATAAAGCTTTCATTGTTTTGTACAAGTACTTACGTGTTATATGAGAATGAATTGTATGACTGAGGGAATTAAACCGCAGAAGCTCGGGTTGACAGTTCTGGTTTTTTTTTGTTTGTTTGTTTGTTTGTTTTTAATACATTTTAACAATTTGACTTAAATTTGCTGTTCTTAGGTGTCTACTAAATTTTTTTTTTTTAGTGGAAGTTAATAGTGTTCAGTGCAGTTCTTGGCATATTGGTTTAATTTCTCATCTTACCAAGATAAGATAGGTATCTACAAACACTCACCCCAACTTAGGTCTGTCATTGTGTACCTGGACCTGAAAGTCCTCCTTCCCCACAGTCTTTTATGTGTGTATGTGTTTGTTTTTATTTTGCTTATTGAATATCCACTACTCTCACAGGTCATATTTTCCTTATTATTGTCTTTATTTGTTTATTTAATTATTTATTGGATAGAGACAGCCAGAAATCAACCATTTGAAAATTGTAGACATTGTAATACTTTAATACTTTGTCATTTATGGCGCATAATTACAGTAGAATTATCACACAGGTAATTTAACACAGCTATATCTTAAAAAAAAATAAAACCAACCATATCCCTGTTTTATTATTTTTTTTAATTTCTTTATTGGGGAATTAATGTTTTATCCCTATTTAAATTGTCCTGGTAGTACCAGTAATTTTAAGCACTTTCACACATACACACACATACATATTTTAAATAAAGCTTTGAAGTATTTACATCATAAATATAAGCCACTAAAAATGAAACTTTCTGACTGAAGGATCTTTTGTTCGTTAGTCTTAAACATTCTTACCTCCATTAGCAATCGATGGTATTTTGACTCCTGATACTACTTTGTTTTTGTTCTTTTCCCACTTTGGGAGGAACTGCCCCCTGGTTTGGTGGTGTTGAAGCACTAGCTAGGCACTAGGGTTACTGCAGTATGAATAACTCAGTTCCACATAATCCCTGCGACTGAGCCTTTCAGAGTTATGACGTAGTGCTGTTATAAAAGGTAGGGATCCTTTAGTGGGAGTCTGTCTTTTTTTTTTTTTTACATATTTATTTTTATTTATTCCCTTTTGTTGCCCTTGTTGTTTTTTATTGTTGTAGTTATTATTGTTGTTGTCGTTGTTGGATAGGACAGAGAGAAATGGAGAGAGGAGGGGAAGACAGAGAGGAGAGAAAGCTAGACACCTGCAGACCTGCTTCACCGCTTGTGAAGCGACTCCCCTGCAGGTGGGGAGCCGGGGTTCGAACCGGGATCCTTATGCCAGTCCTTGTGCTTTGCGCCACCTGCGCTTAACCCGCTGTGCTACAGCCCGACTCCCGGGAGTCTGTCTTTTGTATAGCTTCATTCTTCTAAGGGTTCTAAGGTTCTGAAGTGATGCCTTCACCTCCATGTTTTGTCATTTAATACTCTTCCTTTAAGAGACACTGAAAAATTGGGTGCCTTCCTGAGAATTTTTTTGGCTGTATAAAAGTTTTAGAATCGTGAAGTTGTACCCCTCTTATCCCATGGTTTAGTCAATGTTTCCTTTTTATAAATAAAAAATTAAATTAAAACACTGCCACTTTTCCCACTTTGTTGCCCTTGTTGTTATTGCTGTTGTTGTTTCTGGATAGGACAGAGAGAAATGGAGAGGAGAAAGACCTGCAGAACTGCTTCACCGCCTGTGAAGGGACTCCCCTGCAAATGGGGAGCCGGGGTCTTGAACCAGGATCCTTATGTCGGTCCTTGAGCTTTGCGCCATGTGCGCTTAACCTGCTGCGCTACCGCCGCTGCCCCCCCTCCCAGCTTGGTCTTTATCACTTCCTTTATTGATTTCACAGCTTGTATTCCCAACCAGTTTACCTGTGTGCTTCAGTCAATTTTATGTGAACTTGTTTTTATTAAAGCGTGAATAATATCCCTTTCTTTTCTTTCCTTTAGAGTATGCACAAGTCATCAAAATGTTGGGCAATGGTCGATTAGAAGCAATGTGTTTTGATGGTGTAAAGAGGTTATGTCACATCAGAGGAAAATTGAGGAAAAAGGTAAGTGTGGAGATTTCTTTTAGTTATATATAAAGCTTTAATTCACCTAAAAAGACTAAAGCTTTTATAGGCCATGGTAACTAAAGAAAGCAAAATTTGGGGAGTCGGGCAGTAGCGCAGTGGGTTAAGCGCATGTGGCACAAAGCGCAAGGACCCGAATAAGAATCCTGGTTCAAGTCCCCAGCTCCCCACCTGCAGGGGAATTGCTTCACAGGTGGTGAAGCAGGTCTGCGGGTGTCTATCTTTCTCTCCACCTCTCTGTCTTCCCCTCCTCTCTCCATTTCTCGTTCCTATCCAACAACGATGACATCAATAACTACAACAATAATAAAATCAACAAGGGCAACAAAAGGGAATAAATAAATAAATTTTTTTTAAAAAAAAAAGCAAATTGAGGGCTGAGCGTTGGTACACACATTACCATGTGCAAGGACCTGGGTGCAAGCCCCTGGTCCTCACCCGAGGGAAAGCTTCAAAGCTTCATGAGCAGTCATTCAGCACTGTAGGTGTCTATCTGTCTGTCTCTCTGTCCTCCCTTCCCCCCTTGGTTTCTCTCCATCTTATCAAATAAAATAGTTTTAAAAAACTAAAGAATGTTTTTGAGGGTAATTTTATACAAATTCTATCTAAATACTACTTTGTATCACATAATTTGAACTGCAAAAAAATGATTAAACAATCTAATCATGAGGAAATGGCTTTATTAAATGAAAACAAAAGGATACTCAGCAAAACAAATGGCCTGACTTATTTAAAACAGTGTCATAAAAAGGGAAATGGGTTGGATGGCAGCAAAGCAGGTTAGGCACACATGGTGCAAAGCACAAGGACCAGCGTTAGGACCCCGTTCGATGCCCCGGTTCCCCACCTGCAGAAGGTTCACTTCACTGGTGGTGTAGCAGATCTGCAGGTATCTGTCTCTCTCCCCCGTCTCCTCCTCTCTCAATTTCTCTGTCTTACCCAACAACAGCAATGACAATAATAATAACGGCAACAAAGGCAACAATATGGGAAAAATGGCCTCCAGGAGCAGTGGATTCCTAGTGCAGGCACCAAGCCCCAGCAATAACCCTGGAGGCGAATAAACAAAAAAAGGAAATAAATAAGTAGGGCCTAATGGTTAAATGTCTTCTGTTGCCTTTCTGGTTTGAGGGTGAGAGAAATTACTGGAAAGAGGTAACTAACCATTCAGAGTATGTTATCTCATTGGAAGTTTGAAATGGGCTCGAATGTTTACTATAGTTTTTTTCCCTCATCTAAATGTACTCAACTCCAGTTAGTTAAATTTATAGGCTTTTTAATTTTAATGGGGAGAGTGACACAAGTGTTGCTTATGATTCTAAGTTTTAAAATATAACATGGTCTTTTTTTATATGTAGGTTTGGATAAACACCTCAGACATTATATTGGTTGGTCTACGAGATTACCAGGTAAAAACAAAAGTAACATTTTTGTTATTGTTGAGGCCTAGGAGACGCCAGTGAGTGGGAGTGTGGGTATTGTCCTTATGTGACGGGGGTGTAGGGAATTGATTGGATGGCTTTCACTCTAATTACACAAAATGAAGAACGTTGAACTGGGCATATATACAGCTCAGGCATGGGCATGCACAATGTCCTTGGTTCATTTCTCAGCATTAAAGAAAAAATTTTTTTTTTTTTCATTCTTGCTTGAGTTTGATGAGTCTTAATGTCATGGGCTCCAGAGATTGATCTGTTAGATCATCAGCTTTTTTATTTTTTATTTTTTTTTATTTCTTTTGTGCAAGCTAACTTTTTCAGATAAGAGACAGAAATGGGATAGGGGTTTGTAGGCAGAACCCATAACACTGAAGCTTCTTTCTATTCAGTAGGGGTAGACTCTGAGAACCTGGGTCACATGTACACAAAACTGGCACACTACTCAGGACAGCTATTTTGCCAGCCCTAGAGCACCAACTTGAATGCTTAAAGTCACAAGTTCAATCCCTGTGCCACTTTATGCCAGAGCTGAACAGTGTTCTGGTCCTCTTTACCCCTCTCTTATTTTCTTTTTTCATAATAAATACATAAATATTTTTTTGCTTTTTTATAAGTCTTAACCATAATCTAGGCAGCCATTCCTAGCCTGGTTTAAGCTGTTCACCACTGTGTCAACAAACATTTCTTAAGGGTCAGTTAAATCTTAAGCGTTGTACTAGGTGCCCGAGAGATTATGATCTCTAGGTGTTGGTCTGGCTCCATGTTCCCACTATAGAAGAAATGTAGGTAATTTTTCATGAAGCTACATGATTCATTTTCTATTTTTGTTACTTAAATGGTTTCCCTGCTTGGAATAGGTGATAGACATAGAATGGTGGTTTTATGTTTCTAGTTATAAAACTGAAAATAGTCGTATAGAAATGT
Source organism: Erinaceus europaeus (assembly GCF_950295315.1). Lineage (NCBI taxonomy): Eukaryota > Metazoa > Chordata > Mammalia > Eulipotyphla > Erinaceidae > Erinaceus > Erinaceus europaeus. The sequence goes on from NC_080185.1 coordinate 117,365,954, forward strand.
GGACTTAAGGGCCTCCGATTTGCTGCCCTCTTTGTTTTTTATTTATTTATTTTCCCTTTTGTTGCCCTTGTCTTTTATTGTTGGTGTAGTTATTGTTGCTGATGTCGTCATTGTTGCATAGGACAGAGAAATTGAGAGAGGAGGGGAAGACGGGGAGTGAAAGACACCTGCAGACCTGCTTCACTGCTTGTGAAGCAACCCCTCTGTAGGTGGGGAGCTGGGGGCTCGAACCAGGATCCTTAAGTCGGTTCTTGCACTTAGTGTCACGTGTGCTTAACCCGCTGCGCTACCGCCTGGCTCCCTTATTTTGTTTTTTAAATGTATCTTAAAATGAAAATCTACTCCGGAGAGAGAACGTACTGGTCATGCAAGATACTTGAGGTCCCAGGTTTAATCCCTAGCACCATTTCTCTGGTTAAAAAGAAAGATGGGCTGGGGAGACAGCATAATGATGATGCAAAAGACCATCACGTCTGAGGCTCTGAAGTCCCGTTATCCAGTTCCTTGCACCACCATAAAGATAGAACTCAAGAGTATTTGGGGGTGGGTGGGTGTGTGTGTGTGTGTTACTAAAACAGTTAAAATCATTGAAAATAGAAAGGCCTAAAAGCCATTAGTCGGGAGTATGTATAGCTGAGTGAATCATGTTACCATCCTACAAGATAAAAGTACACGCCCCAAATTTAGATGAACACTTTAGGAAAGAAAGTGGTATTAACTCAGCATGATCTTGACTGAGAGACGAGTCATGTTGAGCCCCTAAAGCCCATTTGCCTTCTACCTTTTGGAATGGCCACATGTTTAATCACGGTTATGTATCTATTTTTGTAAGCTTCATCTTTGATTTTTTTTTTTTAGAAATTATTTAATGAGATCAGAGTTCTGTCCCCACATATGTAGTACTGATACCTTGCATGTGAGTTCTGCCCTGTACCTGCTGGGCCACTTCCCAGGACACTGATTTTTTTTTTTTCACCCCACCCCATACTGATTTTTTAATTGCATGTTTAATATTTTTTATTTTGTTGCCCTTGTAATATTTATTTTTGCCACCAGAGTTATTGCTAGAACTTGATGCCTGCACTGTGAATCCACTACTCTTACTAGTCATTTTCCTTTTTTTTCTTTTTCTATTTTATTTGATAGGATAGAGAGAAATTGAGAGGGGAGCTGGAGATAGAGAGTTGCCTGCTTGACTGCTTGTAAATAATCCCCTCGGGGCCAGGAGTTGGCACACCTGGTTAAGTGCACACACTATAGTGTGCAAGGACCCAGGTTCAAGCCCATGGTCCCCATCTGCGGGGGCAAGCTTCAAATACATTTACAAAAGAAAATACTAAGTTAAGAATCCCCTCTTCAGGTGGGGAAGAGGGACTCCAACCTGGGTCCTTGTGCATGGTAGTGTGTGCACTCAACTAGGTATAGCACCACGCAGCCCTCTAAAGTCTGTAATTTTAATTCTCAAACATGGGTTTTGTTTGTTTTTTATCCCCCGCCCCCCCTCCGACATTTATGGTTGTTGCAACCTGGTCCAGAGACAGGACTTCTGGCACCAAGCGGGTAGAGAACAGTGGTGCTAAACTCAGCACCTGACCAGTGCTTCAGAGCAGTCCCACGAGCTAGCCGTTCATGTTGGCGTATGAGTAACAATAAGGATAGTGGCAATGTAAGTATGAAGTGTTGTTAATTTGAGCTTAGATAGTCTTGAAATTAAAGCTATGGGGGTCAGTTGGGGAGATGGTCCAACTGATAGAGCATTGAACTTAAGTGCCTGAGGGTTCCCAGTTTGATCCTCAGCACTGCATGTGATACTCTGGCTTCTCTCTTTGGCTCATGTGAAACTCAAACATAGTAAAATAAAACAAGTCTTTAAAAAGCAAAGCTACAGAGGAGCTGGGAGATAATTCACTTCGTAGAGCTCTTACTTGACCTGGATTCAAGGCCGCAGCTGTCACATGAGAATACCTGCATGGAGGAAGCTTCAGTGACAGGCTACAAGAATGGCTCTTGGCGCTCTTATTAGCAAGAGATACTCTTAAAATTTGTTATTTATGCACGCAAGTTTATTTATTTTAATTTATTTACTTGAGAAGTAGGACACAGAGAGAGAACCAGAGCATCACTCTGGTACATGTGCTTCTGGGGATTGAACTCAGGACCTCATCCCTGGAAGTCCAATGCTTTCTCCACTGTGCCACCTCCCAGACCATGCAACTTTGGTAGTTTTTGTGTTTGTTTATTTATTTGCATAGACAAATTGAGAAGGAATGGAAAGCCAAACACCTGCACACTACTTCATAGAGTAGATAGGGTAGGGCAGATAGCATAATGGTTATACGAAGAAACTAATGCCAGAGGCTCCAGAGTCCCAGGTTTAGTCTCCCAACCACCATAAACCAGAGCTCAAGTTAAAAAAAAAAAAAAAAGAAAGAAAGAAAGAAGCAAGCTGCCCCTTGCTGGTGAGGACCGGGCCTTGCTCATGAGGGCATGTGCTTATGTACTCAACCAGGTGTGCCACTGCCTGGCCCCTGTATGCAACTTCTTCACCCGGGTCAAAGTGGTTGTTTTTTAAATGGGTTGGAAAAAACTAACATGTTTCTAACAGAATGGTAAGACAAATCTTTTCTTTAGTTTGACAGAAAGTTGTGGAATGAAATATTTTGGCATGATTCTAAAGGTATTTTTGTCTCTTTTTAAGGATAATAAGGCTGATGTAATTTTAAAATACAATGCAGATGAAGCTAGAAGTCTGAAGGCGTATGGCGAGCTTCCTGAGCACGGTGATATGTTTACCTGTCTTGGTGTTTGTTTGTTATGTCATCTGGTATATATAGTAGCTGGGACCAGGTGGTGGCATACCTGGCTGAGCACACGTTACAGTGCGCAAGGAGTCAGGTTCAAGCCCCTTCGGGGGGAAAGTGGTGAAGCAGGGCTCAGGTGCCTGTCTCCCTCTCTATAGCCCCTTTCCCTCTCGATTTCTGGCTGTGTCTACCCAATAAATAAAGATTAAAATATACACTCACACACACACACACACACACACACACACACACACACACACACACACACGTTTCTTTATCCAGAGGTCAACTGAAGTCAGAAAATAGTGCATACAATAAGATAGTTTGAGCAGGGTCTGCAAAAGAACTTACCTGAGAGGATCCTGCTTTGCCACGCCTGCAACTTAGGCCTGCGCTAGAGGAGACTTCTTTTTTTGTTTTTTTCCTCCAGGGTTATTGCTGGGCTCAGTGCCTGCACCATGAATCCACCGCTCCTGGAGGCCATCCCCCCCCCCTTTTTTTGTTGCCCTTGTTGTAGCCTTGTTGTGGTTATCATTATTACCATTGTTGATGTTGTTCGTTGTTGGATAGGACAGAGAGAAATGGAGAGAGGTGGGGAGCTGGGGGCTCGAACCGGGTTCCTTACACCGGTCCTTGCGTTTTTCGCCACGTGCGCTTAACCCACTGTGCCACCGCCCGACCCCCTAGAGGAAACTTCTTGCGGTGTTCTTTCCTACTTTTTCGTTGGTCTCTTTGGTTGTTTTTTTGTTTTCCTAAAAATGTAATCCAGGAACAACGATGCAGCACTAGTGATTAAAAAAAAAAAAAAACTCAAAAGTAAGATTCAGATAAAGTCATTTCTATAAAATGACTTAAACCCGGGGGCTGGGCGGTAGCACAGCAGGTTGAGTGCATATGACGCAAAGCACAAGGGCTAGCATTAGGATCCTGGTTTGAGCCCCCGGCTTCCCACCTGCAAGGGAGTGGTCGCTTCACAAGCAGTGAAGCAGGTCTGCAGGTTTGTATCTTTCTCTCCCCATCTCTGTCTTCCCCTCCTCTTTCCATTTTTCTCTATCCTATCCAACAACAGCTATGACAACAATAACAACTACAACAAGGGCAACAAAATGGGGAAAATAGCCTCCAGGAGCAGTGGATTCATAGTGCAGGCACCGAGCCCAGCAATAGTCCTAGAGGCAAAAAAATTAAAAGGCTTAAAACTCCCAAGTTCCTTCCTTCTCCATCTCACAGAAATACTTACGGGTGGACATTTTTTTTTAATTTCTTTATTGGGGAATTAATATTTTACATTAAACAGTAAATAAAATAGTTGGTACATGCGTAACATTTCTCAGTTTTTCATATTACAGTACAACCCCCCACTAGGTCCTCTATCATCCTTCTTGGACCTGTATTCTCACCCCACCCCCAGAATCTTTTACTTTGGTGCAATACGCAATTACAGTTCAGGTTCTACTTGTGTTTGCACCTCTGATCTTGTTTTTCAACTTCAGCCTGAGAGTGAGATCATCCCATATTCAGCCTTCTGTTTCTGACTTATTTCACTTAACATGAATTTTTCAAGGCCCATTCAAGATCGGCTGAAAATGGTGAAGTCAACCATGTTTGATAGCTGAGTAGTATTCCACTGTGTATATAGACCACAACTTGCTCAGCCACTCATCTGTTGTTGGACACCTGGGTTGCTTCCAGGTTTTGGCTATTACAAATTGTGCTGCCAAGAACAACCTATGTGTACACAGATCTTTTTGGATGGATATGTTGGGTTCCTTAGGCTATATCCCCAGGAGAGGAATTGCAGGATCATAGGGTAGGTCCATGTCTAGCCTTCTGAGAGTTTCCAGACTGTTCTCCACAGAGGCTGGACCAATTTACATTCCCACCAGCAGTGCAGGAGGATTCCTTTGACCCTACAATGGGTGGACAACTTTAACGGTGTATAATAGATATGTATAATTAATAAAATTGAAAACATTCTGTTCAGTTATACTGAATTTTTTTTAATTATACACACAGGAGGGATAAAATAGGTACATACCTATGAATAAGATGAGTGAAAGATAAAATCATAAATGATCAATAAATAGGTGGGTGTGTGTATATATGTCATAATTTTATCATACACTATTTTAAAAACATTTTTCAAGCCACTCTCAGTTGTTCTCGCTATCATTGTGGCTTTCCTTACCCAGGACAACTTTTTCAGAGAGATTTAGTAAAAGAGGGGAAAATAGCACAGCACCAAAGCTTCCTCCAGTGTAGTGGTGACCCCACTCAACATTAACCCTAACCCTTGCGGCTTGGAAGAGGGGGCACGAGCCTGGGGAGTATAAGACTTGCATGAGGTCCTGAATTCAATCTCTAGCGCTGATTGTGCCAGAGTGATCCTCTGCTTCTCTTCCCTCACCCCCATTTTTAAAAGGTTGTTTGTTTGTTTTTTGTCGTTTACATCATAGCCCCATCAACAAGGAGTGTGTGTGTGTGTGTGTGTGTGTGTGTGTGTGTGTGTGTGTGTCCGTCCAGAACCCTGCACATGTGTGATTTTTACCGCTAGCAGCTGGGCTGGTTTGCTTTTCCCCCTTCATTTCAGCAGAATTGAGAGATGCCCCAGGTACTATGGGACTGCTCTGGTGCCAGGGTTTGTCCCTGGGCTACATGCGTAACGTGGCAAATATCTCACCTGGCACTTATTTATTTTTAAAGGAGATTGATTTTTTTCCATTTATTTTATTTTTTATTTATTTTTACCAGAGCACTGCGCAGCTCTGGCTTATGGTGGTGCAGGGGATTGAACCTGGGACTTTTGAGCCTCAGGCATGAGAGTCTCTTTGCATATCCATTATGCTATCTCCGCCTCCCCCCTGACATTTATTTATTTATTTTGTTCTGTTGTATATTATGAAAACTCTGCTTTTTACTCAAGTATGAAAGTTCTGTTGAAATTATTTACTTCAGGGCTGGTAAAACAGCTCACTTGGAAAGTGCTGCTTTGCCATGTGCTGGACCCAGGGTTGGGCTCCACTCACAGCATTGAAGGAGACTGGAGTGCTGTGGTGTGTATCTTTGCAGAAATAGAAAAAAGATTATTTGGCATTTCCAGTCTGGTAAATGCATATATATATATATATATATCCTGGTTTATTTTCATTATGTGGACATGATTCCTTCAGACCTTTCCAGCTGAGAAATCTCTCTTTAAGTATTTGTTTATTAATGAGTGTGAGAGAGAACTAGAGCACCACTCTAGCATGTGGTGCCAGGGGTTGAACTCAGACCTCATGTTTTCTCAAGTCTAGCACTTAATCCACCATGTAACCTCTGGGTCCAGTATCCTTCACCTCTCCCTCCCCTCCCCTCCCCTCCCCTCTCCTCTTTGCATATCTTGAGGTGCCAGGCAGTGGTTCACCCGGTTGATTGTACACAATACCATGTGTAAGGACCTGGGTTCAAGTCCCTGGCCCCAACTTGCAGTGGGAAAAGTTTACAAGGAATGAATTAGTGCTGTAGATGCTCTTCTTCCTCTTTTTCCCTTTCCCCTTCCCCTTCCTCTCTTCCTATTCTCCTCCTCCTCCTTCATTTATTTATTGGGTAGAAAAAGCCAGAAATCAAGAAGGAAGGGGGGGAGAGGGAGAGAGACACCTGCAGCCCTGCTTCACCGCTTGCAAAGCTTTCCCCCTGCAGCTGGGGACCTGGGGCTCGAACCCGGATCCTTGAGCACTGTAATGTGCACTCAGCCAAGTGCACCACTGCCTAGCCCCCGATGTCTTCCTATTTCTATCCCTATTTTCCCCTCCCCTTTTAATTTCTCTCTGTCCTATTGGGGGTGTGGGGAATCACCACTGGGAGTAATGGATTCCATGTGTAGGCACCAGATTCTAGCAATAAATTTGGTGGCAAAAAAAAAACTATAGCATGACTGATGCTTGTAATACCTTCAGTTAGTTCAGCATTTGATATCAGATTAGTGCTTGTAGTGAACAATTCTCTTTTAATAGCATCTTGGTTATATGAACATATTATTGCTTCTTTAGCTAAAATCAATGAAACTGATACTTTCGGTCCTGGGGATGATGATGAAATTCAGTTTGATGACATTGGAGATGATGATGAAGACATTGATGATGTAAGTATATTTGTTTTGAGGTAGGCCTCTGTAGGGATTTCAGAGTTTAATCCGAAAACGTACCTGAATATGAAACCATATACCCAGGGTAGAGAGGTTGAAGATGGTCTATACAGGATTAAGATATTTATAAGGGAAGAAGAATCCTGCACCTGCCAATCTTTCTGTAGCAATGGGCCCAGCAGGCTGGCAGAGATCGTGATGGTCAAGACAGTGATCGTTACGGGAATTTCAGTTACCTTGAATATTTTGCAAAAAGGGTACTCTATCACCTGAGAGCACTACTTTTTGTTAAGATCACAGTGCAAAATGTCCATGTTGTAGCCTCCACTCCTGTGACCTGGTTTACTTGGAGGATAATTTGCTCAGTATTGTACTTGCCCCTTGAAGAAATACTCGATGTGTCGATTTCCACCCCCAGTATAAGTTAGCTCCAATCGCTAGTTTATTAGATTATTCTGGATGAAACACAGCGTTCTGAAATGGACTATAAGGATTTGTGGGGAGGCAAGCCAGAATTTACACAAATGTAGTATATAGGATTTCATCTTCAGCAGTTTCCCAAATAGCCCAAGTGAGTGAAAGTGCCACTTATGTGTGGTCATAAAAGAGTTTCTTTTTCATTTGATCTAATAATATTTTCCCTTGCAGATCTAAACTGAGATCTTCATTTTACATTCCAGTTTTTCTGAGGACTGTTCAATAATTTGGATTTTGGTTGTGACCTGTAAGAGAAGATTAAATTTCATTAGTATGAGTGCAATTTGTTAAAGCAGACTGATTTGTTTTCAAGGTATTTGTGTTTCTTTACTTGGTAATGCTGGATTTTCTTAAATGAACGATTAGACCTGTTTTGTTCTTTTGATGTAATGGAACTTATGAGTAAAAGACCACATCTGTTTTAAAAGAGAAAATAACTGTTTTACTGCTTTTCCAACTTCCACAACTTCTAGTAAGTAAATGGATGTTTTAAATAAAGTGTTTGCCCTGCTCTTTTTATGGATTATGATTAAGGTCTATTTGAAATAGTCACCACCATGACAGTCAGTATATTCCAATAACTTCAATGCTTTCTTAAAATTTTAATAGTGTAAGGAAGGCAGAAATCTGCATTTGGAATAGGAAATGTATTGATTTTGGTACCATGTACATTATTTTCATTATCTTACTTTGCCACTATAAACATATCAACCAGAAAGCATTTCCAAAATGCTGGGTTTTAATAAGCAATTTTGAACTTGTAATGTTGGTAGTTACAGAAATCAAACTCGAGGTGGTACCTAGTTACAGTATTAGAAACAAGTGTTGTAATTGTCAGCTTTTTTTTTTTTTAACTTGTGTGTATAGGAAATTTTCCCAACATGAAAAGATTTTTGATCTTATGTATGTATATAGAATATCTTATCAAAAAGGTCATGTCAGGCAGTCAAAATAGCTCACCTGAAGAGTGTACCAGTTTTGCCAGGTGCATGACCCAGGCTTAAGCCTAGTGCCCCCACTGCATCAGAGGAAGCTATGGTGTGGTGTGTGTCTCTAGTCCGTAGCCCTGTCCTCCCCCCACACCCCTTCTCTATCTGAAAGACTTACATGGGTGACTACAAAAAAAAAGTATTTCCTGTATGCTAGGATTTTTTTTTATTAAGGGATTAATGCTTTACATTTGACAATAAAATCAATAGTTGGTGCATGTGTAATATTTCTCAGTTTTCCACATAGCATACCAAACCCCCCACCTAGGGCCTCCTGAATGCCACAATTTTGAGTGTTTATGAACATTAAGTTTCATACAAAGTGTACAAATTAAAACCTTTTCAAACTTAACCCTTTAGGGGGGGGCGTACAAGAGGGAGTAAACATGGTCTCCAATTTCTGAATGTGAATGAGCTACAATTTGAGAAATACAATAAAGAGAGTGTCATGCTACAGAGAATATCATACCATTACTTTGTGTGCTAGGATGTATTTTGTGTACAGATGTTTTGTTTGCTGGTATTTTATTGGAATTTAGATTTACCCTTTTGTTACCAACTCCAGCAAGAATGAAATTAAGGATTGGAACTAGTTAGGTCTCATTAGCCACATCGAAATCACATGCAACTTTAAAAGAATGGATTCTTGATGTTACTTGTGAAGCCTTTTTTTTTTTTTTAACAGTTATGCAGATAACTTCAGTGAAGACAAATAATGCAAAGGAGAATAAGCACTCACAGGGCTTATGAAAAATAAATGGGCCTTTTTTTTTTAATCCTAAGCATAGAATCAAAGCATATGGGTACTATAAAACATTAAATCAAAAGCACAGAAATTCAGAGTGCAAAATTACAGTTCATGTTTCCTATTCTACGGAGTTTCTGAACATCTATAGGTAGAATGACTCTATTGTTTGTTTTTTGTGCCTCCAGGGTTATCGCTGGGGCTTGGTGCCTGCACTATGAATCCACTCCTCTTGTAGGCTATTTTCCCCCTTTTGTTGGCCTTGTTGTTGTTATTGCTGTCTTTGTTGTTGGATAGGGCAGAGAGAAATCGAGAGAAGAGTGGAAGACAGAGGAGAGGAGAGATAGACACCTTCAGACCTGCTTCTCTACTTGTGAAGCGACCCCCCTGCAGGTTGGGAGCCGGGGGCTTGAACTGGCGTCCTGCCAGTCCTTGCACGTCACAGCAAGTCCGTGTGCACTTAACCCGCTGCGCTACCTCCTGACTCTCCCACACACACACACACACATACACATATACTCCAGTTTTTAATACTTGCAAGAAGCAGCCTTCTGGTGGAGGGTAGATAGCATAATGGTTATGCAAAGAGACTCATGCCTGAAGCCCCAGAGTTCCAGGTTCGAGCTCTACCACCATAAGCCAGAGTTGAACAGTGCTCTGGTTACAAAAGAAGCAGCCCTTGAAGGACTGACTTGGTGATTGTTTCCATCAGTAATCTAAATCGCCTTAGATATTTATAATTCTGAACAGAAAAATGTTTAAAATTACAGTATCCTCCATGTTATTTTTCCAAGGATCTTCCAACTCTGTCGTAGTTCATGGGGTAGGGGTGATGCAACTGAACTTCTGTACTTAACTCCTTTAACAAATATGCTATGTCTAAAGGCTGTTAAAAATTATAGCTGTGACCCAATTCATGCATGTGTTTTCTAGTGCTTCCCCCCGTGCCTTGGTAGAAACAGCTCAATCTAGTGCTGTTGCATCCTAGAAAAATCTCAAATCATAATGATTAAAATATTTGCAAAGTTGTAGCTCATATACAACACTACCTGGAGGAATTATTTTACTAACTTTACTGTGGAAAAATGAATAGTTCCATTGAGTTATATTTCAAATGTACTGAAGTGGTCTTTGAGAAAAACTTCATTTTGGGGTCATAGTTTTGGATTCCTATTATATAGTGCTATAGGGTGTGCCCTGAGAAGAAAATGTTTGAGATTCAAGAATAATGGTTCTTACAGCTAAAGAGGGTTTAAAATATCATTAGTAATGAATTTGATAGGGTTGCATTTTTTTCATGCAATGTTTATTCTACTTCTGGTGGGAGTATGCAATGTCATATTACTAAGGTGACTAAAAAACCAGGCATTTGTATAAAAAGACTTGCCGATATTTATTTGTCTAACTGTTAAATCTGTCTTGAAAATTCAGACTCTAAAGATACCAGCTCTTAAGGAGCCTGTAAACTGTGCATGATGAAACCTTTTTATATTAAGGAATGGACCATTGGTATACTGACCACCACATCTATGGAACCCTGACCATAAATATAGTTGCTTACAAAACTCCTATTGACTTGTAATTTAACTTAATCTCATCTACCTAGTGTAAATACTGATAGGGTGTTTAATAACAGCTCACTTAAATACAGGTTGCTGTCAGTGTTGACTTCAGAGTGATCAATAAAATAGGTAAAAGCATGTTTTCAAATAGAATACTTAGCTCATTTTAATTTTATTTGTGTTGTGTACAGAGTTAATAACCAGTATTGACTGGCCTAATGAAGTATCAGAATGAAAGTGAAGTTCTCAATGTTATCTGACTGTGTCATAAAGTTTTAAAAGATTTGTATTGGTACCATATTTAGATCTTTGTCTTTCTCAGTAAGGGAATACTTTATTTATACTGGCTGGACTCACTCCCTTGGATTTTTTTTTTTTTTTTTACGCACCTCTGTTTTCCTGAAATTACCATTCTTTTACCCTTTATTTTTTCTATTCAGAAGAAAAAGTCTGAATTAGGTCTTAACTACAAGTGTGCTAAGACTCTAGACTCATGTACAGAGTGAACGGAGGAATTTAGAGAGCTTACTAGACTGGGTTCCTCTCTTCTTCGCTTCTGCTTGGGAGGCAGTAAGTAGATAGAGAGGGGAACACAGGCCTTGGAGTCAGGTAACCTTTGTCCTAAGCCCCACTCTGGTACCATCTTCCACTTAACTGAGCTTTGGACTCTCCTCTCCTATAAGGTGGGGGTGATAAGAACAAGACTGTTGAGATTAATAATTTATATGTTTGTGTACATAAAACAATTTGGGACTGAACACGGTTTTCCGCTGGATTTCCAGGACTGTAAGAATGCGCATATTGTTACATCCCACTTATCACTTAACTTTACATAGTGTTTGCTTTCTATAACAAAAGAAAAGTATATATTCATGCCAACATGATGTTTAAAATAATTGCTACCACCCTCATTTGATTCAACACAAGATTAACAAATGTAAGTCTTAAAAATATTTGAAGGTGTTTTGCAAAATACCAACTGGTTATTTCTTGAGAGAAAGTTCATGATTACTAATATTGACAGAACTGGTCATATTTCATTCCTAAGTCTTTAGTAAGCTCTTTGTGTCCTTTTACTATGGACTCATTACAGTGCTCAATACTGATATGGAGGTTCTCATCTCTTAGAATGATGTAAACAAATCAGATACAAACTATGGCAAAAAATAAAGCATGGAATAACTTTGAGTGTATATAATTGATTCTTTTCAATCTGTCTAACTTTTTTCTTTACTATTTAACGTAAAAATATTCATGGTGATTCAAGAAAATCTTGTAGAGAATGTATACTTTACCTGTTTTTTTTCTTTTTTGGGGGGGGGTGTGTGGTCAGTTGATATGAATAGATCCATCTATCCATTCAATCAGACTCCATATAAGGGGTTGTATTTTCTGGGTGAATTTGTTACAAATTGCTGGACATGACGTTTACTAATAGCAAATCAGTTGTCTAGAATGACATACGACTGCCAAAATCACATTAAACATTTTATACTGTGCAGAAATTTGTAGGTGAAATAGATGTTTGGTCATCTTGCTCAAGGACCAGACTTCTGTTCAAGTCCATGTTTTCTTTAACTTTTTTTTTGTTTATTCCTTTTTGTTGCCCTTGTTTTATTATTATTATTATTGTTGTTGTTACTGATGTTGTCATTGTTGGATAGGACAGAGAGAAATGGGAACAGGAGGGGGAGAGAAAGACACCTGCAGACCTGCTTCACCGCTTGTGAAGCGACTTCCCTGCAGGTGGGAAGCCGGGGGCTCGAACCAGGTTCCTTAACGCTGGTCTTTGCACTTTGCGCCACCAGCGTTTAACCCGCTGCACTACCACCTGACTCCCTGAATCCATGTTTTCTTTGGTTCACAAGTAAATATGGTGTAAATCCAAGGCAAAAATGAGTTATCCTGCTGCTGCTTCATAGAAGCCATAGATCTAGTGGGATTTTGCAAGTTTGATAAAGTTCTATGCATATTTGTGATTTTTTTTAAAATAATCTCTTAAAACTCTTAAGAGTAATTGAAATTTTCTGAACATGCTAAAGGTTATCTACCTCACTATTTTTTAAAGATTTACTTAATGTCTCTAACAAGCAGTAAAATTTAATCTCATCAAATCCAACCCTTAAATTCGCATCTTTTAATATTTCATGTAACAAATTACAAAGCACTATGTAATGCACTTTATGTGTACATCAAAATGCAATCCTTGTTTCAAGGAAAAGCACTTGGTTATTTGAATTGCAACCTGAACTGATCAAAAATTTTCTAGGAAGATCATTTTTGCTCAAAAGAATTGACAAACTGGTTGGTTATTCAGACTTGTCAGCATTCCCCTATGAATGAATGAAGACTGGTCTAACACTTCAAGGAAAGCAACTGATAGTATTTGTTGCTGCTGAGGAAGTTTCAGCTTTCAGGCTAAAGTTAAGAGTTTTGGAAAAGTAACTGCTACCAGTACTTTTTCAGCTTCACAGTTAAGACTTCTGAAGGGTTCAGTGATGGTATTAATGCATCTCACTTGAACATTATAGAATGAAATATGTTGCTATTTGAAAGATCTTGCTCAACCAGTATTTCTGATCAGTAGCTTTTCTTTCAGTATAACAAAACAAATTTTTGATTCAGTGTTCGAATCCACATTGCAAATTTTGCTTTAAGACATTTGCCACTTGGAAAAGAACTGCAAAAATGTGAAACTGCCACTTAGTACATTTTAAGCTTTTTACTACCTTTGAAAATGTTTTGTTAAAGCATTCATTTTACTGTTGAATTGATAGTTACAAGTAATAAGTTTTTTTTAATAATAAACCAGTATTGATAGATTGAACCCATAAGAGAGCTTGTTATATTATTTTTCTTTTTTTACCAGAGCACTGTTCAGATCTCCCTTATAGTGATGCAGGAGCTGAACCCGGAGCTTTGGTGCCTCGGGCATGAAAGGTTGTTTGCATAACCACTATGCTATCTACCCTGTACCCATGCTTATTATTTTAAGACAAACTGACATTGTTTCCATTTGTACTTTTTAAGTAAAATTTGGAGTTTGGGAAAACTTTAAAAATTCACTACTGTTAGCAGATAGAAGATCTTGGGTGGGTCCTCAATTTCAGCTGTAAAACTTTCTGCCATAACACAAAAGCAGCTATAGACAAGGAAGCAAAAAGATGACTAGTGACTAATACCTGTAAATTATTGACAGAACTTAGGTGCTAGGGTACTTGTGGAGGCCTACCCCCCCCCCCAGACAACAGTGATAGAATATAGATGGTTTACAGAGCACAAAAGAATTACTTAGGACTAGTGATCCCCCCCTCCCGTCTCTCTTTTTAACCTGCCCCGAAAGACTTTAAAAAGATTTGTTTCATAGGAGATAAAATTTCACATGAGAGGTCAGATCAAACCTGGAGCCTTGGAGCATGCAAATTCTATGCTCTACCAGTTGAGCCAGCAGCAAATCTAGGTTCTCTGCTCCCTTGCTGTGTGCTCCCTAGCCTAATGTCATTACTAGACTTCAGTGTTCATTGATGGTATGATATATGATATGGTATAAACATGCCAGTTCTCCCCAGATGAGTTCCTGACTTCAGTATAATTACAGTAAATACCTCATTGAGACTGGGGGTATGTGCAGGCCAATTTATTCCAAAGTGTTCATATGCAGCTGGGGAAATAGCTCAATTGATAGAGCATGGAGCTTGTACCCTCGAGGCCCCTGATTAAATCCTAAACACAGTATCAAAGTAGTGTTCTGACTCCAATCTCAAAGTAAATAATCACTTAAAAATATGTTTGTGGGCAGTCGGGCGGTAGCTCAGTGGGTTAAGTGCACGTGGCACTAAGCAGAAGGACCAGTGTATCCCAGTTCCAGCGCCCAGCTCCCCACCTGCAGGGGAGTCACATCACAGGCAGTGAAGCAGGTGTCTTTCTCTCCCCGTCTTCCCCTCCTCTCTCCATTTCTCTCTGTCCTATCCAACAATGACATCAACAACAGCAACAATAACTACAACAATAAAATAAGGGCAACAAAAGGGAAATATTTTTTTTTAATTTTTAATAATGTTTGCAGGGAGTAGATGATTATAGAGTAGCCATTAAGTCACACCATAAGCCTTGATAGTAAATAGTTGCAAGTAATGAGAAAAAAGTCAGAATAGAGTTGAGAATCCAGCTCATATACATGCAAACTGGCTATGATTAAAGTTTTTTTTTTTAAAGAATTTATTCATGAGAAATACAGGCGGAGAGAAAGAGCCAGACATCACTCTGGTACATGTGCTGCTGGGGATTGAACTCATGACCTCATGGTTGAGAATCCAATGCTTTATCCACTGCCACCTCCTGGACCTCTAAAGTTTATTTTTTAAATATTTTATTTTCCCTTTTGTTGCCCTTGTTTTTAATTGTTGTAGTTATTATTGCTGTTGTTATTGATGTCATTGTTAGATAGGACAGAAGTGGAGAGAAGAGGGGAAGAGAAAGACAACTGCAGACCTGCTTCACCACCTGTAAATCAACTCCCCTGCAGGTGGGAAGACGAGGGCTCAGAAACCAAGATCATCATGCAGGTCCTTGGACTTCGCATGCTCAACCTGTTGGGCTTCCACCTGACTCCCTTATCTTATTTCTTAAAACTTGGATCATTGCTTCACCACTCACAAAGCCTCTGTAGGTGGGGACCAGGGGCTCGAACTTGGGTACCTACGCTCAACCCGGTGTGCCACTATCCGGCCCGATTAAAATATTTTTTAACACTTTTTGATAGAGACAGAAATTGAGGCAGGAGAGATAAAGGGATTGGGCGGTGGCGCACATAGTACAAAGTTTAAGGATCCTGGTTCGAGGCCCCCCCCCCCAGCTCTACCTGCAGGGGGTGTCACTTCACAAGTGGTGAAACGTATTCTTTCTGAATTTCTGTCCTATCCAATAAAATAGAAAAAAGTGGCTGCCAGGAACAGTGAATTCGTACTGCATGCACTGATAACCCTGAAGGAAAAAAAAGGGGGCGGGGGAGAGACACCTATAGACCTGCTTCACCTCTCCTGAAGGGTACCCCCTGCAGGTGAGGAGCCAGGTCCTTGTGCTTAATACTATGTGCGATTAACCAGTTGTGCCAGTGACTAGCACCCTTATTAAAGTATTTTCTTCCAGCAGTGGGTAGATAGTTCAGTGGTTATGCAAAAAGACTCATGCCTGAGGCTGAGTTCAATCCCCCCTCACTCCCACCATCAGCCAGAGCTGAGCTGAGTGCCCCCCCCCCCCCCGGGTTATTGCTGGGGCTTAGTGCCTGCACTAGGAATCCACTGCTCCTGAAGGCTGTTTTTCCCTTTTGTTGCCCTTGTTTATCATTGTTGGATAGGACGGGGGGGGGGGGGGGGGGGAACAGGGGACTTGCTGCAGACCTGCTTCACAACTTGTGAAGTGACCCTTCTGCAGATGGGGAGCCCGGAGCTGAAACAGGAATCCCTATGCCAGTCCATGTGCCATGTGCACTCAACCCACTGCACTACCACCCCTAAAAAAATGAATTTTCTAAGTCATTGGAGAAAGGATACTGGGATACACTTTACAAAGAAAAGTGAATGTGGATCTCATACAGAAGATTGCCTTAAGGTGAACATTTTTAAAAAATTTATTGGGGGATTAATGTTTTACAGTCGACAATAAATACAGTAGTTTGTACATGCACTTTTATGATGAAAGAAAATAGACTTGTGATTAGGGTGGTAGTGAGACCTGAAAGCACAAACCATGAGGTGAACTTTGAATTTTATTTTGCGACAATGGGGAAAGTTGGATCAAGCAAGAATTTGAAAATGGATGCTAAATGTAGGGAGTTGTTGTGAAGTTAAGATCTTGACATCACCCTAAAGGATCCCCCCGCCCCCACAGACTGCTTATTAGCTGCAAGAGACAACTAGTTCCACTACAGTGGAGAAGCCAACAGCTAAATAAGGTAGGTATTGTATCCAGGCCAGCAAAATAGCTCACCTGGATGGTGTTCCTTCTTTGTCATGCACAAGATCCAGGTTCTAGGAAGGCCCACACCATACTGGAAGAATCTTGGATGCTGTGGTGTCTTTCCATTTTTCTCTATAAAAGTCCTCTTGGAGCAGTGAAGTTCCCAGTAAGAACAACAACAACAAAAAAATGCATTCATGTAATATTTTACTGAAGTTGTTAATTTATAATGTGATTGTGTAAGAATAGCATTCTTAATAGGTAAATACTGAAATAAAGGGTAAAGGGCCATGTCTACTCAAAACTGGGAAGATGACAGCATGATTATGCAAATGACTTTAAAGATAACAGTTTTTAGAACCAGAACATCAACATGGCACATTCAATGTCAGGAATCCAACTCAGAACCTCATGCTTCCAAGCCCAGTGCTTTCTTTTTTTTTTTTTTTCTACCCTTTTTTTTCCCCTCCAGGGTTATTGCTGGGCTCGGTGCCTGCACCATGAATCCACCGCTCCTGGAGGCCATTTTTCCCCCTTTTTGTTGCCCTAGTTGTTGCAGCCTCGTTGCGGTTATTATTGCCATTGTTGATGTTGCTTTGTTGTTGGATAGGACAGAGAGAAATGGAGAGAGGAGGGGAAGACAGAGAAGGGGAGAGAAAGATAGACACCTGCAGACCTGCTTCACCGCCTGTGAAGCGACTCCCCTGCAGGTGGGGAGCCGGGGGCTCGAACCGGGATCCTTACGCCGGTCCCTGCGCTTTGCGCCACGTGCGCTTAACCCACTGCGCCACCGCCCGACCCCCAAGCCCAGTGCTTTCTATCGAGCACTGTGCCACCTCTCAAACACCATGATCCTATTAATATATAAAAAGCCTTTAAAAGCAAATGACCGGGGGGGGGGGAAATTAAGTTTTACTAACCTTAGAAAAAGGTTAGCTGACTTAGGGTGAAATATTTGCGACATTAAAACCCACAAGAAATCTATACTACTATTAATCATAGATTATATAGTCAGTCTTGGAAGCAGCTCCCATTGCCCTCATTGGCTCAACTGGGTTAGAAACTACTTTATTGCAGTCAAGGAGCCAGTCCTGACTTGCCTGCTTTCCTGCTCAGTTGTATGGCTTTCTCGCTACTGTTCAGTCCTCCTCCCAGCACAGTTTTGGGCGTATCACAAACTTGTTCATATTTTTTGAGCCATGAAGAGAAAGACGCTTTCCTAGCTTTTGACTAAAAATCAGCAAGCCGGTTTTTGAGGGCTACTTCAAGACTTTACTTTTAAATTGAATAATTTACAACCATTAAGTTTTGCAGTTAAAAAATCTACAGTTGAATGGTTTTCAGTGTAAAGGCTATCACCATAATCTAATTCTAGACCATTTTCAACATGTCCACCTAAGAAACCTCTTACTCTCCCTTCTTAAGCGTCTATTTACCTATTAAACCTGCTTTTTTCTCTTGGAGGGGAAAAAAAAAACGCCTCAGAGGGTTGGTACAATGTCCCCGAAAGAAACGTGCACCCTGGGGCCTCCTTGGGTTTGGTTATTGCTTGGCAGGCTATACCTAAGTAAACACCTGGCGCTGGCCATGACTTCTGATTGCAATTCTTCCCCTCCCACCAAAAAAGATAAATGTTCATGGCAAGGAGTAAAAGGATTTTCAGGGGAGAAACCCCACTACACACAGACACAAGTGGAGACACCTGCACAGCACACCCTTCCCGGATCCCTGCTCCTGTGGCTGCACCGTCCTCCATGCGGAATTTCTTAAATGCGCATTATTGGCGCCCCAGGAGAGAGAACCATCTAGTGAGTCTTGGGTGGAAATCGGCAGGAGAGTGCAAGGCTGATGCGCGCCCCCATGCCCCTGCCCTTGCTTCAAGGTCGACCAGGCAGGCTTGTGGGGGTGGAGTGAGGGGGTGCTCGCTCGGCGGTCCCCTGGCGCCAAGGTCTGGGCGAACTGCAGCCTGACTGCTAGGAGGGAGCGTCCTCCCGCGTTGCACACGTGGCGCAACTGGGGCGGTGTCTGCTAGGGCTCCTGGTTAGGAACCGTTTCTTGAGCTGCAGCGCCAAGTTTGTCCGTGAACAAGTGCCGCAGGAGGTAAAGTGAATGGCTGTATGGCGGGTGGGAACTTGAGCGTGCTGGATAAGCACGTGTGCGCACGTGGTGAATGGACCCGTGTTCGCACGCCGTGTGTGAGAAACGGCTTGTTCCTTTTGCAGCCTGCGCGAATTCACTCGGCGAGGAGGTGTGTGCACTCTCGCCCTATAAGACCCCAGTGCGCAGCGCACGTGCACACGCCGAAAAAGTAGTGCGCACTTCACGTGTGTACACGCGGCGCGCGCCCCTCACGTGAACGCCCGCCGAGTGCGCAAGCTGTATGAGGCGGCGTGCGCGTGCGGCTACGCGCGGGGTCGGTGCGACACGGCGGGTCGGCCAGTGCGCCTGTGCGGCCGCCTCAGCCTGAGGGAGTGCGGTGGTAGCGGCGGGGAGGGCTCCAGGACCAAGGGAGTTGTGCGGGGTCCCCAGCAAACCGGCGAGATGACCGAGCCGGGTACGGTGAAGAATTCACCCCCCAACCAGCGATCTTCAGGTAGGGTCCCCTGGCTTCTGCGGGCGGGGGGCGAAGGGGGTTGCGGCTCTCCCCGGGGTGGGGGGGGCGGGGCAGGGGGCTCGGCGTCCGACTCCGACTAACCGCCAGACCCCTGGGGCAACGGCTTTGGATCCGAGGCCCGCGCCCCTCGAGGGGTGGGTGGCCGGTTCCCTCAGGGTGGTCTGTGTGAGTGGGTGGCGGGTTTGGGGGTTGGAGGGAAAGGGACCGCGTTTGACGCCTTAGGAGTCAGGGAAGAAGGGCCGCTCGGGGCTCCTGGAGGGGTCGCCCCGGCTAGTGTGCCTGCACCCCCACCCCCTTCGTCTTCAGAGACGCCCGCGGGCCGCAGCTGCAGTCCGCGGCGAAGGGGCCCAGCTTCGTGCCTCGCGGCGTCCCTGTGGTACAGAGGCCTGGCGCCACCCCACACCCCCTCCACGTAACACACTTGCTGGCCAGGGCGGTCAGCGCGCACCCAGGCCAGGGTCTCCGGCACCCGCGTGCTCTCCGGGGATCTGGGCCGGCGGCGGCGGGAGCCGGCGGGAGCCGGCGGGCGCCGGCGGGCGCCGGCGGGCGGCGGCTGGCGGGCGGGGGCGGCGGCCCTCTCACGTGGCAGCGCGACGGTTGAGTCTCAGCCTGCGAAGCTGCAGGTTTTGGGAACCGCTGCCCCGCACCCTCTCTCCCCTAGCCTCCCCCTTCTCCCCATCCCCGGTCCCCCTTGCCACCCTGAAATGATCTGGGCCTCGGAGAGATTCTGAGGACATTGGGCCGAAATTGAGCTAGGCGGCGGGTCTCGTGACCTGGAAAGTGGTTACAGGTAGTGCGCTGGCGAAAGCAACATGGAAACTGGCTTCCTGCTGCTGGCGCATGCAACACTTTTTTTTTTTTTTGAAGGTTAATCTGCGCTGTTTTTAAAACATTTTTTTTCCCTGCCATCAAAGCCGTTGGCGTTTATCAGGTTTTTAAAACATTTTTGCTGGCCCAGCGAGGTAGCTCACCAGGGAGGGTGTCTGCTTTGCCATGTGCTTGACCCAGGGACCGGCAGGAGGTTCAGGGCGGTGCTTTTTCTCCCCATATTCTGTGTCTCAGAAAAGCTTGACTAAGAAGGGTGAAGCACCTAGGCGATGAAAAAATAATTTCTTAACTGCAGCATAATTTACATATGGAAAAAAGACAAAGTTTAAGTGTCATAGTCAATGAATTTACACGTCGCTATAATCTGAGCATTTTCTACAAGGTGCACCAAGGATGGGAAAGGAAATAAGTAATGCTCTTTATTCGATCAAAATATGCTTTTTAAAAGGGGAGGTTGTTTGAATATCATTTCATTGAGTCTCACATCTTGTCTTTTATTATTACTGATTTTTATTTTTATATTATTATTTCCAGTCTTATGTGATCAGGTCTGGCCTATAGTGGTGCGGGGGATTGAACCTGGAATTTAGGAACTTCAGGAGCATTAGAGTCTCTAACCCTGTCCTCATCTTGGCTCTTTTTTTTTTTTTTAAATGACTAAAGCAGAATTTAAAAAAATCAAAGGATAGTGATATATACTCTATAAACACGCCCTTCTATTTTCATCCTTTTTGTTTTAAAAATGTGGTTGCATCTGCTAGGGAAAAACCTGGAGACACTCATGGAATAGACCACTGGGAAAGGACATTGAAGTCTGCATTTTCACTTTCATAAGTTTTTAGATGTTTGAGAGATGGGGGAGAGCTGTATGATTGAACTTTGATTTTATCTGTGAGATTTTTTTAAAAACTTTGTGAATTAAAATGGAATTCTTATTACATTTAGATTGGAAACTTTATTGTAGAACCATTTAATGCACTCTACTGAACATAAGACTAGTTTAAAGCTCTCTTCCCTCCTTTAAAATTGGAATCATGAAAAAGGCATGTGTAAAAGGTTTGAAATACTAGACAAATCTTTTAAATTTTATTAATTTTAATTATTGGATAGAGAAAGAGAGAAGTTGAGAAGGGAGGGGGAAATAAAAAAGGAAAGAGGCAGAGAGACACCTACAGCTGTACTTCACCATTCCTCAAGCTTTCTCCCTGCAACTGAGGACCAGGCGCTTGAACCCTGGACATTGTGCGCTTTGATGTTCGTGCTTAGAAGTGCCTGGCCCCTTGGGAGTCGGGCAGTAGCTTAGAGGGTCAGGCACACGTGGCGTGAATCACAAGGACCAGCATAAGGATCTGGGTTTGAGCCCCCTGCTCCCCACCTACAGGGGAGTCCTTTCACAGGCAGTGAAGCAGGTAAAAACAATTTTTAAAAAAGGAGTACCTGGCCCCTAAGATAAATCTCTATGTCCATTGTTTGGCTTAATGTGGAAAAACGAGTGTTTAGTGAGGTGCCAGGTAGTAGCAGAATTTTTGTTTTGTTTTAGTTTCTTTCTTCTTTTTTTTTCTTTTTTTTTTTTTTTTTTGCCAGAGCACTGCTAAACTCTGGCTTCTGGTGTTGCTGGGAATTGAACCTGGGATCTTTGATATCTCAGGCATAGAAATCATCCTGCATAACCGTTATGCTATCTCCCCAGTCTACTGTGATTTGTTCTTTTGCCGATTAGTGAGGTTGGGTGCTTAGAAAAATGCCAGTCTGGGCAGAGGTAGATAGCATGATGGTTATGCAAAGAGCCTGAGGCTCCAAAGCTCCAGGTTCAGTCCCCTGCACCACCTTAACTTTTTAAAATAAAGTCATCCCTATAAAAGTCTCGAGTATACAGGTTTTGTTATAATCCACATTTGACACCCATTCCTAATGGGGTTCAATCTGTACTTTTTTCTTTTTTCTTTTTTGGAAGGGGAGCATATAGTGGGTTTCCTGGGATCAGACCCAGGTTCTCACTTTTGCACAGGCCTCAAAATCTGCATTTCTGAAGGGTCAGTCATTATTCCTGAACTAAAGCTGAGTCTTGCGAGGGCCTTAAATGGCCCAAGGGCCTCAGATGGTTGTTGTTGGACCACCTGTGGGGTCAGGTGTGGGATATGGTCTGCAAGCGGTTTTCCTAAGAGTTGCTTCAAGGACAGGACTGTGAAGTTCAGCCTCTGAATGCCTCCTCTAGCAGCAGGTCCTCCTGCTGATGAGCTCCTGTGCTGGTGCCCTTGCACACATGTGATGTCCTCTTCAGCCTTTGGTACATGCGCAGTGTCACAGATGAGATGCCCCTGTGGGACACGGTCAGAGACCTTCTACCAGCAGGTAGCATCATCAGGTCTCGGTTACACAGCCAATTTGTGAGCATGTCGTCAGCTCCCAGAGAAACCCAGCCTGCATTGCCCTCATTCTCAAATGTGCCTCGCCCTCTCGCCCCCCACTTTGACAGCACCCATTTACTCAGTCTCCATGGCGCCTGCCAGGCCTGTGTTCTGTGGTCTGCAGCCTTCAGTGCATGCACACATTGTGGTCACCTGCAAATCCACTCATGGGTCCGCGCTCATCGGAGGTCCAGAAACCATCATTCTGCTCTCGAGATGCTCAAGAGCTGCTTTCTGTGCAAGGCCTGGCGGGTTCTGCTGGACATTGCTTGGCGCAGGCCCTGCCAGTCACTGGGTCCTGTGCAGCTGCGCAGGCAGTCTGTGTCCGTGTCTTCCCCATGTGCTCATAGTAGCTCCCCACAGAGCAGCAGCTCTATTTGTCGAGTGGTCATGTGTGGGGCACTATTATAGGCACGTCAGACAATAAAAAGACTAGAAAAATAAAATATAAGTAACATGAGAAATATGCATTCCAGCTTTACATTATTAGGTTTTAGGATCTCAGTGGGCCTCAGTCAGTTTGCCTTCAGCATTTCTAACTGTATGCTCTCAATTAATGGTTTTATCATGGGCGATAGCACCTCTGGAATGGGAGACCAGACCTCCCCCAGGCCACACTCAGTAGCTCTGCCCTGGACCAGCAATTCCCAAAGGGTATGGTGTACCAGAGGGTTTATACTGCACATGGACAAACATCTTCACAATTTTAAATTGGTTTTTTAAAATAGGTTCTGTGGATTCCTTGTGTTGTAAGAATACAACTAGCACATCAAACTAATTCCAAAAATATTTTCAGAAAAAGTAAAATGTGAAAAAGAACAAAGTTAAAGAAAAACACTTCCATTCTCAGACCCAGGTTCAAGCCCCCAGGCCCCACTTATGGGGAGAGCTTCACAAGTTGTGGAGCAGGCTGCAAGTGTCTGTCTTGCTACTTCTCTCTCACTCTGTTTCTGTCATAAAAATAAGAGGGTGGGGGAGATAGCATAATGGTTATGCCACCTCCCGGACTACACTCATTAAATTTTCTAAGATAAGACTATATTTTTTAAAAGTACTTAATTTCCTAAGAGTGCATTAAAAAAAGTAAAAAGTGGGTGCCGTGTGGTGGTGTGCCTGATTGAGTGCACATGTTGTTATGTGTGAGTATGTATGAGCTGGGTTCAAGTCCTTGGTCCCCACCTGAAAGGTGCAAGCTTCACAAGCAATGAAGTAGTACTGCAGGTGTCTTTTTCTCTGTCTCTCTCACTTTTATTTAAATAATAGTAGTAATAATAATAATAATAATAATAATAATAAAATAGTGGTCCAGGAGTTGGTGCAGGATAAAGCATGGACTCTCAAGAATGAGGTCCTGAATTCAGTCTCTGGCAGCACATATACCAGAGTGATATCTGGTTCTTTCTCTCTCTCTCCTCTTCTCTTTCTAATTTATAAGTAAATAAAATCAGGGGTCAGGCGGTAGTGCAACGCATTAAGTGCACATGGCGCCTAGTGCAAGAACCGGCGTAAGGATCCTGGTTCGAGACCCTGGCTCCCCGCCTGCAGGGAGGTCGCTTCACGGGTGGTGAAGCAGGTCTGCAGATGTCTGTCTTTCTCTCCGCCACTCTGTCTTCCCCTCCTCTCTCGATTTCTCTCTGTGCTATCCAACAACAACAACAGCAATGACAACAATAATAATGACGACAACAACAAGGGCAACAAAATTGGAAAAAAAAAACATCTCCCAGAGCAGTGGATTCGTAGTGCAGGCACCAAGCCCCAGCAATAACCCTGGAGGCAAAAATAAATAAATAAATAAATAAATAGAGGGGGCTGGCCGGTAGTGCAGCAGGTTAAGTGCACATGGCGCAAAGAGCAAGGACCGGCTTAAGGATCCCAGTTTGGACCCCCAGCTCCCCACCTGCAGGGGAGTCTCTTCAGAAGTGGTGAAGCAGGTCTGCAGGTGTCTGCCTTTCTCTCCCCCTCTCTATCTTCCCCTTCTCTCTCCATTTCTCTCTGTCCTATCCAACGACAATGACAGCAATGATAACAATAATAATAATGACAATAGGGTCAACAAAATGGGGGAAATGGCCTCCAGGGGCAGTGGGTTCATAGTGCAGGCACCAAGCCCCAGCAATGACCCTGGAGGCAAAAATAAATAAATAAATATAAAAAAGAACAAGCATTGATTTAAATGAAACAAAAACAACAATAAATAAATAAATAAAATCTTAAAATAAAAGGCCAGCAAGAGTTGTGGCGTGCTTACTGAACCCAGCAATAATCCTGGTGGCAAGAAAGGAACAATAATCCTGGTGGCAAGAAAGGAAGGAAACCCTAGGTACAAGTAGCACAGTGGATAAGGCATTGGTCTCTCAAGCAAGTGATTCCAAGTTTGATCCCTGGCATCACATGTGTCAGAGTAATGCTCAAGTTCTCTCCCTTGTTAATAAATATATGTCTGTTTGTCTTTCTCTCTAGGAATATTTATTTTCAGGGTCCCCCCCCCACTATTAGAAAATTTAATGGTTTAGAGTACAATTCTTGACACAAAGGTACAACCTCTCATCTCCTCATGATGTCTGCAAGACACACACACACACACACACACACACTCTCTCTCTCTCTCTCTCTCTGTCTCTCTCTCTCTCTCTCTCTCTCTCTCTCTCCAACCTGGGATTCCAGAGCCACTCTGTCCCATCTCTTTAGTAAATACTTCTTAAGCAGAAAAAGTAAAAAATGTAGCCAGGGAAGCACTTGGTGATAGATCACAGCACTTGCTTGCATGAGGTTTGATCCCTGGTACCACGTAAACCAGAGTGATGTACTTTAAAGTTTAGAAATACATATATATGTTTCACCAGAGCCCTGCTCAGCTCTGGTTTATAGTGGTGTTAGGGATTGAAACTGGGACCTGGAAATCCTCAGGCATGAAAGTCTTTTTCGGGAGTCGGGCGGTAGCGCAGCGGGTTAAGTGCATATGCAAGGACTGGCATAAGGATCCTGGTCCGGGATCCCAGTTCGAACCCTTGGCTCCCCACCTGTAGGAGAGTCACTTCACAAGTGGTAAAGCAGGTCTGCAGGTATCTATCTTTCTCTCCCCCTCTCTGTCTTCCCCTCCTCTCTCCATTTCTCTGTCCTATCCAACAACAACGACATCAACAACAACAATAATAACTACAACAATAAAACAAGGGCAACAAAAAGGAATAAATAAATATAAAAAAAGAAAGTTTTTTTTGTAACTTATGCTATTTCCCCACCCCTAAATATTTTTCTTTATTATCATTATTACATTTTTTTACATTTAAAAAAAAGTTTTATTATCTTTATTTCCTTATTGGTAGAGACAGCCAGGTCCCTATGCATGGTAACTGGGTTCTCAACTGCATGCTCCACCACCCAGCCCCCCAATTTTTTTTCTTTTTTTGCTTCCAGGGGTATCCCTGGGGTTTGGTGCCAGCACTATGAATCCACATCTCCTGGAGGCCATTTTCCCCATTTTTTGTTGTCCTTGTTGTTGTTAATGTTATTGCTGTTGTTGTTGGATAGGACAGAGAGAAATGGAGAGAGAATGGGAAGACAGAGATGGGGAGAGACACTGTGCCACCTCCCAGACCACATACAGCGACTTCTCCTTCAGCAGGGTGAGCAGGCCTGATGAGACACTACTTTTACTTTCCCCAACTTGGGCCAGTGCAAAAGCCCTCATATAGATTATTTGAGGCAGGCCCCAGAAGTCTCTGAAAAATGGGTGGATTTGACATCATGGTAATTGTTGAGTTGATACTGAAAACAGATGGAGAGAGTGGTATTAGTGAGTTCAGGATCTCCAGGACTTGGTGTCAAGGTGTCAGTGGTCCAGTAAAAAATCCCTTCTACTGGGTGGAATTTCTGTGAGGGTGGGTCCAGTCCCTCCTCCCCTTTCTTTGCTCCCATCCCCTTGCTTCTCCTCTTTCCTGCTTTCCTGGTTCCCCTCTCTGGTGAAGTTCCTGTTGACTGACAGGATCCTAACTCCAGGGTCCAAGTAATGGGGCTCTTGCAGTGACTCCTTGGGCTATGCCTGCCTCCATTGTATTGGGTTTGGTCTGGAGTGAGTTGGCACCGACCAGAGGCCTCAGTGGGCTGGGCCAGCCACTCTACATTCACTGGGAGAGCCTCCAGTGTGAATCCCTGCCCCGATCAAGTTGTTCCTGTCTTGAACTCTTGGTCTGCTGTCACTTTTGATGCCTGCGTATGTACACTGTTTGTAGCTCTGCTCTTGTTTTTCTCTTCCTCGCCCACTTTTCATATTTATTTGTGCTTTTTTTATAAGAAGAGGCAGGAGAGAAGGAGGGCATAATGAATACCTGAAATTAATAATCACAGAGCAGAAAATGCCCCCGCAGCTTCAGACTTTCACCAGTACCTAAAACCCTTTTATTAAAGCAGTGCTTTCTCCCTCCCCCCTCTCTCTCTGTGTGTTAATATTTATGAACCAGAAATAACTATATGAATTTATCCCCTTTTTTGTAGTGATTTAATAATGATTGACAAGAATGTGGGATAAAATGCAATTCCCACCACCAGAGTTCCATATCCCATCCCCTCCATTGGGAAGCTTCCCTATTCTTTACCCCTCTGGGAATATGGACCAAAGATCTCTATGGGGTTCAGAAGGTGGGTGGTCTGGCTTCTCTGTAATTGTTTTTCTGCTGGACATGGGCATTGGCAGGTCAATCCATACCCTAGTCTGTTTTTTCTCTTAGTGGGGCAGGGCTCAGGAGAGGTAGGGGTCCAGGACACATTAGTGAGGTCATCTGTCCAGGGAAGTCATGTTGGCATCGTGGTAGAAACTGCAGCTTGGTGGCTGAAAAGTATTAAGATATAAAGCAAAAAAAAATTGTTTAATAATAAGAAAGTTAAAGGTAAAAATAGAGCAGATGAGATTTGGGGTCTCCATTTTGGAAAAAAACTAGGAAGTCATATATATATATATATATATATATATATATATATATATATATATATATATATATATATATATATATATATATTCCAAGGGATTCATGACTGGCTACGGAAGAAGGGCAAACGCTAGAAGAAGAAGAATGGCTCTACTAATTTTTGCCTGAGCCCGGCAGCTAACATGCAGGTGGACTAACGGCATTGTCTGGGGAGATGGTGTCAGAGTTGAGAATAGGACTAGATAGCTGGATCAGGGCAAAGAGCAGCTCCCAATATGAGAAAAGTATATAAATACCATTAACTGTAAACCCCAACGATCTGATCTGGTTGGGGCCCATATTCAGCACAGGAGCCTGTATAATCTCTGCATCCCTGCAGGTCTCAGCTCACATGCCATGGTCATAGCCAGGAATATTCTAGGCTGCACTCATTTCAGGACCAGTCTTCCTCGAGTGGCAGAGTATGTTGACCCAAACCTTCTGGATTTTAAACTGGGTCCCCCTGCTGTGCTTATATTTGATCCCACCCCCCTTTTAAGATCCCTGTCCTTACTTAGGTGTGGTGTCTCTCTTCTAGGGTGTATGTACTTCTCTCCCTTTTTAATTGTGTGTGTTCATTTCTCTTAAACACTAGTCAGGGGGTGACAGTATCAGTGGTGAAATACTGTGATGGCATTCACTGGAAACCTTCTTTGCAGTGGGTGTATTTTCCCCCAGTGGAGATATATGTTATGATCAATATTCAGCAGCGATCATTTTCTTTAGCTAGGTTACCAGTATTAAGCAATTTTATTTACATCTTCAGACTGAACACTTGCTTTTAAAAATTACCAATTCAGGGGCAGGGATAGATAGCATAATGGTATGCGAAGAGACTCTTATGTCTGAGGCTGTGAAGTCCCAAGTTCAGTCCTCTGCACCACTGTAAACCAGAGCTAATCAGTGCTCTGGTTAAAAAAATAATTACCAACCTCCCCCTCCCCCAAAACTGTTTGATTTTGAATTTGGGACCTTTGAACCTCAGGCATGAAAGTATTTTTGCATAACCATTATATTATCTCCCTGACCCCAAATTACAATTCAGGATGTGATGTCCTTTTGCAGAACTTGTTCTTTCTCTCCTTTTATCTCCTCACCTACCTAAAGTTCCACTTCACTGAGTTTTGTTTTCTTCAGTCACAAATTATTTCTAAAGAATAATTGCCTCTTATTAATGGTCCATTAATTCCCACCCATCCCTAATCTTCTGGGATGAGATTTACCCTTTTTAGAGCAGAGCAATCAAGAGTGAAATGGACTGCTCACTCTGCCCTGTTCAGCTTTCATTTCTCTTAATTGTCATTTACTCTCTATTTTTATTTATTTATTTATTTTTATTTGTTAAAGCATTTTATTTGTTTATTTATTAAAAGAAAACACTGATAAAACCATAGGATAAGAGGGGTACAACTCCACACAATTCCCACCACCAGAACTCCGTATCCCATCCCTTCCCTTGATAGCTTTCCTATTCTTTTTTTTTTAAAGAATTTATTTATTTACTCATGAGAAAGATAGGAGGAGAGAAAGAACCAGACATCACTCTGGTACATGTGTTGCCGGGGATTGAACTCAGGACCTCATGGTTGAGAATCCAATGCTTTATCCACTGTTGTGCCACCTCCTGGACCACAGCTTTCCTATTCTGTAACCCTCTGGGAGTATGGACCCAAGGTCATTGTGGGGTGCAGAAGGTGGAAGGTCTAGCTTCTGTAATTGCTTCCCCTCTGAACATGGGCGTTGACAGGTTGATCCATACTCCCAGCATGCCTCTCACTTTTTCAAGTGGGGCAGGGTTCTGGGGAATCGGAGCTCCAGGACACATTGATGGGGTTGTCTGTCCAGGGAAGTCTGGTTGGCATCATGATAGCATCTGGAACCTGGTGGCTGAAAAGAGAGTTAACATATAAAGGCAAACAAGTTATTGACTTGACTGAATGACTTGAGGAGACTATGGTGTGTTGAGTATCTTTTTTTTTTTTTTTTTTTTACACCAGAGCACTGATTAGCTCTGGTTTATGGTGTTACAGAGGATTGAACCTGGAACTTCACAGCCTCAGGCATGAGAGTCTCTTTGCATAACCATTATGCTATTTAACCCTGCCCCTAAATTGGTAATTTTTAAAATTACCAGTCTGAAGATGTATCAGAGTGTCTTCTGTGGTACATAAATTTATCTATATTAGTTGAAAATTTAAAAGATTCTTACCACTTTGTTGTGTGGGGATGACTTCAGAGTGAGTGCCTCTTCTAATCAGGGTTATTGAAGCAAGAAACATTACCCAAGGGGCCCAGTCCTATTCAGTGGAATTTTCCATGGGAAAGGAAGTGCTGTACTGTACATCTGAACTCTTCCACATGGTAGTTACCAAACATAAAGGGCTGTTGCACACTGAGGAAGTGAATTTTTAGTTGTATCAGAATTTAAATCATTTAAGTAGACATATCCAGGTGGGGCCCAGCAGGTGCTCAGAGGATAGAGTATACCTTGCTATGAATGAGAACCTCGATTCAAGTCCTGGCACAACAGGTGAGCACCATGGACAGCACCAAATAGACCATTGTTTGAGTGTCTCATCTCCCCCTTCTTTTGCTCTCTCATTCTCTCTTTTTTTGTTAAAGTTTTTAAATTTTTATTTATTTTTTTAATTATTTATTATTTTAGTTTATTACCAGAGCATTACTCAGCTCTGGCTTATGGTGGTGCAGGGGATTGAACCTGGGACTTCAGAGCCTCAGGCATGAGAATCTCTTTACATAACCATTATGCTATTTACCCCTGCCCTTATTTTATTTTTAAGTATTTTATTTATTTTATTTTTGAGAGAGAAAGACACAAAGAGAAACACCAGAGCACTGCACAGCTCTGGCTTGTGGTGCAGGGGATTGAAACTGGGACTTCGGAGCCCTACGCATGAGAGTCTCTTTGCATAACCATTATGCTATCTACCCTCGCCCGATCTCTGTTTTCTCTTGTTTCTCTCTCTCCCCACTTCTCATCTTTACCTATCTCCAAAATTAAGGGGAAAAAATGGAGCCATGTAGCTGGGGAGGCATAGGACTTGTATATGGGTTTCTGGCCTCCTTTACATATGCTAAAGTAGAGTAATACTCTTCTCTTTCTCTCTCACTCAAAATGAATAAGTCTTTTAAAAAATTAGGAGATGGGGGGGTGCTGGTGGATGGTAGCACACATAGTACAAAGCACAAGGACCGGCGCAAGGGTCCTGGTTCGAGCCCCCAGCTCTCCACCTGCAGAGGGGTCACTTCACTAGTGGTGTAGCAGGTGTGTAGGTGTCTATCTTTTCCTCCTCTCTGTTTCCTTCTCCTCTCTCAATTTCTCTCTGTCCTGTCCAACAACAATGAAACAAACAAACAAAAAAAGATGCCGCCAAGGAACAGTGGATTCATAGTGCAGGCACTGAGCCCCAGGGATAACCCTGGAGGCAAAAAAAAAAAAAAGAAAAAAGAAACAAAGGAGATGACTCAGTAGTGTTGTGCATTCCCTGGGTTTAAATCAATAGCCATATCCAGTAGAGGTTCTGGAATTGGACTGTGCATTTAACTATAATAGATATTATTATTTTCTTTTTATTGGATAGAGACAGAAAGAAAGTGGGAGATAGTTAGACAGACACACTCAAACCTGTAGCACTGCTTCACTGCTTAACAAGATTTCTTCCTGTAGGTGAGGGCTGGTGGCCTGAACCTAGGTCCTTGTGAAATGAGAAATCTATAGGCTTCTGGTGGACACCCACTTCTTTTTTTTTTTTAAGTTTTTTAAAATTTATTTTTTATTATTTGTTTTCCCTTTTGTTGCCCTTGTTTTGTTGTTGTAGTTATTATTGTTGTTGATGATGTCATTGTTGTTTGATAGGACAGAGAGGAATGGAGAGAGGAGGGGAAGACAGGGGGAGAGAAAGATAGACACCTGCAGACCTGCTTCACCACCTGTGAAGCATCTCCCCTGCAGGTGGGGAGCCGGGGGCTCGAACTGGGATCCTTATGCTGGTCCTTGAGCTTTGCCGCCACGTGTGCTTAACCCGCTGTGCTACCGCCTGACCCCCGTGGACACCCTCTTCTACATTCCAGCATTTGAGTGTCTGGCTCTGATGGTAGCCAACCCGCTTTCACCTTTATTGTCAGTACCTTGATGGACATTGTTTCTAACTAATCAGCTTGTGCTGCACCCAGTTTGAAACTGATAAAAGTTATGTGCTGTGGGACAAGCGTGTGCAGGTCTGGTAGGAATGGGCCTGTAACCCGTTAACATAATAAAGTATTTCCCTGCTCTCCACATGGTCTCAGCCTCAGTCTAGGCCTTTGGATCTGCTGCACCCCGGAGCTGTAACACTTGGAGCTGTACCCTGGATATTTTCCTTAACACCTGCACATTGTAACATATATACTTTTCTGGTGCACCACTTGCCAGCCCCCAATATTAACTGTTCTTGCTAGATTCAGATGAGAAGTGAAGAATGAGTTTTCAGGCTTCAATCAAGTCACTTCAAACTCATCTGTTCCTGGTTTCTACTCTATAAGCTCTGGCTCTTGGCACTGGTCATCCAGTCACTCTCAGATATATGAAGGCCACCTGAAGTTAGTTGCTGTGGCTTCTATCAGATCTCTAAGGCCCTGGTGGAATCTGGTGAGCAAGGCTAATTTCTGGCTCCAGGCGGCCTTGGGTGACCCCATGCTTAGCCAGCCCTCTGACCTGCCTTAATTTTGGTATACAACTTGGAGAAACCAGAGTGACTACCATTACCAAACCATTAGCTATACCAGAACTGGCTGGGCTGTGGGGAGGACTTTGCCAGTGAGAAGTTTGGTGAGATGGGGTAGAGAGGGCAGGCCTAAGTCAGAGGATCCCATGCTGGGAAACGAGGTTGGCAAGACTGTTAGGGGGGCATTAGGCCCCATGCCAGAATTGGACATGTTCCCTCCTCTGGGACATGCTTGCTCAAGCAAACAAGCCTCAGCTATCTCCTTGCATCTTGCTCCCCACAAACTGTGTCCTCAGGCATTGGCCCATACGACGAACTCAGGTTGCTTGCTTCTTAGTGAGATGGTGCCCTAGATAATGTGACTGGTGCTTTCCAACAAAGAGATGCTATGATCCTCCACTGCTGGCTCAGGCAGCAGAGGGAGGGCCAGTCTGATTTACACCCTTATTGTCACTGTGGTCAACCACGGAGAGTTGGAATCAACCTTAGCTGCCCCATTACAGCCTCCTTCATCTCAAGACCCTGTCTCCAGTGCCTGGATCAGATCCTCTCTTCAAGGCCTTGCCCATTATCACGAGAGCCTTAGGATGCTCCGTTCCTCTGCCCAGGATACCTGCCTTGGTACACATCCATCCTCTCACCTTGTTGAGCTTCCTCTGATGTCTACCCAATGTGAGCCCATTCTAAACTGTCAAAGGGTTTCCCAGACTCACCCCACCACCACCCCCTTTCTCTGGTTAGTGGCCATCCTTGCATCTGCTTGTACATCACTGCTAACAGGCATACTTTTCTTGGGCCATGTTCTCCTAGTACATCTGGCAGAAACCTCACCTTCTTTTTGACCACACGCTCTCTTGGTTTTTTCTTTTTCTTTTCCATTACGGTGTTGAGATCACTAATGGAGTTAGTCAAATCATATGCAAATAAACTTGGGGTTTGGCATTTGGAAACTAAAGTGCACAGACCTTAAGTTTGCAGTCCAGGGGACTGGAAGGTAGCGCAGTGGGTTAAGCGCACATGGCGCAAAGCACAAGGACCGGCTGGCTTAAGGATCACCGTTTGAACCCCCGGGCTCCCCACCTGCAGGGGGGTCACTTCACAAGCGTTGAAGCAGGTCTGCAGCTGTCTATCTTTCTCTCCCCTTCTCTGTCTTCCCCATCTCTCTCCATTTCTCTCTGTCCTATCCAACGACGACAGCAATGACAATAATAATAACAACGATAAACAAAAAGGGGAAAAATGTCCTCCAGGAGCAGTGGATTTGTAGTGCAGCTACCAAGCCCCAGTAATTACACTGGAGGCAAAAAAAAATTTTGCAGTCCAATGGATAAAATACATACACCCGTATGATCACCACCCAGGCTAAGAAATTAGATATTTCTAGCACCTGAAGGCTCCTGTGTGCTTCTTCCTAGTCAGAAACCCAAAAGTGAGCAGTGTTCACTTCTTTTCATCATATACTAGTTTTGCTTGTTTTTAAACTTTATTAAAATAGATTCTTGTACTTTTTTACTTTTTAAAAATAATTATTATTGGATAGAGACAGCGAGAAATTGAGAGAGAGGAAGTTAAAGAGACAGAGAGACACCTGCAGCTCTACTTCACCACTTGTGAAGCTTTCCCCCTGCAGGTGAGGACCAGCGTCTTGAACCTAGGTCCTTGCACACTAGTGTATGTACTTAACCAGGTATACCACCACCTGGCCCTGATTCTTGTACTTTTTATTGTGCCACAATAGACAATGTGAAATTTATCTTTTTAACTTTTTTTTTTCTTTACTGCTCAGCTCTGGCTTATGGTAATTTGGGGGTTTGAACCTGGAACCTTGGTGTCTCGGGCATGAGTCTCTTTGCATAATCATTAGGCTATCTCTCCCGCCCTTAACTATTTTTAAATATACATTTCAGTGGATTAAATACTTTTTTTTTTCCTCCTGGGTTATCGTTGGGGCTCAGTGCCTGCACTACGAATCCACTGCTCCTGAAGGCTATTTTTTCCCTTTTGTTGCCCTTGTTGTTTATCGTTGTTGTTATTATTGTTGGATAGGACAGAGAAATCGAGAGAGGAGAGGAAGACAGAGAGGGGGAGAGAAAGATAGACACCTGAGACCTGCTTCACTGCTTGTGAAACAACCCCCCTGCAGGTGGGGAGCTTGAACCAGGATCCTTATGCTGGTCCTTGCACTTGGCGCCATGTGCGCTTAACCTGCTGCACTACTGCCTGGCTCCGGGATTAAATACCTTTATGTTGTTTTATAGCCATCACCACCACTCACCTACAGAATTTTTCAATAATAGATCACTTTTCCTGTCTGTTTTTTTTTCGCTAAATGTTTTGTCTATAAGATTTGCCCAATCATTGCAAAAATCAGTGACTGATTTCTCTTTCTCTTTTTTTTTTCCTACCACGGTTCACTTAGGCTCAATGCCTGCATAACTCCACTGCTCCCCACAGCCATTTTGTTTCTTTTAGAGAGGGTGAGAGACGTAGAGAAGAAGAGACAATAGCGCCGCTCCTAACGTTTCGCCCTAGAGGCATTCCCATTGGGTTGCCTGGACCTCGCAGCTGGGTAATTTGTGTGCTCTACCAGGTAAACCACCTGTAGACCTCTGATTTCTTTTTATTTCTGAGTAGTATTTAATTGTGTTATTAAGGGAAAGCTGATGGTACATCTAGTAGAGCACACACATTACCACCAGAAAAGAAAGAAAGAAAAACAAAAGGAATAGTGGAGTTGTCATGCAAGCACTGGACCCTAGAGATAACACTGGTAGCAAGAAAATAAAAAATCTACAGCATTTTTTTGAATTATCTTTATTTATTGGATAGAAACAGCCAGAAATTGAGAGAAGGGGGATATAGAGGGAAGGAGAGACAGAGAGACACCTGCAGCACTGCTTCACCACTTGCAAAGCTTTCCCCCTGCAAGTGGGGACCGGGGGCTCGAACCATGGTCCTTGTGCACTGTAATGTGCATGCTCAACCAGGTGCTCCACCACCCAGCCCCCTACAACAATTTATTTTTATCCATTCTCTTACAGATGGTTATTGAGTTGTTTGAGTTTTTTATATTCTTTTTTTTTTGTACTGCTTTGAACATGATGTATGTATCTTGGCACCCATACAGATGCATTTCTCAGGGACAGGTCGAGCAGTAGAGTTGCTGGGTCACAGCTACACTATGTTCAGCTTTAGTGATTACTATCAGACTGTTTGTAAATGGTTGAAATGAGTCTCCTACTGTTAGGTCAAATTACCAAAATATAATGGCTTATAGCAACATGAAGTTATTATCTTTTAATCCTGGGAGTCAGGAGACCAAAGATGCTGGTATTAGCAGAGACTTTCTGGAAATTCTTATCTAGGTAAGCCTCTGTCACCAGGTCCTTTACAGCTTCTAGAGGCTGCCTTTTCTTGGATCATGGCTTCTTCCTTCTTCAAGGTCAGCAGTGTAGACTTTTCCACTTTCTTTCCAAATTTTTCTTCCATTGTCACATCTCCCTCTGCCCCCCTTCACTACCTCCCCTTGCCTCCAGGGTTATTGCTGGGGCTTGGTGCCAGCACTACAAATCCACTGCTTCTGGTGGCCATTTTTTCCCTTTTTATTGGATAAGACAGAGAGAAATTGAGAGGGGAGGAGGAGAGAAAGATAGACACCTGCAGACCTGCTTCACCACTTGTGAAGCACCCCCCCTGCGGGTGGGGAGCCTGGGGCTCAAACCAGGACCCTTTCACAGGTTCTTGTGCTTCATACTATGTGTGCTTAACCCAGTGTGCCACTGCCCAACCTCCTCACATCTCCTCTCTAACTCTCCTGCTTCCCTGTGACTACGTTGGGCCCACCTTGAAAAAAAATCTTGGGGGGGGGGAGCGGGTGGTGGCCCACCTTGTTGAGTGAGCATGTTGTAATGAACAAGGACCAGGGTTTGAGCCCCCAGTCCCTACCTGCAGGGGGAAAGCTTTGAGAGCAATGAAGCAGGGCTGTAGGTGTCTCTCTGTTGCTCTTCCTCTCTATCTCGCCCCTGCCCTCTCAATTTCTGGCTGTCTCTATCCAATAAATAAAGGTAATAATAAAATTATTATCAGAGCACTGCTTGGCTCTGGATTACTGTGTGGGGGATTGAACCTAGGACTTTGGAGCCTCAGGCACAAAAGACTGCACAACCATTATGCTGTCTTCTTTCCCATACACACCTGGCATTTTATTTATTAAGGAGGAGAGAGAAAGAAAGAGAGGGAGAGGGAGGAGAGACACTTCAGAGCATTACTGTGGCACATTCATCAGTAGGGATCTGACTAGAGATGTCATGCTTACAAGTTAGGTACTGTGTCTGCTGTGCCACCTCCCTGGCAGCTGTCAATACCTCCTTTTTGTTATTTAAGGTAATACATTCACAGGTACCTCTTGGCCATTATCTTTGTCTGCCATAAGACAGTACCAGTTTGAATTCTCACAAGGAGAGCATGAAAGGTTCCTCTACATCTTTGTCAGTCCAAGGCGTTGTCACTGTTCTGAATCTGAGGTGCTTTCTCGGGGACTTGGGGGCACAATCAGAGCTCCCACCCTCAGGTGGTGCTCCTTCCTCGCTTTAGTACAGCTTTATCACCAGGATTATATAATCATTTGTTTAGGCCCAAAATGCACTTTTTCATGAGTGTGCTGTAGTCTATATGGTTGAATCTGTGCTTTTTGGATGGTAAGAAATGCACGAGGGTGCTTTTCCACAGAAAAGGGAGCTGAGTTCAGGATGTAAATGAATGCCCCAGCTCTCAGTTCCATCTCTGGCTCAAGGTAGGGTTTCTCCTAAATAAAAATAGAACCAGAGCAAAGAACCTGGTTTCTAGCTTCTGCCCACTGTTGTCTTTCCCAAGATAGTTAATCTCTAAGTGAGTAATGCCCTAGAAGTAGATTTGGGCCCCAACTCCTGAGGGCGTTGGTTGGCAATGACTTTACTGTGTATGTAGATGAGAGGGGGAAATGCAGTTCTGTCAGGCAGGCAGACAGGCAGGCAGGCTTTGAGAAGTCCGCTTGTGGCCCGGACTCTGCTTATGTAGCAAGACACCATAGCTTCTAACTTGCAGGAGGGCAGACTGGAAGGTGAGTCGGACATTTTTGTTCTGGAGACCTTCATGTGTGGAGACAGACTTGCATCTGCCTTGGAAACCTAAGATAGGTACTTCTGACATGGGGTGGCAGGGTAGAAGTGAATTTCCTGTGCCCCTGGATGCAGGGTGGTAGACACACGTGTCTGGACACTAAATAGGCTGGAAGGTAGGATTCAGATCAGACCAAAGCCAGGCAGGCTGTGACCACCTTTGGGAGCATACTGATAACCACTTTCTGTATTGGAGTGTGTTTCCTTGTTTATTTTGCTAGGTACCCACCTGGTTTCCTGAGGGTGATAAGGTTTCAGGACCTCACCCTGATATTTCCAGGCCACTGAGGTGTTGGCAACATTCCTGGACTTGGTATGACTTTGACCCTCTAGGATTGTGTGTGTAAAAACTTGGTATGTGACAAAAAAGGAACTGCCCACAAAGCTAAGACAGGTGCACCTGGGCCCTGAGGCTTGTACCTGTGTTTATGGCATTCGAGTGACCGCCTAGCTATCCTTTAACCTTCTCTGCTGGTTATTTGAGTTATTGAGAAGGTTAGGGGGCCACATTCCTGCTCATACAGATTAGGACCTTGATCCCTTCCTCTTTACTCCTAGGAGGGAAGACCTTGTCTTTTGGAGTCCCCCTATGAGGACCTAAGTTCTGGAGAGGGTCTTGAGGGACCATGGGGTGAGCTGCCCCATGTGAGGAGGTGGGTGTTCACTTTTCATGTCAGATGTTAGATCTTTGCTTGACATTTTCAAAGGCTAGAGGGATACTTCTCACCTCCTGGGCCTTCCAAGGAGTTGTTTGTGCTCACAGGAACATCTCTCCTTTAACTTATCCTATCTTCCTCATAGGCCCTCTGTCAGCAGGCAGGACGACCAGCAGCTTCCTGTTCATAGAAACTTAGGATCCATAGAGCAAACTGGGTCCTTGAGTGGATCACTTCCTTAACCCCTCCTAACATGCCTTTTTTCTGGCATTTGTTCTAGTGACATTGGTGTTTCCCTTCTTTCATTCTTTACTATGTAACCCTTTCATCTCAGAAATTTACTGAGAAATTTACTGAGTAAATAAATAAAATTTATTTAAAATAAAATTTACTGAGTAAATTTACTGAGTGAATTTACTGAGTAAATTCATTTCAGAATTTACTGATGAGATATGCCACACGTGTCAGGGTGGCATTTATCAGAACATCAAAAGACAAGTGCAGACTAGGATGTGGAGAAATTGGAACCTTTTTGCTCTGTTAGTGGGAATGCAAAATGGGGCAACTGCTATGGAAAAACAGAAATTAAAACTACTGCTACTGCTATATGATTCAGCAATCTTGCTTATGGGTATTTATCCAAAAGAGTTGTAATCAGCATCTATAAGGGATAACAGCACTATTCATGCTAAAATGTGGGAACAACCTAAATGTCCACAAATAAATGGGTAAAGAAAATGTTAGATGCGTAAGCACGCACACACTGGAATATTATTTTGCCTTTTAAAAGAAGAAAATTCTGTAATGTAAACAATGTAGATGAACCTTGAGGACATTATGCTAAGTGAAATATGCCAGCCATAGAAAGACAAATACTTTTTGATTCCACTTATATGAGGTATCAAAGAGTTTAAGTCATAGAATCAAAGAGTTGGATGATGTTTGCCACAGGCTGGGAGCAAAGGAGGAGTCACAAGTCAGCAGGCACAAAGTTGCAGTTAAATAAGATGAATAAGTTCTAGAGACTTGCTGTTCAGCACTGGGTCTAGAGTCATCAGTGCTGTATTATGTATTTAAGAGTTTATTGAGAGCATAGATTTCCAGGCTGGATGGACCTGGTTGAATACACATGTTCAAGCCCCTGTAGGAGGTAAGCTTCATAAGTGCTGGAGCAGTGCTGCAGGTATTTCTCTTCTTTTTTTTTAAATTTATTTCTTTATTGGGGAATTAATGTTTTACATTCAACAGTAAATACAATAGTTTGTACATGCATAACATTCCCCAGTTTCCCATTTAACAATACAACCCCCACTATGTCATTTATCATCCTTCATGGACCTGTATTCTCCCCACCCACCCACCCCAGAGTCTTTTACTTTGGTGCAATACGCCAATTCCATTTCAGGTTCTACTTGTGTTTTCTTTTCTGATCTTGTTTTTCAACTTCGGCCTGAGGTATTTCTCTTCTGTCTCCCTCTTTCTCTCCTCCCTATCAAAACAACAAAGAAAAATGAATGGGGAGTCTGGTGGTAGCCCAGAGGGTTAAGCGCATGTGGCGCAAAACACAAGGACCGGTGTAAGGATCCCGGTTCGATCCCCCGGCTCCCCACCTGCAGGAGAAACGCTGTCTGTCTCTGTCTTCCCCTCCTCTCTCTATTTCTCTCTGTCCTATCTAACAATGACGACATCAATAACAACAACAATAACTACAACAACAATAAAAATGGCAACAAAAGGGAAAATAAATAAATAAATATTTTAAAATATATATTATAAATCACTTGCAAAAAAAACTGTATAGAATATGCAACTTGGGAGATGAAACAGTGGGTAAGGCAATGGACTCTCAATCATGAGGTCCCGAGTTTGATCCCCAACATCATATGTGCCAGTGTGATGCTCTGGTTCCTCTTCTCTCTCATATATTTGGATAGGGTACTATCTTCCTTGTCTTCCTAATAGCCATATGGAGTTTCCTCAGTTCTGAAAATCTACTGTGGTCTTCTCGTAACCCCTGAGCCAATATGTGGGGTAAAGACCTAGAAATGTGACCTGGCAACATCCATGTCCGGAGGAACACACCATAAAGAATTTTGGTCAGGGGTGGGGGTATAGCATAATGGTTATGCAAAGAGACTTTCATGCTTGAGGCTTTAAGGTCCCAGGTTCAATCCCTCACATCACCATAAGCCAGAGCTGAGCAGTGCTCTGGTAAAAATAAAATTTAAGAATAAAAGTTTTTAAATAAAAAGAATTTTGTTCCCTACCCCCAGATGGGGAGAAATGTTAGGGGAGGATGACTAGAGGGCTCTGAACTCCAACTCCATCAGGACTTGGGAGTTGGGTGGTAGCGCAGTGGGTTAAGCGTACATGGTGCGAAGCGCAAGGACTGGCATAAGGATCCTGGTTCGAGCCCCCGCTCCCTACCTGCAGGGGAGTTGCTTCACAGGCGGTGAAGCAGGTCTGCAGGTGTGTATATATATATATATATATATATATATATATATATATATATATATATAAAAACAAAAACAATTCCATCAGGACCCAGAGAGAGAAGAAGAAAAAAGGAAGAACATTTAAGTAGTAATAAGTATGTGAATTAGAAAGGGAAAGAAGGCAGGGCCATAGGGAAAAAATGGGCAAAAAAAAAAAAAAATATATATATATATATATATATATAGAGAGAGAGAGAGAGAGAGTTATAGAAATAATAGTCAACCCATATCTATGACCTTAGGAGAAGTATTGCAGTTTCCAATGGAAGGAATGGAGACACAGAACTCTGGTGATGGGAATGGTGTGGAATTATATCCATTAACTCAACATTTTGCAGACCAATATTAAATCAATAAAATTAAAAAAATAGCACTTGCCAAGCACTACTCCATATAGTCCTCCATCAACCCTATGAGAGTTTTCTGTTACTTTCCTCATTGTATAAATAAAGAAGCTGTGAATAGATTTAACAGACTAACAGAACAGTCCCTAAACTACTAGTGGCCAAGTCAGTACCTGATCAGGCTAAGGGCTGTCTGTTTCTTTTTACCAGAGCACTACTCAGCTCTGGCCTATGGTAGTAGCTAGGATAGAAGCTGGGACCACACAGCCTCAAGCATGAAAGTCTACAGCATGGTGTCTCTCTAGCCCCCAGATTAAAACCTCAAGTGTGATAGTCTTTTTTTTTTTTAAAACTTTTTACTTAATTGTAAAAACATTTAACATGAAATATACATATTTTTCCCAGCAGGGTTATCACTGGGGCTCTTAATGCCTGCAAGATGACACTGTTCCCAGTGGTCATTCTTTTATTTTATTTTCCCCTTTGTTGCCCTTGTTTATTTATTTATTGTTGTTGTAGTTATTATTGTTGTTGTTATTGATGTCGTTATCCCTGCAGGTGGGGAGCCAGGGCTCGAACCGGGATCCTTACGCCAATCCTTGAGCTTTGCACCACATGCACTTAACCCACTGCACTACTGCCCGACTCCCGACCAAAATTCTTTATGGGGTGCAGAAGGTGGGAGTTCTGGCTTTTATAATTGCCTCTCTGCTGGACCTGGGTGTTGGCAGTTTGATCCATACCCCCATCCTGTTTCTGTCTTTCCCTAGTGGGGTAGTATAGTAGCCAGCTGCTTTTAATTCTCTTGGTTAGATAAGTGAAATTACTTACTGGGTCCTGTGATAATCATATATTTGGATTTTGTTTTCTGGGGGTGGGGGTTGTTGGGATGGAACCCAGGGCCTGCCCATGGATTATATCCCTAACTAGCACTGATTTTCTTAACTATAAAAATTAATATTTCCAGACCTCCCACCTTCTGTACCCCATAGTGACCATGGGTCCATACTCCCAGAAGGTTAAAGAATAGGAAAGCTATCAGGGGAGGGGAGGGGATACGGAGTTCTGGTGGTGGGAATTGTGTGGAGTTGTACCTCTCTTATCCTATGGTTTTGTCAGTGTTTCCTTTTTATAATAAAAAAAAATTAAATTAATATTACAATATAGCAGAAATTTTGTCCTTGTAAGATAAACAGGCTAGCGGTTTGTAATGTATTCACAAGGTTGTATCACCATCTTCACTGTTCACTGGTTTTCATATTTTGTAATCTCTTAGGAACCAGATGGGGAGAGAGAATCTTGAAGGTGGAATGGGCTTAGAAAAGGAAACTTTCAGGCTAGGTATGAAACGCTTTAAAATAAAAAAGGACATTTCTACACAATCTTTAACAAGTGCTCCACAATCTTTAACAAGAATATTCTGTCCACTGAAAACTTCCTGACCAAAAATCCAAAGGGCTCCCCTGCTGCCTGGCTTATTTTTAGCTAAATATGACACCTTGTTTTATGGAATGAGGTATTGAATAACCTCATGAATGGGTAAGACTTCTCAGAATCACTCTGGAAGCCTGGTTCTGTCAGATCAGACAGGCCTTTACATGGCTTCTTTCAGCTTTGTTGCACCTTCCACGCTTGCTTTGTTAGATGGCCTTCCCTGGCTTGGAACTGGTTCTCTTTATTCTCTGGCTCTGAGCCTAAATTCTGCAACTACTTGCATTTGATTTCAGATTGGTCTGCTTTGAAGTAAATAATAAAACATCTTTTTTTAAAATTATGTGCCATTCATATATCCCATGGTGCACTAGTTTTTGCTTGTTCTCATCATGTAGTTGTGGTTTTAATATTTTACATTTGGGGGTTATTTTATTGTGGTTTTCTGATACTTGGCCGGCTTTCTTTCTTCCTTTTTAAAATATCATACGGTTCACCCATTCAGAGTGGTCATTTCAATGATTTTCAGCTTATTTACAGAGTCGTGGCAATGTACAATACCATAGTCAGTGCCAGGATATTTGCATCACCCCCCAAATCTCACTCCCATTAACAGTCACTCCCCATTCCCTCCCAGTCTCCAGCCCTGTGCAACCCAGCCACTAATCCACAATTTCTACAGATTTCTGGCTGGCTTTCTTGTATTAACAGTGTTTTCCACCACCACCCCTAAATTCCAGTCCAAGTCACCCAATCTTTCTTCCCTCCCTATTAAATTCTTGTCATTTGCCACGCCCCCCCCCCCGTTTTTTTGTCTCTAGGGTTGTTGCTGGGGCTCGGTGTCTGCACTATGAATCCACTGCTCCTGGAGGCCATCTTTCCCATTGTGTTGCCCTTACCCTTGTTGTTGTTGTTGCTATTGCTATTGTTGTTGGATAGGACAGAGAGGAATAGAGAGAGGAGGGAAAGACAGGGAGAGAGAAAGATAGACACCTGCAGACCTGCTTCACCACCCGTGAAGCAACCCCCCTGCAGGTGGGGAGCCAGGGGCTTGAACTAGGATTCTTGTGCCTGTCCTTGTGCTTCAGGTCATGTGTGCTTAACCCACTGCGCTACTGCCCAACCCATCCCCTTTTTAAAAAAATAACTCTTCTGCTTTTAGTAGACTGGTTTTACAACCTCCTTTAAAAACTCTCAGAGTAGATGAATTGGTGGATGAGGCACAGCTTCAGCTTCAGAAATTCAATTAAAAGAACAGAGGTGGACAGATGGCCACCATTGAGCCCTAGAATGACATTCTGAGTTACCCACCTTAGTCTAGTTTAGGGGTCAGAGTGATGTTAGCCATGTAGAATGTGTTTGGGAGTGATTCCCCTTCCGTGTTCTGGGAGAGTTTGACGAAAATCAATGTTAATGCTTCTTTGACAGTCTTAATAGAATTTGCTAGTAAAGCCATCTGGACCTGGGCTTTTATTCTTGATAAGATTTCTTTAATTACTTTTTCAGTTTCTGCACTAGTAATTGGCCTGTTCAAGCTATCTACTTCTCTACT
Organism: Erinaceus europaeus; assembly: GCF_950295315.1. Taxonomy (NCBI): domain Eukaryota; kingdom Metazoa; phylum Chordata; class Mammalia; order Eulipotyphla; family Erinaceidae; genus Erinaceus; species Erinaceus europaeus. Next base: position 117,409,790 of record NC_080185.1, read on the forward strand.
TCCTCTTGGATCAAACTTGGCAGGTGGCATGATTCTATGACTGCATCCATTTCTGCTGGGTTATATAATCCAATCTATTTGTGTAGAGGTGTTCATAATATTTTTGTATCAGCCATTGCATCTCGTTATTATCAAATGTAATTTCACCTTTCATCTGACCTCTCTCTCATTCCCTTTTTTTTTTTTCTACCAGGGTTATCTCTGGGGTTAGGTGCCTGCACAATAAATCCACCACTCCTGGGCAACCATTTATTTCCTTATTTTTTTTATAATGATAGAGACAGTAATAGGGCAAGAAAGAGGAAAGGAGAGAGGGAGGGGGAGAGAGAGAGAGAAAGAGAGAGAGAGAGATACATGAAGCCTGCTCCAGAACTAGTGAAACCACTGCAAGTGAAGACTGAGTGCTCAAACTCAGTTCCTCACACATGATAAATGTGTGCCTTACCAGTAGTACCACTGCCCACCTCCTTCATTCCTATTATTATTATTACTATTATTCATTCATTCATGTATTTATTTTGGATAGAGACAGAGATAAATTGATAGGGAGAGTGATAGACACCTCCAGCACTGCTTTGTGCCTAATGATGCTTTCCCCCTGCAAGTGTGAATTGGGGGCTTGAACTGGGGTCCTTGTGCACTATAACATGTGCACTCTTACTGGATACACTGGATTCAGCTCTCTCCATTTAAATTTGTTTAAATTTTTAATTTAATAATTTATTTATCTTTGAATAGAGATAGAAATTGGGGGGGGCGGGCAGAGAGATACCTGCAGCACTGCTTCACTACTTAGTGAAGCTTCCCCTCGTAGGTGGGGATGAGGGGCTTGAACCTAGCCCTTGCACTTGGCATGTGCACTCAGCCAGGTCCTTCTCCCCCTTCTTTCTTAACTGTTTGTATCATAACTTATCTTTGTTCTTGGTGAGTCTAGCTAGTGGTTTATCTTATTTATCTGTTTGAAGAACAAGCTCTTGATTTTCTAAATCTTTTGAATCTATTTCTATTTCATTTTGTTCTGCCCTCATTTCATTTCTTCTTCTTTTTTTTTAATCTTTATTTACTTGCTGGATAGCGGCAGTCAGAAATCTAGAGGGAAGGGAGTGATAGAGGTGAGGACTGGGGGGCTTGAACCCAGGTCCTTGAGTACTGTGACATGTGGGTTCTACCTGGTATACTACTGTCTGGCCCCTTGTTAGTATATTTATTTCCATAGTAATGCATCATACATGACAGAAACTTTATCATATAGAAATTAGTTTCTGAATTAGTAAGTTAAAAGAGAAGCCAGGTGGTGGTGCACCTAGTTAAGTGCACACATTACAGTGCACAAGGACCCAGGTTCAAGCCCCTGGTCCCCACCTGCAAGAGGAAAGCTTCTCAAGTGGTGAAGCAGGGCTGCAGGTGCCTCTCTGTCTCTCTCCCTCTCTATATCCTCCTCTCCTCTCAGTTTCTCTCTGACTCTATCCAATAATAAATAAAATATTTTTAAAAATCAGTTAAAAGATTCTTAACTTTCTTAAACCCCTCAATTTGGTTTGTCTATGAATTTTTGAACTAGTTTAGACCATTTATCAGTTAGACCCTTATAGTTTGGAAGGAGGTGAAATTATTTCAGATATTTTGCTCAGCAATAGCCAGTCACATGTGTCTTTTTTTAAGATTAATTTTTTTAAAAAATATTTATTTATTTATTCCTTTTTGTTGGCCTTTTATTTTATTTTTGCCCCTCCAGGGTTATTGCTGGGCTCGGTGCCTGCACCATGAATACACCGCCCCTGGAGGCCATTTTCCCCCCGTTTTGCTGTCCTTGTTGTCGTAGCCTCGGTGTGGTTATTATTATTGCCATTGTTGATGTTGTTCGTTGTTGGATAGGACAGAGAGAAATGGAGAGAGGAGAGGAAGACAGAGAGGGGGAGAGAAAGATAAACACCTGCAGACCTGCTTCACCACCTGTGAAGTGACTCCCCTGCAGGTGGGGAGCCGGGAGCTCGAACCGAGATCCCTACGCCAGTCCTTGCGCCTTGTGCCGCATGCGCTTAACCCACTGCGCCACCGCCGACCCCCTGCTGCCCTTGTTTTATTGTTGTAGGTATTGATGTCGTTGTTGTTGGATAGGACAGAGGGAGATGGAGAGAGGAGGGGAAGACAGAGGGGGAGAGAAAGATAGACACCTGCAGACCTGCTTTACTGCTTGTGAAGCGACCCCCCTGCAGGTGGGGAGCCAGGGGCTCAAACCGGGATCTTTAATGCCGGTTCTTGCGCTTTGCACCACCTGTGCTTAACCCGCTGCGCTACCACCTGACTCCCCATATGTATCTTAAATGTTGTAATATCTGAAAAATAGGATTAGACTTGTAAAGTTTTATTGCTGGAGGCAGATTCTAAAACTCCTTTCCTTAGATGAATGAGTTAAGAGCCCAGGATTGAGTACATGTTGGTGTCTGTTGTGAATATATTTCCCTTGGGGCCAGTGGATAGCTCACCGAGTAGAGCATATGCACCAACATGATGTCCTGGGTTCAAGCTCCAGCACCACATGGAGCACTGTGGAAGGCTCCAGGGGAGCTCCGTGGATGCTGGAACAATGCTGTGATGTCTCTCCTTGCCCTTTGTCTGTTTCTCGCTCTCTACCAACAAAATAAAGATTAGAGAATTGGACTAGGGAGGAGGGACATTAGGTGACATCACACATTCAAACAATCTGAGTTTGTTCACCCAAGCCACTTAAAAAAAGAAAAAGGGGGAAAATGCCATGCAGGTGATGCAGGTGGTGGCTCAGCAATCAGAGAGCAGAACTTGCATGCTCGAGGCCCTAGGTTTGATCCCCAGCACTTTATATGCCAGAGGGGTGCTCTGGTCTCTAAATCAATCAGTCAATTAATCAATCAGTTAATCAATCAAATGTGAAAGAATACATTTTCCTCTGCAACTGTGGTCTTACCTGTTATCTTCAAACACCCCCCACCCCCACCCTGTGGTTCTACAGTCAGACTGCTTAAGTTTTCTCTTACCTCTGCCATTTACTGTAAATGCCTGTGTGATCTTGAGAAACTGTTTCACCTCTCAGTTCCCCCACCTGGAAAATGGGCACAATGCAGATGTGTTGAGAGAATTAAATGAGTTTACACTTCTACAGTATTTAGGACTGAGCCTGGCATGCTTGATGTTAGTTACTTTCATTACTCTGTGAACTGGCTGTTGCTAAAATTTCTCATTTAGTTACTTTCCAAGCTCCACAGATTCGTGTGTGTGTGTGTGTGTGTGTGTGTGTGTGTGTGTTTCCACTGCTTGCGAGTCAGTCACTTTTATTGTTTCTGTTTCAGATAGAGAGACCAAAAAAGAAGGAAAGACACAGCAAGAGAGGCACCACAGCACTGTTCCACCATTTGTGGAACTCCCCCAGTGTGCCATAGTGCTCCCATGTGGTGTCACAGCTCATATGGTGAGCTGTCTCCTGACCCTCCCCAAATTTCTTAACAGTCAACCTTAACTCACACCTCCTCCCCACCCCCAGTCTGGAGGCTGAGATGTGCATTTCCTGTCAGTGGTGCCAGCCAGCACTGTTCCCCCACCTCCCTCTAGTTGACGAAATGGGAAGCATTTACCTCTCTGAGCTAGGAGTCATCCTTTCTTTTCCATTCTATTCCAGTTCAAACCCTCATGAACTCTCATTTGGATTATTTTTCCACTGTGTGACTGCAGTAGGTGGACTGGGAGGAAAGGGCTGTGAGCACAGGGTGGCATCTCTGCACCTCCACATCTTGGGGCTGCTTTTAGCTTTGGCATGGACTCCTTTTTGCATTGTTATCAGCTTGGTTGAACACCTAGAGACCAACTTCAGGAAGCACCCCCCCACACACACACACACCTATTTATCTTTTTTTCTTACTCTTTTTAAAATTTTATTCATTTATTATTGGATAGAGAAAGAAATTGGGAGGGGATGGAGATAGAGATGGAGATAGAGGGATACCTACAGTCCTGCTTCACTATTCATGTAGCTTTCCCCCTATAGGTAGGGACCAGGGTCTTGAACCTGAGTCCTTGTGCACTGTCATGTGAGTGCTTAACCAGGTGCACCACCACCTGGCTTCTGTTTCTTATTTTAATTTTTTAAAATATTTATTTATTTTCCCTTTTGTTGCCCTTGTTTGTTTTTGTTGTAGTTATTATTGTTGTTGTTGTTAATGTCATCGTTGTTAGGACAGAGAGAAATGGAGAGAGGAGGGGAAGACAGAGAGGGAGAGCAAAAGATAGACACCCGCAGACCTGCTTCACCACCTGTGAAGCGACTCCCTTGGAGGTGGGGAGCCAGGGGCTCATCCGGGATCCTTATGCTGTTCCTTGCGCTTGACACTACGTGCGCTTAACCTGCTGCACTAGCGCCCGACTCCCCTGGCTTCTGTTTCTTACATTTTTTTTTAGTATTTATTTATTCCCTTTGTTGCCCTTGTTGTCTTATTGTTGTAGTTATTATTGTTGTTATTGATGTTGTCGTTGTTGGATAGGACAGAGAGAAATGGAGAGAGGAGAGGAAGACAGAGAGGGAGAGAAAGATAGACACCTGCAGACCTGCTTCACCACTTGTGAAGCGACTCCCCTTCAGGTGGGGAGCTGGGAGCTCAAACCTGCATCCTTCCACCGGTCCTTGCACTTTGTGTCACTTAACCCGCTGCGCCACCGCCCAACTCCTTGTCTCTTACATTTTCTAAGCACATCAACTCTGACATCGGCAAGACCGACATGTCCTTTCTCCAGCAGAGAGCTTCAGTTCTGTAGCCCCAGATGATCGATCCTGTGTGCCTCTGAAATACCTGCTGATGAGTGAGACTTCAGTTGCCTTGGGAACAAGACAGACACTCTTCCTGTTACTATAAAAAGCCATGCAGTGACTGCAGTTGTGAGGCAGCCTACATTTTACTGAGACTTTATGGCAGACAAGTGACCAAAGGGAAATGCTGTGTTTTTTTCAATAACTTTGGTCAGATACATGAGACATTCTTTTCATGCTGATCAAATCAAGTAAGCCCAGTTTTCAGTGGGTTGTTGAATTTTCTGGAAACCAAAGCTTCTTGCATCCATCTCATTTCTCCCCTCCTCCCTGGTGCCCAGGGTAAGTGGGCAGGCTATAGGTTGTAAGACACATGGGTTGTTTCCATCAGCAGAGCTTATAATTAAAGGTATGATTTGGACTAGTGTCCTTAGAAGGGGCATTAATGGCATGTGACAGTTGATGTGAGTACATTTGCACAGGGAGTGGGGTGGGGGTGGTGGCTTCCATTGCAGATTTGCCCCTGGTATCACTGCACTGCTGCCCAGGAAAGTGGCGCTGGGGCATTTTATTCCATTTATGCTGTAAAACCCTTAATATGGCTACTGTCAGTGAATTTAACTACAGTCCTTACTAGGGGAACAAATTTCACCTATTGATATTATCAGACATCTTAAGAAATGTATTTTCTTTCTTTTTTGTTTGATTTCAGACAAGAGATGGAGGGAGGGAGGGAAGGAGGGAGGAAGGCATGGAGAAGAAAGGCAGAACAACTTCACTGTTCATGAAGCTTTCCCTGTTATCATTCATGGCACTCCCATGTGGTGCGAGGGGCTCAAAACATGGGTCTTCATGCATGGTAAAGTACCAGGTGAGCTATCTCCTGGCCCTGTTTATTCTGTTTTTGAATTTTTTTTTTTAATATAGTGGTTGGCTTGAGAGATAAGTAACCCAGTAGAGTTTATACCACCTTACTTTGGATGAGGGCCTGGGTTTGAGCCCTAGGACCACATGAGAATACCATAGCATTAAAGGATGGTGGAACAGTACTTTGGTATCTCTTAACAGGGGCCTCTTTGACCTGGTCTTTCTCTTTATATGTGTGTATGTAGCAGTTACTATAAATTGCTGCAGATTTTTGCTGTCCACTGAGAGTCATGATTAATTGTGCATTTGTCATTCCCTAGCATTTTCTTTACTTGTGTTTATTTCTTTGGCATTGGCCAAGGTGTGTGTAATATGTTGTTTCTCCGCTTTGGGGTAGGAGCACTCTTGTGGGGGTCTCTGCTTTGTACTCAAGGGTGGTTAGCAGCATTCCAGACCTCTACCCACTAAATGCAGTCTCCATCCCTGTCTCAGGTTGTGACAATTCAGAAATGTCTCCAGTCACTGCCAAGTGTCCCTTGAAGGCCATAGTCGTCCTTGGTTGCAAGCATCTGTGTTAGAGTATAAGGAGTTGTGCAGCACTCTGGTTTTTTTTTTTCCTACCAGAGCACTGTTCAGCTCTAGCTTATGGTGGTGTGGGTGATTGAACCTGGGACTTTAGAGCCTCAGGCATGAGCGTCTATTTTGCCTAACCATTATGTTATCTACCCTCTGACCACACTCTGGGTTTTGAAGACAGTGGTCATTTCAGTACTGGTTTTGGGTCATCTATTTCAGAAATGCATAAGTATGGTAGTTTGCTAATTTTAAATAATGTGGTGTATCCAAAACCAGACTGCCATGGGGGTTAGAATGATTCAATAGCAATATTGTGTTCTTTGGTGATGATTTTGTTGGTGGAAGACAACAAATAGGACTTAAAAACCCAAATAGCATCAAGTCTTATCTTCCTGCACGTAGAAACCTTCAAGAGACTATCACAACAGGGAAGGTTCCCATGGTCAAAGTTGTTCACGGGGAGATGTGGCTTTTGGGTCTTTCTGAAGGCCTGGTTGTGCTACTTTGCAAAAAATATTTCCCAGAAAAAAATGTCATGATCCATGTTTTACCCTTTCTGTTTCCTGTATCATAGTCTGAAAGCTTCCTATTTGCAGGCTATTTTCAAATGACGAATGGCAGGAATAAATAGAACTTATATCTTCTCTAAAGAGATATGAGGGGATGTGGGGTTGTAGGGGAATGAGGTGAGGCAAATGTAATCAACAAGCTGGGGGTGTTTGAAAGACATACCAGTCTGCCCTCAACACATGGAGTGGGACTCTATTCTCTACTGCACTGCTCTTGCAGTTGGTAAGAATCTACTTGAGTCAGGAAGCCGTTTCTGCTCAAGGCCTCAGAGTGCCCTTGAAGAAGGTCTGTATTTGAGAATTGTGTACTGGCCCAGAATGCCAGCTCCAGGATCTGTAAGGCAGGGTGGGTTGGAACAGCCCTGCTGAGTACAACTTTCAGAGTTTGTATGACATCTTCCAACTGTCTGCAGTACAAATAATGACATATGTGTGGATGTGTATATGTGTGTATATATATATATATATATATATATATATATATGTATATATATATACAAAGTTTCTTAAAATATTTTTTTATTTATTCCATTTTGTTGCTCTTGTTTTATTGTTATAGTTATTATTATTGTTGTTGATGTTGTTGCTGGATAGGACAGAGAAATGGAGAGAGGAAGGGAAGACGGCGGGGGGGGGGGGGAGGGAGAAAGACAGACACCTGCAGACCTTCTTCACTGCCTGTGAAGCAACTCCCCTGCAGGTGGGGAGCTGGGGGCTCGAACTGGGGTCCTTTTTTTTTTTTAGTTTTTTAAAAAATATTTATTCCCCTTTTGTTGCTGTTGTTGTTTTATTGTTGTAGTTATTATTGTAGTTGTTATTGATGTCATTGTTGGATAGGACAGAGAGAAATAGAGAGTGGAGGGGAAGACAGAGGGGGAGAGAAAGTTAGACACCTGCAGACCTGCTTCACCGCCTGTGAAGCGACTCTCCTGCAGGTGGGGAGCCGGGGCCTCGAACCAGGATCTTTAAGCTGGTCCTTGCGCTTTGCGCCACCTGCGCTTAACCCGCTGCGTTTAACCCGCTGCACCTGACTCCCACAAAGAATATTTTTCCTTCTAGCCTCTTCATTACTCCGTCATCATCCCCCACCACCGCACATTTTGTTTCATTTATTTTCCTCAAGATTTATTTTATTTATTGAGGAAAAGGAAGAGAGAGACCAGAGCACCACTCTACTGGCCTTGGGTGCCCTGTCCATGATGGCAACCTCTGTGCTGTGCTTGCTCTGTTATCCATACATGGTCCTTCTCTCCACTTTCTGGTGCCAGCCCCAGCATCTGTTTTTGTTTTTCCTTCCAGAGCGCTCCTTAGCTCTGGCTTATTATGGCCGTGCCGGGGATTAAATCTGGGACCTTTGGGGCCTCAGGCATGAAAGTCTTTTTGCACTACCACTATGCTATCTCCCCAGCTTGTCTGCTTTTGTTTATTTGTATGTTGTGATCACCTTTGACAGTATGAATATACTCCACATTTCTTGTGTTCACAGATAAATCTGTGATGACTAGTCGCATGTAAGAATGGGGAGCCATGGAGGTGGAGAGCTGATGACGCAGTCATTACAAGAAGGAGGCAGCCACAGTGCAAAGCTCAGCTCAGAGCCACATACCCCCTTGGGGGAAGTCCTGACTTCATCTGTTCAAGGGTGGCAGAATATGTCACACAAAATATGTTTCTTTGGCATAAAGACTATTTTGAGAAACTGCAAACCCAGAGAAGCTCTAAAACCAGTAGAAAGCTACTCTTTGTTAAGAGGAGCCCCTTAATAATAATAAATAAAGGAAATTTACATTAGAAAGGGGGTCTGTGCAAGAAGATCTATTTATCACACATACTTGGGTGGCTTATCTGTAAGGCTAGACAACCCTCATTTATCAAATATACCCTCCTCGCCCTCCCCCCCCCCCCCCCCCCGCTTCAGCATCTTTCAGTTGTAGTTGAAGATGGTGTTTAAGGCAGTGCCCTGGGTCACCTGGAGAGTTTGACTCAGCTTTTCTGGATCTTGCCCAGGCATACAGGAGATACACATGTTACTAAGCCTGTTTGTTTTTCTCATGCTAATCTGTTTTTTATTATAGCTTTTATTATAGCCAAAAGCTCAGAGTGTAAGAAGGAATTGTGTAGGTTTTGAATAACTAGCAAATAACTATGTTGTGAATAGTCTGCTGTCCATAATGGGTCCTTTGGAAAGGGAGAAACACAACAGTCCAGGGAACTCCCCACTCCTAAAGTAGGAGCCAGGATGGGAGCTGAGTTTGTGTGTCACAGTGCTCAGCATTTCAGTTTTCTGGCCATTGTTTTCTCTCTATATATATTTTCCCTTTTGTTGCCCTTGTTGTTTTTTATTGTTGTTGGAGTTGTTGTTACTGATGTTGTCATTGTTAGATAGGACAGAGAAATGGGACGAGGAGGGAAAGACAGAGGGGGGAGAGAAAGATAGACACCTGCAGACCTGCTTCACCGCCTGTGAAGTGACTTCCCTGCAGGTGGGGAGCCAGGGGCTCGAACCAGGATCCTTCTGCCGGTCCTTGCACTTCGCACCTCTGTGCTTAACCCACTGCACTACCGCCCGACTCCCTACCATTGTTTTCTTTAGCTGTCTTTGACTTTTGTTACTCTCCCCTTTTTGTTCATCTCACCTTCTAAGCAAATTTTCAGCTCTGTAGAGCATGTCTTTGTATGGAAACTGTGACATTTTAGGACGGTGTGGGAATTTCCTGGGGGAATTTTTTGGGGTTCTTGGGAAGACTGAAATATGGAGCTTGTGATTCCGTGACCCCAGGGCCCAGGGACCCAATGAGTTCCTGCCACAACTTGTTGCTCTGTCTTCTCATATATTAATCATGACAGAGAGGGGATGGGAGGGGGCTGACTACTGCTGCCAAAAGCTCCCCCCCATAGCTCTGGGAAGCCTGTAGTCATATTCCTGAGCACAGCCAGTCAATCCACAGATGAGTAGGCAGGACTATGACCCTTTTCACAGGTCATGGGGAGGAAAGGAAAGTTCCCCTGCTGCTCTGGGGGGATTTTGATTACTCTGCATGAGCAATCACATTAATATCAGGCAGATTAATACAAGAGAATTAATTTAACTATATACATATGGACACTCAGTATAGACATGCACTCCAAGGTCGGGGAGGAATAGAAGAGAGAAGGGAACTCATGACAAGGAGAGCGATTTATAACAAATATCAAGGGAGTTGGGCAGTAGTGCAATGGGTTAAGCGCAGGCGGTACAAAGCACAAAGACTGGTGTAAGGATCCCAGTTCGAGCCCCCGGCTCCCCACCTGCAGGGGAGTCACTTCACAAGTGGTGAAGCAGGTCTGCAGGTGTCTATCTTTCTCTCTGTCTCTCGGTCTTCCCCTTCTCTCTCCATTTCTCTCTGTCCTGTTCAACAACGACGACATCAATAACAACAACAACTACAACAATAAAACAAGGGCAACAAAAGGGAAAATAAATGAATATAAAAAAACCAAATATCAAATGCTTTATAGCGATATGTTTTTCCTGCTGTAAAGACAGGTTTCTCTGACAGGCTGGGGGTATAGATTGACCTGCCAATGCCTATGTCCAGTGGAGAAGCAATTACAGAAGCCAGAACTCCCATCTTCTGCACCTCAAAAATAATTTTGATCCATACACTCACTGGGGGAGAAATGATAAGAGGAAAATGACCAGAGGGCTCTCAACTCCAACTCCACCAGGACCTGGAGAGAGAAGAGGAAAAAGGGAGGGACATTTGGATGTAGTAATAGATGTATGTGTGACTTGGAAAGGAAGAGAAGATGTGACCATAGGGGGGAAAAGGGGCAAATATATACCAACATAGACAGACAGTTGTAGGAATAATAGTCCATATCTGTAACCTTAGGAGAACTGCTGTAGCTTACAATATAGGAATTGGGAATTCAGAACTCAAATGGTTGGAACCGTGCAGAGTTGTGCCCGTTATCTTGTAATTTTGTAAGTCAATATTAAATCACTAATAAAAGAAAAGACAGGTTTCTATAGTAAGCTATTGCTGGTAAAATCCCCAATTCTGAGTAATACCCTCAATTTCCATTCTATACATAGTTAAGAGAGTGGATTGATCCCAACTTGAAATAATCGACACAGCAAAGTGTCATATCTTGAGAAGGCCTGTTCAGACATCTTGGGGCCCATCCTTCAACTGACATACCTTTGGGCAGGCTACAAAGACAGTAAGAAGCCTCCATGGCCAAGGGTTTTTTTGTTTGCTTGTTTGTTTTTGCTTAGAAAAATATAGGTATCCAGTGGTCCGAAAGGTGGCACAGTGGGTAAAGTGTTGGACTCTAAAGCATGAAGTCCTAAGTTTGATCCCTGGCAACACATGTACCAGAGTGATGTCTGGTTCTTTCAAAATAAGTCCCTCTCCCTCTCTCATCCTTCTCATTAAAAAATAAAAATAAAATATTTTTAAAGAGAAAAATATAGGTATCTGCTCCCTTCATATTCAGCATAGAATCTAATCAACTTCAAGTTCAGCAATCTCTGTAATCAAGTCAAAAATTTCAGTGAGATCAAAATTGTAGACAGTATATCCAAAATTATCCCTAGACTGTGTATCATGTACTCTTTCAGTAATTAGAAAGCACATTTAATTTCCCATTTATGGCCTATTAATACATACCAGAATTCAGAAGCTCTTTATTCACCTGGTATGAGTTTTTAGGAATTTGGTTTGCTTTGCTCAGTGGTAACTTTGGCCAGGTGGCTTTTCTTAGCCTCTCTGAGCTTCTGTTTCCTCATCTGTCACCTCCAGCATCCTAGGATTATTGTGAACAACAAATAACATTTTGAGAGCACAGTGCCTGATGGGAAATGGGTGCTTAAAAGTAGTTCCTTGGGAGTCGGGCGGTAGTGCAGCAGGTTACGCACAGGTGGTACAAAGCGCAAGGACCGGCGTAAGGATCCTGGTTAGAGCCCCCGGCTCCCCACCTGCAGGGGAGTCGCTTCACAAGCGGTGAAGCAGGTCTGCAGTTGTCTTATCTTTCTCTCCGCCTCTGGGTCTTCCCCTTCTCTCTCCATTTCTTTCTGTCCTTTCCAACAACGACGACATCAACAACAACAACAATAATAACTACAACAAGAGCAACAAAAGGGAATAAATAAATAAGTAATTTAAAAAAAAAAAAGTAGTTCCTTTATGGTGCATAATGGTTATGCAAACAGACTCTCATGCCTGAGGCTCCAGAGTTCTAGGTTCAATCCCCCACACCACCATAAGCCAGAGCTGAACAGTGCTCCGGTTAAAAAAGATAATAATAAAAAGTTCCTTTAGAACAAGACAGTCTGACCTGTGAATATGTAGTTCCCCCACACTGGGCAAGGTTGAATTTCATGATTTGTTATGTTTCCTCCCATTTGGTTCTGGGGAACATACGTGAGTTGCTGGTGGAGGAATTCCTGGGGTGATATATTATGTGAGAATGAGCATAGTTTGGCAATTTGCTGTTGAAGTGGTAAAGTGCCGTCATCCACTGCCTTCACAGTTAGCATTTACGAGATGTTTTCTGGAAAAATTTCTTTTCTTTTTAACATTTATTAACATTTTATTTATTTATTCTGGTTAGAGACAAGTTGAGAAGGAAGAGTTAGAGAGGGAGAAAGAGAGACCCCTGCAGCATTGTTTCACAGCTCATGAAGCTTTTCCTTTGCAGGTGGGGAGACCTCTCTGTCCTAACAATGACAACATCAATAACAACAATAATAACTACAACAACAATAAAAAACAAGGGCAACAAAAGGGAAAATAAATAAATATAAAAATTATTAAAAGAAAAAAAAAGTAGTTAACTCTCCCTACCTGCAGGGGAAAAGTTTGCGAGTGGTGAAGCAGGGCTGCAGGTGTCTCTCTGTTTCTTTCCTTATCACTCCCTTCCCTCTTGATTTCTGAATGTCTCTATCTAATAAATAAACAAAGATAATTTAAAATTTTTAAGTAGTTATTCTGCTAAAGACAGAACCTTGTTTCTGTTGGTATTCTGGAGGGGCATGTGTAGACACAGCAGTGATTGAGAACTGATAGACTTGGCAGAAAGTGAGAAATCAAGGAGACAAGTATGTGTCCCTAGTGTGATTGTTTTGGAAAACGAGTGCTTGCCCTGTTTTATCCAGTAAGGGCTCCATGTTCTCTAGTAGCCCCGTTGGGAGAAGGAGCGTGATTGCTTTCCAGGCATGTGTGCTGCAGACCTTAGGCAGGGGGTTAGGGGAATGCTAACTTAGCTCCACTTATTGTGCACCCACTGTGTGCTGAATATAAGCAAGCAGACCTGTGGTCCTTCATTTACTCCTCATTCACTTCATTTAGTGCACACTCCTGTTTGCTCCATTTTGTTAGAGGATACACAGGTCCACGTGTTCTTGCACTTCCTTCGAGTAACCTGTGTAGAGATTTCAGTGGCAGGTTGGTGATGGCTTTGCATGTGAGGTTCCTTATGTGACACTGATGCCCAAACTACCAACTCTTTGTGTTTATTTGAACTTCACCTAGTTCTGCCCTTAAATAAAAATGCCTTGTTCTTTCAGCAGCCCCGCTTTTAAGTGTTCACTTACTTAACTGATTTTTATTATTTTTTGCTGTGCACATGCATATTTCCACTATTCCTGGGCCCACCTTTTCATTCTTTTTATTTCGGGGGTGGGGAGAGAATAACCGGTACCATAGCATTCCTCCACTTTTTGTGAAGTTCTCTTTGACTCCACCCCCCTACCATTGTCCATGGTGCTCCCATTGGGTGCTGGACTCAAACCCAGGTACTTGCACATGGCAAGGCATCACTATACCTGGTGATATATCTCTCAACCCTTTTAAATTAAAACTATTTTATTTATTTTATTTTAATGAGTGATACAGAGATGAAAATGATAAAGTGATACAGAGCACTGTTAGGCTCTTGCTTATGGTGGTGCTGGGGATTGATCCTGGAACCTCTGAGCCTCAGGCGTGAATCTTTTGCAGAACCATCATACTATCTCCCCAGCCCCCTTTTAAATTCTTTTATTCTTTTATTTTTTGTCTTGTCATCATAGTTATCACTGGGGCTCACTACCTGCACAACTCTACTGCTCTCAGTGTTTTTTTTTTTTTTAGAATGAAAGTGAAAGAAAGGCAGAGAGAGAAGAAGTTACTGCAGCACTGCTTGTGAAGTCCCCCCACAGCAGGTGCTCACACATAATGACCAGGGGCTCAAACTTAGGTCCTCGCACATGCTGACATGTGAGCTACCTGCCAGCTCCTTCACCTCCCCTTTTAAAAATATTTTTATTAGTTCTTTAATAGTGATTTACAAAATTATAAAATAATAGGGATATAATTCCACACCACTCCCACCACCAGAGTTCTGTGTCCCCATCTTCCTCCAGCAGAAACTACATTAGTTCTCACAAGGTCACGGATATGGGTTGACTATCTATCTATCTATCTATATATATATATATATCCCCCCTACGTTTATTTACTTTTACGGCCCTGCCTTCACTTCCTTTCTAAGTCACACCTACACCTATCACTACTTTTGAGTGTCCTTCTTTTTCCCTGTTCCCTCACAGATAAGAGAAACAGTGCCTTACTCACTCTGGTTTTGCAGATTCTCTTCCCTTTCAATGGTAGTATAAAAACAAAGGTTTCTGGTGGCAAACGTTTCTAGTCCTGGTGGATTTGGGGTTCAGAGCCCTCTGGTCATCTTCCCCCAACAATTTCCCCCCTCTGGGAGTATAAACCACAGTTCCTTTTGGGGTCCATAAGGAAGGAATTCTGGTTTCTGTAATTGCTTCTCCGAAGCTGGACCTGGACACTGGCAGGTTGATCCATACCCCCAGGCTATCTCTGTCTTTTGCTAGTGGGATAGGGCTCTAGAGAGGTGGGGTTCCAGGACACATTGGTGAAGTCATCTGCCTAAGGAGGTCATGATGGAATTATAGTAATTGCATCGGTAACTTGGTGGCTGAAAGGCAATAAGATATAAAGCAGGACAAAAAAATTTTTTTTAGTTTAATTTGCTTTATTATTATTATTATTATTATTAGTAGTAGTAGTAGTAGTAGTAGTAGTAGTAGTAGTAGTAGTAGTAGTAGTATTTACCAGAGAACTACTCAGCTCTGGCTTATGGTAGTGCGGGAGATTGAAGCTGGGTCTATGAAGCCTCAAGCTTGAGAGTATGTTTGCTTAACCATTATGGTATCTACCCCCACCCCAAAAAACATTTAATAGACAAGAACCAAAGAGTAGGAATAGAGGAATGTGAGTAGGGACCCTCGGATGGAAAGAAGCTAGGATGTCTTTTTTAGGTATGTTCTTAGGAGCCCAGGACTTCAGTCATCTTTGCTGGAGCTTGATAGCTAACATGGAGGCTATCCCCCTACCCCACCCCTTTTAAACAAACAGTAGCAGACATTTATTTTTCTTCTTACTTCCTAACATCCATTTTTGTTCCCAAGTTTTACAAAGTGGAAAACACAGTTCTTGAGATTATATAACAAGACACCTTACAGTAAAATACATGTTTTTTAAAAAAATATTTTTATTTATGTTAATGAAGAGAGGGAGAGAGAAAGATAGGTAGGTAGGTAAGATAGATATATAGAGAGGGCAGGGGTAGATAGCATAATGATTATGCAAAGAAACTCTAATGCTTGAGGCTCCAAAGTCCCAGGTTCAATCCCCTGCACCATCATAAGCCAGAGCTGAGCAGTGTTCTGGTAAAAAAAATAATTAATTAAAAAAAATATATATATATAGAGAGAGAGAGAGACCGGAGCACTGCTCAGTTCTTATGGTAGTGCGAGGGACTGAACCTGGGATTTTGGAGCCTCAGGCATGAGTCTTTTTACATAACCATTATGCTATCTCCCCTTACCCAAGATAAATGCTTTTTACATATTCATATAAACTACATACATTTGTGTTCTATTAAAAATCCTTTGTTAGAATCAGATATATCATCAAAGCATTTGAGAGGAAAAAGAATAAAACAGTAGCATGGGTACTTGGGGGGAAAAGGTACAGAAAGTACTAAAGACGACATATTTTAGACTCTGTTGTGGGACCTTCCTTAAGGTTTTCTTTTTAAGATTTTTTTTAATTTATTACATATGAGAGAGTTACATATGAGTCAATCCCTCTCTCTCTCTCTTTCTCTCTCTCTCTCTCTCATATACTGTGCTGGGTATCAAACCAGGAACCTCAGGCATTAAACTGCAGTGCTCTAACATTTGAACCATTTCCCCAATCACTTTCTAAAGTTTTTTTTTTTGGTGTGTGTGGGGGGGCAGGGAGGGAGGGAGGGATAGAGAGAGAAAGAAATAGGGATCAAACCCCATAGTCTCATACATTCAGAGCAAGTGCTCAATGACTACACCCGAAGCTCCATTTTGTCCCTTTTGCAAAAAAAAAAAAATTATTGTAATATAATTCACGTAGCATAAAGTAACAGTAACTATTTTCAAATGGATTTTAATAGATTCCCAAAGTGTGTGCTTAGCATCACTGTTCAATACCAAACTATGTACATTAGCAGGCTTTACAATTCCCCCCATCATCTCCTTCACTCCTTTTTTTGTGATTTTTTTTTTGGAGGGAGGCAAGGAGGATAGAGGCAGAGAGAGTGAAAGAAAGACCACAGCACCAAAGCTTCCTTCAAAGCAGTGCTGGGTGGGCTCAAACCTGGAGCACACACATTGCAAAGCAGCACGTTATCTGGAAAAAAAGGTTTTTTGTTTTGGTTTGTTTTTTTATTTTCGGTTGTTTCTGGGACTTCCTCAGCTAGAAAGAGCAAGACAAAGAATCAGAGAGAGGGGGATTAAAACTGTGACCTCAGTGCCTCTGGTGTGAAAATATTTTGCATAACCACTACTGCCATATCCCCTGCCACCTCCTCTGCCCTCCTTCATTCCTTTATAATGACTGAATAATATTTCATTATGTGAGTATGCTTTCGTTTATCCATCAGCAGTTTGATTCATGTGCTGTGTGGCTTTTGCAGTATGGAGATATACTCTCAAAGTGTGGATCCCCAGAACCAGTGTCCCTTGTCCCCTTTATGGAAACAAGCCTCTGATTTTGGCATGAGGTGGTCAGGCCCCACAGAGTCATGGCTACACTTGTTTTTGTTGTGACGCTGTCACAGGATCATGAGAAACAAGGCACCATGCACCATAACATCAGTCTGGGCCTTTTATATAGTAGGTACTCATGAACTCAGTATTTACTGACTGGTTGAGGTATACAAAATACTCTGCTAAACCCTTTGGGGGCCCAGGAAAAATGGACATGGATCCTACCCTTAAGAAACATGGATCCCTACCCAAAGCCATCTACAAATTTAATGCTATCCCCATCAAGATCCCAAGCACATTTTTTAGGAGAATAGAACAAATGCTACAAATGTTTATCTGGAACCAGAAAAGACCTAGAATTGCCAAAACAGTCTTGAGAAAAAAGAACAGAACTGGAGGCATCACACTCCCAGATCTCAAAGTGTATTATAGGGCCATTGTCATCAAAACTGCTTGGTACTGGAACATGAATAGACACACTGACCAGTGAAATAGAATTGAGAGCCCAGAAGTGAGCTATGGACATCTAATCTTTGACAAAGGGGTTCAGACTATTAAATGGGGAAAGCAGAGTCTCTTCAACAAATGGTGTTGAAACAATGGGTTGAAACATGCAGAAGAATGAAACTGAACCACTGTATTTCACCAAATACAAAAGTAAATTTCAAGCGGATCAAGGACTTGGACGTTAGACCACAAACTATCAGATACCTAGAAGAGAATATTGGCAGAACTCTTTTCTGCACAAATTTCAAAGACATCTTCAATGAAACGAATCCAATTACAAAGAAGACTAAGGCAAGTATAAACCTATGGGACTACATCAAATTAAAAAGCTGCTTCACAGCAAAAGAAATCACTACCCAAACCAAGAGACCCCTCACAGAATGGGAGAAGATCTTTACATGCCATACATCAGACAAGAGTTTAATAACCAACATATATAAAGAGCTTGCCAGACTCAACAACAAGACAACAAATAACCCCTTCCAAAAATGGGGGGAGGACTTGGACAGAATATTCACCACAGAAGAGATCCAAAAGGCCAAGAAACACATGAAAAAATGCTCCAAGTCTCTGAGTGTCAGAGAAATGCAAATAAAGACAACAATGAGATACCACTTCACTCCTGTGAGAATGTCATACATCAGAAAAGGCAATAGAAGCAAATGCAGGAGAGGGTGTGGGGTCCAAGGAACCCTCCTACACTACTGGTGGGAATGTCAATTGGTCCAACCTCTGTGGAGAACAGTCTGGAGAACTCTCAGAAGGCTAGAAATGGACCTACCCTATGACCCTGCAATTCCTCTCCTGGGGATATATCCTAAGGAACCCAACATATCCATCCAAAAAGATCTGTGTACACATATGTTGTTCTTGGCAGCACAATTTGTAATAGCCAAAACCTGGAAGCAACCCAGGTGTCCAACAACAGATGAGTGGCTGAGCAAGTTGTGGTCTATATACACAATGGAATACTACTCAGCTATCAAAAATGGTGACTTCACCGTTTTCAGCCGATCTTGGATGGACCTTGAAAAAATCATGTTGAGTGAAATAAGTCAGGAACAGAAGGCTGAATATGGGATGATCTCACTCTCAGGCAGAAGTTGATAAACAAGATCAGAAAAGAAAACAGAAGTAGAACCTGAAATGGAATTGGCGTATGGCACCAAAGTAAAAGACTCTGGGGTGGGTGGGTGGGGAGAATACAGGTCCAGGAAGGATTCAGAGGACCTAGTGGGGGTTGTATTGTTAAATGGGAAACTGGGGAATGTTATGCATGTACAAACTACTGTACTTACTGTTGAATGTAAAACATTAATTCCCCCCAAAAAAAAAAGTTAAAAAAAAATGTCATACATCAGAAAAGGTAATAGCAGCAAATATTGGAGAGGGTGTGGGGTCAAAGGAACCCTCCTACACTGCTGGTGGGAATGTAAATTAGTCCAACCTCTGTGGAGAACAGTCTGGTTGGAATGTAAATTAGTCCAACCTCTGTGGAAAACAGTCTGGAGAACTCTCAGAAGGCTAGACATGGACCTGCCCTATGATCCTGCAATTCCTCTCCTGGGGATATATCCTAAGGAACCCAACATATCCATCCAAAAAGATCTGTGTACACATATGTTCTTGGCAGCACAATTTGTAATAGTCAAAACCTGGAAGCAACCCAGGTGTCCAACAACAGATGAGTGGCTGAGCAAGTTGTGGTCTATATACACAATGGAATACTACTCAGCTGTAAAAAACGGTGACTTCACTGTTTTCAGCCGATCTTGGATGGACCTTGAAAAAATCATGTTGAGTGAAATAAGTCAGAAACAGAAGGCTGAATATGGGATGATCTCACTCTCAGGCAGAAGTTGAAAAATAAGATCAGAAAAGAAAACAGAAGTAGAACCTGAAATGGAATTGGCGTATCGCACCAAAGTAAAAGACTGGGGGGTGGGTGGGTGGAGAGAATACAGGTCCAGAAAGGATTCAGAGGACCTAGTGGGGGTTGTATTGTTATATGGGAAACTGGGGAATGTTATGCATGTACAAACTATGTACTTACTGTTGCATGTAAAACATTAATCCCCCAATTAAAAAAATAAACTAATAAAAAAAAAAAGAAATCCCTACAGCAATCTAAAGTTACTACTTTGATTGTTTAAACTGTGTCTGATAGAGCTACTTCTTGGGCTATTTATTTTTTACATCTCCATGAGTATGTCACCATTCAAGTCAATGATTTGTAATCTCATCTGTGGTTCTGTCTCTGATGCTATTTGCATATGCCTTATTTTAATGTATTTTTATCCAACTGGAAATGTCACAAATTGTTACATACATGAGAATTTCTGAATATATTTTAGTTTTTACTGCTTTATAAATTTCTGTCACCTGATTTGAGAAAATGTGGGACTTTGCCCCTATGACAATACTTCCTCAACAACAATAACAAAAAAAGAAGCATGGATAATGATAGATGGTACAGAAAGGAAGTGATAGTACCCTGCCTGGGCACAAAGACCAAAAATGAGCCTGGCTTGAATAGAGAGGGGGAAGGGCTGTGAGAGGCAGAGTCCCGAAGGAACTTGAAAAGCATCACAATAGAACAACCTCTGTCATCATAGAATGGTTGGACCCAGGTAGTGAGTATGGTCAACAGCTCATCTGATCGTTGCCTCCTATTAGGAAGCAGCAGGTGGTGACTGATGACCTAAAGAGTAATGGGGAGGGGTGGAGGGAGAGGGTGGTTCTGAAAAGGAAATTACTTGATGTTGTGACCCTCACAAATGCCCACAAGGAGGCAGCATGATGTCATGCTTGTCCTTAGCACAGGGAGCTGTCTATTAGTAAAGCTCAAGGTAAGGTGATTCATTTGTTTGGAGCTTTCCCCTCAACCTTTTCTTCCTTCTGTTTGAAGGGCATTTTCAGTAGCTCACAAGCGGTCTCTCTCCATGCAGGACAGGTTCATTTGCTTCTAAAGCAGGTGTGGGGAATTCTGGCCTGCAGGCTGGTCTGGCCCTGTCAAGGCAATCAGAGCCAGGACTCAACATTGAATAAATCTAGGAGCTTTTATCATAGCAGCATAAGAGCTAATTTTTAAGTTAATAATTTTGTATGACACATGAATGATGTTTTAAATATCCAAACAGGGACTGGGAAGACAGCATAGTGGTTCTGCAAAAGGCTTTCAAGCCTGAAACTCCAAGCTCCCAGGTTCAATTCTTGGCACTGTAAGCCAGAACTGAGCAGTGCTCTGGTCTTTCTCTTTGTGTCTTTCTCTCTGTATCTGTCTTATTAAAATACAATAAATAAAATATTCAAAAAATAAAAATAAATAAAAACTTTAAAAAAATACAAACAGCCATTGGCAGGGAAAAAAAAGATTTTCCCGCCCCTGATTTGGGGTACAGACTGTGATGGGGCAAATGCAGTGTGGATGCTTATGCAAATGTCTGTTCAGGGTGCCGAGGCTTCTCTTGGTAGCTTTCCACAGGACAGATTCTTTTTTTTTTCTCTCTACTTTTTAATTTTTGTGATTAATAGTGGGTTTGTAAGATTACAGGGTATATAGCTATACACTGTACCCATCACCAAAGTTCTCTGTCCGTATCCTCTCACCTCCCAAAGATAACCATAGCAGAACACCATAGCAGAACAGATTCTTTTTTTTTTTTTTTAAGGTTTTATGTATTAATGAGAAAGATAGGAGGAGAGAGAAAGAACCAGACATCACTCTGGCACATGTGCTGCCAGGGATCGAACTCAGGACCTCATGCTTGAGAGTCCAAACCCTTATCACTGCGCCACCTCCCAGACCACAGCAGAACAGATTGTTTACAGTTAAGTTCTCAAGGTGAAAAGCTATCAGGGGAGGGGATGAGATGCGGAGTTCTGATGGTGGGAATTGTGTGGCGTTGTACCCTTCTTATCCTATGGTTTTGCCAATGTTTCCTTTTTATAAATTAAAAAAAAAGAAAAGAAAGGAAAAGAAAAACCTGGTTTCCTCACTCTGTTCCCCTTCCACCGTGTGCCTGTCTTTCAGTGTTGTGTGTGCACGTGTGTTGGGGTAAATAGGAGAGACAGTCAATGAGCTGGCAACCATGAGACTGAGCTAGAGGAGAACCCCCAGAGACAAGCAGAATGAGACCAACGTTCTGCCAACTATACGTAAAGATAGCACTATGCAGTCTGGTTAACTTTGGGGTCTTGAAGACAAAAGAGGTTTAAACAGAGAGAGAGATAGACCATAGCACTGAAACTTCCTTCAGTATGATGGAAGGGGGGGGGCGGGGTGGTAGGCTCAAAGCAGCACCATTATCCAAGTGAGCGATTTCACTGACTCAAATTATTTTTAATCCTAAAGTGACCATGATGAACATAACCTGTAGAGACCTGCGGAAGATGGGCTGCTGGGATGGAGCTGCTGGGCCCAGGATATTGAGCAGGGAACGAGCTGTTCCATTTCATTTTGCATAGATATTTAAGTGACAAATAAGTGGGAGTACATTATATTCCTTCTTTGTGATTCTAAACTACTGAGATTGGCAGCAGATCAAACATCACAGAACTTGAGATTGAACTTGAGTGTTGTATTTCTCAGTGTTCCCCTAGGAGTTTGTATGTGGCTCTAAGCACTCTTAGTTCCTTCCAGAAAGTAGAATGTTCACTTTCTATAGCCAAAACCGTGTCCGATTTTATGCCTCTCCCCTAGGCTCTGACCTTTGAGCTGGTGGCTTCTTCCCACAACCCCCCCCCCCAACGTTTACAGTGTAGTCGTTGACCAGGGGGTTCTTTCCACACTGCCTGGCCTTTATTATTTGCACTTTCTGATCCCTTGGGGACAGAGAACTAGAGAGTAGTTGTCGGGGAGTGATCCTGGGGCCACTAGAGCTCATGTTGGCAGGTGAATATGGAGGCTGTGGCAGGAGCAGCTGTGGATGTATGGTGGGTGGGTATCGAAGCATCGGCCCCAGGACAAATGATGGTGGTGGACAAGGCCCAGCTGATAGGGAAAGGGTGATCAAGTATTTCATTATGTTTTATCTCTTGTAGGTATGGATGGGTTTTTAAAATCTGATGAGAGACAAAGACTCGCTAAAGAAAGACGAGAAGAAAGAGAAAAGTGTCTGGGTAAGTTGTACACTTTGGTATTTAGGTCCAGGGAGGTGAAGGTATGGCTGTATCTATTCTGATGATCCTTAGAAGTATGTGACTTGGGGTCGGGTGGTGGTGCACCTGGTTGGTTGAGCACACATATTACAAGGTGCAAAGACCTGGGTTTGAGCCCCCAGTCCCCACCTGCAAGGGGATGGCTTTGCAAGTAAAGCAGTGCTACAGGTGTCTCTCTATCTCTCTGCCTCTTTATCACCCCCCCTTCCTTCTCAATTTCTGGCTGTCTCTATCCAATAAATAAATAAAGATAATAATAAAATTAAAAAAGAAGTATGTGACTTGACAGGAAGAGACCTAGGGCAATTGCTGTTGAACTCAAAGATTCCAGGATGACTGACCTATTGAGAGATGGCTAAATCTCAGAACAGTTCATTTCTTCATTTAGCCTATGCAGTTTGAGGCATTGTGCTGGGTCTGTGGAGAGGCTGGTGATTTCACTGCCCTGCTCCCTCACACCACCACCTTGTATGCCTACGCAGATTCTCTTTTTGGGCCACCCAGAAGGGTCATCCTTAGGAGAACTGAGAACTGAGCACTGAAGACATTTTTTGTTAGGACAAGGAAGCCCACCAAAAAAGGCTGTCTTGCCTCTTGCATGCTACAGATAAATGAGTATGTGATATGTGCTCTCCCCCCCCCCCATGCTGTGAGGTACATAGACAATGGTTTTCCATGGAGTTAACTTTCAGATTCTTCTCCTGGCTGCCTCCTGCTGGTCAGTTGAAGCATTGCACCTTACAATGACAACACCCCCGCCCAACCTTGCCCCGCCCAGTGGAGTTCCACCCCTTTAGTTAATGTTTTGTGGGGGAAGCCAGTTTTATTTGTGTGTTTGCCCCCTTGATTAGCTTTCACAGCACACATGTTTTAGCTGCTACAGAGTCTTGCACATGTGTGTAATACCATCACTCCCAGCCAGCTGTTCTCTATTATTTTTATTTGAGAGAGGAAAAGATACCAAAGCATTGCTCCACCATTCATGGAGCTTCCCCTGGTTTGTGGTGCTTCCATGTGCTGCTAGGATGGGAATACAGACCTGATAGATGATAAGGCACATGCTCTATAGGGTGAGCTATCTCCTGACTCCCAGCTCACATGGTTTTGAATGAATGCACCCTTATAACTCTCATTTCCCTAGCCGGTATGTGACTGAGCCTTTTGTGGCAGGTCTGTGTTGATGACAGCAATGAGTGGCCAGGGAGGTGGCTAGAATACTTGCTATACATGTTATGAGACCCCAGCTTCAGTCACCAAAACTGCATGTGCTGTAGTGGCACTCTTGTCTCCCTCTTTCATAAAATAAAAATAAATCACTGTGTACTTCCATGCCTTGCCTTGTTTAATATTTATGACCCCGTGATGTCACAAATGTCACTGTCCCCATTCATGGAGGAAGAAACCAGGACAGAGATTAAATGGCTACCATTCCCAGAGTTACCCCACTAAAAAGCAGAAAGCTAGAACCCTTCCTTTCTGTCAGTACAGCCTAGAATCCCACTAGACTCTTGTTTTTGGTTCTGTTCCTACTTCTCTATAATGATCTTAGTCCAAATGACGCAGGGTTCTGTGGGAATGGCATAGCTCTAACACTTTCCTTTTCCCCCAGCTGCCCGTGAGCAGCAGATATTGGAGAAACAGAAAAGAGCCAGGCTTCAGTATGAAAAGCAAATCGAGGAGCGTTGGAGGAAACTGGAAGAGCAGCGTCAACGAGAGGATCAAAAGAGGGCTGCTGTAGAAGAGAAGAGGAAGCAGAAGCTCCGGGAGGAGGAGGTGAGACCCTGGGGCCTCCTCTCTCTTCCTACCCCTGTCCTTTCAGGAGCTCTCATGTTGGTTGTGGTGCTCAGGGCATCCAAGTGTCCCACCCAGTTCTTCTCTTTTCTTTTTTATTTATAAAAATGAAACATTGACAAAACTGTAGGATAAGAGGGGTACACAACTTCGCATAATTCCCACCACCAGACCTCAATATCCCAACCTCTCCTCTGATAGCTTTCCTATTCTTTACCCCTCTGGTAGTATGGACCCAAGGTCATTGTGGGATACAGAAGGTGGAAGGTCTGGCTTCTGTAATTGCTTTCCCACTGAACATGGGCGTTGAGAGGTCGATCAATACTCCCAACCTGTCTCACTCTTTCCCTAGTGGGGAAGGGCTCTGGGAAAGCGAGCTCCAAGGCACATTGGTGGAGTTGTCTGTCTGGGGAAGTCTAGTCTCATCCTGCTAACATCTGGAACCTGGTGGCTGAAAAGAGAGTTAACATACAAAGCCAAACAAATTGTTGAACAGTCATGGGCCTAAAGACTGGAATAGTACAAATGAAGTGTTGGGAGATCCTCCATTTTGTCGATAGCTAGTAGGCATATTTTAGTTATATTTTGAAGGGCCTGTAGGCCTGTAGCTATACTAATTGTGTGTGTGTGTGTGTGTGTGTGTGTGTGTGTGTATTTGCCTGAGCCTGAAATCTGATATGCAGGTGGATACAAGTTATTTTTCTGGAGAGATGATGTCATGGCTGGGAAAAGGACCAAAAAGCTGGATCAGGGAAGAGAGTAGCTTCCTAAAATGGGAAAGGGGTATAAATATTGTTGACTGTAAACCCCAACGAGTTGATGTGATCTGGGGCCCATAATTAGCTTAGGTGCCTGTGTGACCTCTGCATCCCTCTAGATCTGAATGTCCCGCCCAGTTCTGTGGTCCTAAGCCATGCTCCCAGTGGGCACCGATGCCTTCCTTTGTAGCATGACTCAGGTGTTGACTTGCTGAGTGACCTCTCTGGGCCTTGGTTTGCTTATTTCTGAAGTGAGTGTGTTGGATTTGGATTTGGCAGTGTCTAAGGTTAGACTAGGTCTCCAGTCTTTCAGAGATGATCGCTGCTGAAGGTTCAGAGAGGTTGTGGATATGGGGCTGTGAACAGTGTAGATTTGGGTAAGGGGGAAACAACACGATTCTCTTGTTCGATGCTGGAAAATCCAGTCACCTACCCTCAAATACAAAGATATTGGTATATTGAAAAATTTAAAGTGCTTTCTTGATTTAATCATCTTTTTTCCTCCATTTACCTTTTTTAAAATACATAGAATGTAATTAATTACCCCTACAGAGTTCCTGTATCACTAAATTTTAAAAATATATGTAGAAAGCAGATTTGAAGTATAGATTTTCTTAACAATTCTATTTTAAGGATGTAATCCTAGCCTTGTATCAGGTGATGATCATTTTTTATTCATAAAGTGTAATGACTCATCACTTAGTATGAACGGTATTATGGTTTGGAAATCACCAACACTATAGGATATAGAAATGTTTGTTTAGGTTCGTTATTTTTCAGAAAACTTTGAATAGCTTCTCACTATGTACTTTTACCCCTTTATGTTTTGTTAAGTTTACAAAGTATATGTAGTGACCAGGTAGAGTACATACAGGACTTATATGTGTAAGGCCTGGGTTTATTCCCCAGCACCCCATATGCTGGAGTGGAGACTGAGGGTGCACTAGTCTCCTTTCTCTTGCTCTCATGAGATCTTCTAAAAGCACATAAGAACATGCAAGTGTGCACACACGCATGCACACACACACGCATACACACAGGCTCACTTTTACCCAAAAACTACTTGTTTAAATGATAATCTCTTTGTGCATCTTACAGAATGTGGATCTTGGCAAGGGTCTTAGCTGTGGTCTCCATTGCTGACTGCAGCCCAAACCTGAAGTTAGAGGAATTGAAAGAGATGATGTTTCTGCTAGTGCTCAGCAAAGCACCTAGCCCAGAGTAATTACTCAGAATTGTTAGACCCCCTTCAATAACTTGTCTGGCTTTGACTGAATAAAGGTTAAGAGACAACTGCCTAGAAGGGATCATAGCACCACCAGTGTTGCCCCCCCGCCCAGGAAAAAAAGCTATAATACGAAAGGTTATTTCAGTAACCTGGGACAGATGCCTTCTTCTCTGACCTGTGTGTACTTGTTGCCCATTTTCTAACTTCCTTCATTCCCTGTCTTAAAGCTTTTCTCCCTCTTCTGTCCATTTTGATTTCTGACATCTTCTGAAATTTCTGGATACAGAGAAACTATGTGGCTGCCACTTGCAGAAGGGAACACCATGCAGTTCTGGGAGACATTTCCTACAGTGTCACAGGGGCCACCTTGGAGGCTCCCCCTGTCAAATTGTTCTTTATCTTGTAGGTGAAGGAGGGTCAGGCTAGATGGTTTGACCTCATCTAGCTGAGTCTTGGTGATTTTGTTTCTGCAATATTTTCTGCTTGCTTTCTGTGCTTTCTTACCACCACCCCCCCATACACACACACTCTGCTGTGGGTTAGGGGTGCCATTTAACTGCAGGCAATATGGAGCCCCAAGCAGGCACAGCAGGGCAGGCTGAGTTGGCCCTGCTGTGGTTATGTAGCAGCTCAAGCAGCAGGTTCCCCCTGCCACCTGCTGGGCCCAGGGGACTGGCTGAAGCTCAGGGCCTCTAAACACAGGCCAGCCTGCTCACTGCATTTGCACTGGTGCCCTGCTTACCACAAGCCAGTCTGGCCTTCTTTTGTCCCATCTTTGGAGAGGGTGGCTAGGTCTACACTGCATAAGCCCTTTCCCAAAGGCACTCTTCTGCCCTGACCTCATCGCTGAGAGCTCTGGAGAGGGTATACTGCTACCCACTTTGCCTGTGGCACACTTTTGCCCACCCCCCCCCCGTGCCAGATTTAAGTTCATCCTCTTAGAGTCTGTCTCTGTCCACCAGAGAGAAGCCACTGCAGGAAGCTGGTTCATTCTGTGCAGCCCATTTTGCTGCTGTAGCTTACAGAAAGTGTCTTTGTTGCCAGCCAAACCTGATCTTTAACTCCCTATATCTCCACATACCTGCCCCAGCTCCTGAAGGTTGTTGTGAGGTCACTCTCTGTAGCTCCTCCTGTCTGTGTGGGTGAGCTGCTGATCAGCCTGTGCTGGCAACTCGTATGTCCACTTGAAACCTGGCTTGGAGCTTGTCTCACAGGAAGCTGCCTTTTCCTCGAAGTAGGGTCTTCTAGTCCTTACATGCCGCACAGCTGTTGCAACAAGTGTGTCATCTCCCTGGCTTGGGCTGCCAGCACAAATGCACACACATTCCCAACGGGGGGGGGGGGGGAGGCTGCCTCCTGAGTAGCGCCTGAGAAGTGGGACTTGGCAAATCCAGGTCCCTGTTCCTCAGGTGAAACAATCAGTAAAGGCCTACTTCCAAGTGAAGCCTCTTTACAACTGGTTTTGACACATCGTCACTTCTTATACTCGCATTACTTCATCTCTGACAAAAGCCATCAGGCCCAGTGGAAAATGAGAAATTCCTGAACTTCCCTAACACCAAGCTGAGAGCTGGTTTCTCTCAAAGGATATTAACTGACAGAGGATCTTGCTAACCCCAGGGCTTTCTGGCCAACTGTGGACTCTGGTTTGGAGAGAAAGACCCCTGCAGAGACCCACAGAGGACTATTTAGGGGCCTGTCGCCATGCTATCCTTCCCAGAATACATGTAGCAAGGGCATTGGGAAAGCCACTGGCAGCTATCCACAGGAAGGCATTGCTTAGCTGTGCCTATCTGGTGGCTTGGTACCTCACTGGGCCTACTCAGCAGGTCACCTTGGCCTTGCTTCTCCTGATCCAGGTAGGTCTCCAGCCATTGTCGAGGGTGGAGTTCTCCATTCTTCCTTTGAGCCCAGTTCTCCCTGATGGAGGGTGTTCTGTGACAAGCGTCTGACTTGTCCTTTCTCTATTCTTTGTCAATCATCAGATGCTACTCAGGGGAGCCAGGACTTGGCAGGGACTGCAGCATGCAGTATGCAGCTCAAATATTCATTGGTGCAGTTCTTCTGTGGAGACTGAACCTTCTCCTCTAACCAGTGTCCCTGGGAACCTTTCAGAAATGCAAATTCTCAGCAGGCTCCACCCAGACTGGTAGAATAGGAACTCATTTAACAAGCCCTCTAGAGGATTCTGATGCAAGCTCTCTAAAGTTTGAGAACCACTGCTCTAAACAGCCCTATTATTTCCCTCTTCAAATTCAGGTATCAGTGGTTAAGGCCTTCTTGTGTTGGTCATTATTTCTACACTTGAGTGAGCTGATGATGGAATTAAAATTACCTAGATTCTGGTGAGGAAATGGAAGTATGAGGAGGCTAAATAATTGATTCAAGGTCACAGGTCTAAAGTGCCAGGGAGAGACGTAGGACTTGGCTCCATACCTCCTGATTCCAAATCTAGGATTCTCTGTATACTATCATATGAAGGAACAGAACGAGAGAGAGAGACAGAGACAGAGACAGAGAGAACACTGATCTGTAGAGGACTTAGCTTTAGGAAGAGTGAAGTAAGACAGATTTTGTTTTGACTTTTTTCAATTACCCATTTTGATAAGTTTTGTTTCATAAGTCCTCTTGCTATAGAATCTGATTATCACCTGTCTTTTATCATCCCTCCAAAAATAGGTGACCCAAAGTGATTGTGTCTGTCTCTCAGGGATAGCTTCATTTTCACATATCTATATATAGTCTGAAAAAATGAATTTCTAGTGGTGGAATTTGGAGCAGCTCAGGGGCTTAGGTTAGGGATGGATGGCAGAAGTATTATTTCCAAAGGTAGCTGAACAGTCCAGGAGTAGGCATTGGATAAACATTTCCTTATAATTAGGCATATGTGCAGCTATCTGGTGGCAAGTGTTGGTGTTTTATTCTTGTTGGTCTCCCAGTAGATAAGGAACTGTCTTGTTAGGTTCTTCTGGCATGTAGCATCTCTCATTCCCATTCAATTCCAAATTCACTCTGAATTAAAAGGTTTCAGTACTTAATTTAAGTCACTAGTTAAATGTCATTAAGTCCATATGAGGAAATACTGTTTAACCTCAAGTCACTGTACATCAAGCATGTTGTAAATGGCATCCAGTTAAAATTATATGTCAAGGCAAAAAATGAGTTGAAGCAAGGCATTTATTCTTTTGCAGAAGGTTGTGCCACTAACAGTGGCAGTCAGGCAGCAGCGCGCCCCTTTGCCCATCTCCCATCTTTTATACTTCACGCAGAACTGTCTCCTCCAACCCTGGGCTGGGCTTCAGAGCTCACAGTCTCCCCATTGTCTAAATAAGGAAAGGAGGAAGAGAGTCTGAGGGTCTCTGCTGGAGGATTAGCAAGCACTGCAAGGAACTATTATTATCTGACCTAAAGAATACAAAACTACTGGCCACAGGTGGTCATAGATAACAATTTATAAAAAGAATTTTTGTACTAAACAGTTGTATATATTCATATTCCTTTGAAGAGAAGACTTAACCATCTCTCACAAGCAGAAAATAGTAAATAAATTACACTCCCTTATACCCCAACTTAAAAAGAAATTTTACTTATAAAATGGAAATATTGACAAGACCATAAGATAAGAGGGGTACAGTTCCCACCACCAGAACTCCGTATCCCATCTCCTCCCTTGATAGCTTTCCTATTCTTTATCCCTCTGGGAGTATGGACCCAGGGTCATTCTGGGGTGCAGAAGGTGGAAGGTCTGACTTCTGTAATTGCTTCCCCACTGAACATGGGCGTTGGCAGGTCAATCCATACTCCCAGCCTGTCTCTCTCTTTCCCTAGTGGGGCAGGGATCTGGGGAGGCGGGGCTCCAGGACACATTGGTGGATTGTCTACCCTGGGAAGTCAGGTTGACATCATGGTAGCATTTGGAACCTGGTGGCTGAAAAAGAGTTGAGATTTAAAGCAGAACAAATTGTTGACTAATCATGAACCTAAAGATAAGAATATTGCAGATGAAGATTTAGGGGTCTCTGTTTTAGAAAAAGCTATTAGGTCTATTTTAGGTATATTCCAAGGGGTCCATGACTTTACTAGTTTTTACCTGCACCTGACATCTAATATGCAGGTGGACCTAGGTTATTGTCTGGGGAGATGGTGTCATAGTTGTAAAAAGGACTAAAAAGCTAGATCAGGGAAGAGAGTAGCTCCCAAATATGGGAAAAGTATATAAATACCATTAACTGTAAACCCCATCGATTTGATCTGAGGCAAACCCCAACTTTTACCAAGCCATCCACCAGGCTTAGCTAGCAAAATGTAACGAGGCCAGGATTTTGCTAGGAAATGCACACTCATGGTCAAAGAATCTCAGCCAAAAATGCAGATGCAGCTAATGGTCGATCCAAACTTGAGACTTGCAGAAGAAAAAAATCCCCTTTCTGCTTACAGGTCCCCTGAGAGGCCATCTCTTAGCAAAGTACTATTCGGAAGGAAACCATACAAAGGAAACAAGGAAAAATAATTCCTCTGGTGTAGACAAAAGGGATAGATCCAGGCAGCCCTAAGTAACCTTTCTATATTTCTAGTGGGTGAAATGAAGGTGCCTTTCCCCCTCCTTATTTCTGCTTGCTTGTTCATTTAACCCAAGAGAGAATGATAGCCAACCTCACACCCTCTCCCGCGGAGTATGGTTTGGGAGCTTGGTGTTTGCAGTGTCATTGGAGTGGTAAGGAGTGGGAAAAAATTAGAGCAGCTTCCCTCCAATACCAAGGAAGAGGGCTGGCAGTTGGCCCCTTTATGAAAAGAACAGTTGGGTCCACATAGGAAAGTGCTTTGAGAAATGCTCTGTTAAGAGAGAAGCCTGGTGGCAGTTTTTCTCTTCTAGCAAAAATGTTTTTAGTTCCCCTTAAGAAGTTCTGAGGTGGGAAAATGGGGCTTGGCAGTCTCAGAGTCAGCTTCTCAGTCCCGTAAATAAAATTCTAATGACATTTTCATTTAAAAGTTTATAAATTAGACTCAGTGAGTAGAGTGCTTTGCAAACCCGAGGCTCTGAATTCAAACCCTAATGCTACATATATACATACATATATATATATATATATATATATTGCCTCCAGTGTTACTGCTGGGGCTTGGTACCTGCACTACGAATCCACTGCTCCTGGAGGCTATTTTTCCCATTTTGTTGCCCTTGTAGTTGTTGTTGTTGTCATAGCTGTTGTTGTTGGATAGGACTGAGAGAAATGGAGAGAGGAGGAAAGACGCCTGCAGACCTATAGCACTTGCGAAGTGACCCCCTGCAGGTGGGGAACTGGGGGCTCGAACCGGGATCCTTAAGCCAGCCCTTGCGCTTTGCACCATATGCTCTTTACTCACTGCACTACCACCCAACCCCCCATAAATATTTTTTAAGATTACTTGAAGGCCAGGCAGTGGTGTACTTGGTTGAGTACACACGTTACCGTGCTTAAGGACCTGGGTTTCAGCCCTCAGTTCCTACCTGCAGAGGGAAGCTTCACAAGTTCTGAAGCAGGTCTGCAGATACCTTTCTTCTCTCTGTGCCTCCCTTTCCCTCTCAATTTTTCTGTCCTATCAAATTAAATAATAAATATCTTTCTCTCTTTTTTTGTAAAGTTTACTTGTATTGTTTCTACAACATTTTTGTTAATGAAATTAATTTGCATTTTAAGGATGAAACATGATAACTTGCATATGGCCCACAGAAAAAAAGTATTCAATATAATAAATGTAGGAGTCATGGTTATTTCAGTTCCATTTTAATAGTAGCCAAGCCATTGCAAAAACATAGTGAATTACTCAGCATGATTTATATCAGTTATGAACTTTAATAGTTCTATATATTGCCTCTCAATTACCTTTCTTTTTTTTAAATTTATTTCTTTATTTGGAAATTAATGTTTTACGTTCAACAGTAAATACAATAGTTTGTACATGCATAACATTCCCCAGTTTCCCATTTAACAATACAACCCCCACTATGTCATTTATCATCCTTCA
The DNA here is from genome assembly GCF_950295315.1 of Erinaceus europaeus. Lineage (NCBI taxonomy): Eukaryota > Metazoa > Chordata > Mammalia > Eulipotyphla > Erinaceidae > Erinaceus > Erinaceus europaeus. Next base: position 117,442,107 of record NC_080185.1, read on the forward strand.
TGGACCTGTATTCTCCCCACCCACCTACCCCAGAGTCTTTTACTTTGGTGTAATATGCCAATTCCATTTCAGGTTCTACTTGTGTTTTCTTTTCTGATCTTGTTTTTCAACTTCTGCCTGAGAGTGAGATCATCCCATATTCATCCTTCTGTTTCTGACTTATTTCACTCAACATGATTTTTTCAAGGTCCATCCAAGATCGGCTGAAAACAGTGAAGTCACCGTTTTTTACAGCTGAGTAGTATTCCATTGTGTATATAGACCACAACTTGCTCAGCCACTCATCTGTTGTTGGACACCTGGGTTGCTTCCAAGTTTTGGCTATTACAAATTGTGCTGCCAAGAACAACATATGTGTACACAGATCTTTTTGGATGGATGTGTTGGGTTCCTTAGGATATATCCCCAGGAGAGGAATTGCAGGGTCATAGGGTAGGTCCATTTCTAGCCTTCTGAGAGTTCTCCAGACTGTTCTCCACAGAGGTTGGACCAATTGACATTCCCACCAGAAGTCTAGGAGGGTTCCTTGGACCCCACACCCTCCCCAGCATTTGCTGCTGTTACCTTTTCTGATGTATGACATTCTCACAGGAGTGAAGTGGTATCTCATTGTTGTCTTTATTTGCATTTCTCTGACAATCAGAGACTTGGAGCATTTTTTCATGTGTTTCTTGGCCTTTTGGATCTCTTCTGTGGTGAATATTCTGTCCATGTCCTCCCCCCATTTTTGGATGGGGTTATTTGTTGTCTTGTTGTTGAGTTTGGCAAGCTCTTTATATATGTTGGTTATTAAACTCTTGTCTGATGTATGGCATGTAAAGATCTTCTCCCATTCTGTGAGGGGTCTCTTGGTTTGGGTAGTGGTTTCTTTTGCTGTGAAGCAGCTTTTTAATTTGATGTAGTCCCATAGGTTTATACTTGCCTTAGTCTTCTCTGTAATAGGATTCGTTTTATTGAAGATGTCTTTAAAATGTATGCGGCAAAGAGTTCTGCCAATATTTTCTTCTAGGTACCTGATAGTTTGTGGTCTAACATCCAAGTCCTTGATCCGCTTGGAATTTACTTTTGTATTTGGTGAAATACAGTGATTCAGTTTCATTCTTCTGCATGTTTCAACCCATTGTTTCCAACACCATTTGTTGAAGAGACTCTGCTTTCTCCATTTAATAGTCTGAACCCCTTTGTCAAAGATTAGATGTCCATAGGCGTGGGGCCTCACTTCTGGGCTCTCAATTCTATTCCACTGGTCAGTGTGTCTATTCATGTTCCAGTACCAAGCAGTTTTGATGACAATGGCCCTATAATACACTTTGAGATCTGGGAGTGTGAAGCCTCCGGTTCTGTTCTTTTTTCTCAAGACTGTTTTGGCAATTCTAGGTCTTTTCTGGTTCCAGATAAACATTTGTAGCATTTGTTCTATTCTCCTAAAAATTGTGCTTGGGATCTTGATGGGGATAGCATTAAATTTGTAGATGGCTCTGGGTAATATATTCATTTTGATGATGTTAATTCTTCCAACCCATGAACATGGAATATCTTTCCACTTCTTTGTGTCTTTTTCAATTTCTTTGAGTAGTGACTCATAATTTTCAGTATACAAGTCTTTCACTTCCTTGGTTAGATTTACTCCTAGATATTTTATTGTTTTTGTTGCTATAGTAAAAGGAATTGATTTCTGGATTTCAATTTCTTCTAACTTAGTGTTTGCATAGAGGAATGCCACTGACTTTTGAATGTTAATTTTATAGCAAATAATAAATATCTTTCAAAAGAAAATATTTGAAGGGAGAGCTAAGGGAAGGTTGGGAATCTAGTGCCTTCTGGTGGAAGGATAAAAGTTTGATGGGAGGGTAAGCTATACTGATGTCTTGGGGTTATGTGGAAATGTGCCCTGGTGTGGTAGCTCTGTAATTCAACATTCTCTCAATAAAGCAATACTGAAGGAGGTGGGTTAACTGTACCTTTAGACACACAAAGTGTATATATATATATATATATATATATATATATATATATATATATATATATATATATATATATATATATATGTGAATGCTTTCTGTTTCAGCTAGAGAGGATGCAGTTGGTTCTGGAGCACAGCCATTGTTGTTCTGCTGGATGGTGCCAAGGGGGACTTGAGACAGGCCTCAAGGAGTTAATGCTTGTCTGGCATTATTCTTAAACAAATCAGGGCCTAGAGGGGAGGAGGTGTTGGGGTTGGAAGGCTGCACTAGCTTCATTGTTTACTCCCCACCCCTGAGAAGGAGCTGGTGTGGCAGGGAGAGAGCCTGAGATTCAGATGCTGAGCACAGAGCCCCATTGGGTAGCTCACCCCAGCTCTGAGGCAGGCTGTGAGGCTCAGAGGTTCATCTTGCTCTCCCTTGTCTGGCCTGTCAGGAGCGGCTAGAGGCGATGATGCGCCGGTCCCTGGAGCGCACGCAGCAGCTAGAGATGAAGAAGAAGTGCTCGTGGGGACCATCACTGCCTTCAGGGGCCGGAGGACGTGACGGTGAGTGTGGGGCCCGTCTACTCGATTTGTAGGGCCCTAGTGGAGATGGTGGGCATGCCTGCACCCACAGGATCCCAGGGGAATGCTTTGCACAGATCTGCAAATACCTTTTTCAGATATGAATATGATGTTAAAAACTGCCAATTTTCCTGGGGATGCATTTATCCTGACAGAGACCGTGTGTTTGTCATGCTTGTGATCTGCAGGTGATATAACAACTGGGTTCTGAGGGAAAGGCAAAGCAAAGCAGAGCAAATGGATGCAGAGCCTGGCTAGGCAGCCCCACCTGGCACACCCAGGGGTGATCTGCCTTTAGAGACAGTCAGGGGCAGCAGGCTCTGTCACCATTTCGTCGGGACCAGGAGAGTTGAGCAGTGCTGCTCACTGAAAGGGCCTGGAGTCTCCCCCTCCTCGTTATTAATTTTCCTTACTCCTTTCATTTTTTGCAAGGTGACTTATGCCATTATCTGGTTCATGCTCATCTTTAAAATTTCAGGTGTTGGTTGCCAATGCTGTTATAAATGTATCACTGCCTGTCTCTGGGGAGACTCTTCCTTCCCTTAGTGCCTGCCTGTATCCAGTGAGCTTGTCAATCTAATTAATACACAGAAGTTGCAGACCAGCTTCTTCTGAGAGCAAATGGGTTCATCTTTGTAATACAGGTTCTAGATTTGGCTGTAGTGTGTTTTGAACCTTCTGTCAGTAAATATGCTTAATTGAAGAAGTCAATAACTCATTTTAATTGCTTTTTTCTAATTTCATTAGAAACTAAGATCAGCAAGAAATCAGGACTTTTTCCCTTTACCTCTCTTTGCTCTGATCTTTTGCTGTGTAGGTGAATCAGAAAGTACCCCACCCCCTCCTCTAGGTTTAGCAGCCAGCACCCTTCCTCCGGACACAGGGACTGCTGCCACCACCGCAGAGCCGACCAACGGTATATCTGAGCGTCACCGTGCCATGGCATTTTGTGATGACTGTTTTAGTCACCTTCTTCCATATCTGTGTCTGTCTTGAGCACTTTCACGGTTTACTTCTTAGTGTGACCCTTCAGTATGTTTTTTCTAAAGATGTGAATGACGTGCATATTTCTTTGTCATCGAGTTGTGCATGCCTTCATCCTAGCACCCAGAAGACATTTCATCCTTAGTTTACCAGCTTCTGCCTCGAAATTTTTTTCAGTGTTTGATTTCTGTGCATTTAGATTTTCAGCACTCATTCATCATCAGTTTTAGTCATTAAGTAATTAGGACATTCTAGTCACTTCTAGTGTCCAAAGCCTTTCTTTCTGCACAATTCTGGGTATGAATGGGGTGGGCTGGAAAGGAGTGAGTGATAGGGAGTTGATCAGTACTAACAACAGGAATCTAGCCAAGGGGAAGGTCAGCTTTGTTCTTAAGTTCATCTCTCTGTCTAATAGGCACTCTGTTTCGGATACAGGCCTAGGAAATTCTTAGGGTCTAGAACAAGAACAAACCATCAAAACTTTGTTCCAGTATCCTTTTGACAGAAGACAACCTTGATTGGCATTGCAGAGTAGTAGAGCTGTGTGGCCAAGTTAGCTGTAGTGGGGGTGTTGACATTCCCTTAGTGGAGAGGGCCAGGTAGAGTTGATAACTACCCCTGGCTTGAGTGAGGCAAGACGCTGTTTGACTTGGGCACACAATTTAGGGAGTGCTCCAAACCTCAGTGATAAAGATAAAACAGTATATTCAGAAAGCAATGAAGATCTGTGATGAACAAAATATTGTATTTCTGAAGATCAGTGCAACCCTGATCTGTATCAACATCTGAGGCAGAAAAGGAAAATATATTCCCCCACATACATATTTTTTTTTTGTAATTTCTAATGGTGAGGTTTTTACAGAACATTAATGGATTTTTTAAAAATACAAAAATGGGCCACTGAGCTAGCTCACTGGGTAGGACAAGTGACTTGTCATGTGTGCTTCTCAGGTTTGAGCTTCAGCCCTACAAAGGAAGTATTTTAGCACTGGAAGAAACTCCAGTGCTGTGATTTCTCTTCCTCTCTCTCTATCTCATTGAGTGGAAAAGACAGCCTGAAATAATGAAATCATACATTCATGAGACTCTGCTTCCACAAAAATACAGATGAAGAATAATGAGACAGTTGAGAATTACTACAACTGCAGAGGTGTCTTGGCAGGGAGAGCACAGAACTTGTATTCACACGGCCCTGGTTTGGGTCTCTGACACAACAAATGACGAAGAAGTGCTGTGCTGTCTCTCAGAAGTCTTTAAAAGTCACATCATTTTAAGTTTAAATATTTTCCTTGTAATTAAACATAACTTATTATTGTTTTACTTGAGTAAATTAGACTTTTTTTAAAAATTACCCCTTGGTTAGAATTTGTCAGGCGTGATGGTTCTCTTATTTGAAAATAGGCTGAATGTAGGAGCTTTGGAAAATATAACTGCTCAGTCTGCTCTATGTGAAGCCAGGGCAACCATTTTTTTCCTCCTTATTCCTTTGCCACTAATGTTGCTTGGCACAGGGTACCATTCAGCATCTTTTTATTTAGAAACTAATATAAAACGGTGTCTTGGATATTATGAGCCCCAAATCACATGTGAAAAATCCTGGACATAGACAGTACTGGCACGTAAGAAAGGACTATTCTGTAATAAAGGAGAAAGGCAGAAAAAGACCCCATCTCTTTTTTATTTATTTATTTATTTATTTTTATTTATTTATTTATTTATTTTTCAGACTGAAATGTCTGAGCCAGCCCTGGGTGCAAGTCCCACAGCTCAGGGAAGCACCACATGGGTGTGGGCTCAGTTTCTCTGCCTGTAGCCAGCCATACACCATCAGCCCCGGGGCCCCACGGCTGACAGAGGCGAACTCGTTGCGGTGGCGATGGGCGCCTCCGCGGCCTTAAGCGGGGTGCCCGGCCGGGTGAGCAGCTACCACAGGCTCCTGGAAAGGGCAGGCGAGCCAGCAGCTGACATTTTTTTGTTTGTTAAACGGATATCCACAATGAGCGGCAATAGGGCATGGCTTTTCCGTGCGCTGAAAGTCAGCGAGAAAAACAACACACGGGGAACAAAAGCATGGCACCTACACCTCACAAAGGTTAGGGTTAGAATGAAATGGCTGGGAGTCAGGCGGTAGGCAGCAGGTTAAGCTCACATGGCGCAAAACGCAAGGGCTGCCATAAGGATCCCGGTTCGAGCCCCCGGCTCCCCACCTGCAGGAGGTTGCTTCGCTAGCGGTGAAGCAGGTCTGCAGGTGTCTATCTTTCTCTCCTCCTCTCTGTCTTCCCCTCCTCTCTATTTCTCTCTGTCCTATCCAACAACAGCAGCTATGCCAACAATAACAGCTACGACAAGCACAACAACAAGGGCAACAAAATGAGAAAAATAGCCTCCAGGAGCAGTGGATTCGTAGGGCAGGCACTGAGCCCCAGCAATAACCCTGGAGGCAAAAAAAAAAAAAGAATGAAATGGCTGCAGCCCTTCCGGGGCCCACCCTCCTCCGACCCCATCTCTTGATGAAAGAAACCAATCACAACAGCCTTCTGCTTTATATACAGCCCCATGAATTCAGACTACCTCTGTCTACAACCTGAGCGAGAGATAACTTCCAAGAAAATCGGGTTTCAGTTCGCACATACCAGCCATAAATTGTGTTCCTAGTGTCGATAGTCTCTGCTCAGCTTCGTTTTATTTCTATGTGGTCTGATTCCACTTAAAACCACTAGATTCCAAGAAATGGTTTGCTGGTGAGATTGGCTCATGGCTGTAGTTGAGCAGTTGAGTGAGACTGAACATTGAACTTGAAGTGTGAAGTAGCACAAAACAGGAGTGGAAGAGAAGCTCTTGCTTCAGGCTGATGGCCTCTGAGGCCTGTTGTCTTGAGTTAGGCTAAGTGGCTAATAGGCCATGCACAGTGCCATGGTGCATGTGGATGAGGACAGGAAGTATGTTGAGGGATATGTGTTTCTTGGTCTACAGTGGTATGAATACCAACATCTTTAATGCATTTCTCTGCAGCATGTGACAAACTTTCAACATCAACCATGAATTTGCCAAAGCAGACGGAGCCTCCCATGAGTAAGCGCCTGTCTTCATCCACTGCGGCAATATCCTATTCCCCAGATCGAGGCAAGTGAACATGTAGACCTGGTCTCTCCCGTTTGCTTCTTCCTAGTGTGAGCATCTCAATGTCATTCTTCTGTTCTTTGTGAGAGCCTCTCTCAAATCTCCTGTACATACCACCATTATCGTGGCTGTGTGGTCTGAACTTGAGAGCCGCAGCGCCTCACTACTGAAACTTGGAAAAGTGGCACATTCTTTAGACACCGACTGTTGAACAGGAATAAGTGAATATTCTTCCTGTTCTGAGAGAATCTATTCCATTTTTCCCAGCAAACGCAGGGCTTCTTATTCTGCAGAATTAATAACCAGTGGGCAGATGTGACTCTTAAAGTCACTGCCCAGTTATTGATTTGATATAGTTGATTAGCTAGAAACAGCAGACTTGATAAGGCAGTGTGTGTGTGTGTGTGTGTGTGTGTGTGTGTGTGTGTGTGTGTGTGTGTGCGCTCTCTGCTATTATCTTTGTTTGCATTGTGGGGTCTTCCTGTTTCTTTTTTTTTTGTTTCTTTTTTTGCCTCCAGGGTTATTGCTGGGGCTCAGTGCCTGCACTATGAATCTACTGCTCCTGGAGGCCTTTTTTTTTTCCTCTTCATTTTGTTGTCCTTGTTTTATCATTGTTGTGGTTATTATTGTTGTTACTGATGTCGTTGTTGTTGGATAGGACAGAGAGAAATGGAGAGAGGAGGGGAAGACAGAGAGGGGGAGAGAAAGATAGACACCTGCAGACTTGCTTCACTGCCTATGAAGCGACTCCCCTGCAGGTGGGGAGCTGGGGGCTCGAACCGGGATCCTTACGCTGGTCCTTGCGCTTTGCACCATGTGCACTTAACGCGCTGTGCTACCGCCCAGCCCCCAAGGGTCTTCCTATTTCTTTCTTCAAGTCCAGAACTAATATGAGCCTTTTAAAAGGGAGAAAGGGGTACAAAACGCAAGGACCCACACAAGGATCCTGGTTCAAGTCCCCAGCTCCCCATTGCAGTCCCCCTCCCCTCTTAATTTCTGTCTGTCCTGTCAAAAAATTGAAAAAATGGCCACAAGAGCAGTGGATTCATACTTCGGGCACTGAGCCCCAGCAATAACCCTGGAGGCAAAAAAAAAAAGGGGGGGGAGGTGGGAAGGGGGGAAGAAAGGGTGAGTGGCCTTTCTGACATGCTATTTTGAAGTAGGAAATAATGTGTATAAGTCATGTTCAGAAATGGATAGTTTAAAAGCTGCCAGTTTTCTCATGGATTCCTGGATAAGTCAATGTAAGTTGGAATTTAGGGCCAGAAAGATTGGTCAGCAATAGAATACAAAACTTGTATCCCTGAGGCCTCATGTTCAGTCTCAGGAATTGTATATGCCAGAGCTGGGCAGTGTTCTGTCTGTCTGTCTGTCTGTCTGTCTTTACCTTTCCCCCCTCCTCCTCCCCTCACATAAATAAGTAAATTTTTTTGACAACTTCTTTATTTTTTTATTAGTGATTTAATAATTTATGGCAAGATTGTGGGATAAGAGGGGTATAATTCCCACCACCAGAGTTCCGTATCCCCTGCCCTCCATTAAAAGTTTCCCCCTGGGAGTATGGACCCAGGATCTTTATGATGTACAGAAGGTGGAAGGTCTGACTTCTGTAATTTCTTCTCTGCTGGACATGGACATTGGCAGGTCGATCCATACCCTCATCCTGTTTCTATCTTTCTCTACTGGGCAGGGTTCTGGGGAGGTGGGGCTCCAGGACACATTGGTGAGATTGCCTGTCCAGGGAGGTCAGGTTGGTGTCATGGTAGCATCTGCAACTTGGTGGCTGAATAAATCTTTCTTTTAAAAATATTTTTTTTATTTTTTTATTGTTGTAGTTATTATTGTTGTTGGATAGGACAGAGGGAAATGGAGAGAGGAGGGGAAGACAGAGAGGGGGAGAGAAAGATAGACACCTTAAATATTTTTAAGGGAGTTGGGCAGTAGTGCAGCAGGTTAAGAGCACTTGGCGAGAAGTGCAAGGACCGGCGTAAGGATCCCGGTTCGAGCCCCCAGCTCCCCACCTGCAGGGAAGTCACTTCACAGGCGGTGAAGCAAGTCTGAAGGTGTCTATCTTTCTCTCCCCCTCTCTGTCTTCCCCTCCTCTCTCCATTTCTCCTGTCCTATCCAACAACAACGACATCAATAACAACAACAACTGCTACAGCAACAATAAAAAGACAACAAGGGCAACAAAAGGGAAAATAAATAAATTAAATTAAATAACCTTTAAAAATATTTTTGGGGAGTCGGGCTGTAGCGCAGCGGGTTAAGCACAGGTGGCGCAAAGCACAAGGACCGGCATAAGGATCCCGGTTCGAACCCCGGCTCCCCACCTGCAGGGGAGGCGCTTCACAGGCGGTGAAGCAGGTCTGCAGGTGTCTATCTTTCTCTCCTCCTCTCTGTCTTCCCCTCCTCTCTCCATTTCTCTCTGTCCTATCCAACAACGACAACAACAATAATAACTACAACAATAAAACAACAAGGGCAACAAAAGGGAATAAATAAATAAAATAAATATTTAAAAATAAAAAAAATATTTTTAAGTTGGGATTTCTGATTTTTAGAGCATATAAGCTAAGGGAGGAAGGGAAACTCTCAGTGCATTGAATGCATGTTTTAAAGCAGCATTAAAGTGTTGGGTGCCAATGGAACTCAGTCATGTACCATGTAATGACATTTTGGTCAATAATAGACTGCATTTACAAGAGAAGTTGACCTCTTTATAGCCTAGGTATGTGGTAGTCACTACCATCCACGTTTGTGTAAGTATACACTGAAGTTCATACAGAATTGCCTAAATGTAGTCCTCAGAACATCCTCATTAAACAACTTAACATGTCACCTCATTAACACAGGGTGAGCAGGAGGATATTTGTGACTTTGAAGAAGCTAGTATGCTTTCCTGGTTACTTTTCACTGGCATTGACATTGTACCTCTAGCACAGAAAAGTTTTCTGTTCCAGAGATCCCATAAGTGTCAATGTTGCTGATCTGTGATAAAGTCCATAGATTAACAGTGGCAGCCTTGAACTCATTAAGAACTAGATGAGAGAATACCTGCATACTCTTAACTCAAGGTAGCTGTTCATTAGTGAATACATTCCATATGTTTTTATTAATTCACATGATTAGAAACTTTAGACTTGCATTGTTTACTATGTGAAGGTAATCAGTATGTTATTATATTGGGTTGTTGGAAAACTCATGAGGCATTTCTGCATAGAAAAACATGTCATGACTTTTCTGACAGCCCAATATACTGTTGACAACTGAATTATCTGTTTGTGGAGTAGACATTGAAAATTTTGAATCCCAAACCTATTTACTGATTACTAGGTATCCAAAGAAAGCAAAGTAATGGAAAAGTTAGTCTGTTACCATATAGTGCTTTCACAAAACATCAAAATGACATTTCAAACACTTGAATTTTAGATTATGAATATAGCTAATACCATTAAAGCTAATAATCAGTTGTCTGTTATTCTTCTCTTTCTTACTTAATTTCTGCCTTTATTTGTATGGGGTATGTATGATAACATACATATTTACTACATTAGCAAATTGATGTTATGAAATATCTCTTAACAGAGAACTTTAAACAAGTCTTTTATAGAAATAATAATTTTCAATGTTAGAGCTACTTGTTGAACAAATGACTTCTTGAGTCCATATTATGTTTTAGGAGATGGGTTTATTCTCTTCTAGTGGCACAGGTAACACTAACAGCATGTTGGACAACTTTAGCACCATGGAAAATTAATGTGTTCTCTCAGAGTCTAAATGACACACCATCATTCATTTTATTTTACTTTTACAACTTTGAAGCCATTCTTTATTTTCCACATTTGTTCTGCAACTCAAAAGTTACTTTGCACCATCTATTGTTGTTTTTGAACATTTTATTTTGATTTGTTTTAATTTTGCTCTTTAAAATTTTTATTTGATTCCATCCCTCAGCTCATCACATGCTCCTTAGTACCACGGAGTCCTTTCTTGTTAAGAGACTGCTGACACCCACACAGGCCTCTTTAGCCAGAAGCAGAACTACACGCATGCTCCCTGAGCAGGCCAGTTATTCAGGTAAAAAAAAGGCCAAACTGGTGACAGTAAGGAAAATTCGAAAAGCGGTATTATTTCTGAATTTCTGATTCCTATTTCTGAAATATCTTCAATGGCTAATAATGTTTCTCACCAATGATTTGTTGCTGCTGTGTTTTCTTTCTTTTAAGTGTCACAGAGGTAAGTAAATTACTTTATGACTGGGTCTATTAGCTAGAAAAGAATACATCTATTTCATGAGCTATGGTGGTTAGTAGACTTTATAAAGAGATAGTAGGGTCTATGTCTTATATCCCAAATATACACAGACTTTCTAGGAAATAGGAAGTCTCCCCATTTTGAGAGTGAGGAACCCCCAGTGTCAATGCTTCTCAAGGAAGACTTGCAGCAATGACATATTATAGCAAAGGCCACATAGACAGAAGGGGGGGGCACATAAAAAAGTCAACAAAAGAAAAAAGTACATAGAAGAAGATTCATGAAAGACCAGGCACCACTTCCATTGTCTTCTCTCAGTGGAGACACATAGGACACATGTCCCCAGCAGTGATTTTGCTGTGTGTGAAATGTTGCCAGCCAGGGTCTTTATTGGGGGATGATCATGTGAGCTCCCTTACAAGGAAATGGATGTCTGATAGTTAAGTAACCTACCCCAGGTGATCCAGCCCTTTGGTGGAAGTGTGAGGCCTTTCTGTCTCTGAAGTCTCAACTGGAGCCCTGAAATAAACTAAGCTCTTGCACTTTGAATGTGGGACTTTTCAGGATCCTGTCCATTTTGATACATTAGAGAAAGTATGATGGGATTTTGAAGGTGTGGATTGTCTATGTCTTGTTTTAATGAAAATACATTCTTTCTAACTCCCTGCCCACTGCTTTTTCCACCTGTGCTCCCTGTCTCTTTGCCTTTTATTCTGTAACTCTCTAGTATCCCCTACCTGTCCTCGTTTAGCTCCTGCTGGTCCTCTTAAATCTGCCTACAAATCTTCTCCCACTCGGAATCTGGAGAGGAAGAAGACCATAATTCCAGCTGGTATAGGGGATGCTGGGAAAGGAGCCCCTTCAGGAATGGAGTCCACACAGGTAGTACTAAGCTCGCTTACTCACTGGTTGAGATTGACTGTCTGGCAGCAGCATTCAGTAGCATTGCTTGTACTTGAATGTAGGGTGTGGGTGGAGAGTTATGTGTCTGTCTCCAGGGACAACTCAAGGGGTGAATTTGGCTTATAATTTCATCCCACCTTTGAAAAGTCATTTGACTTTTCTTTTCATTGTGTTTGGTGTTTTGTTTTGTTTTGTTTTGTTTTTACACCAGAACACTGCTCAGTTCTGACTTATGGTGGTGCTGAAGATTGAACCTGGGATCTTGGAGCCTCCGACATTAGTCTTTTTGCTTAACCATTATGCTTATCTCCCCAGCCCATCATTTGACTTTTTATTTGTGTGTTTTGTTTGTTTGTTTGTTGCTTCCAGACTTATAGCTGGGGCTTGGTGCCTGCACTATGAATCCAGTGCTTCTGTGGCCATTTTTTTTCTATTTTATTTTGGATAGGACAGAGAGAAATTGAGAAGGGAGGGAAAGAGAAAGATAGACACCTGCAGACCTTCTTCACCGCTCATGAAGCGACCCCCCCCCCCGCAGGTGGAGAGCTGGGGGCTCAAACCAGGATCTTTGTGCAGTTCCTTAAGCTTTGTGCTATGTGCACTTAACCCAGTGTGCTATACCGCCTGACCCCCTCATTTGACTCATTAATCTCCTGAAGACCTGGTCCCCATTATAGCCTTCCCTCCAGAGAAGAAAACTCACAAGGAGCATTCTAAGTGTTCTTTCTCAGCTTCCTTGAGGATGTCTGATTTTTTTTAGCCAGTTTTGCCTCTACAGGAGACTGGAATTGAGCTTATAACTCAGCTCTCATACACGCTTGACATTTTCAGTGAAATAGGTATTGAGAGATATCCACATTCATGTTTATTTCTTTAGAAATTATATGTATCATACTGTTTGTGTTAGTTACTACTTGCTGCATAACAGCTTACCCCATTAGTAGCTGAAAGATCAATACTCATTTCATCACTGTTTACTCCAAGTCATAAATTGAGGCTTAGCTGGGCATTTTGACTCAGAGGCTCTCATGAGGGTACAGTCAATATGGTGGCCAGGCTATGGTCACCTGAAAGCTTGACTGGGACTCTTCCAGGGTGACTCACTTTGTCTTACTGCATCGACCTCTCTCTTTTTTCCTTTTCTTTTTTGGTGAAGTCAAGACTTCACCACTTCCAGATCTACCTGATTTTTTTTTTTATTTCTAAGAAAGAGAAGCATAGACATCACAGGTTCAGAATTTCTCCTGGTGCTGTGGCACTCACATGTGGTTGCTGAGATTTAAACCTAGACTGCACATATGGACTGGTACACACCCTGCCCTGTGAGCTATTTCTCTGACCCATGGAGCTCTCTGTAGAGCTACTTGATTGTCTACATAACGTGGTAGCTGGCTTCCCCCAGATCAAGAGACAAGCAAGAGGAGAACCTGCAATGTCTTTCTGACTGCCATTATTTTAGATATTTGGTATGTCACTTCTACCATATACTGTTCATTAAAAGCAGGTCACTACGACCAATTCTTGCTCAAGGGCAGGGGATTTGAGCTTTACCTGAAGAATTAAGAAATGTCAAATGATGTGTGGACTTATCTTAAAACAATAGGGCTGGCAAAACAGCTCTACTGAATAGTGTGCTGCTTTGGCATGTTCACAGCCCAAGTTCAAGCCCAGCCCCCATCTCATTGAAGCAAGCTTTGGTGCTGTGATCTCTTTGACTCTCTCACTGCCTTTTCACCTTCTCTAACTTACCTAAATTTTTTTTTAAAAAAAATCACTGCATTAGTGTACTGCTGACAATTTGCTGTATCACACCATATTTATGCTTAAAATTCAGAGTGACTTTGAGGCTCTCCATGTTAGTGAATGTTTCAAATACTTGGCTTTTGCTATAGGATAGATTTTTGTGAAAGGGAGCTGAAGTGCATGTTGGCCAAATGAGGATTTGCTGCAGAAAAGTGTGAGACTGAGAAAAGGGAACCATTAGGGCTCACCATTTGAACCCACTGTAATTTTTTTGGTGATTATATACCTTTGTATTTGTTCCAGATTTTGGGTTTCCAAGACCATAATATGTTTCTGTCATTAGCTCTTTGCAGGGTAATAGGAAAAGAAAACCTTAGCTTGCTTGCTTATTTATTTATTTATTTATTTATTTTACCAGAACACTGCTCAACTTTGGCTCATGGTGATGCCAGGGGTTGAAGCTGGGCCCTTGAAGCCTCAGGCATAAGAGTCTGTTTGCATAACCATTATGCTATCTCCCTTGCCCTTTTTTCTTTGTTTGGTTCCTGGGACTGAGCAAAACATGCATTCTGACACTGAGATACATCCTTAGACCTAGAAAACCTTTGCAGTTTTAGACTGAAATTACTCATTCTTAATTTATATTTAATGGATGACCTCATGGTGTCTCATATTGTGTGAAGCACCATAGCTTTGTGTGAACCCTTCTGGAACAAAGTTATATATTGCTTCTTCTGTCAGGGATATTTTCAGAAATTTTATAAGTAGTGCAAATTATGAACCATGACTGTCCTTTCTGGGCTCTTTATAGATGGAGATGGCAAAGAAGGGACCTCGAACAACAACTTCCAGCGCCACTATGGGCCCTGGATCTCCTCTGAGAAGATGTGATTTTCCAGGAAGCACTATCAAGAGGCCATCTTCTCCTGGTACATTCAAGTAAGCATCTTTCAACTTTGCAGCTGTTGCTGAGTCTCTGTGCAGCATGCTTCCCCTTGAGACCTGGCCAACCTAAACAGTGGGGGGAGGCTTACAGGACTCTTGCACATCTGGATAAACCATGGAATTTTTTGAGGGGTTTGTTGATAGTTACTATAGGATTCTTACTTACAAAGTGATCTTTTGGGGGCCAGGCGGTGGCACACCAAGTTAAGCACACATAGTATGAAGTGCAAGGATCCCCATTCAAGCCCCTTGTTCCCCACATGGAGGGGGTCGCTTCACAATTGGTAAAGCGGGTCTACATTAAGATATAAAGAAGAACAGAGTGTTTAATACTCTGGAACCTAAAGGCAGGAATAGAGCAGATGAGATCTGGGGTCTCCATTTTGGAAAAAGTTAATAGGTCTATTTTAAGTATATTCCAAGGGGCCCATGACTTTATTAATTTTTGCCTGTGCCCAATAGCTAACATGAAGGTGGGCCAAAGGGGAGATGGTCTGGAGAGATGGTGTCAGGGTTAGAAATAGGACTAGAAAGCTGGATCAGGGAAGAGAGTAGCTCCTAAATCTGGGAAAAGTATATAAATACAGTTGACTATAAACCCCATCAATTTGATCTGGGGCCCATACCAGACCACTTCTAATTTGGCTTATGATGGTGCTGAGGGACCTTTGGTGCCTCAGACATAAAAGACATCACTCCTATACTCTCTCTCCCCAGCAACTATTACATTCTTGTCTAACTTTTTTCTTTTTTAAAATTAATTTATTTATTTTCCCTTTTGTTGTCCTTGTTTTTTATTGTTGTTGTTGTTATTGATGTCGTTGTTGTTAGATAGGACAGAGAGAAATGGAGAGATGAGGGGAAGACAGAGAAGAAGAAAGACAGACACCTGCAGACCTGCTTCACCGCCTGCGAAGCGACCCCCCTGCAGGTGGGGAGCCGGGGGCTTGAACCGGGATCCTTATGCCAGCCTTTGCGCTTTGGGCCACATGTGCTTAACCTGCTGAGCTACCGCCCGACTCCCTCTTTACTGTTTTTTAATGAAAAGAAGTAGAAAGAGAAGAAGAGACACCAAAGCACCATTCTACCACCCGTGGAATTCCTCTTGTTTTTATCTTTGGTGCTTTTATATGATACCAGGGATCAGACCTGGGCTTCACACATGAATACATGTGCTCTAATTACTGAAACATCATTCCAACCTCTGAATTTTTAGTTTTTTAAGATCCATTAATTTTATTATGAGAGGGTAGAGAAACCACAACACACTCAGCTCTGACATAATGTGGTGCTGGGAATGGGTCACAGTCATAAGGGTTGGTTTTCTAATGGGTTGAGCTCTCTGAAATTTTCCTTGTAAAGGTCACTTGAAAATAACATATTCCGGGAGTCGGGCTGTAGCACAGCGGGTTAAGCGCAGGTGGCGCAAAGCACAAGGACTGGCATAAGGATCCCGGTTTGAACCCCGGCTCCCCACCTGCAGGGGAGGCGCTTCACAGGCGGTGAAGCAGGTCTGCAGGTGTCTATCTTTCTCTCCTCCTCTCTGTCTTCCCCTCCTCTCTCCATTTCTCTCTGTCCTATCCAACAACGACGACAACAACAATAATAACTACAACAATAAAACAACAAGGGCAAAAAAGGGAATAAATAAATAAAAAATTAAAAAAAAATTAAAAAAAGAAAATAACATATTCCCCCAAATCCCAGATTTACATACTTTCCCAATTCATAGTCTTATATATTTCCAGTCCTACTACAAGAATTTGAGTTCAGATATATTTCTGTTTTGAAATCAATTCAGAGTTCAGAATTAGAGGAGAGTTGCAAGACTCGAACAAAGAATTCCAGTATACCTTTGACCCCTTCAACAATTAAGGACAGTTGCTTCATCATTCACATCTCCTCTCTTCCCAGAATCAGTTGAGACAGCACAACCTTTCATATCTAGTAATGAAGGCAGTTTTTTTTATAGCCACCATGTAATTGTGAAAATCAGAAACCTTAACTTTGATATGATACTGTTACTTACTTTGCAGACTATATGCAATTTTTGCTAGTTGTCCCAGTAAGATATTTACAGTATTTCCCACCCTGGTCCAAGAGCTAACCCAAGGTCCCACAGTGCATTAAGTTGTCTTGTCCCCTTAATGTTCTTGAATTTAGATAACTTTTTCCCTCTTCGTGACCTTTTTCTTTTTGTCTTTGTTTTGTTTTGTTTTGTTTTTGGTGGTACTTGGCATTGGACCCAGAGCCTCACATGTGAAGTATGTACTGTACCACTGAGATACACTCCCACTTTGTTGTTTCCTCTTGATGAGGCTCAGGTTTTTTATTCAGGGCAGAGTTCCCACAGAAGAGATTCTGGCTCATACTCATTACCTCACTTCAGGAAGACATGAAGTCGGGGGGGGCGGGGTGGGTATTATTGTGAGAGTTACTTTGATCACTGATTAAGGTGGTCTCCACAAGTTTATCTGGTATAAAATTTCTCTCTTTCTCTCTCTGTGAAGTAGTAGCCCATGGCCAGAAACAAAGATTTTCAGAAAGCTCAGCCACAGACCTCTCCCACCGTGTGTGTGTGTGTGTGTGTGTGTGTGTGTGTGTGTGTGTGTGTGTGTGTGTGTGTGTGTGGTGTGTAGGGACGGCGTTTACTATACCTCAAGTCTGGTGGCTCTGGAGAAAATAGATTGTGCAATGTGCAGAGAGCAAATCCTCTGGGGGGTTCTGCTTTGCAGTAAACGCACATTTAGAATCCTGGCAACCTTCTCCTGAGAGTTACTATGGCTGCTGCTCTACTTATAGAGAGGTGTGTATATATTTCCTATTGGTCACAGAACTTCAAAGTGCTGTCTTCTGCTTTGTGCACCAAGACTGCCAATCACTACTACGCCCACAGAAAATTTAGTCATCCCCTTTGTTTTACTTTTAGTCATTGTGGTGTTAGACTATAAAAATTAAAGTAGAAGAGCAGGAGTTAGGCGGTAGCACAGCGGGTTAAGCGCAGGCGGCACAAAGTGCAAGGACCGGCATAAGGATCCTGGTTCGAGCCTCTGGCTCCCCACCTGCAGGGTGAGTCGCTTCACAGGCGGTGAAGCAGGTCTGCAGGTGTCTGTCTTTCTCTCCCACCCTCTGTCTTCCCCTCCTCTCTCCATTTCTCTCTGTCCTATATAACGACGACATCAGCGACAACAAAAATAACTACAATAAAAAACAACAAGGGCAACAAAAGGGAAAATAAATAAATAAATAATTTTTTAAAAAGTAGAAGAGCTACGAAAAGGCAGAATAGGAATCATACAACTTGTGTTCCTTTCTTGACTCTTGTTTGCTTTTCTCTGGTGGGAGAATGCCATTTAAACACTTAGGGTTTTAATTATCTTTTTTTCTATTTATTTTATTTATTTATTCCCTTTTGTTGCCCTTGTTGTTTTATTGTTGTAGTTATTATTGTTGTTGTCGTTGTTGGATAGGACAGAGAGAAATGGAGAGAGGAGGGGAAGACAGAGAGGAGGAGAGAAAGATAGACACCTGCAGACCTGCTTCACCGCCTGTGAAGTGACTCCCCTGCAGGTGGGGAGCCGGGGTTCGAACCGGGATCCTTATGCCGGTCCTTGTGCTTTGCGCCACCTGCGCTTAACCTGCTGCGCTACAGCCCGACTCCCGGGTTTTAATTATCTTACACAAAATCTAGTTAATTGTAATTTCCCACCTGCTTTTCTGGGTTATTGTAGCAATAAAATGGGTCTTACAAAATAGACAAGAAAACACTGCAAGCTAAAACTAAAAATACCAATTTCATTAGCTAAGATACCTTTAGCTAGAAAAGTGTGGAGGGGTTGGGGGTGGGGGAATCATGAGCTTCCAAGACTCCATTTGGCTTGCAATAGTGTGAGCAGGGTTGTTTAAAGAACCTTTGGGCCTACCAGACTAACGTTTCCTAGATCAAGATGACCACAGGTAACAGCTTAAATAGGGACCTGGCAGAGTGCTAAATTCATGTAGGGAAGTGGCAAGGCAGGACAGATGAAGTTCTAGAGACAAAAATACAACATAAGGAACTTTATGATCAGATTTTGTATTTTGGTCACTCCCTGTTAAAAAAAAATGTGGGAACTGGGTGGTGGCTAACGCAATTGAGTGCACTCATTACCGTGTGTGAGGACCCAGGTTCAACCCCCCCATCCCCAACTGCAGGGGGGAAGCTTCACAGGCAGTGGAGGTCTGCAGGTGTCTGTCCCTCTGTCTCTTCCTTCCCCTTCTCAATTTCCCTCTGTCCTATCAAATAAATTAATAAATAGTTAGAAAAAAGGGGAAAAGTATGTTTTACCAACACTTCTCTAATTTAAAGGTGATATTTATATGTGCATGGGAGGGGAGAGGAGAGATGCTCTAATTCTATCAGGCAAAAGCCAGAATTGGATGTACAAATAGGCATCTTAATGTATTTAGTTTTACTCCAAATAATCTATTTCTCGCGTAGAAAGTATTTTTAGAGGTGTTTTCGTGGGCCTGGTTTTATTTAGAATAGAACCTCATAGTCTGTGATGTGAACAGAACTTCTGTGTAACTGTTTTGTAAAGTTGAAGCAAAGCTGCTCAGAGCCCGGCCACCCTGCGGCTGTTCCAGGCTCCCCACGCAGGCCAGTTTGACCTTTTCTCCCCAGTATAGTAATTCTGCCCACAATTTCTCTCTGGGCTCTGGGCACACAGATGGGAGGGTAAGCTGGTCCATTCTGATAATGAGCTATTTCCGTCTGACCCCAAGGTTGTGCTGGGATTCAGATAATGGCTTTCTTGCTACTGTGGTGGGAATAGAGAGTGGGTGGACTTGACAGTCAGTCCATGCCTCTCATCCACTCTGCCATTCCAGCCTAAGGGACCAGCATGGTGGCAGTCATGGTGTCTGCAGAAGAGTTCCTCACCCACCTACCTACCCGTGAGCAGACTGATAGCTTCAGAGGACGGGTGCATATCAGGGGCACTGCCTCCTCATAGGGTCATTCTGGCTCTGAATGACAGTACGAAAGGAGGGAGTTGCCCAGCAGCAGGTTTCCTGCCATGTGTTTGACAGGTGCTATGAAGCCAGATTTTGTCTGAGTCATTGTAAAGCAGGGTTTGTGGCTCGCTCCCCCCGCCCTACCTCTAGGGTTGTCACTAGGACTCGGTGCCGGCCCTGCGAATCTGTTGTCCTGGCAGACAGTTTTTTTTTAATTTTTTATATTTTCCCTTTTGTTGCCCTTTTTAATTGTTGTTATAGTTATTATTGTTGTTGTTATTGATGTTGTCATTGTGGGATAGGACAGAAAGAAATGGAGAGAGGAGGTGAAGGCGGGAGCGGGGAGAGACAGAGAGACACCTGCAGACCTGCTTCACCGCCTGTGAAGGGACTCCCCTGCAGGTGGGGAGCTGGGGGCTTGAACCAGGATCCTTATGCCGGTCCTTGCACTTTGTGCCACATGCGCTTAACCTGCTGCTTTACCGCCCAACTCCCGGCAGACAGTTTTTTATTGGATAGGACAAAGAAAAATTGAGAAGGAAGAGGAATATAGATAGGTGGAGAGAAAGAGAGACACTTGCAGATCTGCTTCACTACTTGTGAAGCGAAGGGACCACCCTGCAGGTGGGGAGCAGGGGTCTCAAATGCATATCCTTGGCGCAGGTCCTTGCACTTTGTACTATGTGCGCTTCCTACCCCTATGGCTTTATTTATTGTAGTTCTTCCACCGGTTTTGGTTCCTCCTCCTCTTTATCCTCATCCTCTTCCTCCTCTTCAAGTTTCGTTTAATGCTGCTTTGCAGTGTGAACTTTCAGTAAATTTGGCATCTGAAATTTATGTCATCAATAGCCAGAGCTCACCAGGGGTCAGGCCTAGGACCTTTCAAGAGATATAAGACAAGACCCTGCCTTTTTTTGTATCATTTTTTATTGAGAAAATGATGATTTATAAGGCTTGTCACAGGGGTGCAATTTCACATCTCCCCAAGATAGGTGTCAGCACACTGCACCCTCCAACAAGTTGCCACTCTCCTCCACCTTAGACACACCCCTGCATTAAAAAAAAGGCATTTCCCTGGCTGAAATGGCATGTCCTCACCTTTTGTATCTTCCCAGAAAACATGAGAAACTCCGTAAACATTAGGAACCTCTAAGAAGGCATTCCCTCTCCCCACCTTTTGACTGACTTTGTTTCTTAGCACTTTAAAAGAGTCAAATGTCAGTTATAGTTCTCAAAAAAGCTGAAGCTTTTGAAAAGTTACTGGACCCAGTAGCTCCTACAGGAGGGAAGCTTCACAAACAGTGGAACGGTACTGCAGTGTTTTTCCTCTCAGTGTCTCTCCCTCTTGCTCTATTTCACTTTTTCACTCTCTAATAGAAAAAAAAAATGACTGCTGGGAATAGTGGAGTAATGCAGGCACTGATCCCCAGTAATAACACTGCTGGAAAGCAAACAAACAAATAGAATTGAGAACCTTGAAGATGGCTTGCTGAGTGAAATAAGCTAGACCTGACAGGACAAATACTGTTTTATTCCTCTTCTGTGATATACCTGGGATTGTTAGATTTCTGGAGATGTAAAGCAAGAGGGAGCTTCCCAGGGGACATGGAGAGTAGGAATAGGGAGAGGACTCAAATTCAAAGTTTAATAGACCAGTTCTGCACTATGATATGAATGGTTTTTTTTTTCACCAGAGCACTGATCAGCTCTGGTTTATGGTGGTACAGGGGATTGAACCTGGGACTTTGGAGCCTCAGGCATGAGAGTCTCTTTGCATAACTATTATGCTATCTACTCCCATGATGTGAATTTATTTAATGCCACTGAATAACTATGCACTTAGAAATGAGTAAGATGCTAAATTTTATCTTACCTGAATTTTACCAGAATAAAAGCAAAGAATCAACTTGTCCATAGTTGTACACTGGAACCAGATCCGACCCTGACACTTACGTCAAAAGAGGAAGGGGCCAGGAGATAGCTAGCCTGGTAGGACACACATTACCACATATGAGGAACTAGGTTAGCGCTCCCACCACTGTGTTGGGAGCCCCTACACATGGTAACTTCCTGAGTAGTGGAACAGTGCTGTAGTGCCTCTACTCTGTTTCTCTCTCCCTGTCAGTCTCTCACCCTCTTTCTAAAAAAGGAGGTAGAAGTCTATTGGGAGTGATGGAAAACAGTAAATGGGAATGCCTGCTACTCCATTCTTTCAATGTTATCAAACCTAAGTGAGATCAGGGCATGACATCACTAGCTGGGCTTCTTAAAATAGTGCCCCTTCCACCAGGAATATATTTTGTAGAGAGTATATGTTCCTGTTAAAGTGGTCATATTCCAGGGGCTTTTGAATGTGTTCTAAGTCTTAGATTTGTTCTGCCTTAAGGATGAAACTGTTCCACTCTTTCAGAGCCATGAACAAATTAGAAACAGAATTCTGTAGCCAGACCCAGTGTCATTTAATGGCATGTGTTTTGTTCTCAGGGCAACTTCAAAAATGTATCCGCAGTCTCCAAAGAATTCAAAGCCTCCATACCTGGCATCTCCCGTGAAGTACCGCTATACCCTCTTTCCAAGCCAAGAAACACCCAAGAAGAAAGCAGAAAAAGAAAAAAGCAACAAGGAAAGGGAAGGTGCTGTGGGTCAGCAAACGGCTGGCCCACATGGTGACGAAGCCTTTGAGAAGCACATGGTGGACAAGCATGTCACTGAGAAGCCCATGGCAGACAAGCATGTCACTGAGAAGCCCGTGGCAGACAAGATCGTACCAGAGAAGCCCGTGGCAGACAAGATCGTCCCAGAGAAGCCCGTGGCAGACAAGCATGTCACTGAGAAGCCCGTGGCAGACAAGATCGTCCCGGAGAAGCCTGTGGCAGACAATATCACCCCTGAGAAGCATGTGGCAGACAAGCATGTCACTGAGAAGCCCGTGGCAGACAAGCATGTCACTGAGGAGCCCGTGGCAGACAAGATCGCCCCTGAGAAGCATGTGGCAGATAAGCATGTCACTGAGAAGCCCGTGGCAGACAAGATCACCCCTGAGAAGCATGTGGCAGACAAGCATGTCACTGAGAAGCACGTGGCAGACAAGATCACCCCTGAGAAGCATGTGGCAGACAAGCATGTCACTGAGGAGCCCGTGGCAGACAAGATTGCCCCTGAGAAGCACGTGGCAGACAAGCATGTCACTGAGAAGCCTGTGGCAGACAAGCATGTCACTGAGGAGACCATGGCAGACAAGATTGCCCCTGAGAAGCCTGTGGCAGACAAGCATGTCACTGAGAAACCTGTGGCAGACAAGATCGCCCCTGAGAAGCATGTGGCAGGCAAGCATGTCACTGCGAAGCATGCAACCACGGGAGGAAAGACAGAGAACAGTGGAGGTAGAGCTTCTAGTCAGTGCTGCCTGGGCATGGTTCTTTCTCTGACCCAGACCAAATAGGGGTATTATGTTTGGGGGACACAGAAAGCTCCCTTAGACAGCTTCACACTGCTTTTTTCAAACTCATTCATTGATCTTAATACTTGTGTTTAATTTCCTAGGGGAGGAGATTTAGGGGCTGACTCACTCTTGGCCATGGAAGCATGGAAAAGTTGGAGTCTGCACTCCCCCAGAGAGGGTCTTCCTTTAGTTCTTTAAGCTTTGGTGGCAGATGCAGTGAGTCCCCCAGATGGGTGCAGTTGTGTAGGCTACTGTGGGACTGATGAGTGACCCTGTCTGTTTTTCACCTGCTTTCCACTGCCCCGCCATGAAATGCAAGTTCTCTTGCTCAGGGGTAGTCCCAGCACCATTTCCTATTGCCCTCTGTGGCTGGGGCTTCCACTTAGCTGCCAGCTCAGCTTGGTGGCTGCTTACTTATCCCCTCATCTTCTCTTCTGACACAACCTCAGGGAAGCTCCCAGCAGGCACCACTGATGCTGAAGAGGCTTCAAAGATCCTGGCTGAAAAGAGACAACAGGCCCGACTGCAGAAGGAACAGCAGGAGCGGCTGGAAAAGGAAGAAAGGGACAGGTATGGGCATTCTCGGGGCTTTTGTGTATTCTCATGTAAAAGACTATGGTGGGAAGGGTAGTTGCCCTTTCTACAGTTTTGGTATTGAATAAGCCTGATCCTGGGGTATGGGTGCGCTTGGCAGGTGTTCAGGAGATCACACCTACTAATGCCATTATCACGAATGGAACCTTGCTCCTTCAGGTACCTGTAAGCTAAGGGTGCCTGGAGCTAAGTGTTACTGGTAACTCCTGCTCCTCTGGGACTCCAGATCCACTTAGGCCTTGTATTGTGCACAAGGGGGTTTGAACTGGGTTTACAGAATGAGGTTCTGTCTAAAAGACAGTTCCAGATGAGATGTCCTGTTTCTACTTCTCAAATTGTATTTTTTCCTCTAAATCCTTCTAACTGATGCCTCAAGTGGAAAAGAGGGTGAGCAGAGCCCTGTGGATGAATGAAAGCCAGCCTGAATGACTGAACAGCATGGTACAAGGACTGCACCCAGAAGCACAATAGAGCATATTGTGACAGTGGTCCCCAAACTGTGGAGTGTGTCATATTCCTCCAGGGAATGTGGTAAAAGTTCACAGCTCCAGTTCCTGTCCTGTTCAATAAGTCACCAGTATTTGAGAATCTCTGTGTCTCCAGTACCTAGCCATGTGGTCAGGCTGCACACAGTCTGCCTTTTCTGATCACTGTTCAGAGAGATGTGCATGTTCAAGAGCAAGGTAGATTGTATCATTAAATTGTTAAAGGAAGCTTTTAGGATAATCACAGAACACAGTCCAGTCCTGTATAGAGAGTTAAAGTGAGGGGCCGGTTAGTGGCGCACCTGGTTGAGTGCACATGTTATAATGCGCAAGGAACCAGGTTCAAGCCCCCAGTCCCCACCTTCAGGGGGAAGGCTTCACAAATGGTGAAGCAGGTCTGCAGGTGTCTGTCTGGCTCCTCCCTCTATCTCCCCCTTCTTCTCAACTTCTGGCTGTCTCTATCCAATAAATAAGTAAAGAAAATTAAAAAAAAAATAAGGGCAGGGGTAGATAGTATAATAGTAATGCAAAGAGACTGTCATGCCTGAGGCTTTAAAATCTCAGGTTCAATCCCCTGCACCACCGTAAGCTAGAGATGAGCAGTGCTCTGGTAGAAAAGAAAAAGGAAGGAAGTAAAGAAAGAAGGAAGGAAAGGAAGGAAGGAGGAAAGAAAGAAAGAAAGAAAACAGAAGAAGAAAAGTTAGATTTTTTTTTAAGTTAAAAAAATGAAAAGAAAGTAACCAGAAGTAAGCCAGTTTCAGCACTTCAAGACTGGCATTGAATTTAGAGTTATAAATAGTGGAATGTTCTTGATTCTTAAGTGACCTTGACAAGTATTTTGTGGTCTCTGATTATAGGTATTTATATTTATATGTAAAGACACAGATTGGTAAGTCTGGCTGGTCCCTTCAAATTCCTGACTGATTAGTTTTCTACCTCAAGCTCCTGCCAATAGTGATAGATCTTTTCCTCAAGTGGTGTATTGGGACCAGCTTGTCTCAGGACACATAAAAAGAAGCCACAAGAAATGCAGATGCAGACTTTTGGGTTGACAGGCCCTGGTAACTGTGGACCCTGAGCAGATGAGTTGTATGATTGTGGCTGTGTGTTTGGGATGGTGAAGTTCTTTGTAAGCTTCCAGCTACTTTCCTTCACATGTCATTCACAGCCTAGCTCCTGAAACAAGTGGTTGTACTCCCTGTCTGTTTTTTCATTTCACTCAGTCTTCAAACCTCACACTCATTATTCTTCCTAAGTGTCAGACCCCTACTCCATTTCTTTGCTGATTTTGACCTGGCAGAATTTAACCTCACTTCTCTAGCCTCCTCCTCTTGCTCTCTTCTTTCCACTATCATCCCTCCATGTGTGGCTTCCAACCCTCAGTTCTTGGCCAGTTCCACCTGCTAAGCACTCCCCAGGCAGTAGTGTCCCCCCACCCCACCCCCTGTGCTGCCAGCCTCCTCCTTGTTGCTAGTTTCCCCTGTTCCCCAAGATGGGGGCTCACATTACCCATGACTGTTCCACACTGAGCATTTGGTATGCTAAAAGCACTCTGCTCTCATTTCCGTTTCTGCTCTCATTTTTTCCTTGCCTTGCGTGGCCATCTGTTTCTGAAGCTAATTTTGTCTTGCTTTGTAAACCTTTAGTACTTTCTGGTGCAAAGAGGCACCAAATACCACATGTGTGTCCCGGTGCCTTCTGAGTCCATGTCTATGTCCTGGCCCCTCTCCAGGGCTATAGTGTCCAGTGCTAGAGAGAACTAAGTTCCACACACTCCTACCCCATTTCCCTGTTCCCAAGACCTGCTATTCTATTGACCAGAACAGCCTCTGTGCGTCATTGGTGTTAAATAAACATGTGAGAAAGGAAGAGAATGGAAGAAATTGTGCCTAGGAACTCTGCAGGCATGGGCTGGGAGATGGCTAACCCAGTAGAATGCACTTTCTCATGCACAGGGGCCAAGTTCAAGCCCTCAGTCACCACATGGTGACTCTCTGCCTCTTCCTCTCTTTTAACCACTATCTAAAACAAACAAAAGAGTCCTCCAGGAGCAGTGGGTCAGGCAAAGAACAAAGCCCCAGAATAACCCTGGTGACAAGAGGCTGGGGGAGTGAGAGAGAGAAAGAGTGAGAAAGAGACAGCACAGGGGACTAAAGAAGCATGGTGAAGGTGTGGAAAAGCAAGTGCTCTGTCTACAGTCTGTGGACCTGCTCAAGTAACAGAAATAGGCCAGTTCAAAGCTGATCCTTAACCTTGATTCTAAGGACTTAGGGGAATATAGCATCCAATAACAGATAATAGCAAGAGAGAAGGAATTGTTCTTAGAGAATAAAAGCTAGCCACTGTTATGGGGATCCATTCTGAGAAATGTGTCCTTAAGTGATTTCATCATGGGGAGTAGTTACACAGGTGTTGATGGTATACCAAGGCTACAGTATGGAGCCACCATATATGTCATATGTATGGTCTGTGACTGACCAAAAAGACATAAAGCCATAAAGACAAAAAGACATTGATTTATAGATATTACAAGTTTTTAGGTGGAGATCAGAAATGTCGAGTGGGGGGGCCAGGTGTTGGTGCACCTGGTTGAGTGAACATGTTACAAAGTGCAAGGACCCAGGTTCGAGCCCCTGGTCCCCATCTGCAAGAGGAAAACTTAGCGAGTGATGAAGCAGGGCTGCAGGAGTCACTCTCTCTCCCTTTCTATCACCCTCTTCCCTCTCAATTTCTGGCTGTCTCTACCTAATAAAGAAATATATTTTTAAAATTATCATTTAAAAATAATAAAGTTAAAAAAAAAGAATTAAAAGAAATGTCAAGTGACTTTCCAAGGAAGGGTCAGAACAGGTTGTGTCATAGCCAGAATGCAGCCTCGGTCTCAGTCCTGTGTCACATTACCAGTGAGAAGCACTGTGATTTGGGTATGATCACTTGAGGGTTTTTTGTTGTTGTTGTTGTTCATAGAGTCAGGAAGTGATACATAGGTGAGCAGGAAGAACATCAGCAATGTTAGAACAAGTACTTGGACTGCAGAATTTCCCCCTCACAGTATAAAGCTCTTTTTCATAGCATCACAAAGTATTCACCTGTAAGTGAAAAATGACTATATGCCATTTAATCTTCACACAAAGAGTCAAAGCTAGAGGAAATTGCAAAGATCGCCAAAATAAAAGGAAAGTAAGGTCTTTAATTTCTGTATAAAGTGGTAGGTTTTTGTTGCAACATTTTCTCAGTTTGCTGCTTGAACAATCATATATCAATTAGAACCCAACATGAACATTTTGAGCTCAGAGTTAACATAGTGGTGATTGTTGAAACACTCCTATGTGTTTTTTTTTTTTTTCAGTTTAATATATTTAATTGTTTAGTTTTTAAAGCCTTGTCATTAAGAACAATGAGGCTGTAGTTATCTATAAATTGACTGGGAGATACCTCTTTCTTCTTTACAATATGTTCACAAATCAATTTGTCACTAATCCTTGACAAATTTCAAGTGAACCCTGATTTTTTTTTTTTTTTTGCAAATATGGAACTGAACTGGGTTCCATGCCAGATGAGTTGTTTTCTTAAGGCACACTAATTTAAGAGCACACATCTGTGACTACATGTGTGTTGCACTCAGCCATCAGCACACAGTACTTTGGCAGTTAGCCTTTTGAGCATGCCATTGTCTGCTAACAACAGTTATGTTCTTAAAAGGCTGGAGAGAGAGGAATCAAAGAGAAAGGCTGAAGAAGAAAGACTCCATCTAGAAGAGAAGGCCCGTAAACAGGAAGAGGAAGAAAAGCAGAAGAAAGAGGAAGAGAAAATAAAAATGGAAGAAGAGTACAAGCAGAAGGCCAAGGAGCAACAGTTACTGAAAGAAGATCATGAAAAGGCAAAACAGGAGAAAGAAAACCAAGAAAAAGTCATGATTAAAAAACAGGTAAATGCTTAGTAAAGTAAGTAAGAAGATGAAAGGCAACTATTGAATGGCCTTGCTCAGTTGTGGAATATAGAGATTGAAGCACAAGGGTGGGGGGTAGATAGCATAACGGTTATGCAAAAAGACTCTCATGCCTGAGGTCTCCCCACACCACCATAAGCCAGGGTTGATCAGTGCTCTGGTATAAATAAATAAATAAATTGCGCTTAACCCGCTGCGCTACCGCCCAACTCCCAAATAAATTGAAACACATGAACTTGGAAAAGAGTAGCAAACCTCTCTAAGACTTTGAGAGACTTCTGGTGATTATCATGGGGGTGGGGGAGCACACAGGTTTATAATAGAAATATCACCCTGTTATAATCTAATAAAATCTTATAAATCGCCCCTGCCCTCCGTGTTCACTTTTATTGCCCATAATTCATATTTAATAACCAGTTTGCTTAGTTTAAGAAAAAACTTCAAGTAAATGTGAATTATTCAAATGTCACTACTTTTACCTAAGATTAGGAAAGTCTGTATGAAGATTCATACAGTATCTGCTTTTTTAAATTAGTGATTTAATTTAATTTTTATTTATAAAATGGAAATATTGACAAGACAATAGGATAAGAGGCATACATATCCACACAGTTCCCACCACCAGAGCTCCATATCCCATCCCCTCCCTTGATAGCTCCCTATTCTTTATCCTTCTGGGAGTATGGACCCAGGATCACTATGGGGTGCAGGAGGTGGAAGGTCTGGCTTCTGTAATTGCTTTCCTGCTGAACATGGACGTTGGCAGGTTGATCCATACTCCCAGCCTGTCTCTCTCTTTCCCTAGTGGGGCAGGGCTTTGGGGAGGCAGGGCTCCAGGACACATGGTAGGATATCATCACTTGTGCCCAGGCAAGTCAGGTTGGCATCATGGTGTCATCTAGAACCTGGTGGCTGAAAAAAAAGTTAAGATATAAAGCAGAACAAATTGTTGATTAACCATGAACCTAAAGGCAAGAATATTGCAGATGAAGACTTGGGGTCTCCGTTTTGAAAAAAGCTAGTAGGGCTATTTTAAATATATTCCAAGGGGTCCATGACTTTACTAGTTGCAAAAAGACTTTCAAACCTGAAGTTCCCAGGTGCCAGGTTAAATATTGCCCCACCGTAAGCCAGAGCTGAGAACTGTTCTGGTCTCTCTCTCTCTCTCTCTATTTCTCAGTGAAATAAAATAAAAATTTTAAGTGAAGATGGTAGTATTTTCTGTATGTCAGTTTGGCTTCCCCCTAAGGCTGACCCTGGGGTAAAAAATTGGGTACCAAATTATTTTGGGAGAAGATTCCAGAGTGCAAGTAGAGTACTGAGAGGAAAGCTGGTGTAAGTGTACTTAGGAGTGGGTGTTGGAACTACACCCATTGGGGCTTGCTGAGACTGCAGCATGCCTTAGAATTGTTCCCTGGAGGAGTGAGGACACGGGCAAATTGATCTACCAACTCCTGCCCTGGATTGAATGTCACGCCTTGGGAAATTAACTGCTGGCTACAAGCATAGTTTGTGGCCAGAGACTGCTCTCCGTTTGTAGGTGGCTTTCATGGTTCATCAAGTATGAGTGATATCCAAGCATGTAATTAAGTCAAGCCTATGCTTTGGTTTACCTGTTTTTCTCAGAAGGAAGCAGCAGAAGCAAAGGCACAGGAAGCAGCTAAACAGATGCGTCTAGAAAGAGAACAGATCATGCTGCAGATTGAGCAGGAGCGACTGGAGAGAAAGAAGGTAAGAGCTAAGGGATCAGGAGAACTTAGGGTGGGGGCAGGGGTATGTATCATAATTGTTGTACAAAGAGACTTTCATGCGTGAGACTCCAAAGTCCCAAGTTCAATCCCTTGCACCATCATAAGCCAGAGCTAAGCAGTGCTCTGGTTGGGTGGGTTCGGTCAAGTTCATTGTTCATACTATTCAGATCTTCTGTATATTTATTAGTGGTTTGTCTTCTATCACTTACTGAGAGAAGAGTGTTAAAAGCTCCACCAATGGGGTTTGTCCATTTCTCCTCCCTTTAGTTCTTTCAATTTTTGTTTTATACATTTTGAATTTTATTTTAGACTCCAGGGTTATCACTGGGGTTTGGTGCCTGCACTACAAATCCACTGCTCCTGAAGGCTATTTTTTCCATTTGTTATCCTTGTTGTTTATTGTTGTTGTTGTTGTTGGATAGGGCAGAGAGAAATCGAGAGAGGAGGGGAAGACAGAGAGGGGGAGAGAAAGATAGACACCTGCAGACCTGCTTCACTGCCTGTGAAGTGACCCTCCTGCAGGTGGGGAGCCAGGGGCTCAAACCAGGATCCTTACACTGTCCTTGCACTTAGTTTGAGCCATGTGCGCTTAACCCACTGCGCTACCGCCTGGCCCTTATTTTGAAGTTCTATGGTTGAGTGAATATTGTATTTCAAATCATTAAATTTTCCTGTTGAATTGGCCCCTTTGTTATTATGAAATATCTTTTTTTAATCTCTTGCAATACTTAAAGTCTTCTTATTGCAACATTTTATGCTTAGTATTTACATGAAAATTCTTTTATTTTGAAGCTGTTTGAGTCCTTATAAAAGTATCTCAGGATCCAGGTGATGGCGCACCTGGTTGAGCACATATGTTATAATGCACAAGGACCTGGGTTTGAGCCCCCGGTCCCCACCTGCAAGGGGAAAGCTTTGCGAGTGGTGAAGCAGGGCTGTGGGTATCTCTGTCTCCCTCTCTATCACCCCCTTCCCTCTCAATTTCTAGCTGTCTCTATTCAATAAATAAATAAAGATAATTAAAAAATAAAGAGAAAATATTGTTAATAAAAAAGTATCTCATAAATAGAATATAGTCAGGACTTGATGTTTTAATCCAGTATGACAATCTATGTCTTAGTGTTTAGTTCATTTACATGCAATGCAATAATAGATACAGTTGGGCTAAGAAGACTGATTATATTTTTTATCTTTTTATTGGAGGTTCATGGTTTACAGTAAGTACAGTTGTTGACATATGGGTAAAATTTCTCATCTCACCATGCATGATAGGTGTTTACAAAACACTCTCACCCCCAGCCTAGGTCCTTTTTCACCATCATGCTCCAGCAAAACCCCCCCCAATACCTCCTTTACCCACTCCTTCTCTTCCCTCCCCAGAGTCCTTTGCTTTGGTGCAATACACCAAATCCAGTCTACTTTATGTTTCCCCTTTCTGTTCTTGTTCCTTAAGTTCTGCCCGTAAATGAGATCATTCTGTATTCATTCCTTCTTTCTGGCTTATTTCACTTAACATGTTTTCTTCAAGCTCCATCTAAGATGAAGTGAGGAAGGTGACTTCATCATTCTTAATAGCAGAGTAGTATTCCACTGTGTATATACACCACAACTTTCGTAGCCACTCATCTATTGTTGGACACCTAGGTTGCTTCCAAGTATTGTGCCTAGAAGACTGATTATATAAGGACCAATTGTTATAGTGTTATAACTCCAGCCTGGGTTTGGTACTGCTGTAGGCCTAGAACCCAGAGACTGATCTCTAGCATCCTCTGCTGACCTGTACCTCAGCCTGGCTTCCCCTCTTCTTTAATTTTTTTTATGTGTGATTTAACATTGTGTTTTAAAATTATCAAATTCTCAGGTATGTTTTTATACCCACACATAATGCATGTAAGTCACCACAACTCCCACCAAGATTCTGGACAGACACCAAATCGAAGTGTTGTCCTGCCATTCATGGTGTTCTGTTTCTGTCTCTCTTGGTTTTATATGGTTCCAGGGATTGAGCCCAGGGACTCACACATGCAAGGCATGTGCTCTGCCATTGAGTAGCTCCGTGGCCCCTCAGCTTGACTTTGCGAGGGGTGATTCTTTTGAAAGGCAGGTGGTGATTTGTTGACTTTTAGTTAAGCTAAAGAGAGGAAGGAGAAACGTGGGCTCTAAATAGAACTTTAATTCTATATATTAATTCACCTTATGTACATGGCCTAGTTCATTGGGCAGACATGTACATTTGCACAATCCTCTGCTTACGTTTCCCTTTTATAATGTTTCTGAACCATTATTCCCCCAATAAAATGATTTGGGGAAAAAGCTGCATACAGCTCCAGCTATTTTTATATGAATTTAGTCTTTTAGTCCTCTTACCTGGTTCTCTTTGGTTTCCAGAGAATAAATGAAATCATGAAGAGAACAAGGAAGAGTGACGTATCTCCAGAAGTGAAGGTATGCTTTCAGAGCACCATATTTTTATTTAAAAAAATTATTATTCAATTATGCGAGAGAGAATGAGTGGCCAGAGCACCACTAAGCTCTGGAATAAGGTAGTCTGGAGCCTCTGGCATCCAAGTTGGCAGAGCATCATTTTAATAATGTCAGTACTGAGAAGGAAAGAATGGCAGAATACTTTCAGTGAAATTGTAATCTCAGAGAGTACTAGCCAGGAAAAAAAAATTGGTCTCTTCCTGATTTGTCCCTGGCTAGCTTGAGAACACTCTTTTGTGCCCATGCCTGACAGCAGAGAAGGGGATTTCAAGGATAGTAATAGAAAATTTCCTCAGAGAAAATGTATGGGGACTCTGAAAGGGACACAGTAGCCCGGGAATAAACAAGAGAATAGTGACATAGTTGTAAAGGAAACAGTTGATTTGTGATGAGCTCAGAAAATTCAAAGAATTACCATGGAACAGCAGATGATCCAACAAGGTTCCAAGTATCCTCTGATGCTTTTCAAGAGCACTTGTCTTTCTGTGTGAAATCAGCCTCCCTGCTTTTCATACACCTTCTCTTTGTTTGCAGAAGGATGACCCGAAAGTGGAGCTTCAACCTGCTATGTGTGTGGAAAATAAGACAGATCTACTTGTTCCCAGCAAAATAGGTGAGTGCAAGGCAGGCATGATTCTGTGTTCTTCCATTTAGCAGGTAAAGGGTTAAGGCACTTCCTGCAGAGAACTTCATTTAAGTTCTAAGGACCTTATTGCTGGAGGGACCTGAAGCTTCCCTCCCCTGGTGGAGTCTCCATCATGTTCTTCAGTTACTCTAGTAATTTCAGCCTAGATTGGGAACCACCCTGTCTGCTAACCTTTGATGCTTTCCAGAAAGTGAACTGTTAGCCACATTTTACCAAGAAGTGTTCTAGTGTGGCTTCTCCTGTCATCCAGTTCTCCCTATCATATATATTTCAGACTCCTTGAGTTGAATATTTGACTGCAGCCAGGGCCGAGTGGTAGCATACCAGGCTAAGCACACATAGTACAAAACACAAGGACCTGCACAAGGATCCTGGAGCGAGCCCTGTCTGTAAGGGAGTCGCTTCACAAGTGGCAAAGCAGGTCTGCAGGTGTCTATCTTTCTCTCCCCTTCTCTGTCTTCCCCTCTCCTCTCAGTTTCTCTCTGTCCCATCCTATAAAAAATGGGGAAGGGGGAAATGTCCTCCAGGAGGAGTGGATTCACAGTGCCAGCACCCAGCCCCAGCAATAACCCTGGAGGCAAAAAGAAAAGAAAAAACAAAACATGAATATATATATGACTGCAGCCCAAGTCACAAAAGGCATATTTCAGGGTCTTTCTTGGATTTCTCCTTTGCCTAGTGTCTCAAGAAGATGTCCCACAGAACTTGCAGGCCTGTACAACACATAAAACCAAGGGGGTCATGAGCCCTGCAGACACTGGTAATGTTGTTTCTTTCCTCTTCCTCTGGGTGGAGCTGATTACATGGGCTGAGTTTGTTTTCTTTTTTTTTTTATTTTTTAAAATATGTATTTATTTTCACTTTTGTTGCCCTTGTTTTTTATTGTTGCTGTAGTTATTATTGTTGTTGTTATTGATGTTGTTAGATAGGACAGAGAGAAATGGAGAGAGGAGGGGAAGACAGAGAGGGGGAGAGAAAGATAGACACCTGCAGACCTGCTTCACTGTCTGTGAAGCGACTCCCCTGCAGGTGGGGAGCCGGGGGCTCGAACCGGGAGATGGGGTGCTTTTCATGAAAGATACTGTGTTGTAGTTAAAACAGAGTTAAATTAATTACCTTGATGAATTTATTTCTCCTGTTATTTCATTGTCTTGGAAATTTCCTCATTAACCAAATGACTTTGTTTGTTTGCAACCAGAAATCTATGGATTAAGCACCTGCCAGGAAGTTAATGTCAGAGGCAAAGCTGCCCCAGAAACTTTGCCCCAAGACATTTTCTCGAACGTGCTTAAGCCAGTAGGGGGAATTGCTCATCTGGATCCCCTTGATGGGAAATCAAACAGTTTGGATGATTCAACGGAAGATGTTCAATCTATGGATGTTAGGTATGTCAGCCTCATCTCTTTCCCAAATACTTCCTAGTTAATCTATTCAGTTTTCTTTTACACCCAAACCTGCTAAAGTAGGTGTGGTTGCCATTCAGAATAGCTTATCAGTGATTTAATATTTCCAGGTCACATTCCTTAGAAGCAGAGCCTGAGACAGGGATTTCAGGGCATGGGAGCTGTGGGGATAGAGCTCTTTGATGAAAGGGGTGAGGAGGAGCCAGGGTAGCAGCTGCTGGGAGGCCAGGGGAAGTAGCTAAGCGAGAATGTGGTCTCATGATCCCACATATGCTATGGAAGATGGGTTTCCACTGAGGTTGAACTCGTTGAGATGAGGGAAGGGGCCTTTATCCACTGTACCCATAAGTCACTGACCACAGGCCACCAGGATTGGGGTGTGGCTGTAATGTCTGTGAACACAGGACTCCCATCAGCCAAGGACATTTGTCTGGAGAAAGCATGACAACCTCTGAACCCTTGGCAGCAGGGATAGGTGCTCCCACAGGCAAAGGGGACCCAAGTGCTGTACCAGCATGGCCACTCTGTCCTGTATCTTGTGCCTTTTATCTCATGTTCAAGTAAATTTGTTACTGGAGACTTGAAACAGGAACAGGTTTGTTTTTAAATCCTAAAAACTTAAGGAAATCTTAAATTGATGTATTTGTGGAGAATTCAGTTAGCATGGTGCCAGGGCAGAGCAGTTGGGGTGAGGGCAGCTGAGTCTAAAAGGTATGATACTGTTTTACAGAGCTTACTTAACTTTTCCTTGTCTGTGAATTCTCAGCTCAATCTGGGTTTAGAGGCTATGGAGCAGTGTCTTTCTTAGGGCTCTGTGTTTGAAAATGGCCTACTTCGTGTACCTGACCCTGAGCCAGATGGGTGAAAAGCCAGGAACCAGCAGGTTCATTACCAGAAATGGATAGCAGGACCTCTTCAGTCCTTGCCTGATTCTCCCCTGACACCGTCCATCATCATGGCAGGCTTCCTCGTCCTGGTGCTTCTGAAAGTTCAACATATTTCTTCCCCTCCCACATGTTAATCCAACTGTGCTGTGGCTCTCTGTCTCTCTGAGGGAGGAAGTAGCAACATATGACCCCAGCCAGGGTTCTAGAAAGTGAAGGGTCGTGTGTGTGTGTGTGTGTGTGTGTGTGTGTGTCCTTTGCCCTGTGGCTACATCTGCCTTTAGAGAGAACTGACTCCCAGAGGCTACACTCAGGCTTGTGGTGGCATTCCTTATCAACATGCTCTGGCCAACTGATGAGGAAACGGAGGTGGACCAAGATGGAGATGGAGCAGTGTGTCTACTAATGTGGCAGTTTGCCCAGGCTGCAGCCCTGGAAGTGCTGTTACGTCAACTATTGTTCTTTATCACTTCATATATGAGGCAGACTGATCCCCTGAACTGCTGTTCAACTGGTTTTTCTAGGTTCTTCTATAAGATCTTATCAAGGAACCTCACAGAAGTCTTTCTCTAGATGTTCTCACATGGCTGACATCAGTGAAACTTCCAGAGAGAGACAGAGAGGAGAGAAACAGGGCATGCTGAGCAGAGTCTGGTTAAAGATGGTTGCGGGAGATGTTTGCCTTGCTGGTGACCAAGCAGATATGAGACCTTTGGTACAGTGGCCCCAACCACAGGCTCCCCAGCATAATCACATCACCTCACAGGAGTAATTATGGGGGCTGGTGGGCATGGGTACTGAGGCCAAAGGATCAAAGGCAGCTGAGCACTAAGTACCTTGGTGCTTAGCCCACTTTTAACTTTGAGTGTAGATATTTTGTTTGGGTCTTCTATTTCAGAGTTCCTGGAAGTGTGACTTTTCTATAATCAAATACTAGTGCCTACAGTCCTTATTTTCTTTCTTCGTGTGAACTTGGCATTCATAATCCTGCTCGGTCCATTTCCCTTACTCTCATCACAGGGATCTTGTGTCTACTATTGTCTACAATTTGAACTAACTTGGATTTGTGGTGTATTATCCACAAGCTCTAGCTCTAAACCTGTCTTCTCTAGAAAAGTAGAATAACAGAATATAAGTAGAATTAATAGATATGTCTATCTCTTTCTCTCCCTTTCTCTTTTTCCCTCTCTCCTTCTCTTTCTTCTCTCCCTCCTCTACCCTAGTCCTGCTTCAAAAGAAGAGCTTATCTCTATCCCAGAATTTTCCCCAGTAAGTGAAATGATTCCTGGGGTATCTCTGGATCAAAATGGAACTGGTAATGCCCGAGCACTTCAAGATCTCTTAGATTTCACTGGCCCCCTCATGTTCCCCAAGAAATCCAGTGAAAATCTCAGCCTGGATGACTGTAACAAAAACCTGATCGAAGGATTTAACAGTCCTGGCCAAGAAAATGCTTTCAACACCTTCTGTTGACAAATACAACATCTCTTTAATGAAAGGTACAGTGCTTTAATAGTTTAAGTCTGTAACACTCCAACTGGGGTTTGTGGAGCTAGCATAACCCAAACTTGGCCTATTGAATGGTCAAGTTTATTGGAAAAAGGCAAATATAAATATATTGTGCTCTGTACTCCAACACACACAAGAATTAAGAAGGGTTTCAAGTATCCTTCTCTGGGGATCTTCAGCATTATACCCAGCCATGCCCACCAGTCTGCTTGGTCTTTGTGGGTGGCTAGTTTGAGAAGCTCTGGCTAAGGCTTCAACCAGCCTTCCTAAGTAGCACCTTTTTCAGAGAAGGTCAGAGTACCTTTATAGTGTTACTAGGTGGTGGTAGAAAAGTGAACCCCCTCTCCCCCCACGCTTAGTGACTTTCCTGCACTTGATCTAGAATCCTTTGTATACTTTAATGAGTGTTGGGCTAAATAACTTGCTGTTCTGGGTTCTCTCAAAGAAGTTCTGGCTTTTTATCTGAGAGAGTGAGGGTGAAAAGGACTTAAGTTTGTATCCTGAAGCCGCCACCCCTCCCCAACCCTTACCTTTGGCCTTTAATCTTGCCAAACTGCTTCTAGAAACTCTTCACATTTGAGTAAGTTCTGCAGGTTATGAATACTCTGCATTTATGTGCACTTAGCTGTGCATATCTCACCTTTGATTTTCAATTTGGGTCTGTTTTTTGTTTGCTTTAGATAAAGAGAAGCAGTGAGGTAGAGAGAGGGAGACTACAACACCAAAGTTTCTGCCAGTGCAGTGGGGGCTGGGCTCGAACCTGGGTCACACACATGGCAAAGCAACTCACTATTCAAGACTATTTTGCCAGCCCTGGTTTTGGATGATGAAAACATAATTAAAATCTATGATCAAATTTTTTTATTTAATAATTCCTTTTTTCCCCTCCCATTTTTATATTCTTAAAAATGCCTTTATGTTTCCAGGTTTCTCTCACTTTATTTTTTATGATACTCCATTCCTATAGCAGAACTTCAATACTAGGTTTGATTTAGTCTAATCTTACTATTTGTCAAATGAGGAGTCAGATTGGAGAGGCCACATGGTGAGGCCTATGTTTCCTATACTTGTTTCGGTCTGACCTCAGCTAGTGCCTGGGCACAATGCATTAGAATTCTCATCTTTTGCCTCTTGTGAAAGTAAATGTGACACTTTCACACAGAAAAGAGACTGATTTGAAAGGGCCAGGCAATGGCGCACCTGGTTAAGTGCTCACATCACAGTACACAAGGACCCAGGTTCAAGCCCCTGGTCCCCACCTGCAGTGGGAAAGCTTCATGAGTGGTGAAGCAGTGCTACAGCTGTCTCTCTGTCTCTCTCTTTCTCCATTTCCCCCCTCCCCACCCAATTTCTCTCTGTCTATAAATAAAAACATTTAAAAAATAATGATTGATGGTTAACTTTTAGAACAAATTATACTCCTGGTTTGAAAAAAACAGCCGCATTCTTAGACACTTAGAAAAAAAAAATCAATAAAAGGATTTTCCTGAGCCTATTTCCCTGAGAGTTATATGACTTATTTATTAAGAGGTTCGTTTTGTGGCTAGTATACCTTGGAACCTTCCAGTTATTTGATCTCATTATTCAGTAAGAACCAAACAGTCGGGGAGTCGGGCTGTAGCGCAGCGGGTTAAGCGCAGGTGGCGCAAAGCACAAGGACCGGCATAAGGATCCCGGTTCGAACCCCGGCTCCCCACCTGCAGGGGAGGCGCTTCACAGGCGGTGAAGCAGGTCTGCAGGTGTCTATCTTTCTCTCCTCCTCTCTGTCTTCCCCTCCTCTCTCCATTTCTCTCTGTCCTATCCAACAACAACGACAACAACAATAATAACTACAACAATAAAACAACAAGGGCAACAAAAGGGAATAAATTTAAAAAAAAAAAAAAAAGAACCAAACAGTCCACAAAATTTGGTGTACTCATGGCTCCTCCTATTTGTTTTCTATATCTCTAAAAAAAAAAAAAAAGAAGAAGTACAAGACCCCTGTTTATTTATAAAAATAAAAAAATAATCTTGGTTAATTTTTTTCATACCTGTCATGAGAGTTGAGAAGTTGTACCCATATGTCAGCAACTGAACTGTAAAACCACCATCCCCCCCATTTTTTTCTCACACTGTTTATGTATTTTCTTTTACTCTGTGGTCTAGTTCTCAAATTCTTCTCAGCCACAGGTTCCTCCACTGCTGGACATTGGGAAAGGCATTGGGTTTTTTCTTTTTACAGTGGCTGGGGGCAGCACTGACATTTGAGAAACAAAGTGTGGGCTTTTAGACACCCTGCAGGTTTTAGGACTGTCAACATCAGGGAAATTTGAACAGCGTTGAACTGAATAGAATGTTGAGGTGCTTCTGCTGAGAGGTACTGTATGAACCAGAAGGTAGGAATGTTCACTAGAAGAACAGACACTACCAACTGTATCTGCTTCAGTCTCTTCCTTGCTCTCACATGGCTTTCTTTTTGAATTGATGCAGGAGTTGTCTGGAGAACCCCTGAAACTGCTGGTAATTGATCTTCCGCCGGCTATCAGAAGAAGCTTCTGTCGTCTTAACCACTGGATTCAAAATTATTAGCTCGAAATGTAACTGTATTCTTAGTGTAGTAGGTCAGACATTGGCCACTCTTGGTTAGAAACCTGGAAACCTCAACCTTGTTGGGCTTTAGCGAAGTTTCATGTTCTGATTCTATATATGAGCTTCAGCTGCTGAAAAGGCGCTTCTTGTCCTGCTGTTATCATAGTGAGCTTTCGAATTAACCCAGGTGATTCCAGCCCCCAGAGTTGAAGCACATAAGCATTTAGATGTCTTTTTCTTATAAATACTCCAGACATTCACTCTGATTCTACGTCAAAATATACTGGACTTAGGTTGCTTAACACCCTATCTTTGTTTAGAAGGAGAAGGAGTTCTGGAAGGTTCCCCCTCTCCAGGGTTTCTCTGTTGGAAATTACTGTCCAGAAGCCGTCTTATTATTATTATTATTATTATTATTATTATTATACTTACCCACCTACAAAATACTTTACCCTATATTACTCGTGGTAGGGTTAAAAGTCTTAAATCTGGTTGAGAAAGGAAGCCAAGAAACTATAGAATGATTTCTGATCTCTTCTGCATATCCCTATAGACATGTGCATTTGAACCTGCACCTTAATTGCTCTAAGCTAGTCACTCCAAACCACTGAGTGACTCGGATGGAATGAATCCTGTGTCTCATGCACAAGTAATTGGTTTCCATGTTGTATTTTTTTTCTTGGATCTTGAGGCTTTTGTTTGTGCCAGTGTTTGTTCAACTCTTACAAAACCAGGCACAAAAGAAAATCATAGTGCTCTGACACAGGGGATCCAAAACTGAACACACTATCTCACCTTAACAGTCTTGAAAAAAAAACTAAATTGGGGGAAATTACACTAGAATGTCACTTTATGCCACTTAGAAGTGTTCTCTTAATTTCATGGCTTTTTCTTTTTTTGGTGTATGGGTGTGTGTGACTTTCTGATTAAAATAAATCTTTCTTTTGAAACTTTTTTTTTTAACTTTGACAATAAAGAGTTTGAAAAGATAATTCTGAGGTTTGCAACCAGAAGACATTAAGAAGTCTTAATAGTAATCTTGTTCATGTGCTTTTAAAAACAGCTGCAATTTGGTTATGGAAGCTTTGTGTTTTGTGTATGTGTATATACTAAATAAAATACATGCCTCCAATAATGCAGTGCCATTGATCTTGGGGACTATCAGGGGAAAATATCTTTTACAAATATTCAGAAAATATTAGCATGGTGTGGCATGAAAAAATGCTTCACTATCTTCCTTACAGCTTTATTTTGCTAACTGTGTGGTTGTGACCTGTCGTACCTCACAGCACCATTGTGACTGGTGATGCCTATTTGTATGGTGTGTGCATTGTGTTTAATGTGAAATACATTTTCATTGAAGAGTCTGATGGTGTGCCAGTGTTTTGTTTGTTTCTGTAGGCTCGCTAAAAAAGTGTGCTGCTGAAACAAAATCAGAGTTTTAAAAATCTTTGTGGGGAGGGGGACCCAAAATCTTGTGTAAATGTCCTTTCCCTGACAGTCTCATTAGGATTCCTCTATTGTTAGTTCTGAGTGAAGCCAACTGTGGAAAAGAGCTTCAGTGAGGAGCTGTCCCTAGGACATGGTGAACGTGTGAGTACTGGAGAGTTGCCTATGCTTTCAGGCTACTGCTCCAAGGGTTTCCAACTAGCTGAGGTGCATGTGGCTAACCTCAGTGTAATCTGTGAAGGCATTCCACATAGCCAGCTGGCAGTTAAATCCAACTCTAATGAGAATGTTGCCCCTATTTTCCAGGAAACAAATCCAGACAACAGTTTTTTGCGTTTAATGCATATAGTTAGTCTATAGCCATGACTAGGGTCCTACTTAAAGTGGAACAGGACTGCAGTGGGGTTGTGCAGACATCTGAGCTGCTGTCTACCACCTCTGAAGCTGAGGACCCAATCAGTGCTGCCCCTCCCAGTTCTGCTGGGACAAAACCACTTGGGGGGATACCCAAGTGAGTATCCTAACTTCCCCATGCTGGCCTCTGATAGGGGCATCACAAGTAGCTTCTGTCATCATGATCTCTGGCCAGAGGGTTGCTAGGGTGGCCAGCCACTCCTAAGAGTAAATTCTGTTTGTGAACAGGTTTCCCATTTTAAAAAAGATTTATTTCATTTCATTTCAGATAGAATAAAAGAGAGAACGTTGAGCACCATTCTGGCACATTCAGCTTGAGTGATCAAACCAGCCCTTAGGCACACTAAGTCCTCCTGAGCCATGTCCCCATCAACAAGTTTTCTGTTAGTCAGATACTTTTGTAATATCAGTCTAGAAAACTGAAGTGAAGAATGAATTTGCGTCTAGAGATGCACCCATCAGAATGGAACACCACTCAGGCTCTCTGTTCATATTCCTCAGCCTTGTTCAGGCAACGTAATTACATAAGAAGATGGAGTGAGAACAGTGACCATCAGATCTGATAGGGTGGGTGAAGGATGGGTCTACTGGCCCTTGAATTTCTGAGGTAGATCATCTGTGTGAACTAGGAGAGAGGGAGGATCTCAGTAGTACTGTTTCTATGCTGCTCATGTTCAGATCAGTGGGCATACAGGGCACATGGAAGTAAATCACACCTATAACCCAGAGTCTCAGGGTCACCTTGAAAAATGTAGAGATCTGATGGGCTTTAGATGTTACATCTAGAGTAGTCCATGCCCTCCTCTCACACTCTGTAGTATCTACTTGAGAAGCTTCTGTGCAACATTTAGGAAATGTGGGATGGCTGGTGTTAGGGAAAGATGTATAGAGGACTGCCTTCTGGACTTTTCAACAAATTATTAAGGTAGGCTTTTTCATCCCACCTCTTCTCAGAAAACGTAAAATGCAAAAAAGTCTCAAGGAAGTAAACATGCAAGGAGTCTTTTCTTTTTACAACTAGAGCTCTGTTAACCATAATTTTGTGTACAGAATCAACTTTTGCTTGTTTTGGTATCACTGATCAAGTCTAGGACCTCATACATGGAAAATACCTACTTTGCTACTCTACTGAGTACATCTCCAGTCTGGGTTGATTTTTGAAACAACTGGAAAGTTGTCAACAAAGAAATGATAGCTAAGAAAGGGCAAGAACTCTGGAGAACTTGTTGGATTGAAAGTTCGCATAGTGAGGCTCATAGGTTGCCATGGAACAAATTGACTTTTACTGGTTCCATTGGGTGGGAGGTATAAATCCCATTTGCTCAATGGACCTGACCTCTGAAAGGTTCTCTAGGCCAGCCCTGTACAGTGACAACCCAGATGGCTGGTATGAGGGGTAGCATGTCCACCAATGAGAAGGAATTACCAAGCAAGTGTAAATTGGGCTAGAAGAGAAACCCTGCTAAAGCATGATCTTGATGAGGCAGCACAAGGGGCTGTTGAATTTGGGGTTATGACTTCATATGACCAACCTCATGAATAGAGTAGGACTCATCCCCAAATTACTCGCTTATAGGCAGGAAGTACCAGATAACTTTTGTCCTGTAGAAAAACTAATGCCAGCTGGGGCCCTAGTCGGCAAGTCCTGAGATTCCCAAACAGACATGACAGGCCTAAATCTCGAATAGAGCTCTCTCTCCATTGTTACCAGTCATCTCTATCAGGAACAACACAATAGACCCCTTTGTGGGCCCCCGTAGGACTTTGCCCTCAACATGGATCAACAACGGTAGAGAATGTTCCATCCTCTGAAGGGAGGCTGGACAACAATACTCTATGTTCCACCTGAGGAAGATGGGTCCTGAAATTGGGGCAGCTTGGAACGTTCCTACAGAATGACCACAGAATGTGAGCTAATATCTACAGGGATGCAGAGGTCACATAGGCGCCTAAGCTGAATATGGGCCCTGGATCAGATCAAATCGATGGGGTTTACAGTCAACAATATTTATACACCTTTCCCATATTTGGGAGCTACTCTCTTCCCTGATCCAGATTTCTGGTCCTTTTTCCAGCCATGACATCATCTCCCCAGACAATAACTTAGATCCACCTGCACATCAGATGTCAGGCTCAGGAAGAAAAAAAACCCTAGTATAATCATGGGCTCTTTGGAATATAACTAAAATGGTACTACTAACTATCTACAAAATGGAGACACCCCAACTCTTCATACGAACTTTTCCAGCCTGTAGGTTCATGATTAGTCAACAATTTTTTTGGCTCTATATGTTAACACTTTTTTTTTTCAGCCACCAGGTTCCAGATGCTACCATGATGCCAACTGGACTTCCCTGAGGAGACGACCCCACCAATATGTCCTGGAGCCCTGCTTCCCCAGAACCCTGCCCCCTAGGGAAAGAGAAAGGCTGGGACTATGGATCAACCTGCCAATGCCCATGTTCAGCGGGGAAGCAATTACAGAAGCCAGACCTTCCACCTTCTGCACCCCATAATGACCCTGGG
The DNA here is from genome assembly GCF_950295315.1 of Erinaceus europaeus. Classification (NCBI taxonomy): domain Eukaryota; kingdom Metazoa; phylum Chordata; class Mammalia; order Eulipotyphla; family Erinaceidae; genus Erinaceus; species Erinaceus europaeus. The sequence goes on from NC_080185.1 coordinate 117,485,688, forward strand.
TCCATACTCCCAGAGGGATAAAGAATAAGAAAGCTATTAGGGGAGGGGAGGGGAGGGGATACGGAGTTCTGGTGGTGGGAATTGTGTGGAATTGTACCTCTCTTGTCCTATGGTTTTTGTCAGTGTTTAATTTTTATAAATACATTTTTTAAAAAATTAAAAATAAAAGAAAGGCTAATGCTAGACATCATGTCTGGGACCAGGAAGTAGTGTTCCCAGTAGAGCACACACCTTGCTGTGCTCAAGACTGACTTCATGCCCTGGCACCACCTGGGAGACCATCAACAGCACCTGGAGAGCTCTGGACGGTGAGGTGCAGCGGTATCTCTCCTCTTTCTCTGTCCCTCTCTGTCAAAGAATGAAAGAAGTGTCCTGGAGAGGCCACTCAACAGTGGTGTCTGCTTTCACAGTTGACCTTAGGTTCACAGCCTGGAACTGCATAAAGCAATGTTATGTCATGTGAGCAAGATAGCTCACCTGGGTCCGTGCCTGCTATGCCATGTGCGTCACCCAGGTTCCAGTCCACCACCCAGAGCACTGGGGAAGCACTAGTCCTGTGGTGTTGTCTCCCTCCCTCCCTCTTTCTTTCTTTCTTCCTTCCTTCCTTCCTTCCTTTCTTCCTTTCTTTCTTTCTTTCTTTCTTTCTTTCTTTCTTTCTTTCTTTCTTTCTTTCTTCTTTTTTTTTTAACCAGAGCAATGATGAGCTCTGGTTTACGATGGTGCAGGGGATTGAACCTGGGACTTCGAAGCCTCAGGCATGACAGTCTGCATAACCATTATGCTATCTACCCCTGCCTGTGTCTCCCTCTTTCTATATCTCTCTAACTGAAAAAGTTTACTGGGAGTGCTGAGACTCCAGTGACAGCAACAAAATCACAGATTAAAAAATAAAGTTTCTATTTATTTGCCCCTACAGGGCATGGGACAATTATTTTCCCCAGTCTTCATACAGATAATGCTCCTCCCTTTACCTGCTTCAGGCCAGCTTCGTCCTGCTCTGTAATGAGTGCAGTGCCCTCTTAACACACACTCACTCTGTAGTTACTTCAAATTTGACTTGTTTGACTTGTAGCCCTTGAGAAGTGTCACTGTGATGAGACAACTTTAAGTCCCCAGGCTTCCAGACATTTCCATCAGTTGCTACCATAGCTTTAAAGGTTTGTATGAAATTTTTGGTGTACCCGCTCAGACCTGGCCTTTAGGATCAAGGTGATTGTCCTCACATATGTCTCCTTCCAGAGGCTGTGTGCTGGTGGTGCTCCTCTCCAAGAATTGTTTGGGTCTGAAGGAAGTGACCCCAAGAAGATGAACCTCCTCACATGGGCAGCCTGTATTCAACAACCTGCTGATCCTGGTACTTGCCTGAAGGTGAGAATTCAGAAGCCCTGTCCCAGCATTAGAGTTCTCTGTGAGTTCACTTGGGTCCTCCTTGAGCCCATGTTAGAGCTCCATCTCGCTCCTGACTCCTCTGCCCCTTCCTGACTCCCCAGTGCTGCCCTCACTGCTCAGGGATTTCAGGCAGTCTCCTAACATCTGACCTTCTGAGATAAACACTGATATGACTGTGCTCACTTCACCCTGAGGGCCTGGACAACTCAAGTCCCCTGCCCTGAGTGGAGGGTATAGGAATGAAATGCAAGGTTTCGGAGGGAGGGGATGGGTAGTTCCCTTCCTGGGAAATCTCAGACTCCACTGCTAGAGGCACTTGCTGGTGTGCAGGCTCCTTGCCATGCTGGCAGGTTTCCTGCTTCATCTCAGCTGTCTTTCTTCACCAGAAGTGTCTCTGACTTTGCTAATCCCCAGCTATCTTCTGCCCAAGGCATTTTTAAAAAACGTATTTTTATTTATTTATTGCTCCTGGAGGCCATTTTATTCCCATTTTGTTGCCCTGGTTGTTGTATTTATTGTTATTGTCATTGCTGTTGTTGTTGAATAGGATAGAGAGAAATCGAGAGAGGAGGGGAAGACAGGAAAGATAGACGACACCTGCACACCTGGTTCACCTGCAGGTGGGGAGCCAGGGGCTCGAACCAGGATCCTTACGCCGGTCCTTGCACTTTGAGCCATGTTCGCTTAACCCACTGTGCTACTGCCCAGCCCCCTATTTTTATTTATTTTTTATCTTAGTGGTACAGAAAGACGAGAGCACTGCTCAGCTAACTTATGGTGGTGCTGGGGATTGAACCTAGGACCTTGGAGGCTCAGCCATAATTCTTTTTTTTTTTTTTTTTTGCATAACCATTATGTTGTCTCTCCAGGCCCCGAGGCATTTTTAATTTTTATTTTTCATTAGTGATTTAATATTGATTTACAAGATTGTAAGACAATAGGGTTATAATTCTATACAGTCCCCACCACCAGAGTTCTGCATTGCATCCCCTCCATTGGAAGGTTCCCTATTGTTTACCCTTCTGAGAGTATGAACCACAGTTCTTTTTGGGCTGCAGAAGGTAGGAGTTCTGGCTTCTGTAATTTCTCCTCTGCTGCACATAGGCGTTGGCAGGTGGATCCACACCCCCAGCCTGTTTCTATCTTTCCCTAGTGGGATAGGGCTCTGGAGAGGTGAGGTTCCAGGAAGCATTGGTGAGGTTAACTGCCCAGGGAAGTCAGGATGGAACCATATAGTAGCATTTGGAACTTAGTGGCTGAAATACAGTAAGCTGGAAAGCAGGACAACATGTTTAATAAGTAAGAACCATAAAGCAGGACTAGAGCAGATGAAAGTAGGGACCTTAGGGTGGAAGGAAGCTAGGAAGTCTATTTTAGGAATATTCCTAGGAGCCTATGTCTTAGTAATCTTTGCTTGAGCTTGATAGCTAATATGAGAGTAGACTAGAAATACTGTCTGGGAAGATGGTGTCAGAGTTGAGAGTAAAACTAGAAAGCAGAGAGTTGCTCGCAAACTTGAAGAAGATATATAAATGTAATTAACTGTTTACCACAGAGTTCTAACCCGGGGTCCATGTCTATTCATATTTTCGCACAGGAGCCTGTGTGTAACCTCCAAATCCTGTCAGACTGAGCTGGCAGTTCATGGTCGCAGCTGGGAACATTCTAAGCTGCACTCATTTCAGAACCAGTCTTCGAGTGGCAGAGTAGGATGACCCAGCGTCCCTTCAGAGCCAGAACATTTTTTTTAAATTGAGAAAGACCAGAGCATTGCCATGACATTATGGTGTTCTTTTTGGTTTTGTCTTACTTTTTTGTTTTTGTCTCCAGGATTATCTCTGGACCTTAATGCCTGCACTATGAATCCACTGCTCCTGGAGGCCATTTTTTCCCATTTTGTTGCCCTTGTTGTTACTATTGCCATTGCTGTTCTTGTATAGGACAGAGAGAAGAGGGAGAGAGAAAGATAGACACCTGCAGACCTGCTTCACTGCTTGTGAAGCGACTGTCCTGCAGATGGGGATCCAGGGGCTTGAACCCGGATCCTTATGCCGGTCCTTGCGCTTTGCACCATGTATGCTTAACCTGCTGTGCTATCTCCTGCCCCCCCCCCGTCTTACTTGTTTTTATGCACTGCCTGGAATTGAACCCAGAGCCTTAAACATGCAAGGAATGTACTCTATAACTGAGCCACCACCTGGCCTAGAACATTTAATTATTTGTCTTTCTATTGCTCAGGCTAGAAGGGCACCTGTTAACCCATCCTACCACCCGAAAGGACAATTGATGTTTCTTTCCTTTTTCTCATCCAGAAGGAAACACATGTCATCAATGCTCGGTTGTTGAGTAACATTTGTGTAAATACGGACTCCTACTCAAGTTGGGGATGGAACAGATAAAAAGCCTAGATACCACCCCACCCTCCTGGAGCCAAGTCTATCAGGGAAGAGAGACAGTGAACAACTACACCATTTGCAGTTGTTCTGGGTGATTAATTCAGGCCTGCGATTAGACTTTGATGTTATTAAGAGTTTGTGAGGAAAAGTGCGTGCCTGTGTGCGTGCGTGTGTATTAGTGTCTCCCCATCACTTAACTTCCTGTCAGCCAGGCTGTCATATCCTACCACCTTGTTATTCAGTAGATACTAGTGAATGAGTTGTTACTGAGGAAATCAGTGATCAAAATCCATGGCCGCTCATCTGCCTGTGTTTCTGGTCAGCCCACATTCTTTCATCCAGTGACAGTCTCAAGGATTCTGGGTTTTGCATTTGCTTTTGAATCCCCAGGACCTGGAATAGTATCTATTATAGAGTAGCCTGCCCCATAAAATATCTTTGTTGAATGAACAATGTTTTTTGTTTAGTTGGTTTTTGTTTGCCACTAGGGTTATTTTTAAAAATTTAAATTTAAAAAAATATTTATTTATTTATTTTCCCTTTTTTAAAAAATATTTATTTTATTTATTTATTCCCTTTTGTTGCCCTTGTTGTTTTATTGTTGTAGTTATTATTGTTGTTGTCATTGTTGGATAGGACAGAGAGAAATGGAGAGAGGAGGGGAAGACAGAGAGGAGGAGAGAAAGATAGACACCTACAGACCTGCTTCACCGCCTGTGAAGCAACTCCCCTGCAGGTGGGGAGCCGGGGTTCGAACCGGGATCCTTATGCTGGTCCTTGTGCTTTGCGCCACCTGTGCTTAACCCGCTGCGCTACAGCCCGACTCCCTTATTTTCCCTTTTGTTGCCCTTGTTGTTTAACATTGTGGTTATTATTGTTGTTGTTATTGATGTCGTTGTTATTGGACAGGACAGAGAGAAATGGAGAGAGGAGGGGAAGACGGGGAGAGAAAGACAGACACCTGCAGACCTGCTTTATCGCTTGTGAAGCAACTCCCCTGCAGGTGGAAAGCCAGGGGCTGGAACCCGGATCCTTAAGCCGGTCCTTGCGCTTTACGCCATGTGAGCTTAACTCTCTGCGCCACCACCGGACTCCCATTTGCTGGGATCTTATACCTACCTGACTAGTTCATTGCTCCTGGTGTCCTTTTTCTTTTCTTTTCTTTTTAAAATATTTATTTATTTATTCCCTTTTGTTGCCCTTGTTGTCTTTTCTTTTACTTTGATAAAGGGTGTGATACAGAGTGATACAGAGAAGGAGAGAGAGTAGAGACACCTGTATCATCACTGTACCACTCATGAAGTTTCCCTCTGTAGTTGGGGACTAGGGACTTAATCCCAGGTCCTTGTGTACATCAATATGTGCACTCTACCAAGTGCAGTACCACTCAGCCCCAAATGAAAATTCTATAATTGAGAACAGAGCTGGGGAGATAACTCAGTGTTTGGAATACAGGACTTGTGTGTCTGAGGTTCAATCCCCAGCATTACCCTATGCCAGAATTTAGCAGTGCTCTGATATCTCCGTTAGAAACTATCTTTTTTAAAAATTTTTAACAATATTTATTAATTTATTGGAAAGAGACAGAAACTGAGATGGAAGAGCTAGGGAGAGGCACAGAGAGACACCTGCAGCACTCCCTTACTACTCATGAAACTTTCCTTCTGCAGGTGGGGAGCAGGGACTTGAACCTGGGTCCTTGCGCATGGCAACATATGTGCTTAACCAAATGTGCCACCACTCAGTCATATATATATATTTACACTAAACACTGTTACTGGTTTGGATGGTTCTACTGCATACTGCAGAAAGTGATTTCAATACTAAGGACATTTATTCGTCATGCATACTATATCATGAAGATCAAGACTCAGTAACACCAGGATTCTGGGGCCACAAGCACTTTGAATGTCTTAGATCTAGAAAGGGTACTTTGTTGCCAGTATCCTGTCCTCAAGCCATTGTGATCAAAGACAGGAAGAAATTGGTGATAGGCTCCCCCCTTACCTTCACCAGGGAAGAAACTTTCCTGGAATCTCCCACCAGTTTCACTTCTCATTGACCACCATGTGGTCCTACGCTGCTGATCAGTGGCTGCAGGAAAAGAGATGACTTTGTGTCTTGAGGTAATGCTAGCTTCTGGAACAGCCTCCTCCCAAGAGGAAGAATGTCTCACATATTATAATTTTCTCTCTTACATGAAGCCTCAAACAGATGTTTTTTATTGCAACGCTCTGGGAATTCAAGCACCATTGTACTTTTCCCCCCACTCATTTCTTTTCATTTTTATTAGTGATTTAACAGGTTTTTTTTTTTTTTTTTTTTACAAAACTTTAAGATTCTAGGGGTATAAATTCAAACCCATACATGCCAAGTGCAGGTCACCACTTGCACACCCACCATCCAAGTTTCATGCTCTCCTTTCCCATAGCCACCATTGTTCTCACAGTCCAAGAGACAAGTTGGCTGCCATTTTTGCACGTCCATTTGTTGTATTGATCTATATTCCACATATGAGAGAAACCATTTTGTAGTTTTCCTTCACCTCTTTACCTATTTCACTTAGCATAATCATCTCCATTTCCTTCCATGTTGTCCCAAATGATGCAATCTTAAAATATTTTTATTAGGGATTTCATAGTGATTTACAAAATCGTTCCACTGTCAGAGTTCTGTGCCCCCACCCACTCCCGCAGAAACTGCCATAGTTCTTCCAAGGTCGTAGGCATGGGAGATATATAATTTTTTTTGCCCATTTTCATTTCTTTCTACAGTCCTGCCTTCACTTCCTTTCCAAGTCACACCTATACCTATTACTACTTCCAAGTGTCCTTCCCTTTTCCTCTTCCCCCTCAGCTAAGCAAAACAGTGCCTGACTTCCTCTGGTGTTTTCCAGATTCTTGTCTCTTTCAGTGATGATATAAAAACAAAGATTTCTGTTGGCAAATGTTTCTGGTCCTAGTGGAATTGGGGTTCAGAGCTCTCTGGTCATCTTCCCCTAACATTTCCCCCCTCTGGGGGTATGGACCAAAAATTTTGGGGGGGTGCATAACTTGTGGCGTTCTGGCTTCTGTAGTTGCTTTTCCACTGGCCATGGACATTGGCATGTCGATCCATACCCCCAGGCTGTGCCCATCTTTCCTTAGTGGGGTAGGGCTCTGGATAGGTGAGGTTCTGGGATAGGTTGTTGGTGAGGTCATCTGCCCAGGGAGGTGAGGACAGGATCATAGTAGTGTTTCCAACTTGCACTATACACTTTCCACCTTGTAAATGCCTCATCTTCAAATTTTATTATGTTTCTACTGTTAAATAAAAGGATAGGGAAGGTGTGAAGAAGATACAGTTTTTCAATCACTTTGGTCTCTGAGGAACACACTATTTCTACCACAGTTCATTGGCAAGAATTAAGCCATGCCTCATTAGATCTTATCTGGCTTGCTTCTTACCAAAATTGTACTTTACTGTGGAAGGAACAGTATCTCTGCCATGCCACACCTGACTTAGGCCAGAGATACCCCATGGAGCTACACATTTTTTGCTTTAATTTGTTTTTTTGCCACCAGGGTTATTCTTGGGATTCACTATCTGTACTATGAATCACCACTTCTGTAATGTGGAATTATACCCATATTATCTTATAATTTTGTAAATATCTATTTAATCACTGTCAGAGGGAAGGGGGAGATAGAGAGAAAGAGAGACACTTGTATCACTCCTTTAATGAAGCTTCCTACCTGCAGATTGGAATCCCCGCTTGAACCTGGAACCTTGTGCACTGACATGTGTTCTACTGAGTATGCCACCACCTGGGTCCCATGCTTTCAGTTTTGAAGTAGGGGGCTTTGGAAGAAGGACTTTGTTTTGGTCACATTATAAAACCTAGCACAGAATCAACTGTGTTCTCTTTTTGTAATCATCGTTGTAGTTATTATTATTGTTTTGATGTTGTTGTTGCTGTTGGATTGGACAGAGAGAAATCGAGAGAGGAGGGGAAGACAGAGAGAGGGAGAGAAAGACAGACTTTTTTAGTTATATTCCAAAAGGCCCATGACTATACTAGTTTTTTTTTCTTTTCTGAGCCTGACATCTGATATGCAGGTGGACCTTTATTTGCATTTCTTTGACAATCAATGACTTGGAACATTTTTTCTTTTTTTTTAATATTTATTTATTTTCCCTTTTGTTGCCCTTGTTATTCTGTTGTTGTAGTTATTATTGTTGTTGTTGTTGTTGTCATCGTTGTTGGATAGGACAGAGAGAAATGGGGAAAGGAGAGGAAGACAGAGAGGGGGAGCGAAAGATAGACATCTGCAGACCTGTTTCACTGCTCATGAAGTGACATCCCCCTGCAGGTGTGGAGCCGGGGGCTCAAACTGGGATCCTTAAGCCAGTCCTTGTGCTTAACCCGTGGAGCTACCACCCGACTCCCAACTGTGTTCTCTTTTCTACTAATCTAAGAGATTAGTAGGCTTTAAGGAAGGGCTTCCAATGGAGCAATGATGATTTCAAGTAAGGAGAGCACATGGAGAACTTATATCTGTTTTAACTATACAGACACATGGACCAAAAGTCGTTTTGTTTTGCCTCTATTTGCTATTAAACTGAGAAGAAAAGGAGTGATGAGCTTCACAAAAATCATTTTGAAGGAAAATGAAATTCTACCCCAGCACTCATCATTTCTTTTTTGCCTTACATCGGTGTAGAAAGCCCACATCAATCAAATCATTTCCCAAGACAGTAGCTGAGTTGTACCACATTGTTTCAAAGCTCAAATATTATATGACTTTCCTAACCAGGCCCAAGCCACTTCACACATTACATAACAAAAGTACATTGGCAACAAGTGATGGGCCCAGAGGACTAGTAGCAACTACCAAGTCTTGCTTAGGAATTTGTCCTGTCTCAAAACAGTCACTAGGTAGTGACTAGAATGAGCGAAAAAAGATGTATGGTTAAGCCTGTCTAACAACATTTGCTTCCAAATAGCATATATCATTTTGATCTGCACTCTGCTGTTAACAAAGCAAACAGTTTAAAGAGTCAAAGTAAAGGACAACATCCACAGAAAAACAACCTAGATCATAGGGTAGAAGAAGAAGAGGAAGAATGGCCTTATATATGCACTTAAGCCCTGACTTGAAGAATAGCCACAACACACAGCATCAACATGGAAACTTTGAGGGAAATCAAACAGTGTTAAAGGATGAGAAAGCTATTTGATCTACTTCTCAATTATCTGAATCGTACATTACCATTTCAAAAAGAAATCTCTGGATAGGGGTGGTAGCATCATGGTTAGGCAAAAGATGTTCATGCCTGAGGCTCCAAAGTTCCAGGTTCACCACCATAAGCCAGAGTTGAAGAGTGTTCTGGTATAAAAGAAAAAAGAGACCTTGACCTAAGTCTATTTTAAAGGTGGATTCAATTCTGTTTTAGTTTTTTTTTTTTTTTTGCCTCTAGGGTTATTGCTGGGGCTTGGTGCCTGCACTATGAATCCACTGCTCCTGGTGGCTATTTTTTCCCCTTTTGTTGCCCTTGTTGTTTTATCTTTGTTGTGGTTATTATTATTGTTGTTATTGCCATTGCTGTTGTTGGATAAGACAGAGAGAAATGGAGAGAGAAGGGGAAGATAGAGAAGGGGAGAGAAAGATAGACACCTGCAGACCTGCTTCACTGCTTGTGAAGCGACACCCCTACAGGTGGGGAGCCGGGGGCTCGAACCGGTATACTTAAGCCGGTCCTTGTGCTTCTCTCCATGTGCGCTTAACTCACTGTGCTACCACCTGACCCCCCTCTGTTTTAGTTTTATCTTTTTTTTTTCCTGGTTGAAGACCTAGTAGTGAGGGCTGGGAAGTTGTCTTAATAGTAGAACATACGTTTTACATGTGTGAGACTCTAGGTATGATTCTCTGAACCTTTTAGGACAGAGCAGTGTTCTGGTCTCAAATATTCAGGGACTGAGAAGAGTCTACAGACACAGATCTTACTCAAGGCCCTGGGTTCAACCCCTAACACTGCATGGGAGCATCATGGACAGCACCAGAGAGACCATTATGGAGTGTGGAGCAGTGCCTTGGTGTTTTTTCCCTATTCATTCTCTATCGATAAATGTATGGAATTCAAAAATTTGGCTGGGGAAACTGTGCAGCAATCTCACATGTGTGTGAGACTCTCGAATCTCTCCCTGGCACTGCATAAGAAATATTGCTAAAACAATACTGGGATTCATCAAGCTTCTACACCCATCTCCTGCTAAATTTATAGGGAACATAAGCCACAGAGAAATGGTTGTCCAATGTGAGTGCATTAGGATCCCCTGAATCGTTGCTAGCAGTTTCCTGGGCCTGTAGTTCCTTCTTCAGCTTCATACCAAAGTTTTGAGTTCTCATTCTATCTTTTTTAATTTCTTTTTTTAAATTTCTTTATTGGGGGATTAATGTTTTACATTCAACAGTAAATACAATAGTTTGTACATGCATGATCTCGTTCTTTCTAATACGACAACCAGTAAAGCCTCAAAATCTGTACCTGCAGCATAAGTCCCAGACCAAAGACCCAAAGCTGTCCTGTGGTAGACTTGAAATTTAAGTGAGAAATAAACATTCATATACCATTGAGGTTTGGGGACTGTGCATTGTAGCAAATTTTATTTTTACTAAGACAGAATCCTTGAAATTCTGAGGCAGGTGTGACTTTGTTTCTATTTTTTATAGTTTTTTAAATTTTTTATTACCTTTATTTAGCAGAGACAGCCAGATATCAAGAGAGAAGGAAGAGGCAGACAGAAAGAGAGACAGACACCTGCAGCCCTGCTTCACCACTCGTGAAGCTTTCCCTCTGCAGGTGAGGGCTGGGGACTTGAACCCAGGTCCCTTCATATTGTAACGTGTGCTCAATCAGGTGCACCACTACCCGACCCCACAGGTGTGACTTTACATTAAAACCAAAGAAAAAGGAAATAAAAGGCAGATATTCTATTTCTCTTAGGCTTGTTCTCTCCACCACCCCATATTGTACAACCTAAGAGCTACATGGCCTTATGAAAATTACTGACCTCTCTGTTCATAAAATTACCCCGAAAATAGGGCCAAGGGTGATCTACTTGTGCTGTCTGCTAACCAGAATTAAATCTGGACAAAGATCTCCTTGTTCAAAAATGAGAACAAATATATATATTTTTTTCCACACAAACCACTTACGAAAATGGCTGATGTATGGAATTTCCCCCCACAGAAAAGTTTTTATGATCAACCTAGCATTCTTTTTCTGAAAAACTAGGGCTTTTATAAAACAGGAACAGAAATTCATAAGGAAATGAAGGAATGAGATGAGCATTCTATAGGGTGACTTGAAAGAAAGGGATGGGGAGAGCCAGAGAAACGAAAACAATTCAAGAAAATTAACATTTTGGTAATGGAATTTATGTGAGACAGAAAGAAATACTACTTTGGGGAAACATAAATAATTTTGAAAGCACACTTCAGCACTGGTGTACTGAAAAAGGACAGAAATGAACATGATCAAAGTACCACAGATAATTGCTCTTCCTAAAAGACCAGAGCAAATGGAGCAAAAACTATTGTTGAAGATAAAAAGAAACCAAATCCTTATCTATGCAGATAAAAAGGACTCACATTTCAACCAGTCAGAAGCCATAATATGTGCAATGGAATGGAAACACACACAATATTTGTCGTAAATTGTAAAATTTCAGCATGGCCAGAACATCGAGTGCATGGAAGAGAGAGGCTAGAGAGGTAATGAAAGGTCATAATCAACATGCTGAGGAATTTTCTGTGCCAACTCATGTATGAAGACAGGAAAATGACAATTGGTATGGGACTTCAAAAAAGTGGTAAGGGTTTGCAGCAGCAACCCTCAGAAATAAGAGATGTCTTAAAAACAAATTCCTAAGAGGCAGCAACGGTATCCACTGTGGTGGCTTTCATACATCTGTAATGAGAGCTATTGTACTTTTGTAGCTTTTTCTGCCGAAGCAATGTTTAGAAGCACATATCTTAGAATGGAGAATGCAAATAGCAATATTCTAAGTAGTTAATTTGATGTTAGTGTGTCAAAGGACAGTTAAAGGGGTTCTGCTTACAAGAGCTTAGGTAGAAATTCAGGAGATATGAGATCTCTACAGTCCTTGAAGAACAACTGTATCAGGAGTAAGGGAGAGAAAAGATTACAAGGATTAAGATTGAAAGCCTATGTAAATAGGATTTGTAAATTTAAGATTTTAGAGACGAAGCAGTAAGGGTGATAAATTCTGGATTATTAAGGATATGTGCTTGGGAATGGGTGGGTAAAGTAAAATAAAAGTAAAATCATTAAGGTTGAAAAATTCCAGAAAGCATGGCTTAGTCATGGGTGTTGAATTCGCTGGAATGATGGTGGTAATTCAGTTGGAGAAGGCAAAGAAGTGGCAGCACCAGATGGCATGGAACATGAAAGAAATCTTGTGGGGAAAGCTCCCAGTGTGAGAACATACTATCCCTGGGACTGGTGGATAGTATGGGGGGAGGGCGGGAGGAGAAATCAAAAGAGCACACAGAATTGAGCCACTATTTTGAATTGGATTTTAGTACCATGAATTTATCCAGGACATACAGGAAGTAGATTTAGTTTTCAGGTTAGAATTTTAATTTGAGGCCAAGAGGGGTGGATTAGGGATTGAGGAGACCCGGAGATCCCAGTGGAGCAGCTTGCAGTGCATTGACTCTGGAAGGACCTGGAGGGTCAATGTCCCGACGGTTGGCTACGTTCTCACACCTGGTCCTTAACCCTCAAGATCCTTGCACCTGGAACGCCATGTGCGTTCCTGTCTGGAGCTTGGCAACGAGTAACTGCGCATGCGCCTAGCGCCTGGCAACAGAGGTGGGAACGGTCGACAGAGGGCGTGAGACGCTCTGTCCAGGGCGGGGCGCGCCAGTCACGGGGATAGTTGCGAGTAGGCAGCGGCTAAAGAGCCGGCTCAGCGCGAGGCCGCGGTCCAGTGGAGGCCGGGCGGGGGCGGGGCGAGGCGGCTCCGGAAGGAAGTGGTTCCGGGTCCTCCAGCCTTAGTCCGGGCTGTCGGAGGGCGTTGTGCTGAGAGGCGGCGGCGGCTTGAGCGGAGGCCAAAGCGGCCAGTGGCGACGGCGACTTCCCAGCAGGGTGAGCGTCCCAGTGGGCGGGCGCGGCGCTTCAGCTTCGGCCTCGGCCAGTGGGGAGGGCGTGTCCGCCAGCCCCGGGGGGCGGCTCCTGGAGGAGGCGCGTTGGGCTTGCGGGGAGATGCGGCCGCCCTGCTGGGGTTCCCTGGAGACAGTTGCCCTGATCAGGTCGGTGCGGTCTCTCGGGTGCGGCCGCGCTCTAGCACCTGCCCTGACGGCCCGGTTTCCCGGTCACCAGGCAGCGGCGGCTGGAGCTTCGGAGCGCTTGTCAGGGGCGGGGGTGGTGTCTGGCGGTGGTGCCCTCGTTTCTAAGGTGGTTCCAGACGTGTCGTCCAGGGCGCGGAGCTCGTCCCCGCTTTGTCCTTCTCGGTAAGGAGCGGAGACGCTGGGCAGCTGCATCACCAGCTGCAGCTTGGCATCTCCCGAACCGGATGGCGAACCTTCGGGCTCCCCCGGGGCTTCGGAAGCCGGGTTGTCGTTGTCTGGACCCTTCACTGGGACTTGCCTGCCAAAACTGTCCATCTGGTTTGTCCGTGGGGACTGTCAGCCAGGAGGTCGGGAGGGGATCGAAGTCTTGTCCATAGGAAGGGGCTCTTCGAACCGCCCTGTAGGCGACCGCGTTTCTTCCTTGAAAGAAAGTGGAAACTACAGGCATAGGCTGCAGAAGGGGCTCTCCAGCTGCTGCCAGGCAGGAGGACTCCCTCACTGGAGAAGGGTTGAGGGTGCTCTCCTAACAGATGCGCTATTTTTCAATGCTATTTCCATGGTCTCAGCATAATTAGTGCTCATTATTATTTTACTGGTATTTTTTTCAAATGGTTACTGAATATTTCTCATGAAAGCTCCGCTATCCTCTGCCCCCCCATCTTTCAAAGATATTAGTGCCAAGGTTCGATCCCTTATGCCAGACCTGCAGGTGTTTCTCACCCCCTTTCTATCATAAAAATAAATCTAAAAAAATTGTTATAATGAGCCTTACTACAAAGACAAAAGCAAATAGAGCATTATAAATGATGGAATGGTCATCTGGTCAGTTGGTCTTATAAAAAGCTTTTTACGAGGTCTTATTAGAAAATGTGTGCATGCATTTTGTAGCACAATTATTTAGAAGTTTTCTCACATATACAAAACCACCATGAAGAGGATACCATTCCAAGTAAAGACTGTGAATATAGTTACACTGCTGGGTATATACTCCAGTCTTCTGTGTAGAAGTAAATGCTTGGATTTGTCTAGAGTAGACTCTCGTTCATAACCTTTTTTTTTTTTTTTTACTACAGCACATGACTTTGTAGTAATTTATTTCATTGGATAACTTCAGTTTTTCACTTCTTGAACACATTGTTGACTGACTGTAAAATCTGTACACACAGTTATTCCTTTGTGTACATTCCTAGATGTTAGAATTTTGGGAGCAGAGTATGCACATAAAGGACTTAAAAAATGTGAATTCCCGGGGTCTGGCGGTAGCGCAACGGGTTGAGTGCATGTGGCACAAGGCGCAAGGACCAGCTTAAGGATCCAGGTTTGAGCCTCTGGCTCCCCACCTGCAGGGCAGTCGCTTCACAGGTGGTGAAGCAGGTCTGCAGGTGTCTATCTTTCTCTCCCCCTCTCTGTCTTCCCCTCCTCTCTCCATTTCTCTCTGTCCTATCCAACAACGAGCGACATCAACAACAACAATAATAACCACAGCAAGGCTACAACAACAAGGGCAACAAAGGGGGGGTAAAGTGGCCTCCAGGAGCAGTGGATTCATGGTGCAGGCACTGAGCCCTAGCAGTAACCCTGGATGCAAAAAAAAAAAAAAAAAAAGTGAACTACTCAATTTCCCTCTGGAAAGGAGGTGCTACTTTGCACTCCCACCAACAGTCTGTGCTTGTCCTTTCTCACATCCAAGCCAAAGACAACACTTATAAAGATGGGCCATTTATATTCTTCTCTCCTACCAAATAACCAAATACAGATACCCTTCTCTAGCTATAACTTTTTCCCTTAACTTTTTTATAACAGTTCAGTTTCTCCTCTTTTATTCCACTGTGGCCAGTTTGTGAATAAAGGCTAAGCAGATGATGCAAAAACATTACAAGGTAGGAGGAGATTGAAGCCAGGAAAGACTTCCATTGAGTTTTAATACATGATTACCTTAAACAAGTGTGTGTGTGTGTGTGTGTGTGTGTGTGTGTGTGTGTGTGTGTGTGTGTGAAGGGTTTCTGTGGTCCTGGGGAATGAGTCAAGGTCCTTGCTTATGCAACAAACCACCAAGTGGTCTCTCTGGCCTATTTTTTCCCAAGAGAGGGGCGGAGTAGAGGGAGTAGCAGAGAGAAATATCAAAAAACCCTACCACCATCTATGGAATTCCCTTATGGTGTCCATGGTGCTCCCCTGTGGTGCTTGGGCTCAAACCCAGGGCCTCATGAATAACAATGTATATAATATTAGATATAATATATAGGTATATATTATATCTAATATATTTATATCTAATATATTTATATCTAATATATTTATATCTAATATATCTATATATAACATATATTGTTTTATATATATAGGAGATATATAATATATAGTAGAGTATATAATATATATAACTCTACTAGGTGGTAGCCTCTAGCCCCCCCCTTTTTGCCACCAGGGATATTGCTGAAGCTCAGTGCCAGCACTATGAAACCACCACTCTCAGTGGCTATTTTTTCCTTTTTCTTTCTATTTTCTTTGATAGGACAGAGAACAACTGAGATGGGGGTGTGGGGGTGGGAGAGGAGGAGAGAAAGAGAGAAATACCTGCAACACTGTTTCACCACTCATGAAGCTCTCCCCTGCAGGTGAGGAGTGGGACCTTGAACCCAGGTCCTTGCACATAATAATAACATGTATGCTCAACCACTAGCACTGCGCCTGCCCCCCACACTGTTTTTTTTTATTTAACTTTGATTTTAAGAATTATCATTTTTTAACATTTTACTTATTTTATTTTAGAGAGAGAGAAAAATACCAGAGAGATCAGAGCCCTGCTTGGCTCTGGTTTATGGTGGTGCTGGAGATTGAACCTGGAACCTCAGAGCCTCAGGCATGAGAGTCTTTTGCAGAACCAATTATTCTGTCTCCTCAGCCCAAGACTTGTTTATTAGATGAAAATGAAAGAGAATGAGAACCAAAGCTTCATTTGGTATATTTAGTGCCAGTCGTCGATCTTGGGGTGTCACCTTTGCAAGTCTTGCCCTCTGCTACTGAGCCATGTCCCCAGTTACTGACAGAGCGCTGGTAAGGGTCAGATGGTACATTTCTGCAGAGTACATTTAAGCAAACTTTGTCTTGTTGCTGATTATTATTCTCTTTTATAAATGCAGTGATGGAGAATGAATCCAGGCTCTGACATATGTAAGATATCTGCCTTCCAGCCCAATTTTTTATTTTGCTTTTATTTGATGAGGGGGGCAAGAGAGAGGGAAAGAGCTAGATACACCAAAACACTCCTGTACTAACCATTGGGACTTCCTGCTCACTCCTCTGCTATACTGTCCATGGTGCTCCCATATTGTGTTGGGGATCTAACCCAGGGCCTGTGGAGTGGTAAGACATGCCCTCTACCCACTGAACCACTGCCGGGCCCCATGATTATTGCTATATTAGAAACATTTCAGAAATTTGGGGCTGCATAGTCCTTACCATGTGAAAGCACTTGGGTTTAAGCCCCTATCTCTACCTGCCAGGGGGAAGCTTCACAAGCAGTGAATCAGTGCTACAGATGTCTCTCTCCGTCTTTTCTCCCGTCCTCCTCCTCTCCCTCCTGCCCCCACTCCTTCTCCTTCTCTTCCTCCTCCTCCCCACCCCATCTTTTTTCTGACCAGAGCACTGCTCAGCTCTGGCTTATGGTGGTGCTGGGGGTTAAACCTAGGGCTTTTGATGCCCTCGCATGCAAATCTTTTAGCAAAACCATTATGCTGTCTCCCTAGCCCATCCCTCTCTTCTTCTCTATCTCTCCCTTCACTCTCAATTTCTCTCTGTCTCTATCAACAAAAGAAAGAAAATAGGGGTGAGGAGGATGACCGCCAGGAGCCGCAGATTCATCATGCAGGCTCCAAGCTCCAGCAGTAACCCTGGTGGCAAATTTAAAAACAACAAACATTTCAAAGCACATACACATCATGATATTTAAAGTAAATTTCCGAACTCAAAAAATTATTCTTTGATACTCTTTACCCCTACACTCTTTTATTTAATAAATTTCAAGTGTCAAATTTATGAAATTAGGTGAATGAACGAATCTACACAAAGGTTGAAGAAGCAAATATCTAGAGGCACTATATATTAATATAAAGCTGAGGGGAAGGATAAAAAGCTAAATAAGATACAATCCTCGGAATCATGATAAATAAAACATAGTTTTTGTGTTCTCCAGGCTATAGAATGACCAAGCAGCCAAAGAGCATACAAGCTGCTTTCCAAGTTTAGACAGCATTCTAGATGAGATATTGGCTCTTCTCAGGAGTGCTGAAGTCCAGTTCTGCTGATTGAGCATCTGTGCAAATGACCAGACTGTTTTTTTCAAGAACATCTTTCTGAAGGTAAGAGTTGCGAGGAGCTGAAAGGTTAGTACTGGAGCTGAGAACCTGAATTCTAGTTTCACCTCCTTCACTTGGGGTCCATCGATTGACCTTTCAGAGGGTTAGTGTCTTCACCTTTAATGAAGGTAATTCCATCTTCCTCAAAGGATTGTAGTGAGGATTAAATGAGATAGTATCTTCAGCACACTTATTAACCAGGGAATAGTGATACCCCTGTGATCTTTCTTACCCACTTAAAACTTAGCTTCTCTAGGAAAGAAACTAATAACCTGCCAACTTTGTGTTCCAAAACTTTTAGCCTGTTACTTGGTAATGTTTGCTAACTTAATGTAAAATGTGCTTCTGTTAAAAATTCAACTTGGCCACTTAGTGTGCTGCTTTGCCATGTGCATCACCCAGATTTAAACTTGACTCCCACTGTGTTGAAGGAAGCTTCAATACAGAAATCAATGGCATTCATTTACACAAACACTAAATAATGATAATAAGTCTAGAAATCACTCCCATTCACTGTAGCAGCAAAATCAATAAAATATCTAGGAATAAACCTAACCAAAGAAGTGAAAGACCTGTATATTGAAAACTATGAGTCACTATTCAAAGAAATAGAAATGATACAGAGTAGAACGATATCCCATGCTCATGGATTGGAAGAATTAACATCATCAAAATGAATATTCTACCCAGAGCCATATACAAATTTAATGCAATACCCATCAAGGTCCCACCAGTTTTCTTTAAAAGAATAGAACTAAAATTATAAACATTTGTCTAGAACCAGAAAACACCTAGAATCACCAAAACAATCTTGAGAAGAAAAAAAAGAAAAAACCTAGAAATGGAGCTATCAGAATCCCAGATCTCAAACTATATTATAAGGGCACTGTAATAAAAACTGCCTGGTACTGGAATAAAAATAGAAACACAGATCGGTGAAAGCTTCAGTGCCATGATATGTCTGTCTGTCTCCCTCTCCCCTTCTCTCCTTCTCTCCTCCCTGCCTCCCCCCCCCCCCTTGATCTGAAAAAGTCAGTCTGAAGTGGTGAAGCCCCAGAGATTAAAATAAAATGCAGCTTGGATCAGTGAAGAAAGTAATATGTAAATGTGGACTATTGGAAGAAATCAACTGCATTTCTTGTCATAAAAATATCCACTACCTTCCATTAGGTCCCCTCATCCCACCTTAATTTATTTTTAGTGAATGTGATAGACCAGAGTACTACTCAGCTATGACTTATGATGATGCCAGGGATTGAGCCTGGGATGTCTGAGCCTCAGACGTTATAGTCTGGTGCACTACTGTGTGCTATCACCCCAGTTGGTATCCTCAGTTCTGTTGTGGATGTCCACTGATTTATGCTTACTTTGTTCTGCCAGTAATTTGTGTTGTTTCCTTACACTGCACATTTAGGTGAAATCATTCTATATTTTTGTCTTTTTTACTTCTTGCTTATGTTACTTTGCATGGCTCCCCTCAAGTTTCTTACATTGCTGCAAATGGCAGAATGGTGGTTTGGTAGCTAAATAGTACTCCATTATGAGTATGCACCGTCTTTGTTTATTCAGTAATTTATCAGTTAGTACTTAGGTTGTTTCCATATCTTAGCTGTGGTAAATAATGTTGCATTTTGTGGTGCATGTAACTTTTGGATTTAATTATTTAATGTTCTTTTTAGAAAGCTCCATACTGTCTTCCATTTCCAAAACGGTTAGTACCAACTCACATTACCATCAGCAATAATAATACAAGGATTCTTTTGCTTCACGCCCTCTATAACATTTGTCACTAGTGTGTCGGGGGGAGGGGCTGGGGCCTTGCACGTGTGTGACTTCCTCACACTGTGCTGCTTTTTCATATATAGAGAGAGGGAGAGACATCACAACACCAGAGCTTCTTCAGGTGACATAACATCTCCCAGATGGTGCTAGGCTCAAACTTGGCCCCTGTAAGCTACTTCTCTGACTTCATCTCTAGCCATTCTCACAGGTATGAAGTATTATCACTGGTTTTGATTTCTTTCTCCCTAACAATGTGAGTGACCCGGCAGAGAGTAGATAGCGTAATAGTTATGCAAACAGACTCTCATGCCTGAGGCTCCAAAATCCCAGGTTCAATCCCCTGCACCCTCATAAGCCAGAGCTGAACAGTGCTCTGGTTAAAACAAACAAACAAACAAACAAACAAAAACCAATGTGAGTGACGATGAGCATCTTTCCATGTGCCTAATGGACATCTGCATATCCTCTTTGGAGATGTCTATTCAGATCTACCTATTTTTACTTTTTGTTGTTGTTGTTGTTACATGAATTCTTTATATACTATGAATATCAGCCTCTTATTAGATGTATGATGTGCGAATATCTTTCCCTATTCAATAGGAAGACTATATTATTAAGGAATCAAAAGACACTGAACTGATTGGACCTAGACTTCGCTCAACGATGACTATCATTCTATAGTATAGCCTCAATGTCAGTCACATAGCCCCTCATTATCAACAGGAAACCTACTGTAGTTGGTCTCATTTCAAAACCCGCTCTCTAGATACATATTATAAATCCAGAGCTCAATTTCTTTCCTCCCCTTCCAGCTAATTTGAAAGTCGTTAGTAATTGGCTTTTCCATTTTCTTAGTCTCAAGCCACATGTTCACACTTTTTGTTGCTTTTGTTAGATCTCTAAGCAGCCTTTTCCATGAAAGTCTCCTTAATAGAAATATTCTTCTTTAGCTTTGGAGTTACTGTGGTCCCAAGTTTCTTCATCATAGATGTTCTTTCTTAGTCTCCTTTGTTGGTCATCTACCTTGAAAAGTTGATGTTCCTGTAAGGCTGATCATTGTCATGACTTCGGAATACTTTATAGAACACTGAAGCTATGTGGCTTTGAAGATTTAGTAGAATTCCTTTGTAAAACCATCTGGGCCTGATGCTTTTTAACAAATGACCCTTTTATCTGAATTTTTAGAATTACCAGGTAGAAAACTACAGAGTAAGCTCTTGTGATTCACTTTTTTCCTTCTAGCCAAATAGCAAATGATTTTACTCATGGAATATAAAGAAACAAAGCAAAGGTGGAATTAAATACCATAATGCTTATGCAAAGAGACTCTCATGCCTGAGGCTCAGACGTCCCAGGTTCACCCCCCACCCTCCACACACACCAGAGCCGAGGAGTGCTCTGGAAAACAAAAAACTTTAAAATAACTATAAAAATAGAATTTCTTTTTTTAAAAAAGAAACAAACCAAAAGAGCAGACAAAAGCCAAACTAAAATAAGCCCTTAGATTCTGACTGCAAAACTGAGGTTATTAGAGGAGGAGTGGGGGTGGAGGGGAAAGGGTAGAAGTGATCGAATGAACTGCAGTGGAGAGTTATTGCTACTTTGGTAGGCCTGGGTGTGGTGACATAACATTTGAAGAATAATCCTGGGCCCTGGGTGGTGGCACATTTAGTTGACCATACATATCACCATGCACAAGGACCCATGTTCAAGCCCCTGGTCCATACCTGCAGGAGCTAAGTTTCACAAGCAATGAAGCAGGTCTTTCTTTGCCCCTCCCCTCTCTGTCCTATAAATATAAGAAAAATAAAATAAAAATAAAGCAAAAATAAATTCTATCAGTAAAAAAATAAAGCAAAAATAAATAAAATTTGTTTTATAAAAAAGAATAAGCCTGTATTTCTTTTTTTAAAGTTTTTAAAAAAATATTTATTTTTTCCCTTCTGTTGCCCTTGTTTTATTGTTGTAGTTATTATTGTTGTTGATGTCGTCTTTGTTGGATAGGACAGAGAAATGGAGAGAGGAGGGGAAGACAGAGAGGGGGAGAGAAAGATAGACACCTGCAGACCTGCTTCACCGCCCTTGAAGCGACTCCCCTGCAGGTGGGGAGCCGGGGGTTTGAGCCGGGATCCTTATGCCGGTCCTTGCGCTTTGTGCCACGTGCGCTTAACCCGCTGTGCTACCGCCCGACTCCCAAGCCTGTATTTCTAAAACATATGCATTGGGGGCCAGGCGGTGGCACACCTGGTTAAGCACTCACATTACAGCACACAAGGACCCAGGTTCGAGTCCCTGGTCCCCAGCTGCATTGGTGAAGCAGGGCTGCAGTATCTCTCTGTCTCTTTCCCTCTTTATCTCCCCCCTCCTTTCAATTTCTCTCTCTATCCAATAATAAAAATTATTAAAAAATATGCGTTGTAAACCAGTGTTGTCTTAATTTAAAAATAAAAGGATAAACTGGAGAGTTAATGCTCTGTAATATTTAAATTCAGACTATTTATTTGAATTACCAAATTGGATCAATTAATATTTTGGCTCTTTAACCTTGAAAATTTTTAATTAGTTCACATCTGAAATTTTATTTATAATAAAATTTTGTTAAAGACTTTTAAAATATTTATTTTCATAAGATATATACATACACATATATACAGAGAGAAAAATAAGAACAGTGTTCAAAAAAAAAAAAAAAGAACAGTGCTCAGCCCGAATATGTGAACCTGGGACTTTTGAGGCCTCATGCAGGCATGCAGCTCTGGGGTGCTATTGATGAACTATCACCTCAGCACAAAACTGTGTAATATTCTAACTTATCTGTTTCAATGAATATTTTTTGCTACTGTTTCTAATTTTATGTATGTGTACTTTTTCCTTTTAAAACTTTTAAAAGATTTATTACTGTATTTTTATTTATTTACTTATTTATTCTGGATAGAGACAGAGAGAATTTGAGAAGGGAGGGGGAGATAGAGAGGGAAAGAGACAAGAGAGACACCTGCAGGCCTGCTTCACCATTCGTAAAGCTTCCCCCCACAGCTGGGGAACAGGGGCTTCAACCTGAGTCTTTGCACACTGTAATTTGTGCGCTTAGCCAGGTGCGCCACCACCTAGCCCCAAAAGATTTATTTATTACATATGAGAGGAAGAGAGTTTCACGTGAAGTAGAGAGGAGAGAGAGGCCAGAGCACCATGCTAGTACACATAGTGTTGGGAATCAAACCAGAACTTCAAGCATGAAAGTTCAGTGCTCTACCAGTTAAACCATTTCCCAAGACACCTTCCTGTTTTTAAATCAGATTCTAGAATAGCATATCTGTCTTATTTTTTTCAAAAGTTACATAATTTTGAATCGTTCCTTCGATCTAGTATTCTGTTTTCTTCTACATCCTCTTCATGTACTTTATCTGTTTTCCTCTTTCTGTCTGCTTTCTTTGGGGGTTACTTTGTTGTTTCTTTAGGTTTTGTTTTTTACTTTTTACTTTGGACATGAATTTACATTTATTCTTTCATTTTTATTAAATAAGTTTAATGCAGTGACATTCCTTTTCAAAAACATTTATTCTTTATCCATTTATTTTGAGTGGGACAGAGAGACCAGAGCATTGCTCAGCTATATGCAGTGTCTGGGATTGAACGTGGGGTCTTAATGCTTGCAAACCATGTACTCTACCTGATTCACCTCTCCACTCACTGACGTTCCTTTGATCATGTCTTTTAATTTATTCCATGGAATCTATTGATAATGCTTTTGTTCTATTTTTCATGAGAGAGAGAATAGAGCACTTCTCAACTCTAGCTTGTGGTGGTGCTAAGAATTGAACCTGGAACTTCTGGTGTTTCATATAAGCAAGTTTCTTGTGCTGCTTCTGTGCATCTCCCCAGCCTGTTTATTGACTGTCTTTTCCTTCTTTCCTTCCTTGTTTCCTTCCTTCCTCCCTCCCTCCCTCCCTTTCTCGCTCTCTTTCTTTCCTTCTTTCTTTCTTTTTTCCCTCCAGGGTTATGGCTGGGGCTCGGTGCCTGCACTACAGATCCACTGCTCCTGGAGGCTATTTTTTCCCTTTTGTTGCCCTTGTTGTTTATTGTTGTTGTTATTGCTATCATTGTTGTTGGATAGGAGAGAAATGGAAAGAGGAGGGGGAAACAGAGAGGGGGAGAGAAAGACAGACACCTGCAGATCTGCTTCACCACTTGTGAAGCGACCCCCCTGCAGGTGGGGAGCCGGGGGCTCAAACTGGGATCCTTTCGCCTATCCCTGAGCTTTGTGCCATGTGCGCTTAACCTGCTGCGCTACCACCCTGCCCCCTTATTGTCATTATCTCTTTAGAAACTTTTTGTCTCAGTTATAGGATACCCAGGAGTTATTTAATAAGAGCTTTAATTTTTTTTTAGATAGAAAGCCCTTTGTGTTTTTTCTTTGTTAGTAAAGTATAATTCATTACATTATGATCAGAATAATTTGTAATATTTTTATCTTATGGCAATTGCTGATTTTCTTATGTGACCTATATTTTGTTGTGGTAAATAGGCACTTGAGAAGAAGGTATATTCTGTAGTTTCAGGATGTAGATTTTGATGAATATCCTTAGATTCACCCTATTGATTATTATTATTATTTTGCCTCCAGGGTTATTGCTGGGGCTCAGTGCCTGCACCATGAATCCACTGCTCCTGGAGGCTATTTTCCCCCCTTTTGGTTGCCCTTGTTGTAGCCTTGCTGTGGTTATTGTTGTTCTTGATGTCGTTTGTTGTTGGATAGGACAGAGAGAAATGGAGAGAGGAGGGGAAGGCAGAGGGTGGGAGAGAAAGACACCTGCAGGCAGACCTGCTTCACCACCTGTGAAGCGTGACTCCCCTGTAGGTGGGGAGCTGGGTACTTGAACCGGGATCCTTACGCTAGTCCTTGCGCTTCACACCACATGCACTTAACCCACTGCGCTACCGCCCGACCCCCTATTGATTATTTTTTATTGAGAGGGTAACGGTTTACCCTGTTGATTATTTTGCTCATAATATCTGTCTCCTTATTTATGGTTCACCTGATCTGTTTAATGTAACACTGAGTAGAATATTAAAGTTTCCTGTTAATGGTGTGTTTCTATGTCTCTTTGCAACCTTGGAGGTTTTCTTTCATAAAGGTGGTTGCTGTATCATATTAATATCAATATAACTGGTGCATTTTTATGTGTTCTATCTTCAATGTATGGCTTTTGGCATTAAAATGTCCTTTCTTTTTTAAAAAATATATTTATTTATTTATTATTGGATAGAGACAGAGAGAAATTGAGAGAGGGGAGAGAGAGAGAGAGGAGAGACACAGAGAGACACCTGCATCCCTGCTTCACCACTTGTAAAGCTTTCCCTTGCAGGTGGGGACCAGGGACTTGAACCTGGGTCCTTGAGCACTATAATGTAAGCACTTAACCAGGTGCGCCACCACCTGGCCCCTAAAATGCCCTTTTTTATGATAAATGCTTTGGGACTTAAATCCTCCTTTGCCTAAGTACCTGCTCTTTTTGTTTTCATTTGCCTTGTATACTTTGATAACATTTTTTTAAATAATTTATTTCTTTATTGGGGAATTAATGTTTTACATTCAACAGTAAATACAGTAGTTTGTACATGCATAACATTCCCCAGATTCCCATTTAACAATACAACCCCCACAATGTTTTTGAAAAGGAATGTCACTGCATTAAACTTATTTAATAAAAATGAAAGAATAAATGTAAATTCATGTCCAAAGTAAAAAGTAAAAAACAAAACCTAAAGAAACAACAAAGTAACCCCCAAAGAAAGCAGACAGAAAGAGGAAAACAGATAAAGTACATGAAGAGGATGTAGAAGAAAACAGAATACTAGATCGAAGGAACAATTCAAAATTCTATTCTCTCTGCCCTCTACTGCTTTCTGGAGTTCATCTGTTTTGTTGCCCTGCTCTGATACTGTTTTAGCTTGTTCAGCTAGTTGCCTTCTTAGCTCAGAGATTTCAGCTTTCAGCTCTCTAATAACCATGAGATAATTAGAATTTTCTTCCATATTCTCATTTGTTGTTCCTGCATTTCTGATTACAATTTTTTCAAATTCTTTACTCACTCCTGTTATTATTTCCTTAGCTAATGTTTGGATGTTGAACTCGTTGTTTTGTGCTTCACCCTCTGGAGGACTTTTAGCTGGACTCTTGTCCTGGTTCGAGTCTCCAATATTTTTTCTTGTTGTTTTAACCATTTTATATATTATGTTATGAGTTCCCTTTATCAGTACTTTTCAAATTATTGATCACTATTGCCTGGATTGACTTGTGTCTAAGTAATTTAATTAAAGGGTTTACCGTGGTGGAAGTTAACAGTTTTTTCAATCCCTGAGTTGGAGCTCAGTGGTGTAAAAGCCTCTTTTTTTTTCTTCCCTGTCGGCTATGGGAGCCTGAGGGCTTTTAAACTATCAATAGGCTTCTTAGCTTAATCACTGACTCCTGACCAAGTGATAAAGCAGGGTGTGGCAGAGATAATCCAGTGGTTATGCAAAGAGACTTTCACAGCCCCTCAGCTATGCCACAGAGGTATAGGTCTTCTCCTGAGTTTCCCAGTTAGATCTCTGTACCCTGGTGTCCCTCCCTGTCGCTGCTCCAGATTCTGAGGGTAGTAGCAATGGAGACTCAGAGTTGCACTTGGTGAGTCTCTGGGGAGTCCTTTCCTCCCTTCAGCTGTCCCCTTGTTGTGGAGCAGACTGGAGGTGGTGTCTCCACTGATAAACTGTTGAACCGTTAGCAGTCACCTAATCTCTCCTTAGGCCCCTCTCTCCTCTCTGTCACCAGCCACGCGTGTTTGTACTCACGGGTGATTTACTGGGTTCCTGTGGTCACTCTAGTCCTGTCTTGTTTCGGTCCGGGTGGTCTCCTTTGGTATTCCTAGTTGATCCGGGAGAGGAGAGGAGAGGAGGGGAGGGGAGGGGAGGGGAGGGGAGGGGAGGGGAGGGGAGGGGAGGGGAGGGGAGGGGAGGGGAGGGGAGGGGAGGGGAGGGGAGAGGAAGCTATCTGCTGCTCGTAGCTCCGCCTCCGATAACATTTTTTTTTTCTCCAGGGTCATCTTTGGGGCTCGGTGCCTGCACTATGAATCCACAGCTCCTGGAGGCTATTTTTCTGGTTTTGTTGCCCTTGCTGTTTATTGTCGTCATCCTTGTTATTGCTGTCGTTGTTGTTGGATAGGACAGAGAGAAATGAAGAGAGGAGGGGAAAGACAGAGTGGGAGAGAAAGATAAGACACCTGCAGACCTGCTTCACCACTTGTGAAGCTATTCCCCTGCAGGTGGGGAGCCAGGGCCTTGAACCGGGATCCTTGCCCAGGTCCTTGTGCTTTGTGCCATGTGCACTTAAACTGCTAAGCTACCACCTGGCCCCCAGCATTTTTTGTTTTTGTTTTTGTTTCCAGGGTTGTTGCTGGGGCTCAGTGCCTGTACCATGAATCCACTGTTTCTGGAGGCCATTTCCCCCCCTTTTTGTTGCCCTTGTTATTGTAGCCTTGTTGTGGTTATTATTGTTGTTGATGTCTTTCGTTGTTGGATAGGACAGAGAGAAATGGAAAGAGGAGGGGAAGACAGAGAGGGAGGGAGAAAGATAAACACCTACAGACCCGTTTTACCGCCTGTGAAGCGACTCCCCTGCAAGTGGGGAGTCCGGGGGCTCGAACTGGGGTCCTTACACCTGTCCTCGCGCTTTGCACCATATGTGCTTAACCTGTTGCGCTACCACCAGACCCCTGGCATTTTTTTTAAAGGATTTATTTATTAATGACAGAGAAGAAAGAGAGAGAACCACAGCATCACTCTGGAATATGCAGTGCTGGGGATTAAACACATTCTTGCTGGTCCAGTGCTTTTAGTCACTGTGCTACCTCCTGGACTGCCTAGACTTTAGCCTTTCAGAATCATTTTGTTTTACATTTGCCTTTTGTAAAATTTCTTTGTCTTGTAAGTCAGACTGGATCTTTACTACGTGAGTAAGCTCCATTCACTTTTGCTGTGAAGACAGATATGTTTGGTTTTGACTCTATTGTGTAGTATTTTGTCATTTTATGTTTTGTTGTACACATTGTGTGTTTTGTGATGAGATGTGTCTTTTGCTCCTTTTTTTAAAATATGGAGATAAAACTCAGGACCTCCCATATGCAAGGGAGGAACTTAGTGACTGAGCCATCGCCCCTGACCTATTTTTTCCCTTTTTCATTTAAAAAAACTTGGAGGAGGGTGTATTTAGGAGGGTTTTTATATTTTGCTCTAATGATTAATCTTGGTGCATATACTTTTCTTAAGACCCTTCCTCCCTTCTTTATTTAACCTTTTGTATGAAAGAAAATTACACTGTATCCATGAAATCAAAGTAGAGGAATGATAGGTATCAGTGGGGTTCTATATCTACTTCCAGTTCTCCTAGCTGAGAACTGGTGATAACACCAAGCTACTGTGGCCAAGAGAATAATCCGTGCTCTACTCTCCTGAGGTCTGCCTCCATCTGATCTGCGCTTTGCCTTCTTGTTCTGTGGGCTCTATCTTGCTGCAGTTCTGTCCTGGGAGCATGACTCATGTACTGCAGAGGTTTTCCTGAGGAGTTGTATTTGCAAATGCTGAGTTCACATTTAGCGTGGAATCTCTGCCACTTCCTTTGATAGAAGCTTTATTGAGATATGATTAATATGCCATTCTGTTCTCCCATTTAAAAGTGTACAATTCAAAGCTTTTAGCGTACTCATAGATTTGTGAACCTTCACTGCAGTCTGATTTCAGAACAGTCATCATCCCTGCAAGAACCCCAGGCCCATTTCCCTCAGTTTCTCTCTGACCCCAGCGACCACTAATCTACATTCTGTTTTATTATGGGTTTTCCTATTATTCTGGACATTTCATATAAATGTGATCCTACAACCTGTGGTCTTTTGTGACTAGCTTCTTTAGTATAATTTTTCAAGTTTCATCTCAGTTTAACTGTTTATCAGTTAAACCTCCCTCATTACTTTATGTGGCTGGCTAATATTCTGGATAGGGACAGCCAGAAATTGAGAAGGGGGGAGAAAGAGACAGAGAAAGAGATGCCTGCAGCACTGCTTCACCACTTGTGAAGCTTTCCTCCTTCAAATGGAGACCAGGGGCTTGAACACATGTCCTTGCGCATTGTAACATGAGCGCTTAATCAGGTACGCCACCGCCCAGCCCCCCTATGTTTAATTTTCTAAGAAACTGGCAGGCTAGGGGCTAGGAAGTATCAGTGCTTATGCAACAGACTTTTATGCCTGAGGTTCCGAGGTCCCAGGTTCATTCCATTCCCTAGCACCACTATCAGCCAGAGTTGACTAGTGTTCTTCTGGGGAGAGGAAGAGAGGAAGGGAGGCAGGGAGGGAGAGGTGGGCCAAACTGTTTCCAAAGCAACTGCACCATTTTAATCCCTGTCAACAATGTATATGAGTTCTGCTGTTTCTATATGTTTCAGTGCTTATTATTATCAGTCTTTGATTATAGTCCTCCTACTTGATCTAAAGTGATATTTCATTGTGATTTTGATTTGCTTTCCCTAGTGCATGGTGATGTGGAACATCTTTTCATATGCTTGTTGGCGTGTGTGTGTGTGTGTGTGTGTGTGTGTGTGTATGGTTGTTGTTGCTATTATTATTGTTACCAGAGCTCTGCTCAGCTCTAGCTTATGGTAGTGTGGAGGACTGAAGCTGGGAGCTCAGAGCCTCAGATATGAAAGTCTTTTGTGGAACCATTATGCTGTCTTCCCAGCCCCATTTGTGTATCTTCTTTGTAGAAATGTGTGCTCGGTTCCTTTGCCCACTTTTTAATTGCATCATTTGTCTTTATTATTAATTAGTAAGAGTGTCCTTAAGAAAATATTTATTTGGGCCAGCAAGATAGCTCTTCTAGGAGAAAGCCTGCTTTGCCATGTGTGTGCCCCAGGTTTGAGTCTGGCCCCTCCAGCACTGGGGAAGTGTTCTAGTATCTTTCCCTCTCACTGTATTTCTCTCTGTCTCTCTTTGTCTCTCTCTCTCTCTCTGAAAAGGTTAATCTGAGGTGGTAAAGCTCCATGATGATGATGGCAACAGCAAAATAATTATTTAACTAATGAAGGAAAGGGAGTAACAGAGAAACCAGTTAGAGCACTGCGCCAGCATATGTGATGCCAGATATTGGACCCCACAAATGCGAGATCTACGCTGTACTTGCTGAGTCACCTCTCTGGCCACCTGAGAATGTCTTATATGTTCTAAATACACCCCCCTTACTGGGGGTTGAGGGCAGTGGATAACAGAGTCTCACGGGAGGTTATGCTCAAACCATCCTGAATGAAGAAGTGTTTGTCAGCATACAGAGGACATCCATATGGCAGCAGCAGTCTAGCCTGCACAGGGGAAAGCGGGTAGTGTGTTGTGGGGAACTAGCAGAGTATGTGGAGGAAAAGATAGTAAGACTAAGAGAAAAATAAGAAGCAAGTAGATGCAAGGATTTTAAATTTGGTGAGCATCTTGTATTGATTGCCAGGCATTGGGCTATAACTAGCTGGGTTTGCTCCTATTGTAAATAAAATAGATATAAATACCTTTTAAGTTATTTTCACAGACTGAGTTTAAATTAAAATGGTTAGAATGGGGTCAGCATGATAGCATACAGAATGGTAGTGCACAGGTCTTATCCTCAGAAGATCCCAGGTTCAGTTCTTGGTACTACTAATAAAGCTCTGGCCAAATGAAACAAAATACAAGGAAGCATTGCACCAAAGCAGAGGACACTGGGGGAAAGAGGGGAAAGGAAGGGGCTGGAGAGGGTGTTAGGATTTCATGTCCAGCCCCCACTGCACTGCAGAAAGCTTTCCTGCTGTGGCATATCTCTCTCTCTCTCTCTCTCTCTCGCTCCAGAAGTTATCCTAGAATGGTGAAGCCTCTGTGATAACCAAAAGAAAAAAGTTTTATGTATATTTATTTAGTACAAGATAAGCAATTGAGCACTATAATTAGACTTTGTAATTTTTAGTATTCAGCGATTTTTTGAGAACTAATGTTGATTTAGAAAAAAACAGTTGCACTTTTTAAAAATCTTTTTTATTATTTATTTTCCCTTTTGTTGCCCTTGCTGTAGTTATTATTATTGTTGTCGTTGATGTCGCCATTGTTGGATAGGACAGAGAGAAATGGAGAGAGGAGGGGAAGACAGAGAGGGAGAAAGAAAAACAGATACCTGCAGACCTGCCTCACCGCCTGTGAAGCAACTCCCCTGCAAGTGGGGAGCCTGGGTTCGAACTGGGATCCTTACACCAGTCCTAGTGCTTCATGTCACATGCACTTAACCCTCTGCGCTACTGCCCGACCCCCTCAAGTACTTTTTTTTTTAATTTTTAAAATGCCACTGAAACTCTTTCAGATGAAAATTCAGCAGTACAAAGCTTTTATAACTGTAGAATTAAAACAAAGTAATTATCTTTTGATAACCCTTCCATCAGATGTCAGTTACAAGAAAAGAAATGTCAAGGAGGAAAAGGGCAATTTTTTATTTTTTGAAATAAGTTTTAATATCATACATATTCTATTATATACAAATGATTCCTAATCATTACATGAAACACTGTTCCCAACAACAATTTTTTCATTTTTTAATTAGTGATTTAATAAATTATGGGTACCAGTATAATCACCAATAATTTTTAAATTTAATTTATTTATTTCCTTTTGTTGCCCTTGTTTTTTTATTGTTGTAGTTATTATTGTTGTTGTTATTGATGTCATTTTTGTTGGATAGGACAGAGAGAAATGGAGAGAGGAGGGGAAGACAGAGAGGGGGAGAGAAAGATAGCCACCTGCAGACCTCCTTCACCGCTTGTGAAGCGACCACCCTACAGGTGGAGAGCCAGGGGCTCGAACTGGGATCGTTACGCCTGTCCTTGCGGTTTTCGCCACATGCGCTTAACCCACTGCGCTACCGCCCGACTCCCACTAATAATTATTTTAAATGATATCATCAAGTATTTCATAACATCTGTAATGTGATTATCTGTAGTGTTTATGTACATGGTGAAAGATAGGAAGGTAGTAATAATTATGTTCTGATACAGGAATTCTGGGCAATTTTCTCTTTACATGGATCAGTTAATGATTTACATGGACCTTCTTTTTTAATATGCAGCATTTCTTCTGCCCCAGCCTGGGGGTTGAGAGTAGACCTTTACCTTCAGCCTCTACCCCCACCTCTGGGACCTTTGAGCTACAGTATTTTTGATCTTCTAACCTATTTTCATTTAGTTCTTGAGCTAAGAGTAGCTGTTACATTTTAAAGGGTTGTTTAGAAAACTATTGCAGTGTGTGTGGACCGGGGATTGTTCAGTGGCTTTACATAAAAGTTTTCATACCTGAGACTCAATCCCAAATGTAATCCCTGGTACCACCACAGATTAGAAGTAAGCAGTGCTCTGGCAAAATAAATAAATTACAATGTAGCAGAAATCTTACATGGTCAACAAAAATCTTATATAATTTTAACTATCTGACTCTATAGATGAGGTGTGGTGACCCCTTATTTAGTTAATTTTATTTTCACAACTTTCAAGTATGTATCTCCTATGACCATCCTTATTTTGCAGGTGAGGAAACAGACACAGATATCTTAAGTAACTTTTTGTTGGTAGTATTCACTGCGTTTAAAACAGCCTACAGGCTCTTTGTACAAATTTGCTAATCCTGTGTTTCTTTGCAGTTTACAAGTGGCTAGTGGTTCACGTGTCAAGATGGCACGTTCACACTCTCGGTCTCCCAGGTGGAAACACAGGTGAGCAGTTCTTAGTTCTTGATTTAGCAAAATCTGCTTGGGCTTAAGATAGTCTTTGGCTTTCAAATGTACTGGTATTGTTTAAAAGTTCATCTTTTTGGAAAAGATCCCTGCCCCACTAGGGAAAGAGAGAGACATGCTAGGAGTATGGATTGACCTGCCAGTGCCTGTGTTCAGCGGGGAAGCCAGACCTTCCACCTTCTGCACCCTATAATGATGCTGGGTCCATACTCCCTCTCCCTGAGGGTTAAAGAATAGGAAAGCTGGGATAAGCTCACGTGGTGCAAAGCGCAAGGACCGGCGTAAGGATCCCCGTTCGAGGCCCCCGGCTCCCCACCTGCAGGGGAGTTGCTTCATAGGCGGTGAAGCAGGGCTGCAAGTATCTGTCTTTCTCTCCCCCCTCTGTCTTCCCCTCCTCTCTCCATTTCTCTCTGTCCTATTCAACAACAACATCAATAACAACAACAATAATAACTACAACAATAAAACAAGGGCAACAAAAGGGAATAAATAAATAAATATTTTTAAAAAGATGAATAGGAAAGCTATCAAGGGAGGGGAGTGGATGCAGAGTTCTGGTGGTGGGAATTGTGTGGAATTGTACCCCTCTTATCCTATAGTCTTGTCAATATTTCCATTTTATAAATAAAAATAGAAAAAATCATCTTTTATCATCTCATGAGACTTGATTATTATATTATGCCTCCAGGGTTATCTCTGGGGCTTGGTGCTGGCACTGTGAATCCGCCACTCCTGGCAGCTATTTTTTTCCAGTTTATTTGATAGGACAGAGAGAAATTGAGAGGGGAGGTGAAATAGGGAGAGAGAAATACAGACATCTGAAGATCTACTTCACCACTTGTGAAGTGTCACCGCTGCAGGTGGGGAGTGGGGTGTCGAGCATAGTGCTATGTGTGCCTAAGTGGGTATACCACCACCTGGCCCCAAGACTTGGTTATTCATATTAGATATTTTGTAGTGATAGAGGTTGTATTTCTAGGCTCTGGGAGATGAAAGTTTTATTTAATTTATTGGAAGCTCATAGATCTACTTATTTAAGGGAAAAAAACAGACAGTATTCCCATTTAAAGAGTATGTAACAAAGTGGATGGTTAAAAAATGTTTTTAACCTTTATTATTGGATAGAGACAGCTAGAAATTGTGAGAGAAGGTGGAGATAGAATGGAAGGAAGACACCTGCAGTTTTGCTTCACCATTCGCAAAGCTTTCCCCCTGCAGCTAAGGGCTGGAGGCTTGAACTTAGGTCCTTGCTCATTGTAACATGTGCACTCACCAGGTGCACCACCACCCAGCCCCAAGCAGTTATTATTATTATTATTGCTTTAGATAAGAGACAGGTGAGGGATGGGAGGAGAAGAAAAATCACAGTGACAAAACTTCCTTCAGTGTGATGAGGGCCAGGCTCCAACTTGGGTCACATATGTGGCAAAGCTGGAAAGGAAGGCACTGAGGTTCTCTTTCTTCCTTCCTTCCTTCCTCCCTCTCTCCCTCCCTCCCTCCCTCCCTCCCTCCCTTTCTTTCTTTCTTCCTTTTTTTCTTTCTCTCTTTTTTTCTCTCTTCCTTTCTTTCTTTCTCTCTTTTTTTTGCCTCCAGGTTTATCATTGGGGCTCAGTGCCTGCACTACAAATCTATTGCTCCTGGAGGCCATTTTTGCCATTTTGTTGCCCTTACTGTTATTGTTGTTGTTGGACAGGACAAAGAGAAATCAAGAGAGGAGGGGAAGATACAGAGGGAGAGAGAAAGATTAACACCTGCAGACCTGCTTCACTGCTTGTGAAGTGACCTCCCTGCAGGTGGGGAGCCAGGGGCTCAAACCAGGATCCATATGCCAGTCCTTGAACTTCACACCATGTGCACTTATCCCACTGCACTACTGCTCAACCCCCAGGGTTGTTTTCTTTCACTCTTTTATGATAGACCTTGTTGATGGTCTAAATTCTGGGAGGCAAGTAGAATTAACCCACAGTGGGGGTTGGGCAGTAGTGCAGCGGGATAAGTGCACGTGGTGCGAAGTGTAAGGACCGGCATAAGGATCCCAGTTCGAGCCCCTGGCTCCCCACCTGCAGGGCAGTCGCTTCACAGGTGGTGAGGTGGTTCTGCAGTTGTCTATCTTTCTCTCCCCCTCTCTATCTTCCCCTTCTCTCTCCATTTCTCTCTGTTCTATCCAACAACGACAACATCAACAACAACAATAACCACAACAAGGCTACAACAACAAGGGCAACAGAAGGGGGGAAATGGCCTCCAGGAGCAGTGGATTCATGGTGCAGGCACTGAGCCCCAGCAATAACCCTGGAGGCAAAAAAAAATTTAACCCACAATAACAAGAAATGCAATGGCCTCTACAAAGGAAAGG
Organism: Erinaceus europaeus; assembly: GCF_950295315.1. NCBI lineage: Eukaryota > Metazoa > Chordata > Mammalia > Eulipotyphla > Erinaceidae > Erinaceus > Erinaceus europaeus. Next base: position 117,520,147 of record NC_080185.1, read on the forward strand.
GAGAATCATCTTTGAGAATATTCTATTTTTCACGTCAAGGTGGTTGGAACTCTTCAGTGAGTATTTTTCTCATAGTTAATATGTTTGAAGAAATTGGGAGTTAGAAAATGTAGGAAGTTTCATCTTTCTTCATGGTAGGGTTATAGAATTTTTTTATTTTTCTCTTTTTGAATAGCTACTCTCTTTTTTATTACTTTTATTTATTTATTGGATAGAGACAGGCAGAAATTGAGAGGGAAGGGAGTGATACAGAGGGAGAGACAGAGAGACACCTGCAACACTGCTTCACCACTTGTAAAGCTTTCCCCCTGCAGGTGGGGGCCCGGGGCTTGAACGTGGGTCCTTGCGCACTGTAACATGTGCGCCCAACTAGGTGTGCCACCACCTGCCCCTGGGTTATAGAGTTTTGAATTTTTCCACTGTAGTTCAACTCTCACTTTTCTATTAATAGATTTAGTAACATATATAATCAGACAGGGAAGGTAGGAAGATAGCTCAGTTGAGAGCATGGACTTGCATGCCTGGTACTAACAGTTTGATCCTTGGCATTACATGTATTGGAGTGGTGCTCTGACTTCTGTGTCATGTGAAAATCTTGCTCTATTTCATATGTCTAGTCTGACTGATACAAGCCAGTGAGTATGTATTGCCTATGTACTCTGGGCTGCTTTGGAACTGCAAAGGCAGATATGACATTTTATGGGCCTCAACAAACACTTAAACTAACTGGGGAGATTGGCACTTTACCCCACTCTGTATGATACAATAGAAAAAGCCGTGTTACTGATTGGGCCAGAGTATTCCAGATCCACAGTGAAGAAATAATTCTGCTTTTGTGGAGGGGGAAAAGGTATACTAAGAACGCTTTCAAAAGAGATGAGAACTTATGTTTCTTTGTTTTTTAATGATGGGTAAGATTCTAGTTAAGAGGCACAATAGGAACAAAGATGGAGAACTGGAAAGTAAGTAGATTCAAGGACTTAAAAAGAACCATAATTACTATAGCAACTAAAACAATAAAATATCTAGGAGTAAACCTAACCAAAGAAGTAAAAGACTTGTATACTGAAAATTTTGAGTGACTACTCAAGGAAATTGAAAAAGACACAAAGAAGTAGAAAGATATTCCATGTTCATGGGTTGGTAGAATTAACATCATCAAAATGAATATACTACCCAGAGCCATCTACAAATTTAATGCTATCCCCATCAAGATCCCAAGCACATTTTTAGGAGAATAGAACAAATGCTACAAATGTTTATCTGGAACCAGAAAAGACCTAGAATTGCTAAAACAGTCTTGAGAAAAAAGAACAGAACCGGAGGCATCACACTCCCAGATCTCAAAGTGTATTATAGGGCCATTGTCATCAAAACTGCTTGGTACTGGAACATGAATAGACACACTGACCAGTGGAATAGAATTGAGAGCCCAGAAGTGAGCCCCCACGCCTATGGACATCTAATCTTTGACAAAGGGGCTCAGACTATTAAATGGGGAAAGCAGAGTCTCTTCAACAAATGGTGTTGGAAACAATGGGTTGAAACATGCAGAAGAATGAAACTGAACCACTGTATTTCACCAAATACAAAAGTAAATTCCAAGTGGATCAAGGACTTGGATGTTAGACCACAAACTATCAGGTACCTAGAAGAAAATATTGGCAGAACTCTTTGCCGCATACATTTTAAAGGCATCTTCAATGAAACGAATCCTATTACAGAGAAGACTAAGGCAAGTATAAACCTATGGGACTACATCAAATTAAAAAGCTGCTTCACAGCAAAAGAAACCACTACCCAGATTCGACTTCCGGAGGCGGAGCTACGAGCAGCAGATCTCTTTCTCTCCTCTCCTCTCCTCTCCTCTCCCGGATCAACTAGGAATACCAAAGGAGACCACCCGGACCGAAACAAGACAGGACTAGAATGACCACAGAAACCCAGTAAATCACCCGTGAGTACAAACACGCGTGGCTGGTGACAGAGAGGAGAGAGGGGCCTAAGGAGAGATTAAGTGACTGCTAACAGTTCGACAGTTTGTCAGTGGAGACACCACCTTCAGTCTGCTCCACCAACAAGGGGACAGCTGAAGGGAGGAAAGGACTCCCCAGAGACTCACCAAGTGCAACTCTGAGTCTCCATTGCTACTACCCTCAGAATCTGGAGCAGCAACAGGGAGGGACACCAGGGTACAGAGATCTAACCGGGAAACTCAGAAGACCTATACCTCGGTGGCATAGCTGAGGGGCTGTGAAAGTCTCTTTGCATAACCACTGGATTATCTCTGCCACACCCTGCTTTATCTCTTGGTCAGGAGTCAGTGATTAAGCTAAGAAGCCTATTGATAGTTTAAAAGCCCTCAGGCTACCATAGCCTACAGGGGGGAAAAAAAGGCTTTTACACCACTGAACTCCAACTCAGGGATTGAAAAAACTGTTAACTTATATAAAATGGTTAAAACAACAAGAAAAAATATTGGAGACTCGAACCAGGACAAGAGTCCAGCTAAAAGTCCTCCAGAGGGCGAAGCACAAAACAACGAGTTCAACATCCAAACATTAGCTAAGGAAATAATAACAGGAGTGAGTAAAGAATTTGAAAAAATTGTAATCAGAAATGCAGGAACAACAAATGAGAATATGGAAGAAAATTCTAATTATCTCATGGTTATTAGAGAGCTGAAAGCTGAAATTGCTGAGCTAAAAAGGCAACTAGCTGAACAAGCTAAAACAGTATCACAGCAGGGCAACAAAATAGATGAACTCCAGAAAGCAGTAGAGGGCAGAGAGAATAGAATCAATGAGGCTGAAGACAGAATTAGCAAGATTGAGGATGAATTAGAGACAACTAAAGAAGAAGTAAGAGATCTCAAAAAGAGATTAAGAGATGCTGAAAACAACAACAGAGTCCTATGGGATGACTTCAAAAGAAACAATATACGCATTATTGGCTTACCAGAGGAAGAAAGAGAAGGGGAGGAAGAAAGCGTTCTCCAGGCCATAATAGCTGAAAATTTCTCTAGTCTAGACAACACCAAAGACATAAAGATTCAAGAAGCCCAGAGGGTCCCAAACAGAATTAACCCAGACCTAAAGACACCAAGACATGTCATACTTAGATTGGAAAGGAATAAGGATAAAGAAAGGATCCTCAAGGCTGCAAGAGAAAAACAAAGAGTCACCTACAAAGGAAAACCCATAAGATTAGCAGCAGACTTCTCCATACAAACACTACAGGCCAGAAGAGAATGGCAAGATATCTATCGAGTGCTCAATGAGAAAGGCTTTCAGCCAAGAATACTATATCCTGCTAGATTGTCATTCAGACTAGATGGAAGCATCAAAACCTTCTCAGACAAGCAACAGTTGAAGGAAGCAACCATCACCAAGCCTGCCCTGAAAGAAGTTCTGAAAGGTCTTCTATAAACAGTCAGACCACCACAAATAAGACATATATCAAAACACTCTAAAACTCTACAAGAATGGCGTTAAAATATCTTCAATCTTTGATATCAATAAATGTGAATGGCCTGAATTCACCTATTAAAAGACAAGAGTAGGAAGATGGATCAGAAAACACAACCCAACAATATGTTGTCTACAGGAAACTCACCTAACGCAACAAGACAAACACAGACTTAAAGTGAAAGGATGGAAAACTATCATTCAAGCCAATGGCCCACAAAAAAGGGCAGGAACAGCTATTCTCATATCTGACATGATAGACTTTAAAATAGATAAGATTAAAAAAGATAGGAATGGACACTACTTAATGCTCAGAGGATCAGTCAATCAAGAGGACTTAACAATTATTAATATCTATGCACCCAATGAGAAGCCATCTAAATACATCAAACTTCTACTGAAAGAGCTACAGCAATATATTAACAGTAACACAATCATAGTAGGGGACTTCAACACCCCACTATCTCAACTTGACAGATCATCCAGGAAGAAAATCAGTAAAGACATAAGGGAGCTAAATGAAGAGATAGATAAACTAGAACTATTGGACATTTTCAGAGTCATTCATCCCAAGAAACTGGAATACACATTTTACTCAAATCCACATGGATCATTCTCAAGGATAGACCATATGTTAGGCCACAAAGACAGCATCAGCCTATTCAAGAGCACTGAAATCATCCCAAGCATCTTCTCAGACCACAGTGGAATTAAACTAACACTTAACAATCAACAAAAGATTAGTAACAGTGCCAAAATGTGGAAGCTCAACAGTACACTTCTTAACAACTTCTGGGTCAAAGAGGAAATCAAGGAAGAAATCAAAATGTTTCGAGAGTTCAATGAAAATGAAGACACAAGCTATCAAAATATTTGGGACACAGCTAAAGCAGTCCTAAGAGGGAAGTTCATAGCTATACAAGCACACATTAGGAAACAAGAAAAGGCACAAATAAACAGCCTGATTGCACATCTTAAAGACCTAGAAGAAGAACAACAAAGGAACCCTAAAGCAACCAGAAGGACAGAAATTACTAAAGTTAGGGCAGAAATAAATAACATTGAGAATAGGAAAACCATACAAAAGATCAATGAAAGTAAATGTTGGTTCTTCGAAAGAGTAAACAAAATCGACAAACCTTTAGCCAGACTCACAAAACAAAAAAGGGAGAAGACCCAAATAAATCGGATAGTTAATGAAAGAGGAGATATCACAACAGACACTGCAGAAATTCAACATATCATGCGAGGCTTCTATGAACAACTATATGCCACCAAGTTAGAGAACCTGGAAGAAATGAATGATTTCCTAGATACCTACCAACTTCCAAAACTAAGTAAAGAGGAAGTGGATAACATGAACAGGCCCATCACAGCTAATGAAATTGAAACAGTTATCAAAAATCTTCCCAAAAATAAAAGTCCTGGACCAGATGGTTTTACAAATGAATTCTACAAAACTTTCAAAGAAGAACTAATACCTCTACTTTTAAAAGTCTTCCAGAAGATTGAAGACACTGGAATACTCCCTGCCAGCTTCTATGAAGCCAACATCACCCTGATACCAAAAGCAGACAGGGACACAACCAAAAAAGAAAACTACAGACCAATATCTCTGATGAACATAGATGCGAAAATATTGAACAAAATTCTAGCCAACCGGATACAGCAGTATATCAAAAAGATTGTTCATCATGACCAAGTGGGGTTTATCCCAGGCATGCAAGGTTGGTTTAATATACGTAAGTCAATCAATGTGATCCACCACATCAGCAAAAGCAAGACCAAAAACCACATGGTCATATCAATAGATGCAGAGAAAGCCTTTGACAAAATACAACATCCCTTTATGATCAAAACACTACAAAGAATAGGAATAGATGGAAAATTCCTGAAGATAGTGGAGTCTATATATAGCAAACCTACAGCCAACATTATACTCAATGGTGAAAAACTGGAAGCATTTCCCCTCAGATCAGGTACTAGACAGGGCTGCCCACTATCACCATTACTATTCAACATAGTGTTGGAAGTTCTTGCCATAGCAATCAGGCAGGAGCAAGGAATTAAAGGAATACAGATTGGAAGAGAAGAAGTCAAACTCTCCTTATTTGCAGATGACATGATAGTATACATGGAAAAACCTAAGGAATCTAACAAGAAGCTTTTGGAAATCATCAGGCAATACAGTAATGTGTCAGGCTATAAAATTAACATTCAAAAGTCAGTGGCATTCCTCTATGCAAACACTAAGTTAGAAGAAATTGAAATCCAGAAATCAGTTCCTTTTTCTACAGCAACAAAAAAAATAAAATATCTAGGAATAAACCTAACCAAAGAAGTGAAAGACTTGTATACTGAAAATTATGAGTCACTACTCAAAGAAATTGAAAAAGACACAAAGAAGTGGAAAGATATTCCATGCTCATGGGTTGGAAGAATTCACATCATCAAAATGAATATATTACCCAGAGCCATCTACAAATTTAATGCTATCCCCATCAAGATCCCAAGCACATTTTTTAGGAGAACAGAACAAATGCTACAAATGTTTATCTGGAACCAGAAAAGACCTAGAATTGCCAAAACAGTCTTGAAAAAAAAGAACAGAACCGGAGGCATCACACTGCCAGATCTCAAACTATATTATAGGGCCATTGTCATCAAAACTGCTTGGTACTGGAACATGAACTGACACACTGACCAGTGGAATAGAATTGAGAGCCCAGAAATGAGGCCCCACACGTATGGACATCTAATCTTTGACAAAGGGGCCCAGACTATTACATGGGGAAAGCAGAGTCTCTTCAACAAATGGTGTTGGAAACAATGGGTTGAAACATGCAGAAGAATGAAGCTGAATCACTGTATTTCACCAAATACAAAAGTAAATTCCAAGTGGATCAAGGACTTGGATGTTAGACCAGAAACTATCAGATACTTAGAGGAAAATATTGGCAGAACTTTTTTCCGCATAAATTTTAAAGACATTTTCAATGAAATGAATCCAATTACAAGGAAGACTAAGGCAAGTATAAACCTATGGGACTACATCAAATTAAAAAGCTTCTTCACAGCAAAAGAAACCACTACCCAAATCAAGAGACCCCTCACAGAATGGGAGAAGATCTTTACATGCCATACATCAGATAAGAGTTTAATAACCAACATATATAAAGAGCTTACCAGACTCAACAACAAGACAACAAATAACCCCATCCAAAAATGGGGGGAGGACTTGGACAGATTATTTACCACAGAAGAGATCCAAAAGGCCGAGAAACACATGAAAAAATGCTCCAAGTGATGTCAGAGAAATGCAAATCAAGACAACAATGAGATATCACTTCACTCCTGTGAGAATGTCATACATCAGAAAAGGTAACAGCAGCAAATGCTGGAGAGGGTGTAGGGTCAAAGGAACCCTCCTGCACTGCTGGTGGGAATGTCAATTGGTCCAACCTCTGTGGAGAACAGTCTGGAGAACTCTCAGAAGGCTAGAAATGGACCTACCCTATGACCCTGCAATTCCCCTCCTGGGGATATATCCTAAGGAACCCAACACATCCATCCAAAAAGATCTGTGTACACATATGTTCTTGGCAGCACAATTTGTAATAGCCAAAACCTGGAAGCAACCCAGGTGTCCAACAACAGATGAGTGGCTGAGCAAGTTGTGGTATATATACACAATGGAATACTACTCAGCTGTGAAAAATGGTGACTTCACCGTTTTCAGCCGATCTTGGATGGACCTTGAAAAAATCATGTTGAGTGAAATAAGTCAGAAACAGAAGGATGAAGATGGGATGATCTCACTCTCAGGCCGAAGTTGAAAAACAAGATTAGAAAAGAAAACACAAGTCGAACCTGAAATGGAATTGGAGTATTACACCAAAGTAAAAGACTCTGGGGTGGGTGGGTGGGTGGGGAGAATACAGGTCCATGAAAAATGATGAATGAAATAGTGGGGGTTGTATTGCTAAATGGGAATCTGGGGAATGTTATGCATGTAAAAAAAAAAAAAAAAAGAAGTAGAAACGCAAAGCAGAAATTGACTGAGTTTGGAGTATGGCACCAAAGTAAGAAAGCAGAAGTATACTAGAGTTTGCAGTGAGTACCTCCCTAATACTTCCTCTCCACTTTTCCAAGCTTTGGGTCCATGATTGCTCAACAATTTGTTTGGCTTTGTATGTTAACTCTCTTTTCAGTCACCAGGTTCCAGGTGTCATCAGGATGCCGGCCAGACTTCCCTGGATTGAAGACACCACCAATGTGTCCTGGAGCTCAGCTTCCCCAGAGACCCATCCTACTAGGCAAAGAGAGAGGCAGCCTGGGAGTATGGACCGACCAGTCAACGCCCATGTTCAGCGAGGAAGCAATTACAGAAGCCAGACCTTCTACCTTCTGCAACCCTCAATGACCCTGGGTCCATGCTCCCAGAGGGATAGAGAATGGGAAAGCTATCGGGGGAGGGGGTGGGATATGGAGATTGGGTGGTGGGAAAAATAAATAAATTAAAAAAAAATAAAAAAATAAAATAAAAAAAAAAGAAACCACTACCCAAACCAAGAGACCCCTCACAGAATGGGAGAAGATCTTTACATGTCATACATCAGACAAGAGTTTAATAACCAACATATATAAAGAGCTTGCCAGACTCAACAACAAGACAACAAATAACCCCATCCAAAAATGGGGGGAGGACATGGACAGAATATTCACCACAGAAGAGATCCAAAAGGCCGAGAAACACATGAAAAAATGCTCCAAGTGATGTCAGAGAAATGCAAATCAAGACAACAATGAGATATCACTTCACTCCTGTGAGAATGTCATACATCAGAAAAGGTAACAGCAGCAAATGCTGGAGAGGGTGTAGGGTCAAAGGAACCCTCCTGCACTGCTGGTGGGAATGTCAATTGGTCCAACCTCTGTGGAGAACAGTCTGGAGAACTCTCAGAAGGCTAGAAATGGACCTACCCTATGACCCTGCAATTCCCCTCCTGGGGATATATCCTAAGGAACCCAACACATCCATCCAAAAAGATCTGTGCACACATATGTTCTTGGCAGCACAATTTGTAATAGCCAAAACCTGGAAGCAACCCAGGTGTCCAACAACAGATGAGTGGCTGAGCAAGTTGTGGTCTATATACACAATGGAATACTACTCAGTTGTAAAAAACGGTGACTTCACCGTTTTCAGCCGATCTTGGATGGACCTTGAAAAAATCATGTTGAGTGAAATAAGTCAGAAACAGAAGGATGAAGATGGGATGATCTCACTCTCAGGCCGAAGTTGAAAAACAAGATTAGAAAAGAAAACACAAGTTGAACCTGAAATGGAATTGGAGTATTACACCAAAGTAAAAGACTCTGAGGTGGGTGGGTGGGTGGGTAGAATACAGGTCCATGAAAGATGATGAATGACATAGTGGGGGTTGTATTGTTAAATGGGAATCTGGGGAATGTTATGCATGTACAAACTATTGTATTTACTGTTGAATGTAAAGCATTAATTCCCCAATAAATAAATAAATAAATAAATAATAAAATAAATGCAAGGACCTTCATAAGAATCCCGGTTCGAGCCCCGGCTCCCCACCTGAAGAGGGGGGTCGCTTCACAGGCAATGAAGCAGGTCTGCAGGTGTCTGTCTGTCTTCCCCTCCTCTCTCCATTTCTCTCTGTCCTATTTAACAACAGCAGCAGCAGCTATGGCAAAAAAAAAAAAAAAGAGCAGCAAATGCTGGAGAGGGTGTGGGGGTCAAAGGAACCCTCCTACACTGCTGGTGGGAATGTAAACTGGTCCTACCTCTGTGGAGAACAGTCTGGAGAACTCTCAGAAGGCTAGATTTAGACATGGACATACCCTATGATTCTGCAATTCCTCTCCTGGGGATATAGCCTAAGGAACCCAACATATCCATCCAAAAAGATCTGTGTACACATATGTTGTTCTTGGCAGCACAATTTGTAATAGTCAAAACCTGGAAGCAACCCAGGTGTCCAACAACAGATGAGTGGCTGAGCAAGTTGCGGTCTATATACACAATGGAATACTACTCAGCTGTCAAAAATGATGACTTCACCGTTTTCAGCCGATCTTGTATGGACCTTGAAAAAATCATGTTGAGTGAAATAAGTCAGAAACAGAAGGATGAATATGGGATGATCTCACTCTCAGGCAGAAGCTGAAGAACAAGATCAGAAAAGAAAACAGAAGTAGAACCTGAAATGGAATTGGCATATCTCACCAAAGTAAAAGACTCTGGGGAGAGTGTGGGTGGGTGGGGAGAACACAGGTCCAAGAAGCATTCAGAGGACCTAGTGGGGGTTGTATTGTTAAATGGGAAACTGGGGAATGTTATGCATGTACAAACTATTGTACTTACTGTTGAATGTAAAACATTAATTCCCCAATAAAAAAATAGTACAATAAAAAAAGAGCCATAACTATATACACAAAAGGCAGACCAAGAAGTGAGTTGTTTTAGTGTACTGGGCATCAGAGAGGTTGTTTTGTTTCACCTTTTTGTGGTAGGACCTGGTGACGAAATACAAGACATTGCCAGCTTAATATCTGAATCCTAGATTCCATGTCAGAACTCTCAAAAACTGCAGTGGTTCTGGTATTTTCCCCTACTTGCAGGTGAACAAGTTAGCTGCCACAAGCACTCCTGGGTTTGAGATAAAAGTCTTTATTACTCATAGTATGGCAGGCAGCCTGGACTTCATGTTCCTATGTCATCTATATTTCCAAAGGGCAGGTGCCACAGAGGGAAACAGTAGGTGACAGTCCAGATGGGGAAGCTCAGCCCTGCCAGGGATTGAGAGCAAACTCAGACTTTGCCTTGGAGCAGCCATTTTCTTACTATCATGGACAGCAAACAAATCATCCCTCTTCCCTGAGGGAGGTTCTACCTTCATCTTTCTCGGTTGTTTGCTTTGGAACAGAAGCTGTCAGTGCCTCTGACAGTGCTCACAAGGCGTGAAGAATGTGAGGGACCCATGGAGATTTCTCTCCCAGCAGACTCATTGGGTCTACTTTGTCTCTTGAGAACTGAAACATGGTAACAACCATTCTAGCGATTTCCCATAGAGGAAAGGGGGCCCTTTATAATTTAGACCCTGTTATGAAATATAGTCTCAGAGCAGTATTCAGCATGAGGTAAGGATTAAAGCAAGAGATAACATATTCTGTCCAGTCTGGGAAACATCTGCCTTATGCTGCCACCTCTTCTCCTTCGTGATGAAAGGGGTAAAATCTTCTAAGAAGTCCCTAGAGACTCTAGTTGTTTCTTCCTGTGATAAGATGCAGTCAGGTGGATTACAGACTTGCTGCTTCAGCTAAATGACACACTTGTATGTGTCACTTGGTAATTCCAGAGGGAGATGCTACCAGCTCCAGTTCACGAGTCCTCGTGTGCATGAGGGGTGTAAACTGCTTCCCTTCTCACAAGGGTGACTCTGGGATCAACAAAGGCACAGGATTTCTACTGTGTTTGCTCCATCTGCACAGCAACTTCTGAAAAGGGGGAAAGTGACAAAAGTAGCTTCCTCTTTGATAAGAAGACATTTAACTCTCAGAGAGAAGACTGGGAAATTGTACAGATCAAATCCAAGGAAAAGTGCAAAACTCATTATCTTCCTTTCTCTTAGCTTGAAGTCTGGGAAACTCAGACTTTTTCCTGGGTAAAGAAGCCTTTCTCCTGAGTGGAATTTTTATTTATTTGTTTATTTATTTGATAGGACAAAGAGAAGTTGCAAGGGAAAGGGGAGAGAGAGACACTTGCAGCCCTGTGTCACTACTCATGAATCTTAGTGAAATTTTTATTTTATTTATTTATTTATTATTATTATTTTTTTATTTTTTAAATTTTTTATTTAAGAAAGGATTAATGAACAAAACCATAAGGTAGGAGGGGTACAACTCCACACAATTCCCACCACCCAATCTCCATAACCCACCCCCTCCCCTGATAGCTTTCCCATTCTCTAGCCCTCTGGGAGCATGGACCCAGGGTCGTTGAGGGTTGCAGAAGGTAGAAGGTCTGGCTTCTGTAATTGCTTCCCCGCTGAACATGGGCGTTGACTGGTCGGTCCATACTCCCAGTCTGCCTCTCTCTTTCCCTAGTAAGGTGTGTCTCTGGGGAAGCTGAGCTCCAGGACACATTGGTGGGGTCTTCAATCCAGGGAAGCCTGGCCAGCATCCTGGTGGCATCTGGAACCTGGTGATTGAAAAGAGAGTTAACGAATCTTAGTGAAATTTTTTAAAAATATATTTGTTTTATTGAGTATCTATGAGAGAGTTTCACAAGAGACATAGGAGAGAGAGAGATGTGAGCATACACTCAGGTACATGTGGTGCTGAGGATTGAACCAGGAACCTCAGGCATGGGACCCCAGTACTCTGCCAGTTGAGTTACTTCTACCATCACTTCTCAGTAGATATTCAAACTTCTCCATTGACAATGCTAAGGTATTGGAGGACATGGTTATAGAAAGGATGTGCTGTTCCGGGAAAGCATTATAACTGCTTTAAAGTGCATGGTCATGAAGCTTACAAGCACCGCACAGCATGTCTTTCCTATATGTAAGGAAGCAGGTCTTGGAATGGGTTAAACTCATCTCTGTTAGTCTTTCTGTAGGAACTAGACATTAGATGCAAGTCTAAGACCTCACTCCATCCCATCCTATTTAAGTATATATGTATGTGTGTACATATGTGTGTGTCCTTTGACCTTAGACAGTCTGTTGGAAGAACTGTGATGCCAATATTGGGTCTGAATTTGGGCTGATTAATGACATCACAAACTTTTAGAATCTAATTTGATTTCAGAGGTTATATTCAGTTGGCCAGAGACTCACCTACACGTTCATTTGTGTGGACCTAACTTTCCTGTTTGTCTCTTACGTCACCATTGAACCTGATGTAAGTTTTTGCTGACTGGGCCTTTAGCAAGAACTTTGCTGTCAGCAGTCTTCCAAAATGAATCCTGCTGTGTAGCCAAGCAGGTTCTCCTCCAGCGAGAAGGGCGTGCTCAGCCCATTTTGGTATGCTCATGAGATACAATAGTTCAGATGGAAAGGCTATGCTTATTGAAATGATCATAACCAGGAGAGCCCCAAATGGATAGCTTAAAATACAGATCTAGCAAATTGATGAGTTAAATTTGGGTAGAAGAAGCAGTAGAAAACAGTTGTTTTATTCAAGCAGGTTACAGAGTAAATGTTTAAATGGACTAAATTTTGTCTGTCTTTGTTTACATAGGTCTTTATCACCACTACCTAGAAATTCTCAATACTACAGGCAAAGACGTGCTTATGGGCATCATGGCTGTGAATATAGGAAGGATCCTAAAAGACCCGTTGCTTCGAGAACTGAGGATGAGAAACACGCACAGTGCAAACCAAGGATTCCTTTTCATGGAAATACCTGTCACCGGTTTTATGAACATAGATTACCTCCCCCAAACATAAGAAGAAACTCTTTAGAAAATGCTTATGCTTATAAATCTTATGGAGTGTATGTAGCAGTAAGAGGGGAGGGTAGCAGAAGATCTCAGTATATGCCTAAATGCTCAGAAAGTATACTTTCCCAAGAGCACCAGAGGAATTGCTTTCTACAGAATATACAAGGAAGGTTTATTCCAGATAACCATAGAATGCGAGGAGATGGGAAAGGAGGGAAATCACCTCAAAGGCCAATAACAGATTCTTTTAGATTTGATGGCAGATGGAATGAAGATGAGTTGAGGCACCAGAGGACACAAGATGAAAATTATTCTCAGTCACTTAGAAGAGGCGCTGGCGATTTTGAAAAAAGGAGCTCTTTTCAGAAGAGGTATAGGAAAACATTAAACCTGGGTAATTTGATTGAAAGCCTCAAGTGAGAAAGTCTGTTTATGGTTGAAGACAACCATTTTGAAATACTTTTGTATAAAAATGTAAAAAGCATTATAATATAGTTATGGTCTTCTAGTACTAGAGAAGTATTTATTTTTAGAATAAATCATGTTGGTAGTTAGAATATTTTCGAAAGATGGCATTTTCCTCTTTAATTGCTTCCTGCCTCTATGCATTGGCTTGAGGGATTATAGATTAGCTTGTCACAGCTCTCTGCATTTAAAGCCATACTGTCCAACATTACACCTAAAAATCTTTATTCTCTCTAGTACAAGTGTAAACTGCTTTATTGTCAACACAGGTATCCTGAGGATCGTGATTTTAGAAAACATGGACACACATCAAAAAGACCTAAAGATATGAAGAGGTATGAGAAGAGAGAACCTGCCAGAAATTCACAATGGAAGTCTGGGCATTCTGTTATATCATACCAAGAGAAGAAAGGACAGCAGACCCTTGGATCCCAAATTCATCAACATCCTCACAGGAAAACCCCAGAGACCAGTTTGACAACCAGGGTATCCTGTGGCTATCACCACCACAAAGATCACAAGACTTCAGATGGAGACCAGTGCTTTTCTGATGGAAGAACTCAGAAGTACTGTAAAGATGAAGAAAGAAAATACAGTTCTCAAAAAGGTCCTGCAAATAGAGGGTCCTGCTATGTTAATGCTAGAAGAAGGAGAGAGACTGAACATGGGCAAGTCAGAGAACATGTTAAACCATCTAAAAAACACGGTGCCGCCTATCCTCCTTCAGATGCTTTTTCAAATAAAAGTGACATTGGTTTGAGACCCTGTAATGATAAAGTAATGAAAGAAGGGGATGACAAAAAAGAAAACGACTCTTCCAGTTACCAATTTGATAAAAGTCAAAAAGTTCCCAATATGAAATCTTCATTGGACCATCTGAGGAAGAAATCATTTACAGTTAAAATAGATGTGAAGAAAACAATAAATATATCCAGGTATTACTTTTTTTTAATGATAGTTAATAAATGTTTCTGTTTCCTTTATTTGAAACTTTAAAAGTATAGTTAAGTGTATAGAGAGAGTATCAAAGGGGGATGGGTTGCCTGGATTCTCCTCCAAAGTCCATGATAAACAGGATGGTTTCATGTCTTCTTATCTCCAAATTGTTTCTTGAAATGCAGGACATTCTAAGGAGTTGTTCTTTTTCATGAATTCAGGTGTTTGTTTTTATGCTGCCAGATTTTTCTTGTCCAGGGATAGGCTGGGTAGAGTTCAGTTTCTGAGCATCTAGTTTCCCTGTTGCTTGAAACTCAGAGTTTCTGAAATGGAAGGAACCTTAGCAGGCCGTGATACAGAGAGAGAACGAGGGCCTAGAAGCTGAAGACCTGCCTGAGTCATAGCACCTGGAACTTAATCCTTGTATCCCTTTGTGACTCAAGGAGGTGGGTGACTTCACATGTTTCTTGTTGCCATCTCAGAATGACCAGGGCTCAACTGAATAGATTTTCCTAGGTAGAGGAAATTAGACTAGAATCTGGTAAAAGATCTAAAAAGATCTTGTTTTATATGAGTGTTAAAAAAAAAAAACTGTTGTAATAGGTTCTGTGCTCCCAAAGCAGACTTGCAAGTTTCATTCCACTGTGAATGTTATCTCTGTTTATGGGTTCTGGGACTATTTTTTTTTAAATATTTTTTAAAAATTATTATTTATTTATTTTATTTTATTTTTATTCCCCAGATTCCCATTTAACAATACAACCCCCACTATGTCATTCATCATCTTTCATGGACCTGTATTCTCCCCACCCACCCACCCACCCCAGAGTCTTTTACTTTGGTGTAATACTCCAATTCCATTTCAGGTTCGACTTGTGTTTTCTTTTCTAATCTTGGGTTCTGGGACTATTAAGGCACTACAGTCAACTGTGTCAGCTAAGTGTGTTCATTATCTCAATTCACTATCAGTATGTAAATTTAAAAAAGAGATAGGTCGGGCGGTTAAGCGCACATGGCGCAAAGCACAAGGACCAGCGTAGGGATCCCGGTTCGAGCCCCCATATCCCCACCTGCAGGGCAGTCGCTTCACAGGCGATGAGGCGTATCTGCAGATGTCTATCTTTCTCTCCCCCTCTCTGTCTTCCCCTCCTCTCTCCATTTCTCTCTGTCCTATCCAACAATGAACGACATCAACAACAACAACAATAACCACAACAAAGCTACAACAACAAGGGCAACAAAAGGGGGGAAAATGGCCTCCAGGAGCAGTGGATTCATGGTGCAGGCACTGAGCCCCAGCAATAACCCTGGAGGCTGGAGGCAGAAAAAAAAAGTGATAGAACATGTTAATTTGGTGCATTTGAGTTCACAGTGGATTTTCTCTTGTAAAAAAAGAGAAAGCAAAATTGGAGGTTAGGGTGTAATGGGGAGGAATGTAAACCCACAGTTTTTCTTTTCTAAAAAAAATATGTATTTTTTCCTAAAGTTATACAAGGAAGTCACCCTTACTCATATTTTCTTTCCGTTTGTTGTGGTTACAAAAGTATATATATGATTACATTACAGAAAGGTTCTTTCTCTTCTATGTTTTTCATAAATAGATCTCTTAAAAATCAATCATAGACCTGTCAACGCCCATGTTCAGCGGGGAAGCAAGTACAGAAGCCAGACCTTCCACTTTCTGCACCCCATAATGACCCTGGGTCCATACTCCCAGGGGTTAAAGAATAGGAAAGCTATCAGGGTAGGGGATGGGATATGGAGTTCTGGTGGTGGGAATTGGAGTTGTACCCCTCTTATCCTATGGTTTTTGTTAGTGTTTCCTTTTTATAAATAAAAATTTTTAAAAATCAGTCATAGAAAAGATGTAGAGAGATTATTTGTAAGCTAAAGTATAGAGAGTTTATCCACTTTTGTGTAGAGATTACAGTGGTTCATTTTCTGTATTCATTTATTTTCTTGGTTTTGGTCAAGTATGGATACTTTTTCTTCCAGTTATTTTCTTAAAATTGTATTCATGAGATAGAGGCTATAGCAGCACCCTGTCACCTGCCAGGGACTGGAATCAGGGCCTGATGTTTGTTTGTTATCAAAGCACTGCTCAGCTCTGGTTTATGGGAGTGCTGGGAATTGGACTTGGGACCTCAAAGCCTCAGGCATGAAAATATGCTGTGTAAGACACTGTACTATCTCCCTAACCTCATGCTTTTAAATCCAGAGATCTACTATGCCACCTTCCAGACTAATTTTCTTTTAGTTACTAATGTGATTGAAAATAAGATTATCAGGATGGGGCAGTGGCACAGTCAGTGGAGTGCATACATAACAGTGTGCAAGGACCTAAGTTCAAGCCCCCGGATCCCACCTGTAGAGGGGAAACTTTAATAACAGAGATGCACTCTCCCTCTCTCAATTTCTCTCCGTCTCTATGTACAAAAGATAAAAAGGGGGGACAAAAGGTCCCTAGGAGCAGTGGATTTGTTATGCAGGTACTGAGCCCCAGCAGTAATCCTTGTGACAATTGCAAAGAAGAAAATGTAAGATTACCACCTAGTTATTTTTCCAGATTTCATTTTGTATCTAGAACAATAGTAGGTAATTACTTGAATGTTCACTTATGTTACCAAAGATATACTTTAGCAATCCACTTTGTTAAATATTAAATGCATTATTAGAGATAAAAGTTACGTAAGTCACGATTCTATATCTCAAAATGTTAATTTAAGGAGTCATAGTATGAAACTTTGTATTAAAGCTATTTTGAAGACCAAATACTGTTTTATCTGGAAATCCTAGAGCAGATAAAGAGAGCTTTAATGCTGGTCAGAATAGGGAAGGAACAGAACCTTAGTCTAGAGAGGATATGGGGGCCGGGGGAGGTGGCAGTTTTAAGAGAACAACAAGCTGGTACAGATGGATGTGAGGCACTTTTGACCTCCCCAGGGACGGGTTCTAGCAAAGATGGGAAGGTTAGCTATCAGAGTTGATGGTGGAGAGGCCCTCCCTATCCCCATCAGGCTTCTCCTTATTCAGAATGGGGATAACGGTGGCTGATGGACCCCAGAGGACATTGGAGCCCTGATGCCCTGAGGAGGGGAATAGGTGGCAGGTAGCAGAGAACAATGAGCAAAAACCATCACCAGGTTTAAAGATTGTAATCTATTAATAGTGGTCACAAGTTTACCTATGATGGTTTCTATTAAACTGGAGCAAATTAAGCTGTAAGGGGGGGGGGAGGAGAGGGAGAGAGAGAAAAAGAGAGAGAGAGATAAAGGGAGAGAGGATCCTGCTACCTCACTGTTATGTATAACAAGAGATCAAGACTTTTCCTCAGATATTTTCATATATATTTTTCATCAGAAATTACTTGAGAAGATATACCCTTTCACTCCTATTTTTCATCCTAGCTTCTGTTAGTGTCTCTTTAAAAATATTTTATCTGGGAGTATGGGTCAACCTGCCAACACCCATGTTCAGCGGGGAAGCAATTATAGAAGCCAGACCTTCCACCTTCTGCACCCCACAATGACTTTGGGTCCATACTCCCAGAGGGTTAAAGAATAAGAAAGCTATCGGGATGGGATGGGATACAGAGTTCTGGTGGTGGGAATTGTGTGGAGTTGTACCCCTCTTATGGTTTTTGTCAGTGTTTCCTTTTTATAAATAAAATTTTTCAAAAAATATGTTATTACTGGGGTCAAGTGTTGGTGCACCTGGTTAAGTGCACACATTACAGTGCACAAGGACCCAGGTTCAAGCCCCTGGTCCCCACCTGATGGGGGAATGTTTCACGAGTGGTGAGACTCTGTCTCTTTCCCTCTCTACCTCCTGCTCTCTTTTCAGTTTTTCTCTGTCTCTATCCAATAATGAAATAAGTAAAAAAAAGATAATTAAAAAAGAAAGTTCAACCATTTTTAAAAAAAATTTTACTATTTTATTAAAATGAGAGAGAACCAGAGGACGATTCTGGCATATTCAGTGTTGGGATCAACCTCAGAATCTCGCACATGCAAGTCAAACTCTGCCTCTGAGCTACCTCCCATTTGCTTTGAAAAGAAAAGAAAAGCTTCAAAATTTTATTTTACTTAATTAAAAAAATTGTCCTTGCCTGGGCTTCACCATTCCAAGCTCACTTTTTCAGATAGAAGCAGAGAGGGAGAAGAAGAGCATAGCACCAAAGCTTTCTCCATTGCAATGGGGAACAGGCTTGAACTGGGTCCTGTGCATGGCGAAATGGGTATACTATCCATGGGAGCTATTTTGCTGGCCAAAGTGAGATTTTTTAAATAAGTCAGAGCCAGGCAGTGTCACACTTTACTCTGTCACACATTACTGTGCACAGAAACCCAAGTTCAAGCCCCTGGTCTCCATTTCTGTGTGGAGGGGAGCTTCACAAGTAGTAAAGCAGTGCCTCTCTAACCACCCCCCCCCCAACCCCTCTCAATTTCTCTCTGTCTCTATCCAACAAAGAAAGAAAATGGCCACCAAGAGTGGTGAATTTGTCATGCAAGTGTCAAGCCCCAGTGATAACCCTGGTGACAATTAAAAAAATAGATAACAAGTAAGCCAAGAAAGTTAAAACAAAATTAATTTGGCTCAAATTAGAATATTGAAATCTATTATCTCTTTATCTGAAACATTCATTTCAAATTGACCAGATCATTTTCCACTTATAATTTATTTAGCAGTCCTTTTTGAGGACCTGCTGTATGTGAGACAGCCTGGCAGGGTACCCCAGGAGTAGAGACTAATGTAGATTTAGGTTTCTTCTCTGGTCTTGCAGACAATAGAGTGACATTGAAAATGTTGTATCATAGTGAGTGGTGGAGGAGGTAGTATGTGACATATATGATCCCAATGTGGAGATTCAGAAAACACATCTTCTGGAAGTTGGCAGGTGAGCAAAGCTTTGAGATGAGAGGAAAGATGTTTTATGTTAGTGATATATATACATTTTTTTTTTTTACCAGAGCACTGCTCATCTTTGGCTTATGGTGGTGCAAAGGACTGAACCCAGAACTTTGGAGCCAAAGGCATAAGAGTCTCTTTGTATAACCATTGTGCTATCTACCCCACCCTATATTCCTTTTTTAAAAAATGTGTTTATAAGAAGGAAACATTGACAAAACCAGAGGGTAAGAGGGGTACAACTCCACACAATTCCCACCATCAGAACTCTGCATCTCATCCCCTCCCCTGATAGCTTTTCTACCCTTTATCCCTCAGGGAGTATGGACCCAGGGTCATCGTGGGATGCAGAAGGTAGAAGGTCTGGCTTCTGTAATTGCTTCCCTGCTGAGCATAGGCATTGGCAGGTCGATCCATACTCCTAGCCTGTCTCCTCTCTCTTTCCCTAGTGGAATGGGGCTCTGGGGAAGCGGAGCTCCAGGACACATTGGTGGGGTTGTCTGTCCAGGGAAGTCTGGTCGGCATCCTGCTAGCATCTGGGACCTGGTGGCTGAAAAGAGAGTTAACATATAAAGCCAAACAAATTGTTGACTAATCATGAACCTAAAGGCTGGAATAGTGCAGATGAAGAGTTTTTTTTTTTTTTTTGGGGGGGCTCCTCCATTTTGTAGATAACTAGTAGGTCTATTTTAGTTCTATTCCAAAGGGCCTGTGACTATAGTAGTTTTTTTCCCCCCTGAACCTGAAATCTGATTTTTAGGTGGATCCAAGTTACTGTCTGGTGAGATGTATATTCCATTTTTTTAATTTTGTAATAAATAGTGGGTTTGTAAGATTGTAAGATTATAGACTATAGGGGCCGAGTGGTGGCACAGCTGGTTAAGTATACACATTACAATGTGCAAGAACCTGGGTTCAAGCCCGTGGTCCCCACTTGCAGGGGGAAAGCTTTACAATGGTTAATTAAGCATGTCTACAGGTATCTCTCTGTCTCTCTCCCTATCTCCTTCTTCCTTCTGTCCTATCAAATAAAAAAAGATCTACAGAGTATAATTAAAAAAAAAGGACTTTAGGGTATAGTTCCACATCACACTCTCCCACCTCCCAAAGATAACCACCATAGGTAAGGATTAGGCAGTCTTTGGTTCTGGCTTCTAGAGGACTCTTCAATGAAGTGACTTGGAAATGGGGTTGATGAACTTCCTTGGGAGGGGCTTTTGTGAAAAAAGTAAGGAGATGCTGCATTAAGGGAGTAGCAGTTTCCTTAATCCTGCCCCCTCAACTCTAAAAATTCTAAACATGTTATTAGGAAGTCAGGGGCAAATAATTTAATAATTGGGAAAGACTTATGAACTGTAGGATGCTATATAAAATGTTAATATTTGGAAGAAAATTGAGAAAGAAGTTTTGTGTGTGACATATGCATTTTGTCCTACACTGTAAGTCCCTCCAGGGTCGGAAACTATAGTTTGGTTTTGGTTGCTTTGTGCCATGCAGTTAGGCTTTTCGTTTTATGAATCTTCAATATGTACAAGAGAAAATTAAGGTTTCATGTGGCTTTTGCTATTTTCTTGGTTACTATGTACAACATTCAGGGAGGATGTTGGGAAAGAGCTGTAAACCAGATATGGAGTTGGGGACAAAACAGGAAACTTAAAAATGTAGTCAGACCAGTAATAGAAGTGGTGTTTGAGGTGGCTGGGTGGTGGCACCCCTGGTAATAGTGCGCAAAAGCCTGAGTTTGAACCCCCAGTCTCCATCTGCAGGGGTAAGCTTTGCAAGTGGTGAAACAGTGTTGTAGGTGTCTCTCTCCCTCTTAATCACCAGCTTCCCTCTCAATTTCTGGCTGTTTCTAGCCATTAAATAAAGGTAATATCAAAAAATTTAATTAAAAGTGGTGTTAGAATATAAATGTTTTGGGGTCTGGAAGATACCAGCCTAGGCTTGAGGCCTGATACCACGTGGGGCACAGTGGCATGTGGTGAAACACAAATGCCATGGCAATGCTGCCTCTGTTCCTGTCTCTCTCTCTCTCTCCACCACGAAATGAAATGTAAAAAAAAAGTGTGCAAGGCCCTGTCCACCCATTCCCAAAATATAACTATTTGACTATTTTGATTTTATTTTATTTTCCTCCAGGGTTATTGCTGGGCTCGGTGCCTGCACCATGAATCCACCGCTCCTGGAGGCTATTTTTCCCCCTTTTGTTTCCCTTGTTGTTGTAGCCTCGTTGTGGTTATTATTATTATTGTTGTTGGTGTTTGGTGTTAGTGTTGTACGTTGTTGGATAGGACAGAGAGAAATGGAGAGAGGAGGGGAAGACAGAGAGGGGGAGAGAAAGATAGACACCTGCAGACCTGCTTCACCGCCTGTGAAGTGACTCCCCTGCAGGTGGGGAGCCGGGGGCTCAAACTGGGATCCTTACGCCGGTCCTTGCGCTTTGCGCCACATGCGCTTAACCCACTGCGCCACCGCCCGACTCCCTACTATTTTGATTTTAAAAATGTCTAAAATGCATCCCAAAGATTTGGTCTTTTCTACAAAGCTACTTGTGTTCAGAGAATTTGTTTCTAAAAATCACTAATTTGTAAATCAGTGCATGTCAAATGGTAAAAAAGGAAATTGTGAACTATAAGGAGGTTAAATTTACAAATGTAGTGTGCTTGCTTCAATAGCACTGAACATTCTGTGTTCACCAATCTGAAGTATTTTATTGTAGTAGAAGTATCATAGTTGTTTTTAAAGATTTATTCATTTATTAACAAGAGAGAGAGAACCAGAACATCACTCTGGCACATATAATGCCAGAGATCAAATTCAGGACCTCATGCTTTCTGTTCAACTTCTAGCAACTGCACCATCTCCCAGGCCACCAAAATGGTTATGTATGTATGTATTATTTATATGTTTTTTAATGAAAAAGAGGGAGGGAGGGAAAGAGACACCAAAGCACTGCTCACCTTTGGTTTATGGTGCTGAGGACTGAACTTGGGAGCTCAGTGCCTCAGGAATGAAACTCTTTTGCGTAACCATATGCTGTATCCCCAGCCCCACATGTTGTTTTTAAAAGACTAAAATTTCAGCTTATACTGTTGGGTTGTTAAAAAAGTTATGGTGTGTTTGTTCTTTCTTTTCTTTTTTTAAAATTTTTTGTTTATAAAAAGGAAACATTGACTAAACCATAGGATAAGAGGGGTACAACTCCACACAGTTCCCACCATCAGAACTCTGTATCCCATCCCCACCCCTGATAGCTTTCCTATTCTTTAACCCTCTGAGAGTATGGACCCAAGGTCATTGTGGGATGCAGAAGGTGGAAGGTCTGGCTTTTGTAATTGCTTCCCCGCATTGACAGGTCGATCCATACTCCCAGCCTGCCTTTCTCTTTCCCTAGTGGGGAAGGGCTCTGGGGAAGTGGAGCTCCAGGACATATTGGGGGGGTTGTCTGTCCAGGGAAGTCTGGTCGGCATCATGCTCTCCCCCCTCCCAACCTGTGAAGTCGAACATCCACCCTCACCATCAACCAGGGTTTTTACTTTGGTGCCTTACTCCAAATTTAGTCAAATCCTACGTTTAGTTTTCCTTTCTATTATTCTTTCTCAACTTCTATTTATGAGTGGGATCATCCCATACTCATCTTTATCTTTCTGACTTAGCTCAATTAACATAATTCCTTCTAGCTCCGTCCAAGATGGGTCTGAGTAGGTGGGTTCATTGTTCTTAATAGCTGCGTAGTATTCCATTGTATACCACAACTTTCTCAGCCACTCATCTGTTGTTGGGATTGTGTGTTCTTTCTTTCATTCATTTTTTTTTTTGCCTCCAGGGTTATCACTGGAGCTCGGTGCTGGCACTGCAAATCCACTGCTTCTAGAGGCCATTTAAAAAAATATTTCTATTTATTTATTTTCCCTTTTGTTGCCCTTGTTTTGTATTGTTGTAATTTTTGTTGTTGTTATTGATGTCATCGTTGTTAGATAGGACATAGAAATGGAGAGAGGAGGGCAACACAGAGTGGGAGAGAAAGATAAACACTTGCAGACCTGCTTCACCACCTGTGAAGCAACTCCCCTGGAGGTGGGTAGCCGGGGGCTCGAACTGGGATCCTTACTGCTGTCCTTGTGCTTTGTGCCACATGCGCTTAATCTGCTGCGCTACCCCCAACTCCCTTTCCATTCTTTTTTATTGGAGAGGAGAGAGATAAATTGAGGGGAGGGAGAAAAATAGATACCTGCAGAACTGCTTTACTGCTTGTGAAGCGATCCCACCCTGCAGGTGGGGAGCTAGGGGCTCGAACTGGGATACTTGTGCAGGTCCTTGCTCTTAACCCAGTGCACTACTGACCAGCCCCCTCATGATGTCTTTTTCTATGCAAACATACATCACAACTTTTCTGAAGCCCAATACTTTCTGTACACATTCTAGGAAATGGCAGTTTTAACGTTCTTTATTAAAAACCTTGCAGTAGGGAAAATTAGGATAAATTTACTGATAGTAAATTTAAACACTAAAATTTTAGGAATTGAGTATAGCTTTGAAGTTTGCTATAGCAAGTAAATTTTATTTTGGTTTTTATGTTTTAAATATTTAATTAATGAGAGGTAGTGAGAAGATAGAGGGAGAGTGAGAACCATAACATCATTCTGGCATATGCCCTGCTGGGGATTTAACTCAGGACCTCAAGTCTTCAAGCCCAGTGCTTTCTCAGCTGTTTTTCTCTTGGGAGAAACAGATAATGCAATAAAAGGTGTTGTGTTATCAACTGATTTCCCCTTATGGAATAATCATTTTTACGACTCAACTTAAACATCTTATTTATGTCCTGAAAAAAAAGTTTTTAAAGGCTGTTTTTGGTAGGAGTGCATCTGTAATTCTTTGTTGGTGGAGGTTGTTATAGAACCATTCTAGCCTCTAGTATGCCATCACTAAATATCTCTTTGCTAGTTACCAGCTACACAGTGGGTAGGTTGAAGCAAATTAGGAGGAAAGAAAGGGAATGGGCCTTCTAATGAAAGTCCTTGTAATGAATTAAGGAAGCCACAGCAGTGGCATCAGCCTGTTTGTTGTATAATCACCCTGTCATGCTTTTGCCATGGCAGCAGTCTCTTGACAGTGCTGGTTTGAGAGCAGGGAACATGGAAAGTAAGGTGGAAGGCTTTCCTCTGATCAGCAAATAATAGCATCTTAAAAACATTTTGTTAGAGGAATTAAATTTTATAAAGACTTATCCATTATCAAGGAAAATAAAAAATGAGAGAAAGAAAAACACCAGAGCACTGCTCAGCTCTGGCATATGGTGGTGCCAGGAATTAAACCTGCAGCCTCTGGGGACTCAGACAGGCAAGTCGGTCCTGTAATAAACTCAGCTATCCCCCTTGCCTAAGGAGTTGAATTTTGTAATTAATCTGTAAGCCCTTTCTAAGTCTGGATCAGTTAGATTATGACTTTTTTTTTAAAAATAAAGGATTAATTAACAAAACCATAGGGTAAGAGGGGTACAACTCCACACAATTCCCACCACCCAATCTCCATATCCCACCCCCCCACCCCCCCACCCCCCGATAGCTTTCCCATTCTCTATCCCTCTGGGAGCATGGACCCAGGGTCATTGTGGGTTGCAGAAGGTAGAAGGTCTGGCTTCTGTAATTGCTTCCCCGCTGAACATGGGCGTTGACTGGTCAGTCCATACTCCCAGTCTGCCTCTCTCTTTCCCTAGTAGGGTGTGTCTCTGGAGAAGCTGAGCTCCAGGACACATTGGTGGGGTCTTCAATCCAGGGAAGCCTGGCCGGCATCCTTATGGCATCTGGAACCTGGTGACTGAAAAGAGAGTTAACATACGAAGCCAAACAAATTGTTGAGCAATCATGGACCCAAAGCTTGGAATAGTGGAGAGGAAGTATTAGGGAGGTACTCACTGCAAACTCTAGTGTATTTCTGCTTTCAGGTATATATTTTGCAGTAGTTTATGGATATGTGTGAACATATGCTCTCTCTCACAGAAACTGGTGTATATCTAGGTTTTGGGACTTTGTTAGAAAGTGAGCCACCTGAGATGAAATTAGAGTATACTATGAAAGGAAAAGTCTCACCCGAGTAATGAAGCTGAAGGGTTGTCATTCCACACGTGAAGTCTCTGGACACAGTCTGAAGTGAAGCATGTTGAGGTGGCAATCGTTGCGTTGGTTAGGTTGTGAGTGGCAGATGCAGTATTATTTGATATGGATTGAGAGAGGCATACGGGAAAGTGGGCCCTATCCAAGGGTTCCAGGACTGGGGGAAGTAGGGGCTCTATAGTGGAGATGTGAGGTTCCTGCTGTCTTAGGGTTCAAAAAGACAATCGATAGTTAATGTTATCATCACATTATTTGGTAATTGGGTTAACTTTGAAAAGTCCTTTTGTTAGGGTTTGCTGTACAGTACCCAGTATCTTGTATATAGCTGTGCTATTGGTTCCTTCTGCATAAGACATTTTTAAAAAAATTTTTATTGACACCAGGCTTATTGCTGGCGCTTAGTGCACAATGAATCTATTGCTTTTGACAACCATTTTCCCCTTTGAATATTGTTTTTCTTTTTGATAGACACAGAAATTGAGAGGGAGGGGAGGGGGGGAAGGGAGGACAACTGCAAACTGCAGCACTGCTTGACTGCTTGTGGAGCTTGCTACCTGCAGGTGGGGACCAGGAGCTTGAACCCAGATCCTTGTGCATGGCAACATGTGCACTCTACTGGATACAGCACCTCTGGTTCCCCCAGAAGAATATTTGTTTTTGCCTCCAGGGTTATTGCTGGGGCTCAGTGCCTGCACTATGAATCCACTGCTCCTGGAGGCTGTTTTTTCCCCTTTTGTTGCTCTTGTTGTTGTAGCCTTGTGGTTATTGTTGTTGTTGATATTGTTCGTTGTTGGATAGGACAGAGAGAAATGGAGAAAGGAGAGGGGGAGAGGAGGACAGACACCTGCAGACCTGTTCATCGCCTGTGAAGCAACTCCTTACTCTGGTCCTTGGCTTTGCACCACATGCGCTTAACCCGCTGCGCCACCGCCCGACCTCTCCCCCCCCCCCAACAATTTAAGTGTTGTATTAAGCAACAGCAGCGTTTTTGGAATAAGATATAAATTCTAATTTTGTTACTTGAAAGGATTATGTTCATATGAATACTCACCTTCTAGTTTGTAAAGCAAAACAACCAAGATATATATTGCCTCATGTCAAGGTGCTTTTACGGCTGTTATAAAGATTGAGGTAATGTTTGTCAACTGCAAAGCTCTGCATTTGGAATGGGATCAGCCCTCAATAATTGTTAGTTATGTCCCATAATCATGACTCTATAATGGTACTAAAGACAAAGAGAGTTCTTACAGAAAGTTAAAATTTCAGAAACCATGTTAGTGGTAGGTTAGCTGGGGTTATATAATAAGTGGTAGCATTTCTTTAGTGATACATTTAAGGTAAACTCTGTAATTGGTTCTGATGAGCATAATCTTGCTAACAACTAGGAGCTGTTTGCTGAGGGTATAATTGGATTTTGTAAGTGATTAAATTAATCTCAAGAAGATTTAATTTCACAAAACTAGTCTAAGCTTCTCAGTGCTGGTATAGAGGTATAAGGATTTTTTGGGGGGATATAAGGATTTTTATTAAGCCAGAGGGGTTATTATGTTTAATATTAGCTTCTAAAGGGTGATCACACATCAAAATAATATAAGCTTACTAAATTTATAATTTTATAGAACTTTGAGAGTAAAAATAATCCAATTAATTACTTTAGCATATTAATTTCTGATGACTTGCTATATTTTGGGTAAAACTTTTTGAGATTTTTGAGTGTTTATTTTATGTTTGATAGAAACAGGCAGAAATCAGAGGGAAGGGGGAAATAGAGAGGGAGAGAGATACTTGCAGCATGGCTTCACCACCTGAGAAGTTTTCCCGCTGCAGGTGGGGACTGGGGGCTTGAACCTGGGTCCTTGCACATTGTAATATGCACTCAACCAGGTGCGCCATCACTCAGCCTCAAGACTTTTGAGTATTTTATTATTAAAGTATAAATGCTTAATGATTTCTGATTTGAAAAGAATGCACAACCATGCATCTAGAGCTATTTTCTCCTACTCATTATTATATGTATTTTATGACATACAGTTGAGTGCCTTAATAATAAAAAAATGACATCTTTTAGTTTCATAGCTATCTTGATTTTCTTTTCTCAGAATAGGTAGTTTAAATTTTAGTTAAACATTTACAAATTATTCTAGAGTTGCTTCTAGCTATTCCACAGAAAGAGATATGTTACATGATTTCATTGCTATTAGCAGGAAAAATGAGAACTTTCATCCAGTGTTTGAACAACTTGACTCAACTCAGAATACTGAAAATGCAGGAGAATTTGCTCAGGAAATCATAACTATAATCCATCAAGTTAAAGGTTGGTATATTTTGCACATACATTAGGGATAACACAAAAATTGTGTTTTGACTTTTCATGGAATATAAGTTATTAGTACTTCATTGTAATTTAGATCATTAATTAGGAAATAAGTCAAAGAGAATGTCAAGTATTAATTGAAACCTAGTTCTTTTTAAAATTTTTTTTAAATATTTATTTATTTATTCCCTTTTATTGCCGTTGTTGTTTTATTATTGTAGTTATTATTGTTGTTGTGATTGGGTAGGACAGAGAGAAATGGAGAGAGGAGGGGAGGTAGAGAGGGGGAGAGAAAGATAGACACCTGCAGACCTGCTTCACTGCTTGTGAAGCAACATCCCTGCAGGTGTGGAGCCGGGGGCTCGAACTGAGACCCTTACACCGGTCCTTGGGCTTTGCACCACATGTGCTTAACCCGCTGTGCTACTGCCCGACTCCCGAAACCTAGTTGTTCTTAATATGTAATTCTAATAACCTAATGCTCCAAGTCACAGTAGATAAGAAATTCTGCAAAAGACAGGCATAGTGAAAGCAGCAAGAAATAGCAACTGCTAATCAAGAGGGAAGGAAGAAGCAACAAAATCCAGGTAAGAAACTCAAGAAATCTGCAAGTCTAATTCTGTTTGATGATATTCTTTTTTTTTTTTTTTTGATGATATTCTTAAAGTCCACTGAGGACTTTACTAGAACTGTATGCAATAAGGATGGTGGTAAGTGACCAATGGAAGGTTCCTGTTTGATTTTATATATTTTATGACATCAAGAAGTTGCTTATTAATACTTTAGAGGTTTGCATGAAATTGTTTCATTTTCCCTTGTGCCTATTTTCTGTTAGTTAGACAATCTAGTCATAAAGGACAACTTCCTTCATTTATGGTGCATAAATCAGGCAGTTTGGGGTTTTATGAACTAGAGACTATTAAGAGTTTACAAATTTGTTACTTTATGTTTTGTATTAGATACTTGCATTGGTATTTCCTCCTTCACAAAACATATTTCAGAGATGAGTGTTTTCTGTATCTCTCCAATTAAGGTATATCTTTAAAGTATTCAGTTTGTCTGAAACACTTCACCCCAGGTCCAATCCCTTTCATCGAATTAAAAACAAAAGTGATTCGTTGTAGATTGAGAGCTGATTTACAGAAAAATCTAGGAGATTGTCCTGTGTCCGGTAAAAGGATCGCCTAAGCAGCATTCTGATGGTTCAGATTTTATTGTTCTCTATATACTATTGTAAATCCTGAAGCATAACTGATTTCATAATATTTTCATGGACCAGTTCATGTTAACAAAGGTAACATGGCAATAGAAGGCCTTCTGTTATATATAAACATAACATTTAGCATTTGTTCAGAATTGTTTTGATGTTTCAGGGTTGGAGTCAATTTTTTAAAATATTTATTGATTTATTTTCCCTTTTGCCCTTGTTTTTTATTGTTGTTGTAGTTATTGTTGTTGTTATTGAATTCGTCATTGTTAGATAGTACAGAGAGAAATGGAAAGAGGAGGGGAAGACAAGGGAAGAGAAAGCTAGACACCTGCAGATCTGCTTCACCACCTGTGAAGTGACTCCGCTGCAGGTGGGGAGCTGGGGGCTCGAACTGGGATCCTTAAGCCAGCCCTTGTGCTTTGCGCCATGTGCACTTAACCCGCTGCACTACCACCCAACTCCCTGGAGTTAATTTTTTTATTCTAGGTGAGTTGCATCATCTTTACTTTCCAGATAGTAATAAGGTCTTACCTTGGATAAGAAACCTCATCTTATTTTATATTTGATAAAGTATTATCTTTTCCCTTTTACAAACAAGCAAGCATATTAAACAGGAATGGGATCCTTCAATTGATAAATCAGGTGGTTTTAAAAAATATATCACTTGGGATTGAGGAAAGTATGTAATTACTATAAATTTGTCCAAGGACTAAATCGAGACCCCTTAGATTTTCATGGAGAAAAAAAAAAAAGCTGGATGTGTTTTGATAGTCTCTCCCTCCTGTGCTTGTATAAAACAGTTTAATTGGGATGAGTCTTACAATGAAATAAAACCATTTGTTTCTTTTTTTTTTCAGCAAATTATTTTCCATTACCTGTCATGACTCTAAATGAACGTTTTTCAAAAAGGAAAGATAAAGAAGGTGCAGATGTAACTGAAATGAAATGTAATTCATATCCAGAAGTTCACAGGTAATGACTGATCATTGTATTCCTGTTTAACTCATGGGAATAAAACTTAGAATAGATGAGAAAAGGTACTACCTTCTGAGAGCTAACTCACTTGGATTTGCTGTAGACACTAGAACTGTATTTTTTACTCTCAGAACAGAACTATCCCAGATACTAGACTAGTGTGCTTTGGTGAAATTGTGTTAAAGCCATCAACTAGCAATGTTTAAATAATATAGGACTTTGGAGATATTACATAGCATTGATTCTGCTATATCTGTAGTAATTGTCCACTGAAGTTATTACGGGAAGAATGAAAAATAATAGTAGTCATTGAAATCATGGGTTACTTCATTTGTCAAAAATGGTTGTTCTGAAGGCAGCCAAACATGCATCGTCTCTTCTGGCTCTTGTCCAGACAGGTGGTGTGCCCTGTCTGAGTTCAGTCATTCTTAGATTGAAGTAGATCACAGGAGCTGTGCTTATGGTTACACAGACTAGTGATTTGAGAACCACTGAGGTATCACTCTGATACTGTTCACTGGAAGTGTATAACCAGGGAGACCACCATATAAATTAAAAAAAAAATCTAATAGCAAGTTTCTTGTGCTTCCTCTAAGACATACTAACTTTGTTTCAAACTCCATTAATTGCCTTTATTATTTTAGGAGGATAGATTTGACTTTCGCTGAGCTTCAGAGTAAACAAACACACAAACAAATTATGGTATATGAATCAGAACAGGTAAGTGAATACAATTTTTGATGAGAAGTTATCTTATTATTGGATTATTAATGGGAAAGGGATCTGGTGATTGGGAGTTAAAGTAGATAAGGAATGACTGAGACCCAGGAATCTGAAATCTATAAAATTCTCCAAGAGGTTCTAGTTATTGGCCAGGTTGCAGAGAGAATGCTAACAAAAGACAAAAATATTCCCTAAGTGAAACAGTTCCTAAGGATAACAGTTTTGCAAAATTGACACAAAATCATAATGTAAAACCTGTAGAATATGTTTGATACTTATTCTTTCCGAAATAGACATGTGGAATATATTTTAAATTGTGTATGAATGAATGCAGAGGAACCAGGTTTTATATACTATTTCCCTTCTATGTCAATGTAGAATGCGTAAAAGATTCTATAAGTATGAACAAAATAATGGAAATAATACTGAATTTTTAATCGTCACATGTTGTGTGTGGTAGCTCCCACTCAGCATCTCTCCACCCCATCCTATCATGTCTTTGCTAACTAGAAACATGATCTTACATAATCTAGAGAGAGAAAAACTGGCTCCTGTTATGTAGAAGTATATCAAATTCTAAAAAGAAATGCTGATTTATTTTGTTCATTGAAAGTAAAGAGCTTTGTAGAGTATAATTTTTAATAGATTTCTGATAGAATATATAAATAATTTTCACTTGTGAATAATTATGATTTTATTGAACTTATAGCAGTAGGTTAGTTTAGTGAATAAGCTATTTTCAGAAAATTTCTGTCTATCAAAGAACTATAATCAAATTGCAGGAAATCTGATGATATTTAAAGAATCGTGTCTTATTCCACTTGTTAACAGAAAATATTATCTGATCATCTTTTCTTGCATTCTTACATCTGGCATTTGAACGTATTTGTTGTCATACTATGTGCAGTTTTAGATGCGTTTTTCCTTAAATCACAAAACATTACTTTGAGATAAGTCTTATGTATATCCCTTCTTGTGATTCAGGCTTTTTAAGTTTAATAAACTTTGTTCAATAATTGGTTTTGCATATTGACTTCCATATAGGATATATTACCATCATTTAAATGCTTGAATGTTTTCTTTGACTAAAGTGACTGTAAAATCATGGTTTCCTTCCTTTAGTTTTTTTTTAATATTTATGTTATATCCTTTTTTGTTGTTATTTTAAATATATAACATTTTAAACATATTTGGGTAGATTGTCTTTTCTTTGGGATAGAGTCCCAGTAGTATGGGGCTCCTGGCTCATTGTTATAAACTTTTCTGACTATATTGTCAACTATGTTTCAAACTATTTTTATCAAGTAACACTACCATTGACAGGATGAGTACAAGATAATTTATTTAGGACTTTTACTTAAGATTCTTGTTAGATATGGTCTTTGTGCAACTAACAGTAATGTGAATGGTTTGTCTTCTGTCAAAATCCCTCAGACTCTGGTCAAAATAATAGATCCAAATGATCTACGACATGACATTGAAAGAAGGAGAAAAGAACGGTTACAGAATGAAGACGAACATATTTTTCACGTAGCTAGTGCTGCAGAGAGGTAATCAGTAGATGAAAAACATCCTTTTATCAGGGAGCTTTTGGTTTCAGCATATTTTTGAATTTTTCATGTTATGATTTTACTTTTAGTGTTAGGGATTTGATCCTTCAAATCCATTATATATGTTTATGTGAAATCTATTAAAATGTTTCAAAATCATTCAGTCATCATCATGTGCTCTTTAAACAATAAAGTTAGGGGATAGGGTCATAATTGTAGAGAGAAGTGTAATTGCTTTCTGAATATTAGCAAGAGTAGGGACCAGCAAGTTTATGGACCAATTTGGTTTGAGCTGATTGAAAATCTGATACATCCTGCCCTTTAGACTCCTTGAATAGTACAAAATTTCCGGAGGTCAGTACATTTCTCTTTCAGCATTCTTTGTAGATATCTGTTCATGAAGCAGTGGCAGATGTAGTGGATAATACAGACAAGGGTTTGATTATTACTTTTACTACTTTATAATCTCTCTGATCTTGGGAAAATTTGCTTAATCTCTGGAGCCTTTTATCTATAAGAATAACCAATTTATGATATCAAGATGTTAGCATAGCAAATTAGCTGATTATGTGCAAAGTACTGATGCTACGAATGACAAATAGATCCTTATTTTACTTAAGTGTAGACCTGTTTTGGGGGGCTCTCTGAATTGTAAATTGCCCCCAGTTTGAGATCTCTACTTCTGAAAGCTATGTGGAGTCATGGCAACTCTGGGGCCCTCATATGACTGTAAGTTACCATCAGTTGAGACAAAATTTCCACTTCTCTCAAACGTATGCTAACTATTTGGATCTCCCAGAAAGCTAGAATGCACAAGTAGGCAGGGTCAGTGCTAGTTCTCTTTCCATAGTCCTTAGTGCCAAATTGCTAAAATAGTTGACTAGACCTCCCCCCCACCCATGGCATAGGATTAGCTGCCTTTAAAAAAATTATTGAGGAGTTAATGGTACAGTTGTTGTCACATGGGCACACCTTCTCATCTCCCCATGATAAGGTATCTCACTCTCACCCCAGTATAGGTCTTTTCCCACCATCATGCACCAGGACCTAACACCTAATACCTAATACCTTCCTGACCCTCCTTCCCCAGAGTCCATTGCTTTGGTGCAATACACCGTAGTCAGCTCAAGAAGATATGAGGTGACAGAGAAAGAACCAGCCATCACTCTGGTACATGTGCTTCTGGGAATTGAACTCGGGATCTCATGCTTGAGAATCCAATGCTTTATCCATTATGCCTCCTCCCGAACCACTCTTTGAAGACTATTATTATTATTATTATTATTATTATTATTATTATTATTATTATTATTATTTGCCTCCAGGGTTATCACTGGGGCTCCGTGCCTGCTCTACAAATCCACTGATCCTGGAGGCCATTTTTCCCATTTTATTGCCCTTGTTGTTGCGCTTGTTGTAGTTGTTATTGTTGTTGTTGGATAGGACAGAGAGAAATGGAGGGGAAGACAGAGGAGGAGAGAAAGATAGACACCTGCAGACCTGCTTCACCACTTGAGAAGTGACCTCCCTGCGGGTGGGGAGTGGGGGGCTCAAACCCCAATCCTTACACTGGCCCTTGTGCTTAACCCGATGCACTACTGCCCAGCTCCCAAGGACATTTCTATAGCACAGATCATGATATGTTCTGCTAATGCTTTCTTCTATTGTATTTGATGGTTTCTGGTCTAATAGCCTTGTCTTTGATCCATTTGGAATTGACTTTTGTAGCAGTCCCGTTTCATTCTGCATATTTCAAAACAATTTTCCTTCTGAGATCAGATGAGATTGGGCATGTTCAGGGTGGTATGGCCATAGACTCAAAACCATTTTCCTAACACCCTTTGTTGAAGAAACTCTCCTTTCTCCATTTTCTAGGTAGAGACAGAGAAGGCAGAGAGGTAGTGAAAGAGAGCGCAGCACCAAAGCTTCCTTCAGTATGAGGGGGCTGGGCTTTGCTCTTGCCCACCAAAACAGCAGTGTCCAAGTGAGCTGCTTCATCGGCCTTTCCTTCTCCATGTTTTAGGCCTTATTGTCAAAAACAGTTAGTTTTCCATAGGTATGGAGGTTAACTTTACTTTTTAGGCGGGTTCATGGATAACTGGCTTTTAGTCAAAATGCATGGGACTTTTTTGAAACCTATTTGAAACTTATGTGAAACTATGTCAACACATATAAAACATTTTAAGCAAAACCGTTAATTTATAGCTTGGTGAGTAAAAGCCTCCAGTTTCCTCACATGGAATGTCAGTATGTCATCTATTTCCTATTTATTTATTTATTTATTTATGTTTTTGCCACCAGGGATGTCACTGAGACTCCACTACTTCCAGCAGCCTCCCTCCCTGCTTTTTTTTTTTTTTGGGGGGGGGGAGTGGGAAGGATAGTGGGAAGACACCACAGCATTGCTCCACTGCCCATGACGCTTGCCCCTGCAGGCACTCCCATATGGTGGCCAGGGGCATGAATCTGGGTCCTCTGGCACTGTAAAATGTACACTCTACCAGGTAATACACTGCCTGGCCCTGTGTCATCCCATTCTTAACTCAGCAAGTATAAGAAACTCAGTTTTCCAAGAAAGATGGTATTTTGTGTTACACTTTTTAAAAATTATTAGTGATTTAACAGCAGCTAGCAAAATTGAAAGACTTTGAAAGTGTGGCTTCACACATCTGCATGGTGTGTGTGAGGCACTGCACCCTCCACCAAAGCCTCAGCACTATCCATAGCCATCATAGTTCTCACAAAGTCCAAGAAAGACTTTGGGTATTTTTTAAAGTTCATTTGCTTTAGTTATCTATATCCACATATGAGCAAAATCATCTGGTAGTGTTTTTCTTTTTCTTTGGGGGGGGATTAATGGTTTACAGGCAACAGTAAAATGCAGTAGTTTGTACATGCATAACATTTCTCAGTTTTCCACATAACAGTTCAACCCCCTGTAGGTCTTCCTCTGCCAATATGTACCAGGACACCTGAACCCTCCCCACCACCCACCCCAGAGTCTTTTACTTTGGCGCTATACACCAATACCAGTCTTAAGTTCTGCTTTGTGTTTTCCCTTCTGTTCTTAATTTTCAACTTTTCTCTGTGAGTGATGTCATCCCATACTCATCCTTCTCTTTCTGGATTATTTCACATAACATGATTCCTTCAAGCTCCATCCAAGATGAGGTGAAGAAAGTGAATTTAAGAATTTTTAATAGCTGAGTAATATTCCATTGTGTATATATACCACAGCTTTCTCAGCCACGCATCTGTTGTTGGACACCTAGGTTGCTTCCAGGTTTTGGCTATTACAAATTATGCTACTATGAACATAGGTATGCATAGATCTTTTTGGATGGCTGTGTTGGGTTCCTTAGGATATATTCCCGGGAGAAGAATTGCAGGATCATAGGGTAGGTCCACTTCTATCTAGCCTTCTGAGAGTTCTCCAGACTGTTCTCCACAGTGGTTGGACCAATTGACATTCCCACCAGCAGTGCAGGTGTGTGTGTCCCCACAACTTCTCCAGCATTTGTTGCTGCTACCTCTTCTGATGTATGACATTCTCACAGGAGTGAAGTATCTCATTGTTGTCTTTGTTTGCATTTATTTTTTTTTATTTTTATTTGTGAAAAGGAAACACTGACAAAAAACATAGGATAAGAGGGGTACAACTCCACACAATTCCCACCATCAGAACTCCGTATCCCATCCCCTCCCCTGATAGCTTTTCTACCCTTTATCCCTCAGGGAGTATGGACCCAGGGTCATTGTGGGATGCAGAAGGTAGAAGGTCTGGCTTCTCTAATTGCTTCCCTGCTGAACATGGGCTCTGGCAGGTCAATCCATACTCCCAGCCTGTCTCTCTCTTTCCTTAGTGGGGTGGGGCTCTGGGGAAGCGGGGCTCCAGAACACATTGGTGGGGTCGTCTGTCCAGGGAAGTCCAGTTGGCATCATGGTAGCATCTGGAACCTGGTGGCTGAAAGAAGAATTAAGATATAAAGCCAAACAAATGTTGACTAATCATGAACCTAAAGGCTGGAATATTGCAGATGAATATTGGGGGGGTCTCTGTTTTGTAGATAGCTAGTAGGCCTATTTTAGTTATATTCCAAAAGGCCCATGACTATACTAGTTTTTTCTTTCTTTTCTGAGCCTGACATCTGATATGCAAGTGGACCTTTATTTGCATTTCTTTGACAATCAATGACTTGGAGCATTTCTTCTTTTTTTAATATTTATTTATTTCCCCTTTCGTTACCCTTGTTGTTTTATTGTTGTAGGTATTACTGTTGTTGTTATCGATGTTGTCGTTGTTGGATAGGACAGAGATAAATGGGGAGAGGAGGGGAAGACAGAGAGGGGGAGAGAAAGACACCTGCAGACCCACTTCACCGCCTGTGAAGCGACCCCCCTGCAGGTGGGCAGCTGGGGGCTCAAACTGGGATCCTTACGCTGGTCCTTGCGTTTTGCACCACCTGCGCTTAACCTGCTGTGCTACTGCCAGACTCCCCTGGAGTATTTTTTCATATCTTTGTTGGCCTTTTGGATCTCTTCTGTGGTGAATATTCTGTTCATATCTTCCCCCCATTTTGGGATAGGGTCATTTGGTTTTTTGTTGCTGAGTTTGCTGAGCTCTTTATATATTTGAGTTATTAGCTTCTTGTCTGATGTCTGGCATGCAAAGATCTTTTCCCATTCTGTGAGGGGTCTCTTCATTTGGGTGGTGTTTTTTTTTCTCTGTGCAGAAGCTTTTTAATTTGATGTAGTCCTGTTGATTTATTTTTGTTTGTCATACTCACCTGTGGCTTGGTGAGTTCTTGAAGATATCCTGTATTAAATTGTTGAACCTTCAGATGATTATCATTGCTTTTTGTAGTTGATTGGGGACAACAAAATGTAGCTGCTACTACTCGATAGCCAGACCTCTGGAAGTCTGTATTTTTATTTTTTTTTTATTTATTTGCCTCCAGGGTTAGTACTGGAGCTGGCTGCCTGCACAACAAATCCACTGCTCCTGACAGGCATTTTTTTTTCATTTTTTAAAAATTGGATAGGAAAGAGAGAAATTGAGAGGGGTGGGGGAGATAGAGAGGGGGAGAGAAAGATAGACACCTGCAGACCTGCTTCACTGCTTGTGAAGCAACCCCCCTCACACACACACACACACACACACACACACACACACACACACACACACACACACACACACACACACACACAGGTGGGGAGCTGGGAGCCTGGACCAGGATCCTTGCACTGGCCCTTGCACTTCGAACTATGTGTGCTTAACCCAGTTTGCCACTGCCTAGCCTGCTGGTAGTTGTCTTTCACCTCTAATTTCACTTAGCATAATCACCTCTAGATGTATTCCTTTTGTCCCATTTGTTTATGTCAGAGGTATGCTTCTTTCTTCCTTCCTTCCTCTTCCTCTTCCTCTCTCTCCCCCTCCCCCTCCCTTTCTTCCTCCCTCCTCTCCTCCCTCCCTCCCTCCCTTCCTTCTTTCTTCCTTTCTCTCCTTTTTATTTATCAGTGGGACTTCAGCACTCCAGGCTGACTTTTTCAAATAGGCAGAGAGAAACATGCCACAACTTCCCCCAGTACAGTGGGACCCAGGCTCAAACCCATGACAAAGTAAGTGCACTATCAAAATGAACTATCTTGCTGGCCCCTGGAGTATAATGTCACGACTAGACATTGTCAAATATATATCACCACATCCACCACCAAAGTTCTGTGCCTGCCCATAATGCCATAGTTTTCTCAAAGCTCAAGACAGTTTAATTACTATTGTTTTTGCAAATTCATTTATTTTAGTTATCTCTATTCCACACATTAATGAAACAACCCTATAGTTGTCCTTTATGTGTTTAGTTATTTCACTCAGCATAGTCACCTCCATTTTGTTCCAACCATTTTGTTTCAAATGACATAATGGCATATTTGGAGAGTTCTTAAACGAATAAAAATGGAAATGTTTTATGATACAGCATTACCACTCTTAGGTATATATGTGCAAAGGACGTGAAAACACTAATTTGAGAGGTTGGGAGGTAGCACACCTGTTTAAGTGCACATATTGTAATATGTGTAATATTACCCCACCCGACTCCCAAAAGTTCATTTTTTTTTGCACTGGAGCTTAATGCCTGAATGAGTCCATGTGTCCACCATTTGTGTGTGTGTGTGTGTGTGTGTGTGTGTGTGTGTGTGTGTGTGTGTTAAATACAGTTGTTGACACATGTATAAAATTTCTGTTTTCTGCAAAACATTCCCCCTTCATCATCATGCACCAGCACCCTCCCCTCCAGAATCCTTTGCTTTTTGGTACAACACACACTTGGACCCAGTCCAAGTTCTACTTTGTGTTTCCACTTTCTGTTCTTACTCCTTAATTTCTGTCCGTGAATGAGATCATCCCATATTCATCCTTCTCTTTCTGGCTTATCTTACTTAACATGATTCCTTCAAGCTCTATCCAAGATGAAGTGAAGGTGGGGTGTCAGAGGACTCAGGGAATCATGCCCCTTATCTCTGACTTCTCTGGCATCCTCTGCACATGGTATCTGCTTCACTGTTGTCGGTGGGCTGTCAGGCCCATGCTCTAGCTTTTCATTTAAACACTTGTTGGAATTTACACATAACACTCTAGGAACAGAAGTCAGAATTTAGTTGTGTTGGCATGCCTAGCTACAGGCAAGTTAAGCAGATTCTTTGAGCTGAGTACCCTTTTGCCTGGTCAAAAATCAAATAAAAAAGGTAAAAAATTTTGATTGTGGTAGATTATACCTATCATAAATCTTACCTTTTTAAAGTATACAATTTATTGGCATTGAGTACATTTACAGTGTTACATAACGGTCACTATTACCCACTTACTATTCTTTTCATTTTTTCAAATACACTCTGGCTGCTGACATTGATAGCCACCCACTACACAATAACGCCTCAAACCCCCTGCTCCTAGCTCCTGCTAGTCTCTTCTTTCTATTTCTGTGAATTTGCCTATTCTGAAGCCTTTTATATATAAAAGGATCCATATAATATTTGTCCCTTTCTGTCTGGCTAATTATACTTAGCATAATCTATGCCATATCATGTATCAGAACTCCATTCTTTAAGAAGAAAATGCACCCCCCCTTTTTTTTTTCACCAGAGCACTGCTCAGCTCTGGCTTATGGCAGTGTAGGGGATTGAACCTGGGACTTTGGAGCCTGATGTGAAAGTCTTTTTGCATAACCATAATACTGTTTCCCCCACCCAAAAATGCATTCCCTTTAAAAAACAAAATAGACACTCATCTATGGTTGTACACCTTGGTTACTTCCAAGTTTGGGCTATTTTATTACAAATTGTGCTGCTAGAAACATAGGTATACACAGTCCTCTCTGGATGGATGTTTTTTTTCCTTAGGATATATCTCCAAGAGAGGAATTGCCAGGTCATAGGGTAGGTCCATTCTGAGAATTCTCCAGACTGTTCTTCACAGGATTTGGTCCAATTTACATTCCCACCAGCAGTATAAAAGGGCTCCTTTATCCTTGCAATCTCTCTAACATTTATTGTTACTGTCCTTTCTGATATATGCCATTCTCAGAGGAGTGAATTTGTATTTCATTGTTGTCTTCATTTGCATTTCTCTGATAATCAGTGTCTTTGAGCATTTTTTCATATGTCTGTTGGCCCTTTGGATCTCTTCTGTGGTCAATATTCTGTCTATATCCTCTACAAAAGTTTATTTGGAGTCAGAAAATACTTAGAGATGGGGAATTATACTCATATTTCAACAACTGTACTGTATATAGACCATTAACCCCACCCTCCAGATAAGAAAAACTGAATAGTACTGGAGAGCTGGTTGATGGTGTAGGGTGTGCCTTGCTGTGCCCATAGCTCACAGCCCAGGTGTGAGGCCCAGCACCTCATGGGAGGTGCTACGGCACTGGGAGAAGTGTCTTTCCCTCTCTTTCCCTCTCTTTTTTTCTGCTTGAATGAAAGAGTAGCCCAGAGCAGTGAGGTTCCATCTGTTTAGTCAAAATATATTAATAATGAAAAATAGAGGTGGGGGGCTGGAGGATAGCACACCCACTTAAGCATGCATATTACCATGTGCAAGGAAATGGGTTTGATCCCTGTTTCCACATCCACAAAGAGTGGTGTCATGAAGCAGATCTACAGGTGTGTCTGTCTTTCTCCCTCTCTATGTCCCCTCTCCTCACAATTTCTTTCTGTCCTATCAAGTATAATAGGAAGAAAAAAAGGGGAGGGGGAACATGACTTCTGGGAGAAGTGGGTTCATGCTGGCACTTAGCCTCAATGATAACCCTTGTGACAATAAAATAAATAATTAAAAAAAAAAAAAAAAGCTAAGGGAGCCAGCTAGTGAAGCACTGGGTTAAGCGCACAAAGTACAAAGCGCAAGGACCTGCACAAGGATGCCAGTTCAAGCCCGCAGTCCCCCCCACCCCAGCCAGGGATCACTTCACAAGCAGTGAAGCAGGTCTGCAGGTGCTTATCTTTCTCTCCCTTCTGTCTTTCCCTCCTCTTTCGATTTCTCTCTGTCCTATCCAACAACAACAGTAGCAGCAGCAACAACAACAGCAATGAAAAAAGATGCTCACCCTTTCTCCTTTTTTTTTTTTTTTTTTTTTTTTGGTTTCCTCCGGGGTTATCATCTCTGGGGTTCAGTACCCGCACTTTGAATTCACTGCTCCTGATGGCCATTTTTTATTTTATTTTATTGGGTAGGACAGAGAGAAATTGAGAGGGTAGGGGGAGAGACTGAGAGACAGCTACAGACCTGCTTCACTGTCTGGGTTTTTGTTGTTGTTTCTTTATTTTAAAATTTATTTATATTTTGTTTCTTTTAATTTTATTTATTATGTTGATAGGATAGAGAGAACTTTGGAGGGAAGGGGGAGATAGGGAAAGTAAAAGAGACACCCCTGTATACCTTGCTCTCATCACCCACCACATCTGCTCTCTCTCATAATAAATAAATGGATAAATTTTTAGAAAAGTTTTTTTCAGAATCAAAATGTATTTCCAAAATTACTCAGGTTCAGCATCTACAAAACACCCTAATACTTTTATGGTCTTCTGACACAATTATGACAGTAATTCTCCAGCTGGTCAAACCATTGTGCCCAAATCTTCACTCCTTTTCATTCCACACTCTGCTTTTTAAACATAATTCCTTTCTGCTCTCATTTCTGCTTTAATCCCCAAACATGCCATGTATGCCCATATGCCTATGATTTTGATTTTGTTGTTTTCTTGGAATGGGTTGTCATCATCTTTCCTTTTTTCAATATTATTTATTTATTTATTATTGGATAGAGACAGAGAAATTGAGAGGGGAGGGGGGGATAGGGAGAGAGACAGAGAGCCCTGCAGCAGCCCTGTTTCACCAGTTGTGAAGCTTTACCCCTGCAGATGGGGACCAGGGGCTTGAACCCAGGTCCTCGCGCACTATAATGTGTGTGCATAACTAGGTGCGTCATCACCTGACCCCCTTATCATCATCTTTCTTTGGACTTGTCCAAACCCTAATTATCTCCAAGACCCAATTCAATGCGTCTTCCTCTTTTGTAAACATAGTAACATCAGGTACTGTCACGTTCTCTTCTAACTTTTCTGCTATCCTTTCTTAGAGGGCTTGTGGTATGACTTACACTATTACGGTTTTATATATATATGTCTTTTCCTTCATAAGAAGAATTGCTTGAAGTCAGACTTTCTTCTTAATCTATGAGTCTGTAACAAAGTGGTTTGCGTGTAGGTAGGTATACATTACACATTTACTGAATTTAAATCCACATGACATCTTAGTGTTTAATTATATTTTCACATATAGCTCTTCACTAATCATCTCAACAAATTTATGAGCTATCTAGTATGATTCCAATTTTAAGATGAAAAGATTGAGGTTCACAGAATTCAGTTACTGATTCAAGGATTCATGATTTGTGAGCAGCCAATTCAAATTTGATGCAAAGTTTCTAATTCTTATTTTTTTATTGGGGAAATTAATGATTTACAATAGATATAATTGTTGGTCCATTTGTAAAATTTCTCAGTTTTCTGCAAAACACTCTCACCCTCGGTACA
Organism: Erinaceus europaeus; assembly: GCF_950295315.1. Lineage (NCBI taxonomy): Eukaryota > Metazoa > Chordata > Mammalia > Eulipotyphla > Erinaceidae > Erinaceus > Erinaceus europaeus. The sequence goes on from NC_080185.1 coordinate 117,562,381, forward strand.
GGTCCTCCATCATGCTTTAGGGCCTGAAAGCCCACCCCCGCCCCCAGAGTGCAATACACCAAATTTAGAAAAGTTTTATCATGGACTTACAATACAATGTAAATTTCAGGAGTACGGTTTCACACCTCTATATGTATATAAGCCTCAATGCACCCTTCACCAAAGTTACACTGCCATTCCCAAATCATATTGACCCCCCTTTTCTGTCCACCCATCTTCCTCTTCCTCACTGATAGCCTTTTTTTTTTTTTTACGGTATTTAAGAGTTATTTTTGTTGTGCATTAGTTTCTTTACTTATAAACCACATACAAAGGAAACTGTCCTATACTTGTCTTTCTTATTTCACTTAGCATAACTACTTTACATTTCATCCATGTTATTGCAGAAGGCAGAATGTGGGCTTTTTTGGATTTCTGTCAGTCTGTCTGTCGGTCTATCTGTCTGGAATGGAGCCCAGGGCCTCCTATGTGCACAGCGAGTATTCTACCCCTGTGTTACATCACCAACCTCAACTTTTCATCTTTTTTAAATAGCTAAGTAGTATTCCACTGAGTATGTCTACTTCAGCTTCTTTATCTAGTCATCGTCAGTGGCATTTAACTTGTTTTCCTACCTTGCCTGTTATGAGTAATGTTGCTATGAACATAGGGGTGCATATGTCTTTTTAAATTAAGGTTTTTATATTCTTCAGATAAATAACTGTGAGCATTGTCGCTGAGTAATATGATGTTTCTGGTTTGTCTTTTCATTGCTGGGACTTCTCTGCTCTGCTAACTTTTTCAGATAGAGACAGAGAGAAAGGGAAAGACGCCATGGCACGAAACTTCCTCCAGTGTGCTGGGCTCCCAACTTGAATGGTTTGCATACGTGGCCAAGCTGACACACTATCCATGTGAGCTGTTTTGATGACCCTGGTATTTCTGTTTTTAGTTTCAGATTTTTGATTTTTTTTTTTGTTGTTAAGAAATATCCTGGGAGCCAGGCGGTAGCTCACTGGGTTAAGTGCACATAGTGCAAAGTGCAAGGACCAGTGCAAGGATCCTGGTTCGAGCCCCCCAGCTCCCCACCTGCAGTGGGGTCACTTCACAAACAGTGAAGTGGGTCTGAAGGTGTCTATCTTTTTCTGACCCTCTCTGTCTTCCCCTCCTCTCTCAATTTCTCTGTCTTATTCAACAACAACAGCAGCAGCAACAACAACAATGGAAAAAAGATGGCCACCAGGAGCAGTGGATTCATAGTGTAGGCACTGAACCCCATCGATAATCCTGGAGGCAGGAAGGAAGGAAGGAAGGAAGGAAGGGAGGGAGGGCGGGCGGGCGGGAGGGAGGAAGGATGAAAGATATCATTGGGGGCCCGGTGGTAGCACATCTGGTTGAGCACACGTTACAATGTGCAAGGACCTGGTTTTGAGCCCCCAATCCTCACCTGCAGGGGGACAGCTTTGCGAGTGATGAAGCGGTGTTGCAGGTGTCTCTCTGTCTCTCCCCCTCTCTATCACCACTTTCCACTTTCCCTCTTGAGTTCTGTGTCTCTATCTAATAAATAAAGATAATTTTTAAAAAAGAAATATCCTTACTATTTTCTATACAGACTGCATCAATTAGCAGTGTATGAGCTCCTTTTTCTCTCCAAGGGCACCCTTAAATTCACTTGTCAAAGTAGACTACTGTTAATTAGTAGTTAGTACTTTTGCTGACCACGTATGTGTATATTGAAATAACTGGAATTACCCTCAGTATATGACTTTGCACCCTTCTCTTTTGAATATATTGCCATGACCATTTTGATAAAAACCTACTCTTATGGAATTTTTTTCTTGCAAATAATTTATTGGGGGGGGATAGCAGTTTACAGTATAGTTGTTGACACATAGATGTCACTTCTAACTCTCTGTGGCACATATTTGCATACTACTTCCAGGCCCACCTTTTCCTTCTGTGCCTTTGTACACTAGGTCCCCAGTGCCCTCTCTGTCCAGTTCTCCCTCCTCAAGACTCCTTCGCTTTGGTATAAGATGAACTTTTTTTTTTTTGAACATGAAAAACTCTGAATAACTATTCTGTGTCATTTTCTGGGGTAGAGTTGAAACCATCCATTGTGTCTCCTCTGAAGTAGTCAGAGCTTACTGTGAGAGAGAGTGAGTGAGTGACCCACCAGTGGTTATAAATATGAGCGCTGCATGTAAAATACTAAATACTACCTGGGAGTGTAACACGAATCCTCATCTACTTAAGAAGGGTCTAGGAAATCTTTCCTGAAATAGGTTCAAATGGAGCTAAATCTTGAAACTGATGTAAGTTGGAGGGAAATTACAACAAGAGAAGCTGCATATGCAAGCATGTAGAAGCAAGAAATATTGTGGTGTGTGGGGGAACTGGAGATAGTTAAATGTTCTCAGACCTCAGTATACACATTGGGGAGATTACAGTGCAGCAGCAGAGAGGCAGCAAGTGCCATTTGTGATGGGCCTTGGGATCATGATGAGGAGTGTGATTTTAACTCATCGTCAGGGGAGAGACTGGAACAGGAGCGAGATAGTGAGCAGTTTGCTTATTATGGGGCAGGAGTGTTCTGAGGAGCATCGCAGGGAATGTGGGGTATGGTGAGGTGAGGACTCCCCAAGAAACCTCAGAGTTAGAGGAGAAACCCAAGGAAGGACTTCCCTCCCCAGTGGGGCTGCTTGGGAAAGGTAGTCTGTGGATCTCATGACAGCAGGAGAGGGAACAGTTATGCCTGAACTGTACATACACCTCATCATTGCAGATAAAAATCTGTTGGCAAAGGTGTTCTAGTGCTGCCAAATGCCCAAGAGCAGTGATTACTATCGCTTAGAAAGCACACCTTCCTAGAGCCCTAGGGTCCCCCTCCCCACCTTTGCTCACTTCTGACTCAGCTTGACCCTGGGCCCATACTCCATACTCCCAGAGGGATAAAGAATAGAAAATCTCTTTCCCAAGTGTGGTGGGGCTCTGGGGAAGCGGTGACCATGGGTCCATACTCCCAGAAGGTTAAAGAATAGGAAAGCTATCAGTGGAGGGGATGGGATAAGGAGTTCTGGTGGTAGGAATTGTGTGGAGTTGTGCCCCTCTTATCCTATGGTTTTATCAGTGTTTCCTTTTTAAAAATTAAAAAAAAAAGTTTGACAATAAAAATGGGGAAAATTACTGTGATGAGAAAAAAATGAGGTTTTTAGCTCTGATAGCTATCTTTTTATAATAATTTTAGTATCATTAGATAATTAAGGAATTATTTCTGGAAGTTTTTTTTTCCTCACTATTGTGCTGCTTTAATTCTCTCTGAAGAAAATATTATTTTGAGTTCTCTTGTTTATTTGTTAAGGTAAACTAATAAGTCTTATTTTATCTTTTTATTAGGAATGCCCAGCAATCCAGTCTTTTAAAGTTGGAGAATATTGATGATGATGGATTCAAAAAACCTACATATTTTATAAAATCTAATTTTAGGAAATTTATTGAGAAACCTCCTATGGTAAGATTGCCATTTTCTGTGTGTCATTTTTGTGTATTCCATTGTCCTCACATATATGTGTATATACAGTGATGAGCAATATTGCTTATGTTTGTCACTTCCCATTAACACCTGGCACACCCTGGTTGAACACACATGTTCCAATGCGCAAGGACCCAGGTTCGAGACCCCACCCGGTCCCCACCTGCAGTGGGAGAGCCTCACAAATAGTGAAGCAGTGCTGCAGGTGTCTCTCCCTCTCTTTCCCTTCCTCTCCATTTCTGGCTGTCTCTATCCAATCAATCAATAAATAAAGATAATAAAAAGTACATGTTACAAGATTCTGTTGAGACTTAGTGATGGAAGAAATGTTCATTGTTTGACTTATCAGGATGTTAATATGTGCGACAGTACTGACTTCAGATTTTAGGGGAACGATTTTATTAAAGTATAATTTAACATACCATAGTATTCCTCTATTTTAAGTATCCAATTTAATGATTTTATGTAAACTTACCAAGATATGTAACTATCACCATGATTCAGTTTTAGAACATTTTTATTAATCTAGTAAGAGCCCTCTTGCTTGTTATTTCTGTTTCCAGTCCCAGCTGGCCACTAATCTATTTTCTGTTTCTAAGGATTTATCTTTTCATAGGGTAGTTCGCAAAATGGTACCTGGGAAAAGCAGTGACAGGAAGTTGAGAATCAGTCTCTTTATGACTTAATCTCAGAAGTGGATTCTCATCATTTCTGCCATAGTTTATAAGAAATGAGTCATTAGACCCAGCCCACTCTTAAAACAAGGGGAAATAGGAGCCTGCATAGCATCAGGCTGGAATCATTGGGAGCCCAATTAGAAGCTGGCTGCTTAATAGTCCTCTCTCTTGGTCCCAGTGATTTATGTCCCTTCACATACAAAATGCATATGCCCTTCCTGCTGAGGTCCCCAGAGTTTCATCTCATTACATGTATCTTTATGTATTTATTCAAATCAATAGACTCAGTATGAATTCAAGATGGCTACTATATGAAATGGGTTTTTCATGCCCCCCCCCCCTGGAAAGAAATAAAGATGTGAGAGAGAAAAATCTGAGAAATACAAGTGAAGTGCTTAGAGGATTATAAGACTATTGTTTCTGGACAAAACAAAATTTCTTCAGAATGGGGCCTGCTTTTTTTCTTTTCCCACCAAAAGATTCAGATTCTTTATCATTACAGGCATCATCATCATCATCATCATTTTATTTAGTTTTTTTGTTTGTTTTGACATTTTAGTCAATGGTTCTACCTAGAAATATATGTGGTATTAAGTATTCAAAAATAGCTATGGTCATAGATCACACAGATATATATTCTCTGCCATCTTCAGTTTTTTGTGTAATGAGATCTAAAATCATCTAAAATGTGATAGCTGTATAACTTAGTTTATATAGATTTATATAGATTATATAGATTTATAGATTATATAGATTTATAGATTATATAGATTTATATAGATTTTCAGATTAAAGTGCTTCCTAAATCTCTCTTCTTATTGGTCAGAGATACTTCATATCTTTTTGATATCCCTTTTAATATGTGTATTTTCTAAAATTTCTATATGTTTTCTGTTACTCTTTCTCCTTTAAGGAAAGTTTGTAAACATTAATTATAATTTTTTTCAAGATTGGGGTGGGTGGGTGGGGGTGAGTACAGGTCTCAAAAGGATGACAGAGGACCTAATGGGGGTTGTATTGTTATATGGAAAACTGAGAATTGTTATGCATGTACAGACTATTGTAGTTACTGTCAAATGCAAAACATTAATCCCCCAATAAAGAAAGGAGAAATAAAATAAAATAAAATTTTTTTCAAGATTTATACAGTATACATTTTAATATTGTGTCAGGCCCCACACATGTGCTATACTGCTGAGCATTAACCCCAGCCCAATTTTTTGTTCTTTTATTTAAAAAGATTTATTTTATTTATTACATATGAGAGACAAAAGAGACAAGCCAGGGAACCAGTGTAGGACATAAAGAGTCAGGGATCCAACCGGGACCTAGAGCATGCATGTCCAGTGCTTTAGCAGTTCAGCTACTTCCCTGGCTACTTCTTTCTTTCTTTTTTTTTTTTTTTAAGTGGAGAGGAGAGAGAGGGGGAGACAGACTATAGCACCACTCCACCTTTTGTGGTGCTTACCTGGTGCCATCCATGCTTCTTCTTCTTCTAGCGTTTGCCCTTCCGTAGCCAGTTAAATGGTTTTGAAAGTGACTGGGATCCATGTGGATTCAGTCGGCTAGGAAGGATCGTCAGTTTCCTCAATGAATGGGTACTCACGGGATGCACCACGAGAAGGTCGATCCAATGCTGCTGTCATGTGGTTCCAGGGTTCAAACCCAGAATCATACTCTACTAAGTGAGCTATCTCCTGCCCACTCCCAGAGTGCCTTCTTTAAGATTAATTTATTATGAAAGAGATAAAAAGGGAAAGAGTGTGAGAGGCCAGAGAGGCCAGAGCACCGAATCAGTTCTGGCATAAGTTTGTACCGGCAACTGAATTTGGGCTTCAAACACACTCACCTGCCTCTCCCTTCTCTTCCCTCTACCATAATTGTTTTTTTTTTAAGAATTTATTTATTTATTCATGAGAAAGATAGGAAGAGAGAAAGAACCAGACATCACTCTGGTACATGTGCTGCCAGGGATCGAACTCAGGGTCTCATGGTAGAAAATCCAGTGCTTTATTCACTGTGCCACCTCTCAGACCACTCCACCATAATTCTCTACAGTAAAATGGTAGGAGGAAATAATTCTTCATTAAAATAGAAGATATTTCATTAAAATCTACTTCTTCCATGAATTGGATTCAGTTATAGCCAGATAGTAGCTACCCATATAACTATGTAGAAATGGACATTGTAACATTCAAGATTAGTTCTTTTTTTTTAAATAATTTATTTCTTTATTGGGGAATTAATGTTTTACATTCAACAGTAAATACAATAGTTTGTACATGCATAACATTCCCCAGATTCCCATTTAACAATGCAACCCCCACTATGTCATTCATCATCTTTCATGGACCTGTATTCTCCCCACCCACCCACCTCAAGATTAGTTCTGATAAAGTTTATACAGGTTGTTTTAGCACTACTATACTGTCTTATTAAGATTCTGAAATGTTTTGTAGTCTTAAGAACATAATTCTAAATTAGACCTGGCTTAACCTGCTATTTAATTTTTTTGCATAACATATTCATTGAGAGGACTCTAATTAGTACAAAATACTAGTTTTTATGGTTATTCCATTGCAATATGCCATCTGTACACTGTTCACATGGGAAACACAAGTATGTGTTGTCCTTTTATGTATATTGTAATATTAGCCAGTATGCAGGCCAAGAATTGCTCATTTTTAAAACCACAACTCTTAAAAATGTTTGCAGTGATCGTATTTATTTTTAATAGCACTGGAGATAGAACCCAAGGTCTCATGCATGCACTGAGCCATCTCCTTGGCCCAGCAAAATTTCTAAAAATATTGTTATTGATTGATTATTGGATAGAGACAGATACAAATTGAGAGGGGAGGGAGAGATAGAGAGGGAGAAAGAGAGACAGCTATGACCCTGCTTCATGACTTGTGAAGCCTTCCCGCTGCAGGTGGGCACCAGGAGCTTGAACCTGGTCCTTGCACACTGTAATGTGTGCACTTAACCAGGTGTGCCACTGCCTGGCCCCCACCCCAACAAATTTTTGATGTTCTTGTTTAGTGAGTGAGCTAGCTAGCAAAAGAGAGAGAGAACCAAATACTGCCCCATCATTCATAAAGTTGTTCTCCTTGTTGCACTTATATGACTCTGGGGATTGAACTGGAACCTCATTTATATGAGACAAATGCTTTTCTGCTGAACCACCTCCATAGCCCAATACTGGGATTGTTATTGTAAGAAAACATGGCTTGCTTGTGTTGAAAGAAGTGAAGTTAGTGGTCCGGGAGGTGGCGCAGTGGGTAAAGCGCCGGACTCTCAAGCGTGAGGTCCTGAGTTCAAGCCCCGGCAGCACATGTACCAGAGTGATGTCTGGTTCTTTCTCTCCTTCTGTCTTTCTCATCAATAAATAAATAAAATCTTTTTTAAAAAAAGAAGTGAAGTTAAGTGAGTTCTTGATTTTTAAATAGATGTTGATACTTAATGACTTCCCCCGCCTAATTTGGAATTTGATATAGTTCACTATGAATCAGAAGGGTGAATTTTAGCTCATTAGAAGTTTTCAAAGTTGTTTTTCTTTCTTTTCTTTTTTTCTTTTTGCCTCCAAAGTTATAGCTGGGGTTTGGTGCCAGCACTACGAATCCTCTGCTCCTGTGGCCATTTTGTTTTCATTTTATTTGATAGGACAGAGAGAAATTGAGAGGGGCGGGGGACATAGAGAGGGAGAGAGACACCTGTAGACCTGCTTCATCGCTTGTGAAGTGACCCCCCTGCAGGTGGGGAGCCAGGAGCTCGAATTGGGATCCTTGTGTGGGTCCTTGTGCTTTGTACTATATGCACTTAACTCAGGCTAAGGTCCATACCTTACCCTGATGCACCACTGCCTGGGCCCCCAAAACTGTTTTTCTTAATATGATAAATTTCAAGATTTTTAACTTAACCATTTAAAATTTTTTCTGTAGGTTCAATTCCCAGTATCACAAAGGAGGACAGAGAATTCCACAGATGCTACAGTGGCACTTTAGTGTTTTCTCCCTCTCTCCCTCTCTATTTCATTAAAATAAAAACAGTAGAGGACTAGTCAGATAGTTCAGTATTAGAACGTAAGACTTGCATGCTTGAGGCTCTAGGTTTGATCCCTTATACCAGCGCCACACACCAGAGCTGAACAGCAGCCTTCCAGTCTCTGTCCCTCTGCTTTTCTTTCTGTCACTCATAAAAATCACATAAATCAGGAGTCAGGCGGTAGCGTAACAGGTTAAGTGCACAATGGCGCAAAGCGCACGGACCAGCATAAGGATCCCGGTTTGAGCCCCCGGCTCCCCACCTGCAGGGGAGTCACTTCACAGGCGGTGAAGCAGGTCTACAGGTGTCTATCTTTCTTTCCCCCTCTCTATCTCCCCTCCTCTCTCCATTTCTCTCTGTCCTGTCTAACAACTACGACATCAATAACAACAACAGTAATAACTACAGCAACAATGAAAAACAACAAGGGCAACAAAAGAGAAAATAAATATAAAAAAAAATAAAAAATAAAAATAAATTTAAAAAATCAAATAAATCTTTAAAAATATACAACAGAGTGGTCTTGGGAGGTGGCTTTGGATAAAGCACTGGACTCTCAAGCTCATGAGGGCCTAGGTTCAGTGCCTGGTAGCACATGTACCAGAGTAGTATCTGATTCTTTCTCTCTCCTCCTATCTTTCTCATTGATAAATAAAGACAATCTTTAAATATAAATACACAACAGAAAAATTGGAATTGGGCTGGGGTACTCAGTCATGACCATTTATATGAGGCCTGGGGTTTGTTTCCTGTCAACAATAAAATAAGGCTTTATCAAAATGTTTTAATTACTATATAAAATAAACTTAGAAGCCAGTTTGAGGAAAATTATCAATTATCAATCTCTTCCTTCTTATTATGTGTAGTACCTAGAATCAAGGGCAATTCGTAGGACATTTTTTCTTTTTTTTTTTGTACTAATAAAGTATCTTAGAGACTATATTTTAAAGATTTAATTATTTTTCTTTTACAGAGTCTTAGACTTGGCAGGTTCCAGCCCAAGTATAAATCAGGCCTAGCAAAGAAGAGCTTGCACATTCAGGCTAAATATCAGCGTTTACGTTTTGGTCCTAAAGGATTTATCACTAATAAATACAGACAGAGGTTACTAAGGAAAAAAAAGGTTAGTTTGATTATGGTCATTTCAAAATGTTGAATAAATTTTGAACTACTTAATTAGTTGTGCTTAATAAATTGTTTTTTTCATTTTGACTTAACCTAAATTTAAAACAATATTCTATTACATAATTGAAAAATGTCAAGGAGAAATGATAATAGAGTTGAAACTATCCAATCTTAAAATGCCTTTAACTATTATACTTTAAATACTTTGAATATAATAGCTGTTTGAACTTTGTATTTTAGAATTTCTGTTGTGTGATTAAACTTTTAAAAACTTTTTTATCTTTATTTTATTTACTGGATAGAAATAGCCAGAAATTGAGAAGGTAGGGGGTTGATAGGGAGGGAGACAGAGAGACACCTGTAATACTGCTTCACCACTTGCAGAGCTTTCCCCCCTGCAAGTGGGGGCTGGGGGACTCAAACCTGTGTCCTTACGCATTGTAACGTGTGCTTAATTAGGTGCACCACCACCAGGCCCCTGTGATTAAACTTTGAAATGAAAATTCACAAATGACTTTTAACTAATAAAATTTAGCCATATACAATATAAACTATCTATGTACTAAAAATATTGGACTAACTTTATTAGAAGTGTGCATAACAGCAAAATACACTAATTTTTCTTTCTCTGTACTTCTGTGATAAAAAAAAAAAAAAGAAAAAACACATGACGTGGTCTGGGAGGTGGCACAGTGCATAAAGTGCATGAAGTCCTGAGTTAGATCCCTGGCAGTACCGAGTGATGTCTGGTTCTTTCTCTCTCTCCTATCTTTCTCATTAATAAATAAATAAAATCTTTAAAAAAAATACATGACATAAAATTTGCCATTTCTATCATATATAAGTATACAGGTCAGTGGCATTAGTTATATTCTCAATGCTGTCCAGCCACCATTACTATATGCAAACTCCTAATAAATTTTTCTTTACGGGAGTTGGGCGGTAGCACAGCGGGTTAAGCGCAGGTGGCACAAAGTGCAAGGACCAGCATAAGGATCCCGGTTCGAGCCACTGACTCTCCACCTGCAGGGGAGTCACTTCACAGTTGGTGAAGCAGTCCTGCAGGTGTCTTTCTCTCCCCCTCTGTCTTCCCCTCCTCTATCCATTTCTCTCTGTCCTATCCAACAATGATGACAATAATGATAACAATGACAATAATAACTACAACAATAAAAAAAGGGCAACAAAAGGGAAAAAATAAATATTAAAAATTATTTACTTGATAATTTGAATCTCAGACTCTTTTAGTTATATATTGGTATTTATGTAATTAATATATTGACATTTGAAAACCCATTATGAATGTGACATAAAATTACATTCTGTATTCAATTTTTTTTTAATCACTGGGGCGTCATCACTCCAGATCAATTTTTTTTAAAAGATTTTACTTACTTATTAATGAGAAAGGAGGAGAGAGAGAGAGAGAGAAACACCAGCTATCACTCTGGTACATGTGCTGCCTTGGATTGAACTCAGGACCTCATGCTTGAGAATCCAATGCTTTATCCACTCTGCTACCTCCCAGACCACCCAGATAAACTTTCTCAGCTAGAAAAATAGAGACAGAGACAGAGAGCTAGAGAAGGAAAGATACCGCAGTGATGAAGCTCCCTCCTTGATGGGTGCTGGACTAGAAATTGGGTCATGTGCAGTAAAGAAGGCCTACTGTCCAAGTGAGCAATGTTGCTTAGAAAAGTCAGGATGGAGTCTTGGTAGCATCTGTAACTTGGTGTCTGGAAGGTGGTATAGCTTAAATTGAGACAAAATGGTTAATGAACAGGAACCAAAAAGTAGGATTAAAATGGATGAGATTAGGAATTTTAGGGTAGGAGAAAGCTAGGAAATCCATTTTAGGCATGTTCCTGGGGGCACACAGCTATGGTAGTTTTACTTGAGTTTGGTAGCTAGCCTGAGGTTAGATAAGAATATTGTCTGAACAACAACAATGATAAACAATAAGGGCAACAAAAGAAAAAAAAATAGCCTCCAGGAGCAGTGAATTTGTATTGCAGGCATCAAGTTCCAGCTATAACCCTGGAGGCAAAAAAAAAAAAAAGTATCAGAGTAGAGAAAAGGGCTAGAAAGTTAGATTAGGGCAGAGAGTAGCTCTTGTTCTTGAAAAAAAATTCTGTGACTAAAATGAACTATTTACCTACTCCAGGGCATCTCACCAAAGCCTGTGTAACCTCTAAGTCCCTATTGGTCTGAGCTTATAGCTCATGGTCATAACTGGGAACATTGCAGGCTGCACTTATTTCAGGACCAGTTTTTTTCGAGTGGCAGGGCAGGATACCCGAACCTCTCTTCGGAGACTGGGGCTATCCGGTTACCGTCATTGCTTTATGGTAAAGCCAAGGTCCTGGGAGGGCCCACAAAATGCTGTTCCTTATGGAAGCAACCAGTGGTAGTGGAGATAGGGACCCTTTTTACAGGTCTAGGCCCATCGTATGTTCCCCCTTGCAGGTGGGAACCAGGGGCTTGAACCCAGGTCCTGTGCACTATAAAGTGAGCACTTAATCAGGTACACTACACGCTGGCCTCTGTTTCTTACATTTTCTAATCCTGGCCCCTAGAGGCCTCCTCTAAGCTCAGCTAGTAGGGTTCTAGACTACTAGAATAATCATAAGAGAAACAGTCATGTTTCAGGGAGAGAAGCATTTATTGAAAAAAGCAGGCATACAAAAGAGAGGATATATGTGCTTTAGAGGCATGCAGACCAGAGAAAGTGCAGCAGAGCAGTGAGCCATCCCCCCATTCCCTTCCCATCTTCTAACTTTTATAGTGGGTTCAGAGGGTGTACAGGGATCCTGAGGGGATTTCCTTCAGCCTTTGTCTCCAGCTGCTCACATCTGCATTCACCTGCATTTTATGGCCTTAGCAGTCAGGTGGGAAGGGAGATGCTGGTGCAGGATGCAGACACACTGGTACTTCTGGCCCCTCTTTCAGGCTACCTGTATGTGGGGGGTGCTAATGTCCTTTCTCCAGAAGTCCTTCCATGAGCAGACCCCTAACTTTTACATTACATTACTTATTTCAGTGTTCTTCAGATATTTTTTGCTTATATATCCTAACCTTTTATAAAAGAAAAAAAATACGTCCTTATAAGTTTTAAGTTGCTGTCTCATATTTTTTAACTTTTTATTAATGGTTTGATATTGATTTCCAAAATTATGAGATAAGATGGGTATAATTCTGCACCTTTCCCACCACCAGAATTCTGTGTGCCTGTTTTCTCCATTGGAAATGACAGTAGTTCTCCAAGGTCTCAGATACGGGTTGACTATTATTTCTGTAGGCTACTATAACTCCATCCTGACCTCCCTAGGCAGATGACCCTCACCAATAACCTGTCCTGGAAACCTCACCTCTCCAGAGGCCTCCACCACTAGGAAAGACAGAGACAGGTTGGGGGTATGGATCCACCAACAACCATGTCCAGTAGAGATCAATTACAGAAACCAGAACTACCACCTTCTGTACCCCATAAAGAATTTTGGTCCAGTGGGCCAGGTAGCACAGTGGGTTAAGCGCACATGGTGCAAAGTGCAAGGACAGGCATAGGGATCCCAGTTTGAGCCCCTGGCTCCCCACCTGCAGCGGGGGTTGCTTCACAAGTGGTGAAGCAGGTCTACAGATGTCAATCTTTCTCTCCTTCTCTGTCCTCTGCCTTCCCCTCCTCTCTCGATTTCTCTCTGTCCTATCCAACAACAATGACAGCAATAACAACAACAACAATAATAACAACAACGATAAACAACAAGGGAAAAGGTGGCCTCCAGGAGCAGTGGATTCATATTGCAGGCACCGAGCCCCAGCAATAACCCTAGAGAAAAAAAATTGTCCATATAGACCCAGAAGGGGAGAAATGTTAGGGGAGGATGACCAGAGGGCTCTGAACTCCAGTTCCATAAGAACCCAGATAGAGAAGAGGAAAAAAAGGAAGGATATTTGGAAGTATTAGCAGTTGTAGTTATGACTTAGAAAGGAAGAGAAGGCGCCTGATGTCCCTCAAACAGAGCCCTAGTTTGGGAAGGGCAGGAAGGATGATCCTAGACCTTCTCCTCCTAGTCTGTTTCCTGAAAGTTGGAACTCTTCTGTGAGGTCAAAGTCTCATTCTCAACTGCTGGGCAGTCTCACCTCCATCAATTTGGTCCCCTAGCGGTTTTATGCTGGCCCTTTAAATCTGCCACCTGGATTTGAAGCAATTGCAAATGTGGTGCCCCAGGCAATGCATAGCTTGAGTCCTTCTCCCTCCCTTCCCTTTGATCACCCATAATCACCAACTTTCACATAGTGACCTTTCTTTACCAGAAAGGCCAGCTGTTCTCTGAGTCTCAGTCTCTCTCTCTCTCTTTCTATCTCTCTCGCTCTCTGTCTCTGCCAGAGTACTGCTGAGCTCTGGTTAATGGTGGTGTAGGGGGTTGAACCTGGGACTTTGGAGCCTCAGGCATGAGAGGAGAGTCTCTTTGCATAACCATTATGTTATCTACCCCTCCCCTGAGTTATTCTCTTAAATTATTCTGTTGTAATATTTGTTTTTTTGTGGGGGTCGCCATAGCTCTGACCTGGAAGTCAGAATAAAAATTTTCTATCAGCACTTTTTTTTTTAATTTGGAATTAAATGTCTCCATTACTGGTAAAATGCCAAAAATAAATAAACTTTTTAGTTTCTTTCAGTTTTAATAATATAAGATCATAGCAAATGGTAAGGATATGTTAGTAACATTTTAATGGCCCTGTAAAAGATGCCATTCTACCATTTTTACTCTTTTACTAGTTTCATGGTCCAGCTTGTGGTTGGTAATTTAATCTTTTGCATAACATCACAGAAGAATCTGTGTTTGTTACTTTATAATCATAAGCTTAATGTTCTAGGAAATTCCTTTTTCTATGTTTAGTGAAGCGTTATTTTTTTATTGTTATAGGTAACTGTCCAGAATTATGAGAGCCCCCTCCATTAGCTTTATTTTCTCTTATCAAACTAGAAAAATTTATATAGTTTCAGAGTTAAAGATTCTATATGATGACAAAAGTGAAACACCAGTTTGAAGCTGTGCTTTGTCACATCTGGATCCTTATTTGAGAAAGGGATAAAGTTTAAAGTCTTGGTTTTTAGCCAGGAATGTCTCTAGTGACACTCACTCAAGTAGCAGGATGCTACTTTCAGCTATTTACTAATGCCCACATATTTGTCTTACTGAGTTACCATTTGATAGTCTCTTTGTTGTATTCTGTTGTTACATTGGGTCATTGGGGTTCCATATCTTTTTGTGTGGCGTTTAAGTAGCACTGTATAAGTCAAACTATTTTAAAATTGCACTGTGAGCAAAACTCTTGTTCTAATGTCATAAATGATCCTTCTCTTGAACTGTGTATTTTGTTTTCTCTCAATAGGAATATAAAAACACTGTCACAGCAGTCTAATCTGGAATTGTTACAAATGGAAAAAGCACTACAGGAAGATAATTGGAAGCATCTCTTTTTGTCATGAGTTTAAAATCGACACAAAGGCACTAATAAATATTGTAATGTTCTTGATCAAAAATGTGTTTTTCTGTAGTGGAATGCTGCAGCTTTTAAAAACTTAGCAATTACTTATAAATTACAGTCTTCAACTTAAAAAGTTGTATTAACTAGTTTCTTTTGCAAAAAATCTCAAATGCATCTACTGATGCATTTTTTCCCTCAGCGCATGGTTCCATAGAGCAAACTGAATTATGTCCAGACATTTATATGTTGAAAATTTAGCTTATGTAATAATACACAAACAAAAGTATATGAATTGTATAGTGTCTATACATGAAAGACCTTGTACAGTGGCCTTACAGCAGCAAGTTTTATAGCAGATTTTCTTTATCTAATGATGTTCTGGCTTATAACTTAAAGTTTTCTTGAGTTTCTGGAAATCAAGGCCTACATAACATATACATTTCGTATTATAAGAAGGAGAGTGAGAAGGTGCTTCAAAATTTCCATCGTGCAGTTGTGAATGTGCTGAGTTTTTAGGAATTCGTTCATTAAGGTTTTTCCACAACAATTAGCTCTTTTCTAATTTCAAAATGCTATTGTGGAAAATATGTAAAGATTTTTAAATCTATATTCCATCTTATTTTCCCTCAGGGCAAGCTTATGGATAACATATTTTTAAAGGCTTTTTAAAACTGACAGATAAACTCATTTGGAAATTTTAATTTACTACTACAGCATTACACATTTTGCAAGCACATATTATAAAAATGTTTATTTTCCATTCAGTTGATGTGTATTGAGTATCTACTTTGTGTAAGATGAAATCAAATGTTAAATGAAATTTTGGCTCCCAGCACCATATTTGCTTTTGTGTGTTGTGCTCATAGCACATATACATTACCAGATAAATTTTTGTGAAATATTTATTTGTATTACAATAAAATATCATTGCCTCTTCTGTGCTAAGAAATTACTTGTCAGTTTGTGAGAATATTTTAATTTCATGAGACTTACAGGTCTGGGTAAGACCTGTTGGTGTTTAGTATGCTGTGATATGCTATGCTATACTTATAAAAAAAGAACTTTCTCAATCAGAATCTGGTAAGTACTTGATTTTCCATAACAAGTTTATTAAGAAATACTTTCTACAGATGGTCAATTTTGCATCTCTTTAAAAGCTAGGTCAGCCATTTCCTTAGTGGGTCAGCAGTAAGAAAGTGAAAGCATTTTGCTCTTTAAAATCTTATAATTTAGGTAAGCCTGGTTTTCCAAACATATTTAACTTTCCATCTATAGTTAAAAAGAAATATGCTGCCCACACAGTGATATGATAATATTATATTGTGCTAGGTACTTATAATATCTGCCTTAGATTTTAAAATAAACTATTTCCATTATTTTTGTATTCTGGGAGAGTGACAAGACCTGAATATTTAGCCATTTGGTTACCACTTACTGCACAGATTTGGAGCTAAAATTAATCAGTGAACAAAATAAGATACATGGAGCATGCCTTTATGTGTAAAAAATGTCTGATAGGGAAAATGAACATTAAATGTAAGACGTAATCTGGTAAACAGCTTTGATTCTCCAGTTCTGTGTTTATTATAGCACTTAAGTATAGATGCTTATTCAGGGTTAATCATTGCAACACTGGTTTTCTATTTAGACATATCTAGATATGCTTTGGGGACAGTCTTAAAATGGAAGGCATTTTAAGTTATTTGAAAAATACTCATTTGTCACATGGTTGTATTCAGAAAACATTGGATACATAGCATCTAAAACCTTAAAAAAGAAGGCTTACGTTATCATTTAGAGTATGCAGGTCAGAGATGATGTTTCTCTTGCTTGCCACAGTATTCTCAACTTTTAACGCCCTACTTTATTATTAATTTTATTTTATTTAATTTTGCAGAACTGGGTGTGCTCACACATTCCTAATTTCACCGCTTTGGACTGGTTTTTCCTCAGACAGACAGAAAGAGGGAGAGATACCACAGCACCGGAGCAGCTGCTGGTGCCATAGCACTTCCCACGTGGCAGTGACTGGACCTGGGCTGAGTCTCAGCATGGTGCGGCACCCCCTAACCTGGAGAGCTCTGTGCAGCCACAGGACCACACTACGATGACTAGGAGCTCATTAAATCGTACTTGAGTGATTTAGTAAAAGGTGGAGTATGTTTTGTGGAAACTAACTTCAAAAGACACTACACTATTATCAGTGTCTTTGATAGTTTTAAAAATTGATGAGTTGGGAGAAATTGGATAAAGTTTATGCGAAATCTCTGTACTTTAATAGCTGCATATATACATAATTTTAATATAAATTTCTTTCAATAATCACCCGTGATCTTCTTAGAGAGAAAAACATTCTATTTTGAAGGATTTATTTTTTTCTATTGGAAACATGACTGCATTTACACTTGCAGTAATTATTATATGAAGCTTATTTTATACAACATTTTCTATATTTTAATATATAGTTGATTTTTATTACTGTTTTAATAATGATTAACAAGATTGTAAGATAACATGTGTACAATTCCACATGGTTCCAATTACCAGAGTTCTATGTTTTATCCCTATTTATTAGAAACTTATTCTTTACCCTTTCTGGGAGTATAGACCAAAATTCTTTTTTTCTTAATTTTAATGTTTTTTTATCAGAGTACTGCTTAGCTCTGGTTTATGATGGTGCAGGAGATTGAACCTGGGACTTTGGAGCCTCAGGCATGAGAGTCTCTTTGCATAACCATTATGCTATCTACCCCTGCCCTGGATCAAAATTCTTTATGGGGTGCAGAAGGTGGAAGGTCTGGCTTCTGTAAATGCTTCTCCACTGGACATGAACATTGGAAGGTAGATCCATACCCCCCAGCTTGTTCTTTCCCTAGTGGGGTAGGGCTCAAGAGAGGTGAGGTTTCAGGACACATTGGTAAGGTCATCTGCCTGGGGAGGTTAGGATGGCATCATGGTAGTGTCTGCAAGTTAGTGGCTGAAGGGCAGTAAGATATAAATATAGACAGGAACCCAAAGGTAGAAATAGAGCAAATGAAACTAGAGGTCTCTGTGTGGAAGGAAGCTAGGAAGTCTATTTTAGGTATGTTCCATGTGGCCCATGGCTTTTTGCCCGAGCCTGATAGCTAACATGCAGGTAGACTGAAAGTACTGTGTAGGAAGATGGTATCAGAGTTGAGAATAGGACTAGAAAGCTGGACTAGGGCAGAGAGTAGCTCCCAGAGTTGGAGAAAGTATATAAATTCCATTTACTATTAACCCCATCTATCTGACCTAGGGCCCATATATATATTCCTATTTAGCACAGGAACATGTTAACCTGAGTCCTTGTCAGTCTAAGCTCACAGTTCTTGGTCACAGCTAGGAACATTCTAGGCTGCACTCCTTTCAGTCTTCCTTGAGTGGCATTGTAGGTTGACCTAGCCTCACTTTGGAGAGTGGGGCAGTCCCTACCATTGCTGCTCTACAGTGAGGGCAAGGTCCTGGAAAAGCCCACAAGAGGGCTTATGATGACACTCCTCATGGAAGTGATCAGTGATGGTGGAGAGAGGGATCTATTAGAGATCTAGGCTCATCATATCTTTGTGGGAATCCAAGGATTCACTGAATAGAGCCCCAGATGATGGGGTGGTATTGACAAAAAGGCCATCATTAAAGTGTGCCAGTCTCTTGCTCTTATCTGATGAGGTTAGACTTAAAGTGATTGAGAGAAGTGAAGTGTGGGTAGGAGAGGAGGATTTCTAGGCCTAAGTAGTAAATATCTATTAGGTACTTTATGGTGTCTCCTTTAGGTCTTTCTACTTGGCTTACTGAACGTATATTTTTTAAACAAGGCTAGAGATACATATGGAAGCAGAAAAGGTGAAGCTGGATCAGAAATTCCCTATTTAGCAAAATCGGCTACAAGAAACCAATTTGCCTGTAGTCACCAGGGAGAAAATGCTAATGCATCAAGCTGAGCTATGACTTCAAGCCCTCTTCTATCTCGGCAATTATGACCCTCAGTATGGACACAAGTACCAGCAGGGAAGATAAAGCTTTTACTACCATCTTAATATCTCAGCAGAAGAGACAAGACTCTTAGCCACAAGACATTTCCAAGTTCCTGAGCAACCTGGGAAAGCTAAAATCCATAGGTTAAGGTGTGCCTTTGACAGGTTCTAGTGAACCCCATTTCTGGAACCCAGAAGAGAGGGGATACCAGCTTCCGCAGTGGAGTTCCTCTGAAAGGCATGATTAGCAAGGTTTGAGTTCATCAAAATACAGATCTAAGATATTAAACTGAGCAATTATCAGTGTAGAATAGAATGTAAATGTTACAAATATTAGCAGAAATTGCTATACATTCACCGGTTGGAATGTAGGGGAGGGACAGTGAGACAAAGACTAATAACCAACTGTCTCATCTTTTATGGCTATGTCATTTCAAATCATGACATCTAGTTGTGTCAGATAGAAAAACGTTTAGTTATCAACCTTATGTTTTTCAGTCTTTTACTTCACCCTAACATAGTAGTACTCAAAGCAGTCCCTGACCGGCAACACTAGCATCACCTGGAAACTCACTGGGAAACTCATCTCAGGACTCAGCAGGGTTTTGTTGTTGTTGTTGTTGTTATTTTTTTATTTTTTGTCACCAGGGTTATTGCTGGGGCTCAGTGCTGACACGTTAAATTTATAGCTCCTAGTGGCCACTTTTTCTTTTTATTTGATAAGACAGAGAATCACTAGCTTTTTTTCAGAGCCAGTCACCTTTATGGTGAAGTAATTTTTTTATTCTTTAAAAAATGTGTTGATTATTTACAAGTGTATAAGATAATAAGGGCAGTATAATTCCACACCACTCCCACAACCAAAAGTCTGTGCCCTATACCCTGAAGTTTTCCCAAGGTCTTATTGACCTATTGGCTACTTTTTTTTTTCTTTATTTGCAGTTTATGTGTGTTAATCCTCTATATTTCATGTATAAATGAGACCATCCAGTTGTCGTTCCCTTCCTTCACTAAGCAAAATCACCTCCAGTTCCATCCATTTTGTCTCAAAGGACACAATATCTTTTTTAATTGCCAATTCACTGAGTATATGTCCCATAACTTTTTTGTATTTTTTTTCCTCCAGGGTTATTGTTGGGGGTTGGTTCCTTCATTACAAGTCCACTACTCCTGGTGGCCATCTTTTTTCCCATTGTTGTTGTTGGCTAGGACAGAGAGAAATTGAGAGAGGAGGGAATGGCAGAGAGGGGGAGAGAAAGATAGACACCTACAGACCTGCTTCATCACTTGTGAAGTGGTCTCCCTACAGATGGGAAGCCAGGAGATCAAGCCAGGATCCTGGCCCTGTGTGTGCTTAACCCAGTGCACCACCATCCACCCTCTCCCTAACTTCTTTTTTTTTTATTATTATCTTTATTAGATAGAGACAGCCAGAAATTGATAGAAGGGGGGGCGATAGAAAGGGAGAGAGCCTGAAAGACACCTGCAGCCCTGTTGCATCTCTCCTGAAGCTTTGCCCCTGCAGGTGGGGACCAGGGGCTTGAACCTGGGTCCTTGCACACTGTAATGTGTGCGCTAAACCAGGTGTGCCACCACCCAACCCCGCTAACTTCTTTATACAATCATCTGTTGGATAAAAATTTTTGGCCATTATGAAAATGAAGCTATGAACATGATGTTAAGGTCCTGAAGTGTTTTACCAATATTTTCTTCTATGTATTTTATACTTGCAGATCTGATATCCAGGTCTCGGATCCATTTTTAACTAATTTCAGTGTATGGTATTAAGTGGTTGTCTACTTTCATTTTTATACATGTGGCAGTCCAGTTTTTCCAGCGCTATTTGTTGAAGTGACCTTCTTTTCCCCACTGGACAGTTTTGGCCCCCTCTGTCATGTATTTAGTGGCAGTACATGTGTGGGTTTGGTTCTGGGCTCTCTATTCTGTTCAATTGGTCCTTGTGTTGATTTATGTTCCAGTACCACACTGTTTTAGTTATTACTGTTTTGTAGTATAAACTGAAATTGGCGGCCCAGGTAAGTGGTACACCTGGCTAAATACACGCAAGGACCCGGGTTCAAGTCCCTGGTCCCCATCTGCAGTGGAAAAGCTTCACAAGTGGTGAAGCAGGGCTTCAGGTGTCCCTGTGTATTTCCCTCTATCTCCTCCTCCCCTCTCAATTTCTCTCTGTCTCTATCCAATAAAAAATAAAAATAATTTTAAAAAACCTGAAATTGGGTAACGTGCCTCCATTTTTCTTCTTTTTCCTCAGGAGTGCTTTGGGTATTCTTGGTTTTTTTTATGATTTTTCAAAAATATTTTGAAAAATTTGTTCATTTTCCTTGAAATACGTTATTAGAATTTTGATAGGGATTGTGTTGAATTTATAGAATGCTTTTGCTAGAGCAGCCATTTTAATGATATTTATTCTCACAATTCATGAACATGGAATGTTCTTCCATTTCTTTGTGCCACCTTCTATTTCTACTAACAAGGTTCTATAGTTTTCATTGTGTAGGTCTTTCACCTCCTTTGTTAGATTTACTCCCAGGTATTTTATCTTTTGGGGTTCAATAGTAAATGGGGTCACTTCCTTCTATTTCTATTTCTTTCCTCTGACTCATCTTTTGTGTATAGAAATGCCACAGATTTATGTATATTGATTTTCTATCTTCTTGCTTTACTGAATTTATTGATGGTTTCTAGTAGTTTCTTTGGTAGATTTTTTTGGGGGTTCTCAAGGAATATTATCATGTCATCTCCTAATAATGATAATTTTACTTCATCCTTTCTAATATGTATTCCTTTGATTTCTCTTTCTTGCCTGATTGCACTGGCAAGCACTTCTCAGACTGTGTTGAATAGGAATGATGAGAGTGGATATCCTTGTTTAGTTCCTGATTTTAAGGAAAAAGCTTCAGTTTTTCTCCATTGAGTATCATGTTAACCATGGGGTCATCATATATAGCTTTTATTATGTTGAGCAATTTTCCTTCTGTTCCCAATTTCTGGAGGGTCTTTATCATGAATGGGTGTTAGTTCTTAGTTCTTGTCAAATACTTTTTCAGCATCAATTGATGTGACCATGTGATTTTTTTTTATTTATAAAAACAAAACATTAACAAAACCATAGGACAAGAGGGGTACAACTCCACACAATTCCCACCACTAGAACTCCGTATCCTATCCCCTCCTGGTAGCTTTCCTATTCTTTAACCCTCTGGGAGCATATATTATCTTTCTTCTTTGTTGATGTGGTATATTACATTGATTAATTTGTGGATGTTGAAACATCACTGCTTCCAAGGAATAAATCCCACTTGGTCTTGGTGGATTATTCCTTCATATGTTGTTGGATTTGATTTACCAAGACCTTGTTGAAGATCTTTGCATTATTGTTCATCATGGATATAGATCTATGGATTTCTTTTTTGGTGGATTTCTTCCCTGCTTTGAGGCCCAGAGTGATGTTGGTCTCATAGAATCTGTTTGAGAGTCTTCCATCCTCTTCAGTTTTCTGGAAGAGTTGTAGGAGAATGACTGTTCTTTGAATATCTTGTAGAATTCATTAGTATAACCATCTGGACTTGGGCTTTTGTTCTTGGGAAGACTTTTGATCACTGCTTCAATTTATGCTCTAGAAATTGGTCTATTAAGTCTACTTCCTCTTGTGTTAAGCTTGGCAGTTACTATGATTCTGAGAATATGTCTATTTTGGTGAAGAAACATTTTTCTAAAGTTTAGCAGCCTCTCCAGTTTCCTTTCTATTTTTTTTTCCTTCAGCATGAAACTCACCCTAGAGGGCTGAGGAGGTAGCACAGAAACAGGCTTTCATGCCTGAAGCTCAGAGTTAACAGGTTCAATTCCTGATAACACCATAAGCCATTGCTGAGCAGTGCTGTGGTCAAAAGAATTTTTTTATTGATAAAAAGGAAACATTGACAAAACCATATGATAAAAGGGATACAACACTACTCCCACCATCAGAACTCCATATCCCATCCCCTCCCCCTGATAGTTTTCCTATTCTTTAACCCTCTGGAAGTATGGACCCAAGGTCGTTATGGGGTGCAGAAGGTGGAAGGTCTGGCTTCTGGAATTGCTTCCTTGCTGAACATAGGCATTGACAGGTCGATCCATACACCCAGCCTGCCTGCCTTTCTTTTTCCCTAGTGGGGCAGGGCTCTGGGGAATCGGAGCTCCAGGACACATTGATGCGGTTGTCTATCCAGGGAAGTCAGGTTGGCATTATTGTAGCATCTGTAACCTGGTGGCTGAAAAGAGAGTTAACATATACAGCCAAACAAATTTTTGACTAATCATGAACCTAAAGTCTGGAATAGTGCAGACGATGAGTTGGGGGGGGTCTTCATTTATGCTAAAAATATGCTAGTAGGCATATTTTAGTTATATTCCAAAGGGTCTGTGACTATACTAGTTTTTTTTTTTTTCCCTGAGCCTGAAATCTGATATGCAGGTGGATCCAAGTTATTGTCTGGGGAGATGGCTGGAAAAAGGACCAGAAAACTGGATCAGGGAAGAGAGGAGCTCCCAAATATGGGAAAGGTGTATAAATATTGTTGACTGTAAACCCCATCGATTTGATCTGGGGCCCATATTCAGCTTAGAAGCCTGTGTGACCTCTGCATTCCTCTAGATCTGAGCTCACATTCTGTGGTCATGAGAAGGAACATTCCAAGCTGCCCCAATATCAGGACCCATCTCCTCAGGTGTAGCATAGAGTATGTTGTCCATCCTCCCTTTGGAGGATGGGACATTCTCTACCGTTGTTGATCCATGTTGAGGGCAAGGTCCTGGGGGGCCCATAAAGGGGTCTATTGTGTTGTTCCTGAGAGAGGTGACCGGTAATATTGGGGAGAGGGATTTATTTGATGTCTAGGCCCATCATGTCTGTTTGGGAATCTCAGGACTCCCCGACTAGGGCCCCAGCTAATGGGGTGGCCTGATAGTGACTAAAGAGTCATCGTTAAAGTATGCCAGTCTCTTGCCCTTATTCAGCTTCAAAAGAATTTTTAAATATCAAAAAATATCACTTTAGAACTTAAAGATTAATCCTGAATATTATATTAATTTATAAAATAAGGCCATTCTTTTAAAAATATGGCATAGATATTTTGTTCATCACATATGTATATTACTAAAATCCTTATAAACAAGTTACCTCCTAGAGCTACCTATTTCACCATGGTCCAGAGGGATTTTACTCCCTATTATTCCTCTTCCCATACATAAAAGGTAAGTTAAATTTTTCAAATATGTCTTGTGTTGACTTTTTAATAAAAATTACCAGTTTGTAGGGGATCAGTGTTGTAATTTAGTGATAGAGCAGAAAGTACACATGCATGAGTTCTATCTCTGGTTGCAAAAAAAAACTATTTTGATTTATAAAATTTAACACTATTGGATACAAATTAAATTCATTTATTGCTATTCTTTTTAAAAAGAAAATTCTATTTTCCTTTGACATTAAAATACAAAGAATAGTATGTAAAAGGAAGAAAAATTCATTCATAAATCATATTGTTTGTGTGTAGTGTATACTGATATTTGGAACCTTTCACTAGTTTTTGTTAAATTAGACTTTTATATATTATATATTATAAATGTGTATTCATACTTTGAAGATAGTCAATTATATGTTTAAAGTATGTTTGAAATTCATATGACATTCAAATTGACCTCTTTTAGAGGACAAGGGATAGATACTATCCCAGAAAGTAAAAAAATGTCATGATATCCCAAATTATAATCTTAAAGTTTAGAGGTTTTGTTATTGTTGTATACATCATTTGTGATATTGAAAACTCAAAACAGATAGAAATTGAAAAAGGAGGGAAAGACAGAGAGTAGGAGAGAAAGATACCTGCAGACCTGCTTCACCACTTGCGAAGCAACACCCCTGCAGGTGGGGAGCTGAGGACTTGAACCAGGATCCTTACGCTGGTCCTTGAGCTTCAGTTATGTGCACTTAACCTGCTGCACTACCACCTGGCACCCCAAACTTACTGATTTAAAACAACATGCAACTTCTGCAGATCAGAAATCCAAAATGAGTCTGACCAGCTTAAGTCAAGTACTGTTGGAAGTATGTTACCCTGACAGGTGTAGGGGAGAATCTGTGCCTCCTCTACCTTCTAGCAACAGGTCACCATTCACTTATATGGAGCAATTTTCAAGATTTCTTGAGTGAAAAATCAAAGTATAAAAGAGGACCTAGAAAGAGGCTGGGTAGTGGCATACTCAGTTGAGCACACATTACCATGTACAAAGACCTGAGGTCAAGTCATCAGCCCCCTCCTGCAGGGGGGAAGCTTCAGGAGTGGTGAAGCAGTGCTATGTCTCTCTCTCTCTCCCTCTCTCTCTCTCTCCCTCTCTCTCTCTCTCTCCCTTTCCCCTCTCAATTTTTCTCTATCTAGATCCAATAAATAAATAAGAACATAGAACATGATATCATCTATGTATGGAACAAAAGGATATCAGAAGACCAATGCATATATCTGTCTTTCCCAAAAGAAATATGGGAAGAAGTCAGAAGTTGGTTGCCTACAAGAAATGGGAAGGAATGGTGTTGAAGAAATTTGAGTGCCTGGCAAAATATCTCACTTGGATAGTGTGTGTATATAATTTATTTATTTATTTTCTCTTTTGTTGTCGTTTTTCATTGTTGTTGTAGTTATTATTATTGATGTTGTTGTTAGATAGGACAGAGAGAAATGGAGAGAGGAGGGGAAGACAGAGAGGGGGAGAGAAAGATAGACACCTGCAGACCTGCTTCACCACCTGTGAAGCGACCCCCCCCCCGCAGGTGGGGAGCATGGGGCTCAAACCGGGATCCTTCCGCTGGCCCTTGTACTTTGCGCCACATGTGCTTAACCCACTGTGCTACTGCCCGACTCCCAGGATAGTGTATTGCTTTGCCATGTGTGTGACCAAGGGTTTGAGTCCGGTCTTCAGCACACTGAAGGAAATTCTTTTTTTTTTTAATTAAAAAAATTTTTTTTTTGTTTTTATTTATTTTTTTAACCAGAGTACTGCTCAGCTCTGGCTTATGGTGGTGCGGGGGATTGAACCTAGGACTTTGGAGCCTCAGGCACGAGAGTCTCTTTGCATAACCATTATGCTATCTACCCTCTGTGAAGGAAGTTCTTATGCTGTGGTCTCTTTCATATTCTCTCTTGACCTGTCTTTCAAGATCTAAAAACAAAACAACAGCAAAACCCAACAAGGACAGGAAAGGAGTTAAAACTGAAATCAAGTTGCAGAAAATAAAAACAAAAACAACAAAAAACTCAACTGTATTTCAAGTGAAAGATATAACCACACTATCAGTGATTACTGGAATTAGGGGGGGGGGAAATAAACATCTCCAGTGAGAGACAGATGGACATGGGAATGAACCTAAAGAGAAACACAGTGTAACTGATTCAGTATCCTGGCTAGGAGTACATTACCTGACTCTAATAGTAAGGAAGCATCAGAAAACCCCCAAATAAGCATCATGGTAGTTTTAAAATAGAGCCTGTATTCTTTTTACAAAATAAGATAAACATATTTGAGGAACCATTCCAGATTCAAGGAAAGTAAGGAGACTGGTAAGAAAAAATGTGTTTCTAGATTGGACCTTATTGGAGGGGAAAATGCTATAAAAATTATTATTGGGTAAAATAAAAAAAAATCAGTGTGGTAGGTAGAATAATGACTCTCCAAAGATTTATCTATTCTTATCTCTGGGATCCCTAACTATGTTGGGTTACATGGCAAAGGGGAATTAAAATTGCAGATGGAAATAAAATTGCCAATCAACTGACATAGAGATGGGGAAATCATCCTGGATTATCCAAGCAGGCCCACTATAACTACAAAACTCCTTTAAAGAAGAAAAGACAGAAGAGTGAGAAGGGTGGGCTAAAGGGGAGATGGTCTGGGGAGATGGTGTCAGAGTTGGAAATAGGACTAGAAAGCTGGATCAGTGCAGAGAATAGCTCCCAAATATGGGAAAAGTATATACATATTAACTGTAAACCCCATTGATTTGATCTGGGGCTCATATTCAGTGCAGGAGCCTGTGTAACCTCTGCATCTCTGTTGGTATGAGCTTGCATTCTGTGGTCATAGCTAGGAACATTCTAGGCTGCACTCATTGCTGGACCCATCTTCCTTGAGTGGTAAGAGTATGTTGGCCCAACCTTCCTTCAGAGAATGGGGCTGTCCCTACCATTGTTGATCCACATTGAGGGCAAGGTCCTATAGGGGCCACAAAGGGGTCCATTATGTGGTTCCTGATGGAGATGACCAGTGACAGTAGAGAGAGGGATCTGTTAGAAGTCTAGGCCCCTCCTGTCTGTGTGGGAATCCCAGGATTCCCTGACTAGGGCCCTGGGTGATAGGGTGGCCTGGTAGTAACCAAAAGAGCCATACGCCAACAACAATGGAAAAAAAAGATTCTTCTCTCCAAATGCTGGATAAGAGCAAGAGACCAGTATGCTTTAATGATGGCTCTTTTGATTACTATGTGCACTTAGCCCGGTGCACTACCACCTGGCCCCCAGAGAATGTCTTCTATTCATAATAGACCTCTGTAGCATAATGGGAATATTTTATAACGAAACTGTCACTCATTTTATCATGAGTGTTTAGTTTTTTAATAATTTCTCAGCAATAAACATTTCATGTAAACATGAACTCAGGACCTGATACATGCGAAGATATAGTCTACCTCTGAGCTACACCCCTGGCCCCTCTCAAAAGATTTCATGTGATATGAAACAAACCTAAGGCTTTGCATGTGCACTCACCTGCTGAGCTACCCCAGTTCAATTTTTCTATTGTATTTATTTATTTGTTTTTAACTATCTATTTATTGGGTAGAACAGCCAGAAATTGAGAGGGTAGGGGGAGACAAAGAGGGAGAGAGTCAGACACCTGCAGCCCTGCTTCACCACTTGTGGGGGCCCTTTGGGTGGCACACCTGGTTGAGTACACATTGCAATGCAAAAGAACCCTGGTTCAAGCCCCCAGTACCCACCTGAAAGGTCCCCACAAGTGGTGAAGCAGGGCTGCAGGTCTCTCTCTCTCTCTCCCTCTCTGTCTCCCCCTACCCTCTTGATTTCTGGCTGTCTCTATCCAATATTTATTTATTTATTTGGTTTATGGTGGTGCAGTGGATTGAACCTAGAACTTTGGAGCCTTAGGCTTGTGAGTCTCTTTGCATAACCATTATGCTATCTCCCCACCCCCTATTGTGTATATTTATAAGAGAGAAACAGACACCAAAGTACTACTCTAGCATCCCTGGTGCTCTGTCTCTGCCTATGGTGCTCTCATTTGGTGCTAGGGATCAAACCCAGGGCCTCGTATATTGAAGACATGTGCTCTACCTCCATGACACCTCCATAGTCCATAAAAACTATTTAAATGTAATACAGGCACATAGAAGTAGAACACTGCCCCTCCCCCAACACTTTCCATAACTAACCCCTGGAACCCATGACTATATTACCATAACTTGCCTGACAAAATGGATTTTGCAGGCATGATCAAGTTAATGATCTCAGGGAAAGTTTTCTGGGTTATCCATACAACTACACAGGTCGTTATTTGGGAAATTGGACATGAGGGCCACACAAAGGAATGTGAAAATGGAAAGAGTGTTCATAGTGATGTGGTCACTGACTAGAAACAGCCCATGATCCCAAAAGTGTCTGGATTCTAGAAGCTGGAAAAGGGAAGGAAACAATTCTCTCCTAGAACCTCTGGAGGGAGCTCAATGCCTTTGTTTTAGCTTACAAAGCACCATTTTGGACTTCCGTTTTCCAGAATGTAAGATAATAAATTTGTACTGCTTACAGTCACAGCATTTGTGGTAGCTTGTTACAGCAGTCTAAATAACTGATTCACAATAGAAACAGTTGTCCCAATAAGGTTTAGCTCCAATTGCAGTGATACTGTCTCTCTCTTTGCATTTGTCAGTTCTGCTCCCTAGGAGGAACCACTTCTAATTATTTTTTTTTTAATTTTTTAAATTTTTTTTAGATATTTATTTTATTTATTTATTCCCTTTTGCTGCCCTTGTTGTTTTATTGTTGTAGTTATTATTGCTGTTGTCGTTGTTGGATAGGACAGAGAGAAATGGAGAGAGGAGGGGAAGACAGAGAGGGGGAGAGAAAGATAGACACCTGCAGACCTGCTTCACCGCCTGTGAAGCGACTCCCCTGCAGGTGGGGAGCCGGGGTTCGAACCGGGATCCTTATGCCGGTCCCTGTGCTTTGCGCCACCTGTGCTTAAACCCGCTGCGCTACAGCCCGACTCCCCCCACTTCTAATTCTTATACCTTTTTTTTTTCTGGAGTTACTTCCCTATATTAAGATAATGTACCTCTACTGCTATTACTAGACTTGTTAATTTTATGTACTATTTTTTCTTTCTTTTTATCTGATTGGACAGAGAGAAATTGAGAGGTGGGGACAGAAAGGGAGAGAAAGACACAACTGTAAGGGCCAGGCAGTGATACACCTGGTTAAGCATTCACATTATAGTGGTGAGTACCCAGGTTCAAGCCTCTGGTCCCCACCCACAGGGGAGAAGCTTCATGAGTGATGAAGCAGGGCTGCAGGTGTCTCTCTCTCTCCCTCTCTATCTCTCCCTCCCTTCTTCTCAATTTCTCTGTCTCTATCCAGTAATAATTTTTTTAAAGAATTAAAAAAAGACACACCTGTAACACTGCTTCACCACTTCCTTCCTGCAGGTGGGGGCTAGGGGGTGAACTCAGGACCTTGTACATGGTATAATGTATGCACCACTACCTGGCCCCTGAATATTGTTTTTGTTGATGTTAATAACTACCTTGACTTTTTTTTTTTTTTAATCGTTTTGGCAGTGCCTTGAACATGTGTGAATTCATGCTCTGGGCTGACTTTTCCAGACAGAGATAGGGAGAGGAAGCGACAGACATCATACTACCAGAGCTTCTCCCAGGGTTCTGGCATTTCCATGTGGTTCTGGGGCTTGAATCTGGGCTATGAACTATGGGTAGACAGCCTTCACTTCACTAACAGGTGAGATAACTCCTTGCCTCTTGATGTTCTTATTTGCTTAATTTTTAGGCACTCACTCATTAATCTCCTTTGTATTAGTTTTCTATTGCTACTGTAATAAGGCCAAAAACCAAAAAATGGGCCTCACTGAGCTAAAATGAAGGTCTTGGTAGGGCTATATTCCTTCTGGAAGATCTAGTGGAGAGCCAGTCTCCATGCCTTTTCTGACTGAGAAATTGCCCCTGTTCCTTGACTCATGGTGCCTTCCATTTCTGTCAGCAATGCTGGTTCTTTTTTTTTATTATTTTTTTATTTTTATTTAAGAAAGGATTAATTAACAAAACCAAAGGGTAGGAGGGGTACAACCCCACACAATTCCCACCGCCCAATCTCCATATCCCACCCCCTCCCCCGATAGCTTTCCCATTCTCTATCCCTCTGGGAGCATGGACCCAGGGTCATTGTGGGTTGCAGAAGGTAGAAGGTCTGGCTTCTGTAATTGCTTCCCCGCTGAACATGGGCGTTGACTGGTCGGTCCATACTCCCAGTCTGCCTCTCTCTTTCCCTAGTAGGGTGGGTCTCTGGGGAAGCTGAGCTCCAGGACACATTGGTGGGGTCTTCAATCCAGGGAAGTCTGGCCGGCATCCTGATGACACCTGGAACCTGGTGACTGAAAAGAGAGTTAACATACAAAGCCAAACAAATTGTTGAGCAATCATGGACCCAAAGCTTGGAAAAGTGGAGAGGAAATATTAGGGAGGTACTCACTGCAAACTCTAGTGTACTTCTGCTTTCTTACTTTGGTGCCATACTCCAAACTCAGTCAATTTCTGCTTTGCGTTTCTACTTCTTTTTTTTTTTTTTACATGCATAACATTCCCCAGATTCCCATTTAGCAATACAACCCCCACTATTTCATTCATCATTTTTCATGGACCTGTATTCTCCCCACCCACCCACCCACCCCAGAGTCTTTTACTTTGGTGTAATACTCCAATTCCATTTCAGGTTCGACTTGTGTTTTCTTTTCTAATCTTGTTTTTCAACTTCGGCCTGAGAGTGAGATCATCCCGTATTCATCCTTCTGTTTCTGACTTATTTCACTCAACATGATTTTTTCAAGGTCCATCCAAGATCGGCTGAAAACGGTGAAGTCACCATTTTTTACAGCTGAGTAGTATTCCATTGTGTATATATACCACAACTTGCTCAGCCACTCATCTGTTGTTGGACACCTGAGTTGCTTCCAGGTTTTGGCTATTACAAATTGTGCTGCCAAGAACATATGTGTACACAGATCTTTTTGGATGGCTGTTTTGGGTTCCTAAGGATATATCCCCAGGAGGGGAATTGCAGGGTCATAGGGTAGGTCCATTTCTAGCCTTCTGAGAGTTCTCCAAACTGTTCTCCACAGAGGTTGGACCAATTGACATTCCCACCAGCAGTGCAGGAGGGTTCCTTTGACCCCACACCCTCTCCAGCATTTGCTGCTGTTACCTTTTCTGATGTGTGACATTCTCACAGGAGTGAAATGATATCCCATTGTTGTCTTGATTTGCATTTCTCTGACAATCAGAGACTTGGAGCATTTTTTCATGTATTTCTCAGCCTTTTGGATCTCTTCTGTGGTGAATATTCTGTCCAAGTCCTCCCCCCATTTTTGGATGGGGTTATTTGTTGTCTTGATGTTGAGTCTGGCAAGCTCTTTATATATGTTGGTTATTAAACTCTTATCTGATGTATGGCATGTAAAGATCTTCTCCCATTCTGTGAGGGGTCTCTTGATTTGGGTAGTGGTTTCTTTTGCTGTGAAGAAGCTTTTTAATTTGATGTAGTCCCATAGGTTTATACTTGCCTTAGTCTTCCTTGTAATTGGATTCGTTTCATTGAAAATGTCTTTAAAATTTATGCGGAAAAAAGTTCTGCCAATATTTTCCTCTAAGTATCTGATAGTTTCTGGTCTAACATCCAAGTCCTTGATCCACTTGGAATTTACTTTTGTATTTGGTGAAATACAGTGATTCAGTTTCATTCTTCTGCATGTTTCAACCCATTGTTTCCAACACCATTTGTTGAAGAGACTCTGCTTCCCCCATATAATAGTCTGGGCCCCTTTGTCAAAGATTAGATGTCCATACGTGTGGGGCCTCATTTCTGGGCTCTCAATTCTATTCCACTGGTCAGTGTGTCTGTTCATGTTCCAGTACCAAGCAGTTTTGATGACAATGGCCCTATAATACAGTTTGAGATCTGGCAGTGTGATGCCTCCGGTTCTGTTCTTTTTTCTCAAGATCGTTTTGGCAATTCTAGGTCTTTTCTGGTTCCAGATAAACATTTGTAGCATTTTTTCTATTCTCCTAAAAAATGTGCTTGGGATCTTGATGGGGATAGCATTAAATTTGTAGATGGCTCTGGGTAATATATTCATTTTGATGATGTTAATTCTTCCAACCCATGAACATGGAATATCTTTCCACTTCTTTGTGTCTTTTTCAATTTCTTTGAGTAGTGACTCATAATTTTCAGTATACAAGTCTTTCACTTCTTTGGTTAGGTTTATTCCTAGATATTTTATTGTTTTTGTTGCTATAGAAAAAGGAACTGATTTCTGGATTTCAATTTCTTCTAACTTAGTGTTTGCATAGAGGAATGCCACTGACTTTTGAATGTTAATTTTATAGCCTGACACATTACTGTATTGCCTGATGATTTCCAAAAGCTTCTTGCTGGATTCCTTAGGTTTTTCCATGTATACTATCATGTCATCTGCAAATAAGGAGAGTTTGACTTCTTCTCTTCCAATCTGTATGCCTTTAATTCCTTGCTCCTGCCTGATTGCTATGGCAAGAACTTCCAACACTGTGTTGAATAGTAATGGTGATAGTGGGCAGCCCTGTCTAGTACCTGATCTGAGGGGAAATGCTTCCAGTTTTTCACCATTGAGTATGATGTTGGCTGTAGGTTTGCTATATATAGACTCCACTATCTTCAGGAATTTTCCATCTATTCCTATTTTTTGTAGTGTTTTGATCATAAAGGGATGTTGTATTTTGTCAAAGGCTTTCTCTGCATCTATTGATATGACCATGTGGTTTTTGGTCTTGCTTTTGTTGATGTGGTGGATCACATTGATTGACTTACGTATATTAAACCAACCTTGCATGCCTGGGATAAACCCCACTTGGTCATGATGAACAATTTTTTTGATATACTGCTGTATCCGGTTGGCTAGAATTTTGTTCAATATTTTCGCATCTATGTTCATCAGAGATATTGGTCTGTAGTTTTCTTTTTTGGTTGTGTCCCTGTCTGCTTTTGGTATCAGGGTGATGTTGGCTTCATAGAAGCTGGCAGGGAGTATTCCAGTGTCTTCAATCTTCTGGAAGACTTTTAAAAGTAGAGGTATTAGTTCTTCTTTGAAAGTTTTGTAGAATTCATTTGTAAAACCATCTGGTCCAGGACTTTTATTTTTGGGAAGATTTTTGATAACTGTTTCAATTTCATTAGCTGTGATGGGCCTGTTCATGTTATCCACTTCCTCTTTACTTAGTTTTGGAAGTTGGTAGGTATCTAGGAAATCATTCATTTCTTCCAGGTTCTCTAGCTTGGTGGCATATAGTTGTTCATAGTAGCCTCGCATGATATGTTGAATTTCTGCAGTGTCTGTTGTGATTTCTCCTCTTTCATTTACTATCCGATTTATTTGGGTCTTCTCCCTTTTTTGTTTTGTGAGTCTGGCTAAAGGTTTGTCGATTTTGTTTACTCTTTCGAAGAACCAACATTTACTTTCATTGATCTTTTGTATGGTTTTCCTATTCTCAATGTTATTTATTTCTGCCCTAACTTTAGTGATTTCTGTCCTTCTGGTTGCTTTAGGATTCCTTTGTTGTTCTTCTTCTAGGTCTTTGAGATGTGCAGTCAGGCTGTTTATTTGTGCCTTTTCTTGTTTCCTAATGTGTGCTTGTATAGCTATGAACTTCCCTCTTAGGACTGCTTTAGCTGTGTCCCAAATATTTTGATAGCTTGTGTCTTCATTTTGATTGAACTCTTGAAACATTTTGATTTCTTCCTTGATTTCCTCTTTGATCCAGAAGTTGTTAAGAAGTGTACTGTTGAGCTTCCACATTTTGGCACTGTTACTAATCTTTTGTTGATTGTTAAATGTTAGTTTAATTCCACTGTGGTCTGAGAAGATGCTTGGGATGATTTCAGTGCTCTTGAATAGGCTGATGCTGTCTTTGTGGCCTAACGTATGGTCTATCCTTGAGAATGATCCATGTGGATTTGAGTAAAATGTGTATTCCAGTTTCTTGGGATGAATGACTCTGAAAATGTCCAAGAGTTCTAGTTTATCTATCTCTTCATTTAGCTCCCTTATGTCTTTACTGATTTTCTGTCTGGATGATCTGTCAAGTTGAGATAGTGGGGTGTTGAAGTCCCCTACTATGATTGTGTTACTGTTAATATATTGTTGTAGCTCTTTCAGTAGAAGTTTGATGTATTTAGATGGCTTCTCATTGGGTGCATAGATATTAATAATTGTTAAGTCCTCTTGATTGACTGATCCTCTGAGCATTAAGTAGTGTCCATTCCTATCTTTTTTAATCTTATCTATTTTAAAGTCTATCATGTCAGATATGAGAATAGCTGTTCCTGCCCTTTTTTGTGGGCCATTGGCTTGAATGATAGTTTTCCATCCTTTCACTTTAAGTCTGTGTTTGTCTTGTTGCGTTA
This sequence comes from Erinaceus europaeus, assembly GCF_950295315.1. NCBI lineage: Eukaryota > Metazoa > Chordata > Mammalia > Eulipotyphla > Erinaceidae > Erinaceus > Erinaceus europaeus. The sequence goes on from NC_080185.1 coordinate 117,597,011, forward strand.
GGTGAGTTTCCTGTAGACCACATATTGTTGGGTTGTGTTTTCTGATCCATCTTCCTACTCTGTGTCTTTTAATAGGTGAATTCAGGCCATTCACATTTATTGATATCAAAGATTGAAGATATTTTAACGCCATTCTTGTAGAGTTTTAGAGTGTTTTGATATATGTCTTATTTGTGGTGGTCTGACTGTTTATAGGAGACCTTTCAGAACTTCTTTCAGGGCAGGCTTGGTGATGGTTGCTTCCTTCAACTGTTGCTTGTCTGAGAAGGTTTTGATGCTTCCATCTAGTCTGAATGACAATCTAGCAGGATATAGTATTCTTGGCTGAAAGCCTTTCTCATTGAGCACTCGATAGATATCTTGCCATTCTCTTCTGGCCTGTAGTGTTTGTATGGAGAAGTCTGCTGCTAATCTTATGGGTTTTCCTTTGTAGGTGACTCTTTGTTTTTCTCTTGCAGCCTTGAGGATCCTTTCTTTATCCTTATTCCTTTCCAATCTAAGTATGACATGTCTTGGTGTCTTTAGGTCTGGGTTAATTCTGTTTGGGACCCTCTGGGCTTCTTGAATATTTATGTCTTTGGTGTTGTCTAGACTAGAGAAATTTTCAGCTATTATGGCCTGGAGAACGCTTTCTTCCTCCCCTTCTCTTTCTTCCTCTGGTAAGCCAATAATGCGTATATTGTTTCTTTTGAAGTCATCCCATAGGACTCTGTTGTTGTTTTCAGCATCTCTTAATCTCTTTTTGAGATCTCTTACTTCTTCTTTAGTTGTCTCTAATTCATCCTCAATCTTGCTAATTCTGTCTTCAGCCTCATTGATTCTATTCTCTCTGCCCTCTACTGCTTTCTGGAGTTCATCTATTTTGTTGCCCTGCTGTGATACTGTTTTAGCTTGTTCAGCTAGTTGCCTTTTTAGCTCAGCAATTTCAGCTTTCAGCTCTCTAATAACCATGAGATAATTAGAATTTTCTTCCATATTCTCATTTGTTGTTCCTGCATTTCTGATTACAATTTTTTCAAATTCTTTACTCACTCCTGTTATTATTTCCTTAGCTAATGTTTGGATGTTGAACTCGTTGTTTTGTGCTTCGCCCTCTGGAGGACTTTTAGCTGGACTCTTGTCCTGGTTCGAGTCTCCAATATTTTTTCTTGTTGTTTTAACCATTTTATATAAGTTAACAGTTTTTTCAATCCCTGAGTTGGAGTTCAGTGGTGTAAAAGCCTTTTTTTTTTCCCCTGTAGGCTATGGTAGCCTGAGGGCTTTTAAACTATCAATAGGCTTCTTAGCTTAATCACCGACTCCTGACCAAGAGATAAAGCAGGGTGTGGCAGAGATAATCCAGTGGTTATGCAAAGAGACTTTCACAGCCCCTCAGCTATGCCACCGAGGTATAGGTCTTCTGAGTTTCCCGGTTAGATCTCTGTACCCTGGTGTCCCTCCCTGTTGCTGCTCCAGATTCTGAGGGTAGTAGCAATGGAGACTCAGAGTTGCACTTGGTGAGTCTCTGGGGAGTCCTTTCCTCCCTTCAGCTGTCCCCTTGTTGGTGGAGCAGACTGAAGGTGGTGTCTCCACTGACAAACTGTCGAACTGTTAGCAGTCACTTAATCTCTCCTTAGGCCCCTCTCTCCTCTCTGTCACCAGCCACGCGTGTTTGTACTCACGGGTGATTTACTGGGTTTCTGTGGTCATTCTAGTCCTGTCTTGTTTCGGTCCGGGTGGTCTCCTTTGGTATTCCTAGTTGATCCGGGAGAGGAGAGGAGAGGAGAGGAGAGAAAGCAATCTGCTGCTCGTAGCTCCGCCTCCGGAAGTCGAATCCCAGCAATGCTGGTTCTATCTTCCTCTCACTGCATCACTCCAGCACAATACCTTCTTCTGCCCTCCTATTCATTGTATTGTTGAGAGCCCTTGTGATTACACTGAAGCCACCTGGATATCCAGGGTAATTTTCCCACCCCAAGGCTGATTAAAAAGCTTAAATTAATCTTCAGAATTTATTCTTCTTCACCACATGACTTAATATATACTCACAGATCCCAGGCATTAGGATGTGGATATCTTTGGGAGACTTTGATTCTGCTTACCACATACCCCATCAAATCTACTTCTTCTTCTTCTAGCGTTTGCCCTTCTTCCGTAGCAAGTCAACAGCGTCAGGTTGAGCCTGATGTAAAGTTTCGAGACCTCCTTTGAATCTGGAGAGGTGGCAGTCGTTGACTATGTGGGTCATAGTCTGTCTGGAGCCGCAGGGGCAGTTCGGGTTGTCTCTGGCTCCCCAGCGATGGAACATAGCGGCGCACCGGCCATGGCCTGTTCGATAGCGATTGAGGAGGGCCCAATCATAACGTGCTAGGTCAAAGCCGGGTTGACACTTGCAGGGGTCTGCGATGAGGTGTTTGTTCTTTACCTCAGCTGACTGCCAACTCTGTTTCCAAGAGACTGGAACAGAGAAGCTCAGTGTAGGCATAGGGGACCAGATTGGGTGACGAGACGTCAAGCCTTTGGACAGGGTGGGCGAAGATATCCGCGTATATTGGCAGGTCCGGTCGAGCGTAGACGTGGGAAATGAACTTAGATGATGCCGCATCCCGACGAATATCTGGCGGGGCGATGTTGCTAAGAACTGGCAGCCATGGAACCGGGGTGGAACGAATGGTTCCAGAAATTATCCTCATGGAGGAATATAATTTGGAATCGACCAAGTGGACATGGGGGCTACGGAACCATACTGGGGCACAGTATTCTGCAGTGGAATAGCATAATGCCAGAGATGATGACCGTAGTGTGGAAGCGCTCGCGCCCCATGAGGAGCTGGCCAGTCTTGCAATGATGTTATTCCTCGCGCCCACCTTTGCTGCAGTTTTTATGAGATGTTCGTGAAATGACAGAGTGCGATCGAGACTAACGCCAAGATAGACTGGCTGGGCTTCATGCCGGATTCTCGCATCGCCAAGCTGCACATTAAGCTCACGCGAGGCCGAGGCATGGTGTAGATGCAAAACAGATGATACCGTTTTTTGCAGTGCTAGGGATTAGTCGCCATTTTTTACAGTAATCAGATATCAGAGACATGTCTTTCGTGAGTGTTTCCTCGAGGATGTCGAACTTGGATGCCTGAGTTGCACAGCAGATGTCATCGTCGTAGATGAACTTCCTTGAAGAAGTTTCTGGGAGGTCATTGATGTAAATATTAAATAGCGTAGGAGCCAGAACAGAACCAGAACAGAGTGGTGGAGGCCACTTGAGACAAGTCTCCATCTGCTAGACTTGTCACCCAGATGCACCCGGAATCTTCTGTTTTGGAGAAGAAACGATATAGTGTTGGCCACCCATGGAGGCAGGCATCTTGAGATCTTGACTAGGAGACCACGGTGCCAGACCGTGTCATAGGCTGCTGTGAGATCAACAAAGACAGCACCCAAATCTGCTAAAGCTTATCAATAGGCTCCACAGACTCTGTTAAAGCAGACCGCCTCCATGCTGCTCAAGCTGAGCTTCCGCTCCTACTGCACAGGGATCACCTAGGAACTTCTCTCTCACTATTCACTTCAATGGAATTCTTTTATTTTCTGTCTTCCCCTTACTTGGTGTACTTCATTTTACTTAGTGTACTGATTTCTTTCACTGGAGCACGTTCTCCTGACATTTCTAAAGAAAAGATACAGGGGGAGTTTGGAGTTAGTATCCTTGCATGTCTGAAAATATCATTTTCCCACCTGCATATTTGATGACTGGGTTGAGGATCATTTACCCTCATAATTTTGAATGTTTGAAAAGCTAGAGGGTTGATGAAAATAGGAAGTCAGGGACACTGTCCAAAAGGTTAGAGGAGTTGGCAATGAATGTCTTGGCCTGAAGCTCCAAAAGTTAATATAGAATCTATAAAAATTCTCAAGAATGTCTAAAAATTCCCCATTGAGGTGGGTGCAGGTAGTATAATGCAAAGAGACTCTCTCATATTTGAAGCTCTGCAGTCCAGGGTTCAATCCCCCACACCACCATAAGCCAAAGCTGGTTTAAAAAAAAATAAGAGAAAAGAATAACTTGGAAAACAGCTGTGCCAAAGTTCTGCCAAACCAGAAGCCTAAGGTTGTATGTGAATCACAAACTGATGGGAGGAGTCTGGCAGTCTGTATCAATGGAGTGTTCCTCTGTGGTTTTACCTTTGGGGTCTCATTGCTATAGGGACTGAGTTCTGCAATGACAGCTTTGACAGCTTTCAACTACCAACCATTGCTGCAGTTTATATCTTTTGTCTCCCTCTTTTTTCTCCCCCACTTTTGTGAATTTGTGGACTGTTGTAGTGGGCAAAGCAGATCAGATGGGCAGCCCCAGAGGCAGTAGGGCATGAAGGCAGCAGGGGCCAGAATGTAGTGGACAGTGGCAGGAAAGTGCCAGTAGCCAGTGCAAGGCTGACTGGGCGGCTCTAGGTGATGATTGTAAAGGCCTGGCCAGGGCAAGCCGGAGTAGCAGGAGCGGCTGGCTTGTCTGGGTAGGTTGACACCAATGGGAGCACAGTGTAGCAGATGGCTGCAGTGGTGGGACCCTGGCCTGGTAGTGTGGAACCAAGTGGACAGTAGAGCTTTACCTTTGATGTGAACATCTCTCTGTCCTTGATGTGTGGATTCTGGGTGATTTTCATTCATTCATTCTTTCTTTCTTTCTTTCTTTCTTTCTTTCTTTCTTTCTTTCTTTCTTTCTTTCTTTCTAAAAAGGAAACACTGACAAAAACATAGGATAAGAGGGGTACAACTCCACACAGTTCCCACCACCAGATCTCCATATACCATCCCCTCCTTTGATAGCTTTCTTATTCTTTAACCCTCTGGAAGTATGGACCCAAAGTCATTGTGGGATGCAGAAGGTGGAAGGTCTGGCTTCTGAAACTGCTTCCCTGCTGAACATGGGCATTGACAGGTCGATCCATACTCCCAGTCTGCCTCTCTCTTTCCCTAGTGGGGCAAGGTTCTGGGGAATCGGAGCTCCAGGACACATTGGTGGGGTTTTCTGTCCAGGGAAGTCTGGTTGGCATCATGCTAGGAACCTGGTGGTTGAAAAGATACAAAGCCCAACAAATTGCTGACTAATCATGAACCTAAAGGCTAGAATAGTGCAGATGAAGAGATGGGGAGGTCCTCCATTTTGTAGATAGCTAGTGGGCATATTTTAGTTATATTCCAAAGGGCCTGAAGCCTGAAATCTGATATGCAGGTTACAAGTTAATATTATACAAGTTAATATTGTCTGGGGAGATGATGTCTTGGCTGGAAAAAAGCACCAGAAAGCTGGATCAGGGAAGAGAGTAGCTCCCAAATATGGGAAAGGTGTATAAATATTGTTGACTGTAAACCCCATGGATTTTATCTGATCTGGGGCCCATATTCAGCTTAGGAGCCTATGTGACCTCTGCATCCCTGTAGATCTGAGCTCACATTCTGTGGTCATGAGTTCTGGGTGATTTTCTTTTGTTGCTAGTTTATTTGAATTCTGAGCTTGTCTGGAAGTTTTCCAACTTTTTTTTTTTCGATGGAGAGAGGACGAGGAAGAAGGACAGAGAGAGAGAAAGAGAGAGAGACCACAGCATAGCACCAAAGCTTTCTTCAGTGTGGTAGGGGTCCAGGGAGAACCTGGGTTGAGCTTAGGGCAAATTACAACTTTTAAGCTACATGTCAATTTATTTTCCAGTTGAGAGATTAAAAAGCCTCCCAAGACTGCCTGCTAACTAGTACTCAGTGAAGCTTGAATTATTCAAACCCAGGCCACGACCTGCACCCCCACCCTCTGCCGGACAGACAGCAGAAAGGATCAACTGCAGCTACATGATTACCTTTTCACCCTTTAGACTCTTTACTTCTAAAAGTGTACATGTATTTTCTGTTAAATCAAAAGGGAGTCAGGCAGTAGCGCAGTGGGTTAAGCGCACGTGGCGTGAAGTGCAAGGACCTGGAAAGGATCCAGGTTGGAGCCCTAGGCTCCCTGCCTGCAGGGGGTCGCTTTATAAGCGGTGAAGCAGGTCTGTAGGTGTCTATCTTTCTCTCCCCCTCTCTGTCTTCCCCGCCTCTCTCCATTTCTCCCTGTCCTATCTAACAATGACAACATCAATAACAACAACAATAGTAACTACAACAACAATGAAAAACAAGGGCAAAAAAAAAGTACAATCAAAAGTATAAGGTATGTATAAATTAAGTGAATGTATATTCTGTGTTTGATCTTTCCATATGTGTACAAATTTCATTCCAAGCAAATACAAAGGTTCATTTAAATTTTATCTTAGGGGATTGGGAAATGACTTACCTGGCAAAACACACACTTTACCATGCTCCAAGACCCAGTTGGCCCCACAAAAGGGAGGCTTCACTAGTGATGAAATAGTGCTGTGGAGTTTCTCTCTCTCTCTCTCTCTTTCCCTCCCTCAGTCTGAAAAAAAAAGTCTGCTAGGAGTGGTAGAATCCTATGGGCATGAAGCCCTAGTGATAAGAAAAAAAAAACACTTTTTAGTTTTGGTGCTACAGATTGACCATTTAAGTTTTATATTAAGATCATGAATAAAAATTCTAAACCATTAAAAAAATGTGTTCAATGTCATATGAATGACTCTATAGTTTCTACTGTCTATTAGGCTTAGATTCTCAGGCCTACCTCTGTTTCCTGCTAAAGGATATGACATTTAGCCTCTTTTAACTTGAGACTTTTTTTTTTTTAGCAGAGCACTGTTCAGCTCTGGCTTATGATGGTGCAGGGGCTTGAACCTGATACTTCAGAGCCTCAGGCATGAGAGTCTGTTTGCATAACCATTATGCTATCAACCTTACAAATTTGAGCCTTCTTAATTGTAAAAGAAAAGGATTGTAACATTGATTTCACACTGCCATGGAAAATTACAGGATGAATGTTATGAAACTCCCTGCTTCTCCATAAATGGCAATAACTGATTATTTTAAGATCATCCTTACTACTCAGAGATTTTCAAAAGATAGGTAACATACTGTACTCTCACATAAGGTCGAACTTTTCAACTCCTATACTTGGGTGCTAAGGTCACTCTGTTTCCTTTTTCATAGGCTATCTGTATACTTCACAGTTCAGAGTGAGGCATATATGACCCTTCTCAGACAAGTTAATGGTGGATACCAATCAAAGTTTCCCTGTTGCTCAGACTGTGTGTGAGGAATTGAATGGTTAGTTGATCAACATTTGACTGGGCACAAGGCAAAAGAATGTCAAATTAAGAATCACTAGACATATAAGCCAAGGTCAGTTGAGAGAGCTGGGCAACTTCCCTATAACTGCTTAGTGTTTTTAACAAATACCAGAAAATTCCTTAATGATTCTTATCAGGAACTCTAATTCTCTTCCTAGAAGGTTTTGGAATGACATTCTCAAAAATTTCTGTTCCAGACAGGTCTAATATTTTCTCATCAAATTTACGGGAAAAAACAATTTGAGAATCTTGCTCTTGAAGGTTCCTGGATTTCACCATTAGAGCACTAAAGACAAGAACACAAATAGAGTATGTATCAGTACACACTTTACAACATATCTAGAAGAATGGTATGTAGTTCAGTGGTAGAGCACATGCTTTGCATGTATGTGGTCTTAGGTTTGATCCCTGGCATTAATAAGCCTGCAGGGGGGAGTCGGGTGGTAGCGCAGCAAGTTAAGTGCAGGTGGAGCAAAGCGCAAGGACCGGCATAAGGATCCCGGTTCGAGCCCCCAGCTCTCCACCTGCAGGGGAGTCACTTCACAGGTGGTGAAGCAGGTCTGCAGGTGTCTCTTTCTCCCCCCTCTCTGTCTTCCCCTCCTCTCTCCATTTCTCTCTGTCCTATCCAACAATGATGACAATAATAACTACGACAATAATAACTACAACAGTAAAACAACAAGGACAACAAAAGGGAATAAATAAATATTAAAAAAGCCTGCTACAGGAATAGCCATCATAAACTGTGTCAACAATGTGTCAGTAAATGATACCGAGTTCTTAAACAAAATGTTAGCAGTGATTAATTATCTCTGCAGTAATTGACATTGGTGAGATTATAGATCTTCACCTTCTTGCTGTAATTTTGTTTTGAAAAATACTTTTATTAAAAGCAATGAGCAGGCATTACTTTTGTAATGATATTAAACACCAAATTGGTTCCACCTACTCAGAGATGTGTGTAGTTCCCTTGAATTATTTTTTTAACTTTATTTCCCTTTTGTTGCCCTTGTTGTTTATTGTTGTTGTTGTTGTTATTGCTGTTGTTGTTGGATAGGACAGAGAGAAGTTTAGAGAGGAGAGGAAGACAGAGGGGGAGAGAAAGACACCTTCAGACCTGTTTCACAGCCTGTGAAGTGACCCCCCTGCAGGTGGGGAGCCAGGGGCTCGAACCGGGATCCTGATGCCAGTCCGTGCGCTTTGCACCATGTGCACTTGACCCGCTGTGCCACTGCCTGTCTTCCCCCTTGAATTATTTTTCATTACTGAGTATCAACCAATTCAGTGGATAACCAAATCACTCAGCAGTGGTTCTCACACTTCAGCTGCATTGGAATCCCAGGAGGGCGGGATCAAAAGTGGACCACAGGGTCCCGCCCCCAGACTTATTGATTCAGGAGATGAGAGATGGGCTCCAAAAATGTGCATAGCTAGCAAGTTCCCATGAACTGCTGCAGCTGCTGCTAGTCTGGGGACTACCCTTTAAGAACCGCTGTGGTCCAGTCAGAACACTTCAATAGGGGAGTCAAACTAAACAAAGATGAACTTCACTTGACATCCTACTTTTGCCTCTGGCTGGCCTATAATTATTTTTGAAGAGAGAAACTTGATTTGAGTGACTACTTAATAAGTCCTGCTAGAAAAGGGCTGTGTCCTGTTTTATTAAGTGAGCTCCTGATTCAGAGACTTGCAGTTAAGTCCTGTGGCCCCTGGGGCTTGATAACCCACCTGGGTGTGCACCCACAGTTTCATGAGTGTGTGTGTCTGTGGCTCCTCCTCACCCTCAGTCCAGCCACTGGATGTGGTTTCTCTGAAGCCTGAAGAGGTGACACTGAGGGTGCTGGGGTAGCAGTTGTTGATATATATATATATATATATATATATATATATGTGTGTGTGTGTGTGTGTGTGTGTGTGTGTGTGTGTGTGTGTGTGTGTGTGTGTGTGTGTGTGTATGTATGTAAATGTAGTGCCTCCAGGATTATCACTGGGACTCAGTGCCTGCATTAGGACAAATCCACTGCTCCTGGAGGCTATTTTTTCCCTTTTGTTGCCCTTGTTGTTTATCATTGTTGTTATTATTGTTGTTGCCATTACTGTCATCGTAGTTGAACAGGACAGAGAGAAATTGAGGGAGGAGGGGAAGACAGAGAGAAGGATAGATACCTGCAGACCTGCTTCACTGCCTGTGAAGCAACCCCCCTGCAGGTGGGTAGCCGGGGGCTCGAACCGGGATCCTTATGCCAGTCCTTGTGCTTTGCGCCATGTGGCTTAACTCACTGTGCCACTGCCCAGCCCCCAGCTGTTGTAATGTTGAGGTCTTGTTTGTGACACAGTGTGGGGCTGTTGTAAGAGTAGGGAAAACAGAGAAAGACATGCCCACCAAACCCCATATAATCCACCAATCAAATATGTGTTCACTTTCTTACAAAGATTTATTTTGGTTGGTGTATTGCACCAAAGTAAAAGACTCTAGGGTGGGTTAGGGGGAGGGGGAGAATACAGGTCCTGGAAAGGATGATAGAGAAGACCTAGTGGGGGTTGTATTGTTTTGTGGAAAACTGAGAAATGTTATGCATGTACAAACTATTGTATTTACTGTCAAATGTAAAACATTAATCCCCTAATAAAGGAAAGAAAAAAAAGATTTATTTTATTCAGAGAGAGAGAGAGAGAAGCTAGAGTTCTTTTCAGTGCTGGCATATGTGGTGCTGGTGATTGAACCTGTGACTTCTTGCTTCATACTCCATATTCTTTTTATTGTGGCAAAATATATATAACAATTAATGTACTATTTTAACCATAAGTGGCATAAGTTTATTCACACTGTGATACAACTATCAATACCCAAAACTTTTTTTATCTTCCTAAATGGAAATATTTCCCTAGTTGTGATCACAAGATTGTGAGATAAGAGGGGTACAATTCCATACAGTGCCCATCACCAGAGTTCCATATCCCCTCTCCTTCAAGCTTCCCTATTCTTTATATCTCTTTGGGGGCATATGCCTACCAAAGATCTTTAATGGGGTGCTGAAGGTGGGAGGTCTGGCTTCTGTAATTGCTTCTTCACTGGATATGGATGTTGGCAGGTTGATCCATACTCCTCCTAGCCTGTTTCTGTCTTTCCCTAGTGGGGTAGGACTCTCCTTTGTGAGATTCAGCCCAAGGTATTTCTTCTTTTGGGATTTGATTTTAAATGGGGTTGAGTCCTTTATCTCCCTTTTGTCTTATTCCTCACTTGTATAAAGAATTTCCACAGATTTATGTGTATTGATTTTTGTATCTTGCTACTTTACTGAACATGTTAATTATTTCCAGTAGTTTTTGGTGGATTCTTTGGGGTTTTCTAGGTATATGACCATGTCATCAGCAAACAATAATAGTTTGATTTCTTCCTTTCTAATCTGTATGCCTTTGATATCTCTTTCTTGTCTGATTGCACTGGTGATGACCTCAAGGACTATGTTGAATAATAGTGGAGATAGAGGACATCCTTGTCTGGTTCCTGATTATAGGGGGGAAATTTTCTGCTTTTCACCATTGACAATGATGTTAATTGTGGGTTTGTTGTAAGTGGTCTTTATTATGTTGAGGAATTGTCTTTCTATTTCCATTTTCTGAAGTGCCTTTATCATAAATAGGTGCTGGATCTTGTCAAATGTCTTTTGGGTATCAATGATAATGGCCATGTGATTTTTATTTTTTTTTTGTTGTTGATATGGTGAATTACATTGATTGACTTGAACCACCCTTGATGTTGAGCCATCCTTGTTTCCCAGGGATGAATCCCACTTGGTCTTGGTGAATTATTCTCTTGATATGCTGCTGGGTTTGATGTGCCTCGATTTCTGTTGAGCATCTTTGCATTTATGTTCACTAGGGGTATAGTTCTGTAGTTTTCGTTCCTGGTAGCATCTTTTCCTGCTTTGGGGATCAAAGTGAGATCAGTCTCAGGGAATGTGTTTGGGAATGCTTCCCCTTCTTCAATTTTCTGGGAGAGTTAGAGCAGCATCAGTGTTAGTTTATCGTTGAAAGTCTTATAGATTTCATTAATAAACCCATCTTGACTTGGGCTCTTATTTATTCACTTTTTATTTTACTTTATTTTATTTTCCCTCCAGGGTTATCGCTGGGGCTTGGTGCTTGCACTACAAATCTATTGCTCCTGGAGGCCATTTTTTTTTTATTTTGTTGCCTTTGTTATTATTGTTGTTACTGTTGGACGGGACAGAGAGAAATTGAGAGAGGAGGGGAATTAGAGAGGGGGAGAGGATAGACACTTGCATACCTGCTTCACCATTTGTGAAGTGACCCCCTCCTGCAGGTGGGAAGCCGGGGGCTTGAATTGACACTGGTCTTTGTGCTTCTCACCAAGTGTGGTTAGCCTGCTGTGCTACCACCCAGCCCCCTTGGGCTTTTAATTTTATTTATTTTTTAGAATTGAATTTGATTATATGTTAAATTAATTGATGAAACCTTCAAATGCCACACATCAAAATATATCTCTTTTCACATAAGAACTAAATATACATACTTTCTTTTTTAAAAACAATTTGTTTGCATCACAAGTGGTGAAGCAGGTCTGCAGGTGTCTATCTTTCTCTCCCCCATCTTCCCCTCTCCTATCAACTTCTCTCTGTCCTATCCAATAAAATGGGAAAAAAAAATGACTGCTAGGAGCATTGGATTTGTAGTGCTGGCACCAAGCCCCAGCAATAACCCTGGAAGCAAAAAAAAAAAAAAAAAAAAAAAAAATCACTGTCTTTATTTAGTTGGTGGAGACAGCCAGAAATCAAGAGGAAGGGGAGAGTGAGAGAGACACCTAGTGGGGACAGGGGGCTTGAACCCAGGTCCATGTGCACTTTAATGTGTGGCCTCAACCAAGTATGCCACCACCTGGCCCCAATATACATAATTTCTATGAGCACATAGACTTGAAAGAGTTCTCTTTAAAAATTTTTATTGGAGGAGTTAATAGTTTACAGTGAACAAAAGAGTTGGTACATGTGTGAAATTTCTGTTTTCTACAAAACACACTGATCCCCTGCTTATAGGTCCTCCTCCTTCACCTGTAAGCCCCCCACCCCCAGAGCGCTTTACTTTGGTGCAATATGCCAATGCTAATGTTTAGGCTTGTTCTCCTAGTTTACTATTTTTTAGATAAAGCATTACTTTACAAAATGATAGCAAGTTAATCTATAAGCTGTACCTAATTTCTTCTTGCATTTCAGATGCAGCTTCCTGTGATATTCCAACTCTGAAGCTCACTGCTGAGGCATTCTCTGGAATTTTAAACAAGAACACCCCATTCCAGTTTTATAGCCTTCTGGAGCACACTTCACCTTTCTGTTACTTTATAAAGCAAGTCTTTCCTACAAGCCTTGTAAGGATAATCATAGTTAAGCTGTCATATAAATGATTAACTTCACTGATCTAATTGGTTTGTGTCTCCACAGAGCTGGTAAAACCAGTTCTCTTGAATTTGTAGCAAAGGATTCACTGAAAAAGATAAAAGGGGAAGTGAGTGAATCATTTTAAGAGAGGTTATCAACCCATATATTATCTGTAAGGCTTTGGTCCTGACAGTTACCTTTCATTATTTTATTTTATTTTATTTTATTTTATTTTATTTTATTTTATTTTTGCTTCCAGGGTTATCTGCTTCTGGAGGCTATATTTTTCCCTTTTGTTGCCCTTGTTGTTTATCATTGTTATTATTTTGTTTATTGTCATTGTTATTGGATAGGACAGAACGAAATCAAGAGAGGAGGGAAGATAGAGAGGGGGAGAGAAAGATAAACATCTGCAGACCTGCTTCATCGCTTATGAAGCAACTCCCCTGTAGGTGGGGAGCTGGAGGCTTGAACCAGGATCCTTATGCTGGTCTTTGCACTTCATGCCTTGGGTGCTTAATCCGCTGCGCTACTGCCCAGCTCCCCCTGACAGTTACCTTTAACCCCATGCACAAGATGCAGAGGAGGAGAGAAAAAGCCCACTCTGAACTGTCAGCACGAAACACTGACTACCTGGTTAGAGGACTGCCTGCTAGGGTTTTTCCTTAAACTTGCACCTTCACTTGAGAGTTTGAGGTGGAGTGTGGCTACATCAGTTATTATTGTGGTGTTCTGGTGCTGATGTTCTGTTTCCTCTAGTTCTTCTATATTCATTAATTAGAATTCCTCTGTAAAAAAAAAAAGAAACCAAAAACAAACAAAAAACCCCCCTCCCTTTGACTTAATTTATATAGTCACTTATTTGTATTCATCTGAATTTAAAGATTTTGACTTGCATTCCTTGGGTTATAGTCCAGTAGGGCTATTATTTAGTTGCTTGAGTTGTTCCAGCTTTGACCTTTAGGAGCTCTTTCTAGCTGAGTCCTGTGCCTCTGCCTTGTGCAGCCATTTTGATTGGGCACTTCCATACTTTCTGGCACCATGAGATTTCTTATATTTCTCCATAAAGTTGGTCATAAGCACCAGTAATGACTGTCTTTTGTAAAGCACTCTGCATGTAATTTAAATTAATGTAAAGACGATATTAAAGGCTATCAAAGCAAAGCATCACTCATTACATGCAAATTACAGATGGCAAGTCTGAGTCCTGGGAAAGAGCATGAAAGGCTGGAAGCGCTACACAGGTAGAGAGAGGCTCAGCCTCTTTCTATTTTTATCTAGGATGTTACTACCACTGAGCAACATAGTGGGACCTTTTAAGTCATATGATATTTCAAGTATGACAGCTACTCTTCATTTCCTAAGTGCATGACCTATTCTGGTAGAAATGGGAGCTGAGTGGGACAAAGATGTGGTGCTAAAAGCAGTTGTTTTATTTCTTGAGCGATATTCATGAGATGAAGTCACATAATTTGGGATATTATACTATTCATTTAAAAATACTCTTGTAAGATGGAGACAGTATAAGGAATTCTGCATCTCTTATCACCAGCTGAATTTGAATGTTTATATTAACTTCCCTTGTGCGGGTCAACAAAAATTGATTAAAGGAAAAGTAAGAGGACAATTGGAACAGCTCGGAGGAACCAAGCAGTAATTTGAGGTGTGTGTGTGGGGGGGAGTTGTCGTTACCATTTGGAGGGACTTAAAATCAGTGAAATGCAATGTGTTTTGAGTAGAATTGATGCAACTTAGTTTACTTTAAAATGGGGCACAATTTAGGAACTCTCAACAAAGTGTTAAATCTACATTCAGCTTTTTTTGTGTGTGATAAAATGACACATTTGGCCATGGCAGAAAGCATTTACCAGGTCAAGGAGTAGAGACATAGTGTACTGATTCAAGAAGGGGAACATAAGGGTTGATATAGACCAAAGCCAGGATGCCAAACTTCACTTGTTCTTATTCACCCTTATGAATCTGTGGGGAAAAAAAAAAATCAAATGAGAAGTCTGCTTCTGCATGTCAGAGAGAGGAATAAGATTAAGCAGGACATAGGATAAAGTACTGTTGTTTTTTTTTTAATCCAAGTCCTGTAGAGTTTGTACAGATTTCATGTTCTAGGAATTCTGGTCATGGTGTCCTCAATGTGTTCAGAGACCTTGGACCTTGGTTCTGAGAATGCTTTGGGTGCCCAGCCAAAATCCTCCACACTGAGATGGTAGTGAGGTATAAAGACAGCACCTACTGACCTATTGCATTTGGGGGTTGTTAGCTTTTGTCACCTGTAGGTCCATGAATTCTCATCCTCTATTTTTTAGGGACAAGTGATTTAATTTATTTTATGAAAACTCTTGTCTGCTTCACTATCTCTTTCTACCACCAGATGGTGGAAAGGGAAAAGGAAATAAGGGATGGTATATTAATGTGGTAGCTGCCAGCTTATCTGTGAAGAAAGGTGTGGTGGACCGACTCAAAGGGGAGCCTGTGAGTTAGTTGCCCCCGAATTCCCACGAATTTCCTTGTTTCAGCGCCCCTCCAGGTCTGGGGATCACTATAGCCAGTATGATGACTAGTTGGACTGGCGCTGGGCCTGTGGGGGGGGGGATGCCTGGGAATACTGCTGAGCAACCCAACACAGCTGACTGAAGCACAGAGGTGGAGGGGGTTAGGACTCCTGCAAAGATAAAAGGTCTGCTGGACGGCAGGAACCGCCAGCTCCTCCGCGCCCTTCTCGATCTTTCCACACCTCTATCACACTCACTACCTTTTACAAGCGACCTCACACCTGGCCTGCCATTCGGTGCCATACTCTCCTCCCATCTGTTTCCTTCTCAGCACCCGCCTCTATGAAGCTTTATTCTGCAGTGCCTCGACCTCCCTCTCCACCCCAACGTTACCTCCCCCAGAGCTCACCCGTGTCCCGCCCTTTACCAGCCCAGGGCCCCCCCCAAGCCTGTCGACCACGTCGCACCGTCGAGGTGGGCCCCCTCCACCTCCACTCCCACGCCTCGCTCCCCTTGGACTCCCCTTCCTCCCACGACCCTCCCCCCGTTTTCTCTGGTCTCGAAGAGTCTCGCGGCATTTCCTGGGGCGTTAGCCGAACCGCCACGGGTGGGGGTCGACCTCTTAAGCTGGGCCCCATCCCAGCAGGCGGTGAAGGGGGCGCCCGAGCGTCGTCGCCGCAGGAACGCCCAGGGCGCAGACCCCGCCCTTCGGGCCCGCCCCTCATAGGCCCCGCCCCCGCCCGAGCCGAGGCGGAGCCGCAGGAGCATCTCAGCGGCGACCGCGGTCGCGAGGAGGAGGGGGAGTGGGCGGCGGGGCTGCTGCTGCTGGTCGCTGGGCTGGGCGGCGCTTTTTTTTTTTTTTTTTTTTCGCAATTTCCACTGGCAGGGAGCAGGAAACCCGGCGCAGCCGGGCGCAGCGGCCGCGATGCAGCAGCAGCAGCAGCAGGAGTCGCCCCGGGGCAGCAGCAGCAACAGAGGCTACAGCGGGCGGCGCTGAGCCGCCGTCGCCGCCGCTACTGAGGAGGAAACCGGCCCAACCGCCACCGCGTCCAGGCTTCCGTGCCCCGACTCCCGCACCCACATCCCGGCGCCCTAACCCCGGCGCCTGCCTCAGCCAACTTTCACGCTGCCTCGGCGGCCCGGCCCGGCTCGACGCCAATGGGTGAGTAGGGGGACGCCGGCGCCCGAGTGCCCACCTCGGCTGGGGCGGGAGGCGGCGCGCCCGTCCCAGGACTGCGGAGCGCGGCGGGTGGACGACGCGGGGGGGCGCCTCTGCCTTGCGCACCCCACCCACTCCCACTCGCGCCGCGGAAGCCCGCGGGGCCCTGGGCGAGGGTAGCGGACGTCGGGCGGGGCAGCCGGGGCTGAGGGGCTCTGGGGGTGTGGTTGGCTTTTCGGGTGGGCGGGGAGAGTTTTGTCTTGGCCATTTTCTCGCCCCGGCGCGCCGTTCTCTGCGCCGCGGGTGCGGGGAGCAGGTGGGCTCTGGCCCTGCGCGCGGCTCGCGGCGCCCACCTGCTCCATCCACGGGGGAGGCTGTCAGTCCCAGGTTCGGGACAGCGTGGGGAGCTGCCGGTTGCCCTGGCTGGGGGTTGACTCGAGGAGGGGAGGGAAACGCCCCAGTACCTAGTACCGGGCCTGGCGCGCGGTCCGTCCCGGGTCCTGAGAGCCGGAGGCACATCCCGTGGCGCCCCCCTTCCTCCCGGTGCTGACCGTCACCCTCTGGCCCGCCTTCCTCTGGGCGGGCGAGCTGTCCAGTCCGTGATGCTGGAAGGCCATTTCCCGGCACCCTCTCAGCCTGCGGGCTTGGGAGCTGGGGAGGGGTGTCAACTCTGTGCTTACTGCCCAGACAGCAGTTGCAAGTAGTGACTGACTCTCTCTCGGCCCCCTGGGTTCTGGCTGCTGTAGACTCCTGAGCACTGGAGCCCACTTGCTGCCCAGAGGACCTGGCACTTTATTACAGCCAATGGACTTGTGGTAGCTTTGAGTTAAATGGTTGACTCCACCAGGTGATAGTCTTACAGGCTCTGTTTTTCATGCCTTTGGCAGATTATTTTTGCATGTTTCAAGACCAAGCATAGGAAAACTGTAGATTATAAGAAATCATAATAAAAGGAGACCTTTCTGTGTGCAGGTAATAGGATTTGGGGAGGCAATCTAGACAGTGATTGGCAAGCAGTTACAGGCTGCTCCAGAAGACAGATGCTCTGGGAAAGGGGAGAATTCACCATCCAGTTGTTGACAGGCAAAGTTAAAATTCCATTTGTGCTCATTTGCAAAAAAAAGTCTTTTTTTTTTTTTTTTTCCTTTTCTGAGGTGGTGGTGGCCTGATAGTCTCTTAGCTTCAGGGACTTTTTGGTCAGTGCTCTTCTCTGGTCCTTCCCAGAGCTTCCAGTCTGAATTTGCTTCTCTGTTATGCTCTTTCTGGTAGCACCCCCCCCTTTTTTTTTTCATAGCTGTGCTACATATTGATGTGAGTTTGTTCAACAGTTATCTCCCCTTCCGTGATCTGAAAAAGCTCCGTGGCTGCAGGGATCATACTGTGCTGTTCACCAGTATTTTCTTTGGTGCCTGGCACAGACCAGGCCTAAAATAAATATTGAGTGAATGAATGAATGAATGAGGAGATATGACATCCTCCGACTCTGTGGAAAACAAAATATTTCGCTTGGCCTCTTGGTTTTGCTGTGGCATCTAATGTATCAATAGTTCATTAGCTTTAAGTAGCATGGATTTTTTCCCCCCTAACAGACTGACTTCTCCTGATTTCACCAAAAATGCTGTTTTGATCACCTTTCATTTTGGGTAGGTCACTGAGGCTTGCCCACATGCAGAAGTTAGATCCAAATGTCTTCTCCCCTGGGCTGGGCTGTGCTCCTTATAGTTCATTGGCAAGACTCCTGTTTCAGCAGAAACAGACCTGTTTATCATTCAAGCTGGAACTGTTTTCATTATCTCAACCTCCTAAGAAAATTAAGAGAGTGCTTCTGCAGTTTACAGGCCTTTTAAGCTCCATCTTTATTTTTCCACTTTTTTTTTTTTTTTTACTGTAAGCACTACAAAGGACAGGAGCAGAAAGTGGCTTGCTTTTATTTCAAGTGTTAATACTAGTGGCAATAAGATTTAAATGAGAAACCATCACTTAGTTTTATTGTTTAATTTACTAAGGTATTTATAGTAAGATTTTTTTATATTTATATTTATGTTTCCCTTTTTGTTGCCCTTGTTTTTTATTGCTGTTGTAGTTATTATTGTTGTTGATGTCGTTGTTACATAGGACAGAGAGAAATGGAAAGAGGAGGGGAAGGCAGAGGAGAAGAGGAAGATAGACACCTGCAGACCTGCTTCACCGCCTGTGAAGCGACTCCCCTGCAGGTGGGGAGCCAGGGTTTGAACGGGGATCCTTATGCCAGTACTTGCGCTTTGCACCATGTGCGCTTAATCCACCACACTACTGCCCGGCTCCCTACAGTAAGATTTAAGATGCATAGTTTGGGACCAAAGATCACCTGCTGTCCTCCAGAACATCTTCAGTAGGTATTTGTTATGAAGTACAGATGCCAAAAACTTCATTCCATGTGTCATCTGATGGAGTGAACTAACAGTGCTGTTTCTGAAGCAGCTGTAGGCACATCCCTCTTCCTCAATTCTCCAAGTCTGTTTGTTTTTCAAACTATTTGTCCAGTTTATCAGTTTGTCATACTTGATTTCTTATCTCGCCTTGTGATGATTTCTCTGTTGGTGAATTACATGGTAAAACTGTTCTGTATAGCCACAGCTCATCTTACTGCACATTGCTGATTGTGCTTAGGAGCTGTTAGACTTCTTTGAAATTGAAGGTTTGTGGCAATCCTATGTCAGGCAGAACTATTGGTGTCATGTTCCAAACATCATGTGCTCACTTCATTTTCAGCTTACAGGATTAAAGTCTTCTTAATTAAGGTGTACACATCATTTTTAAAAGACCTAATACTATCATATAGTCAGTAGACTAAAGTACAGTGTAGGCATGACCTTTATATGTACAGGGATGCTCAGAAATTCATGTGACTTACTTGACCATGATATTCACTTTAATCGCAGTCATCTGAAACCAAACCTGCAATATCTCTGAGGTGAGCCTGTTGTCTCTGACCTGAATTTTAACTGAAAAGCATCTAGTTCCTAACCCTGAAATGAAACCATTTAGTTGTGAAATGGCCTCTTACAAAAGCCCACTCAGAATGTGCCCTCTGAACTTGCCAAGGGATACCTGCACTGTCAGGTCCCGGAACTGCCTCTTGTAATTACAGTTACACAAATATGACAAGCCAACTCAGTGAATAGTGAAGGATTTGTAAACCCTGCAAATGATTTCTGCCTAAAGAGTTCTAGGGTAGCAACAAAGTTTGGGCAGTGGTTAAGGATGCATCCTATTGGCGGTGGAGTGTTTTATGCTAAAATAAATGTGGCCTGTGGGCCCACACAGTCTTGAGTTAGGGTGCCACATTGATTGTATATGGCCTTTGTTTTGCTCTCTTTGTCCTTCACAGCAGGCTCAAAACCTTTGCTACCAGTCTGGTTGCATAGAACTTGGTTTTCTTCTCTGACCACTTCAGTTCCTTCTGTTTTACTGACATTCTTTCATCAGTTCTTCTTCTTCTTTTTTTTCTTTATTGGTTCTCTTGGAGACTTCACTACTCTGGGATGACTTTTTCAGATAGAGACAAGAGACAAAGAGGCAGATAAAGGCAGAGAGTGAAAGAGACCACAGCACTGATGCTTCCTCCAATGTGGTGGGGGTAGGGTTCCAACCTGGGTCATAGGTGTGGCAAAGTGGCACACAGTCCAAGTGAGTTATTTTGCCAGCCTGTTACCAGTTCTCATATTTCGCCTTGATGTTTCATACAGTGGTTACTTCATCCATCCACCCACCTACCCACCCATCATTTGGGCCAGGCCTTATGGTGGGAAAGGACTGTGGCAATGGCAGCTCCATCTAATGGAAGAGGTAGACTTGAATGCATACTTATCAGAGTACGTGACAATAAGGAGGCTAGAAAGTGTGTGTGTGTGTGTGTGTGTGTGTGTGTGTGTGTGTGTGTGTGTGTGGTCACGTGGGGTTCAAAACAGTGCCTGTGAGGAGATTGCATTGGAGCTAAAATCTGAAAGCTGAGTAGGAGCCATCCCTGCTCTATTCCTTCAACACACCTCGAGCAGACCAAGTAGGTCTTTTTCTCATTGCAGTGAGAGAGACCACACACTGTGGGGGAACCATGAGATCATAGTGAGACGGTGTTAGGTGCTGGCGCATGAGTGGATCTGTGTCAGGTGTTTTGCGGAAGTGTTTTCAGGAAGCTTAGTGTTGCTGTGGATCCGATGTTGTCACAAAGCAGTGGTAATTCTTTGATTGGGGTTATCAATAGACCTTATATAGGAAGAGGAAAGACAAAGGTGGTTAAGTCACTCACATTAACCAGGGTGAGAGGATGCTCAATGACTTGTGGCTTTAACAAGGCACACATATGCTCAGTGTCCAGACATGAATGTGGAGCAGTCTTGCTTTTGTCCTGTCCCCTCCTGGTCACTGAGCGTCATTATCTGATGTTGGTGTTCTGGGGAATTGTATGTCTTCACCAGGATAGCACTCAGTCAGCTCATGCTGGACAGGGACTGCTTTTCTCCATCTCCAAGTTAACACAGTGATGAGTGGGGGAAGGGAATAGGAAATGGTAGGAGAAGAGACTGACTTTCCAGGTATGTTCTATGGCTGCTGCCTTACACTTGATCGACTCTAGTGTGTGGATTGTTCAGCATAAAGCAGAATGGACAACTGAAGTGCTAGAAAAGGGAAGAAATACAGATGGGATGGGTTGTATTCGGGTGGTGTGGCTGCAGATGAAAGGGAAGAAATAGAAAGCAACACAGAGCAGGTCCTGGAACATGATGGCAGAGGACCTAGTGGGGGTTCTATTGTTGTGTGGAAAACTGAGAAATGTTACGCATGTACAAAATATTGCATTTACTTTCAACTGCAAAACATTAATCCCCCAATAAAGAAATAAAAAAAAAAAGAAAGCAACACAGAGCAAGCAGCTGAGAACTGCCAAGAAGTCAAGACAGCTATGGATGGGAAATGTGCAGGGCAAGAAATTACTAGAGTCCTTTCAGTCTTTCAGAGGAGAGCCCCTACTGCAGTGGTTCTCAGTGCGGGCCCCTAACCAGCTATATCAGCCTCCCATGGGATTCCATTAAAAATCAGGTGTTGTATGCTTTATGTTGGGTTCTAGTTCTCCCCCGCCAAGAGAATTAGATCAGTCCAGTTAATTTCGCGGGCCCGCTTGGCCCCGGCCCTAGGAAACCCGCCAGAGTTCCAGAGTGACAGAGTTCCTGGGTTCCTGAGTTCGAGAGTGCCTGAGTTGGAGGGTTCCAGAGTTACAGAGTTAGAGAGAGTGCTTGCGCCGCCGCAAAGAGACAGCGAAGTTCTGTTTGGTGATTAGTTTGGTTTAGTTTATGAATCGTTGTTCCTGAATGAAGAAATACAGCTTCCCTGCCCAGCCGTTGTCTCCTCGTCTCTGTTACCCGCCGTGAAGCCAACCCGCCTGGCTAGAGCCGTCTAATTTTAACAACAATCAGGTTTTCTGATCCCAACTCTAACTTACTGGATCAGGAGCTCTGGGTGTGGAGCCCAGCAATTTGCATTGGGGGCTCTTCCAGGAGGTTCTCATGCATGGTCAAGGTCAAGTGCAGAACCTTATTGTCTCACTGAGGAGACAGCTAAGGTCCAGAATGTGTTGGTCAGAAGATGTTGTTAAAAATAACAAGTGACCTTAGAGAAGAAGAAAATACTGCTCCCAGTTCAGACTGAGTTACCAAGACAGTCTAGTGTGGATTCTTCCATGAGTTTAGCCCCAGCTCCAGTACCTGGACACTGGTGACACTGGCTGTCCCAGACTATCACACAGGTCTTTTCCAGTAGACTTCTTTTCCCTCCATCCTCTTTAGCAGGCCCATTCAAAATATATACTTTTAGCATTATCAAGGGTTTTCATATTTGTTTATGATTATCTTTACCTGTTACCTATATTGGTTTCAGATTGCAGCTGTAACATATTACCAAATTTATTGTCTCAAAGTTCTGGAGAACAGAAGTGCAAGACTGATCTTTGTAGACTAAGATCAGGATGTTAGCAGGGCTATGTTGCTTCTGCAAGCTGTCAGGGAGAATCCCTTTCCTGGCTTTTTCTAACATATAGCCTTCATTCATGTTTCCCTTCTTTCAAGCCTACAGTAATGTCTGGTCCAATCTCTGTCCTACCAAGTCGTTCTGGTACTAGCTCATCTACTGCTGTCTGCCACAGTGAAGGAAGCTCGTGAATACAGTTAGCTTACCTGCATAATATAGGAAAATCTGCCTTAAGGTGAGCTGATAGCACCTTTAATTCCCCTTTCACAGTAATCTGACAGTCCCATGTTCTCGGCATTAGGACCTGGACCTTTGTGGGGCTATCATTTTGAATACCTCACTGATCTTATAGAGGACTTGGGCATATGTTATCCATATAGGATACCTCAAAGGTATTCTGCTTCTTGTCTTACCTTTTTCTGCCTTTCCCTCTCTTAGCCCCTTCTAACATACAGTCAAAACTATACATGTATATGAAATTTACTACTTTTCTGAAAATGTTGTAGGGCCTGTATGTGTTAGGAAAGTCTTCATGAAGCCTAGCAGTTATGTCATACTTGTTTGGTTGATTGATTTCTTTTTAAAATATTTATTTATTTATTTGATAGGACAGAGAGAGATTGAGAGGGGAGGGGAGGGAAGATAGAGTGGGACCCGATCCTGGAGTGCACTGGCTTTAAGCAGGTGTTCTTGACCCTGACCACCCATTAGAATCATATGTGGCTTTACTCCCAGGCCCACACCATGCCCAGACCCACACAGACTCTCTGGGGAGAGAGACCTAGAAAGGGAGAGAGAGACAGAGAGACACCTGCGGCACTATATCACCACTAGTGAAGCTTCCCTATTGCAGGTGGGGACTGGGGGGCTTGAACCCTGGTCTTTGCACATGGTAATATGTGTGTTCAATTGGGTGCGCTGCTGCCCAGCCCGTTTGGTTGGTTTCATGCTGGTTCTCTCAATCTTTGCCCACATAGTTCTCTTGATGGATAATGGATTTCATTTCTCAGCCTTATAATCTTTCTGAATAAATTTCCTCTTGCTACTGTAACAAATTATAATAAATCTAGAAGCTCAAAACAGTATATGTGTGTGTGTATATATATATGGTCTTATAGTTCTAGGGGGGGCCAGAGGTTCAAAGTAGGTCTAGGTGGATATCAAGGTGTGCTCTTTTCTTGACTTTTTAAACTTCTAGAGATTCTCCACATTCCTTGGCTAGTGGCAGCATCACTCGCATTTCTGCTTCTGCCCACACCCCTCCTCTTTTTCCCTGACCTTCTTGCCTTCCTTTTATAAGGACTGTTGTGTTCTGTTTGGTCCACATGGATAATCCAGGCTATCTTCCCCATCCCTACATCCTTAACTGTATCTGCAAGGTCTCCATTGCCATGGCAAGTACCATATACATAGACTTTAGGGATTAGGATGTGGACATCTTGGGGTGGGGAAGGCATTATTTAAATACCACACCCCCATGTTCATCTTTTGCAGCTTTCTCTAGAAGTTGCTGTACAGTATTTCATCTCATATCAAGTCTATTTATCCCAAATTTGGTTTCCCCAACTCCACTGCTCTGGCATATTGTAAATGCCATATGTCAATGAATGAGTAACTGCCCCTGCTACATTACTACTCAGAATTCTCGGAGGTTATTGGCCACTAGGAGTGTGTGTGTGTGCAATTCTAGAATGCCGACAAGATCTGTCTGCTGACAGTTCCTGGTGGCCCGCACTGCGGTGGATGAGAACTGTAACGCCACACTTGCCCAATGGCTTCAACAAAGAACTACATGTTAGAAGATGGAAAAGTTTCTCTGGCAGTGATTGGTTCTTAGCTGAGAGCAACCCTGGTTCCCAAGGGGACATTTGGCAAGGTCTGGAAATATTTTTGGTTGCCACATCTGGAGGAGGGGCCTTGTCAGCCTTCTGGCATTTGGTGGACAGAGACTAGGGACACTGACACCACCCCCCCATAGTACTTACCTGGCCCTGAATATTGGGGAAGCCTGCTCCAAGTGTTGCACAGATGGTTGAAGTACTGCTTTCTCCCTTTGCCATCAGCTGCTCGGGAATATAAAGTTTTCCTCTGTAGCCACAGTCTGTTTTATGAATGAACCAAGAAGTGATTAGAGAGCAGGCCTCATTGGCACCCTCTTTTACCATTTGTTCTTTGAGTAGAAAGGGCATATAACACATCTGTAGCACCTCTGTCAACACTTGACATACAAAGCTGTTCAGCATATTTCTCTTGTGTTTGGCCCCCCTGATATGTCACCTTCCTGGTGGGATGTGTTTTGCATGTCAGGTGACAGATGATGGGTCCTTCTGCCACTCATACATCTTTAGTTTGAAACTAAAGATCTAGAATGGTTCTTGGCAGCCACGTCCACCATCCAACAATGAAAGTGAGACTCAGAGAGCAAAGTGACACAACCCCTTTCCCACAATCCCAATTCTATTTTCATTAGGAAAGAACTGGCAATCCAAGATATGTGCTCAATATTTATCAGCCCCCTGCTTCACCCAGTGAAGCTCTTTCTGTCTAAAAACGATAGTTTTATTGACAAGTTATTCACATGCCATATGATTCACCCATCAAAAGTATACAAAGCGATGGTTTTGGTATATTACATTGTGGTGAAATATCTATAACAAAATTTGTCATTTATTTATTTTATTTTTATTTTTATTTTTGCCTTCAGGGTTGTTGCTGGGGCTCGGTGCCTGCACTATGAATCCATTGCTCCTGGAGGCCATCTTTCCCATTGTGTTGCCCTTGCTGTTGTTGTTGTTGTTGTTATTGCCATTGCTGCTGTTTTTGGCTAGGACAGAGAGAAATGGAGAGAGGAGGGGAAGACAGAGGGGGAGAGAAAGACACCTACAGACCTGCTTCACTGCTTGTGAAGTGACCCCCCAGCAGGTGGGGAGCAGGGGGGGCTTGAACCAGGATCCCTGTGCCGGTCCTTGTGCTTTCTGCCATGTGCGCTTAACCTGCTGCACTACTGGCCCCAGCCCCCAAATTTGTCATTTTAATTTTAATTTCTGAGAGCATGATTTAGTGGCACTAAGTTCATTTATGATGTACAACTAGCACCAGTGTGGATTTTGGATACTTTTTCACACCCCCTTGTGGCAAGTTTCTTAAAGATTAGAATCAGTTTCTACTGGTGTTTCCTGGGCAGGATTGTTTTGGCGAACACCAGGTGGGAGCCTAAGGATCCCAGTTATAATTTCAAAAGGATGTAGAGGGCCAGGTCTGGCTTTGTTGTTTTCTTTGGGAAGTACTTTATTTTTGTTCCGCCCCCCCCCCCAAGAACCCCCTCTGCCCTCATCCCCACTTTACATACCATTCATTTTCTTTGTTTTTCTCGTTGTGTGTGTATTTGAAATTTCTTTTTACACCCTGAAGCATTTGTGAGTTAATTGCTTGGGCAACTCCTGGGTCACTGCTGGGGTTCACTGAGAATATTTTAAGGGCCTGAAAGATGACTCAGTGTTAGAGCACAGGACCTTCAGGGCTGGGTGGGGCGCACCTGGTGGAGCACATGTATCACAGTGTGCAAGGTCCCAGGTTTGAGACTCCCAGTCCACACCTGCAGGGGGAAAGATTTGTAAGAGCTGAAGCAGGGCTACAGGTGTCTCACTGTCTCTCTGCCTCTCTATCACCCTCCTCGTCGATTTCTGGCTATCTCTATCCAATAAATAAATAAAAATAAATAAAAAAGAGCACAGGACCTGAATGCCTAAGGCCTTAGGTTCTATTCCAGGCACCACCATATGGCATAGCTGAATTGTTTTCTCTCTCTCCTCATTCATAAAAATGAATATCTCAATTATAGGAGAAAACATGACAATGGCAGATCAGTGTCCGGAATTCATACATAGAAAGCTAATAAAGGTGGCCAGGTGGTGGTGCACTTGGTTGAGTGCATATGTTACAATGTGCAAGGACTTGGGTTCAAGCCCTCTAGTCCCCACCTGCAGGGGGAAAGCTTCACAAGTGGTGAGGCAGGTCTTCAGGTGTTTCTCTCCCTTCTCTGTCTGCCCCTTCCTCTAGACTTCTGGCTGTTTCTATCCAATAAATAAAGATAATAAAAAAATTAAAAAAAAAGAAAGCCGATAAAGTTCTGTGTTTCTTTGTTTAAATTCTTTCTGCAGGCAAAGGTGGTTGGCATCCTGGCCAAGTGTGGCTCTGGTGTTCAGTTTGATCATTTTTTTTTCCTCCAGGGTTAATTGCTGGGGCTCAATGCCTGCACCATGAATCCACTGCTTCTGGAGGCCACTTTAACCCCCTTTTGTTGCCCTTGTTCTTGTAGCCTTGTTGTGGTTACTATTGTTATTGTTGATGCCATTCATTGTTGGCTAGGACAGAGAGAAATGGAGAGAGGAGGGGAAGACAGAGAGGGGGAGAGAAAGACAGACACCTGCAGACCTGCTTCACCGCCCATGAAGCGGCTCACCTGCAGGTGGGGAGCCGGGGGCTTGAAGCGGGATCCTTATGCCAGTCCTTGTGCTTTGTGCCATGTGTGCTTAACCCACTGCACTACCGCAGCTTGATCATTGTTTTACAGATAATATCTCACAGGCAGTTCTACAGTTTTCATTAGGGGACACTTAGAGCAAAATGTAGCTCATAAACCTTAACCCAGTGATAAATGATGCTTATCCCAGAAGAAAAAACTAATAATAAAATATCTTGTGATAATAGTCCTCACTGAACGCTATTCACTTGCCAAGAAAAGTCCAGAAAAGACCTGTGCTTATTTCCTTCCAGTGATGGGAGTGGTGACACCACAGCAGAAGGCAGGTCTGTCTCCAGATGTGGAGTCAGAGTGGCAAGATGACATGTTACTCAGTTCAAACCACAGTTTCTTCCTTAGTGTGTTGGATTGAATACTATAAATATTTAAATGCTCTTTAATTACCATTTGCATAAAACATTTTTGTCCTTAAGTATAGCATGTATAGACAATTTAAATTGCCATCTCCTTAAACTTCAACTTCTTCACAGTCAGTAGGAGAACACTGGCCCTTTTGTTTTTGCCAGATTTTCTGGACTATTCTAGAGTTGGAAATACTTGGGGCTATGTTCTAGGTCTGGTCCTGTGAGGCCCTACCAGTTTTATCCATCACATACCCACTCCCCATGTGAAAAGTCTTTAATTAGCTCAGTGTCCTCCTCTCTAATTATTCCAGCTAGTTCTCATTTTTGTGTCTGGAGCTAGAAGGAGGTGCTTGAATCTTGTTTTGGATGAGAACTAGAAAAGTTCTTTCTGGTCAGCTGCCCAGTATGCCTGTTGGCTACTGCTATTCGCTGCCCCTCACCCCTCGCCCCTTTCCTTTTATCTCTCCCTTTCTTCTTCTTCTCCTTCTCCTTCTTTTTCTTTTTCTTCCTCTTCTTCTCCTTCTTCTTCTTCTTTTTTTTTTTTTCTTTTTTTGCCTCCAGGGTTATCATTGGGGCTCAGTGCCTGCAGTACTAATCCACTGCTCCTGGAGGCTATTCTTTCCCTTTTGTTGCTCTTATTGTTTATTGCTGTTGTTATTGTTATGGATAGGGCAGGGAGAAATTGAGAGAGGACGGGAAGACAGGGGAGAGAAAGGTAGACACACCTGCAGACCTGCTTCACTGCTTACAGATTGACCCTCCTGCAGGTAAGGGAGCTGGGGGCTCAAACCGGGATTCTTAAGCGGGTCCTTGTGCTTTGCGCCATGTGCACTTAACCTGCTGTGCTAACGCCCAGCTCCCCCTCTCTCCCTTTCTCTCTCTCTTTCTCTGCACCTCACTCACAGGCCACATGCCATAGCACCAGCCAAGTGTGGAGAGTCACTTGATTGGATCCCAGTGGTCTTAAGTTCTCATTAATGAGACGCTGAGCCCCTTAGACTCTGTGTCCCCTCTCTGGAGACATGCAGGGTGACTGCTTTGTGCCCATAAGTGTGAGGGGAGGGCCTCACTCTTGTGTCATGTCTTAGGAGTGCCCGGGGTGGGGGTGCTGGGTGCTGGGACACTGCGGTGACAGTGACCAGAACCCTTGTTTCTGGAAGCAGTGCCGAGAACGGGCCCCTTAGGACTTGCACCATAGAGGAGGATGCTTGGAGCCAGAAGCTAGGAGCCATGAAAGTGCCTTTTCTCCTAGATTTCTCTTTACAAAGAGCTGTTTGGTGTGAGCTCCTGCTAGAGCCTTCTAGGATGCTCCTCTCATGCATTGTGTTTCTGACTGAGCAAAGGGGTTTCTTTTAGCCTTTGAGACTCCATATTGTGTAACTGAACTGAATTGTGTTCCTCCTTCTGAACTTGTGGCATTTTAAAAGTGTTGATGCGACTTTGGGGCCACTTGGATGGGCTGGTGATAGCAGGCTGTAAGGGTGAGGCAGTTAGGACATTGTCTGGCCTTTTAACGCAACCTGTGGGTTTTTAAATGGAGGAAGAGATGAAGACATTGTGAAAAACAGCCACTGCCCAGAGAACAGAGCCAACTGCTGGGGTGGAGAGGTGCAGAGAAGGGGGGTAGGGGCAGTAGCTTTGCGTCTCCTCCTGTCAGCTTCTTTTCCCCTAGATTTTCTTCTTTTTCTCCCCCTCTTCACTCCTCACTCTAGCCCCTCCCCCACACCTCCTTTTCACCTACAAATGTTCTTTTTCCACGTATGCTTTCTCCCCTCACTGTCTCCCACAACCCTCCCTCCACCCCTCTCTTTTTTTGTCCCGTTACCCCACTCTTCTGCCCCATCCCTGTGTCAGCCCCCTACTTCCTCTCCTCCACACCCCTGTTTTCCTGTCCTCTCTTTTTCCCTCCTCCCACCCTCCCAACCCCAAACTCCACTCAAGTCCTTTTTTCCTTCCTCATCTTCTCGCTCAGCCCCCATCTCTTTGTTTCTCTCCAACCAGTGTTCTCCCCTAAATCTCCTCCCTCGCCCGCCCCAAACTGAGCTCTGGCTTCCCCTCTCTAAGGCTGTGCTCCCTCTTGCCTTCAGTCTGGCCTCTTTCTCACAACTTTCTCGTTTCTGTGTTTCAGGCCTCAGCTTCAGCATTTTCAATCAAGAGCACTGCATCATTCGTTGCTTAGTAAAAGGTGGTGTAGCCTAGGAAGGGAGATGAGAGCACCATTGCTTCACAGTCTGAAGTCACCGCAGGCCCCTCAGGATGTGTGTGGGAGCAGAGCTCTATGCAGTGAACCCCTATGGGCAGGCTGTCCAGAAGGAAGGGGCTGGAGGGTGGGGATGGGGTGGGGAGGGCTCCTCCCTGACCCAGAAGAGGAACAGATCTGGGCCAGATGCATCTTCAGGCAGTATTCTCTAACCTTAAAGCATTTCTTTTGTTATAAATCAGTCATTGTGCCAGAGAGTTCAGAAGGAGACTTGAAATGAACTACCTATACAGAAACCCAATGTAGCTACTACTATTTTATTTTGGCATATCTGTTTTAGTTTTTTTTTTTCTATGTATTTGTGGACATATGTACATGCATTATAAATGACTTCATTACATGTTTCATTTATTTCCCTACTTCATAATTATCTTCAAAGCTAATGTTTTTTAAAGTACTAAGGGAGGTTGGATAACATACTCTACCTTCTACTTGTGGAAGATGGGTCCTGAAATTAGTGCAATCTGGAATGTTCTTAGTTGTGACCACAGGATGCGAGCTCAGACCTACAGGGATGCGGAGGTTACATAGGTTCCTGTGCTGAATATGGGCCTCAGATCAAATCGATGGGGTTTACAGTCAACGGTATTTATATAGCTTTCCCATATTTGGGAGCTACTCTCTTCCCTGATCCAGCTTTCTAGTCCTTTTTACAACTATGACACCATCTCCCCAGACAATACCTTGGGTCCACCTGCATGTTAGCTGTCAGACTCAGGCAAAAACTAGTAAAGCCATGGCCCCTTGGAATATACCTAAAATAGACCTACTAACTATTTCCAAAACAGACCTCAAATCTTCATCTGCAGTATTGTTGCCTTTAGGTTCATGATTAGTCAACATTTTATTCTGTTTTATATCTTAACTCTTTTTTAGCCACCAGGTCCCATGATGCTACCATGATGCCAGCCTGACTTCCCTGGACAGAAAACCCCACCAATGTGTCCTGGAGCCCCACCTCCCCAGAGCCCTGCCCCACTAGGGAAAGAGAGAGACAGTCTGGGAGTATGAATCAACCTGTCAATGCCCATGTTCAGTGGGGAAGCAATTACAGAAGCCAGGCCTTCCACCTTCTGCACCCCATAATGACCCTGGGTCCATACTCCCAGAGGGATAAAGAATAGAAAGCTATCAGGGGAGGGGATGGGATACAGAGCTTTGATGGTGGGAAAAGTGTGGAATTATACCCCTCTTATCCTATGGTCTTGTCAGTATTTCCATTTTACAAATAAAAATTATATAAATTAAAAAATTATTTATTTCATATGAGGTAGTTTCATGAGAGAGAGAGGGAGAGAGAGAGACAGACTGAGACCACTGCAGTACATACAGGGGTTTCATTAAACAGGAGCCTCAAGCATGCAGACGCTTCGCTTTGCTTCCCGGCTCCACAAAGTATTTTTAGTAGTTGAACATTTTGAGTTCTTGATTCTGAGTTTATGCGACTATTTTCCTTTCATCTGAATGCTTAATTCACTTCCATAATCATGATATTAAGAATAAAGATGTGGTGGAGATCATTTATCTTTTTACCCTTTAAGGATGTGTCCTGGGTGACATTTTTCTGTTTGTTCTGTCACTTCACAGACAACTGGAGTGGCCCGTGATGATGACAAAGAGATGGGAGGTTCTAATGGGCACACTGACTTGGGCCGCTGGTGGGCTGCTGCTTTGTGTTCTTCACCTTCAGTTTTAGTTCAAGAAACTCAGTGCTCAAATAGCTTATCATCCTTGCTGTATTACACATGCTTCCTGTATATGAGTGAGAAGGGGGGCAGGGGAGGACTCTTAAAAGGAGAGTAGTGCCTGGGAGTTGGGCTGTAGTGTAGCAGGTTAAGTGCAGGTGGCGCGAAGCAAAAGGACAGGTGTAAGGATCCCGGTTCAAGCCCCCGGCTCCCCACCTGCAGGGGAGTCGCTTCACAGGCAGTAAAGCAGGTCTGCAAGTGTATCTTTCTCTCCCCCCTCTGTCTTCCCCTCCTTTCTCCATTTCTTTCTGTCCTATCTAACAACGATGACATCAGTAACAACAACAATAATAAGTAAAACAACAAGGGCATCAAAAGGGCAAATATATATATAAAAGGAGAGTTCCATGAGACACTCCTGTTCCAGAGAAGTGCCCCGATTCACTGCACCAGTCTGAGGTGAATCTGGTTTGTCAGTCATTCAGACTAGGGGATGCACAGTGAAATGTGAAACCCTTGAGGGTTCAATTTTTTTCTTTTTCTGGTCTTTTTCTCCCTCCTTTCACTTCATCACATGCCTTTGTTTCTAAGAACTTTAGGAAAACTTTCCTGAGAGCCCTGGGTCCTTCCCATGCTTTCAGGTTTGGGTGGGATGTGGGCCGTTTTTTTTTTTTTTTTTTTTTTTTTAGGACAGAGAGAAATGGAGAGAGGGGGAGAGAAAGACAGACACCTGCAGACCTGCTTCACCGCCTGTGAAGCGACTCCCCTGCAGGTAGGGAGCCAAGGGCTCAACCAGGATCCTCATGCTGGTCCTTGCGCTTTGCACCACCTGTGCTTAAACCCTCTGCGCTACCACCTGACCCCCGAGTGGGGCCAAGTCTTGTACTGACAAGTTATCTGTTGTCTCCTAACTCAGCTTTGTGTCATTGTCTTACACTACTTTAAAAACATATGTTTATATCTTTATTATTTTTTCTCACCAAGATTATTAGTGGGTCTCAGTGCCTATATGACAAATCCACCTCTCTCAGAGGCCTACCTCCCCTTTTTGATAGAGGCAGAAATTGAGAAGGAAAAGGGGGACAGAGAAGGAGAAAGAAAGATACCTGTAACCCAGCTTCACCATCCACAAAGCTTCTCCCCGCAGGTGGGGACTGGGGGCTTGAACCCTAGTCATTGAGCATAGTAATGTGTGCACTCTACTTGGCATGCCTCGGCCATGCTTTTATCTTTACAGGGCACTGAGTAAGACTGGCTAAAACCCCGGGATGCAGGAGAGCCTTGCCTTCTTCATGCACCATTCTTTTTTTTTTTTTTTTTTTTTGCACTTCCCTGCGCCACCACCTAGCAACAAAAAAAAACCTTTGTTCATAACCATTATGGTATTCCCCTCCCCCACCTCCACCCAAGTTTTTTCTTTTTTTTGTATTTACTGTTTATACATGGGAGGAAAAGGGAAGGATAACCAGATCATCACTCTTGCAATTGTGATGCTAAACATTGTTTTTGGGACCTCATGTTTGTGAGTTCAAAGCTTTATCCAATGACTCAGCCCCTGGGCCACCATAGAACAGGCATTTTTTTTCTTTGTTGGTGTGAAAAATTACATTTCAGAGGCAGGGGTAGATGACATAAAGGTTATGCAAAGAGACTCATGCCTGAGGCACCAGGAGGTCCCCCAGGACTGCAGGCTAGATTAGCTATCAACAGGCAAGGGGGTGGGGCCACGTAGACATCATAATGGTTGTGCATAGGATCTTTCCTGTCTGAGCTTCCAAAATCCCAAATTCAATCCCTACCTACCACCAGAGCTGAGTAAAAAAAAAAAAAAAAAATTTGCTGTGGTTTATGATGGTGCTGGGGATTGAACCTCCGGTGTTGGAGCCTCAGGCATGAAAATCTTTTCATATTTTTGCCTCCAAGATTATCACTGAGACTAGGTGCCTGCACTTTGAATTCACTACTTCTAGTGGCCATTTCTTTCTTTCTTCCTTTCTTCCTTTTTTTCTGATAGGACAGAGGGAAATTGAGAAAGGAGGGGAAGATAGAGAGGGAGAGAGAATGATAAACAGCTGAAGACCACTTCACCACTAGTGAAGGGTATGCCCTGCAGGTGAGAAAATGGGGGCTAGAACTGGCATCCTTGCCTGAGACTTCATGCAACATTCTTGTTGACAGTTTTGTGTAAAGTGCTCAGTCCTCACCCACTGAGTGTGTTTGCCACTTATTTACTTATTACTTATTTACTATTATTTACTTATTATTGTTTGTCAGCTCACAGACCTGGCAAAAATTTAGTTGAATGCTTCTGATACTTTCTCAGGGATGAGCTTCTATGCAAGTTCTGAAAACCATGACAGTACGTGTAAAAAGCATTGGTAACTAGCTTGTACCATGCACTTTCTCCCTTTATTACATTTAAAAATTGTAAACCTGACATCCAGCACCTGGAGGATGAACTAGATAGTTGGCTCAAGACAGCCATATATTGGAATTCAATTAAATGACACAAGTGTTTATTGAGTGCTTGGTAAGTGTAAGATCTGATGACCAGAGGCACTCAAAACTATCTGAAGTTCCACCCAGTGACACGTTTTAGTTAACTTTCATTTTCCTAGTTGCGAGGAGGTGGGAGTATGATGTGATCTTTTCATGAACGACACAGTGAAATAAGCAGTTAAACCCAAAGGGTGTTTGCTTGAACAAGTTCTGTATATCCAGAAAGAAGGGAAGATGTTATTTTAGGGAACACACTTCAGCTTAGAAGAGAACTTTCTGGTGTTAGTCTCTGAAACTCCCTCCTTATTGGAAGTCAAGAGAGAAGCAAGTGCTTGCCTCCGATGCACGTATTTCAAGATTCAATGATAGTGATGATGAGCCTGCCCCCTTCATATGAAACAGCAGAAGAGGGTTTCTTGAGCAACATAATGCTGATGATCCCTCCATGAGAAAATACTACCCAAGAATCCCAGTTTTGCTTTAAGCTTAAATAATGTTTATTGTCATGTGCTTATTTCTATTGTGGGAATATACACATAATATTTACCTTATTTTAAGCATTTAAGTGGCAGTAAGTACTATAACCCTTATACCATTTTCATCTTCAGAACCCTTTCACTGTCCTTTTCTGAAACCCTGTACCCATTATGTACTAACTCTTCACGCTGTGTCCACCCCCAACCAGGCAACGACCATTCTATTTCCTATCTTTGTGATTTTGACTATTCCGGGCAACTCATATGAGTGGAATCACAATATTTATCCTTTTTTTTTTTTTCCTCCTCCAGGGTTATTGCTGGGCTCGGTGCCTGCACCATGAATCCACCGCTCCTGGAGGCCATTTTTTTCCCCCTTTTGTTACCCTTGTTGTAGCTTCGTTGTGGTTATTATTATTGCCCTTGTTGACACAATTCATTGTTGGATAGGACAGAGAGAAATGGAGAGAGGAGGGGAAGACAGAGAAGGGGAGAGAAAGATAGACACCTGCAGACCTGCTTCACCGCCTGTGAAGCGACTCCCCTGCAGGTGGGGAGCCGGGGGCTCGAACCGGGATCTTTATGCCTGTCCTTGCGCTTAACCCTCTGTGCTACCGCCTGACTCCCAGCTTGTTTCATTTAATATAAAGTCCTCAAGGTTCATCCATGTGAGCATGTGTCAGAATTTCATTCCTTTTTAATTATCTCAAATGTTTAAATAATAACACTATTTGAAAATATGGGCACTTAATTAGATAGAAGCTTCTTTCACTTTTAGCTCATTTGTAAGAAGAAACCTGAAACAGATTAATAAATTAAGTATAAATTGGTCCAATAAAGCTCAAATCTACAGTAATTGGAGACAGGATGGTTGATGTGTTTCAGAACTAAAGTGATTGCTGGTGAGGCGATAGGCACATGCTGTTTGATGTGAAGTAGTCTTAAAAAAGACTTTATGTAGGCATAAAAATGGAGAGGAAAGGGTGATAGAAAGGGAGAGAGAGGGAGTCGGGTGGTAGCACCGCAGGTTAAGTGCACATGGCGCAAAGTGCAAGGACTGGCATGAGGATCCCGGTTAGAGCCCCTGGCTCCCCACCTGCAGGGGAGTCGCTTCACAGGCGGTGAAGCAGGTCTGCAGGTGTCTATCTTTCTCTCCCCCTCTCTGTCTTCCCCTCCTCTCTCCATTTCTCTCTGTCCTATCCAACAACAAGGACATAAATAACAGCAATAATAATAACTACAACAATAAAAAAACAACAAGGCAACAAAAGGGAATAAATAAATATGAAAAAATAAAACAAACAAAAAACAAAAAGGGAAAGATATCTGTAGCACTGCCTCACCACTTAATGAGGCTTCCCCCCTGCAGATTGGGGACCAGGAGCTTGAACCTGGGTCCTTCTTCTTCTTCTAGCGTTTGCCCTTCTTCCGTAGCCAGTCAACAGCATCAGGTTGAGCCTGATGTAAAGTTTCGAGACCTCCTTTGAATCTGGAGAGGTGGCAGTCGTTGACTATGTGGGTCATAGTCTGTCTGGAGCCGCAGGGGCAGTTCGGGTCATCTCTGGCTCCCCAGCGATGGAACATAGCGGCGCACCGGCCATGGCCTGTTCGATAGCGATTGAGGAGGGCCCAATCATAACGTGCTAGGTCAAAGCCGGGTTGACGCTTGCAGGGGTCTGTGATGAGGTGTTTGTTCTTTACCTCAGCTGACTGCCAACTCTGTTTCCAAGAGACTGGAACAGAGAAGTTCAGTGTAGGCGTAGGGGACCAGATTGGGTGACGAGACATCAAGCGTTGAACAGGGTGGGTGAAGATATCCGCGTATATTGGCAGGTCCGGTCGAGCGTAGACGTGGGAAATGAACTTAGATGATGCCGCATCCCGACAAATATCTGGCGGGGCGATGTTGCTAAGAACTGGCAGTCATGGAACCGGGGTGGAATGGATGGTTCCAGAAATTATCCTCATGGAGGAATATAATTTGGAATCGACCAAGTGGACATGGGGGCTACGGAACCATACTGGGGCACAGTATTCTGCAGTGGAATAGCATAATGCCAGAGATGATGATCGTAGTGTGGAAGCGCTCGCGCCCCATGAGGAGCTGGCCAGTCTTGCAATGATGTGATTCCTCGCGCCCACCTTTGCTGCAGTTTTTATGAGATGGTCATGAAATGACAGAGTGCGATCAAGAGTAACGCCAAGATAGACTGGCTGGGCTTCATGCCGGATTCTCGTATCGCCAAGCTGCACATTAAGCTCACGTGAGGCCGAGGCATGGTATAGATGGAAAACAGATGATACCATTTTTGCAGTGCTAGGAATTAGTTGCCATTTTTTACAGTAATCAGATATCAGAGACATGTCTTTCGTGAGTGTTTCCTCAAGGATGTCGAACTTTGATGCCCGAGTTGCACAGCAGATGTCATCGGCGTAGATGAACTTCCTTGAAGAAGTTTCTGGGAGGTCGTTGATGTAAATATTAAATAGCATAGGAGCCAGAACAGAGCCCTGGGGGAGGCCACTTGATACAAGTCTCCATCTGCTAGACTTGTCACCCAAATGTACCCGGAATCTTCTGTTTTGGAGAAGAAACGATATAGTGGGTCCTTATGAGTTCTACCAGGTGAGCCACTGCCCTGCCCCAATGTGGTCTTTTGTGTTCACTTGATTCTCTCATCCCATTTCCTTAAACCATGAGGATCAGTCCTTGTGGTGCTATGTGGAGTCTTTTAATTAAAAACATTTTTTTAAAGCTGGTGATAGGAGGAGGCAAGGGGAGACGGGGAGACAGATACACAGGGAGCCAGTACAGAAGCTTCTTTTTCTTTTCTCTTCTCTTCTCTTCTCTTCTCTTCTCTTCTCTTCTTTCTTTCTTTTTTTTTTTTTTGCCTCCAGGGTTATTGCTGGGGCTCAGTGCCTACACTACAAATCCACTGCTCCTGGAGGCTATTTTTTTCCTTTTGTTGCCCTTGTTGTTCATTGTTGTCGTTGTTATTATTGTTGTCCTTGTTGTTGGATAGGACAGAGAGGAATGGAGAGAGGAGGGGAAGACAGAGGGGGAGAGAAAGACAGACACCTGCAGACCTGCTTCACCACTTGTGAAGCGACCCCTTTGCGGGTGGGGAGTTGGGAGCTCAAACCTGCATCCTTATGCCAGTCCTTGCACTTTGCACTATATGCACTTAACCCGCTGTGATACCACCCAGCTTCCCTGAAGCTTCTTTTAATGCTGTGGGGGCCTGTTCAAACCTGGGCCATACATATGGCTGAGAAGTATACTATCCAAGTGAACTGTTTAGCCAGTCCCTTTTGAAAACTTGATTTTCAGAGTGGTCTGGGAGTTGGTGCAGTAGATAAAACATTGGATTCTCAAGCATGAGGTCCTGAGTTCAGTCCTCGGTCGCACATGTACCAGAGTGATGTCTGGTTCTTTCTCTCTTTCCATCTATTGTTCTCATGAATAAATAAATAAATAAATAAATCTTTTTTTTTTTTTTTTAAAAGAGATAGTCAGTTAGCACTCAGGCATATGCAATGCCAGGGATTGAACTCACAAGTTCATGCTTAAGAGTCTAACACCTTATTCTCTGCACCAGCTCCTGGGCTTCCAGAGCCTTTTCACATGTTCCCTTCTTTACCAGCAGTTCTGAAAGCTGGTATACTCAACACACACAAACTGTATGTCATGTGAATGGTGTCACGCTACATTATGACATGCAGACTTTGACCCCATCCTTTGATGTGCACTCTCGCCCTAGCCCCACTCCCAGCCTTTTCTGGAGCAGTCACCAGAAGTCTCTTTCAGTCTTTCCAAGTGCTTGAAGAAGCTAGTTTATCATTTCCATTGATATCTACTAAAAACATATTGACTACTTTTGCTTGTTTTTTGTTTTATAAAACTTGCACATAGACTTGTGATTTGCTTATCCCTCATTTTGTAGTTATTATTATTATTTTTTGCCTGTCTGGTAGTCTACTGTTTCATGGTCCCAGTGTGTATTTATTCTTTCTTCTGCATTTCAATGCAAAAATGCCTTTTGCTTTGCTTTTGGGTCTTTTGCTACTATGAATGGAATTCCTAACAACATTTAATAAATGTCTCCTGGTACTGCATTATAGGATTTCTAAAAGTGTATAGTGAAGAGTGATTTTACTGAGTTTCAAGTTGCTGATTTCCAAAGAGGCTGTGCCAGTATATGTCTCTAATGAGTGAATTAACATAATGAATGAGTAAGATAAGGTCTTCATTGAAGGGAAGTTCGTGGGTGTTCAACTTTAGAAGACAATGCCCACTTGACTTTCAAGTGTGTATTCTCAGAATGTCAGCATTCCTGCTATTCCCAAGCTCTCCAACATTTGGTACACCAGATGTACTAAGGCACAGTGGAGGGTAAACATCTCCCAGAGATCCCCTCAGATAATGTAGCCATCTCCTTTCCTCTCAGACGGTTGCTTGTGGACCACTGGACTTAACAGGGTAGTCAAATGATCTCCAGGGTTATTTGGGGCCAGAATCCTTTTCTTTTATCTTGGTTCTTTCTTTAAAAAATTTAAAATGATCTTTATTCATTTATTGGATAGAGACAGCCAGAAATTGAGAGGGAAAGGGGTGATAGTGAGAGACAGATAGATAACTGTTAACACTGCTTCACCATTCACAAAGCTTTCCCCCTGCAGGTGGGCACTAGGGACTAGAACCTGGGTCCTTGCACATTGTAACGTGCACTCAACCAGGTGCGCCACCACCCGGCCCCTCTTGTCCTAGTTCTGAGGTGCTGCTTTGCCATCATGGTGGGAGCTGGCTTAACTGTGCTGTGTCCATGTCCTAGTCCACAGATTTGCATGTTATCCTTGTGCAGGGGCCAGTCTCCTGTGATGTTAATCTCGCCTATATTGTGCCAGTTTTAACATATGTGTTATCAAAGAAGCACTGAATTATCACAGACATAATAGCTTAAAACAACAGAGTTGTTTCACAGTTTGGAAGGTTAAGTCTAAAATGGGTAAATGGACTGCATTTCTTTTGGATGCCCTAAAGGAAGAGCCAGTTACTCACTCTTCCAGCTGCTAGTGGTGACCTGCATCCCTTGTCTCATGGCCCCAGCTTTGCATCACTTCAACTTCTACTTCTGTCATCACCTGTCTCCTCTGGCACTTCTCTCTTTTATCTTTTTTTTTTTTGGGGGGGGGAAATATGTCTATTAAGATGAAGGTTCATGTGTCTCATACCTCACAGCCTGAATAATTTAGGGAAATATAGTATGACATTCTTTCAAGCTGAAAGTTTAGGGGGAAAATCACAAAGACAATACAATCACCTATAATATCCCACAAAAGAGTTTCGTTATCAACATTTTCTAATATTTCACTATAGTCTCTTGTTTGTTGTTCTAAGTCTCCTCTTCCTCCTACTCCACATATCTCATTTAACACTCAGTTGAGGTCTCTTTTATCTTTTAAAGACCCTTGTGATTACATTATGCCTAGATAATTCAGAGTCATCTCACTACTTTCTTGTTCTTCTCCTCCTCTCCTTTTTTTTTTTTTTTTTTTTTTTTTTACCAGAGCACTACTTAGCTCTGGATTATGGTGGTGTGGGGGATTGAACCTGGGACTTTGGAGGTTCAAGCATGTGAGTCTCTTTACATAGCCATTATACTACCTACTCCTGCAGTCTTCTCACTATCTTCATGTTAGGGCCATCTTCGCAGGTTCTGGGAATTAGCATGTAGACATATGGGAATGGGTGGGTGATACTATTTATCATGGAGGGAAGAAAGGATTCTCTTTCAGAAAGGAGGGAGAGGATCCTGAGGTATAATTATCAGTCTTGTCTCTACCACATGACTGCATTTTGCTAATCATGTCACTCAATTTTAAAATCATTTTTTTAAACATTTAACATCAGAGCTGGTAAACCTGCTGAAGATAGGACTTTGTGTTCTTATACTTTGTGATTCTCAGAATTCATATATCCAAATAATCACAAAAGCAAGCCATAGTTTTGAGGTCTGCATTCTTTCTCATCAGTGACAGTGTCCTCTGTCAGTTTTCTGTTTTGCCACATTCCTATAGTGAAGACCATTTCAACCACTACTCAGTTTTTTTTTAGGGGATCCAGCAGAACAACTAGCTTCACTAGAACTTAGTACAAGTTGTGTGTTAAGAGCTTGGCAGGCAGCAGGGACCCCAGTGAATTCAGATAAACAGCAACAGAAAGGTCTGCACATGAAGACCCACTCATCACACAGTGGGTGTACTGACCAAACTCCTGTTTCCCATTGGGTTCTCCATCTTGTGTGTCCAATAGTTTTCTCTGTGTGAGAGAGAGACAAACATACACAGATTTTCGGCATGTGTGTAACCTCACAACATTCATGTGCAGCAACCCTAGTTCCCTGTGTGATGGTATCTGGAGGTGCAGCTCTGGGGAGCTAATTATGAGGGTAGCATGCTCATGACAGACTTCGTGTCCTTATGAGAAAAGCCAGGAGGGCCCCATCAGAACCTGACACACTGAAGCTGGATTGCCAGTCTCTGGGACTGTGAGGGATTCCTGTTTGCTGTTTCAGTCACCCAGTCTCTAGAATCTTTGTCACAGTACCCAGCCTGAGTAAGGCAGCTTGGGGGAGAAGGGTGAGTGTGAGAACTATGGTGGGATCTATTTGTCACTTTGGAAGGAGACTGACAATGTTTGCATTCATGTTGATAGGGTTGTCGAAGTTTTAGAAAATAATCCAATTTGGGGGCTGGGCAGTAGTGCAGTCAGTTATGTGCACATGGTGCAAAGCACAAGAACCCACGTAAGGATCCCTGTTCAAACCAACCCTAGCTCCCCTCCTGCAGGGAGGGGGCTTCACAAGTAGTGAAGCAGGTGTCTTTCTCTCCCCCTCTGTCTTCCCCTCCTCTCTCCATCTCTCTCTGTCTTATCCAAGGGCAGGAACAACAATGACAACAAAATGGAAAAAATGGCCTCTAGGAGCAGTGGATTTGGAGTGTAGGCACCAAGCCCCAGCGATAATCCTGGAGGCCCCCCCCCAAAAAAAAACACACCAAAAAACCCAATTTGAATAAATCTGAAATTATAATTTTTCCTCTGTTAGAATGTAGAAACTGTATTTGTATGTATTTTGCCAATGAATTCAGAGTGTCTTAGGATGGAGTGCTGGATTCAGTCATAGGGGCTAAGAGTGGGTGCCTGGAACTTAGGGGCAGTGAGATCCTTGTGGGGTTTGGACTGGGAGTGCTCAGATCTGTGAGAGTCACACCAGTTGTCTCAAAGCGACCTGTGGTGGTTTACAAGTCTAAAATCACTGATGTTGGAGACTCAGACTGTAATTACAAGTATCACTTTAGATCCCTAGCAGCTCCTAACACTAGGTTATTTTATTTTATTATTTTTTCTTTATTTACTTATTTCCTTTTTGTTGCCCTTCTTGTTTTATTGTTGTCGTTCTTATTGATGTTGGATAGGACAGAGAGAAATGGAGAGAGGAGAGGAAGACAGAGGGGGAGAGAAAGACAGACACCTGCAGACCTGCTTCACTGCTTGTGAAGTGACTCCCCTGCAGGTGGGGAGCCGGGGGCTTGAACCGGGATCCTTATGCCAGTCCTTGTGCTTAGCGCCACCTGTGCTTAACCTGCTGCACTACCGCCCGACTCCTATTATATTATTATATTATATTATATTATATTATATTATATTATATTATATTATATTATATTATATTATATTATATTATATTATATTTTTGCTTCCAGGGTTATTGCTGGGGCTCGGTGCCTGCACTATGAATCCACTGCTCCCAGAGGCCATTTTTTCCTTTTTTTGTTGTTGTTGTTGTTTATCATTGTTTTTGCCCTTGTTGTTTATCATTGTTGTTGTATAGGACAGAGAGAAATGGAAAGAGGAGAGGAGGACAGAGAGGGGGAGGTAAAAACAGATACCTGAAGACCTGCTTCACCAAGTGACCCCCCTGTAGGTGGGGAGCTGGGGACTTGAACCCGGATCCTTGTACAACACTAAGTTTTTAAATTTCCCTTCCTTCTGCCCTTCATTCCTTCCTTCCTTTTCCCAGAGCACTGCTCAACTCTGGCTTATGGTCATAGGGGATTGAACTTGGAACTTTGGAGCCTCAGGCATGAGAGTCTGTTTGCATAACCATTCCACTATCTTCCCTATGCAACACTGGGTTTTTTGACAACCTTGTTCTGGCATTCATGCTGGACTGTAGTCGTGGCATTGCTGTTCAGATGAACAACCATGTGGGTTTAGTTTGCCATGCTTCCCATCATTTCCAGATATGAGCCATGATTGACCACCAGTTGCTAGAAACCGTCAGGTTCCCGTTGTGGTTCTAAAATCTTCTCAACCTCTTGGGTGCCCTGCCTACTGCAGTAACCTATTGAGTCAGCTTCCAAACACCCTACTTTAAACTGCTTGATTTTCTCCCAAAATAACTATCAGATTGTACTCTTTCAGGGGATTGAATCATTCTTCCAGAAAGAATTGC
The DNA here is from genome assembly GCF_950295315.1 of Erinaceus europaeus. NCBI lineage: Eukaryota > Metazoa > Chordata > Mammalia > Eulipotyphla > Erinaceidae > Erinaceus > Erinaceus europaeus. Next base: position 117,639,600 of record NC_080185.1, read on the forward strand.
TGAGAATTTGCAGGTCATAAAGACTAGGTAACCCTTTGGGTGGAACAGCTGTTTAATTCCAGTGTCCTAGTCATCGCCAGTAGAATTGGTATGTTGCTTTTCACTTGATAACCTCGGTCCCACCGTGTGTCTGTTTGACCCATGAGTAAGCAATACCAATAGTTCCAACATCCTAGATGCTTCCCACTCCTCTGAGCTTTAATCTGGACATCAAAACACCACCACTTTCTCTAGGCTGAACTCATCAGTACTGGCTGCTGACATGTGTGGAACTCTATGATGGATGTGCCTTGGGAGCTGCTCTTTTTAAATAGATTGGCCTGTCAAGAGCACCCAGGTGGTGGGCCTGCAGTGGCAGGAAAGAAATTTAAAGGTACGGCATGACTTGAGGGTTCTGAACCCACCCTATTTGGGGTATCTGTTAGGGGTGGATAGAGATATGCAAAGCCAGGGCCAGTTTGGGGAATGTTGTGGGAGAGCAAGTCTCTGCACTTTTCGGGGGAAGGAGAGGGGAAATAGGGCCTCATCTGGTTTTTGTTAGCTCAGTTTCCCCACTCAACTGGCAGTTTGCTTTAGGAATCTATTTTCCTTCTGCCACAGGTTACTTCTTTCTGAAAATGGGGAGGGGCTTAGTAATTTGTCAAATTTATGGGCAGTGATTTTTGATAGTAAGCTAGGGAAGCTTTCTGTGGTGATGACTCAGGAGTCTCCTTCTTGGCTCCCACATCGTCCTGTGCATCTTCTGACTGCCTTCGGTGAGTCTGCATGATCCTTCCCTTCCAAAGTGTCTTAGGTCGTGACCTGAGAAAGTTTCACTCTCAGCCTGGAGCTGACAAATTGTTACTAAGGAGATAGAAGAGACTAGCATGTTTGACTGAAATAATTCGTGCACACTTCAGTTATAATTTCACTTCTGTAGGTTTATAAGTCACAGGTGGGAAGAAACCACCCACTGGAGATGTTATTTATTTATTAGAGGATTGGCTGTGTGTGTGTGTGTGTGGGGGGGGAGGGCAAGTCATCAGTTCTCTTGCTTATCTTTGTTTTAGTTGGTGTTCTGGAGAATGTAAGAAAATCCAACTTGTTGTAGCCAGATGCTTCTGGAAGCATATGAGAAGGGCCTCCAGTTGAGAAGAGGGCACAGGGGATGTGATGGTATAGGAAGCCCCACCATGCTCTGTGGACTGTAGTTCCTTTGATACTGAGGCAGAGACCGCAGCTATCTCTTCAGTGCTGCTGTCCCTGCACCTGCCACAGTGTCTCAGCCAAAATGGGCAGCAGGAGAAAAATGTTTATTGAATGAGGGAAAATAGTACGTGATGTATGACTCTAATGTCAGTTTCTCTAATCTCACCGGAAATTGGTATTTAATGGTATCACTTATTTATATTGCTTATGACTAGGAACAACTGAGAAAGTTAATGCTTTTCAAAGCACTCTGTAGGCCCTGATGCTATAAGGTGTTTTTACATATTTACAAGAATTTCTCCCCTGAAAGACCTAAAGAGATAGGTCAAATCATCTGTGATGTGATCTTAGGAGAATCTTGGTTACAGAATAGCATTTGTGCCAGACTACTTGCGTTGTGCATATAAAAAAACTCCCTGTGGACCTTGATCAGCCATAACAAATCATTCTTTTGCATTGAATTTGTGTGGAATATACTGGCAGACCACCTTGTATTACTCTATCCTCCAAACTTTCCTGGCCATGGGTCACCACAGAAGAGTTCTTCTCTATCTATCTTAGTTGTGGCCAGCTTTTGGCCTTGCTACATTTCCTCCTAGTACGTAATGAAGCACATGCGTTTGCCTCGTTGTGCAGAGTAGATTTGAGATAAGGGAGCCACAGTCCTCACTTCTCTAGGGTTCTCATCCTGCATTTTAGGGAAGTATCACTAAGCACCCTTGAATGCATGATGTTTTTCTTCTCTTTTCTTCTTGCTTTATCTTTAGTCTGAACCAGTCCCTCGTGCTTTGCTTCAAGATTCTTTTTTTCCCTTTTAGGGTGTAAGTACTTAAAGAATACCTCTTGTCAAAAGCATACAGTCTCTAATGTCATAAATTGGTAGCAGGAATGCCTCTGTCATTTGGCTTAATATTTTTTTAAATTTTTTTAATATTTATTTTTCCTTTTTGTTACCCTTGTTTTTTTTCATTGTTCTTGTAGCTGTTGTTATTGCCATCGTTGTTGTTAGGACAGAGAGAAATGGAGAGAGGAGGGGAAGACAGAGAGGGAGAGAGAAAGAGAGACACCACAGACCTGATTCACCACTTGTGAAGTGACTCCCCTGCAGGTGGGGAGCCGGGGGTTCGAACTGGGATCCTTACGCTGGTCCTTGTGCTTTGCGTCATGCACGCTTAGCCTGCTGTGCTACCGTCCAACTCCCTTGGCTTAATATTTTCACCATTGCCTGGTGATGAAGATATAGCTGCAAAATGGCCCATCCCCTTGGAAAGAAAGTTGGGTTGACTCTACCAAACTGTCACTGTTACTTTAGTCAATGTGTGAACACTCATTTGGGGGACCTGCCCAGATCTCACAGGCATTCCAATTTTATTTATTTATTTACTTATTCCCTTTTGTTGCCCTTCTTGTTCTTCATTGTTGTAGTTATTGTTGTTGTTAAGAAAGGGGGAAAGACAGACACCTGCAGACCTGCTTCACCGCTTGTGAAATGACTCCCCTGCAGGTGGGGAGTCAGGGGCTTGAACCGGATCCTTCCGCCGGTCCTTGCGCTTTGTGCCACCTGCACTTAACCCACTACCCTACCACCAGACTCCTGGCATTCCAATTTTTAGGTGCATCCATGCTTTGGAGGATTATAGGAACCCTATGCTGCTTTATGGGTAACTGAGACTTACTAATAATAGAGCATAAATGATCCCACTGTTCTGTAATTGGGAGTTACAGCTTTTACTTGTTCGGCTAACCTTTGCTAACTCTAACTACTTTCAAGTCTGGGTAACAGGAATTGGAGCAATTAGTGAGCAAGACCTTTGTCAGTTGGTCAGTGTGAGGGTTTGTACCCTCAATCCCAGCTAGTGAAAAGAGAATCCACATCTGTGGCAATAAGGAGTACTGAGTACCAATGTCTTCCCCCACCCCATCCGGAGATGGCTTCACTGTACATTCAGGGCACTCTCCACAAGAAGAAAAAGTACATTGGAAAGAGAGAATTCTGGTCCCATGAGTTTATGGCACAGGCCAAACAGAAACCAGAACACATGGCATACATAAGCCTTGAGGCCATTAAAGAACACAGACTCAGGCCCTCCCATTCTGAGGCTGAAGTGGTCTGAAATGGAAGTTGCCATCACCATACTTAGTTGCAAATTGGTGCATTTCATGATGGGTAAGAATAGGCTTAACTTTCATTGCTCATTTCATAAGTAATAATCTCATTTTACTATCCTCATTCTTGCCCACCTTCAGTTACAGAAATAACTCTGAGTGGGTTTTCTTTTTAAAGATCTGTGTCAAGCAGATACCTCATAAAAATGGTACAGGCAAAGTGTTCTATTTAGATTTGCCCTGTGACACAAAACCATGTGTGTTTTCTGTTCCCTGGGCACTTGTTTCTTTTGGACAAGGTAAGGCCCTGAGGGAGTGGCAGTCAGTGGTATGTATGGAGCCAGCCTTCAGAGAAGGATTTAAAAATGGTGTGGACTTTGCATAGATACTTTTACTTAAGTAAGAGTAATTCATTCATCAAGTCTGAAACAAGCTATTGTGTCATTTGATAACCAGGTGGATTTGTTTCCTATTGCTACCATAACAAAAATACCTCAAAGCTAGTGACTTAAAAGAATATAATCTTATTAGTATTCTATAGGTCAGAACTCTGATATAGGCCTCACCGGGCCAAACTGGTGTTGACAGGGGTGTATTTCTTTCTTGAAATGCTAAGGAACAATCCGTTCTCATGCTTTTTCTAGTATCTAGACACTTCCCAGAATCCTTGGCTTGTGGCCTTTGCCTCCATCTTCAGAGTCTGCAGCAGTGAGGCCAATCCTCACATCAAGTCACTCTCACCTCTTTGACCCCAGCTGAGACTTTTTTCCTTTTCAGTCTAAGTTTTTTTTAACGTTCTTAAAATTTATTTATAAAATGGAAATATGACAAGATCATAGGTTAAGAGGGGTATAATTCCACACTAGTCCCACCACCAGAACTCCGTATCCCATCCCTTCTCTTGAAAGCTTTCCTATTCTTTATCCCTCTGGGAATATGGACCCAGGGTCATTTTGGGGTGCAGAAGGTGGAAGGCCTAGCTTCTGTAATTGCTTCCCTGCTGAACATGGGCATTGGCAGGTCGATCTGTACTTCCAGCCCATTTCTTTCCCTAGTGGGGCAGAGCTCTGGGGAGGTGGGGCTCCAGGACACAATGGTGGGGTCCTCTGCCCAGAGAAGTCAGGTTGGCATCATGGTAGCATCATGGGACCTGGTGGCTGAAAAAGAGTTAAGATATAAAGCAGAACAAGTGGTTGACTAATCATGAACCTAAAGGCAAGAATATTGCAGATGAAGATTTAGCGGTCTCCATTTTGGAAAAAGCTAGTAGGTCTATTTTAGTTATATTCCAAGGGGCCCATGACTTTACTAGTTTTTACCTGAGTCTGACAGTTAACATGCAGGTGGACCCAGGGTATTGTCTGGGGAGATGGTGTCATAGTTGTAAAAAGGACTAGAAAGCTGGATCAGGGAAGAGAGTAGCTCCCAAATATGGGAAAGTTGTATAAATATTGTTGACTGTAAACCTCATTGATTTGATCTTGGGCCCATATTCATCGCAGGAGCCTGTGTAACCTCTACATCCCTGTAGGTCTGAGCTTGCATTCTGTGGTCATGGCTAGGAACATTCTAGGCTGCACTAGTTTCAGGACCCATCTTCCTTGAGTGGTAGAGTATGTTGCCCTACCTCCCTTCAGAGAATGGAACAGTCCTACCATTGTTGATCCACATTGAGAGCCAGGTCCTGTAGGGCCCCACAAAGGGTCCATTATCCAGCTGAGACTTTTCAGGGTCTTTAGGATTACAGTAGGTCCACCTGCATAATCCACATTATGCTCCTTATTTTAAGGCCAGCTGATTAGCAACTATAGTTACATTTACAATTTTAATTTTCCTTTTCCAGGCACTTGCAGATTCCTAGGATTATAGGATGTAGGACACGAGGCAGGTGGAGACAACATAATGGTTATGCAAGACTTTCTTTTTTTAAAAATTTATTTATTTTATTTATTTATTCCCTTTTGTTGCCCTTGTTGTAGTTATTATTGTTGTCATTGTTGTTGGATAGGACAGAGAGAAATGGAGAGGGGAGGGGGAAGACAGAGAGAGGGAGAGAAAGATAGACACCTGCAGAGCTGTTTCACCGCTTGTGAAGCGACACCCCTGCAGGTGGGGAGCCAGGGCTTGAACCAGGATCTTTATGCGGATCCTTGTGCTTAGCGCCACCTGCGCTTAACCTGCTGCGCTACAGCCCGACTCCTTATGCAAGACTTTCATACCTGAGGCTCTGAGGTCCTAGTTTCAGTCCCCAGCACCACCATAAACCAGAACTGATTACTTCTCTGGTCTCCTCAGTCTCTCTTCTCTTTGCGTATGTTTCTCTCTGTAACTCTCTTATTAAGAATATTAAAAAACAAGCAAAGCTTTTTCCCTAAAGGATATATAGGGCATGAGTATGGGGTTGGGGCTGTGGGGAAGCTACCATACTAGGAGCATCATCTTTCTCTTGCTCTTCATACCAGGAAGGGCCAAAGGGACAGTCATTTTGGTACCAGTTTGTGTGGAAGTCAGATTCCATCTTTGCAGAGTTTGAGGTAGTTGACAAGATTTCTCTCAGGCCAGTGGGCCATGAAATTTGTCTGAGACCGAGGTTCTCTGTAGGGCCATCCTGCAGTTTCCAGGATCCTGGCTGGGACTCTTCCCCAGGGCTACCTTTCCTGGGCCTCAGCGTCCTGAGGGTGGCCTTGGAGGAGAGCAGGGTCAGGATGGCTGATAAGAGCTGGGCTGACAACCAGCAGGAGAGGAATGAGGAAGCCAGGGGACAAGGCAGGAAATGACAGATGACACTGCCTCTTGGGAGAAAGAAAATAGAAGATGAGGTTGATTACATCTGGCCCTGAAGAAAAGCAAAACATGGGATGTTATGTTCTTTGTGTCTGATCCCACTGTTTTGCCAATGTAGACTCTGGGCTAAATACATTTATTGGGTCACAGTTTGGACATCCAGTGTACTTAAGGCACTACAAGGCTGAAGGTTTCAGTGAGGACACTCAGGGTCCCCAGGGAGGCTCATCTCTACCAAAATTATTTTCTCTAGAGAGAACTGTAGCCCAGCTGGAAACCTTGTCCCAATGGGTCCTCTCTGGGGGATATAGACCATCTCTGGCATGTGCTCATGGGGCCAGAACACATCCTTAGGGGTCCTAAGAAAAGTTATTGTGAATTGACCCAAACTGAGTTGGCTCTTAAAGAATTGGCAGATTCTTTTAGGAGTAGTTGATGGAGGACCTTTTATGTCCTTTCCCACAGTCCCACAACCAGAAGGTATATTGTAGTGAGAGTGGGTCTCAGACCAAGGTCGGCCACTTTCTCTGATACTTGGGGGCTTACAGAGAGAATCCAGAGTCTGTTCTTCAGACCTAGTCAAGCTCAGGCTTTCTCACCAAGCCAGTTGCTGGTGAAGACATTCAAGGAAAATGGGATCGTATTCCACTGGCATCATTCAAGTAATCATCATGGAGGGCAGCCCTGACACCATCCCGTGCCCCTTTCTGAGAGGTGGACTCTTGGTCTTCCTAGATCCTTTATTTTTGCAAGGGTCAAGCTGGTAACAGGATATTTTCACCCAATCCAGAGGATAGGAAGTCTTTGCTTAGTCTCTTATGCTAGTCAACTGATCCTGGTGTAAGTTTTCTTTCAAATTCCAACCCACATCCCTGGAGTGCTTGTTTCTTTTCTTCCTTCCTTTTACTGGCATCGGAGCATTTATTTCTGATGTGGTAAAATGCAGCTGTGAGTTGACTACTTCCAGGGTAGGGATTTACCAACATACATTTGCATATTACACAGGGCTTTTTTTTTTTATGGTGGATTGATTTTTGTTTTTTTAAGTTTCAAATTTTCCTTTAGTATTAAGGAAAAGATGCAAAAATAGTTTAGAGAGTTTCTATATTTCTCTCAGTCAGCTTCCTCTAATGTTAACATCTTACACAATTACAGAACTGTTATCAGAACCAGGAAATCAAGATTGATGTAATGCTGTTTACTACAGATCTTATTCATTTCATCAGTTTTTCCACTCATGTCCTTTTTTTTGTTCTTTGTTCCTGTCTGGGACTCCACATTACATTTAGTTGTTATTTCTCCATAGTCTCCTGCAGTATGTAGTCTTTTTTATAGCTTTTCTTGTTTTTCATAATCTTGACTCTTTAGAAGACTATTGCTCACTTATTTTGTTGAAATTATCTCAAGAGCTTGAGTCTTTTCACCATCAGGCTGAACCTAGAAATTTTACAGTGATAAAATTTTAGCCATTTCAAAATGTAGATTTCATTAGCATTAAATACATTTATAATGTTGTGCAATCATTACTACTACTCATTTTTGGAACATTTCTCATCACAAGCAGAAACTGTACTCATTAGACAGTTACTCTCCTTTCTCCTCATCCTGGGCCTTGGTAAACTCTGTTCTACATTCTGACTCTAAGCATTTTCTCATATAAGTGAAATCATATAATGCTTATCCTTTTTGTAGCTGGCTTTTTTTCAGTTAACATACGCCCTTGAAGTTCGTTCATCTTGTAGCATGTATCAGTACTTCATTCCTTTCATTCATTTTTGAAAGATTTATCTATTAGTGAGAGAGAAGAGGAGAATGGGGAAGATAGCATGATGGTCATGGGAAAGACTTTTATGCCTGAGGCTCTAGGTCCTAGGTTCAGTCCCCTAGCACCACCATAACCCAGATCTGAGCATTCTTTGATAAAAAAAAAAAATAAAGCTCTCTCATTAAGAGGAAGGAGAAAGAGAGGGAGGGGAGAAGAGAGGAAGGGAAGGAGGGAGGGAGAGAGGGAGAGGGAGAGAGACACGCAGACACAGACTGATAGACTGACAGACTGACTGAACACCAGAGCATCACTCTGATACACTTGGTATCGGGGACTGAACTCAGGACATTATGCTTGAGTGCGACACTTTATTCACTGCACCATCTTCCAGGCTGCAAACTTCATTCCTTTCTAAGAGTGAATAATAATCCATGTTATGCATAGAGCACATTTTATGTATCTATTTTTCTACTGACAGACATTTATGTTATCTTCTCCTTCTAGTTATTTGAGTTCTGTTGCTGTGAACATGGGTATATAACTAGCTGGCCCACATTTCAAAAGGAATGTGGAGACAATGGATAAAGATACTATCTGAAATGGACAGGAAAAGGCACTATTGTGTCTCCCCCCCCCCATCTCTGACTAAGGCTGCCATAGAAGAGAGAGAGATTGGAGTGAGTTGGGGCATAGGGACAGCAGGTGGGCTCAGAGATGGTACTGGAGGAGAGAGGGGTCCCAGATGGGAGAGAGGAGGTCCTTAAAAGTACAAATGCAGGAATGCTGGGCAGTCACAGATGGCTGAGTATGGAGCAGAAACCCAGCCTGGGCAGCAAGGTCGTTCACTCCTTACCACTTAGAGCCGGGAGGTGGGACTAGACATGGGCCAGGCTGGAAGTCAGTTCACTTGCTTTCTCTTCCCACTCATTTTCGACTTTTTGTGGCCTCTTCTCCCAGCAAGAAATATATTTTACTTTGCCACCTGATACACACATCCGTCTTTAGTTATGATTGAAATACTCTTTCCACAGAAAATATTTACCTTTACTACATGAGTTATCACAGTTATCTCACTCACTCCAAAGCTAACCTTATCAACGCAAGGACTGCAAAAGTTGAATAAGGGCAAGAAACTGGCATACTTTAACGAAGACTCTTTAGTTACTATCAGGCCACCCCATCAGCTAGGCACCTATTCGGGGAGTCCTGAATTCCCGAACAGACATTGTTGGTATGCATGAGACCCCTTCTGTTTCATTTGGTTTAAATCCCCCCTGCTTAACACTATTCTATTTACATAACCACTTCATTCTATTTATATAACCGCTGTTAACAAGTACCTCCCTCCAGGGCATTGGTTCAATCCCCACTGTTTCATGATATGTTTTTGCTCCACCCCCCCTCCTTGTCACACCCTGATCCTCTCCTTGTCACACTCTGATTGTCACCAGTCACTTTTCTCTCCACCCTCTCTATGTCACACCCTGTTTCCACCCTACTTGGCAAGTATATATAAAGACAGCATTGTGAGTTTTAGAGTACTTTACCTTGAGTTTAGCTTAGCTCGGCTTAGATTGTGCTGAGTCCTGCATGAATAAAGAGATACTGCCTACAGCTCAACTATGAGTCCCTGGTCGTCTGTTACCTGCCCGTGAAGCCAGCCCGGCGAAAACAACCTAACCCGTCGAAAACGACAAGACATGATGGGCCTAGACCTCAAATAAATCCCTATCACCTTGTTACCGGTCATCTCTATCAGGAACAACAAAATAGACCCCTTTGTGGACCCCCATAGGACCTTGCCCTTAACTTGGATCAACAACGGTAGAGAATGTTCCATCCTCCGAAGGGAGGCTGGACAACATACTCTATGCTACTCGTGAGGAAGGTGGGTCCTGATATTGGGGCAGCTTGGAACGTTCCTACTCATGACCACAGAATGTGAGCTCAGATCTAGAGGGATTCAGGGGCCACATAGGCTCCTAAGCTGAATATGGGCCCCAGATCACATCAAATCGATGGGGTTTACAGTCATCAATGTTTATACACCTTTCCCATATTTGGGAGCTCCTCTCTTCCCTGATCCAGCTTTCTGGTCCTTTTCCAGCCATGACATCATTTCCCCAAACAATAACTTGGATCCACCTGCATATCAGATTTCAGGCTCAGGGGGAAAAAAAAGCTAGTATAGCTACAGGCCCTTTGGAATATAACTAAAATATGCCCACTAGCTATCTACAAAATGGAGGACCTCCCCATCTCTTCATCTGCACTATTCTAGCCTTTAGGTTCATGATTAGTCAGCAATTTGTTTGGCTTTATATGTTAACTCTCTTTTCAGCCACCAGGTTCCAGATGCTAGCATGATGCCAACCAGACTTCCCTGGACTGAAAACCCCACCAATGTGTCCTAGAGCTCCAATTCCCCAGAAACCCACCCCACTAGGGAAAGAGAGAGGCAGGCTGGGAGTATGGATAGACCTGTCAATGCCCATCTTCAGCAGGGAAGCAATTACAGAAGCCAGACCTTCCACCTCCTGCATCCCACAATGACTTTGGGTCCATGCTCCCAGAGGGTTAAAGAATAAGAAAGCTATCCAGGGAGGGGATGGGATACGGAGTTCTGGTAGTGGGAATTGTGTGGAGTTGTACCCCTCTTATCTTATGGTTTTGTCAATGTTTCCTTTTTATAAATAACTTAAAAATATTCAATTCTGTTCCATTTAAGACAGAATTAGTATGACCTGGTCTGTTCTGAGCTTGAAAGCACACAGCCCTATATGAGGACCCAGATGTGAAAGCTTATTTTTCCAATTAGTTTTTCTTTTCCATAGGATTTATATCCTCCAGTAACATAAACCATCTTTCCCTTTTGGTTTCACTATCAGGAAACTCAAAGCCAACTTGGCTTGACTAAGCAATAAGTCTCCATTTGATACACATGTACTGTGCACACCAATGCCATTATACTTCCCAGCACTAGGCCTGCTAACTGCATTTTTCCTCATCTGAATTATTCATCTATTTTTGCTTTGTTCTTTGAATTCTTTAAAACATTTTTTATTATCTTTGTTTATTGGATAAGATAGCAAGAAATTAAGAGGGAAGGGAGAGGAAGAGAGACAGAGAGACACCTGCAGTACTGCTTCACCACTCACAAAGTTTTCCTCCTGTATGTGGGGACTGGAGCCTCGAACCTGGATCCTTGTGCACTGTAAAATGTGCACTCAACTGGGTGTGCCACCACTGGGCCCCAAAAGATCTGTTAGGAGGCTTTTTTTTTTTGAGTTTACCTTTTTATTTTATTTTTTAAATTTATTTACTGGATAGAGACAGAGAAATTGAGAGGGGAGGGAGACGTAGAGAGGGCAAGAGACAGAGAGACACCTACAACTCTGCTTCACTGCTTGTGAAGCTTCCCCCTTGCAGGTGGGGACTGGAGACTTGAACCCAGGTCCTTGCTCACTGTAATGTGAGTGCTTAACCAGGTACACCAGCATTTGGTCTCTTTAATTTTTTTTAAACCAGTGCATTGTTCTTGGCTTATGGTAGTGCTGGGGATTGAACCTAGGACCTGGGAGCCTCAGGCTTGAGAGTCTATTTGCATAAGCATTATGCTATCTCCTCCACCTTCTTTGAATTCCTGTGACCTACCACAACCTATGTGGAATGTGATAGAATATGATGTTAGAATACATAGGAAATTGTTCTTTTCCTTTTAAAAAATTCCTTTTTTTACTACCACCAGTGTTATCAGTGGGGCTTGGTGCCTGCGTCACTACTACTCCTGGTGTTTTTTTTTTTTTCTTGATAGAGACAGAAATTGAGAGAGAAAGAGAAGATAGAAAGAGCTAGAGTACTGCTTCACTGCTCATAAAGCTTTCTCCCATGCAGGTAGGGGACCAGGGGCTTGAACCTGGGTCTTTGCACAGGGTATTACATGTATTACATGTGCCCTACCAAGTACACCACCACCTGGCCCCTTACATAGGAAGTTTCTGAGAACTTTTTCTCTTTCTATTGAGAAAAACTGTAAAGTCTGCTTATTCATAACATGTACATATTATTTGTATGCGTAGCACACACCAACTTGTGGCTAAGGATAAATGAATGCGTATGATACCTGGTGCCTGCCCGTAAGGAGGGTCGGTAAGACTTACAACTGGAAAGGTAATAAGAGTTGGAAAAACAGCTCAAGACTGGGCTAGACCGAATCTGGTCTGCTAATGAGTTTTTTGCAGTCAGATGTTCTTCCTCTGAGTTATAACCTCCATTGCCAGTTATTTTTGTGAGTACAGCTTTATTGGAACACAGCCATGTTCTAATGTTTTTTTGGTAACAATAACTCAAAAGATATTCTAAGACTGTGTAATAAGTAATAGAAGTGATTTAGTTAACAAGGAAACCAGTAAGCCTGAGATTTTATGGTGGCTGGGCTAAGACAGGGATTGATGTTGATGTTAGGCTGTGAAGATGGGGCCCATTTTCTGATGTAAGGAATAAGGAAGTGTGCAAGGACCTGGGTTCAAGTCCTTGGTCCCCACCTGCAGGGGGAAGCTTCATGAGCAGTGAAACAATGTTGCAGGTGTCTCTCTACCTCTCTATCTCCCCCTTCTCAGTTAATCTCTGTCTCTATCTAAAATAAATAAAACATGCTTTTTAAAAAAGGAATAAAAAAATCAGATTTCATGGATGAGAACATAATTGGTGCCCTTTGGGGACCATGTGCAATGACAGGGAAACCAGCACTTAAAAAAAATCCTTTTGGGAGTCGGGCTGTAGCGCAGCGGGTTAAGCTCACGTGGCACCAAGCGCAAGGACCGGTGTAAGGATCCTGGTTCGAGGCCCCGGCTCCCCACCTGCTGGGGAGTCACTTCACAGGTGGTGAAGCAGGTCTGCAGGTGTCTGTCTTTCTCTCCCCTTCTCTGTCTTCCCCTCCTCTCTCCATTTCTCTCTGTCCTATCCAACAACAAGGACATCAATAACAACAATAACTACAGCAATAAAAAAACAAGGGAAGCAAAAGGGAATAAATAAATATTAAAAAATTAAAAAAAATCCTTTTATTGGGTGCTTAATCATTTACAGTACAGTTGTTGACACACGGGTACAATTTGTCATCTCCCTGTGATAGGTGTCTGCAAAACACTCTCACCCCCCAACTCAGGTCCATCTGCATCATCGTGCACTAGGACCCAACACCTTCTCCACCCCCTCCTATACTCTCTTCCTCCAGAGTCCTTTTCTTTGGTGCAATACACCACACCAAGGCCAAGTGCCACTTTGTGTTTTCCCCTTTCTGGGAGCCAGGTGGGACTGAGGGTTGTCACTGTCAAGTATCAAAATGCACTTGAGATTATGGTGGTCTTTGAGTTCCATGATCAAGAATAGGAACTTCCCCTGAATGTGGGATTTCTTTCCAGGCAACATGCTTGAGAACCTCTGATGGCCACCAACACTGGAAGACTCATGGATAGGCACTCTCCCATTTCATGGTGGAGATGCTTTTTGAGAAGTAATTTCTGAAAGGAATGATGTGTAGATTAGAGACGTTGAACATGGAGAAGGAAAGTGGAGACCCTCCTAACCCCTGTCTATCCCTTCCTTTCCTTTAGGACTTCTTTCCTATCTCATTCTGTCTGCGTTTGCAAGGTGCCCTGTGCTGTGACATCAAATTATAAACAAGGTTTTTGCCAGGCTGACAGTATAGCAACAGTTGAGAGTTTGGCCAGTGAAAAATACCAGGCTTATGACATTTACAAGTAAAAAAACCCCACAAACTAGCAGCTTGATATCAATTTACTTTTTTTTTTTTTTTTGCCTCCAGGGTTATTGCTGGGGCTTAGTGCCTGCACCACGAATCCACTGCTCCTGGAGGTCACCTTTTTTCCCCCTTTTGTTGCCCTTGTTGTTTATCGGTGTTGTTACTATTATGGTTGTTGTTATTGTTGGATAGGACAGAGAGAAATCGAGAGGGGAGGGGAAGACAGAGAGGAGGAGAGAAAGATAAGACACCTGCAGACCTGCTTCACTACTTGTGAAGCGACTCCCCTGCAGGTGGGGAGCCGGGGCCTTACTCTGGTCCTTGCGTTTTGCGCCACATGTGCTTAACCCACTGCGCTACCGCCCTGCCCCCATCAATCTACTTTTTAAACTAAGGTGACAGTTAAAGACTAGAAACAAAACCCAGTTGCATTTAGTATATCAGAGCCATGCTTTAAAGGATAAAAAATATGTATATGAAAGAACAGTTTACCTTAGACTTACTTAACGTACAGTGAAATTGAATAAAACACAAAATAATGAGCTAGCCACTTGTAATTTAAACCTGCCAGATTCTCTCCCTTCCTCTCTGGCAGGATGATTTATGCAAAGCAGGTCTCAGTAGTCCAGGTTCCTATCAGTAGCAGATTAGGTTATCAGTCAATATCAGTAGTAGGTTAGCAGCAGCTCAAAGTCTATAGCAGAGAGAACAGGAGTTGAAAATGTAAAACAGGCCTGGCAGGAGGACAGGGAAAGATTCACAAGCCAAACTATACAGGGCCACCAGGTGAAGACTGCGTGAATTCACAGAAGAAAACCAGAGTGATCTCTAAGTGGAAACAGTGATGAGTGGCTGAGGGCCCAGTAGAATGGGAATATACAATGACATCAGCCCACCCGCAGTACTCTCCAGAGGCCACAGTAGGGCCAGAGACAAGTGCTGCATGGGCACCCTGAAGCTGTGCTTAGGTTGGAGAAAGCAGTCTCAAGGCTGAGCTCAGGAGCCTCTAGTAGAGAGTGACAGAGAATGGGAAGTCCAGTGATTGCCAGGTGCCAAGACAGCAGGATACAGACTGGGGAGGGGAGGTCACAAGTGGAGGAGATGGTGGCATCTAGAAAGGTTATGATGACCACCTGCATAGGGCCAGAGATCCAGAGGGTCAAAGCACACCATGCCAGGGTATATACTGGGCGAAGATGTATCTGTCCTTCCTCTGGCCGGTGATGCACTGGGGACTTAGGGGAGAATAAGGCAGCATGCAGCAAAGGTTATTGGGAGGATATTGGAATAAACAAGTTAAGAAGTAGTCACCAAGAGAAGGGAAGTAGAGAGGAGCCATGGGCCTCAAAGGTGAGACAGAGGGAGGCCTGTCAGCATACACAGCTAGGTAGGGGCGTGCTGGTTATATATGTTTCCAGGAAGATTGAGTTCTTTGGGAAAGCAGGAGGAAGGGTTGTGTCCCTAGCCACCCTGGTATCGGGCAGATTTCTGTCCTATTCAAATGCCAGGTGTGGAAGCCTTATTTCCTGATACTCAGGATGACTGGAAGCTGTGTGCTAGTTTTCGCATTTGTAAATGTCTTAAACCTGGGGGTTTCACTGGCCTAGCTCTGAACTGTCGCTATACTGTCAAAAGCCTTATTTGTAATTTTATGCCACAGCAACACACACACACACACACACACACACACACACACACACACACACACTGCAAAGGAAAATTACATAATTATGAGCCTTTTCTCATAAGCCTCAGATTCTCTTCTCCCACTTTACCCTCATGTACATATGCCCCCAATTCCTTTGTATGAGAAGTGGCAGGATGGGCAGATAGCATAATGATTATGCAAAAAGCCTTTCATGCCTGAGTCACCAAAGGTCCCAGGTTCAACTCTCAGCACCACTGTAAACCAGAGCTGAGCAGTGCTCTGGTTAAAAAAAAAAAACAAACAAACTGAGAAGTGTCAGTTTCCCTGTGTACTTTCATGTTTCCATCTTTATATTGGTATGGAACACTTAGTCCCTTCTGTCCTCTTTTTATTTAATACCAGAGAAAGAAATATCCTTCCTTTTTTTCATCCTTCTTGACATCTCCTGTGATGGGGCTCTGACTCATATTCCTTTTGTCCAATCCAGTCTCCCTGTCCCTATAGCCTTGCAGTAACTACTGGATCAGAGCGACCCACTCTGTCTGAGAAGTGCCAGTTGAAAATTTATGAGGGTAGCAAGCCTAGTGTAGCCTGGCTTCCTATTTGATCACATTACCTGCATCTGTATATGCACTTTGCACTTTTCATATTTTTATTTGTGCAACCATAGTATCAAGAACTTACATTTAGATAAATTGATTGATTAAAAAAAAATAGGAGCAGGAACCAGGGCAAGAAAAGAGACTTTGATTCCAGACTGGCTGTCATCTGGCATTGTAGATTTACCCTTGAACCCCAGTGATCTGCTTTCTCTGGGAAGCATGAACTAGGGACAGCAACAGGCACCTTACAGAGTATGTGGCAATTAAAAGTGCTTCCCAAGAAATTATTCCACTCCTAGCACCATCGAACAGCCAGTTTGTTATGCTCACAGGTTTTGTGGATCAAGAATTTGAATGGGGCATGGTGGTGGTGACTCAGCTCTACAAAGTCTGGGACCTCAGAGAAAGACCTGAAGACTGGGGGTGTTTGAGCAAAGGGGCTGGGAAGTGGGAGGGCTGGAATCTTTTGAAGCTCTGTCACTCACTTGTGGAGCAGGGTTGGAAAGACTCAGAACTCTCCGACCCGCTGGAGTGCCTGGGAATGAACTCTCAGTGTGACCTGGTTTCCACACTGTGGTGGCCTCAGGGGCATCCCATCAAGGGAGTTAGAAACTGCATACATCCATGCATTGTTTAACCTAAGTTCCGAGATATGCACTGTTAGGTGGTTTTGTCCCTGTGGGCACATCATAGAGTGTAATCATACAGACCTAGATGACACAGTCAACTCCACACCTAGACGAGATGGTATTGCCTATTGGAGCCAGTAGGGTTGATGCACTCTGTTATTAGTTGAAATGCCATTAAGGGGTGGGCCATGGTGCAACTGATAGAGCACACACATTACATTGTGCAAGGACTAGGTCCCTAGTCCCCACCTGCAAGGGGGGGAGCTTCATGAGCCGTGAAGCAGTATTGCAGGCATCTGTCTTCCCCCCTCCCCCTTTTTCTTTGTTTCTATCAAAAAAGAAAACAAAAACAAGAAACAATGACTGCCTGCCGGGCACAGTGGATTCATTGAGCAGGCACCAAGCCCCAGCAATCACACTGGTGGCAAAAAAAAAAAAAGTCAAGGGTGGGCTGCCAAAATAGCTCATGTGGAAAACATGTCTACTTTGCCAAGTGCCGGGTTTGAGCCAGGCCCTGAGTGCACTGGAGGAAACTTCAGTACTATAGTGGCCTTTGCCCACTCCCCCTCCCTTTTCTGTCTCTCTCCAGTCTGAAAAGTTAACCTGGAGCAGTGGATTCCCAGCAACATCTATAGAAAAGAAGTATTCAGAAATACACTAGCCTGTAGTGTAGAGATACACTAGATGTCACATTAGCCTTTTGTGCCCCAGCTTCAGAAACCAGACAGCCTCACTTCTCTATCTCTTCTGGTCAAAGTGTTCCAAAGTCTGTTCAGATTTAAAGGCCCAGGGAGACAACTCAGATTTCCTCTATTGGTGGTTGAGGTTCTACTTTGGAAGTGAGGGACAGGAAAGGTTGCCACAGTCATCTGGAGAAATAGAACCTGCCAGAGTAGCTATTGCAGTTACATGGCCTGCTGAGGATAATGACACCTGGCACCTAGAAATTATGAGTACATCTTCTTCTTTTTTAAAAAATTTATTTATTTTCTTTTTTGTTGCCCTTGTTTTAGTTATTATTGTTGTTGTTCTTGATGTCATCGTTGTTAGATAAGATAGCGAGAAATGGAGGAGGGGAAGACATGAGGGGAGAGAAAGGTAGACACCTGCAGACCTGCTTCACCACCTGTGAAGAGACTCCCCTGCAGGTGGGGAGCCGGGGCTGAAACCAGGATCCTTACACCGGTCCTTGCGCTTTGTGCCACATGCGGCTTAACCTGCGGCACTACCGCCAGACTCCCTCTTTCCTTCTTGTTTTTAAGAGTATATTTTATTTTAGCTAAAATTTATTCGGCACCACTGTATACCAGGTATTAGGCCCCCACTGAGGGGCAAGCACAGCAGTATGCCTCCGCCTTCCCTCACCACTTTCTCTGGTGGAGAAACTACACAGCTGTCCTGTGTCCATAGATATGTGACCTTTCAGAGAGCGAAGGAGCGGGCATCATGGTTTATCTCATTTGGAGTGAGGAGGAAGTGAAGTTCGCCTCAGGCATGAGCAGGGAGGGCGTTTCTGTGCACCTGTGCTCTGCTCCATATTAGTGCTCCTTCTGAAGACCTGTAGATGTATTGCCTCGAGGTACCTGAGCTCATCAGTCCAGGAGCTGCAAGCACCCCCTGACCCTGGCAGTCAGTGCAGACCGTGTTCCTTTTCTTTCTTTCTTTCTTTCTTTCTTTCTTTCTTTCTTTCTTTCTTTCTTTCTTTCTTTCTTTCTCTTTCTTTCCTTCCTTCCTTCCTTCTTCCTTCCTTCCTTCCTTCCTTCCTTCCTTCCTTCCTTCCTTCCTTCCTTCCTCTCTCTCTCTCTCTCTCTCTTTCTTCTTCCCTCCCTTTCTTTCTTTCTTGCGGGGATAGCCTGAGGGTGCTTCTTCCCAAGCAAGTGCTCTCTGGGTTGGAGAGAACTCGAGTCGCAGGAGACTCTGGGATTCTTGGAGCTGGAAGGCAATCCCAAGTGTATTCAACCAGAAGAGCAGCTATATATATACTCACCAAGTAGGGTGGAAACAGGATGTGACGTAGAGAGCGTGGAGCAAAAAGAGATTGGTGGAAATCAGGGTGTGACAAGGAGAGGGGGCAGAGTAAAAAGATAGTTCGAACCAGTGGGATTAAACCAGTGCCCTGCAGGCAGGGCGGTTTTTAGGTAACAGGTTATGTAAATAGACCACAGGGTTAAGCTGGTGTACTGACCAACTCTTCTTTCTTTCTTTCTTTCTTTCTTTCTTTCTTTCTTTCTTTCTTTCTTTCTTTCTTTCTTTCTTTCTTCCTCTCTCTCTCTTTTCTTTCTTCCTCCCTCCCTTTCTTTCTTTCTTTCTTTCTTTCTTTCTTTCTTTCTTTCTTTCTCCAGGGTTATCACTGGGGCTTGGTGCCTGCACCACGAATCCACTGCTCCTGGATGCTATTTTTCCCCCTTTCATTGCCCTTGTCTTTTTTATTGTTGTTGTGGTTATTTATTATTGTTTTTATTGCTGTTGTTGTTGTTGGATAGGACAGAGAGAAATTGAGAGAGGAGGGGAAGACAGAGGGGGAGAGAAGGACACCTGCAGACCTGCTTCACCGCTTGTGAAGCAACCCCCCTGCAGGTGGGGAGCCGGGGGCTTGAACTGGGATCCTTGCGCCTGTCCTTGCGCTTTGCACCACGTGCGCTTAACCCGCTGCGCTACTGCTCGACCCCCGACTATGTTCCTTTTCTAAAGAAGGGTCTGGGTCTTACTCATCCAGAGAGGTATGAGGTTGCACTCATGAATGTTTACAGCATTGCAGGCCAATGGGAAGTCATTAACATTAGCTGTTGCTGCTGCTGCTTTTTAATGTATTTATTTGCCTCCATGGTTATTGATAGGGCTCACTGCCTGCACTACAAATCCACTGCTCCTGGAGGCTATTTTTTTTTCCCATTTTGTTTCCCTTGTTGTCGTTATTGTTTCCATTGATGTTGTTGTTGGATAGGACAGAGAGAAATTGAGAGATGAGAGGAGACAGGGGGAGAGAAAGACACCTGCAGACCTGCTTCACCTCTTGTGAAGTGACCCCCCTGTAGGTGGGGAGCTGGGGGCTTGAACCGGGTTCTTTACACTGGTCCTTGTGCTTTGCACCATGTGCGCTTAACCCGCTGTGCTACCGCTCCCCCCCCCCCATTAACTTCTTTTTAAGGGAGTTTAAGCAGGTGAGGAAGGAGTGGAGTCACCTGGAGATGTCCTTCAATTTAGACATGACTCCACCCCATTCTGAGGTGGACCACACCAGGGTGAAGGGGTGGAGGAGAAGCTGGAGAGGGGATTCTCACCCTGGGGGAGGAGAATCCTCAGGTGGATAGGCCCCCACTTCCCAAATGACAGGGTATTGGAGTGCCCTGGGGAATCTTGTTACACTGTACTGTCATCAGTCTGGTGGGGTCAGAGCCTGCTGCTGAGCACAGGGGTATGGGGGTGCCAGGCTGTGACAGCCCTCTCACCACCAAACCCGGTGGCCTTTTTGTCAGAGGGTAGAGTGCTCGGGTGACCTGCCACACCTTTGCCATGCTACACATTTCTTAAAGCTGAGGCCTCTATTACAAAACCCTAATCAGGATAGCACTTTTTACACTTTTTACACAACCTTCCTTAAGCAGAATACATCTTAGGAAACTCAAAATCAGAATGTGAATGGGTATAGCCACTGCAGAAAACAGTATGGAGGTTTCTTAAAAAGAAAAGAAAAATAGGAGGGGTACGATTTGGCCCCCCTTCCAAATAGAGGGAAAATTAAAAATAGAACTACCATATAGCCCAGCAGTCCCACTCTGAGTATTTACCCAAAGGAAGTGGTATCACTGTCATGAAGAGCTGTTCATTGTGACATTATCAGAGAGAAAGACAAATAGTGTATTTAACTGTGGAATCTTAAAAGGCCAAACTCAGATATAGAGAGCAGAATGGTGGTTACCAGCAAGTGGGGGTGGGAATATGAAGAGATGTTGTTTAAAGACCTGTATAGGATGAATAAGTTCTAAAGAGCTGGGAGGTAGCTCACCTAGTAGAGTGCACTCTACAATGTGTGAGGACGGGGCTTCAAGCCCCCTGTATCACATGGGCGCACCATGCACAAGGGTGAACTCCATGAGTGGTGGAGCAGTTCTCTAGTGTCTCCCCCTGCCTCCATCTTCTGTCTGGAAAAAGGGAAACTGAAAAAGAATCCACTTTCGTGTGCAAAGCTCCGACAAAACCTTGGCAGCAAAATGTGTACATGCCTGTGTGCATACACCCCCACACACTCACAAAGGGATCTGCTCTTCAGAGGGGTGTCTGTAGTTAACAGTGCTCTTGAAGTATTCTCATCACCATCATCACTACAACAAAATTATTTCATTATGTGGGATGATGACTTAACTAGCCTTATTGTAATAGTCAAATTGCAGTATATAAATGTATCCCGTAACAGAATTGTACTCCTTAAGCTTACACTATGTCATATATCAGTTATATCTCACTAACCTGGGAGAAAAAATACAACATGACAGATAAAAGCAAAGTTACATTGTCACTTCTCAAAAATAACAAATAATTCCATTCATACTCAGAATGTTCAAGAGGTGACCTTGCAGCTTTGTTCTAAGGTCCATGCTGAGGAACATGTGATATAGAACACACAATTGATTATGCTTGTTACTATTGCATTTTTAAGTAGCTAAGATATATTTTAACAAAAGTAGTTAAAATGTATTTTAACAAAGGAGTTCAGATTAAGCACTTTACAAATTCCAAAGTCAGTTCAAGGTTCAATTGGCCTCTGGGTTTCTTTTATATTACATTTCTCACAGGGAGATAATCGCAATTTTGGCTACGTGAGGAATAAATTTTTAAAATTTCTTTATTGGGGAATTAATGTTGTACAGTCGACAGTAAATACAATAGTTTGTACATGCGTAACATTTCCCAGTTTTCCATATAACAATACAACCCCCACTAGGTCCTCTGTCATCCTTTTTTGGACCTGTATTCTCCCCCCCCCCACCCCAGAGTCTTTTACTTTGGTTTCTTCTTCTAGCGTTTGCCCTTCTTCCGTAGCAAGTCAACAGCATCAGGTTGAGCCTGATGTAAAGTTTCGAGACCTCCTTTGAATCTGGAGAGGTGGCAGTCGTTGACTATGTGGGTCATAGTCTGTCTGGAGCCGCAGGGGCAGTTCGGGTCATCTCTGGCTCCCCAGCGATGGAACATAGCGGCGCACCGGCCATGGCCTGTTCGATAGCGATTGAGGAGGGCCCGATCATAACGTGCTAGGTCAAAGCCGGGTTGACGCTTGCAGGGGTCTGCGATGAGGTGTTTGTTCTTTACCTCAGCTGACTGCCAGCTCTGTTTCCAAGAGTCTGGAACAGAGAAGTTCAGTGTAGGCGTAGGGGACCAGATTGGGTGACGAGACGTCAAGCGTTGGACAGGGTGGGCGAAGATATCCGCGTATATTGGCAGGTCCGGTCGAGCGTAGATGTGGGAAATGAACTTAGATGATGCCGCATCCCGACGAATATCTGGCGGGGCGATGTTGCTAAGAACTGGCAGCCATGGAACCAGGGTGGAACGGATGGTTCCAGAAATTATCCTCATGGAGGAATATAATTTGGAGTCGACCAAGTGGACATGGGGGCTACGGAACCATACTGGGGCACAGTATTCTGCAGTGGAATAGCATAATGCCAGAGATGATGATGTAGTGTGGAAGCGCTCGCGCCCCATGAGGAGCTGGCCAGTCTTGCAATGATGTTATTCCTCGCGCCCACCTTTGCTGCAGTTTTTATGAGATGTTTGTGAAATGACAGAGTGCGATCGAGAGTAACGCCAAGATAGACTGGCTGGGCTTCATGCCGGATTCTCGTATCGCCAAGCTGCACATTAAGCTCACGCGAGGCCGAGGCATGGTGTAGATGGAAAACAGATGATACCGTTTTAGCAGTGCTAGGAATTAGTTGCCATTTTTTACAGTAATCAGATATCAGAGACATGTCTTTCGTGAGTGTTTCCTCGAGGATGTCGAACTTGGATGCCTGAGTTGCACAGCAGATGTCATCAGCGTAGATGAACTCCCTTGAAGAAGTTTCTGGGAGGTCGTTGATATAAATATTAAATAGCGTAGGAGCCAGAACAGAGCCCTGGGGGAGGCCACTTGAGACAAGTCTCCATCTGCTAGACTTGTCACCCAGATGTACCCGGAATCTTCTGTTTTGGAGAAGAAACGATATAGTGTTGGCCACCCATGGAGGCAGGCATCTTGAGATCTTGAGTAGGAGACCACGGTGCCAAACCGTGTCATAGGCTGCTGTGAGATAAACAAAGACAGCACCCGTCTTTAAATTCTTCTGGAATCCATTTTCAGTGTAAGTTGAGAGGGCCAGGGCTTGTTCGCAGGTAGATCTTCCTGGGCGGAAACCAGCTTGGGCGGGTGATAGGAATTTCTCTGTAAGAGGAGAAATACGTGACAGAAGCAGCCTCTCAAGGAGTTTGTAACACGGAGAGGAGAGAAATTGGTCTATAGCTGGCGGCCAGTGTTGGGTCTTTCTTTGGTTTCAAAACCGCTATAATCTTCGCACGACGCCAAACTTTGGGCATAGACTCAGATTCCAAGATGTGGGACAGGAATGAAGCAAGCTACTTCTTTGCCGCGGGACCCAGGTTGCAATTGGTGCAATATGCCTATTCCGGTTCAGGTTCTACTTGTGTTTTTGAGGCATATTTTTTTAAAAATAATTTTATTGGGGGAAATAAGGACAGTTGTTGATAAATGAGTAGAGTTTGTTCCTTTGTTCATTTTTTTGCTAGAGATAGAGAAATTGAGAAGGAGGGAGTAGAGAAGGAGAGAGAAAGAGAGATACCTGCAGCCCTGTGTCACTGCTCGTGAAGCTCCTACCCTGGTAAGGCAGGTGGGGACTGGGGGCTTGAACTCAGATCCTTACACATGGTAACCTGTTTGTTCTACTGGATGCAATACCTCCTAGCCCCAACTTAAAAAAAAATTAACCCAAGGTTATTGCTAGGGCTTGGTGCCTGAAAAACAAATCCACCAATCCTAGAAGCCATCTTTTCATTTGATAGAGACCAAGAAATAGAGGAGATAGGCAGGCAGACAGACAGACAGACAGACAGACAGACAAAGACTGACTTTGCAGCACAGCTTCACTGCTTGTGAAGTTTCTCCTCTACAGGTGGAGACCACAAACCTGGGTCCTTGCACATGGAAATGTGTGCACTCTACTGCATGCACTTGCACCTGGCCCCTGGAGGTACATTTTTATAATTCTTCTCAGAGAATAAACTATATATAAAAAGAAGCCTGGGAGGTGGCTCGGTAGGTAAAATGCAGAACTTTCATATGTGA
This sequence comes from Erinaceus europaeus, assembly GCF_950295315.1. NCBI lineage: Eukaryota > Metazoa > Chordata > Mammalia > Eulipotyphla > Erinaceidae > Erinaceus > Erinaceus europaeus. Next base: position 117,663,425 of record NC_080185.1, read on the forward strand.
GGCCTTGGGGTTGATCCTTGCTGCAACATATGCTGGATCTCTCCCTCCCTCTCCCTTTCTCCCTCTCTCTCTCTCTCTCTCTCTCTCTCTCTCTCTCTCATTAAGTACATCTTAAACATCTAAATTCAGATGAAAAATACTTTTGGATCAATTATATGCTTAAAATATGCTTAAAAATACTTTTGGATCAATTATATGCTTAAAATATTTCTATATTCCTAGTGGCCTTAGGACAGAATTTAGGTACACATACATGCACCTAATACTTGCTGCCTTACAAAAAACGTATTTATATTTATTTATTTTTTTATATTTTATTTTTCCCTTTTGTTGCCCTCATTTTTTATTGTTGTAGCTATTATTGTTGTTGTTACTGATGCCATTTGTTGTTGGATAGGACAGAGAGAAATGGAGAGAGGAGGGGAAGACAGGGAGAGAGAAAGACAGACACCTGCAGACCTGCTTCACCACCTGTGAAGCAACTCTCCTGCAGGTGGGGAGCCGAGGGCTCGAACCGGGATCCTTAATGCCAGTTGTTGTGCTTTACGCCACGTGCACTTAACCCGCTGCGCTGCTGCCCGACTCCCTCTTTTTATTTTTTTAACCAAAGCACCATTCAGCTCTGGTTTATGGTGGTGCTGGGGATTGAACCTGGAACCTCTGAAACTCAGGCACGAAAGTCTTTTCTAGAACACTGCGCTGTCTCCCTAGCCAACCTTCCTTTCTTTAACTGTATGCCTATCTGAATCACTTGTGAAACTACTGATCACATCAGCTTTTAAGATTTTTTTTCTTTATATGTTAGGTTCATGTAGAACATTATTGTTTCACTTGCTCATTTAGTGTGTTCTATATTTTCTTTTCATTGTTTGACATTTTACCCTCAGACTTTGTCAGACACGGTTCCACTTGCTCCTAATGGGCTCTTATTTTTATTTTAATTTTTAGATAATGGGTAAGAGACAGAGAGTGAGAGTGAGAGAGCTAATGAAGGCGAGATATCAAAGTACTGTTCTACTGCCTGTGAAACCTCCCCTGTGCAGGTATTCCTGTGTAGTGGTCAGGGACTCGAACAAGGGTCCTCACATATGGTAAAGTGAATGATCTACTGGCTAAGATAAATCCTGGGACTGTGCTTTCATTACTTTAAAATATTTTTTACTGGGACTGGGAGATAGTTCAGCCAGTAGAGTGCCCACTTTAACATGTGCAGGGACTTGGGTTGGAGCTGCTAGTACCACATAGAAGTACTATGCAGGGGGTCGGGCGGTGGCGTAGTGGGTTAAGCGCATGTGGCGCAAAGTGCAAGGACCGGCGTAAGGATCCCGGTTCGAGCCCCCGGCTCCCCACCTGCAGGGGAATCGCTTCACAGGCAGTGAAGCAGGTCTGCAGGTGTCTATCTTTCTCTCCCCCTCTCTGTCTTCCCCTCCTCTCTCCATTTCTCTCTGTCCTATCCAACAATGAACAACATCAACAATGGTCTCTGTCCTATCCAACAATGAACAACATCAACAATGGCAATAATAATAACCACAACAAGGCTACAACAACAAGGGCAACAAAAGGAAAAATGGCCTCCAGGAGCGGTGGATTCATAGTGCAGGCACCGACCCCAGCAATAACCCTGGAGGAAAAAAAGAAAAAAGAAGAACTATGCGGGTAAAGTTCTGTGAATGGTGGAGTGGTGCTGTGATAGCTTTCCTTCTCTTATTGAATTAATTAAAAGGGAAAAAAATGTCAGCCAGGTGCAGTGGGAACACAAATATGCAAGGCCCTGGTGCAGAAAAACTTTTTTTCCCTATTTTATATGGGTAGAGTTGTGTATGTGTGGGAGAGAGGAGAGAGGGAGAGAGGGAGAGAGGGAGAGAGGGAGAGAGAGAGAGAGAGAGAGAGAGAGAGAGAGAACCACAGCATGAAGCTCAGGAGATTAAACTGGGAGCTTTAGGTATGCAATGCCTGCATGCACTTAGACTGTTTTAATAATCTAGAAGTGTTTCAGCATATATTTCTGAAAGATAAGGGCTTCTCTCAAAGCCATAATCATAGAATCAATTTCCTCCCACAATATAACTCTCACATCTTCAACAACTAACAATGCTTCCTTGAGCTGGTCCTTGTGCTTTGCGCCACTTGCACTTAACCCCCTGCGCTACTGTCCTACTCCCTAATGCTTCCTTATCATCAGATAGCCAGTTCAAATATTTAATTGTTACAGAGGGCTAAAATATTCCAAAAGATGATCGCTGGAATCAAGGTTTGGTAGGTTCATAATCTGTCATTGTTTTGTTATCTCAGAGTCTGTTTTGATCTAGGTTCTCTCTCATCTCATTTCTTTCTCCTTTGCAATTTTTGGTGTGGTTTGAGAAACTGTTATCTGTCTATAGTTTCCTGTAGTCTGAATTCTGTTGACCTTGACGAAATTCCTTGGGATACCACCGGGCACATTCTTTGCCTCTATTCTCTGAGTAAGCTGGCAGTAAATTCAGAGGTTTGACATGATCCACACCCAGCCCGTTGACCAGAATGCTTTATGAGGGTGGAACAGTGTTCTGTCATGAGGTCCAGAAGACCTACTTGCTTGTTCCTCTTTTTGTAATGTTAATAATCGCTAGTGATCATTTGTTCAGGTCCTTGATTATATTAGATATTTGTCCAATTCTCTAATTTCATCTTTACTTGTTAACAATTTGGTTATCCTGAATTCATATAGGAAAGGCAGGACAGATGTTTGATTCTTTTCCCTAGTTTCCCAGTTTTCAGAACGAGTTGCTTACTTGAATCCTTCAAAGGTGGCCATTGATTCTTTCAAACTGTCACTGTGAAATATAGAACATATAACATATTGATTTGAGACATCAGATCTATTTGTTGTGTCTCAGTCCACTGAAGTTATTTTTATTGATACTCATATTGTCACATTTATAGTCACTGGGAACCTTTTCTTGTTTACTTCTTTTGACACAACTCTATTAGTATAGATAACTTATTTGCTTTGACAAGGTTTTTATTGTTTTTGTCAAGGTGTTTCAGGCTTATCACCTTTCCTGCCCCATATCTACAACCATCTATTTCTTCAAAAGTGTGTGTGTGTATGTATGTGTGTGTGTGTGTGTGTAAAATGAAAATTTTTTTCTTTATTGGGGAATTAGTGTTTTACATTCGACAGTAAATACAATAGTTTGTACATGCATAACATTTCTCAGTTTTCCATATAACAATACAACCCCCACTAGGTCCTCTGTCATCCTTTTTGGACCTGTATTCTCCCTGCCCCCACCCCAGAGTCTTTTACTTTGATGCAATATGCCAATTCCAGTTCAGGTTCTACTTGTGTTTTCTTTTCTGATCTTGTTTTTCAACTTCTGCCTGAAAGTGAGATCATCCCATATTCATCCTTCTGTTTCTGACTTATTTCACTTAACATGATTTTTTCAAGGTCCATCCAAGATTGGCTGAAAACGGTGAAGTCCCCATTTTTAATAGCTGAGTAGTATTCCATTGTGTATATATACCACAACTTGCTCAGCCACTCATCTGTTGTTGGACACCTGGGTTGCTTCCAGGTTTTGGCTATTACAAATTGTGCTGCTAAGAACACATGTGTACACAGATCTTTTTGGATGGATGTGTTGAGTTGCTTAGGATATATCCCCAGGAAAAGAATTGTAGGATCATAGGGTAGCCTTCTAGCCTTCTGAGAGTTCTCCAGACTGTTCTCCACAGAGGTTTGACCAATTGACATTCCCACCAGCAGTGCAGGAGGGTTCCTTTTTTTCTGATTTTTTTTTATTGGGGAATTTATGTTTTACATTCAACAACAAGTACAATAGTTTGTACAAGGAGGGTTCCTTTGACCCCCACACCCTCTCCAGCATTTGCTGCTGCTACCTTTTCTGATGTATGACATTCTCACAGGAGTGAAGTAGTATCTGATTGTTGTATTTATTTGCAATAAAATGAAATTTTGAGACTAAATTACTTTTGGAAAGATTATGCATTGTTCTTCTCAAATAATCTTTTTTCTGAGATAGAGGTATAGGTAGAGATCACAGCACTGAAGCATCCATTATTACTGTCAATACTATGGGGCCAGGCTCAAACCTGAGTCTTAACTAAGTGGACTATTTTTCTGGCCCCACCCTTTAAGTCTTTTGATGTATAATTATTTATCCTTTTTGTTTAATTTATTTTTATTTCTCTCATGGTTCATTTTTGGAAAAGCTTTCAGAAATCTGAAAAACCCTAGACTAGTCTATTTAGATATTATTCTGTTTGTCCAATCTTAAATTATAATCCCCAAAGGAAAGAAAAATGTTGGATTTTAACTTTATTTCTGTGACCCATTAATCATAGTAGCTAATTAACACAAACTACTGTTTTTTTATACTGAAACAAAGCAATGTACAAATAATTTGTAGTTGATTAAGAAAATGTTCTTGAGGTAGTTACTTGACTAGGAACTTTTAGTCCAAATGGTTGTGTGGCTATTTAAAAATTCAGGAGGACTTAGGAAAGATCGTGTGTATAGTGTAGGTAGACTCATGATTACTATGTAATATTATGCTCGAAAAAATTACCATGAAACTAGTCAACTGCACCATCCCTAAGGACCTACGCCTTATGGTATTTCACACTCTCTAGGTGTTCTCTTCAGATTGAATGCTGAGAAGCTTGTGATAGTTTTGAGATTCTAGATGACTTTGAAGAGCCTTTGCTTTAATCTCTTCAGATTTCCATTCTGTGCATATGTCTCAGATCCCGTCTTCTTAGATTCTCAGCTTCTTGTCAAAATCATCCTTGCAAGTTACTTCCCACTTAACAACAAGCACTTCTTAAGTGCCCGATGGGGCCAAGCACTTAGTTCGGCATCTGAGGGAGAAAGATGCATTGGGCAATGTGACTTTGCTCCCAGGAGGCCCACACACCGCGCACAGACACTTCTTCTCTGCCTGCAGGGCTCTCCCTTGAGAAGGATCCTTAGACCTGGGCATATGAACAAATCCCAAAGAGCAGCTCTGTATCTGCCTGGGAGGCAGTGAAGGTGCCCTGTGGCTACGTGATACCTCTCTGTCTACATTCTCCCTTAGTAGACAGTGCCTTTCTTGTGTGCCTTAGCAGTCACACTTATTACTACTTCTGAGTGTCTTTCCTTTTTTCAAGTCTTTCTTAAACTGTACTTGTTTGACTAGTCTTTGCTTGTACATCTTTTTAAAAATTTCTTTATTGGAGGACTAATGTTTTACAGTTGACAGTAAAATACAATAGTTTGTACATACGTAACATTTCCCAGTTTTCCACATAACAGTTCAACCCCCACTAGGTCCTCCTCTGCCATCATGTTCTAGGACCCGAACCCTCCCCCGAACCCCAGAGTCTTTGACTTTGGTGCAATACACCAACCATCTTCTATTTTTCCCCTCCTCTTTCATACTTTAAAGTTGTCTGTTTTTTCATTGATTTAATAGTGATTGACAAGATTGTAGGATTAGAGAGGTACAATTACATATAATTCCCACCATCAGAGTTCTGTGTCCCACCCCCTCTATTGGAAGCTTCCCTATTCTTTATCCCTCTGGGATTGTGGACCCAGGATCATCATGGGGTACAGAAGATGGGAGGTCTGGCTTCTATAATTGCTTCTCTGTTGGACATGGGTGTTGGCAGGTCGATCTATACTCTCGGCCTGTTTTCTTCTGTTTTTCCCTGGTGGGACAGGGCCAGAGCTGTATTTTATATAGTCCTCAAAAAAATCTCATACTCTAAAACTTTATTTTGAATAAACCAGTTGAAGCAGACCGTTTAGGTGCTTTATCTGTAATCAGATATGTTTCAACCATCCATGCTGTGCCTGTCAAGTAAAATGTGTTCAAGATAAATGTGAGAGGCTGTGTCTGTGGGAGAAAAGGAGTGTTTTCTAATCATTTTACAAAATCTGTAAATTAATACTTATTATAAGCAGGCAGTTGACAGTCTATTATTTCATTTAAAAGTTTTAGGGTGGGAGTTGGGCCATAGCACAGCAGGTTAAGTGCACATGGTATGAAATGCAAAGACTGGCTTAAGGATCCCAGTTTGAACCCCCAGCTCCCAACCTGCAGGGGGGTCGCTTCATAGGCAGTGAAGCAGGTTTACAGGTGTTTATCTTTCTCTCCCCCTCTGTCTTTCCCTTCTTTCTCATTTTTCTCTGTCCTATCCAACAACAATGACATCAGTGACAAGAATAATAATAACCACAACAACACTAAAACAACAAGGGCAACAAAAGAGAAAAACTAGCCTCCAGGAGCAGTGGATTTGTAGTGTAGGCACTGAGCCCTAGCAATAACCCCGGAGGCAAAAAAAAGTTTTGAGGTGGGGCTGGGTGGTGGCACACCTGTTTATGTGCGTACACTAGCGTGTGCAAGGACCTGGGTTCAAGCCCTGGGTCCCCACTTGTAGGGGGGAAGCTTAATGGGTGTTGAAACAGGGCTGCTGGTTTCTCTGTGTCCTTCTCCTTATCTTCCCCTCCCCTCTCAATTTTCCTCTGTCTCTATCCAATAATAAATAAATAAAAATGTTAAAAATAAATAAAAGTTTTGTATCTTTGTATCTTCTCAATGGAAAAAATTAGAGGATCAACCCCCTGCCCCCTTTTAGTAGTGGTTTACAAGATTATAACATTACATGGAGTAGGGTCATGGTTCAAGCCTCCATTCACCATCTGCAGGGGAGAAACTTCATGAGTGATAAAGTGTCGGGCTGAGCTTCACTGACGGGAGACAGAGGACCAGGGACTCATGGCTGAGTGGTATGCAGATCAGTCTTTATTCATGCAGAAAGTAGCACAATCTAAGCCAAGCTAAGCTAAACTAAAGTGAAAACTCACAAACCTGTCCTTATATATACTTGCCAAGTAAGGTGTAAACAGGATGTGACGTAGAGAGGGTGGAGCAAAAAGAGATTGGTGAAAATCAGGGTGTGACAAGGAGAGGGGGCGGAGCAGGCGAGAATTCTACCACTGAACCACCAATGCCCTGGAGGGAGGGTGGTGCTTAGTTAACAGTGGTTATATAAATAGAATGCATTGTTAAGCAGGGGGGATTAAACCAAATGAAACAGAAGGGATTTTTAGAAGCAGAATTAGAAGCATACCAACAATAAAGCAGTGCTGCAGGTCTGTCTCTCTTTCTCTGTCTCTCAGTTCTTCTTTCCCTCTCCCTCCTCTTCCCCCAGTGGCAAAAAAAAAAAGGAAGTTGGCCAGTAGCGCAGGTTAAGCGCACGTGGTGCAAAGTGCAAGGACCAGCATAAGGATCCTGGTTCGAGCCCCCGTCTCCCCAGCTACAGGGGGCTCACTTCACAAGCGGTGAAGCAGGTCTGCAGGTGTCTGTCTTCTCTCCCCCTCTCTGTGTCCCCACCTCTCTCGATTTCTCTGTCCTATCCAACAACAACAACAACATCATCAATGGCAACAATAGCAATAATGACAATAATAATGGCAACAAAATGGGAAAAATGGCTTCCAGGAGCAGTGGATTCATAGTGCAGGCACCATGCCCCAGCAATAACCCTGGAGGCAAAAAAATAAAAAAGTAAAAACAAAATAAAGATTACAGGGATATACTAGCACACCACACCCACCACCAAAGTTCTGTGAAACCCCACCCCACCACACACATGCACAATGACCACCATAGTTTTCACACAGTCTTAGAGACTGTTTGAGGGGAGCACCTTCTAAACAGGCACATCTCTCTGGGTCTCTGTTGAGTCTGAGAACCAAGCTGTCTTTGTTAAACCAGAAAACATAAAATAACCATCTCTAGGCTTTTCATTATAAAAGTCATTAAATATTTATGTAAATCTCCAGTCATGTGCTTTCTCTTTCCTACTTGAAATAAAAAGGCTATATTTTCTTTAAACAGCTAAAGGACTTTGACTTAACTGACTGTTACATTTAATCGGGCTTCTAAGATGCAGTTGGTTTCTTTGCTTGATTTTTGTATGACCCATTCTCTATACCAGTTTATCCAGTTGTAATCACTTGTTTTTATTTTTGCTATTTTTTAACCTGCCAAATTATGTGTGCATGTTTCTTGTCATCACTAGAACTTAACCACTCCTGAGTGACTTTTCTATCTTTCTTTTTAAAATTTTATTTATAAAAAGGAAACATTGACAAAACCATAGGATACGAAGGGTACAAATCCACACAGTTCCCACCACCAGAACTCCATATCCCATCCCCTCCCTGGATAGCTTTCCTATTCTTTAACCCTCTGGGAGTATGGACCCAAGGTCATTGTGGGATGCAGAAGGTGGAAGGTCTGGCTTCTGTAATTGCTTCCCTGCTGAAGATGGGCATTGACAGGTCTATCCATACTCCCAGCCTGCCTCTCTCTTTCCCTAGTGGGGTGGGTTTCTGGGGAATTGGAGCTCTAGGACACATTGGTGGGGTTTTCAGTCCAGGGAAGTCTGGTTGGCATCATGCTAACATCTGGAACCTGGTGGCTGAAAAGAGAGTTAACATATAAAGCCAAACAAATTGCTGACTAATCATGAACCTAAAAGCTAGAATAGTGCAGATGAAGATTTGGGGGGTCCTCCATTTTGTAGATAGCTAGTAGGCATATTTTAGTTATATTCCAAAGGGCCTGTGGCTATACTAGCTTTTTTTTTCCCCCCTGAGCCTGAAATCTGATATGCAGGTGGATCCAAGTTATTTTCTGGGGAGATGATGCCATGGCTGTAAAAAGGACCAGAAAGCTGGATCAGGGAAGAGAGGAGCTCCCAAATATGGGAAAGGTGTATAAACATTGATGACTGTAAACCCCATCGATTTGATGTGATCTGGGGCCCATATTCAGTTTAGGAGCCTATGTGACCTCTGCATCCCTATAGATCTGAGCTCACATTCTGTGGTTATGAATAGGAACATTCCAAGCTGCTCCAATATGAGGACCCATCTTCCTCAGGTGTAGCATAGAGTATGTTGTCCAGCCTCCCTTCGAAGGATGGAACATTCTTTACTGTTGTTGATCCATGTTGAGGGCAAGGTCCTATGGGGGGTCCACAAAGGGGTCTATTTTGTTGTTCCTGATAGAGATGACCAGTATCAAGGTGATAGGGATTTATTTGAGGTCTAGGCCCATCATGTCTGTTTGGGAATCTCAGGACTCCCCGAAAAGGGCCCCAGCTGATGGGGGGGCCTGATATTGACTAAAGAGTTATCATTAAAGTATGCCAGTCTTGGAGTAGGGCACCAAAGTAAAAACCCTGGGGTGAGGGTGAGGGTAGATATTCAGCTTCCTGGGGTGACGGGTGGGTGAGGTGGGGATGGGTGGGTGGGATGGGAATAAAAAAAAAAGTATGTCAGTCTCTTGCCCTTATTCAGCCTTTGCAGTTTTTGCTTTGATGAGGTTAGTTTTGGAGTGAGTGAGGGAAGTGTAATAGGATGTAGGTGAGGAGGGTATCTAAGTCTAAGTAGACACTATTTCCTTATGAACTTTATACTGACTCACTGCAGACTATTGTGTACTTTGGCTTTCAGGTATATATTTTGCCCTAATTTATGCATGCATGTGAACATATGCTCTATCTCACGGGACCTGGTCTATATCTAGGTTTTCGGACTTTGTTAGGAAGTAAACCATCTGGAATGAAATTAGAGAATTCTATGAAAGGAAAGGTTGCACTCGAGTAATGAGGCTGAAAGGTTGACGTTTCACATCTTACATCTCTGGACACAGTCTGAAGTGAAGCATGCTGAGGTGGTACGTTTTGTGTTGATTAGGTTGAGATCTGCAGATGCAATATCATTTGGTATGAATTGAGAGAAGCCTGCAGGAAAGTGAGCCCCCCCCCAGAGATTCCAGGATTGGGGGAAATATTGGCTCTATAGAGGAAGCAGGAAGTTCCTGCTGTTTTAGGATTTAAAAAGACAATAGATTTGCTATAATCACATTATTTGGCAATTGGATTAACTTTGAAATATCCCTTTGTTAGGATTTGCTCTATCATACACAACATCACCACAATTTATGCCCTTTGACATTATTTGTATGTAGCTGTGCCACCGGTTGCTTCTGTTCTCCCTGGTCTAAGCTTTTAAGAGAGTCAACATATCAAAGACTCAGCCTATGGTCTGTGCATTAAAAAGTTTGAGACATTCAATCAATTTTCCCCTCTCATATTAATTAAATAGTGATTTATATGACTACAAATTAGTAGGAGTGTGCATATACATGATTCCCACCACCAAAAGACTGTGTCCCATCCCATCCCCCCCCCCCGCCCTGTGAAGCCAAATATCCACCCTCACCCTCAACCCAGGGTTTTTACTTCAGTGTCATACTCCAAATTCAGTCAAATTCTGCTTTGAGTTTCCCTTTCTGTTCTTCTTTATCAACTTCTGTTGATGAGTGGGATCATGCCGTACTTGTCTTTATCTTTCTGACTTAGCTCACTTAACATAATTCTTTCTAGCTCCATCCAAGATGGGTTAGAGAAGATGGGTTCATTGTTCTTAATAGCTGCATAGTATTCCATTGTGTGTGTGTGTGTGTGTGTGTGTGTGTGTGTGTGTGTGTATATGTGTATATATATATACACACACATATCTCACAGATTTCTCAGCCACTCATCTGTTGTTGGGCACCTGGGTTGCTTCCAGGTTTTAGCTATTACAAATTGTGCTGCTATGAACATAGGTGTATACATATCTTTTTGGTTGGGTGTTATGGAGTCCTTGGGGTATATCCCTAGTAGAGGAATTACTGGGTCATATGAAAGGTCCATGTCTAGCCTTGTGAGAGTTCTCCAGACTGCTCTCTACAGAGTTTGGACCAATTTACAATCCCACCAGCAGTGCAGGAGGGTTCATTTGACCCTACAACCTCTCCAGCCTTTGTTGATGCTACCTTTCCGATGTGTGATATTCTCACAGGAGTGAAGTGGTATCTCATTGTTGTCTTTATTTTCATTTCATTGACAATCAAAGACTTGGAGCATTTTTTCATGTGTTTCTTGGCCTTTTGGATCTCTGCTGTGGTGAATATTCTGTCCATGTCCTCCCCCCATTTTTGGATGGGGTTATTTGTTGTCTTGTTGTTGAGAGGAGAGGAGAGGAGAGAAACAGATCTGCTGCTGCTCGTAGCCCCACCTCCGGAAGTTGTCAGTATATTCATTTTAATGATGTTAATTCTTCCAACCCATGAACATGGAATACCTTTCCACTTCTTTGTGTCTTCTTCAATTTCCTTGAGTAGTGACTCATAATTTTCAGTATACAAGTCTTGCACTTTTTTGGTTAGGTTTATTCCTAGATATTTCATTATTATTATTTTTTTAAGTTTTTTTTTAATATTTTATTTAATTTATTTATTCCCTTTTGTTGCCCTTGTTGTTTTATTGTTGTAGTTATTATTGTTGTTGTCATCGTTGTTGGATAGGACAGAGAGAAATGGAGAGAGGAGGGGAAGACAGAGAGGAGGAGAGAAAGATAGACACCTGCAGACCTGCTTCACCGCCTGTGAAGCGACTCCCCTGCAGGTGGGGAGCCGGGGTTCGAACCGGGATCCTTGTGCTTTGCGCCACCTGCGCTTAACCCGCTGCGCTACAGCCCGACTCCCTAAAAATTTTTTTTTAAGTTTTTTTTTTTAATTCCCTTTTGTTGCCCTTGTTGTTTTATTGTTGTAGTTATTATTGATGTCGTTGTTGTTGGATAGGACAGAGAGAAATGGAGAGAGGAGGGGAAGACAGAGAGGGGGAGAGAAAGACAGACACCTGCAGACCTGCTTCACCGCCTGTGAAGGGACCTGCCTGCAGGTGGGGAGCCGGGGGCTCGAACCGGGATCCTGACACCGGTCCTTGAGTTTAGCGCCACCTGCGCCTAACCCACTGCGCTACAGCCTGACTCCCGATATTTCATTATTTTTGTTGGTATAATAAAAGGAATTGATTTCTGGATTTCATCTTCTTCTAACTTAGTGTTTGCATAGAGGAATGCCACTGACTTTTGAATGTTAATTTTGTAGCCTGACACCTTACTGTATTGCCTGATGATTTCCAAAAGCTTCTTTTTGGATTCTTTAGGTTTTTCTATGTATACTATCATGTCATCAGCAAATAGGGAGAGTTTGATGACTTCTCTTCCAATCTGTATCCCTTTACTTCCTTGCTCCTGCTTGATTGCTATGGCAAGAACTTCCACCACTATGTTGAATAGTAATGGTGATAGTGGGCAGCCCTGTCTAGTAACTGATATTAGGGGAAATGCTTCCAGTTTTTCACCATTGAGCATGATGTTGGCTGTATGTTTGCTATATATAGACTCTACTATCTTCAGAAATTTTCCATCTATTCCCATTGTTTGTAGTGTTTTGATCATAAAGGGATGTTGTATTTTGTCAAAGGCTTTCTCTGCATCTATGATATGACCATGTGGTTTTTGGTTAGCTTTTATTGATGATGTGGATCACGCTGATTGATTTACGTATATTAAACCAACCTTGCATGCCTGGGATAAACCCCACTTGGTCATGATGAACAATCTTTTTAATATACTGCTGTATCTGATTGGCTAGAATTTTGTTCAATATTTTAGCATCTATCTTCATCAGAGATATTGGTCTGTAATTTTCTTATTGGTTGTGTCCCTGTCTGCTTTTGGTATCAGAGTGATGTTGGCTTCATAGAGGCTGGAAGGGAATGTTCCAGTGTCTTCAGTCTTCTGGAAGACTTTTTTAAAACTTTTTAAAAAATTTGTATTGGATAGAGACAGAGAGAAATTGATAGAGAAGGGGGAGACAGAAAGAGAGAAAGATAGACACCTGCAGACCTGCTTCAACCGCCTGTGAAGTGACTCCCCTGCAGGTGGGGAGCCGGAGTTCGAACCGGGATCCTTATGCCGATCCTTGTGCTTTGCGCCACCTGCGCTTAACCCGCTGTGCTACAGCCCGACTCCCCTTGGGAAGGTTTTTGATAACTGTTTCAATTTCGTTGGCTGTGATGGGCCTGTTCATATTATCTAGTTCCTCTTTATTTAATTTTGGAAGTTTGTAGATGTCTAGGAAATTGTCCATTTCTTCCAGCTTCTATCTTGGTGGCCTATAGTTGTTCATAGAAGCCTTGCATGATATGTTGAATTTCTGCGGTGTCTTTTGTGATATCTCCTCTTTCGTTTACAATCTGATTTATTTGTGTCTTCTCCCTTTTTTGTTTTTTGAGTCTGGCTAAAGGTTTGTTGGTTTTGTTCACTCTAAGAACCAACATATACTTATGTTCATCTTTTGTATGGTTTTCTTATTTTCAGTGCTATTGATTTCTGCCCTAACTTTAGTTTTTTCTGTTCTTCTGGTTGCTTTAGGGTTCCTTTGTTCTTCTTCTTGTAGGTCTTTAAGGTGTGCAATCAGGTTGTTTATTTGTGCTTTTTCTTGTTTCCTAATGTGTGCTTGTATGGCTGTGAGCTTCCCTCTCAGTACTGCCTTAGCTGTGTCCCAAATATTTTGATAGCTTGTGTCTTCATTTTCATTGAACTCTCAAGACATTTTGATTTCTTCCTTTATTTCCTCTTTGACACAGTAGTTGTTAAGTAGTGTACTGCTGAGCTTCCACATTTTAGGACTATTACTAATCTTTTGTTGATTGTTAAGTGTTAGTTTAATTCCACTGTGTTCTGAGAAGATGTTTGGGATGATTTCAGTGCTCTTGAATTTGTTGACACTGTCTTTGTGGCCTAACATGTCTATTTTGAGAATGGCCCATGTGGACTCGAGTAGCATGTGTATTCCAGTTTCTTGGGGTGAATGATTCTGAAAATGTCCAATAGTTCTAGTTTATCTATCTCCTCATTTAGCTCTCTCATTTCTTTATTGATTTTCTGCCTGGATGCTCTGTCAAGTTGAAAGAGTGGTATGTTGATATCCCCTACTATGACTGTGTAGCCATTAATATATTGCTGTAGCTTTTCCAGTAGATGTTTGATGTATTTATATGGCTTCTCATTGGGTACAAAGCCTGTGCTCTCTCTCTTCCACCCCATACCCTCTCAAAGATAGAGGCAACAAGAGAAGGGTGGGGTCCTGGGAGTTAGCTCAGTCTGAGGCACTGCATGAGAGCGCCATGGATAAGAGAAAGCTTCACAAGAGGTATATTTGTGTTGTGGTCTCAGATGGTCTTCTCTCTCTCTCTCTCTCTGATTCTATCTGTGATTGGAAGGAAAAATTCTTCTGGGAGTGGTGGAAATACTCAGGTATGAGCCCTACTGAAGTCCTGGTAGGAAAAAAGGAGAGAAGTGTGCTGGAAAGCCTGATCCCTTTTCACGGTCCTAGAAAGCAGTGAGTGACAGCTGTCTTTCGTGGTGTCAGAGGCAGCCAGTGGAGGCTTCACAGCTGGCTTTGTGCTTTCTTTGCTTTGTCTATTTAGTTTTTCCGTGCCTTCCCTGCTGATACCAGTCCTTGGAGCTGTTACTGGGCATGCTGTTGGCAACATGTGACCCTGAAGGAAGCCAACCGTGCCTAGTTTGCTGCCTGCTGCCCTGGAAGAGAGTTCAGGCCTAGCAAATTCATTCCTTGGGATCTGTGTTCTAAGCTTGTCTTCATTGGGGATACTGAGATTCACTTTTTTTTCTTTTAGCACTTTATTGGGGGTGAGGCTTAATGGTTTACAGTACAGTTGTTAACATGTGGGCACAGTTTGTCATCTCCCCATGATAGGTGTCTGCAAATCACTCTCACTCCCAACTCAGATTGTTGAGGAATTATACAGATACCTGATATACCTGATTCACAGATACAGATATACCTGATTCACAGACTCCAAGGACAGAACTTTTTTTTACTGCCTGTCTGCCTTTCCTGCTTCTGCTTTGCCTGTCATGTTTTGGCGGTTCCAGCTCACTTTCTACAGAAAAGTGGAATTCCAGTGGCTGACCTTCCTCATGGAGATAGAAGTGCAGTGTTTCATCCCCTGCCATTTCTTCCCCTAGCCATCTACTTTGGACTGATACTTCTATTGGACTTGCTGGTATACCCTTTGGACACTTTACACAATTTTAAAGCAGCTTCCTTCCCTTCACGCTGGTGGTTTTTCAAAGACTGACCTGCAGTAGTTCATGGAGCTTACAGCCAGTTGCCTTGGGGACTGTACAGCGCTGAGCAGCCCCTTCGCTTGGCAGGCATGACCTTATGCCTGCAAGCCCTTTCCCCAGAGACAGGAAAACCCCCCTTACTAGATACTGGCCCCAGAGGCAGGAAATGCCCTTTGAAGCATGAAATGCCCCCAGAGGCAAGAGATGCCCCCAGAGGCAGAACCCCCCACCTCGTTAGTAGGCCCTGCCCCCAGAGACAGGGAATGCCCCTTTGCGCACCAAGCCTCCCCTTGGCATCACACTGGCTCTTACTGCTCCCCTACTTGTCCTTTCCTGTTTTATTATATCATTTAGGTTTATGCCCAAAAGGTTTCTGCTCACCCCTACACTACTATTCCTCTGTCATAGATAGTCTTTTACAGACATTGAACCATCTTATGTGATGACTAGATAGAAAAAGATGTAGAGATATTGTGAGGAGATGGTTGAGCAGGCAGAGCTTAACCTATGAGATGAGTCCCTCCAGGTAAGTCTCTCTCTCTAAAGAGGGGTTGAGCACAGGGGGGACACATAAATCTCACAAGGTTGGTTTAAGCCTTCATTTAAGCCTTCCCTCCCCCACAGAAACGTCCTACATCTTCCCACGTGAGCACAGCATTCCTTGAAAACATTTAAGCCTGCTCCATTCTATATTTCCTTACTCTCTCTGTGTCTTTCTTTTGTATAATAATTGAGAAAAATTGAGTATAGAGGGGGGAGGGGAGATAGGGAAAGAGGAGAAACACCTACAACCCCCTGCTTTGCCCATGAAGCTTCCCACCTGCAGGTGGGGAGAGGGGGCTTGAACCCAGCTCTTTGCACATGGTAACGTGTGCTCAACCAGCTGTGCCACCACCTGGTCCTTACTTCTGACATTCTTAAAGCATAAAACTGCACTGAGATGTATGCAACTGTATTTCCAGTAAGTCCTTGTTTGGCATTGTGCTTTTAGGCTCCTGGAAAGTGACTTTAAGCAAGATAACATATAGCAAAGCCAGCTCCTCAAATGATGTCATTTCATTTTCTCATCCAGCACAGAGATGTTGAAAGAAAGGATGTTATTTGAGGATCTGCTGCATATATACATAAAGGTAGAAAATTAATTGGGTACTCATTCTCCTTCATGATTTCTGGTTTACTCAAATGTCCATTGAGTTAGACCTGACACTAGGTTAGGAAGGTAGAATCCTGGGGTTTTCTCAGATGTAGCTGGCAATCTAATGAGGTACGGCACCTTGACCTTGCAGGATGGTGCGTACTGGAAGAGAGGAAGTTGAGTGCACAGAGGGAAGGGCTAGGTGGGTGGTTGGGGGTTGGGTCACAGTGTTGCCTCCAACTGTCACTGTGAGAAGTTTGCCTTGAGAAGTAGCTCAGCAACTGCCTTGGCCAACCAGTACTTAAATATCACCCATCTCATCTTTGAGGGTACGAGACATTCAAGCAAGTTTGAAGGCAGAGTTAGAGAAGGTTGAAGCAGTTTGCATTCTGAAACAGATCTCTTATCTCCCTGTCTGTATCTTGCTCATAGGGGTTACTGTAGCTCTGGCTTTCACAGCAACAGTAGATGGAGAACTTGAAGAGGCTGGCTTTGGGCACAGTAGGCAGCTGGAGGGTGGTACTTCTCTGACAGGGAAATACTCTTTTAAGTTTTGTAATTTATGGTGTCTTTATAGGTGAGGTTTTGTTTACTGTTACTTTGATTATACTACTATCTCATTTACTTAATGTTTTCATTCTGTGCTCAGGCCCAGTGATGATTTCCTATGGGATGCCATTGAAAAAATGCCAGAGGTGATGGTTTATCATTGCTTAGCCACCTGCAGCTTCCTGCAGGCAAGGAAATGGGTTTGGGGTGCACAGTCTTTCTAGTGAAAAATTGGACTTTGTGTACTTTGAGGTCTTGATCTCCTATCTGCCAAAAGATACACTGCAAGCCACATATGTAACATAAATGTTCCTTTAGCCACACTAACAAAGTAAAAAGGAGTCAACTTAATCAGAACGACATATTTCAGAATGCTCCTGCATATCTAAAATACTATCATTTTAATGTACACTCAATGTAAAATTGAGTTTATATCTATGTCTATCTACATTCCCATACTTCCCCTAGCAAGTCTTTGCAACTTGCTGCATATTTCATGGCACGTCTCAATCTTGGATTAGTCATGCTTCAAATACTCAGTAGCCGGACTTCCAGAGGCGGAGCTATGAGCAGCAGCAGATCTCTTTCTCTCCTCTCCTCTCCTCTCCTCTCCTCTCCTCTCCTCTCCTCTCCTCTCCTCCCCTCCCCTCCCCTCCCCTCCCCTCCCCTCCCCTCCCCTCCCCTCCTCCCCCCTCCCCTCCCCTCCTCCCCCCTCCCCTCCCCTCCCCTCCCCTCTCCCAGATCAACTAGGAGACTACCCGGGACCGAAACAAGACAGGACTAGAATGACCATGGGAACCCACTAAATCACCGGTGAGTACAAACACGTGTGGCTGGTGACAGAGGAGCGTAGGGAGAGATTAAGAGACTGCTAACAGTCCAGCAATTTATCAGTTGAGACACCACCTCCAGTCTGCTCCACCAACAAGGGGACAGCTGAAGGGAGGAGAGGACTCCCCAGAGACTCACCAAGTGCAGCTCTTGAGTCTCCATTGCTACTGCCCTCAGAATCTGGAGCAGTGGAAGGGAGGGACACCAGGGGACAGAGATCTAACCAGGAAACTCAGGAGAAGACCTATACCTTGGTGGCATAGCTGAGGGGCTGTGAAAGTCTCTTTGCATAACCACTGGATTATCTCTGCCACACCCTGCTTTATCTCTTGGTCAGGAGTCAGTGATTAAGCTAAGAAGCCTATTGATAGTATAGCCTACAGGGAAGAAAATGAAAGGGTTTTAAACCACTGAGGTCCAACTCAGGGATTAAAATACTATTGAGACAACTGTTAACTTCCACCACTGTGAACCCTTTAATTAACTTACTTAGACATAAGTCAATCCAGGCAATAGTGATCAGTAGTTTGAAAAGTACTGAGAGAGGGAACTCATAACATAATATATAAAATGATTGAAACAAGAAGAAGAAACGAACCAGGACAAGAGTCCAGCTAAAAGTCCCCCAGAGGGTTAAGCACAAAATAAAGAGTTGAACATCTAAACACTAGCTAAGGAAATAATCACAGGAGTAAGTAAAGAATTTGAAAAAATTGTAATCAGAAATACAGGAACAACAAATGAGACTATGGAAGAAAATACTAATTATCTCATGGTTATTAGAGAGCTGAAAGCTGAAATCTCTGAGCTAAGAAGGCAATTAGCTGAACACGCTAAAACAGTATCAGAACAGGACAACAAAATAGATGAACTCCAGAAAACAGTAGAGGGCAGAGAGAATAGAATCAATGAGGCTGAAGACAGAATCAGCAAGATCGAGGACAGATCGAGGACGGATTAGAGACAACTAAAAAAGAAGTAAGACATCTCAAAAAGAGACTAAGAGATGCTGAAAACAACAACAGAGACCTATGGGATGACTTCAAAAGAAACTATACGCATTATTGGCATACCAGAGGAAGAAAGAGAAGGAGAGGAAGAAAGAATTCTCCAGGCCATAATAGCAGAAAACTTCTCTAGTCTAGATGACATCAAAGACATAAAGATTCAAGAAGCCCAGAGGGTCCCAAACAGAATTAACCCAGACTTAAAGACACCAAGACATATCATACTTAGAATGGAAGGGAATAAGGATAAAGAAAGGATCCTCAAGGCTGCAAGAGAAAAACAAAGAGTCACCTACAAAGGAAAACCCATAAGATTAGCAGCAGACTTCTCCATACAAACACTACAGGCCAGAAGAGAATGGCAAGATATCTATTGAATGCTCAATGAGAAAGGCATTCAACCAAGAATACTATATCCTGCTAGACTTTCATTCAGACTAGATGGAGGCATCAAAACTTTCTCAGACAAGCAACAGTTGAAGGAATCAACTATCACCAAGCCTGACCTGAAAGAAGTTCTGAAAGGTCTTCTATTAACAGTCAGACCATCATAAATAGGACATATATCAGAACACTCTAAAACTCTAAGAATGACGTTGAAATATCTTCAATCTTTGATATCAATAAATGTCAATGGCATGAACTCACCTATTAAAAGACACAGAGTAGGAAGATGGATCAGAAAATACAACCCAACAATATGCTGTCTACAGGAAACCGACCTAACTCAACAAGACAAACACAGACTTAAAGTGAAAGGATGGAAAACTATCATACAAGCCAATGGCCCACAAAAAAGGGCAGGAACAGCTATTCTCATATCTGACATGATAGTCTTTAAAATAGATAAGATGTAAAAAGATAGGACTGGACACTACTTAATGCTCAGAGGATCAGTCAATCAAGAGGACTTAACAATTATTAACATCTATGCACCCAATGAGAAGCCATCTAAATACATCAAACTTCTACTGAAAGAGCTACAGCTATATGTTAACAGCAACACCATCATAGGGGACTTTAACACCCCACTCTCTCAACTTGACAGATCATCCAGGCAGAAAATCAAGACATAAGGGAGCTAAATAAAGAGATAAACTAGAACTATTGGACATTTTCAGAGTCATTCATCCCAAGAAACTGGAATACACATTTTATTCAAGTCCACATGGGTCATTCTCAAGGATAGACCATATGATAGTCCACAAAGACAGCATCAGCAAATTCAAAAGCATTGAAATCATCCCAAGCATCTTCTCAGAACACAGTGGAATTAAACTAACACTTAACAATCAACAAAAGATTAGTAACAGTGCCAAAATGTGGAAGCTCAACAGTACACTTCTTAACAACTTCTGGGTCAAAGAGGA
This sequence comes from Erinaceus europaeus, assembly GCF_950295315.1. Lineage (NCBI taxonomy): Eukaryota > Metazoa > Chordata > Mammalia > Eulipotyphla > Erinaceidae > Erinaceus > Erinaceus europaeus. The sequence continues at coordinate 117,683,381 of NC_080185.1, forward strand.
AGTCAAGGAAGAAATCACAATGTTTCGAGACTTAAATGAAAATGAAGACACAAGCTATCAAAATATTTGGGACACAGCTAAGGCAGTACTGAGAGGGAAGTTCATAGCTATACAAGCACACATTAGGAAACAAGAAAAAGCACAAATAAACAGCCTGATTGCACATCTTAAAGACCTAGAAGAAGAAGAACAAAGGAACCCTAAAGCAATCAGAAGGACGGAAATCACTAAAGTTAGGGCAGAAATAAGTAACATTGAGAATAAGAAAACCATACAAAAGATCAATGAAAGTAAATGTTGGTTCTTCATAAGAGTGAACAAAATCGACAAACCTTTAGCCAGACTCACAAAACAAAAAAGGGAGAAGACCCAAATAAATCGGATACTAAATGAAAAAGGAGTTATCACAACAGACACTCCAGAAATTCAAGATATCATGTGAGGCTTCTATGAACAACTATACGCCACCAAGCTAAAGAACCTGGAAGAAATGGACGATTTCCTAAATACCTACCGACTTCCAAAACTATGTAAAGAGGAAGTGGATAACATAAACAGGCCCATCACAGCTAATGAAATTGAAACAGTTATCAAAAATCTCCCCAAAAATAAAAGTCCTGGACCAGATGGTTTTACAAATAAATTCTATAAAACCTTCAAAGAAGAACTAATACCTCGACTTTTAAAAGTCTTCCAGAAGATTGAAGACACTGGAATACTCCCTGCCAGCTTCTATGAAGCCAACATCACTCTGATACCAAAAGCAGACAGGGACACAACCAAAAAAGAAAACTACAGACCAATATCTGTGATGAACATAGATGTGAAAATACTGAACAAAATTTTAGCCAACTGGATACAGCAGTATATTAAAAAGATTGTTCATCATGACCAAGTGGGGTTTATCCCAGGCATGCAAGGTTGGTTTAATATATGTAAATCAATCAATGTGATCCACCACATCAACAAAAGCAAGACCAAAAACCACATGGTCATATCAGTAGATGCAGAGAAAGACTTTGACAAAATACAATATCCCTTTATGATCAAAACACTACAAACAATGGGAATAGATGGAAAATTCCTGAAGATAGTGGAGTCTGTATATAGCAAACATACAGCCAACATCATACTCAATGGTGAAAAACTGGAAGCATTTCCACCAAGATCAGGTACTAGACAGGGCTGCCCACTATCACCATTACTATTCAACATAGAGGTGGAAGTTCTTGCCATAGCAATCAGGCAGGAGCAAGGAATTAAAGGGATACAGATTGTAAGAGAAGAAGTCAAACTCTCCCTATTTGCAGATGACATGATAGTATACACAGAAAAACCTAAGGAATCCAGCAAGAAGCTTTTGGAAATCATCAGGCAATACAGTAAGGTGTCAGGCTACAAAATTAACATTCAAAAGTCAGTGGCATTCCTCTATGCAAACACTTAGTTAGAAGAAATTGAAATCCAGAAATCAGTTCCGTTTACTATAGCAACAAAAACAATAAAATATCTAGGAGTAAATCTAACCACAGAGGTGAAAGACTTGTATACTGAAAATTATGAGTCACTACTCAAAGACATTAAAAAAGACACAAAGAAGTGGAAAGATATTGCATGTTCATGGGTTGGTAGAATTAACGTCATCAAAATGAATATACTACCCAGAGCCATCTACAAATTTAATGTTGTCCCCATCAAGATCCCAAGCACATTTTTTAGGAGAATGGAACAAATGTTACAGATGATTATCTGGAACCAGAAAAGACCTAGAATTGCCAAAACAATCTTGAGAAAAAAGAACAGAACCGGAGGCATCACACTCCCAGATCTCAAACTGTATTATTGGTCATTGTCATCAAAACTGCTTGGTACTGGAACATGAATAGACACACTGACCAGTGGAATAGAATTGAGAGCCCAGAAGTGAGCCCCACACCTATGGACATCTAATCTTTGACAAAGGGGCCCAGACTATTACATGGGGAAAGCAGAGTCTCTTCAACAAATGGTGTCGGAAACAATGGGTTGAAACATGCGGAAGAATGAAACTGAATCACTGTATTTCACCAAATACAAAAGTAAATTTCAAGCGGATCAAGGACTTGGATGTTAGACCACAAATTATTGCCAGAACTCTTTGCCGCATGCATTTTAAAGACATCTTCAATGAAACGAATCCTATTACAAAGAAGACTAAGGCAAGTATAAACCTATGGGACTACATCAAATGAAAAAGCTTCTTCACAGCAAAAGAAACCACTACCCAAACCAAGAGACACCTCACAGAATGTGAGAAGATCTTTATATGCCATACATCAGACAAGAGTTTAATAACCAACATATATAAAGAGCTTGCCAAACTCAACAACAAGACAACAAATAACCCCATCCAAAAATGGGGGGAGGACATGGACAGAATATTCACCACAGAAGAGATCCAAAAGGCTGAGAAACACATGAAAAAATGCTCCAAGTCTCTGATTGTCAGAGAAATGCAAATCAAGGCAACAGCGAGATAGCACTTCACTCCTGTGAGAATGTCATACATCAGAAAAGGTAACAGCAGCAAATGCTGGAGAGGGTGTGGGGTCAAGGGAACCCTCCTACACTGCTGGTGGGAATGTCAATTGGTCCAACCTCTGTGGAGAACAGTCTGGAGAACTCTCAGAAGGCTAGAAATGGACCTACCCTATGATCCTGCAATTCCTCTCCTGGGGATATATCCTAAGGAACCTAACATATCCATCCAAAAAGATCTGTGTACACATATGTTCTTGGCAGCACAATTTGTAATAGCCAAAACCTGGAAGCAACCCAGGTGTCCAACAACAGATGAGTGGCTGAGCAAGTTGTGGTATATATACACAATGGAATACTACTCAGCTGTCAAAAATGGTGACTTCACTGTTCTCAGCCGATCTTGGATGGACCTTGAAAAAATCATGTTGAGTGAAATAAGTCAGAAACAGAAGGATGAATATGGGATGACCTCACTCTCAGGCAGAAGTTGAAAAACAAGATCAGAAAAGAAAACACAAATAGAATCTGAAATGGAATTGGCATATCTCACCAAAGTAAAAGACTTTGGGGTGGATGGGTAGGGAGAATACTGGTCCATGAATGATGTTGAGGACGTAGTGGGGGTTGTATTGTTATATGGGAAACTGGGGAATGTTATGCATGTACAAACTATTGTACTTACTGTTGAATGTAAAACATTAATTCCCTAATAAAGAAATAAAAGAAAAAAATACTCAGGAGCCATGTGATGAGTGATAACAGTAGGAGACAACAAAATCCCAAACGTTTCAAAGGTTTCGATAAGACAAAGGAAAGAGTCCTTAAAGGGGGTAGTAGAGACAGAGCCCCGTGAGCTCTTAACAAAGCCATTCATAGGTTCCTCCTCTTAGAAAACCCAAGATGTAAAAATTCATTTTCACAGGAAAGGTAAAGCAGGAAGTCATTATTCATGTTACAAAAGAATTAACCACAGGATCCTTTAAATAGCAAGTTCCTTAGTGTTCTAAAGAACTTGACTCAGTTTGCAAAAATGTGATTGACATTTGGCATTTTCATAGCATCTGCTATTATCACATGCAAGCTGAGCCTTACTGAGCACCTACTTACTCCAGGTTATGGGTACTCAGAGGGGCCACAGTAGAACTCAGGGTGCTCTGGACCCAGAAAGCATTTAGAAGCTTATTGGGAGGAGGCCACATATGTGCAACTGATGCATGGTGGGGCCATCTCAAAGTTGAGGGCCATGAAGGCCTTGGGAATAGGTCAGGAAGGTATGGTCAGCAACCAGGTCCAGTTGGGGTCAGAAATTTGATGGGGTACATGCAATCACTTGAGGATAAATTAGGAAAAAGCAGCTCAGTAGCATATTGGAAAGACTAGAAAAGTGATGTGAGTGGGTTTAGCTTCCCCTGAACCCCCAACTCCTAAGGCCCAGCCCAATTCACAGCAGCTTTCAAGCCAGGTGTGTCCTTTGGACTCCTGGGAGATGGGATTGAAACAGAGACAGATCAATGTCTTCTCTCCAGTTTTTGAGAATATGCCCTTCACTTTTTCTTCAAGATTTTATTACTATTTATTATTTAGTGGTGTATAGGGTTATAAGATTACAGGGTATAGTTCCATGCCACAACTGCCAAATGCTCTTTACTTCGTAGTAGCCATCTTCTTGAAGTGGATTCCTTTGTCCTCTTCCAGATTTACCTAGGTGAAGCCCATGGAGATAACAGAGGCACCAAACCCTGCTCTTTAGGTAAGAAGCAGCAAGGTTGTGTTCTGGAAGTTGGTCTGACCTGAGTCCCCCCAAACACACAGGGTAAAGTTCAGAATCAAGATGAATCCTTGAGCAGATTCCTCCTTAGCAGCCTTCCTGCTCTCCACCCCCCCCCCACTTGTTCTGGTACTGCTTCCTCTCAACTCTACCTTCCATGATTTCCTCTTCTCACAAGAAAAAGCTTTCTTCTCCATGTGGAATTAAACTTGGAGACCCAATGCCAATGTTCCAAGGGTGTTCTTTTTTTGTTGAAAAATACCTATGATTACAAATGATTTGGGTGTACCCATATGCATCTTTTTATAGATATTGTGTATATATTATTATATTAGTTGATTAAGAAAACTCAAAGGGGTCGGGCGGTGATGCAGTGGGTTAAGCGCATGTGGCGCAAAGCGCAGGGACCGGCATAAGGATCCCGGTTCGAGCCCCCGGCTCCCCACCTGCAGGGGAGTCGCTTCACAGGCGGTGAAGCAGGTCTGCAGGTGTCTATCTTTCTCTCCCCTTCTCTGTCTTCCCCTCCTCTCTCCATTTCTCTCTGTCCTATCCAACAACGAATTGCGTCAACAAGGGCAATAATAATAACCACAACAAAGCTACAACAAGGGCAACAAAAGGGGGAAAGAAAAATGGCCTCCAGGAGCGGTGGATTCATGGTGCAGGCACCGAGCCCAGCAATAACCCTGGAGGAGGAAAAAAGAAAAAAGAAAAAAAAAAAAAGAAAACTCAAAAGATGTCCCTAACGTGTTTGCTATTAGAGTTATTAACATTCAGAAAAATGTAATATGGAACTTTATGACATTAGACCATTAGACATTGGTGTATGACTTTAGACATTGTGTGGAAAAATGAAAACAGTTATCTTCATGGTTCAGACACATATCTTTAAGTATTTTCCTATCCCCAGTAGTCCCATATGTAATTAGGAAATACGTAGCTATATTAAGGGTAGAAGACAATCCATACTGTAAGTTGTCTTGATAATTTATAGTTTGTTGGTCATCTCCCTGTGAGATCATTGCATCTGCGTCCCAATGTGGCTGGAAAAGAGGCCCCAAGGAGAGGTAGTGAACAGTCCATCATTTCCTTGTTTGCTTGGTCTCTTGTTGAATATTGTCAACAAACCTTTGTTTACACATTTTTTTTCAAGCGCCTCATCTGATATGTGCAGGTGATTCTAATTAAAAGGAGTCATATGGTGTATTGCACCAAAGTAAAAGACTCTGCGGTGGGTGGGGGGAGAGTACAGGTCCAAAAAGGATGACAGAGGACCTAGTGGGGGTTGTATTGTTATATGGAAAACTGAGAAATGTTAGGCATGTACAGACTATTGTATTTACTTTCGAACATAAAACATTAATCCCCCAATAAAGAAATTTAAAAAAAGGAGTCATAGCTGTATTGAGGTTTTATTAGGAAGCCTTACAGAACTGCAGGCACCCTGTGGAGCTGAAAGCTGCCAGTGACAGTCACCATTTCCAGGGTTGCTACTGTTCCTTAGGCTGCGACTGGCCCAGAGGCTGGAAGAAGGGACTAGTGTCTTTCTGAAAATGGCATCAGAGAGAAGTTGTATTTTTTTAATTTATAAAAAGGAAGCATGACAAAACCATAGGATAAGAGGGGTACAAATCCACACATTTCCCACCACCAGATCTCTGTATCCCACCTCCTCCCCTGATAGCTTTCCTATTTTTTAATCCTCTGGGAGAATGGACCCAAGGTCATTGTGGGGTGCAGAAGGTAGAAGGTCTGGCTTCTGTAATTGCTTCCCCGCTGAACATGGGCATTGACTGGTCGATCCATACTCCCAGCCTGCCTCTCTCTTTCCCTAGTGGGGTGGGTTTCTGGGGAAGTGGAGCTCCAGGACACATTGGTGGGGTTGTCTGTCCAGGGAAGTCTGGTTGGCATCCTGCTAACATCTGAACCTGGTGGCTGAAAAGAGAGTTAACATACAAAGCCAAATTGTTGAGCAATCATGAACCTAAAGGCTGGAATAGTGCAGATGAGAGTTTGGGGGGGTCCTCCATTTCGTGGATAGCTAGTAGGCATAGTTTAGTTATATTCCAAAGGGCATGTGGCTATACTAGTTTTTTTCCCCCTGAGAAGTTGTATTTTATGTTTTTAAAATTAAAATACAATGAATAGATATTCCTTTTTTTCTTTTTTCTCTGCACTCATCTCAACTAATCCCTGAGGAGAGTATCCTACTTTGGAGAGCACTCGCTCAGAAAATAAGCTTGGCTGCTGTGTTGAGCTTCAGGTCCTTTAATTGGGATGTTGAACATCATAATATTATGTGGATGAAATGATTTAATACAGGAAAAAGTGTCTGACACCCAAATAGCAGTGTCTGTGATCTCAGTTCTGATAGTAAAGTTTCAGTAGATCCATCTCTAGCTGTTTTCTGATCCAGATTGTTATGGCCGTTTAGTTTAACTGCTAAGGAGCAGAGCATGCTATGAGAAAATCAGAGTTTCTGCCTTCATACCTGTCAGGATCCAGAAGAAATCTGCACACCAGTTGCTTTGTTTATTCTGATATGCTCCTCCTTTCTGTTGATAAGTGTTGACAGTGGTTCAAAACTCAGAATTCATCCTTGAAAGAGTTATGACAGCAGAATCAACCGGCTAATTTTGGAAGGAAACAGTGATGTGGGGAATGAAACTTCACTTGCCAGTTGAATTGCCAGTGAACTATCTGGTGTAGCTGACATGAGTGGATGCGAAAAATGCACCAGTCTGGATGGACAGGGTGACCTTCTTTTTTTATTAGTGATTTAATATTGACTTATAAAATTATGAGATAACGGGTATAATTCCATACCATTCCCACCACCAGAGTTCTGTGTCCCTGTTCCCTCCATTGGAAACTACAGTAGTTCTCCCAAGGTCTCAGATATTGGTTGGCTATTATTTCTATAACTATCTATATTTATATATATTTGCCCATTTTTTTACGGTCCTGCCATCTCTTCCTTTCTAAGTCACATCTCCACCTATTACTACTTATGAATGTCCTTCCTTTTTTCCTCTTTTCTCTCTAGGTCAATTCAGAGCTCTCTGGTTATCTTCCCTTAACATTTATCCCCCGCTGGGATTATGGATCAAAATTATTTTTGGGGTGCAGATGGTGGGCGTTCTGGATTCTGTAATTGCTTCTCTGATGGACATGGATGTTAGCAGATCGATTCATACTCCCAGCCTGTTTCTATCTTTCCATAATGGGGTAGGGCTCTAAAATTTACTTTACTAAAATTACTTTAGTAATTATTGATTGAGCTTGATAGCTAACATGCAGGTGGGCTAAAAATTGGGAAAATAGTGTCAGAGTTGAGAATAGGGACAAAAAGCTAGATTAGGGCAGAGAGTAGCTCCCAAACTTGAAGAAAGTATATAAATACAATTAAATATCTACCCCATTCATCTGACCCAGGATCCATATATATATTCCCATTTAGCACGGAGCCTGTGTAACCTCTGAGTCCCTGTCAGTCTGAGCTCATAGTCCATGGTCACATCTGGGAACATTCTGGGCTGTACTCATTTCAGTCTTCCTCAAATGGCAGAGTAGGATGACCCAGCCTCCCTCTGAGAGTAGGGCAGTCCCTACCATTTATGCTTTATAGTGAGGCCAAGGTCCTGGAGAGGCCCACAAGAGGGCTGGTGACTTTCCTGATGGAATTGGCCTGAAATTAGTCTGAAAAAAGAGTTAACATATAAAGCCATACAAATTGTTGACTAATCATGAACCTAAAGGCTGGAACCCAGTTTCTTCAGAGCTGCCCCGCTAGGGAAAGAGAGACGGGCTGGGAGTATGGATCAATGCCCATGTTCAGTGGGGAAGCAATTACAGGGGCCAGACCTTTCAACTTCTGCACCCCATAATGACCCTGGGTCCATACTCCCAGAGGGTTAAAGAATAGGAAAGTTATCAGGGGAGGGGATGGGATATGGAGTTCTGGTGGTGGGAATTGTACCCCTCTTATACTATGGTTTTGTCAGTGTTTCCATTTTATAAATAAATAATTAAAAAAGTATCTTTTTTTTTTTTTTTAATCTATGTGAGCACCCGAGGATTCCCTGACTAGGGCCCCAGATTGGACAAGGTCTTCTGATCTGCTAGAGCTTTTTGGAATTACCTATAATGGATATGCAAAGTTCATTTGACAGTGTGCTGCCTGCCAACCTTTTTCCCCCCTCTGGAAAAATAACTACAGTTTACTGAATTAAAAATGTCATTTGTGATTTTTTTGGTCTCTTATTAAAAATATTTATCAAACCCAAGATGACTAAGATTTTTCTCCTGTGCTTCCTTGTAAAAGTTTTATTTCATCTTTGTATTTGTGCTGTCTAAATGAATTATACAATCCATCTATGAGTATTTACCAGCTCTGCTGATTTGTACTTCATCACCAAGAAGACCCATCTGTTTCATCTCTTTTCCCCACATATGACCAAGTATAGGGTAATTCGATAGATTGGAAGAACAATTGAAAATGCCTCAGGAACCATCTGTTGAGAGGGCAGTTGTGTCTGCAAACATAAGTAATCTGAGATGTTGGTTGGTCAGCAGAGCCCTCTGTATCAGCTGTCTTTACACATATTGCTAAGAGATGGACATTCTTTTTGTAGAATAGTAATATTGTCACCCACATTTTTCATAACCAAGGCCCAAGGAAGTTACTGTCACACAGTCTTGGCAAGGGATGGGATATCCAAGAGCCAGGCCTGCATCTGTTGTGTGCTATCTCCACACTTGGGGAAATGATGCAGAATGCCCCTTAGGCAGGGAACAGATGTTGGTAGCCCACTGTCAGTGTGGGGTTTTCCCTCTGACGTCCTTGCTGGCTCTGAGACTTGTGCCTGACCACTGACCAGCACTTCGTGGTTTCTGGGCACTTGGCTTAATGTTTACCCAGGTTGGGTTGCTATATGTGACCCTGTTGAGTACTGGTAGAGGGAAAATCCCCTTTATATGACTTTATTCATCTTCCATGCCTGCTCCTCCTCAGACTTCCCCAACATCTGATCTAAAGTGCTGCTTTCTGTTCCTCTTCCTTACAGTGGAGGCCATAGTGGAGTTTGACTACCAGGCCCAGCACGACGATGAGCTGACAATCAGTGTGGGTGACATCATCACCAACATCAGGAAGGAGGATGGCGGCTGGTGGGAGGGACAGATCAATGGCAGGAGAGGTTTGTTCCCTGACAACTTTGTAAGAGTGAGTACAAAGCAAAACCCTTTTTCTGTCTCTTATGGGTTCTATAAGCCAAAATGGGGGGGGGGGCATTTGAGGAGGGGTTTCATGGGACTCTCTTGGGGGATGAGTTGATGGCTTGTGCATTCAAGACGAGTGTACACAGCTTTGCCCATGATATCTGGGGTATCTGTTTGGAAATCATGTTCACAAGGCCTAGAATGTTCCCTTTCCAAGCAGTGTATCACTTACAAAATGCTGGGAAGATGTAAAACTTGTTATATTGTTTAATCTACCTGTTTATTTGCTTCGCCACTGACAAGAATTTTTATTATTCTATTCAAAATGGAGGTGAAACTCAGTTTTGACCCTTTAAGTCAAATAACAAGCAAATTAAATGAAGAATTCCAATTTTTTTATCTTTATAATTGCATCAACTTTTTGATAGAAACAGTATGATTGGATGGGGAGATAGCATAATAATTGTGGAAAAAAAAACAACTCTCATATCTGAGGCTCCAAAGTCCCAAGTTAAATCCTTTGTACTATCGTAAGCCAGAGCTGAGCAGTGCTTTGCTAAAAGAAAATAAATAAAGCAATATTATGTTTCTTTTTACTCTACTGGCTATAAATCATTGAATAAAATTTACTTTTTTTCAGCAAGCTTCTTTTGAAAATTATGCCCTTTACAGAAGTCATCTAGGGATTAATTACAAAAATGTAGGTCACTCATGTTAAGAAAGTACATGACACACAATTGTAAATAATAGTTTAAATTAGGTGAAAAATAGAAATCACCTAGAGGCTGTTCCCTGTGGGAAATACCAAGTAAGTCTAAAAAGTCGCTATAGCACGAGCTTCTATTTGCCAGTAGAGAAGACTAGATTGTTCTCAGTAGGAAGGCCTGGGCACAGAAGTTCCCAGGACCCCTGTTCTAGTTTCTGTGATATTAGACTGTGCCGAAGACCTGCAGCTGTGGTGGGAAGGAGGTGTGGGGAACACTGAGCCTAGAGGAACAGGGACGCCTTCAGAGAGCCTTGAGGGCTACATGGGAAAAGTTATGAAAAGGAATTGTTGATGAAAACAGTGATGGATGTCCTCTGTCGTCCTCTGCATATATAGGAAAGCACCTTTCTTTAGGAGCTTGCATTGATGTGATCCTGCTAGTCTTTTTTTTTTTTTTTTTTCATTTGGTTTGTAGGATGTTGGGTAGTTTTGTTGGTAATATGCTGATTAAAAATAGCTTTCTGTAAATAGTCATGGGAGTATAGTTTTTTTTTTTTCAATTACAGTTGAACCTAGCACCTTTCTCCATTTTAAGAGTAGGAAAGCATTTTACCTGGATCATATTGATGTGTAAATGAAGTTTAATTCTTTTGTCCTGCCAAACTCCCCCAGTTTTGATACCAGGACTACCCTTGAAGGGTAGGTGGGAAATGAGAGTTTGTCCAGATAAATGAGGCAAAGTGCGGGATGAAGATGAAGAAGGAATGAGAAGAGGAGACCTGGGGAAGAGAAAGGAGGTCCTGGGAAAGAGAAAAGAGAACGCTGGAGAAGGAGGTTGGGTTGTGGTAAAACAAGGGGAGGACTCTGAAAAACAAGAAGTGGCTATAAGATTGGCTCCATCTCTGGGCAGATGACCCCACCAATGTGTCCTGGAGCCCCCCTCCCCAGAACCCTGCCCCACTAGGGAAAGAGAGAGACAGGCTCGGAGTATGGATCGACCTACCAATGCCCATGTTCATCGGGGAAGCAATTACAGAAGCCAGACCTTCCACCTTCCGTACCCCATAATGACCCTGGGTCCATGCTCCCAGAGGGATAAAGAATAGGAAAGCTGTCAGGAGAGGGGATGGGATACAGAGTTCTGCTGGTGGGAATTGTGTGGAATTGTACCCCTCAGGGTTTCCTTTTTATAAATGAAAAAAGAAAAAAAATACCAAACTACTTAAATCATATAAATGATAACAGTTGTATCAGATCCATAGTAAAAGAGTTTACCCTAAAAAAAAAAGATTGGCTCCAGTTTTGAAATCCTTGAACATATCCTGTTGGCTTCATACCCCCTCATTAGCAACTACAAACCCTCATACTCAGAGAACCTCTGGGTTCTTGATTCAGGACTTAGGGCTGGTGCTCCGGAAATGTTCATAGAGGGTAGCAGGCAGTAGGGCAAGAAGTACAGGGCAGGGAGAACCCAGGCGGGCTGGGAACCCAAACTTCCTCAACCTTCCTCATCCAGAGAGCTCTGGGGAACAGAGGAGCTCCTTACTGTGAAATGGGGTGACATAGTCCTGGCTGTTGGGTCCTCTCTCCACCCGTCTCCACTTGCTCAGCTTTGGGTCAGGCCCATGTGGGCCACTGCAATGTGCTTTTCCCACTGCCTTCCTGTGGAGTTTCCGGGGGGGGGGGCAGTAGCCAAAGGTGACAGATAGCAGGGGTCAAGGGCTAGCTCACTGGACCTTTGCCCTAGAAATTGCCTCTGCCTGGTTTGTCCCTCATCAAGTTGTCTTTTTGTACTTTTCCTTCCCTTGCTTCTGGCCCTGGGTTCCTGCCATAGAGTTCCTGTGTCTCACTCTTTTTTTTTTTTTTAAGGAAGACTTTCTTTTCTTTTCAAGCAAACTATTTATTATTATTTTTTTATTTTTTCTCTTTTTGAATTTATTTTATTATTGGATAGATAGAAATTGAGAGGGAAGGGGAGATAGAGAGAGGGAAAGAGACAGAGAGACACCTGCTCCCTGCTTCACTACTCATGAAGCTTTCCTCCTGCAGGTGGGAACCAGGGGCTTGAACCTGGGTTCTTGCAGATTATAATGTGTGTGCTTAACCAGGTGCACCACCGCCTGGCCCCAGGACTTTCTTTAAAAAAAATTATTTGGCAGAGACAGATAATGGGAGGGAAGGGGAGAGAGGGAGATAGAGAATCACCTGCAGCACTGTCTCTGGATGTGAAGCTTCCCGCCTACAAGTGGGGATCAGGGGTTTGAACCCAGGTCCTTGAGCATTGTAACCCATATGCTCTAGTAGGTATGCACTGCCTGGCCCCCATCTCACCCACTTTGTATGCCTATTAATCCTGCCTCAGACTATCCTAATTTGATTGTGCTATCTGTTTCCTTTTGAGAGTCAGACTATCTCATCAGCTGCTGTTAGGACTAGAGGAGATAGTGCTTGTAGTCGCTCAGCATGTGTCTGGCCACCTACCCAGTGTGCTCATGTCCGTGTAGCCAGTGAGGGAGGGACTCTCTCCCTTGACCCTGATGACCCACCTTTGCCTAGTTGCTGGTCACCTCACCTGGGCTCGAGCATTCCCAGTGAGGGAGGTCTCACTTGTAGAAAATACTTGTTCCACCTGGATTGGAAAGGATGTGGCAGGAACGGCTAGAGCTGCGCCAATTCAGGCTGTCACATTGGGCAGAAAAAGAAACTGCTATTCTTTCAGATGGCTGAGTCTATTTTCAAATCTTCACCCACTGGGAATGGTTTAGCACTATTATTGAAAATGCAGTAGGTGGATGCAGCAGAGTTTAACAATAAGGAAAACTGCTCTAGAGAGCTCTAGAAGCTGAAAACACATTTTGAAGTAATAATAATCACATTGGCATAGTTCTGAAGTTTGAAAGTAGATTTACTATTTAACCATGTTGAGTTCTAGAATAGTTTGTCCCCAGACTGAATTGGGTAACATTGTGGAATCCCACTGTTATTTGTAGCCCTTCATGCCAATTTTCCTACTGTCAGATAGTGTACTTTAAGCATTTTCTTGATTTATTTATTAGATACTTAATCAGTGTTTGATCTGAACATGTTTCCCAAAGTGTAGGGGTTCACTACTCACCCTCAACTTCACAGTACCTCAGATTCTCAAAAGAAAATATCAGCCATGTTAAGATGTCTAGGCCGTGGACAGTGGTATAACTGGTATAGAGAGCACGTACACATTACCATGCACAAGGACCCAAGTTCAAGCCCCCATTCCCCACCTGAAAGGGGAAAGCTTCACAAACAGTGAAGCAGTGCTACAGGTGTCTCTCTGTCTCTGTCTCCCCCTTAACTCCTGATTTCTCTCTGTCTGTATCCAATAAATATAAATATACATCTACATATAAATATAAATGTATGTTTAAAAAGGGCTGGTGTTTAAGCCTCCAGATGAAAGGGGGAAGCTTCACAAGTGGTGGAGCAATGCTGTAGGTGTTTTTTTCTTTTTCTCTGTCTCCCCACCTCTTATTTTATCACTGTCTTTATAAGAGAGAGAGGGAGAAACAACGAAAGAGAGAAAGAAAGAAAGAAAGAAAGAAAGAAAGAAAGAAAGAAAGGAAAATGGAAAGAAAGCCTGTTTCCTGGAGCAGTGGATTTGTTGTGTAGGCACCAGCTGAGCCCCCATAGATATGGGGACAAGAAAGGGAAATACCTGGGCTTTGCCAGCTTTGGGTAGAAATGTATTGGCACACGTAAGTGTACCAAGGTAGGACTCATGACCTTTTAGGTTTGAACTTGACTCCCCTTGTATTTAGTTGACTCCTAGGTAATTTATTTACTGTGCATATGGAATGATCTAATTTTGGAGTCATGTCCTATTATATATGTAACTTCTCTCCAGGCCACTTTTTTCATTCATTCACGTATGTATGGAAAGACAGCGAAATAGAAACAGAGGGAGAAACACTACAGCAATGGTGCTTTATCCAGTGACAGGGTTTTGCCTGGGCTGTGAGCATCACAAGTCACACACTCTACCTGATGAGCTATCTCTCTAGCCCCAAATAATCAAATAATCTCTCTCTCTCCATCCCCCCCCTCTTTGGTTACAGGGTTATTAAAGGAGCTTGGTGCCTGTACCATGAATCCAATGCTTCTAGCTGCAGTCTTTTCCATTTTTGTCGTTGTTGGATAGGACAGAGAGAAATGGAGAGAGGAGGGGAAGACAAAGAGGGGGAGAGAAAGACAGACACCTGCAGACCTGCTTCACGGCTTGTGAAATGACACTCCCCCCCCCCCCGCAGGTGGGGAGCTGGGGGCTCGAACTGGGGTTCTTGCACTGTTCCTTGTGCTTTGTACTATGTGCGCTTAACCCGGTGTGCTACTGCCTGGCTCCCACAGGTTCATATATTAAAGGATAACAAAAAATTGACTTTCGGGATTATTGTCTCTATCAGAAAAAAAAAAAGAGAGATAAAAAATACACCTTATTGTTTTTCTTTCTCTCTTTCCTCTCGTTTCAAATGTCAGGGTATGATGGATTTTCTTATTTATTTTTATATTGGATAGAGACAGAAACTGAGAGGGAAGAAGGTAATAGGGAGAAAGAAGAGTGACCCCTGCAGCACTGCTTCACTGCTTGTGAAACTTCCTTGCTTCAGGTGGGGACCGGGAGCTTGGGCCTGGCTCCTTGCACGTTGTAACGTGCGCCCAACCAGGTGCACCACCACCAAGCCCTCTACCTTATTGTTTTTCTAGATGCTTTTATAGGGTTCTAAAATATTCTGAGTATCAGTTAAGTTAAATTAACATATCCAGAGAGAATCAGAGGACCCTTCTTGGGGTCTTCTTATAGTGAATATCAGCATGGCATGAAAAGGTCACATAACCATCTTTTTGGCATAATTTTCAAGCTTTGGCTATTTTTTCTGACCCGACTGTAATATGAAGGATCAATAGGAGACCATAGGATCAGATCTCCTAGTCATTTATTTTTAAAAATATGGCTGCCCTTCTGGGACCTCAGACTGTTGCAGTGGATTGACCTGTCAATGCCCATGTTTAGCGGGGAAGCAATTACAGAAGCCAGACTTTCCACCTTCTGCATCCCAGAATGACCCTGGGTCCATACTCCCAGAGGGTTAAAGAATAGGAAAGCTGTCAGGGGAGGGGATGGGACATGGAGTTCTGGTGGTGGGAATTGTGTGGGGTTGTACCCCTCTTATCCTATGGCTTTGTCAGTGTTTCCTTTTTATATATAAAAAAGACACAAAGACAGCCAGCCACTGTTAAAGGCAGACATGGGTCCTTTCATGGGGGCTCATTTTTCCCATGTTGGATTTAGTTACCAGCATCTTCCTTTAAAAACCCAGCCCTTCCAACCAGATAATGGTGCCCTTTGGTCCAGCAAATGGTTTCTAACCAGCCTTTTCTTGATTCTCCTGACATGTAGCCACAGTTAGAAAGTTTTTCATTTTATCTTTTTTATTGTATCATCAGTTTATTATAAAAGGACAAAGCTCGGAATAGGCAGATGGGAAAAATATATAACACAAAGTATAGGAGAGAGTGAAGATCTCGCAGGCTCTCCAGGTGTGCCATTTGCCCAGTATCTCCAGATGTTCAGTGTTGACCAACACTGATGTTCTCAAATTCTATTCTTTTCTATTTCCATGTAGTTTTAGTTACATGCAGATAATTGACTAACAGAGTTTTTTTAAAACAGTCCAGCAAATTAATTTAAAGAAGAAAAACCTTGAAGCTATAGCTTGGGCAGCACTCACGCACTGTCCTGCTTTGGGAGGGGCCCTTGGGGAAGTACTGCAGGACTCAGACCCTTGACATTTTATCGTTCACAAATAAACAGGTAGAAAGCAGGAAGTTGTGGTAGGGTTAAAAGAATATTCTGTTGATTTTTAAGTTCATCTGACACTTGTGTGTGAGGAAGTGAGCTGTTTTCTCTGCTTGCTTGTGTATGTATTGGGTAACAGAACATTTTACACACAGCAGGCCCCACTGGCAAAGGTTGAGGTGTGTTTGCTTGTAACTTGCATGTTTTATGGTGAGGGAACAGCTTTCAGCTTGAATTTCCCGTTGCCCGAGCTTTCATTTGCTAG
This sequence comes from Erinaceus europaeus, assembly GCF_950295315.1. Classification (NCBI taxonomy): domain Eukaryota; kingdom Metazoa; phylum Chordata; class Mammalia; order Eulipotyphla; family Erinaceidae; genus Erinaceus; species Erinaceus europaeus. The sequence continues at coordinate 117,699,690 of NC_080185.1, forward strand.
GTTTTTGGATTGTTTTTTGGGATATCTAGAGATATTTTTATTTGTGGAAAGTGGTGGGTGAACACAGTTGTTTTTTTAGCCAGTGGGGTGAAAGGTCAGGGCTTTGCATACTTGCGCCACTCAAAGAGCTCACAGTTACTTTGCTGTTCTTCATTTAAGAAAGTCACAGATTTCCTTTGGCAAGTAGCATAAAGTAGAAATTTCCAGGTTGCTATTTTGTATTCAAAGACCTAAAAGGGCATCTTTTTTTTTTTTAAATCAAATTTCTCTTAAAAAAAAAAACCCAAGTCCAAAACAATATGCAACCCAACAGCCATTGTTTTTGTGAATTATATGAAAGATTTGTTTTCATGATACTTGTTTGTCTTGAATGAGTAATAAGAATTTTTCCAGGTATATTTTATAACTTGTGAAGTGTCTCATAAGATTTAGTTATGACATGCTTGGGGTGTGTGTGTCTGCTGTGCTCACCCAGGAACATTTACTGGGCATCAGCTGTGTACTAGGCACCAAAGTTTATAAGCACAAAGGAGACGCAGTCTACGTAGCACTATATTGTTACAAATGTCACATCTTCTACAGGAAGACAGTTTTAGTTCCTGTAACCATTTTACACTCTAGAGAGTACACCTTAGACATTGTTCTGCAAAGATGTCCTTGATTATCATGCCACTTGAGAAAGTTTCAGCTGGATTCATCAAGCAGCTCTTTGAAATCTGCAGTTATCTTCTTGGCTCTGGTTGCTGCATTACTTTATAGAATAATAATGGCTGTGTTCTGTTCTAGACCTACTCACTGCCTGGCATTGAGAATATAACCTATTTGTGTCTGTGCACAATGGCTAATATTTATCATGCTCTTACTATATGCCAGGCAGGAAGGAGGCTGAGGACTTCACATGCATTATCTCTTCAAACTGTTATGACACTTAATGCATATGTACTGTTTTCATCAGGCCCATTTTCCAGAGTGGGTGACAGAGTTATCTCAAGGTTCAAAGACTTGCCCAGGGCCACATAAGCTAGGCTGGAGCAGATAAAACCCACTGAAGTACAGGCATGGGGTTGTAAAATCTGAGTTCAGGAAGGCAGTGCTATCTGTTTGTCTGTATTGTCTTGGAGAGATGAAGCCTCTTGCCATGGTTGCCTGCTGTTTTATGCCTTCCCCAAGTGTCTAATGAGGAGTTTGCTCACTTGCATTAACTACTCTGAGTTAAAACTCTCTTACTTTGCTGCTCTTGATTTATGAAGGATCTGTTCTGTATTCAGAATCATGGTCCTTAAGTTGTCTTCTGAATTTGAAAGGATTCTCTCTTTAAAAATTTGCTTTACCTTCACACCTACAGAGAACTAATTTATAACAAGGAGACTCAGTATATTAAATAGAGAATTCATAATCCTTTCAATAAGTGGTGCTAGGAAATTTAGGTTGAAACACGACCACATCATAACACTTTACACAAAGGTCAACTTTACATGGACCAAGGATTTGGATACTAGATCTGAAACCATCAAATACATAAAATAAGAAAACATTGGCAGAATACAATGTTTGCTTCAGAAACATATTTGAAGACTCAAATCCAACAGAGAAAACAAAAGCTGGGGCCAGGTGGTGGTGCACCTGGTAGAGTGCACATATTACAGTGTGCAAAGACAAATGTTCAAGTCCCTGGTCCCCACCTGCAAGGGGAAAGCTTTGCAAGTAGTGAAGCAGGGTATCTCTCTGTCTCTCTCACACACTATCTCCCCTTCCTCTCAATTTCTGGCTGTTTCTATCCAATAAATAAATAAAGATAATTAAAAAAAGAAAACAAAAGCAAAAACTAGTGACACTATATCAAACTGAAAACCTTCTGTACAGCAAAAGGAAATATCACCAAAGCAAAAAGATACCCTACTGAATGGGAGAAGATTTTTACAGCACATATGTCAGACAAAGGACTAGTAGCCAAAACATACAAAGACCTCATAAAACTCAGTAACAAAACAAATAAATCCATTAGAAAATGGGGAGAGAACATGGACAGAATCTTCACCAAAGAAGATATCTGTATTGTCAACAGACATATAAAAAATGCTCAAGCTAACTATTACCAGAGAAATGCAAATACAGACAACAGTGTGATACCACTTCACACCCGTGAGAATCAGAAAGGATGGGGGGAGGAATTTTTCACACTTAATAAAGATGTAAATTGTTTCAGCCCTTTTGGGGAACAATTTGGAGATCAGAACATTGAAAATGGATATACCTTATGATCTGACAGTTCCTCTCCTAGAGATTTATCCAAAGAAAACAGAACATGGGGGCCAGGTGGTGGCCACCTGGTTAAATGCACATACTATAGTGTGCAAGGACCTTGGTTCAAGCCTCTGTCCTCACCTGCAGGAGGAAGCTTCATGAGTGAAGGAGGGCTGCAGGTGTCTCTCTGTCTCCTTCCCCTCTATTCCCCCACCTCTCAATTTCTTTCTATCCAATTATAAATTAAAAGAGTAAAATAAAAAAAACACAAAGAAAACAGAATACCACCATTTTGACCTTGTAAACCATTATTAAATAATGAAAATAAAAATTTAAAAAGAAAACAACACTTATCCCAAGAGATATATGTACACCTATGTTTGTAACAGCAAGAACAGTTTGTAATAGCCCAAACTTGGAATCAACCCAGATGCCCAGTGACAGATTAGTGGTTAAGAAAGCTATGGTGTATATATACACAGTGGAACACTACTCATGAAGGAATCCTGTTAAAGTAAGATCATCCAGAAAGAGAAGGACAAATACTGCATTATCTCACTTTAAACTTTTTTTGTACTGTATTAACTTATTTATTGAATAGAGATAGCCATAAATTGAGAGAGAATGGGGTGATAAGGAGAAAGACAGAGACACCTGCAGCCCTGCTTCACTGCTCACAAAGCTTTCCCCATGTAGGTGGAGACTGGGGGCTCGAACCTGTGCCCTTGCATACTGTAACATGTGTGCTCAACCAGGTGCACCACCACCTGGCCCCGATATAACTTTAAATTTTTTCCTTTTTATTGATTTAACAATGATTGATGAGATTGTGAGATAAGAGGGGTAAAATTCCATACAATTCAGTTCCCACCACCAGAGTTCCATATCCTCTCTCCTCTATTAGAAGTTTCCCTATTCTTATTCTTCTGGGAGTATGGACCAAAGATCTTTATGGGGAGCAGATTTTTTAATGTTTTCATCAATTTATCAGGGAAAGGTGATGGTTTACATTATAGTTGTTGACACATAGGTACAATTTCTCATCTCCCCATCGTAGGTGTCAGAAAAATACCTCCACCTGCAACTTAGTTCCTTTCTACCAGCATATACCAGACCCCCACACCCTCTCCAACCTCTTCCTTCCCCCAGATGATATGATTTATAGGTGGAAATTAAGAACAGGGAAAGGGAAAACACAGGGTGAAAGTTGATCTAGAAGTAAGTTGCTACAGCAAAGCCAAAGACTCTTGAAGGGGAGCCCAGTGCACAGTGATGGAGGAGGACTTAGGTTGGTGATGGGAGATAAGCAGTTATACTCGTCTGACAACAATATAACTCATTTTCTCCAATAAAGTGATAAAGTTAAAAAAGAACACGAAATCCACTGTTTCAGCCCAAAAGTACAGTATTTTCCTAGATTTATGGACTTGAGCTATTTTTCCTACAAATTCTGAAGGTAAGGCAGGTAAAAATGGGGAAAAAAATCAAACTTATAAGAAAACTTGTTAGCTGGCGGTAAGTAGTCAGGATCTGCACTTCACAAAGGAGCTTGACGGACTTTAATATTAGGAGTAAATTCACTCTAGTTATTCCTCATCTAGGGTGCTACCAAAGTGGCCAGTTACAATGTAGTTTTTCCTGTAAGGTTTTTTTTTTTTCCCTTTCCCTCCAGGGTTGCTGGGGCTTGGTACCAATCTACTGCTCCTGGCGGCCATCTTTTTTCCCACCATTGTTGTTGTTGCTGTTATTATTACTATTGTTGTTGTATAGTAATACAGAGAGAAATTGAGAGAGGAGGGGAAGACAGAGAGAAAGATAGATACCTGCAGAACTGCTTTACTGCTTGTGAAGCAACCTCCCTGCAGGTGGGGAGCTGGGGCTCGAACCGGGATCCTTGTGCCAGTCCTTGAGCTTCGCACTATGTGCACTTAACCTGTTGCACTACTGCCCAGCCCCCTATAAGCTTTAAACATATAGTTTTGTTTTAGATAATAAAATCCTTTACTAGTTGGAATCTTCTAGATGCCATTGTGAGAAATACGACTGAGAAGGGTCTAGAGTAATGAAGTGTGTTATACATGAAAGCCATTTGATGGATTCCCCAGTCTTTGTCATTGTTGCAGTGCAGAAACTGTGTTTGGGGGATGGCATGGGGGGAGTTGGCAGGGGAGTGGGGCAGCTAGCTGTCTTGTGACTCGGGAGAGCTGTCCCCTGATGGAGTTGATCTTGGTAATTATGCATAATGGAGTCTTATTTTCCTAGTGACCGGATTATTAAATCTTAGTTTAGAAAAGGACTTTGAAATCATGTGTTTCAACTCTCAACTTTCTAGCAGATCAGAATCTAAACCACCTGCCACATTGCCATGAAACATCATTACTAGATATTTAAATTTTTGATTATTGGGTTCCCACAGGGGATTCCACACCACAGTGTCCGAAATTGGGTCAGAAATTGGGAATGAGGGTAGGAGTTTGGATAGGAACTCAGTATATTCTCCTCAAGTTCAGACCGTTCTGCTGCTTGATAAAACTTAGGAATTTATATTGTACAATATAATGAGGGGGTCGTAGTATGAAATTTATTTATTTATTTAATGAGAGAATGGAACTCTGGCATATGCAGTGCTGGAGAGTGGACTCAAGACCTTATGCTTGCAAGTTGGGTGCTCTATTCACCTCCTGGGCCACATGACATGCTTTTAATTTAGTATCTTTTCTCAGACATGTAGATTGGTATCCTGTGACCTGTGGCTCTACACTAAATAATTTAATAATGTTATTCTTTATTAATTTTTTTTGAGTTTTTTTTTTATTTAAGAAAGGATAAATTAACAAAACCATAAGGTAGGAGGGGTACAACTCCACACAATTCCCACCACCCAATCTCCTTAACCCACCCCCTCCCCTGATAGCTTTCCCATTCTCTAGCCCTCTGGGAGCATGGACCCAGGGTCGTTGAGGGTTGCAGAAGGTAGAAGGTCTGGGTTCTGTAATTGCTTCCCCGCTGAACATGGACGTTGACTCCATACTCCCAGTCTGCCTCTCTCTTTCCCTAGTAGGGTGTGTCTCTGGGGAAGCTGAGCTCCAGGACACATTGGTGGGGTCTTCAATCCAGGGAAGCCTGGCCAGCATCCTGGTGGCATCTGGAACCTGGTGATTGAAAAGAGAGTTAACATACGAAGCCAAACAAATTGTTGAGCAATCATGGACCCAAAGCTTGGAATAGTGGAGAGGAAGTGTTAGGGGGGTACTCACTGCAAACTCTAGTGTACTTCTGCTTTCAGGTATATATTTTGCAGTAGTTTATGAATACGTGTGAACATAAGCTCTCTCACAGAAACTGGTGTATATCTAGGTTATGGGACTTTGTTAGAAAGTGAACTACCTGAGATGAAATTAGAGTGTACTATAAAAGGAAAGGTCTCACCCGAGTAATGAAGCTGAAGGGTTGTCATTCCACTCGTGAAGTCTCTGGACACAGTCTGAGGTGAAGCATGTTGAGGTGGCAATCGTTGCGTTAGTTAGGTTGTGATCGGCGGATGCAATATTATTTGGTATGGATTGGGAGACGCATACGGGAAAGTGGGCCCTATCCAAGGGTTCCAGGACTGGGGGATGTAGGGGCTCTATAGTGGAGATGTGAGGTTCCTGCTGTCTTAGGGTTCAAAAAGACAATCAATAGTTAATGTTATCATCACATTATTTGGTAATTGGGTTAACTTTGAAAAGTCCTTTTGTTATGGTTTGCTGTACAGTATCTAGTATCTTGTATATAGCTGTGCTTTTGGATGCTTCTAATCTACTTGGTCTAGGCTTTTGAGAGAGCCCGCATATCAAATACACAGCCTATATATTAAAAAGATTCAGTTTGTGTTTTAAAAACTTTGAGACATACAATTGATTTTCCCCCTCTCATATTAATCAACTACTGATTTATATGTCTACATTTTGCTAGGAGTGTACATAAACACCATTCCCACCACCAAAAGACTGTGACCCATCCCTCCCACCCACTCCCACCCCCCACTGGCCCAGGAAGCTGCATGTCTACCCCTCACCACAGGGTTTTTACTTTGGTGCCTTACATACAATTTGATCAGGTCCTACTTTTAGTTTCCCTTTAATAATGTTATTCTATAGAAGTTTCTTGAATGCATGTGTTCATAATGATGCTGACAATTTTTTCTAATTTCACATTCCAGGCCAGTTTTTCATTAAGAGAGACAGTCAGAAAGAAGGAAGAGACATCCCAGCACTAGAACTTCCTCTGGTGCTGTAGTAGCTCCCACGTGGTGTTAGGGTTCACCCTGGGCTACATACATGGAAAGGCACATTCCCTCCTCAGTGAGGTATCTCTGCAGTTCTGCTTTTTTTTTTTTTTATGCTGTGCCAAGTATTGAGATATACTGTACTACTGCTACCTGAGGGCAGTTTTTCATGATTTACTTGAGAGAGATGGGGGAGAGGGAGCCAGAGTAAGGAGAGACACCAAAGCACTGCTCCATCACCCATGCATCTCCCTAGTGCCACTCACAGTGTTTCCAAGTGGTGCTAGGGCTCAAACTCAGGGCTTTGCACATGGTAAGTAAGGCATGTGCTTTACTGAGTGAGCTATCTCCTGACCCCAGTCATGCTGTTAATTGTAAAGAAAAGGTTCACTAGAAATATACAAAGAACATAACAGTATCTAAATAATGCTCAATTCAAGTACATTAGAATTAATGCATTCTAATTGCATAAACTCTGAACTAAATAGTGAGCTCTGTCCTGCACTTTACCCAGTGTGGTGGGATGGGCAGCATTTCTAGGAATGGCCCTCAGCATTTCCCTTCTGAACCTATGAATATGATGAGCTGGAATTCAAGAAATTGTGTTATTTATATGACCAAAAAAAAAAAAAAGAAGATGATGATGATGATGTCTCTAGGAAAGTCTAATCTTATCACATGATCCCTTAAAAAAATGGGAACTTTCTTTTTCTTAATTTTTTTTTTTTGCCTCCAGGGTTATTGCTGGGGCTCGGTGCCTGCACTACGAATCCACTGCTCCTAGAGGCTATTTTTTTTCCCTTTTGTTGCCCTGGTTGTTTTATCATTGTTGTGGTTATTACTGTTGTTGTTATTGATGTCGTTGGATAAGACAGAGAGAAATGGAGAGAGGAGAGGAAGACAGAGAGGGGGAGAGAAAGATAGACACCTGCAGACCTGCTTCACTGCTTGTGAAAGCAACTCCCCTGCAGGTGGGGAGCCAGGGTTTGAACCGGGATCCTTATGCCGGTTCTTGTGCTTTGCGCTATGTGTGCTTAACCCGCTGTGGTACCACCCAATCCTCTCTTTTTCTTAATTTTTTATTAGTGATTTAATAATGATTTACAAGGTTGTAAGAAATAGGGGTACAATTCCAATACAGTTCCTACTACAAGAGTTCTGTGTCCCATCCTTTTCATTGGAAACTTCCCTATTGTTTACCCCTCTGGGAGTATGGACCAAACTTCTTTTTGTGGTATAGAAGGTGGGACTTTGACTTCTGTAATTACTTCTACGATAAACATAGGCACTGGCAGGTTGGGCCATACCCCCAGGCTGTTTCTTTTTAAAAAAATATTTATTTATTTATTCCCTTTTGTTGCCCTTGTTTTTATTGTTGCCATTGTTGTTGAATAGGACAGAGAGAAATGAAGAGAGGAGGGGAGACGGGGGAGAGAAAGACAGACACCTGCAGACCTGCTTCATCGCTTGTGAAGTGACTTCCCTGCAGGCAGGAGCCAGGGGCTCGAACCAGGATCCTTAAACCGGTCATTGTGCTTTGTGCCACATGCGCTTAACCCACTGCGCTACCTGCTGTTCTGCCCCCCCCCCCAGACTGTTTCTGTCTTTCCCTGGTGGGGAGAGGTTCCAGGAAGCATTGTTTGGATCATCAAACAAACAAGTAAGATGAAATCATAGTAGTGTCTGCAACTTAGTGGCTGAAATGTAGTGAGATGGTAAGCAGGGCAAAATGTTTACTAAACAGGAACCATAAAGAAGGAATAGAGCCAATGAAAGTAGGGACCTTAGGGTGGAAGGAAGCTAGGAAGTTTATTTTAGAAATGTTCCTAGGAACCCATGTCTTAGTAATCTTTGCTTGAGCTTGATAGCTAACGAGGGGGTCGACTAGAAATATTGTCTGGGAAGATATCAGAATGGAGAGTAGAACTAGGAAGCAGAGTTAGGGCAGAGAGTAGCTTGAAAACTTGAAGAAAATATATAAATGCAATGAACTGTTTATGACAATAATCTAACCCGGGGCCCATATCTATTCATATTTAGCACAGGAGCCTGTACAGCCTCCAGGTCCCAGTCAGACTGAGCTCACAGTCCATGGTCACAGCTGGGAGGGAACATTCTAGGCTGCTGTACTCACTTCAGAACCAGTCTTCTTCAAGTGTCAGAATAAGATGGCCCACCCTCCTTTCAGAGAGTGGGGTAGCCTTTACCTTTGGTAGTTCATAGTGGGATATAAACCTGAAAAAAAACATAAAAGGGCTTATGATGATGTTCTTGATGGAAGTGACCAGTGATGGTAGAGAGAGGGGTCTACTAGAGGTCTAGACCCATATTATCTATGGGGAAATCCAAAGATTCTTTGTCTAGGATCTCAGGTGACTGGGTAGCCAAAGCAGGGGACTTTCTGTGCCTACTAGAAGAAGAGGAAGTCAGAGAAAGTCACCATTGGAAGAGGACTTGTGGCTTTAAAGATGGCGTGGTCATGTGAGAATGAAGATGGACAGTTTAGTGGAACAGAGAATAGATGTTGGCTACCTGCCAGTAAGGGAACAGTGCGCTGAGACCTGTCAGTTACAAGGTATTGGAGTCCATCAACAGTCTGAGCAAGTGTGGAAGTAACTGATCCTTCTGAGCCTCTAGATAAATAGTCCAGCCTTGTTGACATCTTGATAGCATCCTTGTAAAACCCTGAGCAAGGCCCAGTGAAATAGTTCACTGGGATAGTGAACTGCTTTGCCATATGAGAACCCAAGTTTGAGGCAGGGTCTCTATTGCATTGAAGGGAGCTTCAGTGCTGTGGTCTCCCTCTCCCACTCCCCTCCCCTTCCCCCCTCTTTCTTACCTCCAGGGTTATCGCTGGGGCTCAGTGCAAGCACTATGAATCCACTGTTCCTGGAGGCTGTTTTTTCCATTTTATTGGATAGGATAGAGAGAAATTGAGAGGGGAAGGGGAAGACAGAGAGACCTCTGCAGACCTGTTTCATTTGTGAAGCACCCCCCTCCCCCACAGGTGGGGAGCCAGGAGCTCAAACTGGGGTTCTTGTAATTCATACTATGTGCACTTAACCCGGTGCTCCACCGCCCAGCCACGCCCTCTGCCTCTCTGCCTCTATCGAAAAACAAACAAACAAACAAACAAACAAAATCCTTGAGGAGAAAACTTAGTCCAGCCTACCTGTACTTCTAGTGTATAGTACTGTAATAAATGGTTGTTGAAGCAATTCATTGTATGACACAAAATACAGATAGCAAATGACCTTTCCTTCCCTACTGGCTAGTTGCCATTGGAGACTGACTGGGGTATCTGTGATTCTGAGTCCCAGTTGGTACCAGACAACCCATGGCAGATTTCCTCTCACCCATTGGCATGTTGTCAGTGGAGACCAAATGGGGAATTGGACTTGCACTTCTTGTCCCCAGCTCAGTACTAGTAGGTGACTCCTTCATCCTCCCTACTAGAGAGTGGGGAAGAACTTAGAGAGGAGGAAGCTGGAGAAAGGGGTTCATAAACTGGTACAGGAAGTCCTGGGAAAACTCCTGACTGACCCACCCATGAATTTTACTAGGATTAATGTGCTCCAGAGTTTGACAGCAGAACTTAAGCATGGAGAATACCACCCATTTTCAGAGAGAGCTCTAGAAAACACACATGAGGAATAGCTCTGCAAGGACTCTGGAGACCAAATCATGATAAGAATCACAGCTTATGAAAGCAGTTCAGAACCTGCATGCTTAATCTAAATGGGGTAATTTCCTGCTACAGCTTAAATATGATGCAAAATTTTATAGTAGCCCAAACACACAGGACACAATAAAAAAGATCACTTGATCTCTCTCTGCCATAAAAAATAACCACGTGACATACAAAAGCCAGGAAAACTCTGACTTAAATGAAAAGATAGTCAACAGATGCCAACACAAATTAGATTCAGATGTTGAAATTATCTGACAAAGATTTTGTTTTTTTGTGGAACCGTGGTCACACACACACACACACACACACACACACACACACACACACACACACACGGTTTCACTCCTTGTAGCTGACATTTTCATGTGGATACATTCAGAAAGAGAGAAAGAGTAGAGAAAGAAAGAGAGACAGAGAGGGGAGAAATACCACAGCACCAGAGTTTCTTCAGTTGCCATGGTACTTCCATGTGGTGTCAGGGTTCAAGCCTGAGTCCAGGCCTGGCAAGACACATGCCCAACACAGTGACAAAGATTTTAAAACAGCCTTTCTAGAAATTTGTTTTGAAAAGATTTATTAATGAGGGATAGGGAGGAGAAGGAGAACCCGAGAGAGGATCACTTGGCACATGCGATGACAGGGAGTGAAGTTGGGATTTCATGTTTGAGAGTCTTTTCATTTACTGTGTCACCAGACAGAATAGATACACTGCCTTCATGTTCCTGTGTATTTTTTTAATCTACATTTGCATGACCACTTCTGGTTCAGGGTTCCTGAATTTACTAACTCCTAATTATTTCTTTAAGATTTTATTTATTTATTAATGAGAAAGATAGGAGGAGAGCGAGAAAGAATCTGACATCACTCTGGCACATGTGCTGCCGGGGATCGAACTCGGGACCTCCTGCTTGAGAGTCCAATGCTTTATCCACGGTGTCACCTCCCGGACCACAACTCCTGATTATTAAATCATTCTTTTACTTCTGCTTCACAGGTAGCTTTTTCTCCTTGTATCTTCACTATCTCCTCCCCAGAGTAAACATGCATAAAGATTGGTTGCATATTACATACCTTAACTAAAAAGCTATGAGTGAGATCATCAGGTATTCATCCTTCTCTTTTTGGCTTATCTCACTTAACATTATTCCTTCAAGCTCGAGGAGGGGTGCTGATGGGGGGAGCTTTGGGGTCCTGGTGCATGATGGTGGAAAAGAACCCAGGTTGGGGGTGAGAGTGCTTTGCAGGCACCTATCTGAGGGAGATGAGAGATTGTACCCATATGTCACCAACTATACTGTAAACCATTAACCTTCCCCCGATAAAATTATTTTAAAAAATGGGCCACAAAAGATATTCCATGTTCATGGGTTGGAAGAATTAACATCATCAAAATGAATATACTACCCAGAGCCATATACAGATTTAATGCTATCCCCATCAAGATCCCAAGCACATTTTTTAGGAGAATAGAAAAAATGCTACAATTGTTTATCTGGAACCAGAAAAGACCTAGAATTGCCAAAATAATCTTGAGAAAAAAGAACAGAACCGGAGGCATCACACTCCCAGATTTCAAATTGTATTATAGGGCCATTGTCATCAAAACTGCTTGGTACTGGAACATGAACAGACACACTGACCAGTGGAATAGAATTGAGAGCCCAGAAGTGAGCCCCCACACCTATGGACATCTAATCTTTGACAAAGGGGCTCAGACTATTACATGGGGAAAGCAGAGTCTCTTCAACAAATGGTGTTGGAAACAATGGGTTGAAACATGCAGAAGAATGAAACTGAACCACTGTATTTCACCAAATACAAAAGTAAATTCCAAGTGGATCAAGGACTTGGATGTTAGACCACACACTATCAGATACTTAGAGGAAAATATTGCCAGAACTCTTTGCTGCATAAATTTTAAAGACATCTTCAATGAAACGAATCCTATTACAAAGAAGACTAAGGCAAGTATAAACCTATGGGACTACATCAAATTAAAAAGCTTCTTCACAGCAAAAGAAACCACTACCCAAACCAAGAGACCCCTCACAGAATGGGAGAAGATCTTTACATGTCATACATCAGACAAGAGTTTAATAACCAACATATATAAAGAGCTTGCCAAACTCAACAACAAGATAACAAATAACCCCATCCAAAAATGGGGGGAGGACTTGGACAGAATATTCACCACAGAAGAGATCCAAAAGGCCGAGAAACACATGAAAAAATGCTCCAAGTCTCTGATTGTCAGAGAAATGCAAATAAAGACAACAAGGAGATAGCACTTCACTCCTGTGAGAATGTCATACATCAGAAAAGGTAACAGCAGCAAATGCTGGAGAGGCTGTGGGGTCAAAGGAACCCTCCTACACTGCTGGTGGGAATGCCAATTGGTCCAACCTCTGTGGAGAACAGTCTGGAGAACTCTCAGAAGGCTAGAAATGGACCTACCCTATGATCCTGCAATTCCTCTCCTGGGGATATATGCTAAGGAACCCAACATATCCATCCAAAAAGATCTGTGTACACATATGTTCTTGGCAGCACAATTTGTAATAGCCAAAACCTGGAAGCAACCCAGGTGTCCAACAACAGATGAGTGGCTGAGCAAGTTGTGGTATATATACACAATGGAATACTACTCAGCTGTAAGAAATGGCGACTTCACCATTTTCAGCCGATCTTGGATGGACCTTGAAAAATTCATGTTAAGTGAAATAAGTCAGAAACAGAAGGATGAATATGGGATGATCTCACTGTCAGGCAGAAGTTGAAAAACAAGATCAGAAGAAAAAAAAACCAAACACACAAGTAGAACCTGAAATGGAATTGGCATATCTCACCAAAGTAAAAGACTCTGGGTTGGGTGGGTGGGGAGAATACAGGTCCAAGAAGGATGACAGAGGACCTAGTGGGGGTTGTATTGTTATATGGGAAACTGGGGAATGTTATGCATGTACAAACTATTGTATTTAGTGTTGAATGTAAAACATTAATTCCCCAATAAAGAAATTCAAAAAAAGAAAAATAAACCAATCAAACAAACAAACAAAAAAAGGGCCACAAGAGGAAAGGGGTAAATACACAGAAAAAATCAAATTGAATGAAAATGTGACATAATAAAATTTGTGGAACACAGCTATAGGACAATGTATAACACTTAATATTTATATTAGAACAGAAGGTCTCAAGTCAATAATGTAAGTTACCATCTCAAGAAACTAGAGTAAAAAAAAGCAAAATAAACACAAAGATGACTGAAAAAAGGTAATACTGAAAATAATGTAACTCGTTGCTTTTAGGACACTAAATCCGTTTTGTGGCTACTGGACGAAGATCTCTTTTCACTATTGGACTGTAGGGCCCATGATCCCTGTGCAGCACCATGTCCTTTTGTCTCCTGACACAAAACAGTGCTCTCTGTGTGTTGACTGAGTGGCCATTTTGTTGCTTGTCTTCTTAGATTTGTGGTTGGTGACATCACTGGGAACTTAGACTTTACTCTTTGAATGGTGGTGGCATTGTGTTGGATTGTGACTTCCAGAAGTCTTATAGCCTGACGATTCCCAGATGAACTAGTCCTCCTGGTTCATAGGAAATGCACCAGGATCAGTAGTGGAGATAGCAGTGGATTTGAAGATGGCATGTCACCTGTGGCTCATTGGCATCCTTTTTTAGTTTATATTAGCCTCCTGTGAGCTCTCTCTCTGTCTCTTTCTTCTTCCTTTTCCCAGCTTAGACATCATTGCTTACTGATGAGAAAAATATATTTGCTTTAAAAAGAGAAAAAAAGCTGCATAACTGTATATGCAGAATGATATACAAACTACCAAAATTTAGGTGTAGGGAAAAAAAAAAAAGCCAAGGCTGTTTCTAGAATTTTTCAAGCCTTCTTTATTTCTAAGATTTTAGCATGTTTATTTTCCACTGAAAGTCATTTTGATGTGCTTCATGTACTTGTCCTCAGGGGCTGAGGTGGAGTCATTCTCCAGCTTCCTGTGATTGCAGTTGTCCCTAGCTTCTTGGTTGTTTCTCTTTAATCACCCTTGTCTCCAAGTCAATATGAAGTTAGTGAAAGTACCAAATGAGCTGGGCGGATTGAGCTCCTGGTATGTAATTTGGTTTGTATTTTGATAGGGTCTGTGGATACCTGAATGTGTAATGACCAAGTGTTTTTATTGTGTCACAAACTAGTGACTTGAAGCACTGGTTTTGAAGCTAGAACCAAACATAACCATCTTGGGCAGGCTAATTAAGCTCTTCAATATTCCTTCTATCATTCAGCTAAATCTTTATTGAGTGTTTTCTGTGTGCTAGGTACTATGGGATAGATGAGTGAATGAATACCTCAGGCAAACTCTCCTCAGGAAACTTCATCCCAGCAATACAGACAGATGGTAAACCACAAACATACTAAGTCAGTTAGATAGTATGTTGGAGGTAGAGAGCAGAGAAGGGAAATAGGAAAGTTTGGGTAGAGTCGCCATTTGTGTTAGGCCAGCTGAAAAGGTGACCTTTAAGTGAAGCCTTGAGGAAGTTTGCAGGGGAGTCCAAGGGATTTGCATGAAGGTCTTCAGGCAGAGGCAACAGGCTTACAAAGGCCCCGAGGAGGAGGCATAGTTCTGGGTATGTTGGAGGAACAATAGAGACAAATGCTGGAGGTAAGAGATCAGGGGCAGAAGAGGATCAGGGCTCAGGGGGTCTTGTGGGCCTCCCTATCTTGGCATGGGAAGTAATGGGGGAGTCCTGCGCAAGGAATGAGGTGACTAGGGATGCTTCAGCTGGTTCCTTCTAACTGCCAAGTTGAGAACAGACTGCAAGAGGCAGAGGTGGATGCAGGAAGAGCATCTTGTAGGCAGTGCAGAAGAGACATGAGGGGTGACAGTGGGAATAGGGAGAAATTTGGGATGTTTCTGTTGGTAGCACCACCAGATTTGTTATCAGACTGGGATATGTGGTGAGGGTGAGAGGAAGGAGGGAGTCTATTAGGGTTTTGTACTGAGCACTGGGAAACAGATTAAGTAAGGATGTGGGGTCTGGGATTCAGGGGCCAGGTGAGAGATAGGAATTTGGGAGTCCTTCAGAGCTGGATGACATCACCAGGGAGGGGGTGTGACCAGGTAGAGCCCTGGGGATCCCATCATGAAGAGTAAAGCCAGCAGGAGAATGAAAAGTGAACCCTCAGCAAGGCATTTTGGGAGTGAATGTTCTGGGGGGTGAGAGAGTGCTTGAAGAGTATCAGGGGATGTGATCAACTGGGTCCAGACCCTCCTCCCTGGTAGCTCCTGGCATGAGGCATGGACTGTCCACCATGAATAGTTGGGTTGTAAGCTTGGGCTCAGATCCCTGCTCAGGATGAGCAGCTACGCAGCCTGGGAAGTTCCCACTCCCTCTCCGAAACAAGCAGTTTCTCTACCTATGAAAGGAGACTGTAAATATCCTGGCAGGGCTTTTTCAAGTACTGGGGTTATTTTTCTTCATGTGCCAAGTACTGAGCAATGTGGGATTAGAGACAGCAACACATGTTGAGTCTAAGCACACATTGTTATTATTTATGACGATGAGCACCTGGTTTAAGGGGAGCTCATAGTAGGGGCTTTTCTCTTCAGAGTTGGTCATAGCACTAATGAAATGCTACTATGTTAAATGAAAACTGCTCCTATTATTAATTAAAAGGCGCAGTAATCTTCTATTATACTCATGCATTCACTAAGTATAGGAATATCTCCAAGACTCTTTTCCCCATCTGATCAGTATTATTGGAGCTCTTAAACCACATTGTAAGAATCAGAATTTTAAAAAATAAGGCGTGCGCGCGCGCACACACACACACACACACACACACACACACACACACACACACGCCAAATGTATGCATTCTTCAGGCTGGGTAAATTTTGACATAGAAAAAAAGTCAGTGTCTCTAAAAATAGGAAGCATCATGTGCTGAGTGTGTAGTAGAGAATAAATGTGATGCCTTGCATGAAATCTTTATTCAAGGAAGCCCACGAGTGTATGCCATCGTCCTGGGTTTATAAAACAAATGGCAGTTTTTTGAAATAAAAATAGTCATTTGTGAAATAAAAGTTTTCTTTTTTTTTTTAATATTTATTTTATTTATTCCCTTTTGTTGCCCTTGTTGTTTTATTGTTGTAGTTATTATTGTTGTTGGATAAGACAGAGAGAAATGGAGAGAGGAGGGGAAGACAGAGAGGAGGAGAGAAAGATAGACACCTGCAGACCTGCTTCACCGCCTGTGAAGGGACTCCCCTGCAGGTGGAGAGCCGGGGTTCGAACCGGGATCCTTCTGCCAGTCCTTGTGCTTTGCGCCACCTGCGCTTAACCCGCTGTGCTACAGCCCGACTCCCGAAATAAAAGTTTTCTTATGTGAACAGGTTACACAATAATTGAACTTTTACTTTGTGGATTTTTAGCTTAGCTGTTCAACTTTTTCTTAATGGTGACCTTTTAAAAATAATGGTTCCAATTAATGTCCCATTTGGTTTCATTTCCCAGGGTGAGTGTAGTGAAACGGGTATAATCTGCAGCATGGAGATCAGAGAAAAGGCCGTCTTCCCCATCCCCAGAGACATGTACACCACGCATGGAAAGAAAGTGTTCTGTGCCTTTGCCTTTCTATCACGTGATGTTTGACCTTTTCCTCTATGACCTGCCACCTGGCCGGATTGAGTCTTACCCAGCATACCTTTATTGAGGTGTTGTGCCAGCTCCTAGGATGAGGGTGGTCATGGACCAAGCCCTGCCTTTGGGGTACCTAGCCTGTGACCAGGAACAATAGGACCTAATGATCCTAGAAGACTGATTCCAGGTTTATGTATTTGTTTATTTTAAAGATTTATTTATTTATTTATTTACTTACTTACTTATGAGTAAGAGAGAGAACCAAGTGTGGGGGGTAGATAGCATAATGGTTATGCAAAGAGATTCTCAGGCCTGAGGCTAGGAAAGTCCCAGGTTCAGTCTCCCATACTACATAAGCCAGAGCTGAGCATTGCTCTGGTAAAAAAACAACAAACAAAAAACAAACAGCACCACTGAGGCACATGCCGTCTCAAGTATTGAGCTTGGGACCTCATGCTTGAGCACCCAAGGCTTGATCCACTGTACTACCTTCTGGGTGCGAGTCCAGGATTATTAAGACTGAGACCATGTGGTAGTAATTCAATGCCTCTGAGAATCCGTTTACTTCTTCCTCCTATAAAAAATGGAAGCATCAGCACCAATGATATACTCTTTGCCGGCTTACTAGGAAGTATTCATGAGGCCACGAATATAGGGCAGCTCAATAGTGTTTTTTTAAATATTTTATTTTATTTTATTTTTGCCTCCAGGGTTATTGCTGGGGCTCAGTGCCTGCTCCTGGAGGCCATTTTTTCCCTTTTTGTTACCCTTGTTGTTTATTGTTATTGCTATCATTGTTGTTGCATAGAACAGAGAGAATTGAGAGAGGATGGGAAGATAGAGAGTGAGAGAGAAAGGTGGACACCTGCAGACCTGCTTCACCACCTGTGAAGTGACCCCCCTGCAGGTGACCCCCCTGCCAGGGGCTTGAACTGGGATCCTTGTACCTGTCCTTGTGCTTTGCACCATGTGCCCTTAACCCACTGCACTACTTTCTGGCCCCCTTAATATTTTATTTTATTGAGAGAGTGGTACAGAGAGAAAGAGAGAGACCAGATCACTGTTCACCTCTGGCTTATGGTGGTGCTGGGGCTCGAACCTGGGACCATGAAACCTCAGGTATGAAAGTCTTCTGCAGAACCGTTAGGCTGTTCCCCCCTTGCTCCCTGTAGTATTTTTTTAAATTTAGAAAATATTGATTGATTGATTGATTGTTAGGTAGGACAGAGAGAAATTGAGAGAAGCCAGGGAGGTAGAGGGAGAGAAAGATAGATACTTGCAGACTTGCTTCATCACTTATGTAGAAGAACCCCCTGTAGGTGGGAAGCAGGAGCTTGAACCCAGGTCCTTGTGCTTGGTAATATATGTGCTTAACCGGGTGCTCCACTTCCTGGCCCTTTATTATTTATTTTTAATGAGAGATACAAAAAATCACATATACATATACACACATGGAGAGAGAGAGATATTGAGAGAGACTGACTAGAGCACTACTCACTGCTCAGCTCTGGCTTATGGTGGTATTGGAGATTGAACCTGGGATCTCAGAGCCTCAGACATGCAATGCAATTCTTTTTTTTTTTTTTTAAATTATTTAGTCCCTTTTGCTGCCCTTGTTTTTTATTGTTGTAGTTATTATTGCTATTATTGATGTCATTGTTGTTGGATAGGACAGAGAGAAGTGGAGAGAGGAGGGGAAGACAGAAAGGAGGAGATAAAGATTGACACCTGCAGACCTGCTTCACTGCTTGTGAAGCAACTCCCCTGCAGATGGGGAGCTGGGGGCTTGAACCGGGATCCTTATGCTGGTCCTTCCGTTTTGCACCTGCACTTAACCCGCTGCGCTACCGCCTCACTCCCGCATTGCAGTTCTTTTGTGTAACTATTATCCTGTTTCCCTAGCCCCTTCACCCCCAGTGTTTTTAAAAATAACATTTAATTGAGTTCATATGATAGAAACCAGAGTGCCATTTTACTGTGTGTAGATATAGGGATTGAACTGGGAGCCTCAGACTTGCAAGTGCTGTGTTCTACCAGCTGAGCTGACTTCCTGAGCCATAGTAGTGTTTGCTGCATATTCACCAAATGGTGGCCATTAGCTACCCTGGTGATACTGGGGCAGTGAGGAAATGGTGCTTGTCAGTGTGGGTCATGGATGCAGAGATTCATGTGAAAGTGCAAGAGGTTTATTTATGGGTGTGCATACCTCCCGTGGGAGGTGAAGGGTCAGGGCAGGGAGAGCCTTGGGCTGCTATGTCCTTTGGCTTCAGCCAACCTGGGCAAAAGCTCCTGAAAAAAGGCTGCTTAACTGAAGAGACAAAAATGCATACACAAGGCACGCACTACCCACCCACCCGCCTTCCACCAGTGACTGGCCAGGGGCTGCCTGGGAGGAACATGGTCTTTTGTTTCACTTTGGTTTCTTAACTCACATGGGACTTGAAATAGCATAGTCCCCTTCACCCCAGACTCAGAGTTAAATTTGTCATCTTTCTACCTCTGAGGAAGATTAAACAAGAAATTCTTGAGGGAAGTTCAAGGAGAATAAAAGTGAAAATGTGACTGTCTCTTTAATGTGCGGTCACAACAGGCATCAACAGAAAAGCCACACGTGCGTGCACACACGCACAGACATACACTCACACACATGCATTTAACTTTTTATGGAACTAAATACATGAAATCAGCCCATTTTACTTTTTTTGCTGCCTGTTTTGCTGTTCATCAAGAAAGGAATGTTTCACTTTTCATACTTCCTCTGGGACCACCCAGTTTTTCTAAAGAAAACCAACAAAGATGATATGCTGTGTCTAGGAGTCTGGGTGAGAAACAAAGTGGGCTTGCCTGCATTTGTAAGCTGAGAAGTTGTCCAAGTCCAACCACATCCTGCCCTGCCTTGCCTGAGACAGGTGGTCCCAGATGGAGGCCCAGAGTGTGTGAAACCGTGGGAACCCTGTTCTCCTCAAAGGCCTGGATCAACTAAGACAAGCAGACTCCAGGCCCTACTCATTTTCCAGGTGATATGAGAATACCCTGGCTTGCATCTCTTCCTTGGTCATTTTTTCTAAGGTGGAAGCGCAGGTATTGGTGACTGTGCTGAAGCTCTCAAAGTTGTAGTATTCCTGACCTTAACATAAGGCCATGGTTAGGCGGAGTCATTATGGGGGGGGGGGGCAGTTAAAACTGTAAGTACAACTATTTTTACACATCATGGAAGAAAAAAACAAAATCATATTTACTAAAGAGGTGCATTTTTAGCCATAATTATAGTAAAATAT
The DNA here is from genome assembly GCF_950295315.1 of Erinaceus europaeus. Classification (NCBI taxonomy): domain Eukaryota; kingdom Metazoa; phylum Chordata; class Mammalia; order Eulipotyphla; family Erinaceidae; genus Erinaceus; species Erinaceus europaeus. The sequence continues at coordinate 117,719,818 of NC_080185.1, forward strand.
AATTGACATTGATTTAAGTATTAAAATGTGGATACAGTCTTAGCAAGACGACAATATGATGATACCAACTGCTCAACTCTTTGGTCACATAGGGTTTACATCCTGACCACAGATGATTCACAGTAAAGAAATGATGTCCAAATCAATAGGTTGGCAGATTATGGGCAAAGGATACCTTGCTTAAAACTATCAGTATTATCAAATTCTGGGACCAGGTGGTGGCGCACCTGGTTAAGCGCACACATTACAATGTGCAAGGACCCGGGTTCAAGCCCCTGGTCCCCACCTGCAGGGGGAAAGCTTCATGAGTGGTGAAGCAGGGCTACAGGTGTCTCTTTGTCTCTCTCTTCGCTCTCAATTTCTCTCTGTCACTATCCAGTAAATAAATAAAATAAAATTTTTTTTAAAAAATCATTAAGAAATTCTAATTGCTAAGCCTATAGCCACACTGTAATATTGGGACCTTCCTGGGCACAAATAGAAAAAGAACCAGGTTTATTGCTATCATTCTGTAGCTGCTGTGTAATAGTTGGGTGTATATTCATAATCCAGTCCTTAACTGCTTCTCTCAGCTGCAAAATCATAAGTATGTGCACAGTTTTTTTCTACCCAACTCTCATAACTGGAATAATTGCCAGCCTGACTGCAAAAAAAAATCTGCCATGTGAGAGTAGTTCCAACAGTTCTGTGTTAGATGACTAATTATGACATTAAGCTCTGCATATAATGTGAACTTTGGCACACATTTGATTACGGGACATGTCAGGTTTATGTGGTTTCAAATGTTGAAACATCAGTTTCTTTGTGCTTATTGATACATATTTTTTTCAGGGACTGTTGCGTTATTTGGTTCAAAACGTCACATGACAGATGATATCTGCTACATATAATCCTTGCAATGATAGTGTGTTTCTCCTGTCAGTGGTGGTTAAAGATACATGTACCTGACTTCTTTTTTAGTCTCTGATTTTTTTTATTCAATTTAATGCATCCTTTCATTTTATACCTTGAATTTGAATGGATTCTATTAGCAGACATTTTAAGATGACAGTCAAGTCTAAGGTGCCAACTTTAAGCTAAACACAGTCTCTAGCCCTCCAGATGACTATGAAATCTAATTTCAGGTCTGTTGCAATGCAGGGATGTAGCTTATTTGTAAACAGCGCTTGTAACATCACAGCACAGTTGATAAGTGATGGCTCTCAGGCAGGGAGCAGTGTGTTATTTAGCTGTCTCAGTGGTCACCCTGATTGCAGTTCTACCTGGAATGCGTCTCTCACAGAACCACACATGGTAATTAAAGCTACAGACTCATCATGAGGGGAGTCATCTATTCTAGTCTTATTACAGACAAACTGTCTTCATTCATTATAAGGAAAGTCAAGTGAAGATTTCATCATGCACACAAAATTGTGCACACACTTCACTTGGAAGGTGTAAGTGAATAAACATAATTGAAAGATAATCTGTTTGTGAAATTTATCAGCGGGCCATCCTTGGACTGTGGCGTGCATTTGCTATCCTCAGAACTGTGTGGTCACCAGGCTCCCCCCTTGCTGTGTCTATCATGATGATGAGAATTGGGAGGTCATTCATGGCTACCCATTTTCCTCCAGAGTGGCTACAGTGGTCTTATAGAATGTGTTAAAAATTCATCCAGTTAACTGAATTGAATGTACAAGTCTAAGATGAATCTGAAGTTTTGGAGACATTAATGGTTATCTATTTCTAGTGTACAGTTTATTTGCTGTTGTTGAAGATAGTAAATTATTAAAGTGAGAAGGGAAGTTCTTCCCATGAGATGGATATTATTAAGCTGCTGCTGCTTTCATTTCTGTACAATCATGGATTATATTAGTTTAGGAATGTGGGTAAGAGGAGAAGTGGTTTGAGATATTAGGTCACTAGGTATTGCATGAAATAGTGCATTCTGGGGTCTAACTCTCACTGGAAAGCCTGTGGTTCTCAGCATGCACACTGGTAACTTCAAATTTCCATAAGTATTAATAGTAATGATTGGAGATCAGTTTAAAGGACAGTGAATCAATTAACATGTAAGATTGTCATATACTTCTGATTTATAAACATACACATTTTAAAAATAAGTGGTTCTCTTTTAGAACATAGTTTTTATGTTCCACTTCTTTCACTTCTTTGACAGTGAAATTTAATGGTGTGTTGTTGTATCTTTTCAATGATGTATTTTTCCAGAACAATTTCCAGAGTGTTGCCAAGAGTGATGGTTGTTTCTTAAAATTCAGAGGGTCTCTATGGACTGTTGAAGATGCAAGTGCTGTACAAATCTTTCAGTCTATTTCTATTACAGCACTATTTCCAATAGCCACCCACAGATTGATTTTATATTTTAAAATGTTACTGAACTATTAAAATATATAAGAGTACAAGGATATAAACAACAGCTACTACTTACCACCCAGCTTTATCAAATGTTACTATTTTCTCATACTTCTTATGTATTAAAGGATACATCTTATTCTTTAAGAATCAATAGACTTAAAAAATAATTTAAAAAAAAGAATCAATAGACTTCTAGTTTCTGCTCAGAGATGGAAAGAGCTGCAAAGATGTCCCTCCTCCACTTGCAATAAAACAGTCTGGAAAAACTGGAAATGAATAGAGAACTGAGTTCTCAGGTCTAACAACCATTTCAAAATCTAGGAAGAGGTGGGAACGTTCTGACTATCTCCTTACCAGAGTCAGAATCCACCAGCCACCATTCACAGGTAGGATGACTAAGCTAGAAGGCTTGATCAGCTGCTCCAGGCTCTTTGTGAAGTGCCTGGGAACAACAGCTTAGACCCTTTGGGAGGAAGCTTTACCTCCAGGGGCCCCACCCAACTCTTACAGTGTCTGGAGAAAACTCAGTGTAGGCTGGGGGTCCTAGCTCAGGAACCATTGAAAACTCTCAGTTCCTCCCTCCTGAAGGAAGAGAAGTTTTTTTCTGTATGAAGAAGGATTTGGTCTGGGGGAAAATGGTGAAATAGCAACATATTGCAGCTGGAGGAAGAGAACTCCACCCAGTTCTAGCCCTCCACCTTGCCAAAAAATGCCTTCATCTGAGGGGCAAGGGGCTCAGAGGTGGACTGACACTGATGGTCACTCCCTGTGCCTAGGGGAGCTCTGTCCCAGGAGGAGGGGCAGAAACATCTGTGAAGGCTACTTCCCAGACACAGACTCACAGTGCACTCCCATAACTGAACCTTGTAACATTCGAGAACATCCCATTCTAACAAGCCTCCAGGACTAGTAACAGTGGATTCCAGCAGGGGAAGCTGCAAGAGGCAGGTGGGTGCTCTGGGGGATTGGTACCAAGAGAAGTCAACACTGCTGATGTTTGTTGGAAAAGCAGACCTCAAGACAGCCTAATTCCGGGATAGACTAACAGAAATCCCCATCCTAAGGGCTTGTTTACCTCAGTGTCTACTGTGTGCAATGTCTGGCATTCACCCCAAATTATAGGGAACCCCAAAAGGCAAGACAGAGCAGTCAATCTGGCACAGTAGTTGGAATTATCAAACTGTATATACGTTACAGACCTTCATTCATTGAATGCCACATGTCATCTTATGGGACATTTTTTTTTGTTTGATTATTTTATTTTACTTTTTATTTATTTATTTTTTAGAACTATTTTTTTATTGGGGAATTAATTTTTTACATTCAACAGTAACTACAATAGTTTGTACATTCATAACATTCCCCAGTTTCCCATATAACAATACAACCCCCTCTAGGTCCTCTGAATCCTTCTTGGACCTGTATTCTCCCCACCCACCCAACCCAGAGTCTTTTACTTTGGTGAGATATACCAATTCCATTTCAGGTTCTACTTGTGTTTTCTTTTCTGATCTTGTTTTTCAACTTCTGCCTGACAGTGAGATCATCCCATATTCATCCTTCTGTTTCTGACTTATTTCACTTAACATGATTTTTTCAAGGTCCATCCAAGATTGGCTAAAAACGGTTAAGTCACAATTTTTAACAGCTGAGTAGTATTCTATTGTGTATATAGACCACAACTTGCTCAGCCACTCATCTGTTGCTGGACACCTGGGTTGCTTCCAGGTTTTGGCTATTACAAATTGTGCTGCCAAAAACATATGTGTACACAGATCTTTTTGCATGGATATGCTGGGTTCCTTAGGTTATATCCCCAGGAGAGGAATTGCAGGATCATAGGGTAGGTTCATTTCTAGCCTTCTGAGAGTTCACCAAACTATTCTCCACAGAAGTTGGACCAATTAACATTCCCACCAGCAATGTAGGAGGGTTCCTTTGACCCCACATCCTCTCCAGCATTTGCTGCTGTTACCTTTTCTGATGTATGACATTCTCACAGGAGTGAAGTGCTATCTCGCTGTTGCCTTGATTTGCATTTCTCTGACAATCAGAGACTTGGAGCATTTTTTCATGTGTTTCTCAGCTTTTTAGATCTCTTCTGTGGTGAATATTCTGTCCAAGTCCTCCCCCCATTTTTGGATGGGGTTATTTGTTGTCTTGTTGTTGAGTCTGACAAGCTCTTTATATATGTTGGTTATTAAACTCTTGTCTGATGTATGGCATGTAAAGATCTTCTCCCATTCTGTGAGGGGTCTCTTGGTTTGGGTAGTGGTTTCTTTTGCTGTGAAGAAGCTTTTTAATTTGATGTAGTCCCATAGGTTTATACTTGCCTTAGTCTTCTTTGTAATTGGATTCGTTTCATTGAAGATGTCTTTGAAATTTATGTGGAAAAGAGTTCTGCCAATATTTTCTTCTAGGTATCTGTTATTTTGTGGTCTAACATCCAAGTTCTTGATCCACTTGGAATTTACTTTTGTATTTGGTGAAATACAGTGGTTCAGTTTCATTCTTCTGCATGTTTCAACCCATTGTTTCCAACACCATTTGTTGAAGAGACTCTGCTTTCCCCATGTAATAGTCTGAGCCCCTTTGTCAAAGATTAGATGTCCATAGGTGTGGGGGCTCACTTCTGGGCTCTCAATTCTATTCCACTGGTCAGTGTGTCTATTCATGTTCTAGTACCAAGCAGTTTTGATGACAATGGCCCTATAATACAATTTGAGATCTGGGAGCGTGATGCCTCCGGTTCTGTTCTTTTTTCTCAAGGTTGTTTCGGCAATTCTAGGTCTTTTCTGGTTCCAGATAAACATTTGTAGCATTTATTCTATTCTCCTAAAAAATGTGCTTGGGATCTTGATGGGGATAGCATTAAATTTGTAGATGGCTCTGGGTAATATATTAATTTTGATGATGTTAATTCTACCAATCCATGAACATGGAATATCTTTCCACTTCTTTGTGTCTTTTTCAATTTCCTTGAGTAGTGACTCTTAATTTTCAGTATACAAGTCTTTCACTTTTTTGGTTAGGTTAACTCCTAGATATTTTATTGTTTTAGTTGCTATAGTAAAAGGAATTGATTTCTGGATTTCAATTTCTTCTAGCTTAGTGTTTGCATAGAGGAATGCCACTGACTTTTGAATGTTAATTTTGTAGCCTGACACCTTACTGTATTGCCTGATGATTTCCAAAAGCTTCTTCCTGGATTCCTTAGGTTTTTCTGTGTATACTATCATGTCATCTGCAAATAGGTAGAGTTTGACTTCTTCTCTTACAATCTGTATCCCTTGAATTCCTTCCTCTTGCCTGATTGCTATGGCAAGAACTTCCACCACTATGTTGAATAGTAATGGTGATAGTGGGCAGCCCTGTTTAGTACCTGATCTGAGTGGAAATGCTTCCAGTTTTTCACCATTGAGTTTGATGTTGGCTGTATGTTTGCTATATACAGACTCCACTATCTTCAGGAATTTTCCATCTATTCCCATTTTTTGTAGTGTTTTGATCATAAAGGGATGTTGTATTTTGTCAAAGTCTTTCTCTGCATCTACTGATATGACCATGTGGTTTTTGGTCTTGCTTTTGTTGATGTGGTGGATCACATTGATTGATTTACGTATATTAAACCAACCTTGCATGCCTGGGATAAACCCCACTTGGTCATGATGAACAATCTTTTTAATATACTGCTGTATCCAGTTGGCTAGAATTTTGTTCAGTATTTTCACATCTATGTTCATCACAGATATTGGTCTGTAGTTTTCTTTTTTGGTTGTGTCCCTGCCCTGTCTGCTTTTGGTATCAGAGTGATGTTGGCTTCATAGAAGCTGGCAGGGAGTATTCCAGTGTCTTCAGTCTTCTGGAAGACTTTTAAAAGTCGAGGTATTAGTTCTTCTTTGAAGGTTTTGTAGAATTCATTTGTAAAACCATCTGGTCCAGGACTTTTATTTTTGGGGAGATTTTTGATAACTGTTTCAATTTCATTAGCTGTGATGGGTCTGTTTATGTTATCCACTTCCTCTTTACTTAGTTTTGGAAGTTGGTAGGTATCTAGGAAATCGTCCATTTCTTCCAGGTTCTTTAGCTTGGTTGCATATAGTTGTTCATAGAAGCCTCTCATGATATGTTGAATTTCTGCAATGTCTGTTGTGATATCTCCTCTTTCATTTAGTATCCGATTTATTTGGGTCATCTCCCTTTTTTGTTTTGTGAGTCTGGCTAAAGGTTTGTCGATTTTGTTCACTCTTTCGAAGAACCAAGATTTACTTTCATTGATCTTTTGTATGGTTTTCTTATTCTCAATGTTATTTGTTTCTGCCCTAACTTTAGTGATTTCTGTCCTTCTGGTTGCTTTAGGGTTCCTTTGTTCTTCTTCTTCTAGGTCTTTAAGATGTGCAATCAGGCTGTTTATTTGTGCTTTTTCTTGTTTCCTAATGTGTGCTTGTATAGCTATGAACTTCCCTCTCAGTACTGCCTTAGCTGTGTCCCAAATATTTTGATAGCTTGTGTCTTCATTTTCATTTAAGTCTCGAAATATTTTGATTTCTTCCTTGATTTCCTCTTTGACCCAGAAGTTGTTAAGAAGTGTACTGTTGAGCTTCCACATTTTGGGACTATTACTAATCTTTTGTTGATTGTTAAGTATTAGTTTAATTCCACTGTGGTCTGAGAAGATGCTTGGTGTCACTTGCTGTGGTTGGACGCAGGAAAAGGAGGTTTGTAGCAGAAAGGGGAACACAATCCTTTATTTGCGCTGGTACCTCAGAGTTGGGTGAGAGAAGCAGCTTGGGCCACGTAGAGGTAGCAAAAATGGCCACCTCGCGCAGCAACCTTCTCTGCATCTAATCACCGAAGTGAAAGGCAGGCAAGAGAGTGAGGTGCGGAAGAAGAAGGGCTTTTATGGGAATAGCTCTCGCGAGAATGAGAAGGGGGAGGAGTACCCATAGCACTCCAGGGTAGGATAATAACTCTTGTGGGAATGGGAAGGGGGAGGAGTAACCATAGCACTCCAGGGTAGGATAATAACTCTTGTGAGAATGGGAAGGGGGAGGAGTAACCAAAGCACTCCAACTATCGTGGAGAATCAACAGTGCCCTGAGGGCACAACATGGTAGATGTGACTGCATCTGCACAATTTCCCAGCAGCTTGGGATGATTTCAATGCTCTTGAATTTGCAGATGCTGTCTTTGTGGCCAAACATATGGTCTGTCCTTGAGAATGACCCATGTGGATTTGAGTAAAATGTGTATTCCCGTTTCTTGGGATGAATGACTCTGAAAATGTCCAATAGTTCTAGTTTGTCTATCTCTTCATTTAGCTCCCTTATGTCTTTATTGATTTTCTGCCTGAATGATCTGTCAAGTTGAGAGAGTGGGGTGTTGAAGTCCCCTACTATGACTGTGTTGCTGTTAATATATTGCTGTAGCTCTTTCAGTGGACGTTTGATGTATTTAGATGGCTTCTCATTGGGTGCATAGATGTTAATAATTGTTAAGTCCTCTTGATTGACTGATCCTCTGAGCATTAAGTAGTGTCCAGTCCTATCTTTTTAAATCTTATCTATTTTAAAGTCTATCATGTCAGATCTGAGAATAGCTGTTCCTGCCCTTTTTGTGGGCCATTGGCTTGTATGATAGTTTTCCATCCTTTCACTTTAAGTCTGTGTTTGTCTTGTTGAGTTAGGTGGGTTTCCTGTAGACAGCATATTGTTGGGTTGTGTTTTCTGATCCATCTTCCTACTCTTTGTCTTTTAATAGGTGAATTCATGCCATTGACATTTATTGATATCAAAGATTGAAGATATTTCAACACCATTCTTGTTGAGTTTTAGAGTGTTTTGATATATGTCCTATTTATGATGGTCTGACTGTTAATAGAAGACCTTTCAGAACTTCTTTCAGGGCAGGCTTGGTGATAGTTGATTCCTTCAACTGTTGCTTGTCTGAGAAGGTTTTGATGCCTCCATCTAGTCTGAATGACAGTCTAGCAGGATATAGTATTCTTGGTTGAAAGCCTTTCTCATTGAGCACTCGATAGATATCTTGCCATTCTCTTCTGGCCTGTAGTGTTTGTATAATGAAGTCAGCTGCTAATCTTATGGGTTTTCCTCTGTAGGTGACTCTTAGTTTTTCTCTTGCAGCCTTGAGGATCCTTTCTTTATCCTTATTCCTTTCCATTCTAAATATGATGTGTCTTGGTGTCTTTAAGTCTGGGTTAATTCTGTTTGGGACCCTCTGAGCTTCTTGAATCTTTATGTCTTTGATGTTGTCAAGACTAGAGAAGTTTTCAGCTATTATGGCCTGAACAATGCTTTCTTCCTCTCCCTGTCTTTCTTCCTTTATAAGCCAATAATGCGTATATTGTTTCTTTTGAAGTCATCCCATAGGTCTCTGTTGTTGTTTTCAGCATCTCTTAATCTCTTTTTGAGATCTCTTACTTCTTTTTCAGTTGTCTCTAATTTGTCCTCGATCTTGCTGATTCTGTCTTCAGCCTCATTGATTCTATTCTCTCTGCCCTCTACTGTTTTATGGAATTCATCTATTTTGTTGTCCTGTTCTGATACTGTTTTAGCTTGTTCAGCTAGTTGTGTTCTTAGCTCAGCTATTTCAGCTTTCAGCTCTCTAATAACCTTGAGATAGTTAGTGTTTTCTTCCAGAGTCTCATTTGTTGGTCCTGTATTTCTCACTACAATTCTTTCAAACTCTTTACTCACTCCTGTGATTGTTTCCTTAGCTAATGTTTGGATGTTGACCCCATTATTTTGTGCTTCAGTCTTTGGAGGACTTTTAGCTGGACTGTTGTCCTGGTTAGTTTCTCCAATATTTCTTCTTGTTGGTTTACCCATTTTATATATATTATGTTATGAGTTCCCTCTCTCAGTACTTTTCAAATTACTGATCACTATTGCCTGGATTGACTTGTGTCTAAGTAAGCTAATTAACGGGTCCACAGTGGTGGAAGTTAACAGTTGTTTCAATAGTATTTTAATCCCTGAGCTGGAGCTCAGGTTATTTAAAAGCCTCTTTTTTTTTTTTCTTCTCTGTAGGCTATGGGAGCCTGAGGGCTTCTAAACTGTAAGTAGGCTTCTTAACTTAATCACTGGCTCCTGACCAAGAGATAAGGCAGGGTGTGGCAGAGATAATCCAGTGGTTGTGCAAAGAGACTTTCACAGCCCCACAGCTATGCCACCAAGGTATAGGTCTTCTCCTGTGTTTCCTGGTTAGATCTTTGTCCCCTGGTGTCCCTCCTTGCCACTGCTCCAGATTCTGAGCGCATTAGCAATGGAGACTCAGAGTTGCACTTGGTGGGTCTCTGGGGAGTCCTCTCCTCCCTTCAGCTGTCCCCTTGTTGGTGGAACAGACTGGAAGTTGTGTCTCAACTGATAAACCGCCGGACTGTTACCAGCCACTTAGTCTCTCCCTAGGTTCCTCTCTGGCACCAGCAATGTGTGTTTGCACTCACCGGTGATTTGGTGGGTTCCTGTAGTCATTCTAGACCTGTCTTGTTGTGGTCCCAGGTGGTCTCCTTTGGTATTCCTGCTAGCAGAGTCACATGTGTTCAGTTTTCAGGAGAAGTAGCCATGGCGGGTATCTGGAACATTTCTTCTGAGATGCTTCTGACCAGGAGAAGCAGTAGCAGCCAAAAGGCCTTATGGGACATTTTAGGAATAGCTTTAACAAGGTCTGTGCTTCTTGAGAAGTTGTATTTTTTTTATTAGTAATTTAATATTGATTTACAAAATTATAAGATAACAAGTATATAATTCCACACCATTCCCACCACCACAGTTCTGTGTCCCCATTCCCTCCACTGGAAACAGCAGTAGTTCTCCCAAGAATACAGATATAGGTTGACTGTTAGTTCTCTAACTGTGTCCCTGCCTTCTCTGTCATTCTCCCCCCCCCCCCCCGTTTGTTGGAGGGAGCATTAATGGTTTACAGTCAACAGTGAAATACAGCAGTTTGTTCATATGCAACATTTCCCAGTTTTCCACATAACAATTCAACTCCCTCTAGGTCCTCCTCTGCCATCATGTTCCAGGACCTGAACCCTCCATCCCACCCCAGAGTCTTTTACTTAGGTGCAAGACACCAAACTCAGTCCAAGTTCTGTTTTGTGTTTTCTTATTTTTTAACTTCTTTTTTCTTTATTAGTGATTTAATAATGGTTGACAAGATTGTGGGATAAGAAGGGGTTGGGCGGTAGCATAGCAGGTTAAGCACATGTGGTGCGAAGCTCAAGGACAAGTGTAAGGATCCCGGTTCGAGCCCCTGGCTCCCCACCTGCAGGGATTCGCTTCACAGTCAGTGAAGCAGGTCTGCAGGTGTCTCTCTTTTTCTCCCCCCTCTGTCTTCCCCTCCTCTCTCCATTTCTCTGCCCTATCTAACAACGACAACATCAACAACAACAACAACAATAATAATAACTACAACAACAATAAAAAAACAACAGGGGCAACAAAAGGGAAAATAAATAATAAAAAAATTTTTTAAAAAGATTGTGGGATAAGAGGGGTAAAATTCATACAGCTCCCACCACCTGGTCACTGACAGGTTGATCCATACCCCCTCTACCTTTCCCTAGTCTGGTAGGGTTCTACCTTTCCTTAGTTGGGTAGGGCTCTGGGGAGATGGGGGTTCCAGGACTCACTGGTGAGGTCGTCTGCCCAGGGAAGACAGGTTGGCATCATGGTAGTATTTTTCAACTTCTTTAAATTTTTTTTTTTTTTTGCCACCAGGGTTATTGCTGAGGCTCAGTGCTGGCACTACGAATCCACTGCTCCTGGTGGCCATTTTTCCCCATTTTATTGGATAGGGCAGAGAGAAATTGAGAGAGATGGGGAGATAGGGAAGGAGATAGATACAGACTTGCTTGTGAAGCGGACCCCCCCCCCCAATACACACACACATGTTGGGAGCTGGGGGCTCGAACTAGGATCCTTGCCCAGGTCATTGTGCTTTGTACTATGTGTGCTTAACCTGGTGCCTCACTTCCCAGTCCCCCTTTCTCTTCCTTTCTAAGTTACACCTACTACTTCTGTCAGGTTCTAAGAACCTGTTGGCAGTTTGGGCTGAACTGGGTATTAGGACACAGTAAAGCTTTTTTTTTTTTTTTTTTTTTTTTTTAGTTTTCTCCACCAAGTTTATCACAGGGGCTCTCTGGCTGCACCATGAATCCAAGGCTCCTAGTGGACTTTTTCTTCTTCTTTTTTTTCTTTTCGTTTCTTTTTCTTTTTCTTTTTGATTGAAATAGAGAAATTGAGAGGGAGAAAGACACCTGCAGTCTTGCTTCATTGCTTGTGAAGCATTCCCCTACAGGTGGGGCCTGGGGGCCATTCATATTGTTGTTGGATAGGACAGAGAGAACTCGAGAGAAGGGGAGACAGAGGGGGAGAGAAAGACAGACACCTGCAGACCTGCTTCACCGCTTGTGAAGTGACCCCCCTGCAGGTGGGGAGCCAGGGGCTCAAACCGGGATCCTTACACGGGTTCTTGTGCTTTGTGCCATTAAGTGCTTAACCTACTGAGCTACTGCCTGACTCCCAACCTATCAATTTTTAAATTTTTTTCTGAAAGTATATTGATTTTTAAGAATAGGTGTAATTAGCACTTCTCATTAGTTTCAAGAATTATTTATTCTGGCACATTTTCATACCCCATATAGCTCTTTAGTACTAACAGACTTTGCAGGCTCTGCTGCTTTAAAGATATGAGTCGAAGGTGGCTAGCAGCTTTAGTCATGCGCAGTAATGCAAGCGTTGCTGCTGTCAGCAAAAACGGAAAAATGTATTACTTTAATTTAAAAACCAGGCTGTGTCTAGTCTTTGACTCCCTTTACATTTCATCTGACTCCTCAGAGTTTCTGGGAAGTTGGTGAGGGAGGAAGCAGGATTTGGCCCTGTTGTCCATCGAAAATTTTTGGAATGTGAAGTCTGCTGGTGACCACCTCCCACTGCCACTTCTCCCTCTTGTGAAGGGGAAACAACACAACCTAGGGGATTCTGAAGCCCGATGATGGCTTCTCAAACTGTAATATACCATGAGATTCCCCAGGGGATCTTGTTAAAATGTAGATTTAAATTCTGGAGGTCTGGGTTAGGGGCAGGTGGTGTGGAGAGGCTGAGAGTCTACATACAGTCTAACATGCTCCCAGGTGTAAGGATTAGGGACTCCTTTCCACCCAGCCTTAGGGCCAGGTTGACTATTTGAGTCACTTGAGGGAGATGAAAAAACAGATAACTCCCCACAGCAAATGGATTGAATTAAGAGTCAGTAGGGCTCAGGCCAGGTATGTGTTTGGGGAAAAAATGAAAGGAAGGAAGGAAGGAAGGAAGGAAGGAAGGAAGGAAGGAAGGAAGGAAGGAAGGAAGGAAGGAAGAAGTATCTACTGAAATGAGTTGATAATTTGCCAGCTTTTGGGAGGTGGGGGAGGATTAGGTAAAGACAAGTTCAAAAACTTTACTGTGGGATCAGAGTTAGATGTTTCAGATAAACTTTCTGATTTCCTAAGAAGTTATTGCTTGACCTAAGATAGGTTAGAAGCCCCCCACTCCCTTTGTCCTACAAGTTGAGTCTTAACTGTCCTGTCATCCCTACCCTGAGGGAACTGACCAGTCCATTTTGGCTGGTTTAAAGCAGAGTGCAAAGTGAAAAAGGAGAGTACTTAATGGTTACTTTGTTTTTGTTGATCTGCTTAGCATTAGATAAAGTCTGTGAAGGCTGGAGGAGGAACCAGGGCCCAAATAAGGAAAAGAGGAGTCAGAGTTAGAAGGTAGGGTTGAAATTACCATTGCAAATGAAATTTCAAGTGTTAATTCAGCTCTTTCCAAGTCGCCTGGGTTTGAGGTTTCATTTCTGGTGGTGTTGAGATTCCTGGGACAATGAAGGAAGGCTTGCTGATTTCTTTGGGATAAAGCACCAGTCCCACAGTGGTGGTAGGGCTCCCAGTTGTTCTATTCCTTCCTTCCTTCCTTCCTTTCTTTCTTTCTTTCTTTCTTTCTTTCTTTCTTTCTTTCTTTCTTTCTTTCTTTCTTTCTTTCTTTCTTTCAACTGAGACTTTCCAGCCACTGACTGTTTTAACATTTCTTAAATCTCACTGATAATCTGTTCCCCTGAGGTCATGCAGGAAGATTAGAGGCTGGGTGGAGATTGAGATAAGACTCAATCTATTGTATCCCTTTTAAAATATCTTTCCTCAAAGCCAAGTGTTTCCCATTCTTGTCACAGTTGTGACTTTCTGTACCCCAGCTCCTTAGCTTAATGGTTAAAAGAGTATGGGAAACTCCTCACACAAGGAAGTTGGATCTTGCTTTTTCTGAAACTTATGCAAAGGAAGATGCACTATGCCACTGTCACCTTCTGCACCAGGGAGGTTGGAGCAGAGACCCAGAAGTGCACAAGTGCTGGCCTCTGGCAGGATCCATTTACATGTCACGGAACCTGTGTCTCTTGCCGAACCTGAAGTCCCTATGGTGAGTGTGGGTTAGAGCCACTTGAAATCCTGGCCTGTCCTACCCCCGACCTTGATGACAAAACTAACTTGCAGGCGAAGCTTCCTGAAAAGAGAACTAGATGTCCAGTGGGCATTTTTTTGGGTCTCTGCCATCTCCCTAGTGCTGGTCAAGGGGACCTGGTGGGAGAGGAAGACTCAGAAACACACTTGTCCACCCACTGTGGTGCACAAAGGAACACAAAGGGAGAGGATGTATGAGCCTGGGATAGGATAGCCTGACCATGTGATCAGGTGGAGAGGCTTGTCCAAGTGCTGAGGAAGAGGCTGTAGTGTGAGCAGATGTATGAGGGGAAGGTTTGATGAGCATATGGAAGGCAGCCTTGCCAGTGATTTAGGGGAACTGAGTGAAGTTGGAGGTGACAGGGATCTTGCATACCTTTGTAGGGTCTTCAGACCATAGAGGTAACCAGGGTGCATTGAAGGATTTTAAGCAGGAATGTGGGCCAGGGAAATGGCTTGGCTGGTAGAAAGGCACAGGTTCAGTCCCTGGCACCACATATACTGGAGCAGTGCTCTGGCCTCTCTGCCTCTCTCTTCCATGAAAGAAACAACAATCTTTTGGAGTGGGAAGCAATTTTAGGGCTGAGGTGAATAGCACAGTAGTAATATAGGGGACTTGCACTGCAAGCTCCCAGGTTCCAGAGCTGATCAGATATGGATGGAGGAATAAGTTCCTTCAGTCTGTGGTTTTGATGGACTGAGCATCTGCTCAAACGCAGCTTCTTCAAAAACAACTTTATCGGCATCTCATCTACATACCACATAATTTGAAGTGTGCCACACAGTGGATTTTAGCATATAGTTGTATGACCATTACCACAACCTACCCACCCCAATAAACCTGCCCACCACCCCCAAAAGAATCTATGCCTGGTGTATTGCACTAAAGTGAAAGACTGGGTGGGGGAAGGATTCAGGTCTTAGAACATGACAGCAGAGGAGGACCTAGTGAGGGTTGTATTGCTATGTGGAAATGTTATACATGTACAAACTACTGAATTTTATTGTCAACTGTAAACCATTAATCCCCTAGTAAAGAAATTAAAAGAAAATCCGTTCCAATCCCATACCCAGCCCTAGGAAACCACTTTCCTTTGTAATTTCTCCTTTCTCTTGAACATTCAGAGGAATGTTTTCTGGGGCTGTATTATTTACCTTAAGGAGCCTGTTTGTCAGGTCACAGACTCTTGCTCTTGGCTATCCAGCTACTGTCCAGCCCATTCCTGCCAGAAGTCCATCTTAACCTAGATATTTGCTCCCTCACCTAATTGGGGGGCTGGAGGCAGGGTGGGCCCCAAGGGCAATGTGATTAGTTGCTCAAGGTGACATCAGAGCTCTTTCTCTCTCTTTCCACAGCATCATTCTACCAGTAGTTGCCAGTTGCTGGCATCATTCAAGGGCTGGTTTCTCTGTGGTTGTCAGGTGGTTGACTGGAGCATGGCATCCATGGGCAGTAGGGCCCCTGCAGTCTTGTTCACAACTGCTGTGTAGGAGGAATCTTTGCCCATGAGCTGGTTGGATGAGCTTAGTTCCTGTTGCCCATGAGAGCCAGTGATTGGTCCAGAATTAATTAGGCTGCCTCTAGTGCTGAGCATGGGCTCTGCAGGGAATGGCTGGGTGGGCACTGAGCCTGATCTGCTGGGGAAGGAGAAAGGGAGACAGCTCTGCTGGGGTGGGGGGCGGCTCTGTGAGTAATAGCAGTGGGTTCAATGCTGCTCAGGTGGTGTGTGGAAGTTTTCTTTGCAAAGCTTGAATGGGTAGTGGTGGGGATGGTGATAGCATTAACATATGTGGGAAATAAAAGATCCCATCATGTTAGGAAAACCTGTTTGTTTTAAGCTAGACATATTAAATATATGACTAGCAGTAAATAATAGAAGACTATTCATATCTAATTATTACTTTAGCCCCTTGGAATCTCTCCTCAGCGTTATGGGAAGACTTATCCTGAATATGTCTGTATTGTGTAAAATTGAAATGAACAAAAATGGACTTTCTTTCAAGTATAATTCATGCTTCACTAAGCCAGCCATTCTGCCAGCTATTTTGGAAGTTATTATATTTTGCTTTATGTTTAATAAAAAAATAGTCAGGAAAGGCCTCTGCTTTGGTAGAGCCATTTATTTATGTATGGACTATATTCTTGAGTCTGTTTTGGAGTGAGACTTGCCCTCGTGTAAGTAATGAGAGTTTGCTGGTGCAGCCCTTAATGGTGAGAACGGATGTTGAAGAAAGCAAACACCATATGCCCTTTGTTTCCCCGCGCATGTCCCCTCCTGGAGGCTGGGTGAAGTGTTTCAGCTGTCTCAAATAATCTCCATTTTGCTGTTACTGCAGACTTTGTGGTTCTCCAACTCTCTTCTATGTTAGTTATAACTTTTGCTTAATTAAGGTGACTCTCCTTCCTCTTCCTCTTCAGTCAGAAACGTTCCACACTCTCAAGTGCCAGAGATTGGCTTCATTTCAAAAAAAAAAAAAAAAAAAAAGAGTTCCACTTGATTTGTTACAGAAATAAGTGCAGAGAATTGAAAGAAAGAAAGAAAGAAAAAAAAAAACCACCCAGTGTGTGCGTGTGTGGTGGGAGGGGCAGGCGGGTTGGGTATGGGACAGGATGCTTAGAATAATTCTGCTGCCAAGTGAATCAGAGAGACTTGCAGTTCTCAGCAGTGAGCACGGCTCACACTCCTGCCCTGAGTTCAGACTTCAGACACAGTCAGCCTGAAATCACCATTTCATACTCCACAGAATGGAGCTCGCCACAGCCAAAGCCCCGGGAGCCGCAGAGGCGCCTGAGATTGTAAGTAGGCCGGACATCTGGTTTGATTGTTATTATGTCCGCATCTTCTCCAGCCTGTTGCTCCAGGACTTGGTGGACTGGGAGGGAGGCAGGATGGGGAATTTGATCCCAGTTCTGTCTTTCCTAAGGTGAAGAGCAGCACCACTTCCACTTGGTTTCTTGTTTATGGTGGGAGGGATTTTCTGCCCCCCCCCCCCCCCGCCACTCCTGTGACAGAAGTATCTTTTTTTTCCTTCCTTCCTTCCTTCCTTCCTTCCTTCCTTCCTTCCTTCCTCCCTCCCTCCCTCCCTCCCTCCCTCCATTTCTTTCTTTCTTTCTTTCTCTCTCTCTCTCTCTCCCTCTCTCTCTCTCTGTTTCTTTCTTTCTTTCTTTCTTTCTTTCTTTCTTTCTTTCTTTCTTTCTTTCTGATCCCCTTTTGTAGTAGCATCTCTAAAGATTGTGAACATCCCTGAAATCTGTGTGATGGCTTTTTTTCTTGCTCAGACAGCTGTAGAAGAGTCCTCCCGCCCCAAGGGATACCCCACACAGACAGCCTCAGCCAGTCAAGCCCCCTTCCCTGCAGGCAGCCCTTTTGTCTGTCAGGGGTCCTTGTCAGGGATTGGGATCAGGTAACATTTCTGAGGCCACTGGCAGTTTGAGACAGAATCAGCTGTGGAATCCAGTTTTCCTGTGCTGGGAAGGAAGGAGATAAGGATGAGACAGGAGGTAGCATATAGAAATTGGTCAGGTTCTGCTCAGAGCACCCTCCAGATGCCAGTGGTGGCAGGCAAGGTTCAAGTCCTCCCTCAGCCTTGTGTCACTAACAAAAATCTGGCCTTTTTTTCTCATCTGGAAATCAGCATCACTGCGGCTCAGGACTGCTGGAGTGAAAGCACAGGTACTTGTGTGGTGCTTAATTGGCAATGAGTGCTTGCTCGCCTTACCCTGCTCCTCCCGTAGTGCTGTGCCCTGGGACACTGTCTGCCTTACTGCTCCCGGCTTGTTTGGTTGGTGTCATAGGTTTCATTTTGGGCTCAGCTAGTTGGCCTGGCTCGAGTCTGTGGCCCCAGGTTGCTCTTTTCATCATGACCAGGTCACTCTCCCATGAAATGGAGGTCCTAGGGAGAAGGCACAAGTGGGCTATGCTTATGTCTCACAGGTAACTTGGAGTTCATGATTGTAGGGGATAGAGACTCCAGTTAGGAGGCTGCCTGCAAGTCCTACAGGGCGAGTGGGAACCCAAGTGTTGTTTCTTCTGAGACCAAATGAGGTGGGACCTGCTCCAGGTGGTATGGCCATAGACTGAGGAGCCATTTCTGGTTCAGCTTTGAGCTTCCACATTCTGAATACAGTGGTACAAGAGAGAAAAAAGAAAGATGAATCTTGATAGGAACTCTGGCTCAGGAATTCATCCGATTTATGATTCAGAAGTCAGTGTCAGACACAGCCATAGTGGCTTTCCATTGGGTTGTTTCAGTGAAGCTGCATGTAGATTCAGCCAGCTGCCATGCACGTCGGCCTGCTTGCTCTCAGCTGCCTTTCCCTGTCATGTGCATATGTGTTTTGGGAACTTTCCTGAGCCTGTCTTGTTCATTAGCTTCACTATGTGCTTCATATTTGCCAACTGTGAGTTAATTGCTAATAATAGTGCTCTCTTGTCAGTCACAGTTGCTCCCACCTCTTCCCCCCTTGAATTCCTTATATTTCACCTCATATTTAGGCTCACATTGGTTGTCAGTAGCTGGCAGCACTCCTCAGTAATTGTATCAGTGAGCTCTAATACAGTGCTCATTCCTTTTTGTTGTCATTGTCACCAGGGCTTCACTGCTCCAGGCCAAATTGTTCAGCTAGAGAAAGAGGGACAGGGAAAGGCTGAGACACCGTAGCGCCGAAATGTCCCCCCAGTGCCATAGTCTCTCCAGGTGGCCTCTCTGGGGCTCAAACCTGTCTCACTGTGTGGTACTAATTTCCATCATGGACTTGGGAGACATCTGTCATCCACACACTGTTTTGTGTGCAATAATTTAAGAATAACTTTTAACCAGTCATTGAAATCCTGGGTCACAATATCGCAGCCTTCGGTAGCTTTGCTTGTTGAAGCGCTTTCTTCCCTGTGCTGGACTGTGTCTCCTCGTGCTCACCTCCTACTTGGTACCACCTTTGGCCACACCAGTACCCGGGCAGCCCCAGCTCCGAGCCTTCCTGCTGCATGCCAGATATTTGCAGCACCCCCTCCCAGGAGCCCACTTTCTGTGACTCTTTCTTGGCTGACGTGCTCCCCCTGTATCCAGGTGTTACTCAGGGAGCTCTCTTGAACCATCTCATCTGAAGAGGCTTCTCCATCCCAAGTTTCTTTTCTTCCTGTCACATCACCATGTCTGATTTCCCAGAGCACTTATATCACAACTGGCAGGTCCCACAACTTGGCAGTTGCTAGAGTTTCAGCCCTGGTGCTGATAGAAAACTTGTTTACCATCTTTCACTGTGCCACAATGTCCTGACTCAGTTCTAGACACATAGTAGCTGCTCAGCAGATATTCACAGAATGAATAATGGCTTTCAATGATATAGTGGATGACTCTTACAGAGACTGCAGTTCATGACTGCACACTGATAAAGACACTGCCATCTTTTCTGTGTCCCCATTCCTCTTTCTTCCTCTCTTGCTCTCCTATTCTCCAGACCCCAGGGCCCCGCTTCCCTCCCTGGCAGGTCCATAGCCAGTATCCTGAGTAACTCTCAAACTGATTTGAAGCACCAGTTTTGTTCTGAAAATGAAAACCACCTGTCTTGAATGTGACTTGCTTAAAACAAATGTCCGTTCCTTTACCAAGGCCTTCTTCCTCTTCTGCCTGTCCCCACTTCCTGCCAAGAAAAATGGGAAAACCCTCTTATCTTGGAAAGTGGGTCTCCCTCTGTTCAGAATCCAAAACTGTATGATTTATCACCAAGTATGCTGGGTAATAATTTTTCCCTCCCTGCTGCTCTCAGTGGTTTGTTCTCCTGAGGGCCGTGGAGGGTTTACCTGTGGGGGCTTAGCCCCACTTCCCTTGGTCTGTTTTCTCTAAACTGTCTTCCAACCGGTGAAAACCTAGTCCAGGGAGCAGGGGTGAGGACAGTGTCTAAGTAGGGCTCTGTGGTGGCTGTTTCCCAACTCATTCCCATCTTACACCAATTTGGGGGAGTGGATAATTTTATCCCCATTTTAGAGATGGTTATGTGAAGGCTCACAGGGGTTCTAGATCTGTTATGGCTCCCAAATCTATATTTTTTCTTAAAGATTTACTTATTGTCAAGTATCCCTCTCTCTCACTCTGTATTCCCCCATCCCTCTCAATTTCTCTCTGTCCTATCAAAGAAAATATTTATTTACCTGTGGGGAGACACATCAGACCATGACTCTGGTGCATGGGATATTGGAGATCAAACTGAGGACCTCGTGTCTGTGAGTCCATTGCCTAGCCACTGTGTAACCTCCTGTGTCTCTGTCTGTTTTTATTTTATTTCTTTATTATTTTATGAAAGAGAAAGAAACAGACAAGACGGACTAGAGCACTGCTCTCTATATATGTGATTGTGGGGATGGAATCCAGGGTCTTACACATGCAAAGCATGTGTTCTACCTGCTGAATTGCCTCCATATCTGTGCATTTTTTTGTTTGGATCTTCAGTGTTTAAAAGGCCTTTTTTTAAAAAAAAAAAAAACCTGCAGTAGAAAATGTTCTGCAGCAAGATGAGAATCTGGTTGTTGAGTACATTTGTACATAGTATCTGCACAAATACTCATCACTGCACTAATTTCTCAGAGTAGTAGTTAGATTTACTGGGTATCATGTACTCTTACATTCTGTTTCACTGGTGAGCATATGGCAGGGTTACTTTTTTAAAAGACTGACTAGTAATTCCATTGCATCTATAGCTAGTTCTCTATCGTGGCCCATTTATTGATTATCTGCTTATGTTCTGACTGGCTCTGGTGAGTCCCTGTTGTGGTGATTTCTGAGAACTCCGCTCATGGAAAATGGCAGTGCAGTGGCTCCACTTCAAGCATGTCACCTTGCATGACAATTCTCAGTTTCGGTCTAGCTCTTGCAGTCAGTTGCTTTTCATCTGCTTATTTGTACTTTACTGTGTACCCCATATTACAGTCTACTTCCTCTATTTTTTTTATTACAGTACAATAGCACACTACTGAATACACATTTAAAAATGTGTTTAAGTGCTGTGGATGATGTGAAAGTGGCATTAAAACTAAAGATTATTGAGAAATCCACTACTAGTACAGTGCACTGTGCCTGAAATACCAGTATGGAGCAATTCCTTGTTTATTGATGAATCATTTCCCAGTTATAAAGTGAGGACTACCTGTGTGTATCACATATTCTTTTAAAAATATTTTATTTATTTTAAATAAAGAGATATTAAAATGCAGAGACACCAAGAGAAAGACCAGAGCACTGCTCATCTCTGGTTTATGGTGGTGCTGGGGATTGAACCTGGGACCTTGGAGCCTCAGGCATGAAAGTCTTTTGCAGAACCATTATGCTCTCTCCCCAGCCCTGCCATGTATTCTTTAACATTCACCCATCAATAGACATTTAGGTTGTTTCCATGTCCTGGTTGTCAGGGTTTGGGGGGAAGGTTAGATAGGGAATTGCAGATCTATAGGTTTAAAGCTCCAGTTAAACAAGGTGAGTACATTCTAGAGACCAACTTTGGGCCTAGTGTTGTACAGTTTAAAAAAATTGAGAAGAAGGGGCCGGGCAGTAGCACAGTGGGTTAAGCACACATGGTGCGAAGGGCAAGGACCAGCATAAGGATTCCAGTTCGAGCCCCGGCTCCCCACCTGCAGGGGGTCGCTTCACAAGAGGTGAAGCAGGTCTTCAGGTGTCTATCTTTCTTTCCTCCCTCTGTCTTCCCCTCCTCTCTATTTCTCTGTCCTACCCAACAACAACAACAACAGCAATGGCAACAATAACATCACAGCAAGGGCAACAAAATGGGAAAAATGGTCTCCAGGAGCAGTGGATTCATAGTGCAGGCATCAGCCTCAGCAATAACCTTGGAGGCAAAAAAAAAAATTGAGAGGATTATCTCATGATCTGCACTCTTACTACAGTTAGATAAATGCTGGCCTTTTAATAGGTGGTAATCCGTACATTAAAAATAAAGTTGAGTCTTGAACAATGTGAGGCTTATTGATCTGGGAGATGGCGTAGTAGATAAAGCATTGAACTCTCAAACATGAGGTCTCGAGTTCAGTCCCTGGCAGCACATGTACCAGAGTAATGTCTGGCTCTTTCTCGCTCTCCTCCTATCTTTCTCATTAATAAATAAATAAAATCTTTAAAAAAACCCACCAATTTTGGGCTTATGGTTGTTGACCCTTTGACAGTGAAAAGTCCATATATATATTAGGAGGGAGGGATTAAAGAACTGCTCAGGTCTGGCTATAAGTAGTGTTGGGTATTGAACCTGGGACCTCTCACCTGCAAATTCTCTGTGTTACCACTGTGCTAACTGCCTGCTCCCAGGTATAACTTTTGACATCAGAAAATGGACTACTGGAGTTGGGAAATAACTCACCTGGAAAAGCATGCATATTGCTATGTGCAGGGCTCTGGGTTCAAGCCCTGGCCCCACAAGGGAACACTATGGCTAGCACTGGGTGAGCTCCATGAGTGATGCTGTGTTATCTGTCCTTTCTCTATGTCTCTCTCCCACTCTTTCTATCTTTAATAAACTTAACTACTGACAGTTAGTTTTTACTGATAGTTCCATTAATTATAGCATAGTTAACAAACACATATTTTTTCAAATCATTTTTTTAACTTCTGATTAATAGTGATTTATAAGATTATAAGGTATAGTTCCAAAGCACATCAACCACCAAAGTTCTGTGCTCCCCCACCCTTCCAATGAGAACCATCATAGCTCTCACAAAGTCTTTGAAACAGTTGTTCACCTCTGTTTTTTTCTCTCCTACTTCTTCACCTCTTCCTCCTCCTTTTTTCTTTCTTTCTTTCTTTTTTTTTTTTGCAAGTTCATGTATTTCAGTTCACTAGTTTGCACAAATGAATGAAACCAATGGTAGTTCTCTTTCACCTCTTCTTTGCTAGTTACATCCATTTTGTCCCAAAGGAAACAATATTATCTTTTTGACTACAGAGTAGTATTCCACAGGTAGAGGGTTTGTATCCCATCACTTCGTTAGCCAGTCATCTGTCATGAACATATAGGCAGACAGCTTCCACTCTTTGGATATTGTGAGTAATGCAGCTATGAACATAGGGGTGCATACGTCCCTTCGAATTAGTGCTTGCGTGACCTTTGGATAAACACCTAGGAGTGGCATTGCTGGATCATATGGTATTTCCATTTTTTAAAACTATCTCTATTTTATTTAATTTTTAATTTTTTATTTATTTAAAAAAGGAGACATTACCAAAGCCATAGGATAAGAGGGGTACAACTCCACACAGTTCCTACCACCAGATCTCTGTATCCCATCCCCTCCCCTGAGAGCTTTCCTATTCTTTATCCCTCTGGGAGTATGGACCCAAGGTTATTGTGGGATGCAGAAGGTTGAAGGTCTGGCTTCTGTAATTGCTTCCCCACTGAACATGGGTGTTGATAGGTCAATCCATACTCCCAGCCTGCATTTCTATTTCCCTCGTGGGGCGAGGTTCTGGGGAGGCGGAGCTCCGGGACACACTGGTGGTGTTTTCTGTCCAGGAAAGTCTGGTTGGCATCATGCTAGCATCTGGAACCTGGTGACTGAAAAGAGAGTTAACATACAAAGCCAAACAAATTTTTGAAGAATCATGTACCTAAAGGCTGGAATAGTGCAGATGAAGTGTTGGGGGGGGGTCCTCCATTTTGTAGATAGCTAGTAGGCATATTTTAGTTATGTCAAAGGGCCTGTAGCTATACTAGTTTTTTTTTTTCTCTGAGCCTGAAATCTGATATGCAGGTGGATCCAAGTTACTGTCTGGGGAGATGATATCATGGCTTGAAAATGTACAGAAAGCTGGATCAGGGAAGAGAGTAGCTCCCTAATATGGGAAAGGGGTATAAGTATTGTTGACTATAAACCCCATCGATTTGATGTGATCTGGGGCCCATATTCAGCTTAGAAGCCTATGTGACCTCTGCATCCCTGTAGATCTAAGCTCACATTCTGTGGTTATGAGTAGGAACATTCCAAGCTGCCCCAATATCAGAACCCATCTTCCTTAGGTGTAGCATGGAGTATGTTGTCCATCCTCCCTTTGGAGGATGGACAATATTCTCTACCATTGTTGATGATATTTCCATTTTTCTTTGCTTAAGAACTCTCCATACAGTCTTCTAAAGGGCTCCACCAGTTTGCATTCCCACCAGCAGTGTAGTAGAGTCCTTTCTTCTCCACAACTCTGCCAACACCTGTCATTTCCTGTTTTGTTAATGTAGGCCATTCTCACAGATGTGAGGTGGTGTATCAATATAGTTTTAATTTGTATTTCTCTAATGGTAAATGAAGCAGAACATTTCTTCACACGTCTGTAACCCATTTGTATCTCTTCTTTATAAAGGTCTGTTTAGTTCTTTGGCACACTTTTTTACTGGGTTATTTTTTTTTCTTTTGTTGAGCTGTATGAGTTCTTTATAGATGTTTGATATCAATCACTTGCCAGATGTGTGATGTGCAAATATCTTCTCCCAATACCTGGGTTTCCTTTTTATCTTTGTATACTTCGCTTTGTATGTATATAGGGCTTTTAGTTTGATACAGTCCCATTTATTTACTCTTGATTTCATTTCACATGCCCATGGAGTTGAGTCTGCAATTACATCTTTTTTTTTTTTTTTTTTACCAGAACAGTGCTCAGCTCTGGTTTATGGTGGTGTGGAGAATTGAACCTGGGACTTTGGAGCCTCAGGCGTGAGAGTCTGTTTGCATAGCCATTATGCTGTCTACCCCTAGGGTGCAAGTACATCTTTGATGTTAAAGTCCTACAATGCTTTACCAATGTTTTCTTCTCTGTATTTTATAGTTTTAGGTCTAATATTTAGGTCTTTGACCCAGTGAACACATATTTTGTACTTTACATGGACTATATATAATAAAAGTAGAGAAAAAGAAAATATCATTAAGAAAATGATAAGGGAGAGAAAGTACATTAATACTGTACTTATGCTTCCATAAGTTTATATTATCTATTTATAAGAAAATTCATGTTTAAGTGGGCCTGTGCAGTTAAAACCCATGTTTCTTAAAATTACTATAGTTTGGAAAACAGTCAAGTGAGTGATAATACGTAAAATGTACTTACTTGGACTGACAAGATAACTTACCTGGAAAGTACCTCCTTTGTTTTGCTCACAACCCAGGTGAGAACTCAGTTCCCACCGCAGAGGGGAAAACTTTGATGTTATAGTACTTTTCTTTCTCTTCCTCTGTCTCTTTCTGTCTGGGAAAGTTGGCCTGGAGTGGTGAAGCCTTGAAATAACAGAAAAATAACTTGTGCTTTATATAAATTTATATGGTGTAAGCTACTTTTAAAACCTGTATGAAGTATACATATATGAAACGTACATTAGAATACAACTTGTTGAGTTTTTGCAAGCTGAGCATATTGTGCAACCAGTATCATTTAAACTTCTTTGAGTTAAGGCAGGTATTAAGTACAATAGAAACCAGTGTCCTTGGTTTGTTCTGAATTACGTGCTTGCAGCTTATAATTTGTAAGAATATTTTCCAGAGATCTGTATTTTGTATTTGCAGTGATGAAATCTTTCTTGTGTTTTACTGGTGCATCAAAGATTTATTTGTTTGTTTGTTTATTTGCTTGTTTAATGAGAAAGGGAGAGAGGGTACTGCTTCATGCATAGTGCCAAGGATTAAACCTAGGACCTCACACAAGGGATAACTCGATGCAATGAGCTATCTCCTTGAGCCCTGACTGGCTTTTTAGCTCTTCTTCTCCACTGAAGGAGGAGGAGGAAGAGGCTTCTCTGTGACCCATCATAAATGGGCGCTAAGGAGCCTGAGAATGTGTCTGGTCAAACATGAGTGAGGAGGAGGAACAGGCAAGGCCCAGTTGTTGGGTGTGGAATTGTTGGAGTGTGAGGATTTATGGTGAGGGTAATTGAGACCATTTCCTGAAATGGGGTAGGTGGAGAGGAGAAGAGAAGAGAAAACTTGTGGGTTGGAGTCCCAAGCCTCTAGAAGTCAGTAAACTGTTGTGTAAGATAAGGAACATCCGCCTCTTGCCATGAGTATTGACTTTTCAGAGAGAGCTAATGTTCACATACTGAATCAAACTGCTTGTTTCTTGGCAAATGACATAACTGCATCTCATTCTGTAATTATGTCAGAGTAAGTGCTTTCACAATGTATGGGTTCTGTTAAGCTATCTTGGGGGCCAGGCTGCACAGCATTCTTGTGCACATAGGAGATGTGTGGAAGTGAAAGGAAGCAGATACTTTCACTTGCTTTCAGATATTATGGGCCAGGTTACAGTCTTCCTAATTAGTGCTACTTGTGAGCTACATTGATAATTGACTTTACTGAGTCTATAATAGTGCTCTGGAATGGGTTTTTTTGAGATAATCATAAATCCTTTCGTCTTTACAATTAGTTAAGCTCTTCATTTTTCCACTTTTGCAAATGGGACTTTGAACTCTTACACTCCTAGTATATTTTCTGGTGCTCTTGACCAAAAGAACTCACTGGGTTTTGTACTTTATTTTGTCTGAGTTATGACTGTGTATGTGTAAGGAAAGTCCTGGGACTATAACAGACACAGGGGAATTAGAGGAAGCTCCCCGCTGGGGACAGGGAGTGGGTGTATCTGACATTCTGTTCTGTTCTTGGCACCCAGCATTGCACCAGGGCACCAAGTACTTGCTGAATGAATGGAAGGAGGAGAAAGGAGGGAAATCACAGCTGGCATTTAATAGTGTATACTGTGTACTTTGCCTCTTTTAGCAGACTTAGTCATTGCAACAAGCTAGTAAAGCAGAGACTGTTAATACTCTTATTTCAAGATTGACCTCATGTCCCTGTTTGGTTGGGTACAGTTGGGGTGTATGTCCACTGTCCTAGCATTGACATTGATAGCACCACATTTACCCCAAAATGTCCTCATTCAGATGTTAAATAATGTCACTCTGTAATGCTTGGGTTTGGGTGGAGGCAACTGAGGCACATGGTGACTGTGTCTCTTGCTGTGGCCACTGATGTGTAACAGGTAATGCTGAGAATCTTTTCTAGCAGTCCCTCATCAGAGCTTATCATTAGACTACCTAGCCAGATCTTAAAACAAGAGACAAGAAGAATAAGAGGGTACTCCTTGGTTCCCATTCTCAAAATTTAGTAAAAATAAATTACTAAATTACTAAAATTACTAAAAAAAATTACTGATGTTGATTCAGGCAGGAGGATGTTAAGTCAAGGTCTGTTGAAACTTTTTTTGGCAACTTTTATTGATTTAATAATGATTAACAAGATTGTAGAATAAGAGGGGTACAGTTTCATGTAATTCCCTCCACCAGAGTTCCATATCCTATCTCCTCCATTAGAAGCTTTCCTGTTCTTTATCCCTCTGGGAATATGGACCAGGATCATTATGGGATGCAGAAAGTGAGAGGTCTGTAATTGCTTCTCTGTTGTACATGGGCGTTGTCAGGTTGATCCATACCCCCAGCCTCTATCTTTCCCTAGTGGGGCAGGGCTCTGAAGAAGTAGTGTTCCAGGCAGAACACATTGGTGAAGCGTGATGCCCAGGGACATCAATTTGGTGTCATGATAGCATCTGCAACTTGGTGGCTGAAAAGCATTAAGATATAAAGCAGAATGAAGTGTTTAATAATCAGGAAGCTAAAGGTAAAAATATAGCAGGTAAAATTTGGGGTCTTCATGTTAGAAGAAGTTGAGAAGTCTACTTTAGGTATATTCCAAGGGGCCTAAGACTATTAATTTTTGCCTGAGCCCACTAGCTAACATGCAGGTAGACTGAGAGTATTGTCTGGGAAGATGGCTTCAGAATTGGGAATAGGACCAGAAAGCTGGATCAGGGTAGAGAGTAGTTCCCAAATGTTGGGTAGTATGCCACCTCCCCCTGGCTTCTGCTTAACCATATGCCTATATAGGGATTTAAACCAAATGAAACAGAAGGGGTCTCATGCATACCAACAATTCCCCCTTTCTTTTTAACTAATGGCCATTGTGGGGTGAACAGAAACTTATATCGTACAGGCGTTTTCAAAAGAACTGGCATAAGACATGGAAAACAAAATAGGCGAGCAGCAATAACCAGTGTGATGCCAAGGGGAACATTTCTTGTCTCAAAGGGCAAGGCCTAGCAGGCGAAAGGGCATTTCTTGCCTCTGGGAACGCTTCATGCCTCTGGGGGCATCTCTTGCCTCAAAGGGTGTTTCCTGCCTCTGTGGGCATCTCTTGCCTCTTGGGGCGCTTCATGCCTCTGTGGGCATAACCTAATAAGGAGGGGGAGTTTTCTGCCTCTGGAGCAGAGCCTGCAGGCGAGGGGACATGGTCTATAAAGTCTCAAGGCAATTGGCTGAAGTTAGTCTTTGAGAAACACAGCAGCGTGTACCAGTAAGTCCGATGGAAGTGTCAGTTCAAAGTAGATGACCACGGAAGAAAATGCCAAGGGATAAAAAGCTGCATGTCTGTCTCGATGGGGAATGTCGGCCACCAGAATTCTCCTTTTCTGTAGAGAGTGATACCATTAACTATAAACCTCATTGATCTGACTTAGGACCCATGCTTATTCATATTTATCACAGGAGCCTTTGTAACCTCTGCATCCTGTCGGTCTGAACTCACATACCATAGTCATAGCTAGGAACATTCTAGGCTGCACTCATTTCAGGACCTGTCTTCCTTGAGTGGCAGAGTATGTTGACCCAGCCTCCCTTCAGAGAGTGGGACAATTCTTGTTCTACATTGAGGGCCAAGGTCCTGTAGAGGCCCACAAGAGGGTTTATGATGCTGTTCCTGATGGAGATGACCAGTGATGGTGGAGAGAGGGGTCTGTTAGAGGTCTAGGCCCATCATATCTGTGTGGGAATCCCAGGATTCCCTGACTAGGGCCCCGGATGATGGGGTGGCCTGGTAGTGACTAAAAGGGCCATTATTAAAGTGTGCATGTCTCTTGCCCAGCTTTTGTAGTCCTTATTTTATCTGACACAGTTGGACTTTGAGTTAGTGATTGAGGGAAGTGAAATAGGAAGTATGTGAGGAGGGTATCTCAGTTTACTTAAACTGAGTTTACTTAAACTGAGTTTACTTAGAAACTATTTGATTAAGTGCTTTATGGCATCTTCTTTTTAGGTCTTTTTACTTGGTTGCTGCACTTATTGAGACACTGCAAACTATTGTGCACTTTTACTTTATGGTATATATTTTCCCCTAAGTTATGTTGAAACTTTTAACTATGTTTTCACTGATAAACCGAAACTGTTAGCATTCTATGATGATGATAACATTCACATGTACCTAGTGCTTTCTAGTTTACAAAGCCCTTTCTCCTACATTATTGTGTTAGGATTTTTTGTGCTCCCAGTGATACTTCCGTCTTATGAAACAGGATGATGTCCGCATCTAGTTTTTAGACCCAGAAAAAGAGCTGCTCCAGATTCATCTCAGACAGGCTGCCTCTGTCATCAGGTCATTAGCCACAGTACCAGGGGAGCCTCCCAGCTAGATGTTCTCATGAAGCTGCTTAAGGAATCTTAGGGCGTCATCTCAAGACTCACTGTCTTCATGCAGGGCTTCTCCACCTCGGCACCAGGGGCATTTTGAGCTACTTGAGTCTCTTATGGGGACTGTCCTGGGCACCCCTCAACTCCATCCACTGGACAGCACTAACACCACCCCCCATCCACTTGAGAAAATGAAAAATGTCTCCAGATAGTGCCAACCATCTCCTGGAATGCAGTTGCCCTCGGTGAGCTGCCAATGACCTAAGTAACATTTAACATTTAAAAGTAATATTTAAAAGAGGGGGAAAAATAACCTTGAAAATGGTAGACTTGGGGGCGGGGGAGACAGCATAATTGTTAAGCAGAGACAAACTCATGCCTGAGGCTCCAAAGTCTCAGGTTCAATTCCCCACACCACCATAAGCCAGAGGTGGGCAGTGATCTGGTGAAGAGAGAGAGAGACAGACAGACAGACAGATAGATATAATATACAGGTGTCTGAAAATGATAGACATGACATTTTCCCTTCGTTTGGTTCTAAACTATCAGTAAAACATTAAAAACCCGACAAAGAAGGGGAAAAGAGAATTAGCAGCTTGTTTCACATTGAATCCACTTTCATGAAAAGACACTGGGTCTCCTAAAGAAGGATAAGATATCCAGTAAATTTTAAGGTTAAAAAAATCGCACAAGTAAACATTTTTTTAACTTTGAAAAATTACTTATTTCTTGGATAGAGACAGAGAGAAATTGAAAGGGGAGGGGAGATAGAGAAAGAAAGACATCTATAGCACTGCTTCATAATTGGTGAAACTTTCCCCCTGCAGGTGGGGATGGAGGGCTTGGGCCTAGGTCCTTGAACATAGTAACATGTGTGCTCAGCTGGGTGCACCACCTCCCAGCCCCAGTAAACATATTTTTATAGAAAAGTTATAACTAGGAGTTGGGCAGTAGTGCAGCAGGTTAAGCGCACGTGGTGTGAAGCGCAAGGACCAGGCATAAGGATCCCAGTTTGAGTTCCTGGCTCCCCACCTGCAGGGGAGTTGCTTCACAGACAGTGAAGCAGGTCTGTAGGTGTCTTTCTCTCCCCCTCTCTGTCTTCCCCTCCTCTCTCTATTTCTCTCTGTCTAATCTAACAACGACAACATCAATAACAACAATAATAATTACAACAACAATAAAAAACGAGGCCAACAAAAGGGAAAATAAATAAATTTAAAAAAAAAGAAAAGTTATAATTGAAGAAATTGCTCAGCTTGTAGAGCATCAGACTTTCATGCTTGAGGTTTGATCCCTAGTTTCACATGTACAGGAGTGATGTTCTGGCCTACCTCTCTCTCCGTTTCTCTGCCTCAGGTGAAACTTTCTCATATGCAATACGTAAGATACATATATATTTTTAAAAAGGTGCAATAGTGTTCTGAAATCTACACATACAAATTACTTGTGTAATCCTATGACCCAGAGAAATAAATCCACATCTGACATACTCTACCTCCTTCTCGCCTTTTCCTATGTGCATGGACAAACATGTATGCCGTTTTCCAGATGGAAACACAACACAGATGCTGTTCCTAGCTCTCAGGGTCCATATGAGGGCAGACACAATGCCTGGCACATAGCCAGTACCCACAAATGGCACTGATGACAATGTTGACTTAATACCATGATGATAGAAACCATCACTCACACACACACACACACACACACACACACACACACACACACACACAAGGTGGATACTTCGTGGGTTTAACAAGCAGTAAAGCATTTTCTTCCAAGTAACTCTTTTCTTTTTATTTATTTATAAAAAGGAAACACTGAAAAAATAATAGGATAAGAGGGGTACAACTCCACACAATTCCCACCACCAGAACTCTGTATCCTATCCCATCCCCTGATATGTTTCCTATTCTTTTTTAAAAAATATTTATTTATTCCCTTTTGTTGCCCTTGTTGTTTTATTGTTGTAGTTATTATTGTTGTTGTTACTGATGTCGTCATTGTTAGGTAGGACAGAGAGAAATGGAGAGAGGAGGAAAAGACAGTGAGGGGGAGAGAAAGAGAGACACCTGCAGACCTGCTTCACTGCTTGTGAAGTGACACCCCCACCCCCCGCAGGTGGGGAGCCAGGGGCTTGAACTGGGATCTTTATGCCGGTCTTTGTGCTTTGCACTACCTGCGCTTAACCCACTGCGCTACCGCCCGACTCCCTAGCTTTCCTATTCTTTAACCCTTTGGGAGTATGGACCTAAGTTCATTGTGGGATGCTGAAGGTGGAAAGTCTGGCTTCTGTAATTGCTTCCCCACTGAACATGGGTGTTGACAGGTTGATCCATACTCCCAGCCTGGTGCACCTGGTAGAACATATGCATTACAGTTATTCAAGGACTCGGGTTCAAGCTCCTGGTCCCCACTTGCCAGGACAGGGGGCTTCACAAGTGGTGAAGTAATGCTGCAGGTCTCTCTCTCACTCTTCCTCTCTGTCTAGCCCTTCTCTCTCAGTTTCTCTCTGATTCTATCTAGAGTAGTAAAATAAATTAAAAGAAGAAAAGTATTAAAAACAAAAAACAAAAACATTTGTGGTGCGGAAGGTGGTACAGAGGATAGGGTTGTACTCTCAGGCAGGAGCTACCGGGTTCAAACCCTGGCACTCACATGTGCTAGAGTGATGCTCTGGTGTTTTCTCTCTCACTCACTCACTCACTCACTCACTAATAAATACATCTTAAAAAAAACTTAAGTAGGGAGTCGGGCAGTAGCACAGCGGGTTAAGTGCACATGGCGCAAAGCGCAAAGACTGGCGTAAGGATTCCAGTTTGAGCCCCCGGCTCCCCACCTGCAGGGGAGTCGCTTCACAGGCGATGAAGCAGGTCTGCAGATGTCTATCTTTCTCTCCTTCCTCTGTCTTATCTTCCTCTCTCCATTTCTCTCTGTCCTATCCAACAACGACAACAATAATAACTACAACATATAAAACAACAAGGGCAACAAAAGGGAATAAATAAATATTTAAAAAATATATTAAATATTTATTTAATTACTTTTGTTGCCCTTGTTTTTAATGTTGTAGTTATTATTGATGTCGTTGTTGTTGATAGGACAGAAAGAAATGGAGAGAGGAGGGGAAGACAGAGGGGGAGAGAAAGACAGACACCTGCAGACCTGCCTCACCGCCTGTGAAGCAACTCCCCTGCAGGTGGGGAGCCGGGGGCTTGAACCGGGATCCATACACCGGTCCTTGGGCTTGGTGCCACCTGCTCTTTTTTTTTTTTCCTCCTCCAGGGTTATTGCTGGGCTCAGTGCCTGCACCATGAATCCACTGCTCCTGGAGGCCTTCCCCCCCCCCCGTTTGTTGCCCTTGTAGCCTCGTTGCGGTTATTATTATTGCCCTTGTTGATGCAATTCGTTGTTGGATAGGACAGAGAGAAATGGAGAGAGGAGGGGAAGACAGAGAAGGGGAGAGAAAGATAGACACCTGCAGACCAGCTTCACCACCTGTGAAGCGACTCCCCTGCAGGTGGGGAGCCGGGGGCTCGAACCGGGATCCTTACGCTGGTCCCTGTGCTCTGCGCCACATGCGCTTAACCCACTGCGCCACCGCCCGACCCCCTATGCCACCTGCTCTTAACCCACTGCACTACCTCCCAACTCCCAAATAAATATTTTTTAGAAACTTAAGTATAGGTAGTAGTTTTTTATGATAATGATGAATCTGGAATAATTGAGCTAAACAGTTGAGGAAAATTAAGAAATATATATTTGGGGAGGGGGCAGGACAGAGCACAGACCTGCTCTGGATGTGTTTTCTTGGGCTCCAAACCTGGGGCCTCCTGCATGCAGCTTCTGCCCTGTACTGCTGGCTCCCACCCTGCTGCAGGACTTTAATAGATTTTGCCTTCCAGGCCACAGCACCCTGCAGTTGGTGTTATATTGGAATCCAATTTACTATGGGAATCCAGTTCTCCATGTGCATACCTCTGCCTGTAGCCAGCAGCGTCCTGGGAGAAGCTCCCCTGCCTGGGCACTCTTTTGCTCACTCTTCAAGCAGGTTTCAGCTCAAACGTCACCTCCTCAGAGGCCTTCAGTGCACGGCCACTCTCAAAATAGATTGAGTGCCAAAACATATCACAGAGTAAAATTAAAATGTGATTATGAGAATTATGCTCAGTACAAGTTGCCCTTAAAAGTGTGTGAGAGCTCCTGTCTACCCCCACATAGATGCCCCTTGCAACTTTCTCGTATATGTTGGCTGTGTCACCACTACAGATGCCATTCAGTTCTCATTTTGCGCCTGTGAATTGAGATATTGGGCACCTTCTGAAAATCAGGCTTCCTGTTCTGTATGAGAAGCATGCCAAGAGGACTCAGTTCATTGGGTTTGGGTTGTTTTTCTTGCAATGAATCATAACGTGATTATGATTTTACAATAATTTAGAGAGAAAAACTGGCTAGAGCCCTTCTCTGAAGTACTTCTCAGGTTTAGAAAAATCTTGAGTCATGAGGAAGGGAAGCATTCACTCACACCAGTTAATCACTTAATGTTTGCCAAGCACATTCTGCTTGCTAAAGCCGAGCTCACCACCATGTGGTATGCAGACAGTATAGGCACCCCTCACAGCCTCAGGGCCACATGGTTCACATCGAACAGTTGAAGGATAGACAGAAACACAAGCAAAGTTCTGTGAGAATCATAGTACAAAAATTAAAAAAGAAAGGAATGCTCACTATGGGCCAGACAGTTGAAAACTGTGGGGTGCAGCAGGATGAGCTTGAGTTGGACCTAGAAAGGTTGGCAATCCAAGAAGAAGGGGTACCCCAACCTAGATCACAGCGACATCCTAATGTTAATGCTCTGTAGTGGTCTTAGTGTGTATTGAGCTGTTTTGTTATAATAAAGTTGATTTTGTTCACAACATAGTATGATATGATTTATAATGGGACAATATTAGGGACAACCATAGTGCCCATCAACTGGAAAGAATGAATTATGATACATCCATACAATCCTACAACCAGAGGAAGGTTGAAAAACTCTTTTTACTAACACAGAAAGACTCCCATATATCTATTTGCTAAGAAACACAAGTGGCAGCAAATAAAGACAACAAGGAGATACCACTTCACTCCTGTGAGAATGTCATACATCAGAAAAGGTAACAGCAGCAAATGCTGGAGAGGGTGTGGGGTCAAAGGAACCCTCCTACACTGCTGGTGGGAATGTAAATTGGTGCTACCTCTGTGGAGAACAGTCTGGAGAACTCTCAGAAGGCTAGAAATGGACCTACCCTATGATCCTGCAATTCCTCTCCTGGGGATATATACTAAGGAACCTAAGATATCCATCCAAAAAGATCTGTGTACACATATGTTCTTAGCAGCACAATTTGTAATAGCCAAAACCTGGAAGCAACTCAGGTGTCCAACAACAGATGAGTGGCTGAGCAAGTTGTGGTCTATATACACAGTGGAATATTACTCAGCTGTAAAAAATGGTGACTTCACTGTTTTCAGCCGATCTTGGATAGACCTTGAAAAATTCATGTTAAGTGAAATAAGTCAGAAATGGAAGGATGAATATGGGATGATCTCACTTTCAGGCAGACGTTGAAAAACAAGATCAGAAAAAAAAAAACACAAGTAGAACCTGAACTGGAATTGGCATATTGCAACAAAGTAAAAGACTCTGGGGTGGGTGGGCCCAAGAAGGATGACAGAGGACCTAGTGGGGGTTGTATTGTTATATGGGAAACTGGGGAATATTATGCATGTACAAACTATTGTATCTACTGTTGAATGTAAAACATTAATTCCCCAATAAAGAAATTAAAAAAAAAAGGAACACAAGTCGCATGGAACTGGGCAGTGGTATGCTTGACATGTGCAGAGACCTGGGTTAAAGCCTCCAGTCCCCACCTGCAGGGGGAAACTTGACAAGTGGTGAAGCAGTGCAACAGGTGCCTCTTTTTCTCTCTTCCTATCTATCTCCCTTTACCCCTACTGATTTCTCTCTGTCCTGTCAAAATAAAAAATGGGGGGGGGGACCAGGCAGTGGCACACCTGGTTTACATATATTAAACCAACCTTGCATGCCTGGGATAAACCCCACTTGGTCATGATGAACAATCTTTTTGATATACTGCTGTATCCGGTTGGCTAGAATTTTGTTCAATATTTTAGCATCTATGTTCATCAGAGATATTGGTCTATAGTTTTCTTTTTTGGTTGTGTCCCTGTCTGCTTTTGGTATCAGAGTGATGTTGGCTTCATAGAAGCTGGCAGGGAGTATTCCAGTGTCTTCAATCTTCTGGAAGACTTTTAAAACTAGTGGTATTAGATCTTCTTTGAAGGTTTTGTAGAATTCATTTGTAAAACCATCTGGTCCAGGACTTTTATTCTTGGGAAGGTTTTTGATAACTGTTTCAATTTCACTAGCTGTGATGGGCCTGTTCATGTTATCTACTTCCTCTTTACTTAGTTTTGGAAGTTGGTAGGTATGTAGGAAATCGTCCATTTCTTCCAGGTTCTCTAGCTTGGTGGCGTATAGTTGTTCATAGAAGCCTCACATGATACGTTGAATTTCTGCAGTGTCTTTTGTGATATCTTCTCTTTCATTTATAGTCTGGTTTACTTGTGTCTTCTCCCTTTTTTGTTTTGTGAGTCTGGCTAAAGGTTTGTCGATTTTGTTCACTCTTTCTTTTTTATTATTTATTTATTTATTCCCTTTTGTTGCCCTTGTTTTATTGTTGTAGTTATTATTGTTGTTACTGATGTCATTGTTCCATAGGACAGAGAGAAATGAAGAGAGGAGGGGAAGACAGAGGGGGAGAGAAAGATAGACACCTGCAGACCTGCTTCATTGCTTGTGAAGCGACTCCCCTGTAGGTGGGGAGCTGGAGGCTTGGACCGGGATCCTTTGGCCAGTCCTTGTGCTTTGCACCACATGCGCTTAACTTGCTGAGCCACCGCCCAACTCCCTTGTTCACTCTTTCTAAGAACCAACATTTACTTTTGTTGATCTTTTGTATGGTTTTCTTATTTTCAGTGTTATTGATTTATGCCCTAACTTTAGTTATTTCTGTCCTTCTGGTTGCTTTAGGGTTCCTTTGTTCTTCTTCTTCTGGGTCTTTAAGTTGTGCAATCAGTCTGTTTATTTGTGCTTTTTCTTTTTTCCTAATGTGTTCTTGTATGGCTGTGAGCTTCCCTCTCAGTACTGCCTTAACTGTGTCCCAAATATTTTGATAGCTTGTGTCTTCATTTTCATTGAACTCTCAAAATATTTTTATTTTTTCCTTTATTTCCTCTTTGATCCAGTAGTTGTTTCGTGTACTGCTGAGCTTCCACATTTTGGGACTATTACTAATCTTTTGTTGATTGTTAAGTATTAGTTTAATTCCACTGTAGTCTGAGAAAGATTCTTGGGATGATTTCAGTGCTCTTGAATTTGTTGATGCTGTCTTTGTGGCCTAACATATGTCTATCCTTGAGAATGACCCATGTGGAGTCACTTCACAGGCAGTGAAGCAGGTCTGCACGTGTCTCTTTCTCTCCCCCCTCTGTCTTCCCTTCCTCTCTCCATTTCTCTCTGTCCTATCCAACAACAGTAATAGCTACAACAATTAAACAACAAGTGTAACAAGAGGGAATAAATAAAAATAAAAAAAGGTTATGAAAAAAGATTAAAAAAAAAGAGAATGACCCATGTGGACTTGAGTAAAATGTGTATTCCAGTTTCTTGGGATTAATGACTGTGAAAATGTCCAATACTTCTAGTCAGTGTCGTTCTTGTAGATTTTTAGAGTGTTTTGATACATGACATATTTATGGTGATTTGACTGTTGATAGGAAACCTTTTCAGAACTTCTTTCAGGGCAGGCTAGGTAATAGTTGATTCCTTAAACTGTTGCTTGTCTGAGAAGCCTCCATCTAGTCTGAATGACAGTCTAGCAGGATACAGTAGTCTTCGTTGAAAGCCTTTCTCATTGAGCACTTGGTAGATATCTTGCCATTCTCTTCTGGCCTGTAGTGTTTGTGTGGAGAAGTCTGCTGCTAATCTTACAGGTTTTCCTCTGTAGGTGACTCTTTGTTTTTCTGTTACAGCCTTAAGGATCCTTTCTTTATCCTTATTCCTTTCCATTTTATATATGATGTTCTTGGTGTCTTTAAGTCTGGGTTAATTCTGTTTGGAATCCTCTGGGCTTCTTGAACCTTTATGTCTTTTATGTTGTCTAGACTAGAGAAGTTCTCAGTTTATATATCCTGAAGCATGCTTTCATCCCCTTCTTCTCTTTCTTCCTCTGGTAAGCCAATAATGCAGATATTACTTCTTTTGAAGTCTTCCCGTAGGTCTCTGTTGTTGTTTTCAGTATCTCTTAATCTCTTTTTGAGATCTCTTACTTCTTTTTTAGTTGTCTCTAATTCATCCTCTATATTGCTAATTGTGTCTTCAGCCTCATTTATTCTATTTCTCTCCCCTCTACTGTTTTCTGGAGTTCATCTGTTTTGTTACCCTGTTCTGATACTGTTTTAGCTTGTTCAGCTAGTTGTGTTCTTAGCTCAGCTATTTCAGCTTTCAGCTCTCTAATAACCTTGAGGTAATTAGTGTTTTCTTCCAGAGTCTTATTTGTTGTTTCTGCATTTCTGATGACAATTCTTTCAAACTCTTTACTCAGTTCTGTTATTATTTCCTTAACTAGTGTTTGTATGTTGACCTCATTATTTTGTGCTTCAATCTTTTGAGGGCTTTTAGCTGGACTCTTGTCCTGGTTCATTTCCTCAATATTTCTTGTTGGTTTAACCATTATATATAGTATGTTATGAGGTCCCTCTCTCAGTACTTTTCAAATTACTAATCACTCTTGCCTGGATTGACTTGTGTCTAAGTAATGTAATTAAAGGGTTCACAGTTGTGAAAATTTACAGTTGTTTCAATAGTATTTTAATCCCTGAGTTGGAGCACAGTGGCTTTAAAAGCCTCTTTTGTTCTTTTTCTTCCCTGTAGGCTATAAGTAGGCTTATTAGCTTAATCTCCATCTTACTCTCCTGACCAAGAGATAAAGCAGGGTGTGGCAGAGATAATCCAGTGGTTATGCAAAGAGACTTTCACAACCCCACCGCTAGGCCACCGAATATAGATCTTCTCCTGAGTTTCCTGATTAGTTCTCTGCCCCCCCCCCCCGTGTCAGCACCAGGGCCTCCCCCCTGCTGCTCCAACTTCTGAGCGCAGTAGCAATGGAGACTCACAGTTGCATTCGGTGAGTCTTCGCAGAGTCCTCTCCTCCCTTCAGCCATCTTTTTGTTGGTGAAACAGTCTGGAGGTGGTGTCTCAACTGGTAAACTACCAGACTGTTACCAGCCACTTAAATCTTTCCCTAGGCTCCTCTCTGTCCATGAGCTACATGTATGTACTCACCGGTGATTTGTTGGGTTCCTGAAGTTGTTCTAGTCCTGTCTTGTTGCAGTTCCAGATGATCTCCTTTGATATTCCTAGTTGACCCAGGAGAGGAGAGGAGAGAAATACAGCTGCTGCTGCTCCATAGCCCCGCCTCCAGTTGCATACCTGGTTAAGCACACATATTACAGTGTGCACGACCCAGGTTCAAGCTCCTGGTCCCCACCTGCAGGGGAAAAGCTTCACAAGTGGTCAAGCAGGGCTCAGGTCTCTCTCTGTCTCTATCTATCTATCTGTCTGTCTGTCTGTCTGTCTATCTATCTCTATCTCCACCTCCCCTCTCAATTTCTGTCTGCATCCAATTATAGACAAATAAATAAAAATGTTTTTAAAAATAAAGGAAAAAATGGCTCCTGGGAGTAGTGGATTGTCATGCAGGCACTATCAGTAACCTTGGTGGCAAACAAAGAAAACCAATGGGCAGGAAAGTGTGAATGCAACACTCACTTCCATGATAATTGCTTCCAGAAACTGGAAGATGCTCAATAAATGTATTACAGTTAATAAATAAATGTATTACAGTTAAGAGTGGTAATTATGAGGAACTGGTAAATTTGATTGTGTATATGTATTTTAGAAATCTGAAAGGTGTAAATGTAACCTGTTCAAAAAGCTGAAAAGATAGGCATGACTACAGTCATGCGTATGGTCACACTATTGCTACTAACATTGATAAAAGTGTCTCAGATTCTTTGTCTTATCAGAATGCAATGAAGATAACCAGCTACACCAGAACTTATGTAAAGGATAAGTTCTTGGCATTTGCCCAGAGAATTCAATTTTCTTGAGTAGCCTTTAGCTTTTATCAGCTGTCACTAGAAATGTTTCAGGCATATTTGAAACAGAGGAGCTACTATAACGAACCCCTTTGTGCCCGTCCTCCAGTTTCAGCATGGAGCAGCTGTTGGCCAGTCTTAGTTCATTGCTTCTACCTCCACCTCCCTTCTCACCTCCCTGACTTTGGTTCTTCCAAAGATAGTATCTTTTCTGATTGTTTAACTTAAGATCATACTCTTCCTCCAGAATCCCACCATGGTGTCAGACATGCAGAGGAAACTGAGGTGAGAAATAAACTCTTTATAAACTCAGATTGACTCAGCTCATTAGCTGCATTTTATTTTACTTTTTAGAAGTGTAAATTATGATACAGTGCACATAACAAAATTTACCACCTTAACCATTTTTAAGGGTACATTTGAGTACATTCACATTGTAGTGCAACTAACCTGTAGGACTTTCTTGCCTGAAAAACTGAAACTCTATACCGAATACCCTTCCCCCAACCCCTGGCAACGACATTCTATTTTCTGTCTCTGTGACTCTGACTACTGTGGGTGCCTCTGAAGTGGAATCAGACAAAATTTGCCCTTTCGTGGCTGGCTTCTTCTACTTAGCATAGTGTCTTCAGCATTCACCTGTATTGTATATATCAGAATTTCCTTCTTTTTAAAAAAAAATAAAAAATGTCCTCCCATTTTATTGAGAAATAATTATCTTTCCCCCATTTAAAGTTGAATATCTTCTAGGGATAGCCCATGCTTTTCTTACTCATTCTTCTGTCAGTGGTCTCCAAGATTCACTTTACCCCGCCCCCACCTTACAATACAGGAGCTGGCTGGTGGCACATTCAGTTGAATGCACTTGGTACCATGTGTAAGGGCCCAGGTTCAAGTCCCTGGTCCCCACCTGCAGGAGGGAAATTTCATGAGTGTGAAACAGTGCTATAGGTCTATCTCTCTTTTCCCTTTCCATCTCAGTTTCTCTCTGTATCAGAGAGGGAGAGGGAAGGAGAGGGGAATAGGGTTTTCTGATTCACAATAATTTCATATTTAGCATGCCAGGATATAGTAATATGCCATGGTCTTCCATTTAAGAGAGTAGTTCCGAGCAATTTGTGAAATTTCAATTCCAAGTATTTTGACTTGAAAAGACCAGTGAACCTTACTTTCTGTGTTATGACTAAGGGCATCTTTTTCATGCAAAGCTCTTGCATTCAATGTTGTTTTTTCACTAAAGTAGATTATGAATCTAGACAGAGCAGAACATAGGGTGAGGGGATAGCTTTCTTTTCCTGCTGCCTGTTAGTATTTTTGATGCTAGATGGATGCTCAGAAAGTGTTCGTAACAGAATGAGCCTTACTTAGGATAAGGCACATAATTATATTGTATAATCACAGTGTTGAACTAGATGAATTCTGAGGTGGCTTTTGGTTCTGACATTGTTGGGGTTTATTATTAGATCATGAAAACTTCAGACTCTGTAAGACTGCAGAGTGAGGGGAGGGATTTTGGGGGTAATATGGTTTCAGTGCCCCACACATTTTAACTCAGAAGTGGTCACCTTCAAACCCCAGACTCAGTATTTCTTAAAATAACATTGAGATTTGAGATTTCCTCCTTTTATGGTGGTAACTTTCTTTGAATAACAAAAAGCCACCACTGAAAATACTATTTTAAGTTTAGCTTGATTATGTACCACATTTTCTAGATGCAGATAGAAAACAAATCTCTTGACATCATCATCTTTTTTTTCCCTCCAGGGTTATTGCTTGGCTTGGTGCCTGCACCATGAATCCACCACTCCTGGAGGCCATTTTTTCTCCCTTTTGTTGCCCTTGTTGTTGTAGCCTCGTTGTGGTTATTATTATTGCCATTGTTGATGTTGTTCATTGTTGGATAGGACAGAGAGAAATGGAGAGAGGAGGGGAAGACAGAGAGGGGGAGAGAAAGATAGACACCTGCAGACCTGCTTCACCGCCTGTGAAGCGACTCCCCTGCAGGTGGGGAGCCGGGGGCTCAAACCGGGATCCTTACGCCGGTCCTTGTGCTTTGCGCCACATGTGCTCAACCCACTGCGCCACCGCCTGACCCCCAGACATCATCATCTTTACAAAGAGTCCTACAGCAAGTCACTGTGAGAA
Organism: Erinaceus europaeus; assembly: GCF_950295315.1. Lineage (NCBI taxonomy): Eukaryota > Metazoa > Chordata > Mammalia > Eulipotyphla > Erinaceidae > Erinaceus > Erinaceus europaeus. Next base: position 117,761,550 of record NC_080185.1, read on the forward strand.
GTCAAAGCAATAAACAGCTGAGGTAAATAAAGATTTCAGAATTAGAGCTAAAAAAGCTAATAAGAAAGCATGGAGGGAGATGGGATTTGAGTATGGAATCTTGTTGATTTTCTGAATTCTGTGCTGGTTTCTGTATTTTTGTTTTAAGCCTGGTTTCCAAGAGTCTCTTGTTAGCAACCAGATGGTCAACAATAATTGATATATGTTCATTTTAAGCCCATTTGGGAAACAGTGGCCTGGATTTTCCAGTAGAAAGATTTAGTGATTTTGTTGGTCCTTGAATGCCAACAGGGTTTTTACTCTTTTTAATCTTTTGCTTTTTAGAAACCATATTCTCTAATGTCTTGGAAGTAACCCCTGGAAAGTTTGAACCAGTGAACTGATTGCATGATGTACTTGGAATAGAAAGTTAAGGATGTGGGTGCAATTTATTTCAGTTGTAAATGTACAGCATAGAAGTTAAATTTGTAGAATCAGAGAATTATTTCTTACAGTTAAAGATTTTTCCCATTTGTTCATTGACACTTAAAGTTAAGGAATATACATAGACATTAAAAATATAGTCATAAAATTTTATTCCTCATTTTCAGAGAGTTGCTCAAAATTCTAGGGTCTGCTGTACTATCTTCTTATTGAATGTCTTTCAAAGAAAAAAATTCTTTTAAGAAAGTGGGCAATGAACAAAAGGGTATTGAGTTGCCTACATGGTTGACAAGTTTCAAAAGTCCATTTTAAACATAGAGAAACACATCAGTGACCTTTGGAAGGTGCTGGTAACCATGTTCCTGAAAACAGTTTAAAGGGGAGTTGAGATATGTCTGAATGACCTATGATAGTGGTGATGGTCCCTCAACACTGTGGCCTCTCAGAGTGGTGACAAGATAATAGCAGAGAACAGCTGTGTTGCAGAGAGGCATTCTACCAGATGCCCTTTTAATTAGTTGATATTCCTTAGAATGTCACTAGGTGCTTCCAGAAATATCCCATCTTGAAAAACATGGCCCAGGCTTGGTTTTGGAGTGTGCATATACAAGGCTTTCCCCCTCTCTCCTCCCTGTTGTCACCACACTGGCTTGTCTTGTGCAGTTTCCTGGGATCAGAGTGGAACTTGCAATCAGTCCCACAGGGGTAGGGCTCCACTGGTACCAGACACAGCCACCTCATTGGTATATAGATACATTTCCTGCATCTGCCACAACAACTGATTACAAACTGAGTCGCTGAATACAGCACAAGCTTATTGTCTCAAGGTTCTAGAGACCATGAGTCCAAAATCAAGGAATTGGCAGGGCCATGTTCCCTCCAGTGGCTCTAGGGAAAATCCCTTTCTTGCCTCTTCCCACTTTAGAGGGCTTCACTTCCCCGACTAGTGGCCATACAGTCTCAGCTTTTATTTTCACATAGCCTTTTCCCATGTCTGTCTTCTGTGTGTGTATTTCTTCTGAGGACATTTTGTCACTCAGTAATCCAGAATGGTCTTGTTATCTCAAGATCCTTAGCTACATCTGCAAATACCCTTTTCCCAAAATGAGTTCATACCTACACATTCTGCAAGTGAGAAGATAGACATTCTTATTTGGGGTGTGGTGGGTCACCAACTCCCCATGCTGGGCCTACAAAACTGGGATGAGAACCCCTACAGGAAGCACCCTTGAGAAGGAAGCAAAGAGAAAGAAAGCCTTCTTTGGTAATGCTTTAAAGCAGCTATTAACATGGCTGTTTTAATGTTTGTGTGAGCTCTGTGGCATTAAGTCCAGTGATGTTGTTGTGCAACTGACTAACCATCCATCAGCAAAGCATTTTCTTTGCAAACTGAAACCCTGTACCCATGACACATTAACATCCCACTTCCGCTTTCCTCAGATTGTTGTGTTAAAATGCTTTGAGTTATTTTACTTTTAAAAAGGTGCTGTGTTATTTAACAAGTTTGTCTAGTCATTTAATTTTTTTAAGGGCTGGTAAGATAGCTCACCTGAATAGTGCACCAGCTTTTCCATGCACGAAGCCCAGGTACCATCCCCAGCCCCCACTACACTGGGGGAAATTTTGGTGCCATGGTGTCTGTCTCTGTGTCTCTGTCTCTCAATTTCTTTCTGAAAAAGTTGGCTTGGAACAGTTTAAGTCCTGGTGGTAACAAAAAATGCTTTGTTAAGTCACGTTTTCCATACCACACCATTCATTCATTTCCATGATATTTAAAGTCATGTTTCTTCTGAGAATTAGACAGTATGTTTTTAATATTTTATTTAGTAATGAGAGGGATAGAAGGAGAGAGGAGGGGAGAGGGAGAGGGAGAGGAAGGGAGAGGGGAAGGGAAGAAGGGAGTAGGGGAGGAAGAAAGGAACGAACCAGACATCATTCTAGTACATGTGCTGCACCATAAAAAGGCTTAGAACAGTCTTCATCACCCCAATAAAATCTTTCATGTCCATATTGAGTTAATTCTCTTTCCCATCCTCACTGTCTGTCTATATAGATCTCTAATGTTTCAGATAAATTTTTATTTAAAATCTTAACATACTTTTTTTATGATAGTAAAAATGCAGAAAATATAATCCCATCAAGTGAGAGCTTGGAAATGCAGAATCTCAGGCCTTGTGCATGACCTGTGAGTCTAAACTTGCATTTTAACAAAATCCAGGGAATTCTTATGGATATTAGACTTACAGAAGCACTATCTCATTCTATTATATTGATCCTCTGTCCTCGTGGTATATTAGGAACATTTCCATAAAAATCTTTTCTTCTGGGAACATTTAAATTCCCACTGTAAGAACATACCACAACCTGTTTGACCAGCCACTTCAAGACAGACATCTGATTTCCCAGTCTTTTTGTCATTGAAAACAAAAACTACAAGGACTATCTATGTATGTAAATCTTTGTACATAGTTTCATACCACATTATCACTTATGCTAAAATTCCATTCTAGGAATATATGCTAATGCATTATAGATATACTGTTAAAATTTAGAAATTGCGTGGAACCGCTGAACTATATAGTTGGTAGTTTAGTGCAGTTTTTCTGGAAACTGGTTCTAAAGCAAGCAGATATGGGAAATTCAGACTCCCAACCTATATTGTTAGAACATCTTGATAATTCTCACTTCCACTTTCTTGAATATTACCTTTACTGCTGAATAAGATCAATAACTGAAAAAAATGACAATGATGCCAACAAGTCAAGTACAAGTTACTGCTAAGCGGCATTAAAGTCAAAAGGGGCAACAAGCCAGGTCACTGTTTAGTAACTTTCTCATCTGCTGTAAACCTGTCCTCACTGGCCTTCCATTCTCCGTTGAGCAGTGTACCTTGTAAACAGCCCACCATGCCATTTTATGATGCCCCTGTTTCTTAAACAGTCTGTAGCTCACTGTTGCTCTTAGGTGGGGAGTTGTTGTCATGGGAAGGATGGTCTCTTCCTCTGTAGCTCTGAAGCTGTTATGGTCTCCCCACTTCCTGGCTCCTTAGGGAATGTGTAAGATCAGATCTCTTGTCACAAAACTTGCCAGGTTCATTAGGTTGAGGAAGAATTGAGTGTCTAGAAGGGGCTGTCTGAATTTTTATATTCCTTTTTTTGTATTGCTATGCTCTCTGAGCTTGCTGTTGGTGTATTTACTATTTCTAGAAAAGAACTAGCTCTTCTTTCTCCCAAGTGGTATAGGTGACAAAAGCATTCCTTCAAGTGGGTTCAGACTCAGCTTGCTGTCTCGAGGGGGAGGGGAGGGCCATGGTGCTTCTGTCTCCTAATTGCAGGTCCTCTGTCTTGTCCTCCAGACAGTGATTTTCATACAAGATGCTGTACCTGTCTTGTGGGAGGGCTTGCTAAAACGCAGTACTGTGCCCATCCCTGAGGCTTCTGGTTCAGTAGATCTGGTGGGGGTGGAAGCCAGAGAATTTGCATTTCTAACAGGCTTTTGACAGTGGTGTGGAACCCCACTGCCCTGATTCTCCTGTCTGTCCTTGAACTCTCTCTTGAGTCCTTGAATCTGGGCTTGGATGGACTGGTGTGCTTGAGGCTCCTGTGGTCAGATAGCCTGGCCAGACCCAGGATACAGCGTGTTGCAGTGCTGTATGCTCACTCCTTCAGTGCAAGACTTAGCTAATGAGTGAGGCTTTATATAGGCTCTACATCAAGTGTATAAGGAGCTCATTCACATTACTCCAGGAAGCAGGCCTGGGGCAACTGAGTCATTTAGAAACATGAAGGATTCAGGGGGTAAGAAGAGGAGCCCCATGTTCTTCAGGCCTCATGAGATCTTGATCCAGAAAGCCAGCAGGTATGGATCTCCTGAGGATCTTTGTCTGCTTTGTGCCTTTGTATTTCCATGGACATGGGACTGAGCTAAATGTTGTAACCTTTCTTTTTAATTTAAGATTTTTAAAAAATTGTGTCGCTACCAAGGTTATTGATGAGGCTCAATGTTTGCATGATACATCCACCACTCACTGCTCCCAGGGACCCTCTTTCTTTTCTTTCCTTTTCTTAACATACATATTTTAATAATTTATTTTTTAATGAAAGATACCTACACAGAGAGACCAGTGCACTGCTCAGCTGTGGCTTATGGCGGTGCTAGGGATTGAACCTGAGACCTCAGAGCCTCAGGCATGAGAGTATTTTGCATATTATTATGCTGTCTCCCTAGCCCTTTTTCTTTCCTCCCTCCCTCCCTTCCTCCTTCCTTCCTTCCTCTTTATTTTGATAGAGACAGAGAAATTGAGAGGGAAGGGGATGATAGGAAGAGAGAAAAAGAGATACTTGTATTGCTGCTTCATAGACTGAAGCTTTCCCCCTGCAGGTGGAGACTGGGGTCTTGAACCTGGGTTCTCACTCATGATAATGTGTGTGTTCTACTGGGTACATCAACATCCAGCACCACATTGTCACCTTCGAACCCACTTTTTCTGTTGACTTCCTGTCCTTCATTCACATAGGACTTTCCCCGTGAGAAAGAAGAAAGTAGCTTCTTCAGGAAGATCCCCAGTGGCTGCAGGTTCTCTCCCCACACAGCCCCAGTCCTTAGTGAAATAAGGAGCCAGCTGTAGGTCCTCAAATTCCGTTGTCATTTGGAGGCCTTGAGGGTTGACTTCCCCTGCTTAATCCAAAAGCTTAAAGACAGCTGATGGCAGCTGGAGCAGGCCCAGGGAGATAGGAGAGCATTGATTTAAGTTGCCCTGGAACGCTCAGTTATCTTGTAATGGGCCTTTCCAATCTTGGTGGTGACTGCATGCTTTTTCAATACAGATTCAGGTGGCAGGTGGATGGGTATTTGGTATAAATCAGAGGTACTTTAAGCTCTTTAGGATGGCAAGGGCTCCTGTGACATCTAAGAGAGGAAGTAGTATTAAGAGCCAGCCAGTCAAGCTAGATACACACATTTCTTGCATCTGTTGACCTGGGGACATCATGCCTGGGGGGCACCTTGGCCCCATCTCTGCCTCTGCTCCCATTTTTGGCAGTTTCCTCCTGAGAGCTGCATCTAGCAGGCAGTATTTCTCACCTGCTTCCTTCCTCCCTAGCGTCTCCTCTTAGGCTCCTCTCAGCCTGAGCAAAAGTATAGAGGCTCGGTCATAAAGCATGTTTGTATCATCCTATGCCCCACCCCCTGTGGAAGTGTGAACACTTACCAGTGGATGGTCTTTTAAGAGTTCAGACTGTAGATCATTTTGAATCTTTGGAGGTCTTTGTTGTTTGTAAACTGGTAGAAACAGTCAGGTCCTTTTGGGGCATGGAGTCTTGGCATACTCTATCTTCCTGGTGCTCATCACATTCCTGCTAGATCTCAGCTGAGCTCCACGCTGGCACCATGGGAGAAGACACTCTCTCATTCTGCCAGTGAGTAAGTGGTAGATTAGGCCACAGTGCTTGAGAGTGAAATTATTAAATATCAATGGGGGATAATAAATGTGAAGTAGATTGCAAATCTTTCGATATTATAGCTGTTTCAGTGAAAACACAGCTGCTAAGATACTTTTGTAGCCATAAATGGGGAGGTAATTTTCTTTAAGGCCATTCAAGCCAGATCTTTAGTGCTTTGGGATCATTAAGAAGCATGAATGGGGGTGAGTCTCTGAGAAAAAAAAGGTGTGGAGAGTGCAGAATAACAGCATTGGGGACCCAAGGATTCCACATTGACCAAGGACTCCTTTGTTGTATTTCCTGATAGTGCATGGAGACAACGCTCGACTAATACAGCTAATTCTTCCATTTGAAGTCAATGTTTACACCACATTTGTGCCTGTAATGAATGATTTAGAATAAGATGGCTTGTCTTTTTGAAACATAGTGCTAATATTTCATGAGAAAAATTGAAGGAGGCATGATGTTTGAGTCAGTAGTTGAAAATGTGAGATAAAACTTTCCTGAAAAGGCTTTTAGGTGAAATGAGAGTCATTAATTGGAAAGAAATCAAGCCTGCCCAATATTTGGACTGTTTAGAAGCCAAGTGAATGTGAAAGAAAAGAAAGCCTTCTCTAGTTCCATGACATCATCACTTTCCTGGCTCATTGTGGAGCTTTTGACAGTGGTTGGTGGGTGCTCTACCTCAGTGAGGCTGACAGGAAAGGAGGGAACCTTGCCCAGCCTGGCCGATTTCAGTCTTTTGGCAATGCACTTCTGAAGACCTGGGGAAGAAATTTGCCTCAGGTCAGGGTGGATCACATCTTCCCTGATTTGATCTGATAAAATCCCCTAATGTCAGACCACAGATGGGATTTCCACCGAAGATGTGCTCTGGGGACTGGTGACAAATTCTTGGTGAAAATTCTGTGTAACACTACAGCTAGAAAGACTTTCAGGGAGGATGGTGGGAGTAGCACTATAACTTATCACTCCCACTCTGAGAATCCCACGTGAGGCACCCTATCAGATGGCCTCTTAGGTGACCTTGGCCTACCTTTGGAAACTAGGGTGGCCTCTGTAATGATTTGCTTTGGTCAAAGCTTTTCTGGATTTTATCATAATTTGGGACTACATTTTAAAATGTGAAGCTGTAAATTTACTTTTCAGTGTCTTAATAAATTTTCTATTTGTTGGGGGAGGGATAGTATAATTTAGAATGCCCTCAGATTTCTTAAATGTCAGCATCTCTGAAGACGAACAAAAGAATGCATGCTGAAATTTATTTTTACTTTATTCAAGCAGTTGTTTGTAGGGGTTAAAATAAAAAACTAAAACACATTACAGAGTAGAAAATCAAATAATTTTATTTATATCAGAAAAAATGAGTAGAATCATTTTATTCTGGTGACATTGAAGCCACTAATATCCCAGGATCCTTCCATTTCAAGTTGTGTGCCATTTGTTGTGCTGACAGACAGCTTTGGTCTATCTTATATAGAAGAATAGTACTGGGTGACAAGGTATTATTATTTTTTTTTATAAAAAAAATCAGTCACTAGGTTCCAGATGCCATCAGGATGCCGGCCAGGCTTTCCTGTATTGAAGACCCCACCAATGTGCCCTGGAGCTCCGCTTCCCTAGAGACCCACCCTACTATGGAAAGAGAGAGGCAGACTGGGAGTATGGACCGACCAGTCAACGCCCATGTTCAGCGGGGAAGCAATTACAGAAGCCAGACCTTCCACCTTCTGCAACCCACAATGACCCTGGGTCCATGCTCCCAGAGGGATAGAGAATGGGAAAGCTATCAGGGGAGGGGGTGGGATATGGAGATTGGGAATTGTGTGGAGTTGTACCCCTCCTACCCTATGGATTTGTTAACTTATCCTTTCTTAAATAAAAAATAAATTAAAAAAAAATTTATATTTATTTCCCTTTTGCTGCCCTTGTTGTTTTTTATTCTTGTTGTAGTTATTATTGTTGTTATTTATGTCATTATCAGATAGGACAGAGAGAAATGGAGAGAGGAGGGGAAGACAGAGAGGGGGAGAGAAAGACAGACACCTGCAGACCTGCTTCACCGCCTGTGAAGTGACTTCCCTGCAGGTGGGGAGCTGGGGGCTCGAACCGGGATCCTTGAGCCAGTCCTTGCACTTTGCACCACGTGCACTTAACCCGCTGCGCTACTGCCCGACTCCCGACAAGGTGTTCTTAGGCCACGAACCACCCCCCCCACCCCCAACACCACATGCCTTCAGCTGGGTCCTTAGGAGGAAATGTCACTTTAGACCTTGGCTCTTAATTCAAAATGATGATTCTTAAAGGTGTGTGTGTGTGTGTGTGTGTGTATGTTTGTCTGTGTGTGTGAGACTGTTAATTGCCCAGTGAAATTTGCATTTGAGTTCAGAGAGGGGAGTTGGCATCCGTATAAGCAGTAAGAGGCTAGTGAATGTGAATGACTCAGATATGTTCATGAACCTGTGGATTTACAGTTAGAGAAAAGAAATTTTTTCTGTTCAACTTGAATAATTTGAGATATGGTAGAATTCCAAACAGCCAGTTATGATCCAGAACAGAAGAGTCCTTGGAATGAGTGATAGCTTGATAGCTAGAGGTGGACAATAGAAAGAAACAGTTTAATGTTAAGGATACCTTCAAGGTACCTCACCCCTAGAGTTGGGGTTATCTATTCTCATGGGATGTCTCTTCCCTCTGTGCTTGTCTGTATTTCTCTGTGGGGTTCTGTGAATGCCTATGCTTCTATAGATCTGTCTACAGATCTGTTTCTGCATCTGTCTGTGCATATATCTGCATGTCTATGTGTGTTTGTCTCTGTATATTTGTATTTTCTTGACTCTGTGTGTCTGTATTCCTATGCATATGTGTGTGTGTGTACACATGTCCGTACATATGTATGTGTGTGCATCTATCCGTCTTTACTCCAGGAGAGTCTTTATTCCAGGAGTGTCTCTCAGCCACAGGAACTCCTCGATGGCAGAGTGGGCTGGACTGGTTTGATTCTACATCTGATTTCTGATCAATGCACAAATGTTACCTGCAGACAAAAAGGGATGCACTTCAAACCCACTTGGTGAGCAGGTTTCATCATGGCAATATGAGACCTGTCACAAGCATCGGGAAGATGAAGAAGAGAGAGCTGGAAGTTTGGAAATCTTGTTGAACTTGGGGCTGACATTCTTTGCCCCACCCTTTCTCTGATAAACCACCCACACATTTTCCCTTTTTTTGCATTGCTTTCATCTCCATGGGATTTTCCCAGAATTCTGAATGCTCCCTTTGACTTTCTCTTTTGCAGAAGCTATTCCTCTCCAGAGTCATTATTACAGCTCCTGTTAATTTTCATGTTCAGTGTTCAGTGTTGCAAAAGAGGAAATGAGAGAGTGTGGGTGGTGACTCAGGAAACTGGGGAAATATCCCTATTATGCCTAGAATTTCCCCCTTGGATATTTAAAAACTGTCCTCAGGCTGTTCTGGCCTTTATTTTCTGATTGACATCTTCCTTTTGACCCTCTCTCTCCTTCCAATTTCTTTTTTCCCCTTTTTGCCTCAAGGAGTCCAGTGCTTCCCCAAAGTTGTTAGAGGTGATGTAAACTCCCTCTACTGAAAAATTACCCTTCAGCTATTTGAACTCATCCCTAGTGAAGGATTTCTTTTCTTTTCTTTTTTTTATATTAGTGATTTTATAATGATTGAGAAGATTGTGGGATGAGAGGGGTACAATTCCATACAATTCCCACCACCAGAGCTCCATATCTCATCCTCTCCATTGGAAGCTTTCCTATTCTTTATCCCTCTGGGAGTATGGACCCAGGGTCATTATGGGGTGCTGAAGTTGGGAGGTCAGACTTCTCTGCTGGACATAGGCATTGACAGGTTGATCCATACCCCCAGCCTGTTTCTGTTTTTCCTTAGTGGGACAGGGCTCTGAAGAAGGGGGATTCTAGGACACATTGGTGAGGTTGTCTACCCAAGGACATCAGGTTGGTGTCATGGTAGCATCTGCAGCTTGGTGGCTGAAAAGCATTAAGATATAAAGCAGAACAAAGTGTTTAATAATCAGGATGCTAAGGGTATGAATATAGCAGGTGAAATTTGGAGTCTTCATTGTTGGAAGAAATTGGGTAGTCTACTTTAGGTATTTTCCAAGGGGGCCCATGACTATTAATTTTTGCCTGAACCCAATAGCTAACATGCAGGTGGGCTGAAACTATTGTCTGGGAAGATGGTGTCAGAATTGGGAATAGGACCAGAAAGCTGGATTAGGGCATAAAGTAACTCCGAAATATAGGAAAAGAGTATAAATACCATTAACTGTGAACCTCATCGATCTTAGGGCCCATGTCTATTTGTGTTTAGCACAGAAGTGTGTATAACTTCTGCATCTCTGTCAGTCTGAACTCACATACCCTAGTCACAACTAGGACCATTCTAGGGTGCACTCATTTCAAGACCCGTCTTCCTTGAGTGGCAGAGTATGTTGACCCAGCCTCCCTTCAGAGAGTGGGACAATTCTTGTTCTACATTGAGGGCCAAGGTCCTGTAGAGGCCCACAAGAGGGTTTATGATGCTGTTCCTGATGGAGATGACCAGTGATGGTGGAGAGAGGGGTCTGTTAGAGGTCTAGGCCCATCATATCTGTGTGGGAATCCCAGGATTCCCTGACTAGGGCCCCGGATGATGGGGTGGCCTGGTAGTGACTAAAAGGGCCATTATTAAAGTGTGCATGTCTCTTGCCCAGCTTTTGTAGTCCTTATTTTATCTGACACAGTTGGACTTTGAGTTAGTGATTGAGGGAAGTGAAATAGGAAGTATATGAGGAGGGTATCTAGGTCTAAGCAGAAAATACATTTTTTAAATATTTTATTTATTTATTAATGAGAACAATCGGAGGAGAGCTAGAAAGAACCAGACATCACTCTGGTACATGTGCTGCCAGGTATCAAACTCAGGACCTCATGCTTCAGAGTCAAATGCTTTATCCATTGTGCCACCTCCCGGACCACAAAAATATTAGATTAGGTACTTTATGTTGTCTTTTTTCGTCTATTTGCTTGCTGCACTTACTGAATTACTATAGACTATTGCACACTTTTAATTTAAGGTATATATATTTCCCCTAACTTATGGATACATGTGCATAATACCTGGTCTATATCTAGGTTCTGAACTTTGTTAGGAATTGTGCCCCCTTAAATGGAACTTAGGAGTCCTATGAGGCAGGAAATGTCTCACCTGAGTATCAGAGCTGGAGGGCTGACATCCAGGTCTGGCATCTGTGGACATAGTCTGGAGTGAAACATGTTGAGATGGCACTGGTTGCATTGATTTGGTTGATATTAGCAGATGTAGTATTAAATAGTATTGATCAAAAGAAGCATGAAGGAAAACGATCAAAGTCCAAGAGGTTCCATAGAAGACCTTCTCATGATTTATGCCATTTAATGCTATTTATAAATAACTATACCTGTACATTTCAATTCAGTTTTCCCAGCACCATTCACTGAAGAGACCCTCCATTCTCCATTTAATATTTTGGGCCCCCTTATGAAAAATTTGATGTCCATAGGTATGAGGGTTAACTCCTGGGCTTTCAGTTCTGTTCCACTGACCTGTGTATCTATTTTTGTTCCAGTACCAGGCAGTTTTGATTACAATGGCCATATAATATCAATTGAGATCTGGGAGTGTGATGCATCTCTTTTTGTTTCTTTTTTTCAAGATTATTTTGGCAATTCTAGTTGTTTTCTGGTTCCAGATAATTGATTATAATTTTGTTCTATTCTCTTAAAGAAAATCGGTGGGACCTTGATTATCACATTAAATCTGTATATGGCTCTGAGTATTCATTTTGATTATGTTAATTCTTCCAATACATGAGCATGGGATATCTTTTCAGTTCTTTGTATCATTTTCTGTTTCCTTGAATAGCGACTCATAGTTTTCAGTATACAAGTCTTTCACTTCTTTGGTCAGGTTTATTCCTAGATAATTTATTGGTTTTTTCTGCTATAGTGAATGGGAGTGAATTCTGGATATCTTCTTCTTCTGACAGTGTTTGCATAAAGGAAGGCCACTCATTTTTGTATGTTAATTTTGTAGCCTGTCACTTTACTGCCTAATAATTTCCAGAAGTTTTTTGCTGGATTCTTTAGGGTTTTCTATGTATACTATCATATCATCTGAAAATAATGCGAGTTTGACTTCTTCCAATCTATCCCTTTAATTCCTTGCTCCTGCCTGATGCAAGAACTTCCAACACTATGTTGAATAGTGATGGTGATAGTGGGCAGTCCTGTCTAGTACCTGATCTGAGGCAGAATGCTTCCAGTTTTTCACCATTAAATATGATGTTCGCTGTAGGTTTTCTAAATATGGACTCCACTATCTTGAGGAATTTTCCGTCTATTCCCATTTTCTTGTAGTGTTTTGATCATGGATGGATGTTGGATTTTGTAAAAGGCTTTCTTTGCATCTGTCTAAATAATCATATAGTTATTTTATTTTTCTTTTATTGATGTGGTGGATCACATTGATTGATTTACATATATTGAACCAGCCATACATTCCTGGGATAAATCCCACTTAGTCATGATGAACAATCCTTTTAATATACTGCTGTATCCAGTTGGCTAGAATTTTGTTCAGTATTTTAGCATCTATGTTCATCAGAGGTATTGGTCTGTAGTTTTGTTTTTTGTTGTGTCCCTATCTGCTTTTGGTATCAGGGTGATGTTAGCTTCATAGAAGGTGGAAGGGAGTGGTCTGGGAGGTGGCACAGTGGATCAAGCATAAAGTTCTGAGTTCAATCCCTGGATGCACATGTACCAGAGTGATGCCTGGCTCTTTCTCTGTCCTCCTATGTTTCTCATTAATAAATAAAAAAACCTTTTTAAAAAATAAGGTGGAAGGAAGTATTTCTGTATCTTCAATCTTGGAATAACTTTAAAAGTAGAGGTATTAACTGTTTCCTGAAGGTTTTGTAGAATTCATTTGTAAAGCCATCTGGTCTTAGACTTTTTTTGTTGGGGGTGGTTCTTAATAACTGTTTTGATTTCTTTGTCTGTGATTGGTCCATTTATGTTTTGTACTTCTTCCTAGTTCAGTTTTGGAAGGTTATATGTTTCTAGGAATTCTTCCATTTCTTCCAGGTTCTCTAGCTTGGTGGCATATAGTTGTTCATACAAGCTTTGCGTGATACTTTGGATTTCCGTTACTATAGCTCCCCTATCATTTACAATTCTGTTTATTTGAATCTTTTTTTTTTTTTTTTTTTTTAGTGAGTCTGGCTAAGTGTTTGTCAATTTTGTTTACTTTTTCAAAGAACCAACATTTAGCTTTATTGATCTTTTGTATGGTTCTCTTGTTTTTGATGTTGTTTATTTCTGCCCTAATTTTAGTTATTTCAGTCCTTCTGGTGCTCTAGAGTTATTTTGTTCCTCCTCTTCTAAGTTTTTAAGGCATGCAGTCAGGCTGCTTACTTGAGATTTTTCTTGTTCCATAATGTGTACTTGTATGACTATGAATTTCCCTCTAAGTATTGCATTAGCCACGTTCCAAATATTTTGATAGCTCGTGTCTTCATTTAGTAAGGGATTCCTCCCCCCCCTTTTAATGGTTTACAGTCAACAATAAAATACAGTAATAAAAATAAAATACAGTAGTTTGTACATATATAACATTTCTCAGTTTTCCACATAACAGTTCAACCCCTTCTAGATCCTCTGCCATCATGTTCCAGGACCGGAACCCTCCCCTATCCCAGAGTCTTTTGACTTTGATGCAACACACCAAACCCAGTCCACATTCTGCCTTTTCTTATTTTTCAGCTTCTTAATAAAGGATTTCTTATAGCATCACTTTAAGAAGAGACTTAAATTCTTATTATAGTTTTGTTATTAGTGATTTAACAGTGGTTTATAGAAGATTTCAGGGGTGTTGTTTCACACTCATATGTGGATGTTAAGTCACCACTTTCATCATAGCCCTGTGTTACCCTTCTACCATAACCACTAGAGTTCTTACAAAGTCTAACAGACAGTTTAGTTCCTTTGCTTTAGTTACCTATTGGGTTGCTGGACGACAAACCATGACATATTTTCCTATGTGTTTCTATGCAAAAATACATCATGACTTTTCCAAAAACCCAATATATTTCACACATGAGAAAAAAATGCAATACTTATCTTTCACCTCTTTACTTACTTTGCTTTTGTCCCAAATGATACAATCTCACCCTTTAAACTTGCAAGCAACATTCCATTGACTATATGTCCCACAACTTGTTTATCCAGTCATCTGTCAGTGGGCATTTAGGTTGCTTCCATACCTTACTTGTGAATAATTCAGTTGTGAACATAGAGGTGTATATATCCTTTCAGCTCGTGTCTTCATGCCTTTTGACTACATGCCTATGAGTAGTGGTGTTTTGGATCATAAGGTATTTCCATTTTTATTATTTAAGGACTCTCCATACTGTTTTCCACAGGGGCTACACCAGTTTGCATTCCCATTAATAGTGTACCAGAGTTCCTTTTTCTCCACATCCTCAACAATATTTGTCATTTCCTGTTTTGTTGAAGGTAGGCCTATCTCACAGGTGTGAGGTCTTAGCTCATGTGGTTTTAATTTGCATTTCACTAATGATAAGTGATATGGAACATTATTTTGTATGTATGTAGGCTATTTCCCCCCCTCTTTTTACCAGAGCACTGCCAGCTCCTCTATGCTGTTTCCCCACACGTCTATGTGCTGCCTGAATGCCTTCTTTAGACAGCTGTCTATTCAGCTCTTTTACCTACTAGTTTTTCACTAGGTGATTTTTATTTTGGTGGTGTTGAACTGAACTGTGTGACTTCTTTGTAAAATTTAGATTATCAATTACTTGTCAGATGTGTGATGTGCAAATATCTACCCCCAAATGCTAGGTCGCCTTTGTGAAAGTTTCTTTTCTTTTCTTTTCTCTCTTTTTTTTTTTTTTTTTTTTTGCCTCTAGGGTTATCACTGTGGTTCGGTGCCAGCACTATGAATCCACTGCTCCTGGAGGTTATTTTTCCCATTTTGTTGCCCTAGTTGTTGTTGTTACTATTGTTATTGTTGTTATAGCTGTTGCTGTTGTTGGATAGGATAGAGAGAAATGGAGAGAGGAGGATACGACAGAGAAGGGGAGAGAAAGATAGACACCTGTAGACCTGCTTCACCGCTTGTGAAGCGACCCCTCCCCCCGTGAAGTGGCCCCCCTGCAGGTGGGGAGCTGGGGGCTCAAACCAGGATCCTTACACTGGTGCACTTAACCAGCTGTGTTACTGCCCAGCCCCAGAAAGTTTCTTTTGATGTGTAGAAGATTTTTAGTCTGATTTATTTGCATTTGTTTATACTTTCTTTAGTTTCTGTAGCCCATAGGGGTTAGTCTCTGAATATATCTTTGATGTTAAGGTCCTGAAGTATTTCACTGATGTTTTCTTCTATGTATTTTATTGTTTCAGGTCTAATATCCAGGTCTTTAATGAATTTTAAGTTAATTTTATTGTACAGTGTCCAGCGATAATCTAGTTTTAAGTTTCTTTTTTAAAAAATATTTATTCCCTTTTGTTGCCCTTGTTTTATTGTTGTTGTAATTGATGTCGTTGTTGTTGAATAGGACAGAGAGAAATGGAGAGAGGAGGGGAAGATGGAGAGATGGAGAGAAAGATAGACACCTGCAGATCTGCTTCACCGCTTGTGAAGTGACTCCTCTGCAGGTGGGGACTTGAACCAGGATCCTTACTCTGGTCCTTGCGCTTTATGCCACGTGCGCTGAACCTGCTTATTTTTATGTTTCTACATGTGACAGATTTCATTTGTTGAAGAGGCTTTCTTTCTCCCATTGAATGGTTTTGGATCTTTTCTCCTTTATTATATTTTCATATATATAAGTGGATTCATTTATGGGGTCTCTATTCTGTTCCATTAATATGAGCACCTGCTTTTGTTTCAATAACTGTTGCTTTGTAGTATAGTTGGAAGTCAAGAACTGTGGTGCTCTTTCCCCCTTTTTCTCTCAGAATTGCTTTGGATGTTTATTGTCTTCTATGGTTTTACACAAGTTTTAGGATTGTTTGAATTGTGTTCAGTTTCCTTAACTGATGCTTTTGATATTTTGGTAGGGATTCTACTGAATCTGTAAGCTGCTTTAGCTAGAATGGTCATTTTAAGAATAATTATTCTTCTAATTCATGAACACAGGACGTCCTTCCATTTCTTTGTGTGTGTATGTGTGTCTCTTTCCTTTAATAATGTTCTATGATTATCATTGTAGAGGTCTTTCACTTTTTAGTTAGATATACTACAAAAGTATCTGTTTGGTTTGATTGCAAATGGAGTTTCTTTCCTTTTCCTCTCATAATTTGTGTGTAAAAATGCCACATACTTATGTGCATTGATTTTGTATCTTGCCATTTTACTGACATTGTTAATAATGTCTAGTATTTTATTTTTGTGTGTGGAGTATCTAGAGTTTTCTATGTGTCTAAGAGACACTTGCAGTATTGCTTCACCACTTGTGAAGCTTCCCCCTTGCAGGTGGGGACCAGGGGCTTGAACCTAGGTCCTCGAGCAGTTTTACATGTGCACTCAACCAGTTGCGCCACCACCCAGCCCCAGTATCTTCTTTCTTAAATATTGTATATATTTAAAATTTATAAGATAAAGAAAAGCTTGAGGTGAAAATAATGTTTTACTTCAACTTCTGGGGAGAGAATTAATGTGTCACTTTTCTTAAATATGAATAGGCATTTATTTTTATTTTTAAATACAGAAATCATATTGTTAATGGTGTTTTGTGGCCAATTTTAAGCTTTAATTGTGATAAAATATTCTTGAAACTATCACCAATTTTTACGTGTTCAGTATCTCAATATTTTTATTTTCAAGTAAATGAAATAGTGAAAATAAAACATGTTTAATAAAGGAGAATATTTAAAATAATTCAATAAAACATACATTCTTTTTTATTAATGATTTAATAGTGATTGACAAAATTGTGGAATAAGAGGGGCACAATTCCATACAATTCCTGCCACCAAAGTTCCATATCCTATCCCCTCCATTGGAAGCTTTCCTGTTCTTTATCCCTCTGGGAGTATGGGCCACAGATCTTTATGGGGAACAGAAGGTGGGAGTTCTGGCTTCTGTAATTGCTTCTCTGCTGGAAATAGGTGTTGACAGGTTGATACATACCCCTATCCTGTTTCTATCTTTCCCTAGTGGGGTAGGGCTCCAGAGAGGTGGAGTTCCAGGACACATTCATGAGATCATCTGCCCAGGGAAGTCAGGTTGGCATCATGGTAGCATCTGCAATTTGGTGGCAGAGTATTGGAGCTGGAGGGTTGACATCCCAGGCCTGGTGTCTCTGGACCCTAAAACATACATTCTTAAGAGAAACAACCTGATTTTACATGAATGCAAACTTTTTTTTTCTTTTTAATGTAAGGGCATGATTCAAGATGGATTCTAGGTCTCATTGAACACAGCCATGTCCACACATTGCACATAATCCTCAAAAGTAGGGACCTACCCCTTCAATATATCTGTTCAGACTTTTCTGTCTTTAGCCACACACTTCATTTGAATTTTTGTATATCATCCCTCTCTAGAAGTAGTTTAGAAGTGCTCCAAACCAAGCCATCTGCTGGAATGGCTTCTATGCACACTCCTGCCTTATCTGAGTCAGCATCCCCCAAAGGCTTGGCAACAGTGCTGCATTGAGGGCTTGCTTTGACTTACAACTGCACATGAAGCCATCCTTCTCTTAGTCTTATTGCTTCTTCATTTTTTCCTCATGAGATGTAAAGAGATCAATGCCATTACCATCTTTACTGTCGGTAGCTCCACCTCCTGTAGCCTTTTCCACATTAGCAGGTCTGTACTTGCCCGTTGCTTTCTTTACTCCCAGCAGGCTGGCCTTTCCCTTTCATAAGACTTAATGTAATTATAGCAACATAGGACATGCTACCAGTTGGCAGGTGGCAGGGACAGACTGCTTCAAACACTGCCACATCTGCCTGTGATGGCATGCAGCCTTCCATGTTGCTTGTGTCTCCATGGAGGTCTTTGGAGCTTTTCAGCTCTTCAAAACTCATAGTATTGCTTGATGAGGGAGCAGGTTGGCTCAACTGTGTGCACCACTTCCTGGCCCCAGGAAATAGATCTTTAAAAAACCAAAAACTTAAATATTTGTTCATGAATCCCAGGGTGAGGATACTTGGTTTATACACTGTATAGACTCATTTGTTTGTTTGCTTATTTATTTATTACTTTGTGATTTATTAGTTTGTGTTGTCATTGGTGTTTCATTGCTCTGTGTCGACTTTTTCAAACAGGTAGGTGGAGATGGAGGCCATAGAGCCAACAATTCCTCCAATGAGGGGGGGGGTCCTGGATTCAAACTTGGGTTGTTTGCAAGGCAAAGCAGGTACATTTTTCTGAATGAGCTATTTTGCCAGCCCTAGACCCATTTTAAATGGGAGCGAATCGTGGTCCAAATCCTTAGTCAGAGTACAGCATAAGAGCATGGTAAAAATAACATTCTACATTTTGACCTCTGATGACATGCTGTTGGATGTGCTCTCTGCCATTTAGAAATGCTTCATACTACTGATTAGACAGAAGGCTAAAGACAGTGACCACATTACATTCAGAGACATCTCTAGGGGGTTTTCTTAGCTTTAGTACTCTAGACTCAATCAGGAATGTGACAGTCCAGTCCTTTGACTCACTACATGCACATATAGCATTAAACATCTACTAGAGAAACATAAGAAGTGACCCATGTGCATTTTGGCACTTATGTCATAAGTGTAGTCAGACTTCCAACAAGTACCATAGCTCTGGGTGTCTATGTCTTCTGTTTGGCACCTGATGCTGAATCAATCATAATATTGATTTGAAAAGGAGCAAAAACATGCAGTGACTTTTTGTAATGGAGATGAATTATAATACAGCTATAAACTATTGCTCATCATGATCTCATAAGTGAAGTTGAGAGTCTCTGCTTCAGAGGAAGTATCTCTGCTTCCAGAAAGGAAACATTAAGTGGATCTTACTAATTAAAAAATACCTGTGCTGAATTTGGGCAGACAGGAAAGCAAGCTATGTTGATTTCCCTTTCTTTGTTTAGCCTAAATGCCTTTAATAGCCCCATCTAGGCTTTTGTGGATGTAGGACAAGTCTGAAATAATTCATGTTCTACTTAGATGTTGACTTATAAGTCAGACTATGGGGATGCTCATCACACAATGCAGAATTAAGAATCAGACATGGAAACTTTTGACTTCATTTTAGTCTTTCTATTGTGAATGTCTTTCATTTTGAAAATTCAGCATATTTTATTTCTTTCAAGCAGATTTACAAATAAATGTCCATATCTCTTTTTTATTCAAAGAAAATGTGTTTTCTCCACTGCACCACCTCCTGGACTGAAAATATGCTTTCTTTGTCCATATTATCTAAACTTCGAGACAGATGCCAATTGAAATTGTTCAAGGTGTCTAGGAGTGACCATGACATGCACCCTTTGGCAAATGTGAACAAGTCAACTGTGTTAGGTGAATTTTTTTTCTTTTAAATTTCATTCAAAATTTTTAAAATTTATTTATTTATAAAATGGAAACATTGACAAGACCATAGGATAAGGGGGTGTAATTCTCACCACCAGAGCTCTGTATCCAATCCCCTCCCTTGATAGCTTCCCTATTCTTTGTCCTTCTGGGAGTATGGACCCAGGGTCATTATGGGGTGCAGAAGGTAGAAGGTCTGGCTTCTGTAATTGCTTCCCTGCTTAACATGGGCATGGACAAGTTGATCCATACTCCCAGCCTGTCCTCTCTTTCCCTAGTGGGGTAGGGCTCTGAGGAAGCAGAGCTCCAGGACACATTGGTGGGGTCTTCTGTCCAGGGATGTCCGGTTAGCATCATGGTAGCATCTGGAACCTGGTGGCTGAAAAAGATTTAACATATAAAGCCATACAAATTGTTGATTAATCATGAACCTAAAGGCTGGGATATTGCAGATGAAGATTTGGGCTTTCCATTTTCGAAATAGCTAGTAGTTCTATTTTAGGTATGTTCCAAAGGGCCCCTGACTTTTTTAGTTTTTGCCTGTGCCTGACATCTGATATGCAGGTGGACCTAGGTTATTATTTGGGGAGATGATGTCATAGCTGGAAGAAGGGCTAGGAAGTTGGATCAGGGAAGACAGAGTTAGGTGAATTTTATCTTCACCCTGAGTGAATTTTGGAGTTGTAGGCAAGAAGTAATGAATTTAAAGCTCACATTGATAGAGTATGAATTATAAGATGGTGTTGTGTTTTTTGTAGAACCCCAGATATTACTGTGTGTTTTTCTCTCTCTTACATATCACTGGGCTTTCAGACAGTCACTAGTGTGTTCTAAGACAGAGTCACTGGTGTGTCCTTTCTCTATTTAACCTTTTGGGAGTGTCTCTCTTGGTTAAACTGGGCTTGTTACAGCTGCGTAGCCTAAATGGACTCAGAGCAACAAGATAGCTGTGGAGGATAATAAATCCTGCAGTTCTCTTTATCTGTGTTTATGGTTTGGTAAAATAAATCTCATAAATTGCAACCAGCATGTGTGTTTTGTCTGTCTGCATGTTGTATGTCTGATTGTAGCCGATTGGAAAATTAATACCATTGCAGGGCATTGTTATCAACATGTCTCCTGTGTGTGACCTAAAACCACACCACCCATTTGTCAGGCTCCCCAGTGTTTTCTGGGTTCAGAGCAAATTAACCTCTAAGTCAGAAAAGACAGTGCACTGCAGGAGCTGAGGCTCTCTTGGGGTGGGGGAAGGGAGAAGGTTTAGCATGAGGACAAGGGCAAGTTGAGAAATTGTTCTACATTGCAAGTCAGTTAATAATTGCAATTTCTCAGCATGTATGAAAGGGAGATATGAGATTGGTGCCAGTGGTAATTCTTTTCCTTCTTGGATTTACCTTCTATTCACTGTGAATGTCCCAAGGAGAAGAGAGATGCAGAGACTAACAGCAAAGCAAGACAAAGCAGACAGATGAAACAGAGCCTCAGTGTATGCTGTGCATGTTTTTTTTTTTTTTTTTTTTTGCTGTTGAGGGATGAGAGTGGGACAGTTGTCACCAAATTTTTGCATCTGTTTTTAAGTTCTGAGGATAAATTTTATAAATATGAGCTGCTACTGCTGCTCCTTAAACAACAAAAAAGTCCCTTTTGTAGTCTAAAAATAGTTTGCTGGGAGAAAGTTTGTGATTGTTTATTAAAGAGACCCAGAAATTCAACTTAATATGTATCTTTATAAATGAAGAAGGGGGAGGGGGAAGGGGGAAGGAGAGGGAGAAGAAGAAGAGGAAGAGGAAGAAGAAGAAAAACAACCCCACCTTGCAGCTACTATCTGAAAGTAGACATGACTTCTTAGGAAGAAAACAGGATTTTCACGATCTTAATACCAGTGTCAGAATTTGGAAAAAATTTAGACTTTGCTCTTCTGTCTTGTTCTAGTCAGACCTCCCTCCCGATCCTACTCATTTCTCATCACCATAGTGATTGGGGGGAAGCACTTCATCCACCTAGGCTGACTGAACAGTAACAGTCGCTGCGTTCTCTCTTACCGTTACCTGACTCAGTCACACTCCACTCTCTCCTGTGACACTTTGTATTGTATGATCATGATTGCTAACTTTTCTGTAAATCAAGTACTGTTCTTAGCTCAGTCCATGCATTATTGTGTTGTCACAATAACTCTTACGTTAGATGCTGTTAATATTCTTGTTTTAAAGATGAGATAGAGCATATTATGCCCCCTTAAGGATGTCCTGATTTTAATTCTCAGATTCTGTGAATGTGTTACCTTATGTGACAAAATTGATTGTGCAGCTGGGATTAAAGGAAAGGTTCTTAAAGTAGGGAGATGATAATCACTAGACTCCTTTAAAAAGGAGGGGGCATATGCAACTAAAATAAAAAGATTAATTTAACTACATCAAAATCAAAAACTTATGGGCTTCAAAGGGGACAATCAACAGAGTGAATAGACAGTAGAATGGGAAAAATATATTTGTAAATCATGTAGCAGATAAGGGACCGATATCCAGTATGATAAAAAATCTCTTAACCTGCCAATGCCCATGTTCAGCGGAGAAGCAGTTACAGAAGCCAGACCTTCCACCTTTTGCACCCCACAATGATTCTGTGTCCATACTTGCAGAGAGATAAAGAATAGGGAAGCTATCAAGGGAGGGGATTGGATATGGAGCTCTGGGGTTGGGCCATGTGTGGAAATGTTTCCTTCTTATCCTATGGTCTTGTCAATGTTTCCATTTTATAAATAAATTAAAAAAAAATCTCTTGTATTCCAACAACAACAAAATAATTTGATTAAAAATGTGCAAAGAACCTGAGATTTTTTTTCCTATTTTCTATTTTAATCTTATTTATTTATTTATTTATTTATTTATTTATTTATTTATTTATTATTGGGTAGAGACAGAAATTGAGAGGATAGGAAGAGATAGAGGGAAAGAAACAGAAAGACCCCTGCAGCCCTGCTTCACCACGTAAGCATATATATATATATATATATATATTCTCTTTTGCTGCCCTTGTTTTTTATTGCTGTAGTTATTTTTAAATTTTATTTATTTTATTTTAAAAAGGAGTCATTAAAAAAAACCAGAGGACAAGAGGGGTACAACTCCACACAATTCCTACCACCAGATCTCCATATCCTATTCCCTCCCTGATAGCTTTCCTATTCTTTATCCCTCTGGGATTATGGACCCAAGGTCATTGTGGGATGCAGAAGGTGGAAGGTCTGGCTTCTGTAATTGCTTCCCCGCTGAACATGGGAATTGACTGGCCGATCCATACTCCCAGCCTGCCTCTCTCTTTCCCTAGTAGGGTGGGTCTCTGGGGTAGTGGAGCTCCAGGACACATTGGTGAGGTTGTCTGTCCAGGGAAGTCTGTTTGGCATCATGCTAGCATCTGGAACCTGGTGGCTGAAAAGAGCCAAACAAACTGTTGAAGAATCATGGGCCTAAAGGTGGAAGAGTGCAGATGAAGTGTTGGGGGGTACTCACTGTAGACTATTGTGTACTTCTGCTTTCAGGTATATATTTTGCCCTAGTTTATGGTTATGTGTGAACATATGCTCTATCTCACGGAACTGGTCTATATCTAGGTTTTGGGACTTCGTTAGGAAATGAACCACCTGGAATGGAATTAGAAGATACTATGAAAGGAAGGGTCTCACCCGAGTGATGAAACTGAAGGGTTGTCATTCCACACCTGAAGTCTCCAGACACAGTCTGAAGTGAAGCATGTTGAGGTGGCACTCGTTGCATTGATTAGGTTGTGATCGGCGGATGCAATATTATTTGGTATGAGTTAAGAGAAGCATGCAGGAAAGTGCGCCCCTCCCTAAGGTTCCAGGACTGGGGGAAATAAAGGCTCTATAGTGGAGATGTGAGGTTCCTGCTGTCTTAGGGTTCAAGAAGACAATAGATAGTTATTGTTATAATCACATTGTTTGGTAATTGGCAGAGCGGTGGGGGGAGGTGGGGAGTAGGATGGGATACAGTCTTTTCATGGTGAAATGGTGTTTATGTACACTCCTATTAATTTGTATAAATCTCTAATTAATATGAGAGGGGAAAATTGATTGTATGCCTCAAACTTTTTAAAGCACAGACTGAGTCTTTTTAATACATAGGCTGAGTCTTTGATATGTTGACTCTATCAAAAGCCTCGACCAGGGAGAACAGAAGCAACTGGTGACATAGCTATATACAAATAATGTCAAAGGACATAAATTATGGTGATATTGGGTATTATACAGAAAATCCTAACAAAGGGATTTTTCAAAGTTAACCCAATTGCTGTAGTTATTATTGTTGTCATCGTTGTTGGATAAGACAAAGAAAAATGGAGAGAGGAGGGGACGACAGGGAGAGAAAGACAGACACCTGTAGACCTGCTTCACCACTTGTAAAGCGACTCCCCTGCAGGTGGGGAGCCAGGGGCTCTAACCAGGATCCTTAAGCTGTTCTTTGCGCTTTGTACCATGTGCGCTTAACCCGCTGCGCTACTGCCTGACTCCCCCTGAGCATATATATATTTTTTTACCAAAGAAGATTTATATTTGATCATTAATTGTGAAGGAAATGCAAGTCAAAACCATGATTGGTTATCACCTCATACACTGCCAGGCTGGAGTAGTTGCTCTGCCTGTGGACTCTGAGATAGATATCACCTCATGCCCATTAGAATGGCTACGGTAACAAACACTGGAAAATAATAAGTGTTTGTAAGAATACAGATAAAGCCCTTATATCCTATTGGTGGGAGTGTAAAATACTATAGCTGCTATTGAAAACAGTATGGTCTCGAGGGGTGCGAAGGGTGAGGGCAGGGGTGGGGGAAGAAGGAAAAAAAAAAGAAAAAGGGAAACAGTATGGTCTCTGTTATAAAATAAATCATTGCTTTAAAAATGATTATTTTTATATAACAGAGATAAATTGGGACTGCTTCAGCTCTCATGAAGCTTCCCCCTGCAGGTGGAGACCAGAGGCTTGAACCTGTGTCCTTGTGCCACCACCTGAAACAGAATCTAGGAATAGAATCTTTGATTAGAGAAAAGCTTTGCATTCATATCATAAACCTAAGATCTTATGGAAAAGATGGATGGATCTTACTAAGCAACATCGAGAAACTTCTGTATGGAAAGAACTTGAATTTTTAGAATTAATAGAAACATTTTAAAAAGAAGGGAAATCCTGCAACATAGTTAAAAGACAAAGGAAACAGGCACTGTGCTTCCCGGACAGTTGACAAAGAACATGAACAAGCAGATCACAGAAAAAGAAAAGTAGATAGAGGGTAAGCCTAGTAAAAGCTCATCAGTCATTGTTACGAATAAAAAGGAAATAAAACACCACTGTCTGTTATCGGATTGGCAAAAAAAAAAAAATTCAATGATTCTCAGTGAAAAACAGTGCTCTTTCATGGAGTTGTTATAAGTTTAATTGAGATTAAGTCTTTTGAGGGGCTGTGAGGTGGCACTCAACCAGGTGTACATCGTATGAAGTGCAAGGATCTGGGTTCGAGCCCCGGACTCCCCACATGCGGGAAGGGGGTCACTTCACAAGCAGTGAAACAAGTTTGCAGGTGTCTGTCTTTCTCTCCCCTTCTCTACCTTCCCCTCCCCTCTCAATTTCTCTCTGTCCTACCCAATAAAATGAAGAAAAAAACGAGAGAGAGAGATTAAGTCTTTTGAGGCCAAATTTGCTTTATCTGGTAGAAGTCAGGACACACCAAGTGTTGGATTTGGAAATCTCACTTTTGAGATTTGTTCCTCAGTGATGCTTGTGAATCTGTGCAAAGTTTCTACCTGGGGAATGATATAGCCCCCTATCAGGAGCAGGAGCAGAGGTGTATTTCACACACTGGTCTCCACCTCTGGGCCCCATGGTCTCTGCAGGGGTACTGCCAAATCTCAAAGGTGGCCACAGTTTGTATCACAAGCCCTGCCCCCATCAGCATTCCAGAAAAGCCAGTGATAACAGCTGGTGCACTTCCGTTTATGGTACTGTGACAAGCATATAGCTTCCCCGGCTCTTGAACCAAATTCCACTACAACAAGGCTCTGCTTTCAGCAGAGGAAAAAAAAGGCAGAGACAGTGGCACATGGCTCTGAAGGAGATGTCTCTGTTCTGAATTTTCCACTCTTCCGTTTGCTCAGGGTCTCCTACCTTGAGCTCTGATTCAGTTCCCTTTAATCTAGGTGGTTCTGATTATGCAAACTTCCTTGTTCTGAAATATCCTTTCCAGCTGCCAGGGAAGTGGCTCAACAAGCAGAGCAGAGGATTTGCATGTATGAAGCCCAGGTTCAATCCCATCACCCTAAATGCAAAAGTGACGCTATGGTTTCTGTCCCTGCCTCTTTGTTTCTCACATGAATCAATCTCTCTCTCTCTCTCTCTCCCTCTCCCTCTCCCCCTCCCCCTCCCCCTCCCCCTCCCCCTCCCCCTCTCCCTCTCCCTCTCCCTCTCTCTCTCTCTCTCTCTCTCTCTCTCCCCCAACACTACTCATGTGTCTAGTCTGATATTGCTACAGCCTCCACAGGGGTTGTGTGTCTTTTTTTTTTTTTCTACAAAGTTATTGCTGGGGCTCGTCTCTGCACCATGAATCCACTGCTCCTACAGGCTATTTTTCCCGTTTTGCTGCCCTTTTTGTTTTATCGTTGTGCTGGTTATTATTATTGTCATTGATGTCGTTGTTGTTGGATAGGACAGAGAGAAATGGAGAGAGGAGGGGAAGACAGAGATGGGGAAAGATAGACACCTGCAGACCTGCTTCACTGCTTGTGAAACGATCCTCCTGCAGATGGGGAGCCAGGGGCTCGAACCAGGATCCTTATGCTGGTCCTTGTGCTTTGCACCACATGTGCTTAACCCGTTGTGCTACTACTGCCCAAACTCCCACTTGTGTGCCTTTGTAAGCAATGGCAGCACAGCTCTGAGAGATGTCTAGGGTATACTGTCAAGTGAAAGAAAGCAAGATGCAACATGCCACATAGTGATTGACTTCATACAGTTTATGGAAATCGTGCGCGTGCGCACACACACACACACACACACACACACACACACACCCCCTATCAAATAACAGAGACACACAGATGCCACATATTTATTGAGTTCATACAATTTATGGAAATAACACAGACATACACCCTAACAAATAACACACACACCCTCTCCCACCCTCCCTCACTAATGATTCCTAATGGGATTTCACTGGGGAATGGGCACACTTTACCTTCTGATTAATACCGCTTTATATGTATGCTTTACTTTTTTTTTTAACCAAGTGTCTTCATCCCTTCTCCTCATGTCCTTGTGTTACTTTTAGGAGATAATCATTTTCAGTTTAAATTTTTACTTTTAATATTTGTTGCTGTGCTTCTGAAGAATATGCATGCTCTGCTATCTCTTGCTTTGTCAGTTCTAGACATTTCTCTTCCCTATTATAGTAGTTCGGGATTTTACCTCCTTTACCCAATTCCCCTATGCCTCATCCCCACATACTTATACCTTAGGTTTGGGAATAATCTATATTTGATGTTTTCATTCCTATAGCACTGTTGGTGAGTATTGAAGCAAGAAAACACTATAATTAATTTCCTTATATAAGTTTTTGTTCAGCCTACCCTAGAGATAATATCTCTCTTTTTTGTTTGTTGAGTTATCTTAGGTCATAAAGATCTCATACTGTGAACTAAACAGCTCTATTAAATGCCACTTAGGGAGTGGGGCGGTAGTGCAGTGGGTTAAGCACAGGAGGCACAAAGCGCCAGGATGGGCGTAAGGATCCTGATTCAAGCCCCCCTCCCCCGGCTCCCCACCTACAGGTGAGTCACTTCACAGGAAGTGAAGCAGGTCTGCAGGTGTCTGTCTTTCTCTCCCCTCCTCTCCCCATTTCTCTCTGTCCTATCTAACAATGACAACATTAATAACAACTACAGCAACAATAAAAAAAAGCAACAAGGGCAGCAAGAGGGAAAAGAAATAAAATAAAATGTCTCTTAGTGTTTCTCTCTCC
Organism: Erinaceus europaeus; assembly: GCF_950295315.1. Taxonomy (NCBI): domain Eukaryota; kingdom Metazoa; phylum Chordata; class Mammalia; order Eulipotyphla; family Erinaceidae; genus Erinaceus; species Erinaceus europaeus. The sequence continues at coordinate 117,789,040 of NC_080185.1, forward strand.
TCCTCTCTCCTGAAAAATATGAATGCCTTCTAATTTCAACTGGCTGCCCTAGAAGCTGCCACCTAGCAGCCCACCTGGAAAATTCCTCTCATTACTGGTAGTTCTGGGGGCCAGCTCTTCTTCAGTTTCACTCACTTGATTTGGTGAAATACCCTCTCTCCAGTAGATTTCTGAGAGTATGTAGAAGTGAACATTTTTGAGACTTCTGCCAGACTCACCATAGTAAGAGTCTTATACTAGGAAGTTTTTTCTTTAAGTAGTCCAATACCCTTCAGTACCTGCTCCGTGTTTCATGGCAAGTGGGGGTACCCACTCTTGTTGCTAGATCCTGACTGCCCTGACATAGGTGCTGCACCATCAGCAGGATTTCCTTTGATCTTCAAAATATTTTAATCTTTCATTTTGCAACCACCAAAAGTGTGGTACCAAGCTTATAGTCTCTGCGGTGTCAGAGGCAGAGATTGAACTGAAGTGTCAGCTGCACATGCCACTGCTGCTGTTTCCATAGCCAGCTGCTCCTTATGGGAAAGGGAAATGACAGCAGTGGGTCCCTAAGTGTTAAGTGCCAAGTGCACAGTCATGGCTCTAGAGAAAATCTCATGAGTGCCCACCTGTGTCTGATTCCTGATGACTTCAGCTCTAGTTAGCCATCCTTTGCTAGAAATATTTCCTGTGTATGTGTGTGTGTGTGCACGCGCGTGCATGTGTGCGTGTGTTTGAGAGAGAGAGAGAGAGACTGATTTATAGTTATGCTCCTAGCTTCTTATGATAATTAAAATGCTCTGCCTGGTTATTTTCATTGCTACAGTATCTGGTTTCAAGCAATGCAAGAATTTCACCCCCATTTTGTGGTATGAATGCCTCATTACTTGGCAGTTTTCTGCTGATTGTACAGTTTAGCACTTGATCTTTTCGTTAACCATAGTCAGGTGACCACACATAGGGTAATTAGGTTAACCTGCCCCTCCTCTTCTTTGCTGAAACAATATAAAATCTGGTATTCTGTTGGCACATGCTTTCTTTAGATTAATGATCTTAGAGTTGTTGCGGTGAAATTTGCATAGCACCCTACAGCTCTGAGAAATGAAAATGCCCAGCTGTCTCAAAGGAAATGAGCATGAAACGACATTGTTTTGTCATGGGCTTGGAATAATTTATTCTTGACAACCAAGTTGTCCTAGATGAAAATGTATATAAACATTCTTTCAACAACCAGTAAACAGGTGGTTTTTTTTTTTTTTGGAAGGGGGTTGGCAAAAATTCAAGAATTTTTCTACTTTGGAGTGACTTTTACAAACATTGGCTCTCACACTGGCCACTTCTGGAAGTTTCTTTTATAGTTCATTTCCTTGTCTCTGCTCTTCTAAATGACAGCTGGTTTTCAAAGCAAAAGGAAAACAACATTAGTAGTGTGCACGTTGTGTGGGTGGAGCTTGATGTGAGAGCCAGGAGCACCGCTTGGCTGCCTGACTGACTCCAGACCTCACTCAGCCCTTTATTGCCTGTGTGCTCGTCCCCTCTTGGGGCCCCCTCCCCCATCTGTCCAAAAGAGATTAATAGTGCTCCCCACTTCTTAATGTAGTTAGGAGCAGAAAATTTGTCACTCCATGTAAACCCTTGTAATAGTACATTACTTGTAGTATACTCTTTACAGTTGCAAGCCATTTCCACATTTAAGAAGCCTTAGGAAAATAAAGAATATGTTCAGTTTCTTTTAATTTTTAAAAAAACCCTAGTGCATTTACATACCTCTATTATTAATCTTAGGTACAGTTGTGACTAAAAATTATTGTTGCACTCATACATGCACTGCTTTCATTTCTACCTGGCATATATTATTTGTTTTCAAATGTTAATGAGAATGTCTGACATTTATTGGATGCCTGATGGCCAACGTTGATTGCTTGAGAACAGAGTCTGAGTGAGCCCCACTACTTACTCTCATGCAGTATCTGAAAAAGACTTACGGACTCACAGAGAACAGGGTCCATGCTCTCATGGAGACTCCAAAAAGACCATAAGAGCACAGACTCTTAATCACCATCAAAGCTGTTAAAGAAGATGGTCAAAATGGATATTAGACCTTGGGTATCCCTTGTCTTTCTCCAAGAGCAAATGATCTAACAATTCCAATGAGTGAAGTAATACTACTTCTTGGAGTAGTTATGATGCTGTAAGAAACACATTGTAGTTTCTCCAGAAGAGACTTTAGTGGAAAAAGTGCCCACACCTTGGGGAGCTGATTTTAAAATTATGTAATTAACCTTTTTGAGTATAATCAGCCAATCCCATTCCAGCTATTTTACTCCTCGTGCTTGTAGTCCCTCGTGCTTGTAGTCAATGAGTCTTTGCAAACTATTCTACCTACAATAAATCTACAAATAAGATTGGGTATTGTGCCCCCATATTTATTTTCAGTTTGTAATGCCATCAGTTATACTTGTATTTCAATTTTTATTTCCTATAGTTGAAAGAGTATTTGATAATTGGACCTACATGATTTCATCCTCATCTTAATTTACCTTTTCCCTCTTCTTGATGAAATACATAGGCTGAAGAGCTTTCTTTTAAACTTTGTATGTGTTATTTCTTCTGTCATCCTTGTGATTGGTAGTGTTGGTATCTTTTAAATCAACAGTAGAAATATTATGACCAAACCACATTAGGGAATAGTGTCAACTTCTTTGTTATTTGCAGAAGTAGTCATCAATAGTCTAGTGACTGAGAATAACAAACACATTTCACTTACTAATTTTTAAGTACATTTTTGTATTGGTTAACAGGCCCATGATACCAATGAAAAGTGACAAAATCTATGCTTATCTGTCTCTCAGCCACCATGTTCCTGTCCCTGGGGGCAGCCTTAGTTATCAGTTTGTTGTTCTGCATTACATATTGTGGATGCACACAAATGCTAGCCAACGTCATTAGTTTCTGCCTGCTTTGTTATTCATGCAACCCAGTTTCCAGCCCAGCCTCCATGGCACTGAAGGAAACTGGTGAAGTAGTCCCTTCCCCCTCTCTTTTTCAGTCTGTCTCTGTCTCTCTGTCTTTTCACCTCCAGGTTATCGCTGCGGTTTGGTGCCTGCACTACAAATCCACTGCTCCTGGAGGCCATTTTTTCCATTTTTCTTTTTTTGTTGTTGTTGGATAGGGCAAAGAGAAATTGAGAGGGGAGAGGGAGATAGAGAAGGGAAGAGAAAGATACCTGCAGACCTGCTTCATGGCTTGTGAAATGACAGCCCTGCAGGTGGAGAGCTAGGGGCTCAAACCAGGATCCTTGCGACAGTCCTTGTGCTTTGTACTATGTGCACTTAACCTGGAGTGCCACCACCCGGCCCCATTCTCTGTCTCTCTCTAAAAAAGTTGACCGAAGTAGTGAAGTCTTGTTGATGACAAAAAACAAAAATTGTGACATGTCTTGGTGATTATCTTTGTTAGTACTTAAAGACCTGACTCATTCTCGAAGAGATTTGTATAGTATGGATTTTACGATAATTCGTGCATCCACTACTGACACATGTTTATATTCTTTCAGTCTTTTGCTAATTTAAGCAGTACTGTAACAATTAACTTTATGCATATGACATTTTGCATGTGTGCAAGTATGTTTGTGGCTTAAATTCCTAGAGTAGAATTACTGATTCAAAAGGCATTTACATGTTTATAGGTAATGGCCACTTTGCCTCTCAGAGCAGTTGCGCTGATTTATATATCAATTTATATTCTCATTGGAAAATAGGAGGGAGCAGCTTTCTCTACACTATTGCCAAGACTTTATTATCCTATTTTGAAGCTGACAGGTTAAAAAAAAGATTGTATTTTGAGGGCTGGGTGGTGGTGCACCTGATTGAGTGCATGTTACAATGTGCAAAGAACTGGGTTCGAGCCCCCTGACCCCACCTGCAGGGGAAAAGCTTGAGGAGTGGTGAAGCAGCTCCATCTCTCTCTCCCTCTCCCTTTCCCCCTCCCCTCCCCCCTCTCCCTTTCCCTTCCTCTTGATTTTTGGCTGTCTTTATCAAATAAATAAAGATAAAAAGTTTAAAAAATTATATTTTGCATCAATAGAACTAATATATTTTACAAGGTCTCAGAGAGGTTCACTGAGAAATTTTATAGTATCTACTATTAAGAAGACTGATACTGACCTGGGGAGACAGCATAATAGTTCTGCAAAAGACTTCTAGGACTGAGACTGTAAGGTCCCAGGTTCAATCCATACTACCACCATAAGCCAAAGCTGAGCAGGGCTCTGGTGTGTGTGTTTAAAATAAATAAATTATATTTTTAAAAAGACTGAGATTTCATTGTAATTAAAAATCATGTGCCTATTTCTGGGAAGTTTTTGTGCTTCTGTCTTTCCACATCTCATACTTATTCTGTGTGGATACCAACTGTGTGCTATGAAAACAGACAGATATTCTGAGAGAACCCAAACTATGGAGAGAAAATTGTGTAAACATTATAATCTAATAGGTATAAGTGTTACAGTTTTAGGTATAAGAAAGGATTCAGAATCTTTCTATTGGTGAAGTGGTGATTACTGCACAGATATTATTAAATGAATTCTGCTACAATTTATATTTCTCTTATGAATGCTGTTGAGCATATTTTTGTATGTTTGGTTTTTTTTCTGTGACATTTCCTTCTATTTGATGATTTTTAAAAAATCTCTTCGCTGATACTTTATAGAGTTCTCTCCATGGTAACAGGTCATACTCCTACACTTTGACTGTGGTCTTAGTAGATGAATTTTCTTCATTTCTTTCTTATTTGGATATGTTATTACTTTTCTGGAATTTATCAGCCCTTCTGTGGCTTTTGGATTTTCCTGTCAGAGTGTCAAATAGTTTTTCCTACTCTGAGGTTATAAAATCTTTCTCTCAGTTCTCTTATAGTACTTTTAAGGTTTAAATTTTAAATGAATAAATTGAAATTAAAAAATTAGTATTACCAGTCTAATAAAGAAGTGTTACAAGTAAATATTGCTTGGATAAGAAAATGGAACAACACAGGACTTTTATTCCTATATTTTCTTCGTGTCATTCCTAAACCAGATGTGCATCCCATAAAGTGAGAAGCTGTGGTCCTGTGACCATCACTCGGTTAGTGTCAGGTTAATATGGAGCTCCATGTTATTGCAACTTTGGGCTGAATTGAAAATAAGTCCCTCTCACCCAACTGTCTGTTCAATTGGCCATTTACTTGACAGATAATTGTTAAATGCCCATGAAAGCATATCCAGGTAACTGGTTGGTATTGACACTTTTTGATCCAGTGGAAACAGTCTAGATATTCAGGGCTTGGCTAGACATTAAGGCACCGACAGTCATGAAGGTAACTGTGTTGTTTGCCAGGAAGCCATATTATCTCTTTGGGACATAGAAGTAGCTGTTCTCATTTTTGTTCAGTATCTAGCCTGCTGATCTCTTTGAGGAATTCATTCCTACTCTGCAGGTCAAGAACTTCTTGTCTGGACTTGTGTGTCATTTGTGATTCTTGGGAAATAATTCTGCAGTCATATCATATTCTAAATATGCAGTTGGGGATTTGCACAGAACCATGATGAGAAGTATTCTGTTACTGAAAATCAAAATGAGTCTTGTTACCTTTGGACTGAAAATATAGGTGTATCATAGGTGATATGCAATAACACTGCGCTAAGTAGCAGACTATTTTTATGTCTCTTTTAATTTTTATTTATAAAATGGAAATATTGACAAGACCATAGTATAAGAGGGGTACAATTCCACACAGTTCTAACACCAGAACTCCATATCCAATCTCCTCCCTTGAAAGCTTTCCTATTCTTTATCCCTCTGGGAGTATGGATGGACCCAGGATCATTATGGGGTGCAGAAGGTGGAAGGTCTGGCTTCTGTAATTGTTTCCCCTCTGAATATGGGTGTTGACAGGTCAATCCATACTCCCAACCTCTCTCTCTCTCTTTCCCTAGTTGGGTAGGGAACTGGGGAGGTGGGCCTCCAGGACACATTGTTGGGGTCATCTGCCTAGGGAAGTCAGGTTGGCATCATGATAGCGTCTGGAATCTGGTGCCCGAAAAAGAGTTAAGATATAAAGCAGAACAAATTGTTGACTAATCATGAACCTGAAGACAAGAATGTTGCAGATGAAGATTTGGGGTCTCCATTTGGGAAGAAGCTAATAGGTCTATTTTAGGTATATTTCAAGGGGCCCATGACCCTACTAGTTTTTTTATTTTAATTTATTATTATTATTTTATATTTATTTCCCCTTTTGTTGCCCTTGCTGTTTTTTTTTATTGTTGTTGTAGTTATTATTGTTGTTGTTATAGATGTTGTCCTTGTTGGATAGGACAGAGAGAAATGGAGAGAAGAGGGGAATATAGAGAGGAGGAGAGATAGATAGACACCTGTAGACCTGCTTCACCGCCTGTGAAGTGACTCCCCTGCAGGTGGGGAGCCAGGGTCTCGAACCAGGATCCTTGTGTTTTGCGCCACGTGTGCTTAACCCACTGCGCTACTGCCCGACTCCCCGACCCTACTAGTTTTTGCCTGAGCTTGACATCTAATACGCAGGTAACCTAAGTTATTGTTTGGGGAGATGGTGTCATAGTTGGAAAAAGAACTAGAAAGCTGGATCAGGGAAGAGAATAGCTCCCAATTATGGGGAAATATATATAAATATTGTTAATTGTAAACCCCATCAATTTGATCTGGGGCCCATATTCAGCACAGGAGCCTGTGTAACTTCTACATCCCTGCAGGTCTGAGCTGGCATTCTGTGGTCATGGCTAGGGACATTCCATTGTGCACTAATTTCAGGACCCATCTTCCTCAGGTGGAAGGTAGAGTATGTTACCCAGCCTCCATTCGGAGAATGGAACATTCCCTGCCATTGTTGGTCCACATTGCAGGCAAGGTCCTATAGGGACCTACAAAGGGATCCATTATGTTGTTCCTGATGGAGATGCCTAGTGATAGTGGTGAGAGGGATCCGCTAAAGGTCTAGGCCCACCATTTCTCTGTGGGAATCCCAGGACTCCCTGACCAGGGCCCCAGGTGATAGGGTGGCTTGGTAGTGACTAAAGAGTCATCATTAGAGTATGCTAGTCTCTTGTCCTTATTCCACTTCTGTAGTCTTTACTTTGTCTGACAAGGTTAGCTTTGGAGTGATTGAGGAATATGCAATAGGAGGTAGGTGAGGAGAGTATCTAGGCAGGCAGAATATTTTGTAGATACAGGAAAGCCATTGTAGTTGGCATCAACATGGTTTCAGTCTATAATTTTAATGGAAATAATGAAATCTCTCAAACTTTGAAAAAAACAGCACAAGCCAAATGCTAGTGTGCCCATCACCATATTCTCATATTTTGTCATATTTATATCATATATATTCTCTAATGGTATGCTGGGAAATTATGCCGATGCAGTCACATCTGCCATGTTGTCTCCTCAGGCTACTGCTAGTTCCCGCAAGAGTTGGGACATTCTCAGAGTGCCTGTTCTGCCATGTTATGCCCTCAGGGCATTGTCTGTATCCCCGAGATTTCCGGAGTGCTTTGGTTACTCCTCCCGCCTCCCATTCTCACGAGAGTTATCATCCTATCCTGGAGTGCTATGGTTACTCCTCCCCCTTCCCATTCTCGCGAAAGCTGCTCCTATAAAAGCCTTTCTTCTTCCGCACCTCTCTCTCTTGCCAGCGCTTCCCTCCCGGTGTTCAGACGCAGGAAAGGTTACTGCCTGAGGCAGCCATTTTTGCTACCTCCACGTGGCCCAACCTGCTTCTCTAGCACCCAACTCTGAGGTGCCAGCGCAAATAAAGATTTGTGTTTCCTCTTCGCTCAGGACCCCCTCTCATCTCCGCGGCCCACGCTCAACAACAATGGTAGTGGTACATGTTGTGGTTCAGCTGCATAGTTTTTGTTTACTTGTCACCAGGGTTATCACTATGATCCACAGCTCTGAGCAGCCAGTCACCCCCCCCCCATTTTATGAGATAGGATAAGGAAAAATTGAGAGGGAGGAGGAGGTAAAATGGGAGAGAGAAAGATGCAAGCCTGCTTGACTACTCATGAAACATCCCTCCTGCAGGTGGGGAATGAGGGCTTGAACCCAGGTCCTTGCACATGGTAGTGTGTGTGCCCAACTGGGTGAACCACTGCCCAGCCCCCAAACATAGGTTATTTTAATATAGATGTATATTTAAGAAACAGAATTTTACAGATAAGGCTGAAATTCCCCCCTGTAAGTCTGTTACTGCTTTCAGAAAGTTTGCTGCCTCCCTAGCAGTTTTGAGATTGTCACTTCTGAGACTGACTAGTCTTTTGTGCATGGAGCCAAGTGCCAGGGATGCGCAGACTGTGCACATAGGGGACATCCATGGGCGGCTGCTCCTCAAACTCACTTTGGGGGTAGGGAGCAAGATAGCAGGCATGTGTGTGGGGGTAGATATGTGCTATTTTAGGATTCTTCATCTATTCAGCACTCTCAAACAGTAGAGACAGCATACGAGTTTGCTTCTAGTGGCTTCTTTTTATCTCTCCCAGTAGTAATTTTGGAAGAAGGTTTTCCATGAACGAACATGGAGGGCACAGCTATGATGCTACAACAGCTGCATCTGGCCCCAAGGGAAACCTCTCCTCCAGAACGAAGCAGAGCAGGTTTGAGGGAAGTTGGAGTTGGCACCTCCTCTCTGGGCTCTAACTTTGCCTTAAGCTGTCAGCCTTCCTCTGCTACAGAGCAAAGTCCATGCCTGCATTTCCTGCAGGTCAGGGTGAACTCAACTCCCCCTGGTGTCAATGGCAACAGCCTGCTCTGTGTGCTCAGACTGTTGGTAGTGGGAGAGGGAGGGAGGGGCAGAGGGGGGGAACACTGCCAGATGGGAGTAAAGCAGCTGTGGAGAGGAAGAGCACTGCAGAGGGGGCAGGTCCACTCAGCAAAGCAGCTGCCCCATGCCTTCTCCATTTGGTGGTCTGCAGCTGGCACATGCTGCCAGTCTGTCTCCTTAATGTTGATTCCAGAGAGTTTTCTATCCCCTGGGATGCATATTAAAACACTCAAACACTAGTTGTTCATGTCTTGACCTAGGACAGGATATGGATGCATGTTAATTTGAAAGACTTGCCTTCTGCTTTAGATATTCATGTTGATCTTTTAATTTTTTTAAATTATGTTTATTCATTTATTGGATAGAGACAGCCAGAGGGAGGGGAGATAGAGAGGGAGAAAGACAGAGACACCTGCAGCACTGCTTTACCACTTGCAAAACTTTCCCCTGCAGGTGAGGACCGGAGGCTCTAACTCAGGTCCTTGCACATTGTAACATGTGCATTCAAGCAGGTGCACCACCACCCAGCCCTTCACGTTGATATTTTCCCTCCAGTGTTATCTCTGGGGCTCGGCACCTGCACTACAAATTCACTGCTCCTGGAGGCCATCTTCTTTTCATTGTTGTTGTTGCTGCTCTTGCTGTTGTTGGATAAGACAGAGAGAAATTGAGAAAGGAGAGGAAGACAGAGGGGGAGAGAAAGATAGACACCTGCAGACCTGCTTCACCACTTGTGAAGCGACCCCCCTGCAGGTGGGGAGCTGGGGGCTCGAACTGGGATCCTTGTGCTGGTCCTTGTGCTTTGCGCCATGTGCGCTTAACCCACTGCACTACTGCCTAACCCCCATGTTGACCTTTTTTTAAAAATATTTATTTTCCCTTTTGTTGCCCTTGTTTTTTAATTGTTGTTGTAGTTATTATTGCTGTTGTTATTCATGTTGTCATTGTTGGTATGCTGATCTTTTTAACAGAGGTAGCATGCAGTTAAGTGCAGAGATATTAGAAATACAGTTGAAGGGGGTTGTAGGTATGTGTACACCTGTGTAACCATCCTCCAGACCAAATTCTAGAACCATTCTGCCCTTTCTGAAGGCTCCCATGGGCCCTTTCCAATTAGTACCTTCCTGAGTGTAACTGCTACACTATTGATTAATTCTGCCTGCTGTTACACTTTGCATTAATGGAATCATACAGTATCTAATTTTTTAAGTCTGACTTATTTCATTCCACATTATAACTGTGAAGTTCATTTGTATAATTATGGACATTTCTTTTCTATAGTATTTATTACTTAATGGTGATGACAAAAAAAATTGTGTATCACTCTCCTGTCCACTACTTAATATACTTAATCCTGAAGACACCTCTCTGTGATGGTGCCAAAACATTGACTTCTTTTAGAGACAATGAAAGAGCTGCTCATAGGCTTTCAGTATTGCTCCCAAGATCACCCACCTAATAAATGGTGATGCCAAGACTAGTTCTGACCTTTGACTCATAGTATCATTCTCCCCATTTCCCAAAAAGTCTTCATCCTAACTGGTGTCAGGGTTGGGAGAAAACATACAAGGACCTGAGAAGAGGGAGATGTCTCTAGACTGGACCTTTGTTGATGTCTCACTGTGTAGTACTTTGGTTGGTCCGGCCAACCTCAAACATTTAGTTTATAACAGGTGAGGAGAGAGACAGGGGGAGCTCCACCTATCCAGCAACCACACCCAGACAGTTTAGCTTACCAGAAGGCAGAATGTGCTAGTCTGCTCTGCATTGTGGACACATTATGTATTTATCCAATAAAGCTGTTATAGAGGCAGCCACCTAAATGTATCTTGGAAAATTTTTGCTAGAGTGGCTTTAGTGGGACTTTGAGGGATCTCTAGATACAGATGGGCCATCTTAGATTCTGATCATCGTAGTATTTTGGGGGAAGCAGGACTGGTTGGTGTGAGCTCTCTCCCTTCACTCAGGGGGACCCTCCACACACACAGCTCTAGTGTTGTTGCAACATCAGTATAGCGTTGATGGCATCCACCTTACTGTCCATGCCAAGCCTCCATCAGTCTTGAGATACAGGAGTTTTTTTTTTTTTTTAAACCTCTGAAAAAGGTTGTCTATACCCTGACTATCTGTGTCTTTAAGTAAGTAACAGCACTGATGATTTACACTCTGAAGCCTTGGGTATGAGCATTCTTGACAACTATGGCTTTTGAGGCTTCCTCTCATCGCCACCGTAGTCTCACAAATGCTTGCCCTTCCTTTAGTTTTCTTTCTTCTCCACTTCTCTCCCCTCCCTCCCAGAGCACTGCTCAGCTCTAGTTTATGGTGGTGCTAGGGATTGAATCTGGGATCTCAAAGCCTCAGGTGTGAATGGCCTTTTGCATAACCACTGTGCTGTCTTCCTAGCACTTTCCTCCTTCAGTTTTCCCTACCACTTGCCACTAACAGATAGTGCTAAGCAAATGCTTGCCAGGTCGCCCACACCCCATTGAACTACCCCTTGGTAAAGTCAGTGGTTGTATCATTGCTTCATGTTGTATCCAGGTGGAAAATCCATGTATGCATCATCATATCCACATGGTGGTGGAAAGTGAGGTTTGAGCAACTGTTTATCCCTTAAAGAAGCAACAGTCGGAGAATGGGCCCCTTTGGTGGCTTGAATGCTTTGCTTCTAGAGCCATAGCAGGCTGGCAGCTGGCACTAAACATCCCATCCTGTGGCTCAGGTGGTTTGGGTTATGTTTACAGATTGTCCCCTGATGCCATCTGGTAGGAGAGTACAGAAACCCCTGACTGCTAAAACTGCTGTTCCAGCAGGTGCTGGGCTGAGGTGTTGTATGTATGCTTGCACACACAAGTGTACACACACACACACATACACACACACACACACACACACACACACACTTGAATGCAGCTTTGTGCTTTGTTGACCTGGGATAGCAGCTAAAAGTTTCAACCCAGCAAAGCACCAGCCACAGTTGCTGGTTTCCGGTGGGGCCTTGTCGAGGAAGGTTGGGGGGAGGGAGGGAGGCTGAGGCTGTTGTGAGCATAGTCAGTATCAGGAAATTGGAAGTGGTCACTAACAGTCCATATGTAGGAAGCTGCTGGGCAGGGACAATGTTTTGACAAACTTTTGTTGCTTTCTTTCTCCCTCTGTCCTGGCTGAACCGTGAACCCCTGCCCTATTTTGCCTTTTCATGTTCACAGCAAGGAAGGGGCCAATCCCCATTTCTGGCCCCACTCTCCTTCTATAGAATAAAAAAAAATTAAATATATTAATTTTTTTAGCTTTTTCATTTCTATTTTATTTATAAACAGGAATCACTGACAAAACCATAGTATAAGAGGGGTACAACTCGACACAATTTCCACCACCAGAATTCCATACTCCATCCCCTTTCCTGATAGCTTTCCTATTATTTAACCCTCTGGGAGTATGGACCCACGGTCATTTTAGAATGCAGAAGGTGGAAGGTCTGGCTTCTGTAATTGCTTCCCCACTGAACGTGGGCATTGACAGTTCGATCCATACTCCTAGACTGCCTCTCTCTTTCCCTAGTGGGGTGGGTTTCTGGAGAATTGGAGCTCCAGGACACATTGGTGGGGTTAGTTGGCATCATGCTAGCATGGGACCTGGTGGCTGAAAAGAGAGTTAACATATAAAGCCAAACAAGTTGTTGACTAATCATGAACCTAAAGGCTGGAATAGTGCAGATGAAGAGTTGAGGGGGGGGGTCCTCCATTTTGTGTATAGCTTATTGTTTTATAGAGACAGAGAAACTGAGAGTAGAGGGAGAGAGTAGGAGAAAGAGAGACACTTAGCAGCCCTGATTCACCACTCATGAAGCTTTCCCAATGTAGGTGGGGACCAGGCCCTTGAACCCAGATCCTTGCACATGGCAACAAGTGCACTCTACTGGATGTGTCACCGCCTGACCCCTAAGAATGTATTTCTTGTCCATGAACCATTTCCATCACAGTCATGCTTTGAGTCTAAACCTTTAGATTTCTTTATTGTTATTAATTTATTTATAAAATAAAAATATTGACAAGACCAAAGGATGAGAGGGGTACAGTTCCCACCACCAGAGTTCCGTATCCCATCCCTTACCTATGGCTTCCCTATTTTTTTATCCCTCTGGGAGCATAGACCCAGGGTCATTATTTCTTGTTCCTTAGTCAGTACGATCCTGGGTCCATAAAACTCTGCTTTTCAATTGAATTACACAATAAATTATTGAAGCAATTTGAAATAATTGTATCAGTTTTTATGTTAAAATACATTTTATTTATGTTTTTGTCTTTATTTTGAGTTAATTTTTAAAAAATTAAAAAAAAATTCTTTATTGGGGGGTCGGGTAGTGGCACAGTGGGTTAAGCACATGTGGCGCAAAGCTCAAGGACCGGCATAAGGATCCCGGTTTGAGGCCCCAGCTTCCCATCTGCAGGGGAGTCGCTTCACAGGCAGTGAAGCAGGTCTGTAGGTGTCTATCTTTCTCTCTCCCTCTCTGTCTCCCCCATCTCTCTCCATTTCTCTCTGTCCTATCTAACAACGAACAACATCAACAATGGCAATAATGATAACCACAGCGAGGCTACAACAACAAGGGCAACAAAAGGGGGGGAAAGATGGCCTCCAGGAGCAGTGGATTCATGGTGCAGGCACCAAGCCCAGCAATAACCCTGGAGGGGAAAAATTTTCTTTATTGGGGAATTAGTGTCTTACATTTGACAGTAAATACAATAGTTTGTACATGCATAACATTTCCCAGTTTTCCATATAACAATACAACCCCCACTAGGTCCTCTGTCATCCTTTTTGAACTTTGATGCAATATGCCAATTCCAGTTCAGGTTTTACTTGTGTTTTCTCTTCTGATCTTGTTTTTCAACTTCTGCCTGAGAGTGAGATCATCCCATATTCATCCTTCCGTTTCTGACTTATTTCACTTAACATGAATTTTTCCAGGTCCATCCAAGATCGGCTGAAAACGGTGAAGTCACCATTTTTTACAGCTGAGTAGTATTCCATTGTGTATATATACCACAACTTGCTCAGCCACTCATCTGTTGTTGGACACCTGGGTTGCTTCCAGGTTTTGGCTATTACAAATTGTGCTGCCAAGAACATATGTGTACACAGATCTTTTTGGATGAATGTGTTGGGTTCCTTAGGATATATCCGCAGGAGAGGAATTGTAGGATCATAAGGTAGGTCCATTTCTAGCCTTCTGAGAGTTCTCCAGACTGTTCTCTATAGAGGCTGGACCAATTAACATTCCCACCAGCAGTGCAGGAGGGTTCCTTTGACCCAACAACCTCTCCAGCATTTGCTGCTGTTACTTTTTCTGATGTATGACATTCTCACAGGAGTGAAGTGGTATCTCATTGTTGTCTTTATTTACATTTCTCTGACAATCAATGACTTGCAGCATTTTTTTCATGTGTTTCTCGGCCTTTTGGATCTCTTCTGTGGTGAATATTCTGTCCATGTCCTCCCCCCAATTTTGGATGGGGTTATTTGTTTTCTTGTTGTTGAGTTTGGCAAGCTCTTTATATATTTTGGTTATTAAACTCTTGACTGAGTTGATGTATGGCATGTAAAGATCTTCTCCCATTCTGTGAAGGGTCTCTTGGTTTGGGTAGTGGTTTCTTTTGCTGTGCAGAAGCTTTTTAATTTGATGTAGTCCCATAGGTTTATGCTTGCCTTAATCTTCTTTGTAATTGGATTTGTTTCATTGAAGATGTCTTTAAATTTTATGCAGAAAAGAGTTCTGCCAATATTTTCCTCTAAGTATCTGATAGTTTGTGGCCTAACATCCAAGTCCTTGATACACTTGGAATTTACTTTTGTATTTGGTGAAATATAGTGGTTCAGTTTCATTCTTCTGCATGTTTCAACCCATTTTTTCCCACACCATTTGTTGAAGAGACTCCTCTTTCCCCATTTATTATTCTGGGCACCTTTTTCAAAGATTAGTTATGCCCATAGGTGTGGGGCTTACTTCTGGGCTCTCAATTCTATTCCACTGGTCAGTGTGTCTATTCATGTTCCAGTACCAAGCAGTTTTGATGACAACAGCCCTATAATACAATTTGAGATCTGGGAGTGTGATGCCTCCAGTTCTATTTTTTCTTCTCAAGATTGTTTTGGCAATTCTAGGTCTTTCCTGGTTCCAGATAAACATTTGTAGCATTTGTTCTATTCTTCTAAAAAATGTGATTGGGATCTTGATGGGGATAACATTAAATTTGTATATGACTCTAGGTAGTATATTCATTTTGATGATGTTAATTCTTCCAACCTGTGAGCATGGAATATCTTTCCACTTCTTTGTGTCTTTTTCAATTTCCTTGAGTAGTGACTAAGAATCCAGGTATTAATGGAGCTTTTAGAAGAGACCACCCAGAGCAAACCTTTTCTATTAAGTATTTTAGCCTTGGTTCTATCTACTGAACTCTGCTATACGCATCAAAGTTGCCACAAAAGAGGTTTAAGTGAACGACGGTAGTTTTGTTCTTAGTGAAACTTATCTGCTATGTGTGCTTAATCCTGTGCGCCACTGCTCCCCCCCCCTCCCGTGGAACTTATTTACAAAAAGGTTGATAGGTAGGAGTTTGTTGACTCCTGGTCTAAAAATGATAGTATTTATTTTAGTTTGTTTTCCTTATGTTTTTATTTGCCAAGAGCTAGAAAGCCAGTTGGTGACCGTAAATGAACTTGAGTCATCTTTTGGGGTTAGCATAATTTTGAGCACTCTGCTGATTTGGGAATATACTTCTCTCAACCCCTGCTGGGAAGAATAGAAACCAGAAGGTTTTTAAGAGGTTGGTGTGCTTTGTCAAAACTTGTCATTACTCAAAAACTAGAACAGGCTCTCCGTTGGAGCTGGATAGTGGCCTTTGTGAGTCAATCGTTCTCATTCTGGTCAGTTGAAATGACCATAGTCACATGAGGTTGCATCACATCTGGAACATTATTCCATTTTATAGGACTTTCTAATAAATGTGAGGAAAGCAAGCTAGAAAAATAAAGGAAATGGTGTGCTTTTAGAACATGATATTATGCTGAGTGGAGATCTTTTCCAGAAAGCTGAAGCTTAAAATAGTCATTAAAGAGGCATTCTAAAATTTCAAACTACAATCTTGCTATCTTTTTTCTTCTCTACTCACAGGAAATAAAGAAGGAGATGAAGAAAGACCCTCTCACCAGCAAAGCTCCAGAAAAGCCCATGCATGAAGTAGCCAGTGGAAATGCTTTGCTGTCTTCTGAAACAATTCTAAGAACCAACAAGAGAGGTATGGAAAAAAGAGAAAGAGCCCCCACTTTTCCACTCAGAAGCCCTGGAAACTTCTGAGTTAACTGTTTAAGGTTTTGAATTGCTGGAAAATTGAATGGTATTTGTCTTCTGTTTTGTTGTAAAATTTTTAATACACACATGTGCCTATGTGTACAGACACAAAAAGTATAATACAGTAACTCTAATGAGGGAAACTAATACAAATATTTTTTAACAGTGGGAAAGTGAACTCAGTGTGTACCTGATGAAATGATTTCTCTAGGACTTTAGCTTTCACTTTCACATCTATTTGTATGTGTCAAAGGTGATATTTGAGAATGCTGGGGTACAGGCTGAGCTGTGCATGTCTGAGTGTGCTATTAATTAAGAACAAATTTTGGCAGGGGCTTCTTCTCAAACCACAAGCAGATACCCTGTATCTCCTGGTTTATGTGGCAGTGTCATGTGAGAAGATATAGCTCATTCATGCATCAACTCCAATAGATTATCATCTTATTTCTTTCTCACTTCTACTCTCTCTGTGATACTGTTGTTTGAAATGATGAGAGAGAAAATAAATGATTGTATGGTTGCCATGACTCAGTTTTTTACACTGGTAACACTAGTTTCATTGAGCTTTTCCCAAGCTCGCCCTCGCTAAGAATCAAGCCAGACATAACCTGAGTGTGCCCATGTAGGGGACCATTTCAGTTGCAGGCTTCTCATGGGTTTATTACTTCCTTAAAGAGGAACATAGAGCTGTTTAAAAGCAGGTACAGGAAATGGATTAGTAAAGAGTTTCACTTTATACAAAAAGGAAAGCAGATTTACATAACCATGGAGAGGAACAGTTCATCTTTCATAAAACTGAGACAACATAAGAATCTGCTCCGTTAGCCCGGGTGATGGTGTACCCGGTTGAGTGCACATGTTACAGTGCACAAGGAACCAGGTTCAAGCCCCCGGTCCCCACCTGAAGGGGGAAAGCTTTGCAAGTGGTGAAGCAGGGCTGCAGGTGTCTCTCTGTCTCTCCCCCTCCCTGTATTCCCCTTCCTCTTGACTTCTGGCTGTCTCTATCCAATAAATAAAGATAATAAAAAAACTTTTTTTGAAAAAAGAACCTGCTTCGTTGATTATGATGCTTGAGACATTATCTTTGTGTCTCACTTCCTGCTTCTTCTACCCTCCTTCAGTTACCCTGGGTTGGTTGCTTCCTCCTTCCCCGCCTTCCTTCCCTTCCTTCCTTCCCTTCCTTCCTTCCTTCCTTCCTTCCTTCCTTCCTTCCTTCCTTCCTTCCTTCCTTCCTTCCTTCCTTCCTTCCTTCCTACTTTCCTTACTTTTTTCATTATTCAGCTTCACTGTTGGATTGAAGCCTAAGCTGGTTAGCAGGTTTTTTTTTTTTCAATCCCATCTTACCAAGGTAGGGAGATTTCCCATTTAAAAAATTAAATGTACTTGGCTATAATTGTCCCCCAAGTGCCTCCTGAAGTTTTTCAAATAAGCTTCATAACTCCTGAGGCCTGCCCTCATTGGATTTGAAGAGCTAGCATTCAGTATGTCTTTCTCCAGTCTCTTCCTATACTCTCATTCCTCCCGATGCTTCTAGGATCAGTTGAGATGAGGAATCACAGACACAGTGATCAGAAGCAAGTCCTCTGATCAATCCTGTATTTTCTTAAGTAAATAAGAGAGTGAAAGTATTTAATTAATTTAGCAAGGTAGGTAATTAATTAAGCTATGGAATCAAGGTAATTATCTCTATGAGTTTAGTACAATTATTTGAGAACTTTGACTCAACAGAGGAATCTAACTTTTCAGATAATTGTCTCTTTATAGTTGAAAATATGACCTTTGAGGGTCCCATGGGATTTTTTTTACTAAGGAATAAAATAATAGTATTAGAAGAGATATAATGGCTTACTGCCTTATACTCCATTTTTAAGCCTCTGCTTATATCTGCAGTCTGATTTTTGTCTAACTTCTTACTCTCAGGCATTGGACTGAATGAATATGCCAGTGGCTCTTCGCACATGGGGGTGTTCTGTAAATATGAAACACACAGCAAGTCATCCTCATTCTCTCCTAGGCTTTACATTGACCCCTGGTCACCTGGACCCAACATAAATTTCCAGTCGAAGGAAAGCATTGTGTACTAAGGCTGGTGCCTTCTTTGGCCCTGCCCCCCACCCATCAGGACTAACAGTATCCTACTACTCTTTATAATAAACAGCGGGGCAGATTGATCGGCCCTGTCAGGCCAGATAAATAGTTCATTGTACTAAACTCAAAAGCTACATTTTTCCCACCCCAAATCAATGAAAACCCACTTTCCTCCCTCCAAATGAGAATCAGAAGCTATTCTGTGAGCTGATTCTAGCTGCTTGTAAACACTTCCTTCCTATTAATTTTTCAAGTTTTATGAGTTATTGTAAATGACTGAAGATTCCTCATTCCCTTTGTTCATATCAAGCTTTGTTCCCAGAAAGCTCTTGCATATTTTAATCTGCTGCTGTTGTTATGAAGGAAAATTGCTTTCAGAGTGGGAGCAGCCTATTTTGATTCTCTGACATGAGATCTGAGTCCACCTTGTGATTCAGCCTTGGACTCTGAGAATTCAATATAATTAACACAAGCTTTTTTCTTTATTTTTTTTAAATCAAAATTGATAAGACTGTTAACTGTAAATGAACATTATCCTTTGACACAGATTTAGACTTCATTTCAGAAAGGGAAAAACGGGAGTCAGGCAGTGGTGCAGCAGGTTAAACGCATGTGGCGCAAAGTGCAAGGACTGGCGTGAGGATCCCAGTTCGAGCCCCTGGCTCGACACCTGCAGGGGAGTTGCTTCACAAGCAGTGAAGCAGGTCTGCAGGTGTCTGTCTTTCTCTCCCCCTCTCTGTCTTCCCCTCCTCTCTCCATTTCTCTCTGCCCTATCCAACAACAACGACATCAATAACCACAACGTTAAACAACAAGGGCAACAAAAGGGAAAATAAATAAATAAATATTTTTTAAAGAAAAGAAAATAAAGGGAAAAAGAAGTGTTTGTATAATAAGCCTGGAATTGAACCACTTTCCTAGGTCCTGAACTTGAGAAGACATAATGCCCATTGTGTCCTGCCATCTTAGCATTTCAGGACATGCTGTATTTCGCACAGTGGTAATGGATTGTAATACCGCAGTGTGGGATGAGCTCGCTCTCCCCAGGCACCTGAATAAGGTCAAAAGAAAACCCTAGACTTGAAGAAAGCTATTCATGGTTTTGCAGAAAGGCTAGGACTGTGCAAACGTTAGTTTGGGGACCAATTAGTTTCAGTTTTCAGCTTTAACCTTTGCAGATTTCTACTGAGTTGATTTAGGGAGGTACTGGAATGACTCTCTAGGCTGTTCACTTGAGGAAACATGTGACTGAACTTGAGAGTGAGTGAGCAGCTCCCCCAGCTATCGGGGAAGCCGTCAGCTCTGCATTCTAGGCAGGGCGTCTGAAGGAATAGTTGGGACTTTAAAAAAATTCTTTTTTATTATCTTTATTTATTTATTGGATAGAAACATCCAGAAATCAAGAGGAAAAGGGGTGGTAGAGATGGGAGCGAGACAGAGAGATACATGCAACACTGATTCACTACTTGCAAAGCTTTCCCCCTGCAGGTGGGGACTGGGGGCTCAAACCCCGGTCCTTACACATTGTGACATGTGCGCTCAATCAGGTGCACCACCACCTAGCACCTGAAGGAACAGTTGTGACTCCTTCCCCCTGGCAACTTCTCTGGTCATTATCTGAGTTATAGAGAAGGAGACTTCTTTTAAGGCAAACCTTTCTTTAAGAACAACAAGCCAGTGTTCCTTTAAACTTGCATCAAGGGTGTTGTAGATCCTAAAGTTAACCCAGACTCCAAATGTTATGCGTGTACAAACTGTTGTATTTACTGTTGACTTTAAAACCAACCTACCTACCTACCTACTTTCCTCCCTCCCTTCTTCCCTTCTTCCCTTCCTCCCTTCTTTCCTTCCTTCCTTCACTTCCAGGATTATTGCTGGTGCTTCATACTGGCACTATGAAGCCACCACTCCCAGCGGCCATTTTTCCCTCTTTTTTTCCCCCCCTCTATTTTATTCGATAGGACAGAGAGAAATTGAGAGAGGCGGGGGAGATAAGAGCTACAGAGAGAAAGACACCTGCAAGGCCTCCTTCACTGCTTGTGAAGCATCCCTGCTGTAGGTGGGGAGTGGTTGGTTTAAGTCCACTGCCTGGATCCCAGGAATGTTCTAGAGACTATTCAGGCCTCTAGTTTAGAAGCCAGATTGAACAAAATGGGTGTTTTAACAGTCAACAACAAATGCCCTTCATATATTCTTTTAAATGAGCAAGAATCATATTGTCAATTTGAAAATGAACTTTTTCTGCTTTGACAAAAGTGAAAATAAAAGTTGTTTGGTTTCATCCTGCAAAGGATGCATATCCTACCTTTTCCCATGTGCTAGGCTAAGCATCCAGGCTGTAACCAATACCCTGCTGCCTCTGTGTCAGGGCTCAGGTTCACTCCATTTTTGCATTGCTGGTACACCTCATGGGGAGGCTGCTTCTCTGGGAACTCCTCCTGCTGGCTTCAACACTAGATCCTGTCCTTCCTCACTTTGAGCAGGTACTGAAGAACATTCTGCAGCACATATTTGCTGCTTGTCCACAATGGGTCCGGCCCTGTGTTGCATGCTGGGACAAGCATAAAGATGAGAAAAGTGGTTAAGTGCATGTGACACAAAGCGCAAAGACTGGCGTAAGGATCTCAATTCTAGCCCCCGGCTCCCCACCTGCAGGGGAGTCACTTCACAGGTGGCAAAGCAGGTCTGCAGGTGTCTAACTTTCTCTTCCCCTCTGCCTCCCCCCCCCCGTCTTTCGATTTCTCTCTGTCCTATCCAACAATGATGACATCAGTAACTACAACAATAATAACTACAACAACAATAATAATAAAAAAGCAACAAGGGCAACAAAAGGAAAAAAAATGAGAAAAGCACCAGCTGGCCCTGCCTGTGCACAGTTCCAGTTTGTCATGTCACTTGGGAAGTGTTGACAAAGTGCTACACGTTTCTTATCTCTTTTTTATGGCCAGGTGGGGGATATTTGATTCTTAACTTCTGTCATTCTGATTGTGAAGCCACTCCACAGGTTTCTGGTTGGCTTCATATGTCCTTGTTTCTATTTCCAGTGTATCATGAATTCAGTGTTTGGTAAGTCTCTATTGTATGTTTGCACATTTATTATTCTTTGCTAGTATTATTGATATTGTTATGCTTTCCTGATATAAAATGTGTTTTATAATCATCCTTTCAAGTTGCTCTGCTACTTTGGCACCTGCCTTCTAAGAGATAAACTGCTTTTACCATGTTATTTAAGGTTTGTTATGCATTTGCATTTTATTGCCCCTTCCAGAGATCAATGCTGAAAAATCTGATGGTTTCAAAGATGTGATTTGTAACACTGATGCTACAAGATGAGGTTCAAGTTGAGATGGGGGCAGGATGTTCTCTGAGTTGATGTGTGAACATGACTTTGTGGACTCATTTTTTGTGTGTGTTTAGTCCTTCAGAAAGGTTTAATTAAAAAATTTCCTTAACAGAGAGATCAAAAGCTGCTCTGCCTCTGGTGACACACTGTTGCTTTAAAAATTAGTGCAGATTAGGACTCCCCATGTGATGGAGAGCTGTGTGTTATAACTTCTTAATAAACAGCTGAATTGGAATTTTAAAAAGTGCAGAAATTTATCAGAATTCATTCAGAGTGTGGATGGGTGAGACATACATGCCCCTCAACAAAGTGTTTGCCACATGGAAGGGCTTTCCAATTTTGGTCTGCTGCTTGAAGCTGTTAGAAGACTTTTACCCAGTGTTTATCTTTGTATTCCTCACAGTATCAGCACTAGTCATTCCAGTACCAAGCAGATCAGCCTGTAGTGACCTCCCTCCCTAGTCTCCACTGAAAATTCAGGGAAAACATATGTTTGATCTTTAATTTCTTTAGCACTTACTTGGTCATTCAGGATATTATTCCCAAGATATTTGTAGGCTTGTTTATGGGAACATGAGTATGTGCATGTGTGTGTGTGCGTTCATGTACTAGCATGATGCTTTTGTGCTGGTTCAACAGAAGCAGCCCAGATTTTGATAGGCTGTGGGCTTTTTGAAATGAAACTGTAAGCAAAGGATGGGGAAGGTATGTCCTTACTAACAAATAGCAACCAATTTGGTTTTCTAGTGCCTTGCTGTTTAAGGCAGTTTCCTTTCAAGCTTCCTTTTAGAGAAACAAGTGTGAATTGCTCCTTTATTAACTTAGAATCTGGAAATGCATCCTGTTGGGTCAGATTTTTCTTCAAGTTTCTAAATCAGCTGTCAATTTTGGCTAAATTACTAAACTTTACAGATAGAAGAGTAGGGGTTAAGAGAAGATAATTACTGTGGTATAGGAGGTTTAAGCTAGTCTTTTCCATGGAGAGATGAAAAGAAAGTTGATCATCTGGCAGTGAAAATAAAAGCTTATACTGTGGCATCATTCAGTAACATATAGGTCTGTGTAACTGCATCAGTACATGCATTTATAGTTTTGTTAATTTGCCCCCCCCCAGTGGGTCTTTGTCTTAGAAGGGTTCAGAGTAAAGGGACCAAATAATGGTCTTCAAAATTGCAGAGGAGTTTTACTGGGACTCTGTGTTAAGACTAGTGATAGGTACCAAAGCATGTTTTCCTTTTTCATTTTGTTCCCATCCCCCCCTTTTTTTACTGGGAGGTTAAAGATTTACAGTACAGTTGCTGACACAAAAGTACAATTTCTCATCTCACCAAGATAGGTGTCTGCAAAACATTTGCACTCCCAAATTAGGTCCACCATCATATACAAAGACCCACTGTCCTCCTTTCCCAGAATCCTTTGCTTTGGTGCAATACACCAAACCAATCCAAGTTACTTTATGTTTCCCCTTTCTGGTCTTGTTTCTTAAGTTCTGCCTGAGTGAGATAATTCTATATTCTTCCTTTTCTTTCTGGCTTATCTCACTTAACATGATTCCTTAAGTCTCCACCCAAGATGAGATAAAGAAGCATAACTCTTTTTTCATCATTTTTCATAGTTGAATAATATTCCATTGTGTGTATATATACCACAACTTTCTTAGCTACACATCTATTATTGGGCACTTAGGTTGCTTCCAGGTTTTGGCTATTACAAGTTGTGCTGCTATGAACATAGGTATACATAGATTTTTTTTTTTGGATGGGTGTGTTTGGTTCCTTTATATCCCCAGGAGAGGAATTGCAGGGTCATAGGGTAGGTCA
Organism: Erinaceus europaeus; assembly: GCF_950295315.1. Classification (NCBI taxonomy): domain Eukaryota; kingdom Metazoa; phylum Chordata; class Mammalia; order Eulipotyphla; family Erinaceidae; genus Erinaceus; species Erinaceus europaeus. The sequence continues at coordinate 117,812,456 of NC_080185.1, forward strand.
TTTCTAGCCTTCTGAGAGTTCTCCAGACTGCTCTCCACAGGAGTTGGACTAATTGACATTCCCACCAGCAGTGCAGGAGGGTTCCTTTGTCCCCACAACCTCTCTAGCATTTGTTGCTGCTATTCCCAGTACCAGCATATGCCAGAGCTGAACAGTGCTCTAAGCTCTCTGTATTTTTTTCTCTGCATTTTTCTTGTTAAATAAAAATGGCAATTAAAAAATAAGCCAATAGGATTACATCAAATTGAAAAGCTTCTTCACAGAAAAAGAAACCACCACCCAAATAGAGAGATTCCTTACAAATTGGAAGATCTTTTTATGCTGAACATCAGACAGAGGTTTAATAACTAAAACAGACAATATGCTCATTAAACTCAGCAACAACAAAACAAAACATCCCATCCATGGGCTGGGTGGTGGTGCACCTGGTTGAGCACACAGGTTACAATGCACAAGGACCCAGGTTCGAGCCCCCAGTCTCCACCTGCTGGGGAAATGCTTTGTGATTAGTGAAGTGAAGCAGTGCTGCAGGTGTCTCTCTGTCTGTCTTCCTCTCTATCTCTCCTTTCCCTCTTGATTTCTGTCTCTACCCAATAAATAAAGATAATAAAAAATAAATAACCCCATCCAGAAGTGTTCTTTTCTTAGTGAGTAGTTCTGCTCTGTGGTGTGGGGGTGGAGGTGGTGATATGGGTGGGAAGAAGCCATTCTGGGGAACTGTCATCCTTTTTCTAAAGTTTTTCATGTGTTTGGTCACTGACAAACTTATTTTTAGACTTCTGTTATACTTCTCTCCTTCCACTCTCTATATCCTGCTAATTAGGCACTAGCATTAGATTTATGGGTGTACCATGGAACAGTCTTTAATGTAGATTCCCACAGCCCTCCAGCTGACTTTTACCCAACTCCGCCAAGAAGACCATCTGAGAGGGTTTTGGGGTGGTGGCTCCACCTGGTGGTTCTTCTAAGAAATTCCTTCTCCTCCCCACCTTTCTCCTCCTCCTCCTCCTCCTCCTCCTCCTCCTCCTCCTCCTCCTCTTCCTCCTCCTCCTCCTCCTCCTCCTTCTCCTTCTCCTTTTTTTTTTGAGGGGAATCTTGTGCTAGACTCCCTGGTTTAGTCTTGTTAGTTTTCTTTTTGTTGTTATCTTGCCTGACCACCTCTAAGTTTCATCTTAAGGTGGTGCTGGAGGTTTAACCTGGGACCTTTGGTGCCTCAGGAATGGAGGACATTTAACATAACCACTATGCTATCTCTCCCCAGCCTGGCTTGATGTTGTTAATTCATGCAGTTCTATATCACACCCATAGCTTCTCACATAGCATGCACATTCTCCTCCTCCTCCTCCTCCTCCTTTTCCTTTCTTCCTTCCTTCCTTTCTTTATTTTTACATATTCTTTTTAACCTCCTTTCTTCTGCAGTATCTACTCACTGAACTCATAAGATCTGTTTTCCCACCTTTGCATCATCATCTGTTGCATTCCCACAAAACAGGATCACTGTTGATGAATGTCTTAAAAAAAAAAAAAAGTTCCCAGTGGCATGATTCTTGGTCTGGGTGCTAATTTGCTTACAATAGAGAATTATGCTAAAATCCACATAGGTAAGCCAAAGTCTCCTCCTGGATAACTTCAGGTACCCCCTTGCTACTTCTTTGCTTCTTGTCTTGCTCCTGGCTTCGCTCAGAGGAGCAGTATTATATTAGTGATTCTGTTTTCACTTGTCAACAGGCAGTGAAGTGACTTTGCTGTCTTCATTATCATTTCTCAGTTGTCTGCTAGATCTTCCTTCCTGAGGCTGGGCCTCCTCCAGTGCTACCCCTCCCCCATACCACTGAGCATACATATTCTTGATAAGTGAAATATATTTTTGTACATTATGATTAATCTGGGGACTTCGTCACCATTTAAGGCTTTGATTTTATAGGTCAAACCATTCTGAGTTCTGAACACTTTGCATAGCATATAACTCACTGCAAATCTAACTTCTTGTTTGTTGTTATTGCTGACACGAAGCCATAGGTATCATGGAAAAAATTCAAGCATTCATGGAATTGAGAGTGACTGGAGTTTTCTGAAGTCATGGGAGTGCCCCAGTTCTAGGGGAAGCTCTGGTTCTGTGGTGTCTCTCCCATTTGATCTCTATCTGTAAATTCAAATGTTGGCCTGGAGTTATAAAATCACATGTGTGTGTGGAACCCTAGTTATAACAGCCCCCCGACACACACACAAATAGTAAAGAATAGAAAATTATGCCTGGGAGGTCAGTTAGTGAGATGACCTGTGCATGAGGCCTTGGGTTCATTCCCCAGTGCCACATTAAAAAAGTGAGAATCTTAGTTTTTCTTGCTATTATTAGTGCTCAGAATAGGCATGAAGAAGGGCTTTGTTTGTTCTTTAATCTACCTGTCAAAGAGGCTGTCACTTTGAATTTGGGTAAAGAACCCACATGTGTGGTCATGAGGCAGACTTACACAACCTGCCATTTTAGAATTCTGGAATCCTAGCATTCTTGAAGTGACTGATATTTCCAGAGGTGGCCCAACCTTCAGCTTGATGCAGGTTTACCATGTTGAAGAGGACATGGAACCGCTACCTAGAGCCCTTCTATTTATTTATTTATTTATTTATAAAATGGAAGTATTGACAAGACCATAGGATAAGAGAGGTACAGTTCCACAGAATTCCCACCACCAGAACTCCGTATCCAGTCCCTTCCCCTGTTAGCTTTCCTATTCTTTGTCCCTCTGGGAATATGGACCCAAGGTCATTTTGGGGTACAGAAGGTGGAAGGTCTGGCTTCTGTAGTTGCTTCCCCACTGAACATGTAGTTGCTTCCCCACTGAACAAGTCGATCCATACTTCCAGCCTGCCTCTCTTTCCCTATACCTAAAACAGACCTACTAGCTTTTTCCCAGATGAAGACCCCAAATCTTCATCTGCAATATTCTTGCCTTTAGGTTCATGATTAGTCAACAATTTGTTCTGCCTTATATCTTAACTCTTTCTCAGCTACCAGGTTCCAGATGCTACCATGATGCCAATCTGACTTCCTTGGGCAGATGACCCCACCAAGGTGTCCTGGAGCCCCATCTCTCCCTAGAGCCCTTCTTAATTCTGGGGCACTGACCTTTGCTAAGTCCACATGGAGTCCTCCTTCCCAAGAGAGAGTGTTCTGGGTATAGAGCTGATAATTAATTGGAGGTGTTTTGTCCAAACAGTGGCTGCCCTCACATATTATAAGCCCCGGAAAAGGGGCTTTTTTTTTTTTTTCTTTCTGTAACTACCTCTGTTTCTTCTACTCACATCTGTTGGTTTATTTCATAGCCTGAGTTCCTGAGGCCAATTTAAACCTCAGTTTAGTCTTTGGCTTCCTGACTTTTTGTGCTGGCAGAGCCTAGAAGCTATTGTGGCCCAAACTTCAAGGCCCGGCTCCCTAAGTCATGGTCAGCTGATAGTAGGACCAGCTGCAGTGCTGAGTGGGCCACCCCCCCCCCCCATTGTCCCCAGCTCCCAGTGAAGGGCAAGAGACTAGTCAGAAACTTCCCTGTGTGTGCATGTGCATGAGAAAGCACATCTGAGAGCTGAACTGCTTATTCCATCTGGGTTTCTCCGGAGACTTAAATGCGCTTAGTAGCAGCAGGGCCTCGCTGCAGGGAGAATAGCTGTTGGCGCATCCAGGCCCAATTTGACTGCCCCCCACTGCAAAATTTCTATGGGGTTTTAGACATGTTTCATAATCCAGCTCTCACTCTGACAGTAAGGAGACTGCTGATGCTAATTCCCTTAGGAAATTAGGAGGATAAGAACATATTTTCCTTCAATTTTATTCTCAGAACTTCCTTATGTGGGTTGGGAAAGTAGAGCTAGCTGAGTGCTAAGGGCACAGGATATTCATTCCCGAGTCCTCAGGAGCCCCAGGTTCAATCCCCAGTACCCCCATATGCCAGGGCTGAGCAGCTTTCTGGCTTTTCTCTATGTCTCTCATAAAAATAAAAAATACATGTATGTATACATGCACGAACACAAACATACATAGGAGCTGGGTGGTGGTGCACCCAGCTGAGCACACCTATGACCTTGTGCAAGGACCTGGGTATAAGCCCCTGCTACTCACCTGTTGGGTCAAAATGCTTTTTGTGTGGTGAAGCAGGCGTACGGGTGTCTGTCTTCTTTCTCTCTGTCTCCTCCTTCCCACTGCAATTTCTCTCTGTTCTATCAAATAAAATAGAAAGAAAGAGGGAGGGAGGGGGGATGGCTGCTGGAAGTGGTGGGTTTGTAGTGCCAGCACTGAGCCCCAGCGATAACCCTAGTGGCAATAAAACATAAATAAATAGGATTTTTTAAATGCTTATTTATTTATTTATATATTTCCTTTTTGTTGCCCTTGTTATTTGTTTTATTGTTGTTGTAGTTATTGTTGTTATTGGTGTCATTGTTGGATAGGACAGAGAGAAAATGGAGAGAGGAGGGGAAGACAGAGGGGGAGAGAAAGATAGACATCTACAGACCTGCTTCACCGCTTGTGAAGTGACCCCCCTGCAGGTGGGGAGCCAGGGGCTCGAACTGGGTTCCTTATGCTGGTCCTTGAGCTTCGTGCCATGTGCACTTAACCCGCTGTGCTACCACCCGACTCCCAATAAATAGGATTTTAAAAAATGTATCTTTAAAAAAAAAAAAAACTTCCCTGATGTAAAGTCACTTACTGAATAGAGTAGTAATTGTTATTAAAATTGTTTCACTGCTGGTAAGACATTTGAGGGAAAATTAAAGACTTATAGAAATGAATAATAAAGCACTGTTTCCCTGAAGCAACCAGTGGTCAGGTACACATGGAGCATTTCCCAGGCTAGGCCGATGCTAGACCATAAGAGAAGTCTCTTGTCACTTTAAAAGGGTTAGCATCAGAGCAGTAATGTGTTCTCCAAGCACAGTGGCATTCAGCTGGAAATCAACAACTGAGGGAAACTAGGGAGACTCACAAATATATGGAAACTAAGCAAGGTATTCCTAAGTAGTCATGGTTGAAGAAGAACCCACAAGGGAAATTTTCAATACTTTGAAATGAATGAAAACACAACATTAAAAAACATACTACCCACAGCTTAAAGCAATGTTTAGAGTGAAACTTAAAGCTGTGAATATCTATATTTGAAAAGAGATCTCAGGTCAGTAGCTTCACCTTCCATTTATTCACATATATTTGACATTTAACATGCACATTTAGAGTGACGTGTTGTAGTTTGACATACTCATACACTGTATTGTGAAACGATTACCTGAGTAAGGAGAGTTAATTTATCTTTTATGCCATATAGTTACCACTTTTTTAGTTATTGTGGTGAGAATGTATTATAATTGTCTTGCACAGTGCCTTCCAGGTTCACTCATGCTGTCACAGTTTGCAGAATTGCCTTTTTATGGCTGAATAATATTCCTCTGCATGTGTGTCCCTCTCATTTTCTTTATACATTTGTCCACTGGTGAACATTTGTATTCCTTTTTCATGTGTTAGCTATTATGAATAATGCTACAATGAACATAGGAGTGCAGATGTTTCATTGAGATAGTTTCATTTTCTTTGTATATATCCTAACTCTCTACTATAGGTAACTTGAACAAGAACAGCAAACTAAAATCAAGCAAGGAGAATAAACTAGTGAAGGTTAGAGTAGAAGTGAATTTAAATTTAAAAATAATACATAAAATCCATCAATAAATGTATACGTACATAGCAGCCAGGCAGTGGTGCACCTGTAGAGTACATGCAGAGGGGAAGCTTCATGATCAGGAGAAAAGAATGCGAGTCAGTGTCTGTCTGTCTGTCTGTCTGTCTCTGTCTCTGTCTGTCTCTCTCTCTCTCCCTCTCCCTCTCTCTCACTCTTTCTGCTTTTTCTCTGTCTTTATCATTAAAGGGAAAAGAAAGTACAGTCACTGAGCCCCAGAAATAACCCTGGTGACAAACAAACAAGCAAAAACTGGCTGTTTGAAATGGTTAGCAAAATTAGTAAGCTTTAGCTACATTGTTCAAGAAGAAATGAGAGAAGATTGAAACTACTAATGAGGAACTAAAGAGGGAACATCATTATAACACTGGTAGGAATGTAAAATAGTACAGTTGTTTTGGAAAAACAGTCTTGCATTTTAAGCTTAAATATAGAGTTTCCATATGACCCAACACTCCACACCCAAAAGAAATGAAAACACATGTCCACAAACAGACTTGAACATAAATGGTCATAACAGCATGATTCGTAATAACCACCAAATTGAAACAACCCAGATGTTCCTCAGCTGATAAAGGGATGAACAAAGTTGTTTATCCTCACAGTGGAATACTATTTGGCCACAAAGAGAAGTGAAATACCACATGTAGTGAAATACTACAGCATGGGTGGCCCTTGAAGACATTATCCCAAGTGAAAGAAGCCAGACACAAAGAATCGCACATGGGGATGATCCCATTTATCTGAATATCTAGAGTAGGCAAATCCCCAGAGACAGAAAGCAGGTTAGTGTTTGCCCATATCTGGGTGTGATAATGGAGAGTGATTGATAATGGGCATAAGGTTTCTTGGGGGGTGGGGATTGAAATAGATTGTTGTGATGATCGCACAGTTCTGTAAATGTATAAAAACTTGTTTAATTTTAAAATGAGTAAATTTTATGATATTTAAATTATGTGTCAATAAAGCTTAAAAATTACCATAGAAGTTGGTGTTTAAATGCATTGACTACGCCTAACTGTCTGTCTGTCTGTCTCTTCTACTTAACCTTCCCAGCTGAGGGATGAGATAGCCATTCTAGTTATTCAAACCTTTAAAATTATATACTTATCAGTGAAGCTTTATATTTTTCTTCATTCAGTCAGTTGCCTAGGAGATAGTGAGTCTGAGGGATCAAAAAGACACTGTTTTGCTAGGGATGACCTAAATATTAGATAATCGATTTGAGAAGGGATGAGAGCTGACTGTGGCATTCTATTGTTCATTTCTTGAGAAAAAATGAGATTGCCCGTAAATCAAATGCCAAACCTCTTCTATTCTAAATTCTCTGCTTTATTATAGAGAAAGCCTTTGCTAGAAAGGAAAGATCCATTTATGGCTCCTTTTTTTTTTTCTGCCATTGTCTGTAACTCTGGGTTCGCTTCTTTTGCCCATAAATCTTTATTTGCGGTTCTGATGATTTCTTTAGGAAGGATTCTTAGATGTGGAATTACCAGACAAAAAAAGAATTTATATATTTTATGACTTACGTCATTATCATCAAATTGATTTCCTGAAGGTTGCAATCAATTTATACCACTATCAGAAGTGAAGAGAGTGCTTTCTAGTGTTTTAAGCTTGAATTTCTTTGATTAATAGAGTGCTGGAACTTGTTTTATTCTGTTACTTGTTCTTATTTTCTGATCTAATATAGAGATTCATACATTTTTCTTACCGATTAGGGTATTATTTCTTTGTTACTCATTGCAAATTGTGGTTCTTAGTTTGTAGCTTTCACTTTGTTTGCAATGGTTTTTGATATACAGAAATAGTACATTTTATGCAGATTAGTATGTTGGAGTTTTTCTGTTGTGATTTATCTGAATAAATCTTCACCTGATTTTCTCCTTTATACTGACTTCATTTTTTATTTCCAATTTTAATCCATATGGAATTTTGATGTATAGTACTAGGTTAGTATGCAAATTGATTTTTATTTTGAAGCAACCACTTTTCCAAGGTCATTTATTGAATGATCTGGCCCTTCATTAATTTGTAATACCTCATTTATCATCTAATGTTGTTATTTCTCTGTCAGGGCATTTCCCTCTGGACTTTCAGTTATTCTGTGATACTAATTTGTCTCTCTGATCTTACATCAATATAGTTAAACTACTATGACTTTATAATGTATTTTACTATACTGTATGACTTCTGTCATTCCTGTGACTATGATTCATTTTCAGATATAACCTAGCTATTCTCATTTGTTTAAAATCATGTTATCAAGATCTTGAAAAATTCCACTGGGGTTTGGATTTGAATTACATTAAAATGATCAATTTAGGAAGAATTGTTGTTTGCCTACCTTTTTGTTTTACAGTTTTATATTGTGTTATGCATACTGTCTTTATGTACATGTACATAAGTGTACTTGTATACACTTATTTCTCCCCTGGCCCATCCTTCCCAAATACTCCCAAACATATCAGTGGACCAATTTATGCAAATACAGCACCAGATTAAAACATGTATTCTATTCTGAATTCTGAAATGCCAATTCTAATCATCCAGTGACAGACTTTTACTCTGTCTAGTCAAGTGCCAGTTATGGTTTTTATTTTGCCATCTTGTTATTCTTTATAGATTACCATCATTGTTGGCTTTAGTAAATATGATCTTCCTTCTTGCCTATTTTTTCCTAATGCCGATGAACAGAAGAATCTAGCCTTTGAATATTTCTTTCAGAATAAGCCCCTTGTGGAATATTTGTGTTAGTTTAAAAAATGTCCCCCTTTAATATTAAGAGAATTGTTAGTACTTGTCAGTCCTTAGCTTTGAGAAGGTAGGTGAGTGGTAATTGTAAAATGATATATTTGACCACATAGTTTTTCATAAATAAAAATTCCTGAACTTGGATAGAGATATTCTATAGATATATAGATGGAGAGAGAGACTGAAAGACTTGACTTATCTACTTCTTTGAATGACTCCATGAAGAAAGGTAAGAGAAGCACCATGATCACCCCATTTTAAATATAAGGAAGACACGTTGACAGAAAATTTAAAAAATGACTTATCCAAGGCACCAGTGAAGGCTGACTTGCAAAGCTCTTTTACTATCTTCATGTCACAAAAGTCTGTAGTAGTCGGAGTAGTAATAGGAAGAAGAGTGCCTCAGAAGTCTTGGTGAACAGCTCATCATAAATGATTGTTGCTATGCTTCACATTGGTTTGGTCTCACCCCCCCACCCCCCGCCTCTGGGAGATTGTGGTTTGGCCCCTGCTAGTTTCGCAGGCCCCCTTCTCCCTGCCCCCCTGCCCCTAACAGGCTTCCAGAGTGTTTCTTGCCGCTGCCGCCGGAGGAGAAGGATGCAGGACAGATCTGTGTGGTGATTGGTTTGGGTTAGTTTTTGAATCATTGTTCGTGAATAAAGAAATACAGCTTCTCTGCCCAGCCGTGTGTCCTCGAGTCTCTGTCTACCGCCGTGAAACTAGCCCAGCCTACTAGAGCCCCGAACTTTAACGACAAATGATTGCTTTGAATACTTGTGACTGTCTTATTCTATTAAGACACTTGTATTCTGTGTGTGTTCAGATTTTTTTACTAGATTGTAAACTTTTTAAAGTAAGAAATCACATGTTAATTTGTAATTTTTTTGACACCTGCAGACCTGCTTCACCGCCTGTGAAGCGACTCCCCTGCAAGTGGGGAGCCGGGGGCTTGAACCGGGATCCTTACGCCGGTCCTTGAAATTGCGCCATTTGTGCTTAACCACTGTGCTACTGCCCGACTCCCTTTATTTTTTAATTTTTTTTTGTTTTTATTTACTTTATTTATTATTATTTTTATTTAAGAAAGGATTAATTAACAAAACCATAGGGTAGGAGGGGTACAATTCCACACAATTCCCACCACCCAATCTCCATATCCCACCCCCTCCCCTGATAGCTTTCCCATTCTCTATCCCTCTGGGAGCATGGACCCAGGGTCATTGTAGGTTGCAGAAGGTAGAAGGTCTGGCTTCTGTAATTGCTTCCCCGCTGAACATGGGCATTGACTGGTTGGTCCATACTCCCAGTCTGCCTCTCTCTTTCCCTAGTAGGGTGGGTCTCTGGGGAAGCGGAGCTCCAGGACACATTGGTGGGGTCTTCAGTCTAGGGAAGCGTGGCCGGCATCCTGATGACATCTGAAACCTGGTGACTGTTGTTTTATTGTTGTAGTTTTTTTAAATTTCTTTATTGGGGAATTAATGTTTTACATTTGACAGTAAATACAATAGTTTGTACATGCATAACATTTCCCAGTTTTCCATATAACAATACAATCCCCACTAGGCCCTCCATCATCCTTTTTTGGACCGCTATTCTCCCCCCACCCACCCACCCCAGAGTTTTTTACTTTGGTGCAATACGCCAATTCCAGTTCAGGTTCTACTTGTGTTTTCTAGAAGTCACATATTATTGTCTTGACCTTAATGTTATTAATTGGATGGAAGTATATACTGGAATGCCCTAGCTGTTTTTGAAAAATGAGTTCCCCAAAGGAAAATTACCAGAGGGAGAACAGGTGTTTGAAGTTATATAGATCAGGAAAAGCTGTAAAAATGTGATTCAGAGAAATTGTCTTTGGCTACTGAGTGCTGGAGAAAGAGAGAGGGGGGAGAGAGAGAGAGAGAACTTATTAAGTGTCTGTTTTGGAAAGTGGATTATGAGACTAAGTGCTGAATCTAGCTTGAGGCCTGATAGTGGACCATTAGTAGAAAGTGAGAAAGTGAAATAGGTTTCCAAAGGAGGAAATTTGAACCAGATCTTGAATAACAGGATTGTTAACTGTGTTTGAGAGAAGGCTCCTAAACTGTTCTTATTTCCTCATAAAATCTGAGATGAAAGTGGGAGCCTCTGTGCAGGGCAAGAGAAGATGAGGCCATTTTAACCTCTATTTAATTTTACACCTTTCTCCAAAATTTTCTAAATAAGTGTGTATAGAGTTCAGTTTATTTTACGTAGAAAAAGTGTTTCTGCTTCTCCCTTTTTATTAGAGTTCTTAGGCCAGACTTAACTTTTCCTGCCTTTCTGAGCTTCTCCCTTTCTGCTGTGTGAGTATACATCATTACCATTTTTAGAACCAGAGAGAGAAACTGAAGCTATTAATGCAAAGAGATTATTGGACTGTGGTTGTGTGATAATTTTGCTTAGGAACTCTTGATTATAAATTAATAGTGGTTAGTTCTGTGTTTTCAGATTTCAATTTAAGTAGAATTTCTCTGGACTAACCTGGTTGTCTTTGGTGAAGGTTCTACAACTCTGGAGCAGGGAAGATGTGCCTCTTGATGGGTCAGTTCTGTAGGGGATGACCCAAGAAGCTCTCTTCTCCTCCTTAATCTCTTCTTATCTTTTCCTCTTTCTCTTTGCTTCCCTTCTTTCTAAAGCCAGTCTTAATGGATTCTTCAGTATTGTCATTGCTTTCAGAGGAAAATCAAATCTCCAGATGTTTTGCCATTTGCTTATTTCTCTTAACCCTTTTCCAGGTGATGTTGTTTGACATATTAAAGGGATAGAAAAAAACACAAGCATGCTGTTAATAATCATTAAAAGAGGGAAAGAGAGGATAGGCTGGGAGTATGGATTGACCTGCCAATGCCCATGTTCAGTGGGGAAGCAATTACAGAAGCCAGACCTTCCACCTTCTGCACCCCATAATGACCCTGGGTCCATGTTCCCAGAGGGATAACGAATAGGAAAGTGGCCATGATAGAGTCTTGCCCGGGCATGCTGTTGCCTCGACATGCTGGAGTCTTCGGAGAGCAGCTACTGGCCTTATTCACTGGCTGTGACCCCGTGGCCGAACTGGTCAACAGGCCAGGGACAGGCAGGTGGGAAAGAAAAAAAAAAGAAAGAAAATAATAATAATAATAATAAAAAGAATAGGAAAGCTATCAGGGGAGCGGATGGGATATGGAGTTCTGGTGGTGGGAATTGTGTGGAGTTGTACCCCTCTTACCTCATGTTTTTTTGTCATCATTTCCTTTTTTATAAATAAAAATTTAAAAAATCATTAAACGGTGTTTAGGAAAAATTTGATATCAGTTGTTTTATGATTAATACTTTTAATACTTTTTTTGAGAGAGATAAACAGACACGGACCGACCACAAAATTAAAACATATTGTGGTGGGGAACCAGGCTTGAACCTGGGTCACATGCATGGTAAAGCAGGGCACTATCCAAGAAAAGCTGTTTTGTCTGTTTTATGGTTCTATTTAACTTTGAAAAAGTTAAAAACTTTTTTCGAAAGTGTTTTGCTTCTTCCATTATAATTTACTTTTGGCTTCTTCTTCTTCTTCTAGCGTTTGCCCTTCTTCCGTAGCCAGTCAACAGCGTCAGGTTGAGCCTGATGTAAAGTTTCGAGACCTCCTTTGAATCTGGAGAGGTGGCAGTCGTTGACTATGTGGGTCATAGTCAACCGCAGGGGCAGTTCGGGTCGTCTCTGGCTCCCCAGCGATGGAACATAGCGGCGCACCGGCCATGGCCTGTTCGATAGCGATTGAGGAGGGCCCAATCATAACGTGCTAGGTCAAAGCCGGGTTGATGCTTGCAGGGGTCTGTGATGAGGTGTTTGTTCTTTACCTCAGCTGACTGCCAACTCTGTTTCCAAGAGTCTGGAACAGAGAAGTTCAGTGTAGGCATAGGGGACCAGATTGGGTGACGAGAGACGTCAAGCGTTGGACAGGGTGGGCAAAGATATCCGCGTATATTGGCAGGTCTGGTCGAGTGTAGACGTGGGAAATGAACTTAGATGATGCCACATCCCGACGAATATCTGGCGGGGCGATGTTGCTAAGAACTGGCAGCCATGGAACCGGGGTGGAACGGATGGTTCCAGAAATTATCCTCATGGAGGAATATAATTTGGAATTGACCAAGTGGACATGGGGGCTACGGAACCATACTGGGGCACAGTATTCTACAGTGGAATAGCATAATGCCAGAGATGATGATCGTAGTGTGGAAGCGCTCGCGCCCCGTGAAGAGCTGGCCAGTCTTGCAATGATGTTATTCCTCGCGCCCACCTTTGCTGCAGTTTTTATGAGATGGTCGTGAAATGACAGAGTGCGATCGAGAGTAACGCCAAGATAGATTGGCTGGGCTTCATGCCGGATTCTCGTATCGCCAAGCTGCACATTAAGCTCACGCGAGGCCGAGGCATGGTGTAGATGGAAAACAGATGATACCGTTTTTGCTGTGCTAGGGATTAGTCGCCATTTTTTACAGTAATCAGATATCAGAGACATGACTTTCGTGAGTGTTTCCTTGAGGATGTCGAACTTTGATGCCTGAGTTGCACAGCAGATGTCATCGGCGTAGATGAACTTCCTTGAAGAAGTTTATGGGAGGTCATTGATGTAAATATTAAATAGCGTAGGAGCCAGAACAGAGCCCTGGGGGAGGCCACTTGAGACAAGTCTCCATCTGCTAGACTTGTCACCCAGATGCACCCGGAATCTTCTGTTTTGGAGAAGAAACGATATAGTGTTGGCCACCCATGGAGGCAGGCATCTTGAGATCTTGACTAGGAGACCACGGTGCCAGACCGTGTCATAGGCTGCTGTGAGATCAACAAAGACAGCACCCATCTTTAAATTCTTCTGGAATCCATTTTCAATGTAAGTTGAGAGGGCCAGGACTTGTTGGCAGGTAGATCTTCCTGGGCGGAAACCAGCTTGGGCGGGTGATAGGAATTTCTCTGTAAGAGGAGAAATACGTGACAGAAGCAGCCTCTCAAGGAGTTTGTAACACACGGAGAGGAGAGAAATTGGTCTATAGCTGGCGGCCAGTGTTGGGTCTTTCTTTGGTTTCAAAACTGCTATTATCTTCGCACGACACCAAATTTTGGGCATAGATTCGGATTCCAAGATGTGGGACAGGAATGAAGCGAGCCACTTCTTTGCCGCGGGACCCAGGTTAAGAATGAGTTCTGGGGTGATGTTATCATAGCCAGCAGCCGTTCCTGGTTTAACCCTCTTCAAAGCGTCTTCCAGTTCAGACAGTGTAAAGGGAGAGAGTTTTGGAGATGGACAAGATAAACGGAAGTGCGATGACCACTCATGGGAAATTTCTCTTTTCCAGACTTTTGGCTAAATTAATTGAGCTAATAGGTAAGGCACTTAAAGTTACATATAAAAAGAAAAAGCATTTGCAGTACCCATGTGCCTAATGACAATGAATGGACAGGGGCAGCCAACCAAGATGAATCAGGAAGGGATATTCTGGTTCTGCCTGGTACATGCATGTACACTTGAAAAATACTTTACACTCCCTCCTAAGCACTGGCCTTGTTGCTCTGACCTCTCACAGACTCTGTGCTATTCACATTCATGGCTAATGTCCTATTCCTCTTTTTTTTTCTCTTCCTTATCTCTCTCTCTCTCTCTCTCTCTCTCTGACTTCCTCTGTATCCCTTTCTCTGAGATACACTACCTTAAAACTTAAAGCTTTATTCCTTCTAGAGGGGTTCCCCCTAGTGTGTGTGTATGTGCATGTGTGTGTGACGTGTGTGCGTTACACGTGTTATTCACTCTTTATTACATTTGTGCAAGTTTGACAGGAATAACGTGAATCATTGAAGTCTAGGGATGAGCCACAGAAGCCCTCTCACAGTTTAACTATGCATCTTTCATTAGAAAAGCTTATCTAGGATGCTGTTTCACTTCCCTCACTCCCTGGTGACTCTCTCAGATGGAGGTGTTAAAAAATTTAAACAGGACCAGTGCCAGTGAAATAGCTCACTTGGATAGTTTTCTGTTTTGCCATGTGTGCAACCAAGTTTTAAGCCCTGTCCCAACCACATTGGAGGAAACTTTGGTGCTGTGATCTCTCTGTTTTCTTTGACTATAAAACATCCCCCCACCCCCAGGTAGCAAGGGAAGACAGAAAGAGAAGCAAGCAAGCATCACTTGCATGGTTCTGAAGGATCAATCTCTCATTCTCTCTACATCTTCATAAATTACAAACTATATCGATCCATTCATATTGATGTATGAACTCATTTTATCAGAAGCCTGAGTTGAAGCAGAAAATGGAAAGTAGCCACTTGTTAGAATTAATGAGTGTCAAGTTTTATAGTGAAACAAAACAAAGCAAAACAAAACCACATAGACCTGAATGGTCTTATCTTGCATATGGTTGGGAGCAAATAGGCCCTGAGTAACCAATGGGACTTGGTAACAGCTGGTAAGCATTCTGTCCCTTTTCAGTGACTTAGAACTTCCCTGTATGTTCATTGAGGCTGGGAAACTCATTTAAGTTCCTTTTTCTTTCTGAGGCTCAGTGCCTACATGGCAAATCCACCTGATGCAATGGCCATTCCCCTCCCTCCTCTTTTATTTGAATGGATAGAGAGAAATTGAGAGGGGAAGTAGAGAAAAAAGACATCTGCAGCACTACTTCACCGCTTGTGAAACTTCTCCCCTGCAGGTGGAGTCTACGGACTTGAACCCAGGTCCTTGCACATTGTAACCATGAGCTGAACCAGGTGTGCTACTGCCTGGTCCCTGGAGCATATGTTTCTTTACCTTCAAGTTAAAAGGTTGATTGAGCAGTTCTGATGTATGTATGTATGCATCCATGTATGTATTTACCACTAGGATTATTGCTGGGGCTCGGTGTTTGCACAGCTCCATCATTTCTGGTATCCACTTATTCTTTTGCTTTCTTTTTGATGGGGTATGAGAAACAGAAATAGAAACAGGAGTTGGGCAGTAGCACAGCGGGTTAAGTGCACATGGCGCAAAGCCCAAGGACCAACGTAAGATTCTGTTTCGAGCCCCTGGCTCCCCACCTGCAGGGGAGTCGCTTCACAAGCGGTGAAGCAGGTCTGCAGGTGTCTATCTTTCTCTCCCTCTCTCTATCTTCCCCTCCTCTCTCCATTTCTCTATCCAATCCAATAACAACATCAATAACAACAACAACAATAACTACAACAATAAAAAAACAAGGGCAACAAAAGGGAATAAATAATTATTAAAAAAAGAAAGAAATAGAAACACTTACAGTACTGCTCCACTGCTAGTGAAGTTCTTTAGCATGGTAACAGGTGAGCCACCACCTACCCTTCCCTCCCCCAGTGTTTTTAAATATGAAGACCCTTTGGGGAAAAAAAACAACTAAGAATTCAGCTGTCTTCATTCACACTTAGCTAGTTTTACCCCCAGTTAGAGTCATGGTACTGTTTATATAGTCTTGCAAAGCATTTTAACCTGTATACTCACATTTAGACTCTTCTTTTTGAGAATCCTTTCCAGGATCCCCCAGGAAAATTTATTGAGGTTCATCCTAATATTGCCTACCATCCATTCATGCTCCTATAGCCTGTGAATATCTGTTGTTCCCACAACAGATATGAAATGACTTAGGCTTTCATAAAGCTTTTAGAGAATTCTGCTTCTTTGCTGACTAATTCCTCGGATGACTTTATTGACTCATGAAGTTTAACCTATGCTTCTGCCTTTGGTAGCCCACCCATCCTGCTCAGTGCATGGTAGCACTGGTTCTTTACTCAGCTTGATTTTTTTGGGTTGGGTGGGTAATGAGATGTGTGCCCATTTTGCATTCAGCTGAGCATGCTTCAGAATTCCATCTTCTTCAAAGGTGTGTGTGTTGTTTATTTCAGTAAGCATGGGATAAAATCAGTCACTGGGTTGAATGCAAGTACTAGGTTCCAGTTCCACCCCCCTTGACTTTTTTGGATAATGCCTAAAAATTGATGGCTATTTGATGTGTTTCATATAACATGTTTAATACTTCAAAAAAGGGTACACTTCAGAGATACTGTGGATTGAGTTCCAGAGCACTGTGTTAAAGCAAAAAGTGCAATAAAGACCCACATGATTTCTTTGTTTCTCAGTATACCATATTGCAGTCTATTAAGTGTGAAAAGGCATATGTCTAAAAAGTAGACATATATTTTAATTGAAATGTTCTATTGGTAAAAAGTACTGATGACAAAGCCTTCAGAGAGTGGTTAGTTTTTGTTGGTGGGAGTTCTTGCCTCCATGTTGCTAGCTACTGTCTGACCAGGGTGGTGATTGCAGAAGATCGGGATGGCTGTGGCATTAGCTTAAAATAAGGCACCGTTTTTTGTTTGTTTGTTTGTTTGGATTTTTGGTATTTATTTATTTAGGCCTCCAGGGTTATTGCTGGGACTCGGTGCCTGCACCACAAATCCACTGCTCCTGGAGGCCATTTTCCCCCTTTTGTTACCCTGGTTGTTTTTATCGTTGTTGTGGTTATTATTGTTGCTATTGATGTCATTGTTGGGTAGGACAGAGAGAAATGGAGAGAGGAGGGGAAGACAAAGGGGGGGAGAGGAAGAGAGACACCTACAGACCTGCTTCACCACCTTTGAAGTGACTCCCCTGCAGGTGGGGAGCTGGGGGCTGGAATCGGGATCCTTACACTGATCCTTGTGCTTTGCACCACGTGCGCTTAACCCGCTGTGCCACTGCCTGACCCCCTTTGGTTTTTTTTTATTATTATTATTCAAGAAAGGAGACATGAACAAAATCATAGAATGGGGGGATACCTGGGGCGGTTTTTATTTTTAAGGCACCAGTTTATCTCATTACTTGGTTTTTCCTTTCACAGACAATTTTTGTGATCCAGTTTATAGCATTTTACCCACAGTAGAATTTTCAGAATTAGTCAATTCTTTCAAATCCTGCTGCTTTGTACGTCGAGTTTATATAGTATAAATCCTTTGTTGTCTTTTCATCAGTGCTCAGCATCTTCAGTAGGAGTAGATTTGGTCTCCGGAAACTACTTTCTTTGCTCATCCATAAAAACTCCTCATCTACGAAAGTTTTATCAGAGGTTCACAGCAACTCAGTCACGTTGCTCTGTTTGTCACACCTGCAGTCATTTCATCCACAAAAAAATCCTTAAAGTCATTCGTGAGAGCTGCAATCAGCTTCTTTCAAAGTCCTGTTACTGTTGACATTTTGACCTTCTCCCATGAATCATGAATGTTCCTAATGGCATCTACAATGGCGAAGCCTTTCCAGGACATTTTCAGTTGACTGCCCAGATCCATTAGAAGAACCACTACATATGGCAGTGGTAGCCTTTATGAAAGTTATTTGTTAGATAATGAAACTTTTAAGTCAAAATGGATTTTTGATCTATGGTCTGCAGAATGAAAGATGTTTTTAGCAAACATGAAAACAGTATTATTTTCCTTCTACTTCTCTATTAGAGCTCAAGTGAACCGGTACATTATCAATAAGCAGTAATATTTTGAAAGCAATGCTTTCCTGAGCAGTAGGTCTCAACAGTGGGCTTAAAATATTCAACGGACTATGTTGTGAACAGATGTGCTTTCATCCAGACTTTGTTTTTCCATTTCTAGAGCACAGGCAGAG
This sequence comes from Erinaceus europaeus, assembly GCF_950295315.1. Taxonomy (NCBI): domain Eukaryota; kingdom Metazoa; phylum Chordata; class Mammalia; order Eulipotyphla; family Erinaceidae; genus Erinaceus; species Erinaceus europaeus. The sequence continues at coordinate 117,830,576 of NC_080185.1, forward strand.
TAGATTTAGCATAATTCACAAGAGCCTAAGAGTCTCAGAATGGCAAATGAGCATGGATTTCAACTTGGGTCGCCAATTGTGTTAGCCCCTAACAAGAATCACCCTGTCCTTTGAATCTTTGAAGTTAGCCAGTGATTTCCCTTTTCTAGTTTTGAAAGTTCTAGATGGCATCTTCATCCCACAGATGAATGTTTTTTCCACATTGAGAATCTGCTCTTTAGTGTGACCACCTTCATCAGTGATCTGAGCTAGACTTCCTGCAGAACTCGGTGCAGTTTCTCCAGCAGGGCTTGCTGTTTCACTTGGCACTTGTTTAATATTATAGAGAAAGCTGCTTCCATTAAACCTCACAAACCAACCTCTACTGGCTCCCATCTTTTCTCCTGCAGCTTTCTCACTTTTCTCTCTTCATTGAATTGAAGAGAACTTCTGGGTTAGACTTTGACTTAAGGGGATGCTGTGGTTGGTTTGGTCTACCTAGACGACTCAGACTTTGTCTAAATCAATGTTAAGAGTGTTTTACTTTCTTATCATTCATATGTTCACTGCAGTAGCACTTTGTACTTTCTCTAATAAATTTTTCTCTGTATTTACAAAACGACTGTCTGGCCCAAGAGCTCTTAACTTTTTATATATCTTGGGTTTTGACATTGTTTTTACACTAAGCATAATCATTTCTAGCTCTTGGTTTAAAGTGAGAGACGTGATTATTCTTTTTACTTGAACCATTAGAGGCCACTGTAAAATCAGTACTTGGCCTCATTTCAATATTGTTGAATCTCAGAGAACAGGGAGATTGGGGTGGGGGTGGGGGTTGGGCAACAGCTAGTCAGAACACCCACACCATTGCTGAGCTTCTCTGTCTTTCCTGGGCACAGTTCGTTGTGCTTCAAAACAATTACAATAGTCAAAGATCACACGGTGGATATAATAATGAAGAGGTTTGACTTACTGCAAGAAGTACCCAAATATAACACAGAGACACAAAGTGAGCACATGTTGTTAGGAGAATGGCGCTCATAGGCTTGTTTGACTAAGGCTGCCACAAATCTTCTAGTTTGTTAAAAGATGCACTACCTAGGAAATGCAGTAAAATGAAGCATGGTAAAACAAAGTTTGCCTGTAAAGATTTAATACGGATTTGGAAAACTGAATCAAGAAGGAACTCAAACAGATCTTTATACACCCATGTTCATAGCAGCATCTTTCATAATATGTAACAGGTGGAGGCAACCCAAATATTCACCAGTGGATAAATGGATAAACAAAATGCAGCATATATATACAGTGAAATATTTTTTTTATATTTATTTTCCCTTTTGTTGCCCTTGTTGTTTTTCATTGTTGTTGTAGTTATTGTTGTTGCTATTGATGTCGTTAGATAGGACAGAGAGAAATGGAGAGAGGAGGGGAAGACAGAGAAGGGGAGAGAGAGAGAGAGACACCTGCAGACCTGCTTCACTGCTTGTGAAGTGACTCCCCTGCAGGTGAGGAGCCGAGGGCCCCAACTGGGATCCTTATTGCCGGTCCTTGTGCTTTGCACCACGTGTGCTTAATCCACTGCGCTACCACCGGACTCCCACAATGGAATATTAGCCTTAAAAAGGAAGAAGTTTGGGGACCAGGACGTGGTGTACTTGGTAGAGCGCACACTTTACCATGCATAAGGTTCAGGCCCCCAGTTCCCATCTGTCATCAAAGTTGGGGCGCCAGTATGTCGGGCTAGCTTCGCGGGTGGGAGACAGAGACCAGGGATTCATGGCTGAACTGGAAAGCAGTATCTCTTTATTGATGAGCAGAGATGCGGTTCAATAATCTAATCTCTTCTAATCACAACACAATTCTGTCCTGCATCTCTCTCCTCTGACGGAAGAGTAAGGAACTCCGGAAGTATGTAGGATAGGGGGCAGGGAGAAGGAAGAAGCGGGGAAAGGCCAGGACTAAACCACAATCTCCGGGAGGTGGGGGGAGTGAGACCAAACCAATGTAACAGAATGATCATGTAAATAGACCACAATGTCAAGCAATGTAACAGAAGGGATCCCAGAAGCAGAACTAGAAGCATACCAACACCCATCTGTGTGGGGTGGGTGGGTGGAGCTTCATGAGAGATGGAGCAGGTGTCTCTCATTCTGTCTTTCCTCCTCTCCATCTTTCGTTTTCATTCTTTATCAAAGAAAAAGGAGAAAAATGGCCACTGGGAGCTGTGGAGTTGTGGGGAAGCTTCAGTGCTGTGGTGACTTTCCTTCTCTCTGTCTTTCTCTCTGAAAAAATGTTGGCCTGGACCAGAGAAATCCCAGCAATGACAAAAAAAAATCTTAGCATCAACATACAATGTTACCCTGTCTCCATTGCATTGTATTTGAGAAATAAGGAATGATTTGGGTTAAGAGAATCTTGTGTCAGAAGAACTTCCCTTCTGTTTTACTTTCCTTTTGCATCTATTAACTAAAAATAAAGATGTTACAACAGGTAGGATTTTAATAGCCTTTCCTTGGTCTTTAAAATTAGTGTTTCTAGAAACTTCTAGAAAGAGGTCGTTCTAGAAATCTTTATCTACCATTTGAGTCTTGATGAATATGGATAAATAGTCAAAAGAAATGACACATTTCAGGACAGAAGCATGGCATAGTATATTTGCAGCTTTTATCCTCTCAGCATGTTTTTTTGCAATCATGTTTTCAATGACCTGCCCTGTGCCAGGCATTATTATATCAGTTATCGGTTGCCGCAATAATGCCACATAGCAAACCACCACAAAAGGCATTTATTGCTTCTGAATATGGGCTCAGCTGGAGGCCATCTTGAGTCTGGCTTTGTCTCAGCTGCCTGCCTGGGGCATCTCTGAGCTGCTCTGTGTGTCTTACAGGCTCCAGTAGGCTGTTTAGAGCATGTTCACAGGGTATTAGAGGCGCTGCAGAGCAAGTGGAAACATCTGGGTTCTCTGGAGGCCTGGCTTCAAACTCTCAAGTCACGCAAAGACTCCCCAAGTCACGCAAAGAGGGCAAATCTACTCTGTCTTTAAGGGAGGCACTCTAAAATCAGGTGAAAAAGGGCATGGTTGTTGGGAGGGGTAAAGAATTAGGGTCTGGGGGGGGTTTTAGTACATCCAATTCCTTCCATCAGAACAATCCTCTAAATCACCCTGAGATGGTGGCATTGTACCCACTTTAGTCAGGAAAACTGAGGCCCAGAGAACTTGTGTGAATGACAAAAGCTCACACTTCTAGTGCATGCCTTCCTTAATGCTGTTTCTGCCCAACCCCAAGCAGCATTTTGGGTTACTGCTTCTAACTGGAAGTATCTGCCTCTGTATTTGCCCTCTTTTTATGCAGTTCTATTTTATTTATTTTATGTGATATAGAGATATGGAGAGAATGAGGGAGAGGGGCAAAGGGAGAGGGAGAGGAGAGGGAGAGGGAGAGAGAGAGAAGCTAGAACACCACTGGTACATTCAGTGCTAGGGATCGAATCAGGAGCCTCAGGAGTACAAATCCTGTGCTCTACTAGGTGAGTTATTTCCCAGGTCTTACAACCTTTTTCTCTAATAGTCCTGATGCCTCTTCAACTTATTAAGTAAAAGAGTTTTTTTCTGGTTCCATCTTTGGCGCCATCTGTTTTATCTTCTTGCTCCCAAGCTCAGTCAATTCCACGAAACGCACCAGCCCCCAGTTGTCTGGGCTGGCCTCCCTAGCTGCTCCCCTCTGCCTTCACCTCCCCTTGCACAGACTTCTGTGTTGGATGATAGCTTCTCAGTTGCAAGACACAGACACCCCTGCTCCCCCTGACTTAGGTGTTAACAGATGTGTCTATCTTATACAACAGGAAGTCTGAGGCTGGCAGGCCCCTGGGGGCCCAGGGTTCATCTCTCTGCTCAGCCTCTCATGGAGTTGCTGTGGCAAGCAAGTGGGGTGAGGGACCTCCCTGTTTACAACCAGTTGAGCAAGAACGGGCCTGGCGTGGTGCTTCTCTTATGTGAGATGCCCTGGGCAGACCCATCTCTGTCTCTCACTGTGACACCCTGACTTGAGGCTGTTTCCCTGTCCTTAAACCCTTTCCTGACTGATTTCTCCATGGCTGTCTGGATAGCAGTAGGATGGCTGATGGGAAACTGCTATTGTGTCCATAGCTGTACCACATGGTTGAGCAGCAGATTCTCCTGGATGGTATCTGCCACTTCATTTCTGCATTTTAGCTGGAGGCATCCAAACTCTTAGTTCTTCTGTCAAGCCTTCAGGGATTGTTGTTGTTGTTGTTCTAATTCTTCTCCTTCACCCCATCACCATTTGTTTATTTCCTTTGTTTTTGAGGTCGTTACTGAAGTAATACACAAGGAGCCTGGATCATTCTCTGCTCACAGGTGTCTAGGATGTGCAGATGAAGTAGTCCTGGGCAGTGTCAGCAGGGTTACTAGAGCATTCTGCACAGTGTGCTATGTTGTCCTTCGATGGTGGTGGTGGCACCTTCTCCCCCACCTCACAGACAGTCAGGGAATGTGTATAGCAGGGAGTTGCTGCCAAGCTGATGATTCAATCACAGCAATGTCCCCTGTTCTTCAGAAAAACAAAAAAACCAAAAAGAGGCATGCCTGGTCTCTGAGTAGTTTTATCATGTCTTTATGAGAGAGAAAAGTGAGAGACACCAAAACACCACTCTGTCATTCATGGAGTTCCCTTGGTGCTGCTGTTCCTGGTGCTTCCATGACATGCTGGGGATAGAACCCAGGACCTCAGGAATGGTAAGATGTTCACTCCACCTGTTGAGCCACCTCTCCAGCCACTGGTTTCTGATTCTAATCATTATTAACTCATTCCTATAGACCAGAGGTCAATAAACCACAATCCAGGGGCCAAATCTGGTACTGCCTGCTATTGTAAATAAAAATTTTTTTCTTATTTATTTATTTATTTATTTTTATTTAAGAAAGGATTAATTAACAAAACCATAGTGTAGGAGGGGTACAGTTCCACACAATTCCCACCACCCAATCTCCATATCCCACCCCCTCCCATGATAGCTTTCCCATTCTCTATCCCTCTGGGAGCATGGACCCAGGGTCATTGTGGGTTGCAGAAGGTGGAAGGTCTGGCTTCTGTAATTGCTTCCCGGCTGAACATAGGCGTTGACTGGTCGGTCCATACTCCCAGTCTGCCTCTCTCTTTCCCTAGTAGGATGGGTCTCTGGGGAAGCGGAGCTCCAGGACACATTGGTGGGGTCTTCAGTCCAGGGAAGCCTGGCCGGCATCCTGATGGCATCTGAAACCTGGTGGCTGAAAAGAGAGTTAACGTACAAAGCCAAACAAATTGTTGAGCAATCATGGACCCAAAGCTTGGAATAGTGGAGAGGAAGTGTTAGGGGGATACTCACTGCAAACTCTAGTGTACTTCTGCTTTCAGGTATAAATTTGCAGTAGTTTATGAATACGTGTGAACATATGCTCTCTCTCACAGAAACTGGTGTATATCTAGGTTTTGGGACTTTGTTAGAAAGTGAACCACCTGAGATGGAATTAGAGTATACTATGAAAGGAAAGGTCTCACCCGAGTAATGAAGCTGAAGGGTTGTCATTCCACACGTGAAGTCTCTGGACACAGTCTGAAGTGAAGCATGTTGAGGAGGCAATCGTTGCGTTGGTTAGGTTGTGATTGGCAGATGCAATATTATTTGATATGGATTGGGAGAGGCATACGGGAAAGTGGGCCCTATACAATGGTTCTAGGACTGGGGGAAGTAGAGGCTCTATAGTGGAGATGTGAGGTTCCTGCTGTCTTAGGGTTCAAAAAGATAATCGATAGTTAATGTTATCATCACATTATTTGGTAATTGGGTTAACTTTGAAAAGTCCTTTTGTTAGGGTTTGCTGTACAGTACCCAGTATCTTATATATAGCTGTGCTATTGGTTGCTTCTGATCTACTTGGTCTAGGCTTTTGAGAGAGTCTGCATATCAATTACACAGCCTATATATTAAAAAGATTCAGTTTGTGTTTTGAAAAACTTCGAGACATACAATTAATTTTCCCCCTCTCGTACTAATTAACTAGTGATTTATATGACTACATTTTACTAGGAGTGTACATAAACACCATTCCCACCACCAAAAGACTGTGACCCATCCCTCCCGCCCACTCCCACCCCCCACTGGCTCCGGAAGCTGCATGTCTACCCCTCACCACAGGGTTTTTACTTTGGTGCCCTACTTACAATTTGGTCAGGTCCTGCTTTTAGTTTCCCTTTCAGATCTTCTTACTCAACTTCTGTTGATGAGTGGGATCATCCCATACTCATCTTTATCTTTCTGACTTAGCTCACTTAACATAATTCCTTCTAGCTCTGTCCAAGATGGGTCAGCGAAGGTGGGTTCATTGTTCTTGATAGCTACATAGTATTCCATTGTGTATATATACCACAGCTTTCTCAGCCACTCATCTGTTGTTGGGCACCTGGGTTGCTTCCAAGTTTTAGCTATTATGAATTGTGCTGCTATGAACATAGGAGTACACACCTCTTTTTGGTTGGGTGTTATGGAGTCCTTGGGGTATAACCCCAGGAGAGGAATTACTGGATCCTATGGAAGGTCCATGTCTAGCCTTCTGAGAGTCTTCCAGACTGCTCTCCACAGAGGCTGTACCAATTTACATTCCCACCAGCAATGTAAAAGGGTTCCTCTGTCCCCACAACCTCTCCAGCATTTGTTGTTGCTGTCCTTTTTGATGTATGCCATTCTTACAGGAGTGAGGTGGTATCTTAGTGTTGTCTTAATTTGCATTTCTCTGACAATCAAAGGGGTTATTGGCACACAGACATGCCATTCATTTCTGTATTGCCTGTGTCTACTTCTGTGCTGCTGCTTCAAAATATTCCCTCTCTGGCCCATTATGAAACATGTTTGCCAACCCTTGAGTAGAAAACAAACAAACAAACAACAACAACAAAAAAACAACATTCCCGTTCTCCATGAGATTTCATCTTCCAAAGGAGATATCCATTTATTTGGAGTGTGCAGAGAATTAAGCCTGTTGAGCTAAAGATATTTAAATGCTGAAATGGGTATTACAGATGGAAGTCCAAGTTTGGGAGGGACCCGCACACATCTATTTCTCTCCATTTCTCCTTTCTGGTGTTGTTTGCTGTAGCCCATGAATGAATCTATATTTTCTTGCCTCAAGATTTCTAGCTTGACACTTTCTAGATTTACATTTTCCAAATTTACACTTTAGTTGACATTTAGTTCCCTCCCTCCTAGGGGGAGAGCAAAGGTGCAAAGCAGTTTTGGGAAAGGAAAAGTCTGATTGTGAAATACCATTGGAAAAAAATGCATCTTCGACAGGGAGATAGCATAATGCCTATTCGAGGGGGAGATAGCATAATGCCAGTGCAAAAAGACTCTCCTGCCTGAGGCTCTGAAGCCCTAGGTTCAATCCCTTCACCATTAGCCAGAGTTGAGCAGTGCTCTGGTTAAAAAAAAAAAAAAAAGGCAGCCCAGTGCCTTTACCTGGACTGCTTCACTTGTTTCGAATCCCATTGTTTTCTGGATAACTTCATCTAGAGGGGTCTTGGCAACAAAACCATCTGCAGTCCCTAGAGGAAGCTCTGGGCAGTGGGCTTATTATTGTTTATTGTTTATTGTTTGAGTTGTATATTTTCCTTTCATAGACACCCTAATTTTTCTTGGAGTTATTATAAGAGTAATACATGCTTAGTAAAAATACTAATCAGGAAAGTCACGGTATAATGAACAGCAGCCAACTCTCCCCCAGGCCATACTCCCCAGGGGAGACCAGGCCAGTGGTTATGAGAACATCTCCGTGAGTATGTTAGAGTGACAGAAGAAACTTCATATCTTTACCAACATACACATGCCAGTCTCAAATGGCATCACCTTCTGCTGGCACAGAGTAAAATCAACACACGCAGGTATTTGTTAACGACACGATGGGTTATACTGTTATGCTCTTTTGCAGTCCATTGTGTTAGGTGGAAGAAGGTCTTGGAAGTCTTGCTGAACCAGTTCATTTGTAACTCCACCAATTTTAGTCCATGTATGAATAGCCCATGATTGGACTAGCCAGTGCCCAAGTTCAAGGACATTTAGGATAGGCTTCCTTCTTGATTATCCAGAATGATGCAGCAGCAAATATTGTGTATGTATCTTTGCACATTTCATACCAGTTAATTGGAGTTTAACTGCCTAAAAGTAGACGTACTGTCTTCTTGATTTTTTAATTTTGGGAGAATTAGATGTCACAGGTGTCAGCTGGATTTGCTGACCTTAGATCTTTCATCCTCTAGTGAAACCACAAAGCTGGCAGGCACCTTGGTGGAAGTGAAGTAGTCACTCCATGCTTATCCTGTGCAGCTATAAGCACTGCCATGAATTTCTCTCCCTTTATAGAACATTTGTGCCTGCACTGCCCAGCAGGCCTTGGGGACACAGGCAGAGATGCCTGTGCAGTCAGAAGAGGAGAAGAGGTATGCCCAAAGCTGTGTGGGTGCAGAAAAATCCATATAACTTCTTATCCTTGGGGCCCGGGAACTTTAGTGCTTTCTAGAGCTTCACTACTTCTCAAAGGTAGAGAAGAGTGGGTCCTGGTTGGAGGGGTGACATTGAGACAGTGGCAGGTGTCAGCCTGCAAATGAGCTGTGCTGACCTTCATGAGAGGGAGCATGGGCACTCATCTCTGCTGAGCCAAGGTGCCAGATGACAGAGCAGAGCTCTCGCCAGCCACTGACCCGGGTAATAAGGGGACACTTGGCAAGAACCCCCAAATACTGTGCCACATCACCATTTGTGGATCAGCGCCTGTGAAGTTGCCCAGTCTGGTTCATTTCTCCTCACGTCCTGCTCAAAGGCCTGTAGAACATTCCAATGAAAAGAATCCAGATGTTATGTTGACTGCTTTGTTTGATATTTGTCATTCTCCTTTGCATGGTTGGGTTTCCTGGCAAACAATAGAATTGACTAGGATTATTTTTGTTTGTTTCATTTTCCTTGCTTGTTTTAGTCAACTCTGAGACTTCACTGCTATGGGCTCACTTATTTATTTATTTTAAAAGCTTTTATTTATTTATTTATTTATTATTTATTTATTTTGCCTCCAGGGTTATTGCTGGGGCTTGGTGCCTGCACTACGAATCCACTGCTCCTGGAGGCCATCTTTCCCATTTTGTTGTCCTTGTTCTTGTGCTTTTTATTGTTGTCATAGCTGTTGTTGTTGTTGGATAGGACAGAGAGAAATGGAGAGGAAGACAGAGAGGGAGAGAAAGACAAGACACCTGCAGACCTGCTTCACCACTTGTGAAGTGACTCCCCTGCAGGTGGGGAGCTGGGGGCTCAAACTGGGATCCTTACTCCAGTCCTTACGCTTTGCGCCACGTGCGCTTAACCCACTGTGCTACTGCCCAACTCCCAGGCTCACTTTTTTAAATAGAAAGAGAAAGAGAGAGACTTAGAGAAAGAAAGCAAAACACATACCCCCCCCACACACATTTTTGTGGCATTTTTGTTTCATTTAATGAGGTGAGGTCGGTCTTAAACTTGGGTCACTTCATGGCAAGGCAGCACACTATCCAAGTGAGCTATGTTGCTAACCTGAGGATTTTTTTTAAAAAAAACTTTAAAAATATTGCTAAGGAAACTGTTTGTCAGTTGGGAGAAGCTTGTGGATCCCTTGTAATAATACTGTTTATGAACAAATAAGATCAGATTTATAGCATTGGAAAGAAAAACTGATTATAGTAAGATACAGCTGTAAAAACACTTCTACAGCATGTTATACAGGTTATTTTTTTCTATGTTAACTTAAAAAATTTTTTAACATTTTATTGGTGGGCAGGGGTTAATGGTTTACAGTTCGCCAACATGTTACTCAATGGTGAAAAACTGGAAGCATTTTCCCTTAGATCAGGTACTATACAGGGCTGCCCACTATCACCATTACTATTCAACACAGTGTTGGAAGTTCTTGCCATAGCAATCAGGCAGGAGCAAGGAATTAAAGGGACACATATTGGAAGATAAGAAGTCAAACTCTGAAACTATCAGCTACTTAGAGGAAAATATTGGCAGAACTCTTTTCTACATAAATTTTAAAGACATCTTCAATGAAATGAATCCAATTACAAAGAAGACTAAGGCAAGCATAAACCTATGGGACTACATCAAATTAAAAAGCTTCTTCACAGCAAAAGAAACCACTACCCAAACCAAGAGACCCTTCACAGCATGGGAGAAGATCTTTACATGCCATACATCAGACAAGAGTTTAATAATCAAAATATATAAAGAGCTTACCAAACTCAACAACAAGAAAACAAATAACCCCATCAAAAGTGGAGAGTGGACATGGATAGAATATTCACCACAGAAGAGATCCAAAAGGCTGAGAAACACAGGAAAAAATGCTCCAAGTATTTGATAGTCAGAGAAATGCAAATAAAGACAGTAATGAGATACCACCTCACTCCTGTGAGAATGTCATACATCAGAAAAGGTAGCAGTAGCAAATGCTGGAGAGGTTGTGGGGTCAAAGGAACCCTCCTACACTGCTGGTGGGAATGTCAATTGGTACACTGTAAATTGGAGAACTCTTGGAAGGCTAAAAATGGACCTACCCTATGATCCTGCAGTTCCTCTCCTGGGGATATATCCTAAGGAACCCAACACACCCATCCAAAAAGATCTGTGTACACATATGTTCTTGGCAGCACAATTTGTAATAGCCAAAACCTGGAAGCAACCCAGGTGTCCAACAACAGATGAGTGGCTGAGAAAGTTGTGATATATATATATATATATATATATATATATATATATATATATATATATATATATATATATATATATACACACACACACAATGGAATAGTACTCAGCTATTAAAAACAGTGTCACCGTTTTCAGCCAATCTTGGATGGACCATGAAAAATTCATGTTAAGTGAAATAAGTCAGAAACAGAAGGATGAATATGGGATGATCTCACTCTCAGGCAGAAGTTGAAAAACAAGATCAGAAGAGAAAACACAAGTAGAACCTGAACTGGAATTGGTGTATTGCACCAAAGTAAAAGACTCTAGCGTGGGTGGGTGGGAAAATACAGGTCCAAAAAGGATGACAGAGGACCTAGTGGAGGTTGTATTGTTATATGGAAAACCGGGAAATGTTATGCATGTACAAACTATTGTATTTACTGTCAAATGTAAAACATTAATTCCCCAATAAAGAAATTAAAAAAAAGAAGTCAAACTCTCCCTATTTGCAGATTATATAATAGTATACATAGGAAAACCTAAAGAATCTAGCAGGAAACTCTTGGAAATTGTCAAGCACTATAGTAAGCTTTCAGGCTACAAAATTAACATACAAAAGCCAGTGGCATTCCTTTATGCAAACACTAAGTTGGAAGAAGAAGAAATCCAGAAATCAATTCCTTTTACTATAGTAATAAAGACAATAAAATATCTAGGAAAAACCTAACCAAAGGAGTAGAAGACTTGTATACTGAAAATTGAGTCACTATTCAGGGAAATAGAAAAAGACATAAAGAAGTGGAAAGGTATTCCATATTCATAGGTTGGAAGAATTAACGTCATTAAAATGAATATACTACCCAGAGCCATATACAAAATTAATGCAATTTCCATCAAGATCCCAATTACATTTTTAGGAGAATAGAACAAATGCTACAGATGTTTATCTGGAACCTGAAAAGACCTAGAATTGCCAAAACAATCTTGAGAAGAAAGAACAGAACTGGAGGCATCACACTCCTAGATCTTGTACTATAGGGCTGTTGTTATCAAAACTGCTTGGTACTGGAACATGAATAGACACACTGACCAGTGGAATAGAATTGAGAGCCCTGAAGTAAGCCCTCATACCTATGGACATCTAATCTTTGACAAAGGTGCCCAGATTATTAAATAGGGAAAGACGAGTCTCTTCAACAAATGGTGTTGGAAACATTGGGTTGAACCATGCAGAAGAATGAAACTGAATCACTATATTTCACCAAACGCAAATGTAAATTCCAAATGGATCAAGGTCTTGGATGTTAGACCACAAACTATCAGATATCTAGTGGAAAATATTGGCAGAACTCTTTTCCATATAGATTTTGAAGACCTTCAGTGAAACATATCCAATTACAAAAAAGACTAAAGCAAGAATAAACCAATGGGACTACCGAATCAAAAAGCTTCACAGCAAAATAAACCACCACCCAAACCAAGAGACCCCTCACAGAATGGGAGAAGATCTTTACATGCCATACATCAGACAAGAGGCTAATAACCAAAATACATAAGGACCTCACCATTTCAACAACAAGAAAACAAATAACCCAATCCAAATATGGGGAGAGGACATGAACAGAATATTCACCACAGAAAAGATCCAAAAGGCCGCGAAACATGAAAAAATCCTCCAAGTCATTGATTGTGAGAGAAATGCAAATAAAGACAGTGATGAGATATCACTTCACTCCTGTGAGGAATGTCATACAGCAGAAAAGGTAGCAGCAACAATTGCTGGAGAGGTTGTGGGCTCAAAGAAACCCTCTGGTGCTGCTGGTGGGAATGTTAAGTGGTCCAACCTCTGGGGAAAGTAGTCTGGAGAACTCTCAGAAGGCTAGAAATGGACCAACAGTGTGATCCTGCAATCCCTCTACTGTGGATATATCCTAAGGAACCCAACACACCCATCCAAAAAGATTTGTGTATACCTATGTTCATAGCAGCATAATTTGTAATAGCCAAAACCTGGAAGCAACCCAGGTGTCCAACAACAGATGAGTGACTGAATAAGTTGTGGTCTATACTAAGGCAAGCATAAACCTATGGGACTACAGCAAATTAAAAAACTTCTGCACAGCAAAAGAAAACCACTACACAAACCAAGAGACCCTTCACAGAATGGGAGAAGATCTTTACATGCCATACATCAGACAAGAGTTTAATAATCAAAATATATAAAGAGCTTACCAAACTCAACAACAAGAAAACAAATAATCCCGTCCAATAATGGGGGGGAGGACATGGACAGAATATTTACCACAGAATAGATCCAAAAGGCCAAGAAACACATGAAAAAATACTCCAAGTCTCTGACTGTCAGAGAAATACAAATAAAGACAACAAGGAGATACCACTTCACTCCTGTGAGAATGTCATACATCAGAAAAGGTAATAGCAGAAAATGCTGGAGAGGGTGTGGGGTCAAAGGAACCCTCCTGCACTGCTGGTGGGAATGTCAATTGGTCCAACCTCTGTGGAGAACAGTCTGGAGAACTCTCAGAAGGCTAGAAATGGACCTACCCTATGATCCTGCAATTCCTCTCCTGGGGATATATCCTAAGGAACCCAACACACCCATCCAAAAAGATCTGTGTACACATATGTTCTTGGCAGCACAATTTGTAATAGCCAAAACCTGGAAGCAACCCAGGTGTCCCAACAACAGATGAGTGGCTGAGCAAGTTGTGGTATATATACACAATGGAATACTACTCAGCTGTAAAAAATGATGACTTCACTGTTTTCAGCCAATCTTGGATGGACCATGAAAAATTCATGTTAAGTGAAATAAGTCAGAAACAGAAGGATGAATACGGGATGATCTCACTCTCAGGCAGAAGTTGAAAAACAAGATCAGAGGGGAAAACACTAAGCAGAACTTGGGCTGGTGTTGGTGTATTGCACCAAAGTTAAAGACTCTGAGGTGGGGCGGGGGGTAGTTCAGGTCCTGGAACAGGATGACAGAGGACCTAGTGGGGGTTGTATTGTTATGTGGAAAACTGAGAAATGTTATGCATGTACAAACTACTGTATTTACTGTCTACTGTAAAACATTAATCCCCCAATAAAGAAGTTAAAAAAAGGGCTTGCAGTTCAGTTGGCATATGGGTACCCTCCCTTCCTTCCTTCCTTCCTTCCTTCCTTCCTTCCTTCCTTCCTTCTTTCTTCACCAGGGTTATTAGTGCTGGGGCTCACTGCTGGCATTGCAAATCCACAGCAGCCTTTTTCTTTATTTTCCTTTCTTTCTTTCTTTCTTTCTTTCTTTCTTTCTTTCTTTCTTTCTTTCTTTTTCTTTTTTTTTCTATTTTATTTTTACTTGACAGGACAGAGAGAAATTGAGATGGGAGGTGGAGATAGAGGGAGAGAAAGATGCCTGCAGATCTGTTTCACCACTTGTGAAGTAGACCCCTTGCAGGTGGGCAGTCCTATTCCACTGGCCACTGTGTCTGTTTTTGTTCCACTACTAGGTAGTTTAATTACAATAACTTTATACTATAGCTTAACATCTGGGAGTGTGATGCCTTCAAGTCTTGTTCTTTTTTTTCTCTCAAGTGTTTGCATAGCAGAATTCCACTTATTTTTGTGTATTAACTTTGTAACTTGTCACTTTACTGCATTGCTTAATAATTTCCAGGAGTTTCCTGCTTGATTTTTTAAAGATTTTCTATGTATACTATCCTGTCATTTGCAAATAGTGACAGTTTGATTTGTTCCCTCCCAATCCACATTCCTTTATTTCTTTTCTCTTGCCTAATTACTGTGGCTAGGACATCCAACACTGTGTTGAATAGTAACAGTGATGATGGGCAGCCCTATCTAGTACTTGGTCTGAGTGGAAATGCTTTCATTTTCTCACTAGTGAGTATGATGTTGGCTGTAGGTTTGCAGTATATAGACTTCACTAGATTAAGAATCTCCCACCTACCTCTATTCTTTTCAGTGTTTTGATCATGAATGGATGTTGGATCTTGTTAAGGTGATATAGCTTCTTTTTGATATACTCAATAGCAATATCCAGTGGTTGTCTAGAAAATGTCATAATTTGGAATTCAGAATGAGTGATATTTCAGGAAAACTGTAATATGAAAGGAAAATAGCTATCTCCATGTAATGAGAAATAAATAAAATCCACACATGCTGCAAATAGCAGTATGGTTTGTTGCCTCTGTGCACAGTGGAAAGAAAGGTCAGACGGGTGCTGTGGATATGCAATGCCAGCACTGAGCCCCAGCACTAATAATCCTGGTGATGAAAGAAAGAAAGAAAGAAAGAAAGAAAGAAAGAAAGAAAGAAAGAAAGAAAGAAAGAAAGAAAGAAAGAAAGAAAGAAAGAAAGAAAGAAAAGGGGTACCCATGTGTCAACAACTGAACTGCAAACCCTTTTTTAAACTTCTTTATTGGGGGATTTTTATTTATTTATTTAAGAAAGGAGACATTAACAAAATCATAGGATAGGAGGGTACAATTCCACACAATTCCCACCACCCAATCTCCATATCCCACCCCCTCCCATGATAGCTTTCCCATTCTCTAGCCCTCTGGGAGCATGGACCCAGGGTCATTGTGGGTTGCAGAAGTGGAAGGTCTGGCTTCTGTAATTGCTTCCCCGCTGAACATGGGCGTTGACTGGTCGGTCCATACTCCCAGTCTGCCTCTCTCTTTCCCTAGTAGGGTGGGTCTCTGGGGAAGCGGAGCTCCAGGACACATTGGTGGGGTCTTCAGTCTAGGGAAGCCTGGCCGGCATCCTGATGGCATCTGAAACCTGGTGGCTGAAAAGAGAGTTAACGTACAAAGCCAAACAAATTGTTGAAGAATCATGGACCCAAAGGTTGGAATAGTGGAGAGGAAGTGTTGGGGGAGTACTTACTGTAAACTCTAGTGTACTTCTGCTTTCAGGTATATATTTTGCCCTAGTTTATGGATATGTGTGAACATATGTTCTATCTCATGGAACCTGGTGTATATCTAGGTTTTGGGAGTTTGTTAGGAAGTGAACCACCTGGGATGGAATTAGAGAATACTATGAAAGGAAAGGTCTCACCCGTGTAATGAAGCTGAAGGGTTGTCGTTCCACACCTGAAGTCTCTGGACGCAGTCTGAGCTGAAGCATGTTGAGGTGGCAGTCGTTGTGTTGATTAGGTTGCCATCGGCGGACGCAATATTATTTGATAAGAATTGGGAGAAGCATGCAGGAAAGTGGGCCCTACCCTAGGGTCCCAGGCCTGGGGGAAGTTTAGGTTCTATAGTGGAAATGTGAGGTTCCTGCTGTCTTAGGGTTCAAGAAGACAATGGATAGTTATTGTTATAATCACATTATTTGGTAATTGGGTTAACTTTGAGAAGTCCCTTTGTTAGACATACAATCAATTTTTCCCCCTCTCATATTAATTAAATAGTGATTTATATGACTACAATTTAATAGGAGTGTACATAAACACCATTCCCACCACCAAAAGACTGTGTCCCATCCCACCAACCCACCCCCACCCCCGCCAGCCCAGGAAGCCGCATGTCCACCCTCCCCCTCACCACAGGGTTTTTACTTCGGTGTCCTACTTTTTAAAAAAAAATTAATTAATTTTTATTAGCTTTATTTATTTATTGAATAAAGACAGCCAGAAATCGAGAGAGAAGAGGGTGATAGAGAGGGATAAAGACAGACACCTGCAGCACTACCTCACCACTCTCAAAGCTTTCCCCCTGCAGGTGGGGATTGGGGGCTTGAACCCTGGTCCTTGCACATAGTAACATGTGCACTCAACCAGGTGCACCACCACCCACCCCCCTCTGTGGAGTCTTCTGTCATCCTTTATAAATCTCCTAGTGCAGTGATCATTTGGGGACTTGTGTGCTGATTTTAAAAACTGCAAAGCTCTAGATTTGTTTGTGGTGGGTATTTTCCCCCTGAGAATTCCATAAGAACAAGCAAGAGAGATGAACCCCAGCTTAGGGTCTGTAGGATTTTCTAGGCTGTCGTGCAGTTCCTAGTATGTGCAGGCAGGCATGTGGGGGACCCTCCTTTTATCTCCACTCTGCTCCTTCCCTCCCTCCCTCCCTACATGTCTGTACAAGTGAGGGGTCTGATAGATACATTTGTTAGCAGCATAGTTTAGAATCCCTATAAAAATCGATATGTTAGAGGGAGCATTATGTTGGATAGAAGGGAGAAATCTTGTTTATGCTCAACAAATAGCTTATATTTAGACTCTCCCTTCAGTTTTTCCTCTGAAACTTTGTATTCTTATTTCACTTGACTCTGCATGGAGCATTTAAAAGTAGATCAAACAAAACTCTATAAATATGTTGAGTTCTTTTAGGCATTTTGCCAAAATCAGCCTTACTAAAGCAAAGAAAAGCAATGTGCTTTATGTCAAATTTTCCCTCTGAACATCCACACCCCTCCCCCAGAGAGATGGGAGCCTGTGCTGGGGGAGTCAGGCCTGGACACTGGAAAAGAAAGGAGGGTCTGTTGTGGGCTGGGCCATCTGGATTGAGGAGTGTGCGGAATGGCAAGGCCCAGACCCCTGGGATCAGTCTAAGGCAAGTGGAAAAGCAGAGGTTGTTTAGAGCCCTTGCTGATGTGTTCCAGTGTGATTCCTTTATCTCATTCTGATGTGAAGGGAAGGCTGGTGAAAAGAAGTTGGTTGGACTAACATAAATAATTAACAGAGCTGCCTTTTAGGTTATTCATGGGTGTAAGACTGAGGAATGGCAGGGGGCAAACTGGTAGCAAAAACCCATGTGAGTAGGTCTGGGGCACATTGAGAGTTTATACACTGAGAAATGAGCTAGGAGGCAAGAGGTGGTTGCAGTGTTCCATCAGCTGTGTCCTCTGTGTTGTGAGACCTAGGATTTTCTCTCTGGACTTTCATGTTCTACAGTGGGGCCCACATATCTGTAAACTCAGAAGTCAGAGTTTATGTAGCCTTTCAGATGCCTAATTAACACACTGTTAAATTTTCTGAAAACATAAAGTACCATTGGCTTGTAACATTCTATGGGTCTCAGGCATGCAGCTGTACCTGTGTTCGCCACAGGAAGTCTTATTTCCCATTGGTCCCCCACACAGCCGTCCCCTTTTACCATTCTCCCCGTCCTTCTCTCTCTCCCCTTCTGGCAATCACTGTTTTGTTCTAATAGTCTAACAGTTTCCTTGTGTCTCTTTGTTCATTAGTTTTATTATTTTATCATCCACATCTGAATGAAATTACATGGTGTTTGTCTTTCTCTGACTTAATTTCACTTAGCATAAAAACCCTCTAGGTCCATCTGTGCTGTTGGAAATGGAAGGATTTCATATTTTTATTTTATTTATTTATTTATTTATTTATTTATTTATTTATTGCCACCAGTGTCATCAGTGGGACTTGGTTCCTGCATGAGCAATTCACCACTTCCAGTAGCCAGCTTTTCTTTTCTTTTTTCTTTTCTTGTCTTTTCTTTTCCTTTTTCTTCTTTTCTTTTTTAACTTGATAAGACAGAGAGAACATGAGAGAAAGAGAGACACCTGTAGCTCTGTTTCACTCAAGAAGCTTCCCCCTGCAGGTAGGGATTGGGCACCTGATTCTTGCATGTGGTAACATGTGCCCAACTGGGTATGCCACTGCCTGACTCCTATTTCATCTTTTTTGCAGTTGAGTTGTGTTCAGTTGCATACTCTGTTTTATGAGATGGTTGAATTGTGGAAGACATTATGGTTGGAGGTTCATATCCATGGCATCAAAATTACTGATGTGACTTCTAAGGAGATACTAGGTGATACTGTTTTATTATTATTTTTATTGGGGAATTAATGTTTTACATTCAACAGTAAATACAATAGTTTGTACATGCATAACATTTCCCAGTTTTCCATGTAACTAGGTGACACTGTTGACACTGCAGCTTGTTTAGTAAGTGGGTGGCCCCTTTCTGCACTATGCTGACTATAGAAACCCAAGTTTTTTGTCATGCGTTTACTAACTTGAAACCATCTTTCAGTGACTATAGGGCATTAGAATTTGGTGTTTTTAGAACCTAGAGAGAACTAGAACAGGGATGTACCCCCTCACTATTTCTACTTTGGCACCTGGACTCACTGGTTGCTGGACTGGGCACTTTCAATGAGATGGTGTGCCCATGGCTACATTTGGATAAATAAGCTGCATCTGTTCAGGTGTGCATGGAGGAGCTGAGAGGTGTCAGAGCTGAAAGTGTGGAGACATCTAGGTTGACATTCAAAGATAATTAGGAACACCGCAGGATGAGGGCAGTGCTGGGGCAAGGCAATGGTTGTTAGGGAAACCTGGAAGGGGCTCCTGGGGCTGAGTGTGCAGTTCCTGTGAGTGAGTGGAAGCTAGAGGAAGCTGGCTGCCTGGGCCCTGTGCTGTACAGTCAGGACAGAAAGGAAAGGACCTTGGGCTGGTAACTGTGGGATTCTTCCTAGGGGCTGGGGCTAGGGCTGGGGCTGGGGGTGGGCCTGGGGCTGGGGCTGAGACTAGGGATACAGCAGCATAATAACTCCAGACCTGAAGCCTTTGTGCTGCACACACACCTACCACTGTCTTCACTGAGCAGCCACCATCACTTCTCACTGGGAGGCCAGCTTCCCTGTCATTGCTCCAGAGACTGTGCCTTTCTGCTTGATTCAGTGGGTATTTCTTTATTCACTTGGAGAATGGAGACTAACATTACTGTTATTGGCATCCAAGCATGATCAGAAGGGTAAGTTTCATAATGCAAGCTAATTATCTTAATAGGTATCTGTGATGTTCTAAAGAAATCATCACAGTGTATTATGAGCCTCGGCCTCACGTGAGCTTAATGTGCAGCTTGGCGATACGAGAATCCAGCATGAAGCCCAGCCAGTCTATCTTGGCGTTACTCTCGATCGCACTCTGTCATTTCACAAACATCTCATAAAAACTGCAGCAAAGGTGGGCGCGAGGAATCACATCATTGCAAGACTGGCCAGCTCCTCATGGGGCGCGAGCGCTTCCACACTACGATCATCATCTCTGGCATTATGTTATTCCACTGCGAATACTGTGCCCCAGTATGGTTCCGTAGCCCCCATGTCCACTTGGTCGATTCCAAATTATATTCCTCCATGAGGATCATTTCTGGAACCATCCGTTCCACCCCGGTTCCATGGCTGCCAGTTCTTAGCAACATCGCCCCGCCAGATATTCGTCGGGATGCGGCATCATCTAAGTTCATTTCCTACGTCTACGCTCCACCGGACCTGCCAATATACGCGGATATCTTCGCCCACCCTGTCCAACGCTTGATGTCTCGTCATCCAATCTGGTCCCCTACGCCTACACTGAACTTCTCTGTTCCAGACTCTTGGAAACAGAGTTGGCAGTCAGCTGAGGTAAAGAACAAACACCTCATCACAGACCCCTGCAAGCGTCAACCCGGCTTTGACCTAGCACGTTATGATCGGGCCCTCCTCAATCGCTATTGAACAGGCCATGGCTGGTGCGCCGCTATGTTCCATCGCTGGGGAGCCAGAGACGACCCGAACTGCCCCTGCGGCTCCAGACAGACTATGACACACATAGTCAATGACTGCCACCTCTCCAGATTCAAAGGAGGTCTCGAAACTTTACATCAGGCTCAACCTGATGCTGTTGACTGGCTACGGAAGAGGGGCAAAGAAGAAGAATGAGCTCTGTAAAAGCAAATTGGCGTGCAGAAGCATTTAAGTGACTCTTTGTGTACTCACTTCTAGTTCCCTATTCCAAAATACCGCTGCTACTGTGATGTACCTTTTCATGCCTTTTCAAGTCTTCCATCCCCATCTTTGGGGGGGGGGGAGCTTCACAAGTGGTAAAGCAGTGCTGCAGGTGTCTCTCTCACTCTTCCTCTTTATCTCCTCTTGCCCTATTAATTTCTCTCTATTTCTATCCAAGATGAGTAAATAAATAGCATGTAAAAAAACAGTTCATGGTGCTTACAGTTCTAGAGGGCATGTGCACGTGCACGTTGTATGCATGTGTGCATGCGCACTGTCTGGGTCAGACAGTACATAGGGTGTGGTTTGGTCCTTGATGTCAAGTGATATGAACCTCTTTACATGTCACTACACACAGGAGCTCATGCTCTGCTTAATGGCGTCTTAGTTTCCCAATGCTTGGCAAACCCACAGCTTATGTAACTGTCCCCTCTCAGCAGAATTTCAGCATGTGCCCTCTGTAGGTCTCTGTGCATGCGCAAATTTGCTCTTAGAAACAAGGCTGGCCTGAACAGTCTAGAGACACATCTCTGCTTCTGTAAGTAATTTCTACCTTTTAAGATGAGTATATTTCTTTTTAAAAATATTCTATTTATTTATTGGACAGAGACAGAGAGAAATTGCCCCCCACACACACACACACAGTCTGTCTTTCTAGTTTTATCTTGGGCTGGTGAAAGTAGAGGCACAGAGCACAATCTATGAACTTGTGTGGCCTGGACAAGTTTACCAGCCTTTCTTAGCCCATCCATAAAGATGGGATTGGTACCTCTAGCCTCTAGGGTGGTGGAGGGTCTGGGGAAGGCATGCAGCCTTCTTGGCACATTCATTCATCCATGGAGTAAACAGCAACTTAGTGTTTCCTTTATCTCCAGCAAGTGTCAGTTGATCTTCTTTTTGTGACTTTTGACTTTACCCACTTCCCTCCTATGTGCACTCCCCTTCACTCAGAGACTCTAATAAATGGTTCCTCACTGGATCTACATTCTCTTCCCATATTCTGGTGGGACTTGGGAGCAAATGAACACTTGGCATAATTACCACTTCTTTTTAGATGATCCTTGTCTTGGAAGTAATGGCAAATGGATTTCTTGTTTTCTGCTGTGCAAAGATTTTGATTATACACAACCCCAGCAGACTCATGTAAGCCTATCTCCAGGGACCAAACAGTGCTGGCTAAGGAAATAGTTCACATTTCCACTGCCACAGTACAGGCAGAATCAAGAGAGGTTTACAAAGAACACAAGTTCCTTTTTTTTTTTTCTTGAGTGCCATCTGCCTCTTAAGTGGCCTCTTCCTCTGAGTTATATACTACATTAAAACAGGGTGAGAAGTTTTTTTTTATCATTTTATTAGGAACTTAGTGGTTTATAGTACAATTGTTGACACTTAGGTACAGTTTCTTGTCTCTCCATGCTACGTGTCTACGAAACACTCTCACTCCCTAACTTAGTTCCTTTTTCATCTCACTGCATCAAGACCCAAACATCCTCTCCAGCCCCTTCTTCCCCAAAATCCTTTGCTTGAGTGCAATACACCACACCCAGTCTAAGTTTTTCTTTGTGTTTTCTTTTTCTGTCTTTGTTTTGTAAGTTCTATCTATAAGAGATCACCTGGTATTTACCCTTTTCTTTTTGGTTTATCTCACTTAACATGCTTTCTTCAAGTTCCACCCAAAATGATGCAAAAGGGATGATGTCATCATGTTAACAGCTGTGATATATATATATATCATGGTTGTCTTTATTTATATTTTTGTAATTATCAGTGATTTTGAGTAGTTTTTTTTTTTTTTTCTGTATGTTGGCCTTCTGAATTTCTTCTTTGGTGAAGAGTCTGTCCATGTCCCTTTTTTTTTTTTTTTTTTTTGAGGTGGTTGTTGCTGCTGCTGAGTTTGGTGAGCTCTGTATAGATTTTGGTTACTAGATCTTTGTATGATATATAGTGTGTAAAGACCTTCTCTCTTTTTGTAGGATGTCTTTTAATTTTGGTGATGGTTCCCTTTGTTATGCATGGAGAATTATAACTTTTTCCCAGTTAAACATATGACACTGGTTCCACAATATCAGCAGTTCAGTTCTCTTTTCCCTCACATCCAGAATTCACTGACTGTCCCAAGTCGGGAGGTGGGATTCTCTGCTTATATTTAATTTAGTTTGTATTGATTTAACACACATAAGTAGAAAACTTGGCCGCTTGTGTAAAATGAGGTATCCAACTTATGAATTGCTTTTTCAAAATGCCAGAAGGCTCTTCAATAACTAGGGGAGTTGTTGAACCCCAGTAGTATTTGCTGATGAACACATTTCTAGAGCTAGGGATTGCTTAGTGCAACTGTTCTAAAATGTCTGAGGAATAAAAATCACAGCACATCAGTGTTCACTTGTGTTATGTATTGGGTAATATTGTATATCTAAGTTTGCTAAATAACTCTTGATTTTTCTCCCTTTGGGGGAAAAGAAACTGAATATAGGACCTAAATAGCATGGTCCTGCAAAAGTCCCATTTATTTTTGTATAGTGTATCTATTTAGATGTTTCTTGTCCCTGGATACACAGCAGACCAGTGACAAACACCAGGACACTTCTTTCTTAAACTCTTTGAAAAAAGATCTTTGAGGTGTGTGTGTGGGGGGGGAGAAGGAGCTGGGCAGTGGTGTACCTGGTTGAGCACGCATGTGATCATACACAAAAACCTGGATTTGAGCCCCTGCTCCCTACCTGCAGGGGGAAGCTTCAACAGCAGTGAAGCTGATCTGCAGGTGTTTCTTTCTTCCTATCTTCCCTTTCCCTTTTAATTTCTCTTTATCCTATCAAATAAAACAAGAAGGGAAAAAAGCCATTGGCTCTCCTATACAATCCCAATAGAGTAATATACTCATGAAATGTAACATTAATATAATGTTACTACCTGGAATTAGTCCATATTGGAATTTACCTAATTCTTCTATTAATGTGATCCAATTAATGTTCATGTTATATTCAGTTGTCATATATATTTACTCTTAAGATCTGAAACAGCATCCAAACCTTTTAAAGATTTTGTATGGTGGTGGATTTAAATTTTTAAGTCAGTTTTTTATAACTGTTACTTTTTTGGATTTGCATAATTTTTTTTTCATTATGGTACTTTTAGGTGAAATTTTCTGAACACAGAACAAGGCACTGATATCTGTCTGTCCATCCTTCTTGGTATGAATTTTGATTGCATATGTAAGGCTCTGTCAGATTTTTCTTTTTTAAGGGAACCGCTCCTCCTTTAAAGTTAATAATCTGTGATAAGATACTTTAATATTTTATAAACATCCTAATCCCCATCAAGATTTCATGCTGTGGTTTTTAGCAACTGTTGATTCTTGCCAGAATCAGTTACTGCTGCAGCTATAAAATGTCAGTGGTCTGTTTTCATCACTTCTATATTTTTAGTTGACATTCTCATATAAAGAAGAGCTATTTTATTTTTTATTTATTTTATTTTATTATAAAAAGGAGACACTGACAAAACCATAGGATAAGAGGGGTACAACTCCACATAATTCCCACTACCAGAACTCTTACCCCATCCCCTACCCCGATAGCTTTCCTGTTCTTTAACCCTCTGGGAATATGGACCCAAGGTCATTGTGGGATGCAGAAGGTGGAAGGTCTGGCTTCTGTAATTGCTTCCCCGCTGAACATGGGCATTGACACGTTGATCCATACTCCCAGCCTGCCTCTCTCTTTCCCTAGTGGGGCGGGGTTCTGGGGAATCGGAGCTCCAAGACACATTGGTAGGGTTGTCTGTCCAGGGAAGTCTGGTTGGCATCGTGCTACCATCTGAAACCTGGTGGCTGAAAAGAGAGTTAACATATAAAGCCAAACAAGTTGTTGACTAATCATGAACCTAAAGGCTGGAATAGTGCAGATGAAGAGTTGTTGGTGGTGGGGGTCTTCATTTTGTAGATAGCTAGTAGGCATATTTTAGTTATATTCCAAAGGGCCTGTGGCTATACTAGTTTTTTGTTTGTTTGTTTGTTTGTTTGTTTCCCTGAGCCTGATATCTGATATTCAGGTAGATCCAAGTTATTGTCTGGGGAGATGATGTCATGGCTGGAAAAAGGACCAGAAAGCTGGATCAGGGAAGAGAGTAGCTCCCAAATATGAGAAAGGTGTGTAAATATTGTTGACTGTAAACCCCACTGATTTGATGTGATCTTGGGCACATATTTGGCTTAGGAGCCTATGTGACCTCTGCATCCCTGTAGATCTGAGCTCATATTCTGTGGTCATGAGTAGGAACATTCCAAGCTGCCCCAATTTCAGGACCCATCTTCCTCAGGTGTAGCATAGAGTATGTTGTCCAGCCTCCCTTCAGAGGATGGAACATTGTCTACCGTTGTTGATCCAAGTTGAGGGCAAGGTCCTGTGGGGGTCCACAAAGGGGTCTATTTTGTTGTTTCTGTAAAGCAGAGCTTTTAAGGGGCCAGATGGTGGTGCACGTGGTTAAGCGCTCACATTACAGTGCGCAAGGACCCAGGTTCAAGCCCCTAGTCCCACCTGCAGGGGGAAAGCTTCATAAGTGGTGAAACAGGGCTGCAGGTGTCTCTCTGTCTTCTCCCTCCCTATCTTCACTGTACCTCTCAATTTCTCTCTATATCCGATAATAAATAAATATATAAATATATATATCTAAGAGCTTATACTTTTTTACTCTATACTTTTTTTCGCCTCCAGGGTTATTGCTGGAGATCGGTGCCTGCACTATGAATCCACTGCTCCTGGAGGCTATTTTTTTTTGTTGCCCTGGCTGCTTTATCGTTGTTGTGGTTATTATTATTATTGTTGTTGATGTTGTTGTTTTGGATAGGACAGAGAGAAATGGAGAGAGGAGGGGAAGACAGCGGGATGGAAAGATAGACGTCAGCAAACCTGCTTCACCACTTGTAAAGTGACCCCCCTGCAGGTGGGGAGCCGGGGGCTTGAACCGGGATCCTTACTCCGGTCCTTGTGCTTCGTGCCATGTGCGCTTAACCTGCTGCGCTACCGCCTGACCCCTACTTACTTAATTTTATCCATCTCTCCACCCAACCATCCACCCATCCATCTATCTATCAATCAGCCAAGCTACCTATTATATGTACCAATGTGAGCTCATAATTTTTTGAAATGAGTTAATTTGATGTTATTATTTTCCCAAATTTGGCCAGTGGGGGTCCCATCAAACCAGTCCCTAGGTTCTTTTGAAATTCCTCCTCACATGTGTGAGCACTTCATTAATTCTGGGATAACCAGATACTCTAGTCTCACTTTGTGACTGAGGAAGTCATTTCTTTATGGAAACCTACTTTCTCAGAGACCGCACTGTGAAAATCATTGCTAGGTTTATGAAAGCTCCCCAGGTAATTTCAGTGTGCAGCAAAGATGGAGAGCCATTGGTTGGCATCCTGCCTATTTCCACAAGGTGCTTTCCTGTTGTCTCCCATTGTCACCTGCAGTTAGTGGTGCTGGTTGGTTGTTGAGGTTTACATTCTCAGGGGCATTGTTATTCAGGCCAAGTTTCAGTTTAGATAGCTGGCCTTGGCCCCAGAGAATGTGGTCCTGTTGGTCTGCCCTGCATGGCAACCATCAGATTCAGGTGGTCCTTGGTTCACTTCTGGAGAAAATACCAGAAGTATCTAGGAATCTGGGGCCTCTTATGCTTTTCCTTTTTGACTTTTATCCACATTTCCTCTCTTACAGTGCAACTTTAGGATACTGCCACATTCCCCAGGCATGTGGTGAGGATTCGTTTGATTCATTTATTAGGTCGCTGGAAAATATTACATGACTGATACCCTAGTCATTAGCTCTGTCAAGGGGGGATATGGAATTTAAATAACAAATTGTGTATGTATCAGGAGTTTTCAGCTGGCCCAGTAACTTTTTTAAACCATGGCATTATTTGTTTTTATGATTTTGCAATCACTGACTGAGTTGGCCTAGTAAAGCATTCACATGTGACAAGATCGTGGAAGGCTATGAACTCTAGGTGGGTATGCTGGTTCTGAGGCTGGATCACAGCACCCTTCATAGTCTCTTCTGTTTCGTTTTTAGACAGTATGAATGTATTGCCTTTCCTTCCACTTACCAGCTTTACTTCATTAGAACAAAGGCCCCAGTTCCCAGCAGCTATAAGGAAACACTCTTTATTTTGTAGGGTGTTTTCTACTTCCTGGCTTCATATTTTAACCATATGCCAAGTGAGCCCACCAAGTCATTTCTGCACTCTCAAGGCCCATTGCTGAGAGTTTTTAGCAACAGTTAGACATATGTCTCTGGAGTTGTCTCTACTGCCTTGAAACCCTAGTCTCAGCTACTTGGGAAACAAATTACGGAATGTATGGAAACTTGAGTCCTGGTGGATTGGGCTGTGTGTGTGATGATAGAAGCTCAGACTGAGGGATTCTAAACCTTGAGTGTGTACAAATCAGATGTGTTTCCTCCAGTTTCTAGCAGTTCTTAAAGGGGGTGATTTTGTCAGTTGCTTGTCACTTTAAGAAGGGTCGAGACTCACTAGGAAACATCAGTGAAATGCCAGGAGAAGAGAAATGATAAGTGGCCTCTTCCAACTTCCTTCAATTTAAGATGAATGGGGGCTACAGATTTGCAGTATTTCCCAACTCCACATATCTCCCTGAAGTGGATTTTAGGCTGTAGAACTGACAGACAAGATGGAAGCAGTGATGGGCAGAAGCTAACATCTGGAAAAGCAGCAGTCTAGGAGTTTGGGAGTCGTCTGGAATGAGGGTGCCCAGGTGAAGACCATGGGTCGTGCTGTGCAGTGGTGAGGGAAGCAGTTCAATACAGGTTGCAGAGAACTGGGGACAGGCTGAGAACTGAAGCAGCTTATCTGGCATTGGAGGGAGTTCTCTGAAGTCAGGCTCAGGACATACTACTCCAAAAGTCAGTGCACCTAAGCTTTCTCATTTGCAAAAAATGGTTGCTCATTCTGGATCCTTTTTCAGTCAGGTGTTTCACCGAATGAGGTAGGTGAGGGGTATCAGAAGCTCTTTAGAAACTACCACGGGCTCTCCTAGGGCCAGGGGGACTAATATTCTGCTCAGGGTCCAGTCAGGTGTCCTCAGCCCACCTCCCCATAGTGATCACACTGCTCAGCCCTGTATGTGTCAGTGTGCTCACACATGACTTTAGGCCACCAACCACGAACTCTACCAGAAGTTTTTAGGAAACACTGAGTACCCAGACAGAGAGAAGTTAATAAATGTGTTTTTTCTGATTCTAGACAGGGTTTTAGGTTGGGTTGAAGAGAAATCTGATTATTTGGTTCAAAAGAAACTAGATTCTAGGGCTCAGATCTTTTGGCTTAGTCAAGTTTTACCATTTTTGCTTTACCATTTGTGTAGTGTTGTGTTGGATGCTACTTTTTGCAAAAAAGTGTTGTAATAAGCTATAAGTTTAGAGTTCAGATGCTTTTGAGTCACTTTGGTTAGGAGTTTGGTGACTTCTCTGGTTGTGAGCATAGGATCTCATACATTTGTCGTGTTCACTTGTTTCATGTTCAGACTTGTATCTGCAAACCGGACTTTTAGTATAACATCTGGCAAATGAAGCTCTTAAATATTGGTAGGAAAACTTCACCTTCAGGGGGTGTGTGCGATGGGGGGCTAGAAAGGAGTGCCAAGATCATCTCACCTGAATGAGAGGCCTGTCTCCTTGGTGGTGCAGAGTACTTACTTGTTCTGCCTCATGCTGTATAGGAAGCCAAGAATTGCAATGGAGTTCTCTGCATAGGAGTGCCACTCTTCCTGGCTTTCTGCCTGGGAAGAGCCCTTTGGGATGGGCCTTCTGTCGCTGGCAGAGCCAGGCTTCTTGGGCTGCCCTCGTCAGCTTGCTGACGGGTGTATGTGTGTGGGGGGATTAGCACCTGGGAACTGGCCTGAGGATTTTGGGCTTGTTCCCATCAACACTAGGAAGCCTGTGATTCTGCACAAGAGGACAGAGTGTGTGCTCCTATAGCACCAAAGATGTCATTAAACAGGATATTGACTCTGCACTTGTACCCTTTTCCCTCTGTTAACTCTCTTCTTCCTTTGGGAGGTTCACACAGAGCCAAATGGAACAGAGAGAACTAGGCCACAGGCTTTTGAAAAACATTGATCAGCGAGCACATCAGACATAGCAAAGCCCTTGCCTGTGGTATGATGTCACACTGCTTGGGGGTCCTTCCTGTGGCCTGTGTTAGACCTGCAGAGGCTTCCTTAGAAAAGAAAAAGAGTCCCTGCAGGCAGGATCCAAAAATAATGTCGGTATTTCTACATGTGTTTCCTTGAAGTCATTGCCTTGTAGTTTTCTAGGCCAGGCCGTGGTGGGAAGCAAGGGTGTGAGGTGGCGAGCTTGGAGTGACGAACTTCAGAGCCATGCTCATCTAAGCTCCTGTCTGCCAGCCAGTCTTCCCTAGTTGGGCCCTCTACACCCATCTGTCTCTTTCATATGTACCACATTTACGTGGTTTGTTCCCCAAATGCACAGTTGTGGTGTGGATGTGCTATGAGCAGTGTGTCTGTGTCTGACCCAGCTCTACCGGGTCCTCCCTGTTGGACCCACTCAGGGTGAGTGAGATGAGAACCTGGACTGTCCTCTGGGCAAGTGATATGTGGCCTTGGCTTTCAGCTTACTTTGGCTCTGTTGGTTCTGTGTGAGCAGCCAGGGATCATGCTAATGGATCCCCTGGGATAGAGGGGAGAGGATGGAAGTGGATTTGTTGAGCCCCTTGGGATGTTTGCCAGGGCCCCCAGGGTAAGCTAAAATCTAATCAGCCTTGCTCTCTGGCCTGAGGCCTGATGTGTTGAAAGGGTGATAAGTGGTAAGAAAAAGGCCAGGCTACTTTATCTTTTCCTTTGCACATTTGGGGAAAATCGCCCCTGCCCCACTAGCATTAGAAGCAGACCATTCTTTCTTTATTTCCCCTGTACCACATCAGTCAGATTTCATTAAAACCAACAGCAGCAAATACAGAGCCCCATCCATGGGAAACTTTAAGGCAACACTGTGCTCCAGCGCTTCAGGGTGCGGGTTTTGCCTTCTGCACCAACAGATCGATTTCTCATATCCATGCCTTTCTGATCCAGCAGCTTTTAAGAGACCAAGAAGCATTGCTCTGCTTTCTACTGCCTTTTTGTAAGAGACCAGGGCTGCTATGCCTCTAGCCATGTCCCACAGAGCGTATTTGAGACAAGTCAGCTTACTTTGCTTGCATGCCTAGGGATCCCCTGTTTAAAGTTGAATTGTGAGAGAAGAGCTGTTTCTAAACACTTTGCTTTTTCCACCCAGGAGAGCGGCGGAGGCGTCGATGCCAGGTGGCATTCAGCTACCTGCCCCAGAATGATGATGAGCTGGAGCTGAAAGTCGGTGACATCATAGAGGTGGTAGGAGAGGTAAGGGCCTGGTAGTGGATGTTAGACCCAAAGGAGACCTAAGACATCATCTAATTGTATCTTCTCTCAGAGAAAGTGGATTCCCAGAGAGGAATGCTTCCAAGCCATTTTGGGGGTGATGTGTGTGTGTGGTGGGGGGATGCAGTGCAGGACTATTGAAAATCATTGTCTTCCTACCACACACTGTACTACATACATCTGAAAACCCAGCCCACAGTACCACAGTTTTTTTTTCCCTCTGCTTCAATTCCTAGTCAACTTTGAGTATGCAGAGTGAACATGGCCATTGCTACAGAGTAGACTTAGTATTCCCTGTGGGGAACACCACAGCTTCATAGGGAAGGCAGATGAGTGGTGTTTATAAGAAGACTTAGTGTGTAATGTATACGACATGATTCTTTATGCACTGACCCATTGACTCATTCCAATCACTTCAGTTTGGGGCTAGGGAAGTAACTCAGTGTTTGAGCACATGCTTTGAAAGTACAAGGCCTTGGGTTCAGAACCCAGTAGTGCATGTACACACACACACACACACACACACACACACACACACACACACACACTTCTGCTTTTCTAACCACTTCATTTTATAGATGAAGAGAAAGACTCAGGGGATGCTGGGAGAGACCGAGTTGAAGGTTGAATCCAGGTCCACCTGACTGGAGACCCTGGTTCTTTCCTTCATATCATATTCCCTTGGTTCTGGCTATTCAGAACTGGTCCCCCTGGTGGGTCTCCCTACCACATGTTCCTCAGGATCTACTCCTCAGCCCCATGGCACCCTGAGCTTCAGACATAGAACCTGATCATTCTGATTCCACACCTCTCTGCATATAGAAATCACATTTTTGGATCACTTTGGTTTCCTAATACCGTTTAGCCCACAGTGTGCCACAAAGAACGCTAAAAGTCAAGGAGGAAGTTAATGACCTCAGATATGGGTGGAAATGGCAGGGCTAATGCTAGCAACCAATTTCCCGACTCTAATACTAGCATTAAGTGAACATGTCACAACTCTACTCAACTCATTACTGAAGGGCCCTGCAAGATGGCAAGACTCGCTTAAAGAACACTGTGAAAGAGCAGAGTACTTATAATGACTGAAAGAGAAAGAGCATTTGATTAAGATGACTAAGTTGGATGGGAAACTGCATAGTGTCCTACAGGACAGAGAAACTATAGCCTTTGAGGTCATCATTTTTAGGGTGAATTCACATGCATCTCTGCAGGTCAAAATTTATTTTAATTGCTATCTGACAAGACTAATTCATCTAATTTGTTAATAGGTCTTTCATTTATTACTTTTTCTCCCTAGTACTGAGCAAGGAACATAGGAGACATTTCTTTAAAGTTGAATGAGTAAAAAAAAAAAAAAAAAATGAAGCCATGAACAACAGAGTAGAATATTTATATCAATGGTAGAAGGACAAGCTCCTTCTCCTCCCCTGCCTTCTCTAGAGCCAGGACTTTGTGCACGCACGGTCTCACCACTCCCAGGCCATTTCTCCATTCAGATAGAAAGCAAGAGAGACACCACAGTACTGGCTTGAACCTGGGCTGTATCCATGGTGAGGCAAATGCCCTACACAGTGAACTATCTCTCTGATGAAGGACAAACGTCTTAAGACTGAAACCATGGAGGAAATTCCAAAGGAATGGCCAGTGAGGTGGCTCATCAAGGAAAGCTCATCCACGCCTTATATGCATGAGACCCTGGGTTCAGTCTCCAGCACCAGAGCTCCATGGATAGTAAAATACTGTCTTGGTGTCTCCCCTCTCTTATTTCTTCCCCACCCCAGAGAATATAGAATAAAAATTTGGCCAGGGAGTCAGCTCAGCATTATTGTGCAGGTGTGAGGTCCTAGATTTGTTCTCCAGTGTTGTATAAGAAAGAAAGAAAGAAAGAAAGAAAGAAAGAAAGAAAGAAAGAAAGAAAGAAAGAAAGAAAGGAAAGAAGGAAGGAAGGAAGGAAGGAAGGATGGTGTCAGGGGAAATTAAGCAAATGTGATTAATAATTTAGAAAGTTAAAAATTTGGTTTGATTTGAAGTGAGTATAGATAAATGGCAACAAATAACAACAACAAAAAAGCAGTGAATTATGGTGAAAAGACACTATGTATCTAACATTAAAATATAATAGGAAACCAATGTAAAAGTAATAAATTTGCTATAAACACAGACCCCATCAGGGAAATAAAAACTTAACTATGAGAAAATAGTTTGCCCTCCTATTAATTAAATAAATGCAGATGAAGACAATACTGGGTTTCTGCTTTTGAAAAATCCGAAAAAAAAAAAAAAGTAGTGGTAAGACTATTGGTAATGCTCTGGTGACTTTGTATGGCTTTATGAGCCTTGCATGAAGCTATGTAGTATGGCATATCAGGAGCTATAAAAATCTTAACTAACATCTTTTTGACCTAGTAACCCCACTCCTAGGAATTCACACACAGAAAATGGTTAACAGAAAAAAAAAAGTATTTGAAACATGCTAATTGCTGCTGTGTTTGTGATAATGAAAATAATTGAGGAAATAGTTCTGTGAATCAAGTTATATTATCCAGCCAGAAGAGTGTGAAGCCATTATGATGGAAAACACAGAGGTCTTTAAATCTGTATTTATGACAATACCGTGCATGTAATTAATTATCTGTTATAGCTCACTAACCTGAGGTCATTTAAACAGCACAGATCTGGTTTTTTTCCTGTCTTTATATTTATGATGCTTGGAGAAGTGCCTAAAATGTTATATGCACTTTATTGAATGTGGGCTGAATAAGTAAATGAATAGATGGAAGAATGAAAAATTATTTTTTGCAAAACAAATGAACATATCAGAACTGGACTGAAAATGGTTCTGTCAGAGATGAATTTCCCACTTTAAATGTTGTGATGTTTTAAGAAGAAATACAAATCAAGATAAGGAAAGTTGCTAATAAATGTTTGGGAAATAGTGCGCCCTCTCCCCTGTCTGCTGGCTGTGGGAGACCAAGAAGAGATGGCTGCAGGGGAGAGGACACTCCTACTCTCCTCCACCAGCATCTTATCCTGTCCCGTCCCATCTCCTTCCCACTCTCTACCCTCTCTAGCAGGTCAGTGCTCAACTCCATTCGGAGCTTGCTTCACATAGGGAAAAGCTATGTGGCTGATGCTATTTATGTAAAGGCTAGTGATTTCCCTCCATTGCAGTTTATTTGTAATAGTGGGGCATTCTTATTGTATACACTTTTTTTCTCTTAGAATTGATGACATGTAAATGCTAATTTCAACTGAAGAATATAAAGAAAAGTAACAGAAAAGACAGGAAAGGAACAGAAGTCTGTAATAAACAAAAACCTTTAAATCACAGGGACAGACTCATATAATATAGAAATAGTTTCAGTTGGTCATAAAATATAACATATGTATATGTATATACAGTACACATATACAGTATAATTTTCTGGATTACACATTGTTTTATTGATTGAGTAATAGATTGATTTTACAGTATTGTAAAGCTACACATTACATGCACACACAGCATTTTTTTTTTTTTTACCAAAGCACTGTTTAGTGCTGGTTTATGGTGTTGTGGGGTATTGAACCTGAGATTTTGGAGCATCAAGCATGAGAGTTGTTTTGCATAGCTACCCTACTTCTAGCACCTCTGTATCAAATAACTGTCAGGATGATTTTGAATGCATATATTATTTCTTCTCCCACATATTTTAAGGTTGTTGATGAGGTGAGGTAACCTTGACTTAGAAGGCTTTGAACATTTTTAAATTCATTCATTCGTTATAACCAGGGCTTCATTACTCCAGACTAACTTTTTCAGAGAAAGAGAAACAGAGATGGAGAAAAGGGAAGATACTACATCACCAAAGTTCCCTTTAGTGTGGTAGGGACTGGGCTTATTAATGGTTTGGTTTGGTTTTGGCCCCTGGGCCTTCTTGTCTATGTAATTTCATTGCTCCCAGTGGATTCTTCTATTGTTTAGTTTAGATAGAGATAGAGAAGAAGAGATACCACAGTACTTTTCTGCCATTCCTCTGGTGCCGTGCATGGTGCTCCATGCATTTCTGGCTACTGGGACCCAGGTCCCTCACACACTCAGAAACACCTTCTGGCTCCTAGAAATGTATTTGAAGAATAGCTTCTCACCTCTTCAGTATATGATACTGTACCATGCCCGCCACCGAGGCACCACTGTCCTTCCACCAAAGGCCCCTGGACCCCCTCCATCCTTGCACCCAAGTCCTCCCCACCGCAGTCTTCTTTGAATAACTTTTGTTCGGCAGGCAGTATGAGATGGCTTTTTTTGTTTGTTTGTTTGTTTTAAGCAGTTGAATCAAATGGAAAATCCTAAGAGACGATATAAATGTATCTTAACATTTCAGTTTAGCCTAAAATAGAAAGCAGTATATATATATATTCATTTGCTGTTTTTCAATACATCCTCACGAGGCTCAGGCATTTTCCTGAAATATGAGTTTACTGATTGATTTTCACTGTTTGTGCATCCAGAATGCACCTTTGCAATTCCCGCTGTGCTATTTCAAAGTGGATTGGCAAGAGCATGAGTAAAACAACTGAAGTACACAATCTTCCCATTCTATAGCCCCCACCTCAGTCTCTTTTAGTTCCCTTATCTACACCTAAATTGGCAGCAGGCAGTTTTCTTTTTTTTTCTTTTTTAAAAATATTTATTTTATTTATTTATTCCCTTTTGTTGCCCTTGTTGTTTTATTGTTGTAGTTATTATTGTTGTTGTCGTTGTTGGATAGGACAGAGAGAAATGGAGAGAGGAGGGGAAGACAGAGAGGAGGAGAGAAAGATAGACACCTGCAGACCTGCTTCACCGCTTGTGAAGTGACTCCCCTGCAGGTGGGGAGCCGGGGTTTGAACCGGGATATTTATGTTGGTCCTTGTGCTTTGCGCCACCTGCGCTTAACCCGCTGCGCTACAGCCCGACTCCCAGCAGGCAATTTTCAAACCTTCAAATTGCTGTAATTTCCCTTCTCAGTACTGATTCTTTTCTCTTAATGCTCATATTTCTGTACTTTTTCTTTTTTAAATATTTATTTATTCCCTTTTGTTGCCCTTATTGTTTTATTGTTGTAGTTATTATTGTTGTCATCATTGTTGGATAGGATAGAGAGAAATGGAGAGAGGAGGGGAAGACAGAATGGGAAAGAAAGACACCTGGAGACCTGCTTCACTGCTGTGAAGCGACTCCCCTGCAGGTGGGGAGCCAGGGGGCTCAAACCAGGATCTTTACACAGGTCCTTGCGCTTTGCGCCACCTGCACTTAACCCACTGTGCTACCGCCCGACTTCCATTTCTGTGCTTTTTAACTAAAGCATGTGCCAGTAATAAGAGCAGCAGGCTGTGGCACACAGCCCTACCCCTCACCTGAGCTGAGTGTGCAGCTGTGATGGGACCCCCAAGCATGCCTTAGAGAAGAGCTGAGAGATTGGGGCAGTCCAGGGGAGCAGAGGTGACTAAAAAGGGGTGCTGAGGAAAGTGCTTCACAGGTGCCTGCCTCCTGACTGGAAGGCAGCGACTATGCTGTCATCTTTAGTAGTCCTGATGCTAGCTGGAAAGGGGATAAGTAGCAGACTGGACTGCTGGGTCGGTGTTTTCAAAGAACACTTGCGTCATTTTTGTCCAGAGTGGCAAAGACTGATAATGCAGACAAAGTTCTAACTATAAAAACAGAGCTGACACGTGAACGAACTTATCAGGAGAAATGTCTGTTAAAGGTTTCTGGGGGTTTTGAAACTTACTTGTTGATCTTTTTTTTTGTTGCTGTTTTTTTTTAAGTGAGTTGAACTCTTCGTATTTTCCTCTCTGTTACCGAGTGAGTTTGCATTGTGCTGGAGTGAGCTTGTCCTCAACCAGGCTCTCTTAGTGACAGCCCCAGAGTTGTTCAGAGATTCTTGTTGGTATTTGTTCTTTGTGACTAGTTTTAAGGTGTTTCTCATTAATCCTTGGTCATTCTGGCAGAGACAGATGGCTTCGGTTTCTGACATAAAGCCTAACCTGACCTTGGGGTTTGCACAGGTGCAGCTTGTACCTTTTAGAGGCATGTGGCATTCAACTCAAGCACAAACTTTGTGAATGTAATGAGCAATTTATCTTCATTTTAGTTTTAACATAAGGACTTTAAAATATGCATATAAGAAAAAAGCCTTTTGTATTTGCCCATTAGAAGTCAATTCATGGGCTAGGGAAATAGTATAGGATGCAAAGGATTCTCATGCTCTGAGGTCTCATGTTCAATCCCCAGCACCACTTTACCACCATAAGCCAGGAATGAGCAGTGCTCTGGTCTCTCCCCCCTCCCTCTCTCTCTCTCTCTCTCTCTCCCTCACTGCTTCTCTTTGTATCTCTCTCATTAAAGTAAAATATTTATTAAAGAGTCAGATTCATTTAAGAGTTTGTTGATTAATAAGTGATCAAAGAGGGGGCCCAGCTGGTGGCGCACCTGGTTGAACGCACATGTTATAGTGCGCAAGGACCCAGGTTCGAGCCCCTGGTCCTCACCTGCAATGGGAAAGCTTCACAAGTGGTGAAGCAGTGCTGCAGGTGTCTCTGTGTCTCTCTCCCTCTCTATTACCCCCTTCCCTGTTGGGCAGTACGCCAGCTTCCCCCTGCTTAACTCTGTGGTCTATTTACATAACCAGTTACCTAAGAACCGCCCTGCCTGCAGGGCATTGGTTTAATCCCCACTGGTTTAGGCTGTCTTTTTGCTCTGCCCCCTCTCCTAGTCACACCATTTTCCACCACTCTCTTTTAGCTCCACCCTCTCTACGTCACATCCTGTTTCCACCCTACTTGGCGAGTATAAATATAGCTGCTCTTCTGATTAAACACACTTGGAATTGCCTTCCGGCTCCAAGAGTCCCAGAGTCTCTCTCCAGTGACGCTAGCCCTGTATGAGTTCCTGATGCCTCTCCCAGTCAGCAGCCTAAGTTGGCTCCAGTTGAGTTGTCTCTAACCCAGAGAGCACTTGCTCGGGAAGAAGCACCCTCAGGCTATCCCAGCACTTCCCTCTCAATTTCTGACTGTCTATCCAACAAACAAAGATTTAAAAAAATAAGTGATCAAAGTATATCTAAATTCTTACCTGTTAAGACATCTCTTGATTTAGAAGGGTTAATTTATCTTTCCCCAAAAAGATCACATTGAACCAGAGATAGCTCACTCAGTAGAGCACATACTTTACTATGTACAAGGACCTGAGCTGAAGCCTCTGGTTCCAAAGGGGAACATCATGCACAAGAGGAAGAGTCACAAGAGGCTGTGGTGTCTTTCCTCTTTTTCTGTCTCTGTCTCCCTCCCTTTCCTGTTTGTATCTCTGATTGAAAGGAAAAAATGAATATAAAATTTTATTTATTGCTATTTTTAAATCCTAAGAGCTCAGGCTGCTTTTATTTCCCCAAGCAGCTTTGGAATTGATTGCTGATTGACTAACATGCAGAGATGGTAGAACATTTATATTAAGTGGGAAATGCCATGGGCTAGCAAGATAGCTTATCTGGGAGGGCTCATGCATTGCCCTGATGCAACCCAGATTTGAGTCCTACCCCATCCCTACCACCTGGAGGAAAGCCTCAGTCTCCCTCCCTCCCTCCCTCAGTTCTCTCTATCTCTCTGTCTGAAAAACTCAACCCAGAGTGGTAAATCCCTTGTGACAACAAAACAAAGTGGTTATATTAGGACCATTATCATACTGAACAGGCTGTAGGGGGCTGGGCGATATCTCAGTGACTAGAATACACGACTTAGATGGGAGGTCCTGGGATTGATTCCCAGTACCACATAGAAGCACCATGGACAGCACTGGGCAGGGGGAGTTCTGTAGACAGTGGGCATAGGATTCTGTCTTGTCTCCTGCTCTCTAACCTCTCCCCTTTCCTGTCAAATAAGTCATCAAAACAGTCCATTTTTTTGTAAATGTTCTTTCTTTCTCTCTTCCTTCCTTTCTTTCTTTCTTTCTTTCTGTGTTTCTTTTTAAAATTTATTTATAAAAATTATTGACAAGATCATAGGATGAGAGGGATACAATTCCATACAATTTCCACTACTAACATTCCATATCCCATCCTCTTCCTTGAAAGCTTTCCTATTCTTTTTTTTTTATTTGTAAAAAAGGAAACACTGACAAAAACCATAGGATAAGAGGGGTACAACTCCATACAATTCCCACCACCAGAACTCCATATCCTATCCCCTCCCCTGATAGCTTTCCTATTCTTTTATTTACTTTGGATAGAATGAGGGAGAAACTGAAAGGGAAAGGGAAGATAGAAAGGAGGGGAGGAGGGACACTTACAGCACTGATTGACCATTTGTGAAGCTCCCCACACTCTTTGGGTGGGGGGCAAGGGACTTGAACCCCTGTTTTTTTTACCAGAACACCGCTCAACTCTGGCTTATGGTGGTGCAGGATTGAATTTGCCACTTTGGAGCCTCATGCATTAAATTCTCTTCGCATAACCACTATCTCCCTGCTCTAGACAAAACAGTCTATAGCCATGTTAAACATGTCTAGCTAAGGCTGGTTTTTTTTTCTTCAAATATTTGCCTACTTAGTGAAAGAATGGTGTTTATAGATTCAAAAATTGGTTGAAGGCGCCAGCAGGTAGCTCACCTGGTAAAGTGCACACATCACCATGGTCAGGACCTGGGTGTGAGCCTTGGGTCACTACATGGGAGCCCTTGTGGGGGTGGAGGGAGCTTCACAAATGGTGCTGCAGAATCTCCACTTTTCTTTCTGCCTCTCTGTTCCCCTCTGTCTTTAACTCTCTAGTCATAAGGAAAGAATGGCTGCCAGGAGCAGTGCGGTCATAATGGCACTGAGCCCTAGCAATAACCCTGATGGTAAAAAAAAAAAAAAAAAAAAAAAGCCTTGAAATAAGCTTGGTGTAGTCAAGGAGGGTTATATACACCGTTAAAAAATAACTCATAACTCAAGACATTATTAAAGTGGCAAATGATGGTATTGACAAATGGAGAGGACTTACTCTGAGATACAGTCATCCTCCCCATCCACAGCTTCACTTTTCATGGTGTTTGTTACCCATAAGCCATTTGAATGGAAACTTGAATGTTTATGATCAGAAGGTTAGTAGCTTAAGGCTACCTCACTGAGCCCACGCCACTCACCTCGCCTACTCTCATCACAGAGGCGTTGTATCATCTTATGTCACAGTACTGTTTCTGAGAGAGACCATATCCACGTAACTGTTATCATAGTCTATTGTTATAACTTCCCTGTGTTATTGGTTATTGTTGTAAATTTCTTACTGTGCAGTTGTTGTTGTTTTTTTTTGTAAATAGCTTTTTTATTTCTATATTGGGGGATTAATGTTTTACAGTCAACAGTAAATACAATAGCTTTTAATACAGGCATGAAAGGATTTCTGAAGAGAAAATACTTGCAGTCCAATGCTATTTGAGTCAGGCTGCTTAGGGAGAAGAGCACTTAAGCAAATTACAGGAAGTCCTATAGGTCCTCCACGAAGACAACTATGTCTTAAAACTGAATTTAATCCAATAAACTGATCTGTAAATAAAGTTTAGGTCTCTTTGTATGAGTTTGCTAAGACTGACGCTAAGATAACTATAATGGGACCTTGCTTTCTGTGTTGAAGCTCTCCTATGTACACGTTTAGAGGAAAAGTCTATATTGGATTTGTTGCCGTCTAAGGTTTCAGGCACCCACTGCAGATCTTGGAACACACACCCCCCCATTGGAAAGTGGGGGGAAGGCTGCTGTGCTGGGACTGCAGCACTCCTGTGAGAATAGGCGACATTTCATCTGGGCTTGTGGCAGATGAGACATATTTGGATTAATTCAGCAAGCACAGGCTGTATTGTGCAAGGTGCTGGGCTAGTCTGGAATAAGGAGGGCAGATGTCAGTATTTCCGGGCTCTGAAGTGGGGGTGATCTGCGAACCTCAGGCGCAGCCAGTAGTCAGCACAGCTGGCAGATGCAGTCAGCTGGAGTTGAGGTCAAAGTTACAGGGCTGTTCACACTGGACTTTTTTAAAGGAATACTTTTAAAGTTGAGAGACTCCTGACATGTAGGGTTTTCTTTTTTTTCCCCCTCCTTGTGTAGGGTTTTCTAATATTAATATACCATTGTGCGAGGTTCTTACCCGGGAATAGTGGCAGGTCAAATTTTAAGATCTTGATTCATCAGAAAGGTTTTTTGTTGGCTTGATGTTCCATTGTTCATATTTTCAAGTTGGAATGATAGTAAAGCCTTAGCATGGCATATTTTGGAAGCGGGGTGGTAGGGTTGTGGGATACCCTGTGGCTACTTTGAAAAATAGGACTACATGTATTGCTTCAAGATGTCTATGAAAGCCCTTCCAGAAACCCT
Source organism: Erinaceus europaeus (assembly GCF_950295315.1). Taxonomy (NCBI): domain Eukaryota; kingdom Metazoa; phylum Chordata; class Mammalia; order Eulipotyphla; family Erinaceidae; genus Erinaceus; species Erinaceus europaeus. The sequence continues at coordinate 117,870,880 of NC_080185.1, forward strand.
TTCCATGGTGTGGAAAAATAATAATGTTGTTCTGTCTCACTGGGCATAATTTGCTTAAGTCTTAATCGAAGTTATATTTCTTTAAATCCTTTTCCTCTAAATTGCCTGACAGATTTCTCTTTTGGGGGACCTATGTCATGTGGAATAGATTTTACTTTCATAAAAATAAGGGGAGGGAATAAAAATCAACTTCCTGTGTATATGGAACATTCTAGTCCTGCCAGGAAGAGGTCATCAGGATGAGCTGCAGTAGGAACTGGGGAACAATACTGACCTAGGCATTTGGAATTTAGATAATACTTACTCACTTAACACAACCAGCTTTCCACGTCCCCAAATAAATAGAGATGATTATTTAAAGCAACTAAAGTGGAAATGAATGTGGGTATGTATGGAAATTCATGCAATAGGAATTTCAAGAAGTGATTCCCTTAAAAAATCTCATCAGTAGTTCCACTATTAGAAAAAAAAGATGTTTTCTGAAAATGGTTTGTGCCTTTTCAGCAGTATTCAAAGGATAAAACTGTCTGAACACATTTACATAAAGTTCTACCAAAGGAAAAACTAATAATAGCTAAAAGAAATCAGATTAGTGATTGCTTGGAGTTGTACTGACCAGGCAGTGGGTACAAGGGAATTTTCTAGAATGACAGAAATGCACTGTGCTGAGGGATGTCGGTTGCACAGATGTTTGTATTTGACAAATCTAATTGACTCACACCATTAAGATGTGTAATGTATCTTAGTTGTATTTCATTTGAAAAAACTTTAAAATGCTATCTTAATGTTTTTCTAGTTTAAAAAAATTAGGACTAGAGAGGTGGCTCAGCAGTAGAGAACATGCCTTGCATATGTGATACCCTGAGTTTGATGCCTAGCACTTCATAACTAAGACAAAAACCAAAATACAACACAGTAAATGGTGGGGCTATGCTCTGATGTCTCTCTCGTACAATAACCCCTTTTTTTTGTCATCACTGGGGCTTTACTACTCTAAGCTGACTTTTTCCAATAGAAAGAGACAAAGATAGAGAAACAGAGAGAAAGGCACCACAGCCCGTAAACTCCCTTCAATGTGGTGGGGGCCAGGCTCAAATCTGTGTTGTGCCCATGGAAAAGTGGGTACACTATCCAAATGAGCTGTCTTGCTGGCCTCTCTTAAAATAACTTTGAGGGGAGGGCGGGTGTAGATAGCATAATGGTTATGCAAAGATACTTTTCATGCCTGAAGCTCCAAAGCTCCATGTTCAATACCCCGCACCACCATAAGCCAGAGCTGATTAGTGCTCTGGTATTAATTAATGAATTAGTTAATTAATTAAAAACTTTGAGGGGGCCAGTATTGGCATATCTGGTTGAGCACACTTGTTATAATGCATAAGATCTCAGGTTCAAGGCTAGGCCTCAACCTGCACAGTGAAGCATACTGTGGTGCTCTCCCTCTCTCTCCCTCCCCCTCTCCCTCTCCCTCCCCCTCTCTCCCTCTCCCTCCCTCTCTCCCCTCCCCCTCTCCCTCCCCTCCCCCTCTATCTCTCCCTCTCCCTCTCTCCCTCCCTCTCTCACTCCCTCTCTCTCTCTCTCCCTCCCTCTCTCCCTCCCTCTCTCCCTCCCTCTCCCCCTCTCTCCCTCTCCCTCTCCCACTCTCTCTCTCTCTCCCTCCCTCCCCCCTCTCTCCCTCCCTCTCTCTCTCTCCCTCTCCCCCTCTCTCCCTCTCTCTCTCCCTCTCCCTCCCTCCCCCCTCTCTCTCTCCCTCTCTCTCTCTCCCTCCCCTCTCTCCCCCTCCCTCCCTTCCCTGGCACCCATCTCAGTACAGTTGACACATAAGAACTTGAGTGATGACCCACAAGACAGAGCAGTCCTCTTTGCATTCACAGGCATCCTCTTCCGAGCCTTACAAAAGGACATAATGTTTGTATGATTGGACAAAATTGGAGGGGCTGTAATTCACGCATCTGCCTCTTCAACTTCCAACAGGGCTAAGAGCTAGAAATTACCTCCTTAGGCCCTGAACCCACTTAGATGCTGGCAATTGTAAAGACACTGGAAGTGTGGGACATGCAGATACAAACTGTTAAGTAATTTTACTCCAACTTTCTTTCTTAAGCTCCATTAGGTGTGAGCCTCCCTGCTCTTTGCTCTGGACCCAAGGTGAGGTTTCCTCTTGGAACGCAGCTGTGACCTCTAGAACAGGTTGGTCTGGAGGTGCTTGGGTATCTACAACCTAGACTTCAGGCCTACAGAAATCAGTGGGTGTCTTCCCTCCCTTATTACTTTGATTGGGACAGAAATTGTTCACACATAATCCTTATACTATTACACATTAGGCTATTCTCTCTCTCTCATTATATGTGCCATGTGAGAGGAAGAGAGAGAGGAAGGAGAGAGAGAAAGAGAGAGGAGACAAGAGGAGAGGAGAGGAGAGAGAGAGAGAGAGAGAGAGAGAGATTAGAGCACTGCTCAGTTCTGACATAAGGTGGTGTTGGGGGTTAAACCTATGGTGTTTGAGATCTCAGTCATGCAAGTTGGTGCTCTATCAAGCTGAGCTATCTCCCAGGCCCTTATTTCTTTTTTTTTAATATATTTTTTTGTAATTTTTATTTATTTATCTTCCCTTTTTGTTGCCCTTGTTGTCTTTTTATTGTTGTTGTAGTTATTGTTGTTGTAGTTGATGTCGTCGTTATTGGATAGGAGAGAGGAGGGGAAGACAGAGAGGAGGAGAGAAAGACAGACACCTGCAGATCTGCTTCACCACCTGTGAAGCAACTCCCCTGCAGGTGGGGAGCCGGGGGCTCGAACCGGGATCCTCATGCCGGTCCTTGCGCTTAGCGCTACCTGCACTTAACCCACTGTGCTACAGCCCGGCTCCCCCAGGCCCTTATTTCTATATACATGTAGAAACATACAGAGCAAGCTTGATTTCTAAGCAAGAAATGTATATAGGATATATATGTTTTTCTCTTGTTGCAGAAGCATTTTGAAGACAGGCTCTTTATCTGTTCACCAATGAATCTGTCTCTCAGGAATAGGTGGAAAGTTGTCAGTGGAAAGGGGAGGGGTACCCAGACTCAGGTGTGGTAGTACTCAGTTAAGAGCCATGACCATGGACCAGGAAGATGGCTCAGAGGGTAGAAGGCCTAACTGTCATGTATGAGGCTCTGGATCCTGTCACCAAGGACAGAGATGGGTGGAGCTCCATGGATGGTAGAGTAGGCCCTTGGTGTTTCTTCTCCAACTCCCTCCCATAAAAATATAAAAATATAAAGTAAATAATTACACTAGAGAGGTTGTTCAGTGACAGTGCATGTGTGAAAACCTGTGTTCAACCCCGGGCCTGCATTAAAATGATAAGACTCCTAGGAGATTCCTCATCCGGTAGAGCACACACTTTACTAGGTACTAGGCCCTGGCTTTGAGCCTCAACACAGCGTGGGGATGCCGTGGATGGTAGAGGGAGAGCTCCATGGCTGGAAGTGCCATGCTGAGGTCTCTCTCCTCTTTGTCTGTCTCTCCCTCTTTTTTCTGCCTTTCTCTCCGTCTTTAAAGTATAAAAAATTTTCCTGGGCAGGTCAATATAGTTAGAATCTCTGGGTCCCTTTTGCTCGTGAGAAGGAGGAATCCTTCTGTAGTATTCATAGGCCTCTGTGAAGGGTTTCTCATTCATTCAGTGAGTCGGTGCACAAAGTTCTGTACTTTACTTTTTGGATGAATGAATGTGGTCACTCTAAGCTTCATTGCCCTAGATTTACTCCGGAAGTTAACCTAGAATACTACTGAAGAAGGAATTAAGTAAGCAGAAATTCGTTTCCCTCATATCTCCAGGCCAAATATCATGCCCAAAACAACAGGCCAAAGGAAGAAATAGTACTGAACAGCTTTCAGTGATGCCAGACGTGCCCTCCTACACCCTGCTAGTAAAGGGCAGTGCACCCCACCCCCAGCAATGAGCAGTGGCTTTATGTTCTGCCCTTCCACTCACTGGCTGGCTAATGATAAAGACACCTCTGCTGGACCCCTGCTTTCCACTCCTCTCGGGTTATGTGCTGACAGTGGCACTGGGTATGGGGAAATGAAAATACCCTTCTTTTCCCAGTGGGCAGCCTGCTGACCTCCCACATTAGGGACTGTGTAGATCTTAGGCTGGAGCTGCTTATTAGTGGGAACAGGAATGTTTCAGGAACTGCACAAACTAACCAATTCAAATAGAACTGGTCCTGCCATCGTGTGTTGCTGGGGTTACTTGAAGGATCACTCATTGTCCCTTTGGCTTTTCCTTCCTGCCCTGTCTGGGAGACAGAAGGTCATTTTCTGCTTCCTTATTTAGGACAAGCGTAAAGGCCTCGATGCTGCAAAGCCTGTTGCTATATCTATCCAGGCTTATGGCAAATCTTCCTAACCATTCTAATCTTATAAAAAGCTCCTTAAAAGAAATAATATGCATCCGTGGAGTCAGCATAGAAACATGAAATGACTTCAGCTGAAATACTATTAAATGCCACTATTTGGTCTTGAGTAGTCATTGGGCATGTGTGCATGGACCTCATTGTGTGGATTCTTTCCGGAAGGTTCTGTGATCATATGGATAGATTACTACTCTGAAAAGCCATGAGTTCCCTAACAAATCTTCTAAACATAGCATTTTGGTTGTCGTTATTCCATAGGCTCTGTCACCCACCCATATACACCAATCTCTAGAATGTCTCTGGTAGACACACCCTTACTTGTATCTAATGGTTCTCTGCTTCAAAGCCAGTCTAGATTTTGATATCTTTTTGCTCAAAGTCTTCCTTTTGCATCCATCCAAGATCTTGGTGAGCTCAACTTAGTGTCACCAGTCCAATCTGTGCTGAGTCCTGGCTTTGTCTCACCTATTGTTCTTGCATTACTAGTTTCTAGTCATAACCACCAAATCTTCTCTCTTTAAACCATGTGCCCTTTCTACTTTGTAGATTGTCAGCTTACTGAAGGATAAGAAAGGACAAGTCCAGTAGAATTAGAATGCATCTATCTCTGATACCAATTGAGTGTATTAATTGTCCCCATAGTCCAGGTTGGAAAATGAAGGTACAGTTGGATAGGAGATTTTAATAAGGTCACACAACTGTTAAATTTCAGGATAGGGTCTCAGTTGGGCTTCTAAAATTCTGATTTCTTTCTTTGTTGTGTTTACTTATTTGTTTTGCCACAAAGGTTAGTTATCATTGGGGTTTGGTGCCTGTCCTATGAATTCACTGCTTCTGGTGGCCACTTATTCCATTTTTTTCTTGCTATTTTTATTTGACAGGACAGAGAGAAACTAAGAGGGGAGGAGAGATAGAGAAGGAGAGAGAAAGAGACACCTACAGACTTGCTTCACTGCTCATGAAGTGTCCCCTTACAGGTGGGGAGCTGGGACTTAAACCTGGGTCCTTGCACATGATGATATGTGCACTTAATTAGGTGTGCTACTGCCTGGCCCCGTGTTAACTTTCTTTTAATCTTTTGAACTGTAGTTACTAGGCAGTTAGTACATGTGTGAAGGAAAATCCCAGAGACTCTAGGTATCTTTATTGTTACATCATTCTTGCTTACTTTTAAAGTGCCTTGTTATTTTCCTCTAAGAATCCAGTTTGTTGTTCTGACTTTTACAGTTCAGCTACTGGTTCCATCACAGAATCTTGAGATCAGCTATTACTATTGTTTTTGTAAGTTTTCTTGTTTGTCCCAGTTAATTTGTTACTCAAGACCAGCTCAGACCCCAAAAGTCTTCAAACTTATACCTTCCTTGCCCATTTTCACTGCTCCCCCAGGTCTAGCCTCTGCTACCCACCCAGCCCAAATTACTGTAGTCAGACAGCCTCCAACTTCCCTCAACCTATTTAAACTTAATATCAGAGAAATCTAGAACACATCTACCTTCCACTTCAGTTCTCAGCCCTGGAATTCTTTTCTATGTTTATTTTTTATTGGTTTAATAATGACCAACAAAACCATAGAATAAGAGGGGTACAATTCCACACAATTCCCACCACCAGAGTTCCATATCTCATCCCCTCCCTTGTAAGCTTCCCTATTCTTTATTTCTCTGGGAGTATAGACCCAGGGTCATTTGGGATGCAGAAGGTGTAAGATCTGGCTTCTGCAATTGCTTCTCCAATGGATATGGGCATTGGCAGGTCAATCCATACTCCCAGCCTATTTCTGTCTTTCAGTAGTGGGGCAGGGGTCTAGAGAGGTGGAGTTCCAGGGTACATTGCTGAGGTCATCTGTCCGGGGAAGTAAGGTTGGTGTCATGGCAGCATCTGCAACTTGGTGATTGAAAAAGCATTAAGATATAAAGCAGAAAAAATTGTTTTAATAGTCAGGAATCCAAAGGTAAGACAATAGCAGATGAGATTTGGGGTCTCTGTTTTGGAAAAAGCTAGTAGGTCTACTTTAGGTATATTCCAAGGGACTGATGACTTCACTGATTTTTGCCTGAGCCTAACAGCTAACATGCAGGTGGGCCAAAGGTACTGTCTGGGGAGATGGTGTCAGAGTTGGAAATAGGACTAGGAAGCTGGATCAGGGCAGAGAGTAGCTCCCAAATATGGGGAAACTATAGTATCATTTTATGGTGTCATACATCAAAAATGACAGTAGCAACAAATGCTGGAGAGGCTGTGGGGACAAAGGAGCCCTCCTGCCCTGCTGGTGGGAATGTTAATTGGTTCAACCCCTGTGGAGAACACTCACAAGGCTTGAAATGGACCTTCATTATTACCCAGTAATTCCTCTCCTAGGGATATATCCTAAGGACACAATCACACCCATCCAAAAAGATATATGTAACGTGTGCTCAACCAGGTGTGCCACCACCTGGCCGATGCAAAAAGATACATCTACACCTATGTTCATAGCAACACAATTCATAATAGCCAAAACCTGGAAGCAACCCAGGTGCCCAACAACAGGTGAGTGGCTGAGGAAGTTGTGGTATATATACTTAATGGCATACCACTCAGCTATTAAGAATAATGAACCCACCTTCTCTGACCCATCTTGGATGGAGCTAATGGAATCATGTTAAATGAGGTAAGTCAGAAAGAGAAAGATGAGTATGGGATGATCCCACTCATAAACAGAAATTGAGAAAGAAGAACAGCAGGGAAAAACAGTAGAATTTGAGTTTGGAGTATTTCACCAAAGTAAAAAAACTCTGGGTGGGGTGAGAGGGTAGATTTTTTAACTTCACTATAGGGGGGTGGGAGTGGGGACACAGACCTTTGGTGGTAGGAATGGTGTTAATATACACTCCTATTAACTTATAATCTTAGAAATCACTATTTAATCAATATGTGAGGGGAAAATCTATTGAAAATCTCGAACATATATGCATAGACCCCAGTTCTGAGTATATATTCCTTCAATCTAAGCACTTAAGGTTGCAAATCAGTAACCTGGTTGAATTTTAACAGTGGGCTCAAATTTTTAATACATTTCTAATAATGACTTTAATTGAAATATTAAATCACCAGGGAGACCATAAGCAACTGCTTGTGTCACTATATAAGATACCACTATATGTAAATAGCATCAAATGCCATAAATCATGATAAGGTCTTGTATGATACAGCAAATCCTAACCATGAAGTTTTCAAAGTAAACCAAATTCCCTAAAAACTTGGCTACAATAATAACAATCTATTGCCTTCTTAAACTCCAACACAGCAGAAACCCTCCCCATTCTCTGTAAAACCCATATTTCTCCCAGTCCTGGAAACTCATGGCATAGCTTATCTTCCTGTTACACTTCACTCGATCCATACCATTTGATGCTGCATCTGCTGAGCTCAACCAAATCAGTGCAACCAGTACCACCTCAACAGGTTTCACTTCGAATGGAGTCCAGAGACACCAGGCGTGGAATGTTAGCCCTTCAGCTCCAGAACTCTGGTGAGACCGTTTCTGGCTCACAGGACTCCCCAATTCCATAGCAGGTGTTGCACCTGTTAACAAAGCCACAGAATCTAGATATAAATCAGGGCCCATGAGAAAGAACACATGTGCACATGTATCCATAAGTTAGGGGAAAATATGCACCTTAAAGCAAAAGTACACAATAGTCTTCAGTGACCCCAAACAGCAAGCAAGTAGTAAGACCTAAAAAAAAAAACATAACATAAAATGATAAAATGATACTTAAAAAATTTCTTTTAAAACAGCTTTACTTCAATATAAATCATTTCCTTTTTAATCTTTATATTTTACTTCACGTATTGAAACCTATTATTTAAAAACTGGGAATGGCTTCCCTACACAATCAAAACTGGACAATCTGAGAAGAGCAGTTAATAATTCCAGGGCTATCTACATGTTAGCTGTCAGGCTCAGGCAAAAATCAGTGAAGTCATCAGTCCCTTGGAATATACCTAAAGTAGACCTACTAGCTTTTTCCAAAATAGAGACCCCAAATCTCATTGACTATAGTCTTACCTTTAGATTCCTGACTATTAAAACAATTTTTTCTGCTTTATATCTTAATGCTTTTTCAATCACCAAGTTGCAGATGCTGCCATGACACCAACCTTACTTCCCCGGACAGATGACCTCAGCAATGTACCCTAGAACCCCACCTCTCTAGACCCCTGCCCCACTACTGAAAGATAGAAATAGGCTGGGAGTATGCATCGACCTGCCAATGCCCATCCATTGGAGAAGCAATTACAGAAGCCAGACCTTCCACCTTCTGCACCCCATGATGACCGTGGGTCCATGCTCCCAGAGACCTAAAGAATAGGGAAGCTTACAAGGGAGGGGATGAGATATGGAACTCTGGTGGTGGGAATTGTGTGGAATTGTACCCTTCTTATCCTATGGTCTTGTTGATAGTTTTTATTTTATAAATTAATAACAATAAAAAGCAAATTTTGATATGGATATCTCTGAGCAGTTCCATATTATAAATAATAAACAATTCCTTGCTCTACATTAAGAAAAAAAGTCTCTCATCAGGAGTGATAGTCACTACCATGTCAAAGTAGCAGTGAGTGAATAATATCTTCAGATAACCATAGCACTGACAATGTGATATGAAAATGTCTGTAATTTCTTGACTGATGAGTCGTAGGTCCTTCTCTTATTACTGTGGTGTGTTATCTACACTTGTAAACAGAGAAAATGCTGAATTTCAGTTCCAGGCTAAGGAATGTAAGGTGTGAATTCTTTTCCATTTGCCCAAATGTGAATCTTGTATAAGTACCGCGCGCTAACTGATTGTGTCACTGGAGCAAATGTGAATCTTATCTCTGAGGTCTCTCTGTGGTTTCCAGTTAGCTTTTCAGCTCTGGGTCCATTAGCCCTCCGTACTTGGCTTCTACACTCTGTACCCCTTACTTATCCCATTATCTCTGTTCTTCTGTTTGCACCTGCAGGTGGAAGAAGGATGGTGGGAAGGAGTTCTCAATGGAAAGACTGGAATGTTTCCTTCCAACTTCATCAAGGAGCTCTCCGGGGAGTCGGATGACCTTGGTGTTTCCCAGGATGAGCAGCTGTCCAAGTCAAGTAAGAAAGTTTCCACATTGCGTAGGCAAGAGAGCAGCCCCCAGAGGTCTGGTCCACCCCACCCCCTTCCCTAGCCTACACTGAATGGCTGTGAGAGAAATTCACACGTGTTTTCTTAAGGCAGCTTATGCTGCCTTAGCCCACTTCAGTTTAGTAGGCTTGTTATAAAGGTGTGACCTGCAGCCACATTGCTTTGTATCTGAGCCTTAATGCTGGTTATACCATCCCCTAGGAGGTCCCTTTGATGTTCCTCCTCCATATACTTCTGATGTATCCACTGTAAGCTGACAATTATTTGCAAACAGATCAAATCAAGTTGCCACTATTTCTCAGCATCCCTTGTAGAATTTGGAGAACAATGCTAAAAAAACAAACAAAAAAACTTCATACACAAGGGAAGTAAAACAAGACAGCTGAGAGCCCACCCACCTGAAGTAAGTGAGCATGTGTATCCCTGTGATGTTGAGAACGAACTCCAGGTCTTTCTTTCTCCAGGGCCAGAAGTTCTCCTCCCTCCAGCTTCTCTGCTGCCCTTTCCAGCTCATGGAGCAAAAGGTCAGGACCGGGAAGCTTTGTCCTCCCAGTCTCTAACCCAACTTCCTTCGTGGGCGTCTATGTATCTCTTGTGCCAGTCCTGAGCCAAGGTCATGGGTGTGAGTGTTGTAAGAGGCTCAACTGTGTGCCGCTGCCTGGGGTCGGCTTAGTGGTTCCGTGGCTTCAGCTACACCTTCCTTCTCCCTCCACTGCTAAAGCCCAGGACCCTCCAACTGCAGAACTCCATTCCATCCTGGGCTACATTGTAGGGAGAAAGAAAGGGAATTTGGGAACAAATGAGGCTTGTTGGAGCTGCTGCTGCCTTCTCTGCTTGAGGCAAGCAGTTTCTGTGCTAACTGGCTTAGATAATGAGTATGACCAGGATAGACAGTGTCCTTGACCCCAAAACAGTAGGAATTGTTGTAGCTTCCAAATTGCACATTAGAATTCAAACCACCCTGGTATCTGTTTTGTATGCTAATATTTAGGTTCTATAATAATAGCACTATGCCTCAGGGATGTTGTGGGTAAATGGCCTTTCTGGGAAGGACCTAATCGGTTATTATAATGTTATTTCCATGGGGGAAGCACATTATGAATTCCAGTAGTGATAATATATCACAGCACCTCACCTGTAGAGGGCCCTCTATAAGTGTTTGCTCTCAGGTATAGTCACAGTAAACTCTTGGGACATGGCCAATTAGTATGTGAAGCTGCATGCACACCAATTGCTAGTGTGCTCAGTGAGGCTTCATCTCTGCATTTGGGAATTACTGTGAGATTCATCTACTGATGCAGTCCAGTAGATCTGGGGAAGTGTGGGGCACAGTCTCTTGGGAGAGCCTTTGACCTCTCAGTGTCCTACCATCTGAGCTGTGCTCTCAGAACTGGAGGGTCAGAGCAGCAATGCCTCTTATCTTTTGGAGCTTTTGAAATAAAGTTTCTCCCCCTCTGAGTCAATGCATGAACATTTGACCCAGCACAATCCTTCAATGGTTTGGGGCCTCCTGAGCTAGTAGGTTAGGAGACTGAGTGGAATGGTCTCCTCAGCCACTTAGCCTTCCTTCGTTCACATACTCCAAAGGGAGTTTTCTCTTATAGAGACTACCTTCGCAAGTACTCTTTCAATTCAAAAGTCTGTGATTTGAAGACCAGGAGAACCCAGTAGTGCCAAGTAGTCATATTTAGTTACCACAAAGTCTGTCCCGTACTGAGGGCGTTTTGAGGTTCCTGGAGAGGCACACCTCCTAACACAAATGGATGCGACTTGGGGGTCGGGTGGTGGCACAGTGGGTTAAGTGCACATGGCACAAAGCGCAAGGATCCTGGTTGGAGCCCTTGGCTCCCCGCCTGCAGGGGAGACATTTCACAGGCAGTGAAGCAAGTCTGCAGGTGTCTATCTTCCTCTCTCCCTCTCTGTCTCCCCCTCCTCTCTCCATTTCTATTTGTACTATCCAACAATGACATCAATAACAACAATAATACCTACAACAATGATAAAACAACAAGGGAAGCAAAAGGGAAAAAATAGCCTCCAGGAGCAGTGGATTCATGGTACAGGCACCAAACCTCAGCAATAATCTTGGAGGAAAAAAAAAAAGAATTATATGACTTGTGTAATCTTCCTGTATGTAGAGTTGAATAGAACAGGGCTCATCTGTCTTTTTAATCCATTATTCCTTCTTTCCTCTTTCATTCATTCAACCTTTACTGACACCCCCTCCTCCCGCTTTGTTGCAGAGATTCTATTTAAGGCACTGAAGATACCTAGAGACGAATGAGGCAGGTCCCCTGTCCTCTGTAAACTCACATTGCAGAAGGGTCCATACAAGCCAACAGGAGTTTGGGAGAGTGGCCCAAGTGCCTTGCTAGTGAGGGTCTAATAACAGAGGCAGAGTTCAGTTCTATGGGGACATGGAGACAGTGGTGGTCACAGAGAGCTTCCAAAAAGAGCAGATGTGACACTACTGTCCTCATGGGTTGCTAAATCAAAGGAACCCCTCCTAAGAAGTAGCATTTCTGACTATTCAGAGAGACTTTGCATTAACTGTTTACATTCTAATGCAAAAGTTATGTATACATACTGGTAGGATTTTTCTAAGTGGAACTTTTGGTTTTAGAATAAATATGCTTACCCACTGTCTCCAGAGAGTCAGTTTCAGTGTACTATCCTTTAAAAAAACTTTTTATTTTGACCTAATTACAGTTATGTGAAACTTAAAACTACATAGGGAGGTAACATGTTTCATGCAACCATTTTCCTCAGGGAAAGCAATGTATTACGCACCTATCCTAATTGCGTATTTACTTTTATCCCAGAATTGAAAAAGGCAAATGTAGTTAATGCACAAAAGACATGTAAAGTTTTACTTGGGTATGAGTTAAGCTGTATATAGTCAGGTCTTTTTGGACCAGTTCACTTAATACCCTTTATAAATTACTTTTTGAAGACATCTCTTAATCAGTGTGTGGCTCTGGAAATAAGTTAAATTTCTACCGTTTATGCCATTTTAGTAATTTCTAGATACCTTAGTGACATCATATTTAAAAAACCCTCTTAATTTAAAGATTTTAGGGTATGGTATTTAAAGACAGATAAAATATAAATGTATCCTAGCACACATGAAGAAACACTTGTGTGCAGCATGTCTGGGAACATCTCTTTGATGTGCCGCCTTCACTCCTCCCTGGCTGTGCACGTCCTTATTTGTGTTTGTTTGTTTGTTTGTTTGTTTGTTTTAGATAGAGACAGAGAAGCACAGAAAGAGAGAGAATGAGTGAGACCACAGCACTGAAGCTTCCTTCAATGTGGTGGGAGCTGGGCTCAAACCTGGGTCATGTACATGGCAAAGCAACTCACTATCCAAATGAGGTATTTTACTGGTCTCTTATTTAGTATTTATACCTCTCACATTTCTACAGATTATCTGAGAAGAATTATTCTGTTGTTTTGTCAACCAATGAATGATTTTGATAGAAGCGTTATATTGATAAGGAAGTGTGTCAAGATAACTTGACACTTGGCTAGGTGTTCAATAAATGTGTTCTGAATCCCTCATTACCCTGAGAAGGTACTTTTTCGTTTGACAGATGCAAATTGCTAATACTTACTTTTCTTTTACCCTGATGCATTTTTGTAATATAGTAGTTGTAATGGAAATCTTTTTTTTTTCTTTTGAAATTTTTTTTTTTTGATGGTGGCGGTGATAGGTAATGGAAATCTTTAAGCTTGAGATCTTCAGGAAAATCTAATCTGTCACAGAAACAGTAACAGCAATTGTATTGATATTTTGACTTAATCATTTTCTCTTGAATAAGAAAAATCCATTGTTATGAAGTATCAGAAGCTTTTCTCTGCATCTTTAAATTTGAAAACATCTTTAATTTACACAGAACTCATGAAGCCATAAGGGTAATTTTCCAAAAGAGTTTTTATAGCAATGTTATTACATATGACTTCTGACAAATATACATGTCAAGAAGATAATATATTTCTTTTTAATTTTTATTACTTTTATTTAATGGATAGAGACAGCCAGAAATTGAGAGGAGTGAGGAGATAGAGAGGGAGAGAGACAGAGAGAGACGCCTGCAGCACTGCTCACCACTTGAAAAGCTTTCCCTCTGCAGGTAGGAACCTGAAGCTTGAACCTGGGCCCTTGAGCATTATAATATATGTGCTCAACCAGGTGTGCCACCACTCAGCCCCTTAAGAGGACAACCCAACTACAGTAGCTACTAGTTTATGGCCAGTTCATTAAACCACGACATAACTCCCTCATATTGCTTTATTTTTAATTACTTATTTATTTATATTTTATAGGACAGAGAAATTGAGAGGGAAAGGAGAGAGGGAAAGAGAGAAGGGCAGAGGGAGGGAGAGAGAGACACCTGCAGTACTACTTCATGAAGCTTACACATTACAGGTGGGGACTGGTGTCTTGAACCCAGATCCTTGTGCATGGTAACATGTGCTCTCAACTGAGTGTTCCACTGCCTGGCCCCCCTCATATGATTTTAAAGCAAACTTCAGATATCAGATAATTTCATCCATAAATACTTCAGAATGTGTCACTAAAAAGGTGTCTTAGGGAGTCGGGCGGTAGTGCAGTGGGTTAAGCGCACTTGGCGCAAAGCACAAGGAGCGGCATAAGGATCCCAGTTCGAGCCCCTGGCTCCCCTCCTACAGGGGAGTCACTTCACAGGCGGTGAAGCAGGTCTGCAGGCGTCTATCTTTCTCTCCCCCTCTCTGTCTTCCCCTCCTCTCTCCATTTCTCTCTGTCCTATCCAACAACAACAACATCATAATAACTACAACAATAAAACAACAAAGGCAACAAAAAGGGAATAAATAAATAAATAAATAAATTTTTAAAAGGTATCTTAAAATACTATTCTCACACCAAAAATGGCAAATCGTCTATGCAATTAAATATATAGTCAGTATTCACTTTTCTCTAACAGTCTTCAGTTTTTAAATACAATTTGTTAGTTTGAATCTGCATCCAAAGAATCTGCATCCAAAGGCACATACATTATGATTGGTTGATGTACTTCAAAATATCTAAATCCCTGGTTTCTTCCTCCATTTCTTCTGTTCTTTGCCAGTTTTACTGAGGAAACTGAGGTCCTTTGTTTATTATCTTCTCACTGTCTACCTCTAACTAGTCCAACTTCTGCTGTCATTTACTCTATATGCCTATACCTACCTAATAATTAGATCTAGGGGCTTGGTTTGCTACACATATTTCAAAATTCTTTCACAGGAGGTAAGGGTTATAATGTCTAGATGTCTATCTTTTTTTAAAATTAGCAGCCACTAATGGTTATCACCCAGATCGATGCATTTATTAGGACTTCAAAACAGGGCCAGAAAGAATTTTTAAAAAGAATTAAATGGGCTCCCACCTAACAGGTTAATAGTGAAAAAAGCTGGGTAAATTGGGTTTTTAGAAAATAAGGTATCCTGGTAGCTGCAATAAGAGTGGAGGTAAAATCATTGTTAGGTAGTGGAGGGCATTTAGATGTCATCATTCTTGTGTTAGATGAGAACACTAAAACCCCATGGAATAAAGTCCCAAACATGACCTGGCTTATTGTGTCAATGCCACAATTTCAGGCAGGCTTTCCAAGCATGCTTTGCTGCTGCCCTCATCATGGCCTGTATTTTACCCTTTCACAGAGGATCTGGCAAATCTTAGACCTGGCTACAATTTAGTTTATTGCCATCACACATCGTGATTAATCAGTTACCTTTTTATGTTACAATTTTATATTTTTTATTTTTTACTTAATATTGGACACAGACATAGAATAATTGAGAGGGTAGGTGAATATAAAGAGGGAGAGAGACAGAGACACCTGAAGCCCTACCACACCACTCGTCAAGCTTTTCCCCTGCGAGTGGGGACCAGAGGCTTGAACCTGCATCTTTCTGCACCATGTGTGCGTTTAACCAGGTGCGCCACCACCTGGCCCCGCAAGTTATGATTTTATACATGCTGTAATTGAATAATATGAAATAGAATTTATGATCAAATGCTTGAATTGGACAGTATTCTGACTGTAAGATTTACTTAGACTTATAGGCAAAGAAATCCAGATGTGACTATTATCCTATTTCAATTTCATATATATATTGCTTCACATTTTTTTTTTTTACCATAGCATTATTCAGCTCTGTCCTGTGGTGGTGCTGGGAATTGAACCTGGAGCCTCATGTGGCTCAAACATGAGAGCCTGCTGCATAAACCGGTGTGCTGTCTCTTTGGTCCCTCTTACTTCACATTTGAGACATAAATGTTTTTTACATTTTAATGTCTATTGATGTCATTGAAATTCTTAGATTCTGGTCTGTAAGGCTAAAAGTATTCCATAAAAATCATAAGACTGGGTAGTGGTGCACCTGGTTGAATGCACACTTTGTCCTGGATAAGGACCCAGGTTTAACCCCCTGTGTCCTACCTGCAAGGAGGAAACCTCATGAGCAGTGAAGCAGGGATGCAGGTGTCTCTCTGTCTCTCTCCCTCTTTACCTCTCCCTTCCCTCTCAATTTCTCTGTCCTCTCAATTTTTTTGAAAAAATGGCCACTGGGTACAGTGGATTCATTGTGCAGACACTGAGCCCCAGTGATAACCCTAGTGGCAAAGCAAACCTTTAAAAAGTCTTATAGCTGAGCTGGTGAAATAGCTCAGTTGGATAGTGTTCTGTTTTGTCATGTGTGCGATCCAAGTTCGAGACTAGTCCCCACTGCACTGAATGAAGCTTTAGTGATATAGGGTTTTGGTCCCCCCCATGTCTCTCTAAATAATGTTATCTACAGAAATACTTTGTTATTACTCATAATATTCAGATAAAGTTTACTTTTTTTTTTTTTTTTGCTACTGGAGTTATCATTGGGGCTCAGTGCCTAAATGACTTCATCACTCTTGGTGATCATTTTTTTTTACCTTTCCTGTAGAGTGTGAGGGACAGAGAAAGAGTGAGGAGAGACACCACAGTAGCACTCCACCACTCATGAAGTTTAGCCTCAACAGGCACTCCCATGTAGTGGCCTGGGGATTCAAACTCAGGTCTTGGTACATGGTAACGTGTGAGCTCTACTGGTGAGTCACCTGTCACCGCCTCCATTTATTTTTATAGCCATTAATAAAAATGAGATTGCATTTTGAATCAACTTTATCTTCTGTATATATATTTTTTAATTTTAGGTTCTGATACTCCAGTGAGTTGTCAAGATAAAACAAAGATAGAGATGGTCTTTTAAAGATTAACAACCTACTCCCATGATGTAGAAATTTGTTCATTTTGTTACTTGTAAGAAATAGATTGCTCGGGAGTCGGGCGGTGGCGCAGTGGGTTAAGCACACGTGGCGCAAAGCGCAGGGACCAGCGTAAGGATCCCGGTTCAAGCCCCCGGCTACCCACCTGCAGGGGAGTCTCTCTCTGTCTCTGTCTTCCCCTCTCTCTCTGTCTTCCCCTCCTCTCTCCATTTCTCTCTGTCCTATCCAACAACAAAGCAACGTCAACAATGGCAATAACCGCAAAGAGGCTGCAACAACTAGGGCAACAAAAAGGGGGGGGAAAGGCCTCCAGGAGCGGTGGATTCATGGTGCAGGCACCGAGCCCAGCAATAACCCTGGAGGAAAAAAAAAAAAAAGAAATAGATTGCTCAGAATACCTCACTTATAAAAACCAAAGTCAAGCTGACAAATTCCCATTCTTTGTGGCCTCACTAGATTTTTTTCTTTTTAATATTAGATAATTTTCATTGTGTGTATGACATTCTATCAGCAGTAATAAGTAATTAACAATTTAATGGACTAGATTTTCAGGCAAAATTAGATGCTAGCATAAGCATATGATTTTGTGTTGAAATTTAAAAATTCTTCCCTTCTACAGTGTTTGCTGCCTTCAAGTACTAATATTTAATAGTAACAGTACACTGTTTCCTCCAATAAAAATAAATATCACTCATATTCATGGGCTTTCCAATTGTCTGTCTCTTTCATTAGTTTTTTTTTAATTTTGAGGGGGGAGAGAGAGAGAGAGGGAAGGGGGAAGGAGAGGGAGAGGAGAGGGAGAGAGAGATTGAGATATGGATATGGATATGGATATGGATCAAGCCCAGAGCCTCACCCTGTGAGCTGGGTGCTCTGTGCTGAGCCCCTCATTTGTTCTCCAGATATCTATGTGTGCCTTTATCCACCTCAGCCCAGACTACACCTCACATTGTCTGGGCCTACAGAGACTGCAGAAACACTTGACCATTCAGAGACAATTAGTCTGCCTCAGTGAATCTCAGAATCTCAGACTGGGTCATGGGAAAGAGCACATGGAGCTTCTCTTGTATTTGGAAGAACTCTAATTGACACAGTGATTTATTTATTTATTTATTTATTTATTTATTTTACTCTCATTTTTTCTGCCACTTGAAAGACTCCTGCTGTCCAGTTTGGGAGGGCCTACCTCATAAAAAAGAGGTACTTCCTACTATGAAGCAATGTTAGTTCAATGAATCAAGTTAAATGAAGAAAAGAATTCTCATATAGATACTAGCCACTGTCAGACTGGGTGGTGGCACACCCAGTAGAGCATGCATGTTACAGTGTACAAGGAGCTGGGTTCAAGTCCTTGGTCCCTATCTGCAAGGAGGAAGTTTCGTGAATGGTGAAGCAAGGCTGCAGGTGTCTCTCTATCTATCACCCCTTTCTTCTCAATTTCTCTCTGTCACTATCCAATAAGTAAAATATTTAAAATAAAAACCTTGCCACTGTTATTTGCTCTGCTTTTGTCATTAAGTTCTTTAAGAGCTGAAAGTCTAATAATATTTGGAACACTCATTTCCTATTTATTTATTTATTTATTTATTCCCTTTTGTTGCCCTTGCTTTATTGTTGTAGTTGTTATTGTTGTTGATGTTGTCGTTGTTGGATAGAACAGAGAGAAATGGAGAGAGGAGGGGAAGACGGGGGGAGAGAAAGAGAGACACCTGCAGACCTGCTTCAACGCCTGTGAAGTGACTCCCCTACAGGTGGGGAGCCAAAGGCTCGAACCGGGACCCTTACGCTGGTCCATATGCTTTGCGCCACATGCGCTTAACCCACTGTGCTACCGCCCGACTCCTGGAACACTCATTTCTATGGGTTATTCTCTGATAGCCAGTGATTTGAACAACTAAGTCTTTGCTTTAATGGATGGAAGACATAAGTAAGGACAGATTTCTGGACAAAAGCTTTGCTGTTTTGCTTATAGGACACAGGAATTAGAATTAACTGATTATTTTATTATATTGATCTCCTCATCCACAGTTCCCTCTGTTACAGGAAATGACATGGCCCAGAAGGTTCCTAATGTGCTTCCCCATTTTCTTATCAAATGTATCTGAAAAGTGAGACTAGCTGCTTTCCCCTCTTGGTTCCAGTCTTTGCCCCTCTGTCAGTGTAGCCTCCCTTTTCACTGCTCAGGTTTGCTATGAAGCTATGCTACTAGCTTCTGGTTTGATACTTAGCTCACAAGTCATCATAGAACTTATTTCCTAGGTAATTTAATATAATGTGTGTGTTAATTGAATTGCTTTTAGCAAACCATTTTATCTGCTGGTGGTTGTGTGTGTGTGTGTGTGTATACACTCAAACTAGAACAGTATGTGTGTATTCTATGTACTTGTCCATGGTTCTAGAGAGATTTGCATTTTAGCTATGTGTCCAGTCTTATACCATCGATAACCTCTAATTGTAACAATGACAGATTGACTGGGTAAGTCCTATTCCTTCATGCTTTAAGACAGTCTCATGGTTGATATGGCAAAACCTCAGTTAACGTGTTCCAAGAGATACAGCAACCTGGTATCTTTGGTACAGATGCCACTGCTGGTTTCAAACCTCATTGATGATCCCTTTGCAACATTATTGATTTATTGAAGATGGTAACATCTTTTAAAGAAAATTCTATGCCTTGTTTATAGTCTCGGGGTCATGATTATCAATTTTTATCATATAGAACTTTAGGGGTAGAAGGTAAAGGATAATGAACCTGAATCCTTATATAATGTGTGGGTCATAC
This sequence comes from Erinaceus europaeus, assembly GCF_950295315.1. Lineage (NCBI taxonomy): Eukaryota > Metazoa > Chordata > Mammalia > Eulipotyphla > Erinaceidae > Erinaceus > Erinaceus europaeus. Next base: position 117,890,497 of record NC_080185.1, read on the forward strand.
TCTTCAAAGAGAATATTGTGCTGTAAAACTGAGTTAATCAGGAATCTGATTAATTGGATTCCTTCTAGTTCATTGAAGTTTTCCTGTTGTTGAGTTGTAACATGGACCTGGCTTCCAGGTTTAAATGGGGCATAATCTCCATGCTAGCCATTGGCCTGGGGCAAGCCCTGGATCTAGGTTCTCTATGTTGTTTGCCTTGTTTGCATGGAGGGGGGAGGGGGGAGGAGGGAGGGCTCTGGGCTCAGTCTGTAACTTTCTTAAATTCTGACTAATGGTCTCTAATGAGTTTTGTGGATGAAGCTCTTACAGCAGATTCATTGACGGCAAGTTCAGTTAAAGATTCTTCCTCTTCCTTCTTTTGCCATCATTTGCTCCCTTCCCTCTCTCTTGTTTTTCTCTCCCCTTCTCTTCTCTCATTCACTGTCAGGAAAGACTACCTTTGAAGGGACAATTCTGTACCGAGCTGCACCGGGAAAAGCGGAGGGAAAGACGGAGGGCCACAGACGTTATTACAGTGAGTGACCTTAACCACAGGAGGCAATTGTAAAAATAAGATCTGGGTACTTGTGTTTTTTGATGCAGCTGCACTTTCCTGAGCTGCTCATGCTTCTGCCAACTGTCTCTGTGAGTTCCACATCCAAGGACATGGACTTATTTGCCTGAGATAAGTGCTGTGTCCTTGGCGTGTGCTATGAGAGCACTCCCTCCCCCGACACTTTCTTGTCTGCTTTGTACCTTTGTCATGTGTGCATGAACCATGCGTGCAGAGCAGGGAACAGCAGCACTGGTCATGGCATACGGATCTGCACCAGTATCTCTGTGCCTCTGGGGTGGCAGACCAGGGCTTCCTACAGTGGTGGCAAGCTCTCATGGCTACTGCTTTTCTCTGTTGGGTCATTTCTTTATTGCATGGTTCCAAGAAAGAAGATCTGACATGAAAGCCCATGCCATAAAGGGTGTTTTGCTTTGCCCATTCAGCCCATCACCACACGGCAAACTTCTTTTGGCAGGCCCAACATGTAGCCTTTTGTGGTGCGAAATAAAGCTGCCAAAAGTTGAGGGGAAGGAAATGAATTGAGATTAATGAGGTCCTTATAGCAGTTCCTGCCACACTGTAAGCACTATACATGTGAGCGTTAATTAAGAACAAATAAAAATGGTCTGGCAGGTCTGTATTACTTGGTGCCAGAACAGAAAGATAAATTACACAAAAGTGAGCATTGACTGTGATATTCTCACCTTGAAGGGAACACATCCACCCTAGTATGCCTGTATCCATATGTGTACACACAGGCACACACAATACATGCATGTAAACATGTGTCCACATTAAGAAGTAATGGAGAAGGGGCAGACATGAACATTTCAACTGTGCTTCTCAAACTGTCTGCTGTGTAGTTTGCTCTTATTGTCATTCCCCATAGACATGCCTGGTCCTGCTGACTGAAACTTATTCTTCCTGCAGTGTGTTACCTCTGCTTCCCTGCTGGTATCTGGCAGGCCAAGTTTGGTCTGTGTTTTGTTCACCCAGACTAATCCTCTAGTCACACATCTATAAGCTTTTCCAAACACACTTTCAGTAAGGAGTAGACCTGGGGCTGGGCAGACAGCATAATGGTTATGCAAAAAGACTTTCATGCCTGAGGCACCAAAGGTCCTAGGTTCAATCCCTAGCACCACCATGAGCCAGAGCTGAGCAGTGCTCTGGTAAAAACAAACAATCCAAGCAAGTAGACTTGTTACTGGGCACCAGATTGTGTACCAGTCCACAGACCATAGTTGGGGGTGTCACCTGGCATTCTAAATATGATATGGGGGCATTTTATGGGATAGTGTGGGTTGGCACCAGGAGCTGAAAGATGCAGCCCAAACAGACACGAAAAATGAAAAGTTATCTTTCCCTCCAGAGGGAAAGAACCAGATTTTGAGTTATTTAACTCACCCAGATATTCAGATGTTTAATTCACATACTTAAAGTAGTAGAAGCAGGCTGCCAGAATTTCTGGGAGAAAAAAAATCTGCCATGTGTTTCCTTCCCAGTCTATGCTTATGTGGTTGAATGACTGTGCAAACTTCCCTGTATTTCTCACAGTGATCACTGTAAAGTTTTTAAAATAAACCCAGAAGGCAGTAAGTCCCTAAAACCAAAGTTCAGTGAAATCAGGATGGCTGCTGCTGCTATCCTGCTTGAAAATATGAAAGCTCTAGCTAATGAGAATCCTTTCAGTTCCTCTTGGAAGAACTAAACCAGCCTTTCCCAAGATCCATTTGCCCTGCTGCCTTCTGCTGGTGGTAGTGATGATGGTAGTGGTGGGGAGAAGACTGATGTCCTTTCCATTAACTGTTTCTTTATTCCACCCTAAAATGCTTCTTTACAAACCAGAAAAGAATATACAAGCCACTTATCACATAGAAAGAATCCATACACCGAAATGAGAACATGTTAAAGCAGAGATGACACAACATTTAGACTCCAAAATTATATCTCCAGCAAGGGTATTTCCAGAAACAATGAACAGATAAACATAGCAGTGGATAGCTAATCTGGGGGGCTTCTCCATGTTTGCACACTCCAATCCAGTCCTGTAGATTGCGGCCAACCCCCAGGCTCCTAGATGCTCTGCTCTCTGTTCTTGCTCACAGATGCTGTTCTTAAGTTAATTAAAATGTGCATCGGTGATCTTCCTCCTTCCCTCCTTTTAAGCTTAGAAACACCATTATATTGCAAACAGCAGCTACAACAAACACCACTGTTGTTTTCAGGATTTGATTTGGAAGCTTGTTAGCAATATAAAATGACGACTTTCCTCTTTCCTACAATGTATCTGTTTTCATTTAACAGTTTCTTCCTGAAGGGAGACTACTTTTTTTTCCCTCCATGGTTATTGCTGGGGCTGGGTGCCTGCACTTCGAGTCTACCGCTCCTGGAGGCCATTTTTTCCCATTTTTGTTGTTATTATTGTTATTGGATAGGACAGAGAGAAATCAAGAGAGGAGGGGAAGACAGAGAGGGCGACAGAAAGTTAGGTAACCTGCAGACCTGCTTCACCACTTGCAGTGCGAACTCCCTGCAGGTGGGGAGCCAGAGGCTCTAACCAAGGGTTCCAACTGGGATCCTTATGCCAGTCCCTGCGCTTCACCTGTTGTGTTACTGCCCAGCCCCCAAGACTACTTTTTTATTTTAAAGATTCATTAATTAATGAGAGGGAGGAGGAGAGAGTGAGCCAGAGTATTGCTATCACTCTGGTATATGTGCTGCCCAGGATCAAACTTGGACCTCATGCCAGTGAGTGCTTTAACCACTGTGCTACCTCCTGGCTGCAAACTGAATGTTGTTCCTTTTTTTTTTTTTTTTTTTGAATGACTTCAGCATTTGCTGTAAGCAGTTGTTTGGCATATCATTCTTATGTACTAGGAGGACCCCCCCCCACTTATGTATGATCAGCTGCTCAAGAACAAGACATCATAGGGTGTTTTCATCCCCGGGGGTTGTCAGCAAGAGAAGTAGAGAAGAAGTTGACCCCGTATGTCTAGAGTCTTCTAGAGATGGCTTTCATGGCAGACCTTAGTGTCCCATTAAACATCCTTTGAATCCTACCCTTTGGTGGTATGGCTGATGTACTGACCATCAAAGGAAGAATGTACATCCAAAATTAAACTAGAAACAAGTAGGCTCTTCCTTTTAGGAACATGATTGTGGGCTGAGCCTAGGGAATAAAGAATCTGGGGAGGTAAGTGTCTGTGTTGTCTTGTTGATAATACTTTGATGACTTCCAACACATACCATTAGCGGTCTGGAGGAAAGTATCACACCCCCAGTATTCTTCTTTGGAAAGGGGTTCGGTTTTGGGAAAATAATGGTGTTACTGGAGCAAAGAAGCAGCATCCTGGAGCTTGGGGGTTCTGGCTTCTGGAAGGGCAGCTTCCTTTCCCTCTTTAACTAACACAATCATCTTGCCAGTAAACGTGTCTCAATGTCAAGTTTGATTTAATATTTTCCTAGAGAGAAATGTCTGCATGCATTTAGTTCTTGTGACGCCATCCAAGAAGATTTAATCCTTTGGCAGTTATAATTTTGTGTGCTTCCCTTAATTGGTAATTTGTTTAAATGGCTTTTAGGTCTCCAGCTTCCATTTAGAAAATGTTACTTTCATTGCTAATTGCTGACTGGTATGAGTCATGGAGACTTGAGGTACAGTATATAGTACTGACCCAGCAGGGAGGTGAGGAGGGCACAGAAAATTTATTCTCACCCAGGCCAGAAAACAAAGTGTGGATCCCAACTAGACTGGCAAGAGGTGAAACTTCACGTGTGCCAAGAGCTCTGCTTTGAAATGAGATTTCTGAAAAGTTTTGATTCAGGTCTTGCAGGTGCGAGATTGAACTCAGACTCAGCACATTAACACCCAGTAACTCTCCTAGAGGTGCTTCCTGACTGACCACGAGGTGTTTCCTAGCTGTGACTGATTTCTAAGCTGCTTCTCTCCCCGTCCTCCCTCGACAGGTTTAAGGGAGACCACTGGCTCTGAGAGTGACGGGGGTGACTCAAGCAGTACCAAATCTGAAGGTGCCAACGGGACAGTCGCCACTGCAGCAATCCAGCCGAAGAAAGTTAAGGGAGTGGGCTTTGGAGACATTTTCAAAGACAAACCAATAAAACTAAGACCGAGATCAATTGAAGTAGAGAATGACTTTCTCCCAGTGGAAAAGGTATGCCAGACAGTTTCTGTTTTATTTTCAGTCTAATGTGGAGTATCCAAAAGCACATTGCTGTCAGAGACTTGCCTTGTCGTTTTAGGGGTGGAGGTGTGGGTGTCAGTGTCCTCCCATGCTAACTTTGCCTGTCCCCTTGCAGCTTCCCTCGAAAGGCTTGTGCCTTAGCTGGATGCTTCTTTCCTCACTGATCTCCTCTCTCTAGAATGTTTCTGAGGATGACTTTTCCAGTGGGCTGGCCCTCTTCATTTCCTCCCCAGAAAAAGCCTATCCTGCCTGCACTTACATAGCACTAGTGTCCCTGACACTGTCCAAGTATGCATCAGGTCTCTCCTACCCTCAATATTCTCCAGTGCTTTGTGCTGGGGAGTGCTGACTGTCTGTGCAGTGGAGGAGAGGCAGGGGTGGGGGGTGGCTTTTGTCTTTGGGAGTTTGGTGGGAACACTTTCAGACTACTGAGAGGAAGTCTCCCAGCATGTGTGAATGATGGAGATGGCTCACGCTGTGATTCCTGGGTTGTCAGCATCAGGAAGTTGGCTGTTTACTGCTGCCTCTGGATCTGGGTTGGTGAGAGGCAGACAGTGCAATGCTGCTGAGTATGCGGTTTCTATGGCAACACACAGAGCCACCACGCTTTTGGCTGTCGTGTACTTCTGAACATTAGGGCCTTGCTTAGCATTGGATAAATCCCAAGGAATTTTCCAGATAGTGAGATGCTACACTTGTGCTGTGCTGAAGGCATTATTTGTTCATTTGATCGAGTGTTGAAACTTTGGCCTTGACATTAGTGCCAGCATGCCTGCGGTCAGGGACATTGGCTGCATCTTGAGTGTAGGTTTAATAGTGGCTTTTCGATGTTTTCCACTTGTTTAGTGCAGTGAATTTATTTATTTGTTTGTTTATTGTTTTTGCCAGGATTGTACTGCTCCATTTGTCAAGGAAAGACAGAGAGAGAGTCACCATGGTACTGAAGCTCCCCCCAGGGTGGTAGGAGCTGGGACTCAAGCTTGGCTTCCACACATAGCAAAGCAGGCATCCTCCTGGGTGCAACTGATTTTTAAAAGTGACATCATCTTTTGTGGTTGTAGAATCTTCACCCACCTCTTCTCTCCCCACTACCTCCGAGCAGTTATGCCAAGTGTGATCATGCGTTAGAAATAGATTCTGAAAAGGAAACTTTTGGATGCTTAAGACTTTGGAAATGACTAAGGCAGAAAGGATAGGTAGAAATTAAACTGTTTGGCTTAAACTCTGCTTTTTGTTGAGACTTCCCAGAGCCAACATTCTTTCTTTCAGTAACCAGTAGGCTGTGTTTCTTCTCAAGATCTGAAAACCACCTAGTCAGTGCCCCAGCTTTTAAGCTCATTCCCATTTGACACGGTCATTTTCACATTCCTATAAATATTTACCAAACAGCAAATCCACATCTTGGAAAGGAAGGAATGATTAATGTGGTTCTTCTCTATTTAACACATGCTCTTGAAGTGAATATGACTGTTGAGAGCCAGCAAAATAGCTCACCTAGATAGTGTGCTGCTTTGCACCTGGATAGTGTGCTGCTTTGCCTGTATGCAACCCAGGTTCAAGCCCAGTCCCCACTACACTGGAGGAAATTTTGGTACCGTGGTCTCTTTCCACTTCTTTTTGCCTCTTTCTAAAATATATCCCAGAGCAGTAAAGCCCCCTGAGATTACCAAAAATAAAGAATAAAAACTATCATTGACTTGGGCAGCAAACAGTTAACTCCTTTCATTTAATTTAGGATTATTAGGTCTTTTCTCTGTGCAGAAGCACATCGTGTGCATGACTTTTATTGCTGTTACTAATATTCTAACTGCTAATGCATTTGGTTATTGTATTTTTGTAATACTTGCTTTTTAAAAAATTCCGTATGTGAGAGAGGGGAACTTACAGTTCCTAAATTCTGATTGGCTTGGCCAAGGATGAACTGGCCATCATCTCCTCAAACCAAGCAGCCTCAACCTTCCTCATTAGAGCAGGAAGTAGTGCCATCATCCTTTCTATTACCGCTAGCTGTCCTTGACACCTGGCATTCCCTCATGCCCCACATCCAGCCGTCGAGCACCCCCATGCGCTCTGCCTCGTGATGGTGTTGGCCTAGAACCCCCAGAGCTCCACCCTGCTGCTCTCTCAGCATTGCTGCAGTGGCCTCTCAGTGGAGCGGCCTGCTTCTCCTGGCCCTTCAGACTGGCTCAGTAGTGCAGCCAGACAGTCCTCTGAATCCTACTTACAGCATGCCACTCCTTTGTCTGCACCACTACAGAGCACCCCCTGAGTAAAGTCCTTCCAAAGCCAAGAGCCAAGAAGATCTGAGTCCCAGTACTGCTGGGATCTCCCCTCCCCACTCTCCTTTCTTGCCTCCATTCTAGTGCCCTTACTCCTCCTCAGACATACCAGGAACGCTCTCAGCTATTCCCTCTGCTGCCACCTGCCTCCTCTTCCTCCTTCTGCTGGGAAACTTGCTCAGATCTCTCCCTTCCTTCCTTTCTTCCAGATTTATTTATTTATTTATTTATTTATTTATTTATGAGAGAGAACCAGAGCTTCACTCTGGCATATGTGGTGCTAGGAACTGAACCTTAACCCTCATGCTTACAAGTTCTACAACTCACCTTTTCAGTGAAGTTGCCCTTGGCTCATCCTGTCTACAGAACTTTTTGTTCTCCATAACATGTACTTTCTTTTAGCATTACAGTGACTTTTTAAAAATTCTGTTTATCAATGACTTTTTTCCACTGATGTATGTTTTGTGCTTATAACAATGTGTGGCAGGGATTTTTTTCTTTTATCGAGGCAGAGAAATTGAGATGGAAAGAGGAGAGAGAGAAACAGAGAGAGGCCTGCAACACCGCTTCACTGCTCGTAAAACTTGGGCTTGAACCCAAGACCGTGTGCATGGTAATATGTACACTCTACAAGGTGTGTCACTGCTTGGCATTCTTTGAATTAAAACTGTTACACTGTACTGTGGCTAAGAGGTGGCTCAACAGGGTAAAGAGCAGGAGTTACTTGTGTGAGACCCATAGTGGTGCTCTGGTCTCTCTCATTAAATAAACAAACCATTTAGTAGAACTGTATTTATATAGCACATTAGAGATTATAGGTATCTGTAAAGTGAGAGGACTAGATGGGTTGACATAACACATAGTTGAACTTGCAGTGATTGTGATTTTTCTGCATTCCTGTGAAGCAGAGGTTATTGGCTAGTCCTTGTGATATGTTAACTTCATCAGAGTCATAGTTAATAGATTTGTGTGTCTTGATTTGCAGACAGGATGTCTGCAGAATGAAAACTTGTGTTGGCAGCTCCTGTGACGTCTCTAGGGGAAATGTAAGCTTCCTCATCTGCTCTGCTCACTGCAGTTTTTACAGCATCTCAGAGAATTCAGAAGTCTCTCCACCCCTGTTGTTGGTGCCATGGATAGTCACATAGATTAATGGATCCATTATGTTATTGCTCGTCCTGACTGATGAGTGTGATAATATTTTACTAGAGTAAAACCTGGTTCTCATAACTTTGGGGATGGTTTTATATCCAGGATTTATGTTGAAGGAAGGAAGAAAGTTTCCTTTGAGACTTGAATTAGCTATTTGGATTTTGCAGACACACACATTGGATCTCATGTGACTGCATTTGTTAGGTGAGGCCCAAGGAGTTCTTCCATCCAGGCCAGGGCACTTGTCTTTCTGACGTGGCTGGTTTTATGATTTGGAGGAAGGAAAAAGGAGCCTGGCAATCATAGTATGTGGAGACAGTAGGAAATATTATACGTATTTCACCTACACTTCAATCCAGATCACCCGATGCAGAGTGAGTGAGTGTTGGTGATTAGTTTATATGCCACGAAAGGTATTGCATGTTGCCTTCCCCAATAAGGGATAAGAGAATTGTTAGCACAGATGTTCTTGCTTCATTTATTGAGCCATAAGGAAAAAAGGTCCTGCTCATGAATCTTTCTTTTCTTTATTAGAAAGGGGCTAATAGATTACAGTACAATTGTTGACACATATATAATTTCTTTTTAAAATACTTTATTTACTAATGAGAGAGATAGGCGGAGTGAGACAAAGAGAACTAGACATCACTTTGATATGTATGTGCTGCTGGGGATCAAAGTTGGGACCTCATACTTGAGAGTCTAGCACTTAATCCTCTATGCCACCTCCGAGATCACGTGCACACTTTCTTATCTCCCTGTGATAGGTGTCTGAAAAATGCTCTCATGCCCAGCTTAGGTCCTTTTCCACCACCATGCATCAGGACCTCAAAGCCAATCCTACATCCCAGCTCTTTCTCTTCCCCAGAGTCTTTTACTTTGTTGTAATACACCAAATTCAATCCAGGCTCTACTTTGAGTTTTTCCTTTCTTTCCTTCTTTCTTAAGTTCCACCTATGATGGTTTCACTCATGTGAAATCTAGAGAGATCTGATTCACATGAACTTGCCAAAAAAAAAGACAGAAGCAATCAAATTGTAAGAACTCTGGTGGTTATCTTTGGGAGGTGGGAGGGTAGGGATACAGAACTTTGGTGATGGGTGTACTGTGGAACTATACACTGTAATCTTATAGTCTATTAATATTAAATAAATAATGTTGAGGGGAAAAGTTTCACCTGTGAGTGAGATCATCCTTTATTTGTCCTTCTCATTTTGATTTATCTCACTTAACAAGATTCTTCTTTCAAGCTCCATCCAAGATGAGGCAAAGAAAATGACTTCATCATTTTAACAGCTGAATATTATTCCATTGTGTATGTATACATCACAGCTTTCTTAGCCAGGCATCTGTTTTTGAGCACCTAGGTTGCTTCCAAGTTTAGGCTATTACAAATTGTATTGTAATGAACATAGTTGTAATAGATCTCTCTGGATGGGTGTGTCTGCTTCCTTTGGATACAGTTCCAGGAGAGGAATTGCTAGGTCATAGGGCAGGCTCATTTCTAGAGTTCTGAGAAGTCTAGACTGTTTTCCACAGGAGTTGGGCTAATTTGCATTTTTACCAGCAGTGTAGAAGAGCTCACCAATTAGATATGCCTTTGAATGCTTTGTTTAATGTTCCATTTAGCTGAGACATTTACAGATGAAATGATTTAATGTCTGAGGTTTTGTTCCTACTGATTTGAAAGATGGAAGAGTGGATAGGGCACCAGAGGAAATAAGATTATCATGGGTTGATGACTGTTGAAACTAGATCATGCATACAGGGGGGATTCTGTTTTTGCAAATGTTGGAGATCTTCCTTGATAAAAGGCTAAAGAAAAAAAGGACCTTATAGGAAAAATTACCACTTAACCTAAGCCCAGAGGCAGAAAAAACAAAAATAAAAAACAGCATGGCTAAAAACGAACCAAGTTAAATATCATAAGTTTAAAAGGACATAGTATAATTGTCTTCACTGACTGACCTTGACAAAGCCATTTAGCCTTGATCGGGCCAACTGTGAAATGAGAATGGTTTCTCTTACTATTTATTTTCTTAATTTCACATGAGATAGAAAGAGAAATCAGGATGGCAGCACATGCAGTGCTAGGGATTCAACCAGAAATCTCAAGCATCCAAGTCCTAAGCTTTACCAGCCAAGAGAATACTCTCAATACCTTTCTTAAGTGAGAGGATTTCCACTATTTATTTATTTTATTATTAATTTATTTTATGGTGCTAGGGCCTCAAACATGCTTGACCCCACTGTTCCCTGACTGACTTTCCTTTTCATTCTTTTAAAAACTTCCATCTCTCGCCACCCTTTCTAGCGCCACTCTACTCCACTGTCCCCAGAACTTCCCTCAGTGCCCACACTGTGATGCTCCCAAGTGATGTTGGACTCTCGCCTGGGAGCAATACACACCCTACCTCATAGGGCTTTGAAAGTATGTCATATAGATGAATATACTTTGAAATTTTGAGTGCAATGCATTTCAACTAATATTCTTTACAACCCTTTTTATTGGAGAAAAAGAGCATGAAATTTCTTTTAAACATTTGAATTATGATAGCTTTTGCTTATTATGGGATAGGATTGGGGTTTGTTTGTTTGTGTTAGTCTAATTTATAGAGGGAATTCCTGGTGGTGTTAGCATTGTAGGTAATACAGACAAATGATTCGGGTTTGACCCTTACCTCCACACTTACTTTTTTGTACTTGTTCTTTGTGGAATCAGTCTCTCCAGAAGGATCAGAGAGACCTCAGTATGTCTGGAACTGGCCTGTTCCAATACATGTCATTTTGGTATGTGAAACAGGTCAGTTGAGGCCCTCTGGATCTTGGGAGAAACTGTTACCTTTGCTTAATAAATGCAGGTGATTCTAAGATGAGGAGAATCAAGTTCCTGGATGTTCTTGGTTCTCCCTTGATCCTTTTGTCTTCTTAATGTAGAAAGTGATCAAAACCTTTACCCTTTGTTATACCCTGTTCAAAAACATGACCACAGCTCCCTTTTTAATGACTTTTAAATATGCAGGTTTGAGGGGTATCATCTAGCTGAAGGTTGTCAGTGAGTGTGGCCTCTCTGAGAAACTCATCTTTACTCTCAGAAACAGGATGAAGTCATCCTGTTATGTGAAGTCCCCTTCCTCTCTCATGAATCCCTAAGGTCCCTTCTTAACACAGGCTCTAAACTCCTGGTTTAGCCCATTTTATTTTAGAATTTAAAGACATGTAAAGAATCTGTATGCATGCTGCGAGACTGTGGCTTTTTCTTCTACTCTTTCTAGTGTTGATTTGTTTATTTGTACAACCTCAGAAGATCCTAGAGGGGCGAGGGAACTTCCTGTGCCCCAAACTATGTTACTCAAGTTCTTTAACACCTAGTCTGATCATCTGTTAAACAGAGAAAATGGGAGGCTGGGTGGCCATTCACCCAGTATACCAAGCATAAGGACCCAGGCTGATGCCTACAGTACCCCCTGCAGAGGGAAGCTTCACGAGCAGTGGAGCAGTGCTGCAAGTGTCTCTCCTTATCACTCTGTCTCAGTCACCTTCTATGAAAAAAAAAATGGCTACTGGGAAACAGTAAAGTCTTATAGGCCCAGAGTCCCAGCCATAACCCCAATGACAAATAAGAAAGGTGGAGGGGAGAGGGAGAAAAAGGAGCATTTCTTTTGCAGAGTTGTAAGGATATTAAATAAGTTGATATGTTTTTTTTTATTTATTTATTGTCACCAAGATTATCACTGAGGGCCAGTGCCTACATGACTCCACTGCTCCCAGTGGCCTTCCCCTCCCCTGCTTTTGATAGAGGGTGAGAAACACAGAGACAGAGAAGATGAGAGCTACAGAAAGGGGGGATATGTGTAGCACTGCTGTACCACACCTGAAGTTTCCCTACCCAGGGCCTCACACATATTCACATGTGCTCTACTGGGTGTGTGTCACCACTGGCCCAGATAAGTTTTATTTTTTAAAGATTTGGAGAGAAAGAGAGAGACCGACCAGAGAACCATTCCACTCTGGCATGTGCAGTGCAGGGGATTGAACCCAGGGCCTCCCACATGCAAGTCTTGTGCTCGACTCTGTGAGAAACCCCCTGGTACAAGATGGTGTTTTGTACAGAAGACGTGATCTAATCCTCAACTAAAAGAAACTGACCTCAAAATTGCAGGAGTTTGTTTTGGTTTGTTTGTTTGTTTGTTTTTTGCCTCCAGGGTTATCGCTGGGGCTCAGTGCCTATACTACAAATCCACTGCTGCTGGAGGCCATTTTTTCCATTTTGTTGTTATTGTTCTTATAGTTGTTGTTATTATTGTTGGATAGGAAGAGAGAAATGGAGAGAGGAGGGGAAGACAGAGAGGGGTAGAGAAAGACAGACACCTGCAGACCTGCTTCACTGCCTGTGAAGCAACCCCCCTGCAGGTGGGGAGATGGGAGCTCGAACTGGGATCCTTATGCTGGCTGGTCCTTACGCTTTACACCATGTACACTTAACCCAGTGTGCTGCCACCCGGCCCCAGAATTGTAAGTATTTTACCATATTTTATTAATTTCCTTGAGATAACAAATAGAAAAGTAGTTCAAAGAAAATTTAGTGTTATATAGAGATTCAGCTGGCATTTTCTGAGTGTTTCCCTGTGTGTTGGCACTAGGGGATCTAGTGGGAAACAGAACCATGTCCCTGCCCTCAAGGACATGCAGGAGATCAATGATTCTAATACAGTGAGGGGACAACTGTCACTGGGGTGGGCAGCCAGTTCTGTGCCATAGGACCTTTTGGTATGGCAGGAAGTGTTGGGTCATCAGGGAGATTAAAGAGTGCCTGTCTTTGGAAGCAGATGTCCAACAACAGATGAATGGCTAAGGAAGTTGTGGTACTTATACACAATAGAATGCTATGTAGCTATTAAAAACTGATGAGGACATCTCCTTTGCAGTATCATGGTCAGAACTCCCAAGATATCCTGTAGCATGAGACAAGCCAGAAAGAGAAAGACTAATACCAAATGATCTCCCCTATAGGTGGAACTTAAGAATAAAGGGTAGTAAGGGAGGAGGTAAGTAAATAAAAAATAAAGGAGGTAGTAAGTTTCACAGAAGGTGAAACTTGGACTGGATATGGCGTACTGCACCAAAGCAAAGGACTCTGGGGAAACAGAGAAAGGGACAGGATGAAGGGACAGTGGAATCATGTTGTGTCTCCTAGACACCAATCAAGGGGAGTATTAAAGACTATATTGTAAACCCATAACCCTCCAATAAAATTTAAGAAAATAAAGAGTGCATGTTCATGTACATGTGTACCACTTCCTGGAGGAGGTGGTGTATAGGCTGAGAACCTTGAAGCACGCACCAAGTAAAAGAACATTATCAAAGTGAGGGGACCGCATGTTCAGATGCCACAGAAGGAAAAGTAGTGTAGCATGTGTGCCAAGGCACCAACAGAAAATTTGCAGAGATGAATATGGAGAAGGAGGCATAAAGATTCCTGGAGAGATTTGTTAGGGAGTTTGGATTTGATAATCAGAGTGATGGGGAGCTGTTTTAAGCAAGAGGATGATATGCTCAAGTAGGTAGTTTAGAGAAAGGTGGAGAACTCAGCAACTGAAAGTCAGGAAGGGATTAACACCAGCTTTCCTGATAAATGGACTCACTTGACCTAGGTTCCAAACCTAAAAATGAAGCTGAGTCAGGGTATGGAGAACAAAATTCTTTTTGCTCATTTTTCCAGTATGGATATCTGGTTGACTCAGCATTGCTTACCAAAAACGTCCTTTCTGCTTTGTACAGCCAAATCACCTTTGTCATAATTTATGTGTCTCTGTATGTGTGGTCTGCTCTGTTGGTTTATTTTCCCCGTGCCAATTTTGTACAGCCTTAATGGCTAAAGCTTTGTCATGAGTTTCACTGTCTCACAGCGCAAGTCTCTGATCTTTCTTCTTTAAGTTTGCCCGGGCTGTTCTTGGCTCCTTGCAGTTTCATATATATATTTTAGAATCAGTTTGTCAGTCTACCCTCTTTCAAAGAATGGCCTTTTGGGATTCTGACTGGAATTTCATCATACCTTAGGGGAGAACTGAGACCTTTCCAAATCATGAGCGTACTATCTATTTATGTAGGTCTTATTTCACTTTGTGAAAACTTTTCAAGCTATACTTGTATGATTTTTACATTTTACTATGTCTATATACTATTGCAGTGTTGTTATTTATGGAGCCTAATGGGGTGGTACAGGCCATCATGAGAGCCAAATGGGCCTTTGAGCTGCTCCCAGAATTCAACAGACCCCCAACAACCCCCCCCCCCCAGTCTCAGCAACACTGGACTAGGGTGACACATATGAGATAGAAGGGCTTTCCCTTGGGGGGCCATGGAGTAGTCAGCTTCTAAGCAGAGAAAAGAGAAGAGCTAAAATGACTGTGTCCAGTTTATTTCTCCTGGGTTCATCTGTCAGATAATGAGTAAAGAGAGAGAATGAGTAAAGCTGCAGAGTGGTTGTTTCCACAGGCCAAACATTATCCCTTCAGACTTCCCTTTCCATGGGAAAAAATATCTAGATAAGAAAAGTAGCTTTATTTCTAGCAGTGTTTTTTTTTTTTAACTACTGTCATAGTTTCAGAAAATATTTTGAAGGTAGAATGAGTAGGTTTAGTATTCAATAGCATGGGGGAATAAAAAAAAAAAGGGAGAACTAGAAGTGTTATTTTGGATGATTGGGTAGCTGATGAAATTCTTCCTAAAATGAGGTCACTGGAGGAGAAAGGTAGTCTGGGAAGAAGGTCATGTGTTTAGTCTCATACTAGCTGGATTTTAAGTTGTTCATAGGACCATCAAGTGAAGACATTCAACAGATAGTTCAATGGGTAAATGTGATGATGATCCACAGAGAGAGCTGTAGGCCTTGGGATCATCAGCTTAGAGATCAGTTTGAAAGTCTCTACACAAGAAGGAAGCCCATACAGGATCTTGTTCTCCTGAATATGACTGGTCCCTTCTTTGTCCCCCACCTGTGGATCTGAGAGGGACTTTGCCTATCAGGATACTTCCCTGTGACCCAGTCTGGTCCCGGTCCTTCTCTTCCCAAGAGTCTTTCAGATGATCATCCCTGGATGGACACTTAGGGAACTGAGTGTCAGGTGTTACACATATATGGGAAAATGACGATACTCGGGTGAGGCCTAGGACCTAATCTGGCATAACTCAGCTTTTGGTGCCATCCCATTCCATGAATATGGTATCTGAGTACCACCAGTCTTGGCCACCTCAGTTATTGGGGAAAAGGCAGTTGTTTTGGGCCAGCGTTCATTTAACAGCCAGACTAGAAAAGATATTTTGAAACCTTATGGTTTGCCAAACTTGCTGTTTATGCACTGCATTCCTTACAAAGAAGTCCTTCAAGAAACTTTGTTCCTGTGGTCTTCCTGTCTAAGCTGATTTCCATTAGTGACTTCTGATCTCTCTCTTTTAAAAATATTTTTATTTTTATGATATGTATTTATATGAAGACTAGAGCACTGCTCAGCTCTGGCTTATGGTGGTGCAGAGGATTGAGCCTGGCATCCTGGAGCTTCAGGTAAGAAAGCCTTTTGCATAACCATTCTGCTATCTCCTAGGCCCAGATATCTCTCTTAAAACCTTTGTTTTCATCCTACATTTCCTACTGTATTCCCCAGCCAGGCATTGTGATTTTCTCTCTTAAAAAAAAAAGATAATTTGAATCTCATTTATACAATCACAATCACCCAAATTAATACCATTTATAATAACATTGTAGCTTTTGCTTGTTACAGAGTATTAGAATTGAAATCGTATATAACTAAGCTGTGAATCCATTTTCTAATCACTCAAATTGCAACGGGACATCTTCCTATTTTCATACATATCACAAGCTGTCGGTTTTTCCACCCTGGTCACAGTTCATCAAGCTGTACACTTAAATGAAATTAAGATATGTAAACACCAACATGATGATCTTTGCTCCTAGAAAACTAGATTTGTGGTGGTCTGGAAGGTGGTGCAGTAGTAAAGCTTTGAACTCTCATGCATGAGGTCCCGAATTCGATCCCTGGCAGCACATGTGCCAGAGTGATGTCTGGTTCTTTCTCTCTCCTCCCATCTTTCTCATAAATAAATAAAATCTAAAATATATATACATATATATTTCTAAAAAAAAAGAGCTAGATTTGTGGCACTAATCTGTTGAAAACCAGTAAGTTCTGGGGATCTTCAGGAGTCAGTGAGATAGTCTGACTAATAAAACACAACTGGAACTGAGAAATGTTATGCATGTACAAACTATTGTATATACTATAGAATGTAAAACATTAATTCCCCAATAAAGAAATTAAAAAAAAAAGAAACACAACTGGATTAAAACTATGGGACTCTCGGAGACCTACAGTATTGGAGGCCCTTCATTTTAGTTGACCAAGAAGATTATTGAGTGTATGTGGGGGCACCACGATGGTGGAGGAAGACTGAAGTTGGTGGTGGGAGTAGTGTGCAGATCCCTATTATGGTAGGATGGGAACTTCTGCCTATGTGATAACAACTATCTTGTAAATAATAATTTCCCTAATTACAAGGAAAAAAAGGGCAATCCAAGCTTTCCCCCAGAAGAAAGATAAGATTATGTGACATTTCTCAAGCAGTTGGAAAATCCATGGCTTTTGAGCATATGTTATTAAGACCCCACTGGTTTTCTGGGGTGAGTAAATTGTTTCAGAGTTGAGTTTACTTGTTATCTTTTCCTCAGAGTATGTCTGTTAAGTTTCCTTGTCTGGGAAAAGTAAAGAGGAGCAGTTGGTAGGGAAAGGGAACCAGAAATATTGTTAAAGTAACTCTTTGATATGTCAGGTGCCACATACTAGTTTTCATATGGGATATATGTATGTGTGTGTGTATGTATATATATATATATATGTTCTGTCTAAGACACTCGTTATAGTGTATATTCTAATAAAAAGTTAACCACACCTAGATCATCGTCAAGAATCATATTTTGAGAAGGCTCAGTGTTATGATTATTAATCTGCAGGCTAGACTGATATATATGTCTGCTATAGCAGGTGAGCCACCTGCTGGTCCCGGCTAGACTGTGTTGGTTCAGATCCCAGCTCTTCCTCTCCTTTAGAAAAACTATGTAGGCATTTGGTGTTTTCAGTTCCTCATCTTTAAAATTAAAATAGCAGAAGAATCTATTCTTCTGGGCAGTGGTACACTGGGTAGAGTGTGCATATTATGTGCAAGTTTCATGAAGGGTAAAGTAATAGTGCAGGAGTCAGTCTCTCTCTCTCTCTTTCTTTCCTTCCCTCTCAATTTTTCCCTGTCTCTCTCTTTAAAAAAAATCTCACTAATAGCAGTGGACTTGTCATGTAGGCACCGAGCCCCAGTAATTATTCTGGTGGCAATATAAACAAACAAATAAATAAATACAAAAGGATATGTCCCATATGATGGTTGAATAACATGAAAAATGGATGGAGGGGTTGGATGGTGGTGTACTTGGTTGAGTGCACTTGTTACAATGCACAATGGTCCAGTTTCAAGCCTCCTGTCTCACTTGCAGGGGGAAGATTCATGAGTAGTGAAGCAGTGCTACAGGTGGCTCTTTTTCTTTCCCTTCTTGATTTCTCTGTTTCTATCAAATAAATAAAATACTTGAAGGAAGGAAGGAAGGAAGGAAGGAAGGAAGGAAGGAAGGAAGGGAGGGAGGGAGGGAGGGAAAGAAACCGTTTTAAAAGTGGTTAAAGTAGTTGAAGAATGCCTGGCAAATAATAATCTTTGATTAGTGGTTAGGAGTTATTGTAATATTTCTGGTTATTACAGAAGGAGTGCCTTTAGGTGTCAGAGCAGGGGCCAGGTAGTGGGAGAATACACACTACCATGTGAGATGCTGCAGGTTAAAGCTCTATCACAAGCTCCATTACTTGTGAGGAGCAAGCCTCATTAGTAGTGGAACAGTACAACAGATTTCTCACTGTCCCCCTTCCCTCTCCCTTTCTCTCTTTTGCCCTCTATCAAAACAAAGAAAAAGGAAAAACTTAGCCATTAGAAACAGTAGAGTTGTGCAGGTACCAAGCCCCATCAATGACCCTGGCGGTGTATAAATAAATAGCAAAGCAGCTTCAAGTGTCACTTCTTCAACGTTTTATCGTGGAAACTTTAAACCCAGAGAAGCAGGATTTTGCATCTATGGTAGTTATTTGTTTGGCATTACCTAGTTTATTTAAATGATAGTATTAAGGAAGTGCTTTGATTTGGAACCTTATCTGTGCTACTCATCAGCATTTATTAATTACTTGAAAATGACTGCTTGAGAGGCTCATCTGGCATCACATGGTAGAGTGCACACATTACCATGCATGAGGATCTAGGTTCAAGCCCCCAGTCTCCAAATGCAGAGAATAAGCTTCACAAAGAGTGGAGCAGTATTACAGTTATGTTTCCTTCTCTCTGTCTTTCTCTCCCTCTCTCTTTCTGTCTCTGCATCTCACCTCTATAAAAGTAGATAAAATAAATATTGGGTTGTTGGGAAGGTCATGATATATTTTTCTATGCAAAAATGTGGGTTTTTTTTTTTTCCCAACAACCCAATAAAAATGATGGAGTTTTCATGCAGGCACTGAGCCCCAGAAGTAACCTTACTGGAAAAAGGAGATAAAGAAAGAATGAATGAATGACAGAACAGGACAGGACAACTTAACTATAGTTGGCCCTCAAGCTTTGTACACCAGATGAGCGAATACAATGCTTTGTCCAAATCCATTGAAAATTAAAAAGGAGTTCTCGGGAGTCCGGCAGCAGCGCAGTGGGTTAAGCGCAGGTGGCGCAAAGCGCAAGGACTGGCATAAGGATCCCGCTTCAAGCCCGGGCTCCCCACCTGCAGGGGAGTCGCTTCACAAGTGGTGAAGCAGGTCTGCAGGTGTCTGTCTATCTTTCTCTCCTCTTCTCTGTCTTCCCCTCCTCTCTTCATTTCTCTCTGTCCTATCCAACAACTACAACAATAAAAAAAAACAAGGGCAAGAAAAGGGAATATTTAAAAGTAATAATAAAATAATTTTTTTAAAAAAAAGGAGCTCTCACTCTGTTTGGGTCCTGCTTGTGATCTGCCTACAGTCTCATGCTTCCTTTTGCTTACTAGTTGACCCACTCATTGACTGAAGCTTTATTGAATGCCTTTTTATGGATCACTGGTGGCAGCTCTGAAATTTTTAGATAAATGAGCTAAAGATGGTAATTCGTTTGGAAAGGGATCACCTAAGTGGCATTTCTGGATGCTGTATTAGCACAACACATGCATATTATGCACCTGGAAGCTTCTTTATCTTGGGTTGGTTGGGTCTGGTGTAGTCATTTGGCATAGAGCTAATACCTCCCCCACACATCATACCTTGGTTCACCTATCACATACAGGCCTCTTGTTTAGTGCTTCTAATTGTTCATGTTCGTGTATGAGAGGGGAGGGGATGTAGCTAAAAGTGATTATGAGTTAGGAAAAAATGACTGGGGAGATAATTCCAAAGCATCAGAGAGAATAGAGGGGAAGGAGCTAACAACTTTTCTAGAGGTTCAGAAGGATAGGGTGGAATGTCAGCTCTTTCAAAGAAAGTAGTATTTGAGCAGAAGTATCAAAAGATAAATGGGAATTTGTGTTACTAGCAGTGTGTACGTGGATGAAGGAGTATACTTTAGGAAAAGTAGTGAGTTTGGCTGGAGTGCGGGAAGGTGTGGTGGTGGTGGTGGTGGTGGTGGTGGTGGTGGTGGTGGTGGTGGTGGTGGAAGTAGGGCATGGGAGGGGAGTTGGACCCTCTTCCCCCAGAGTCTGCCAGCCCACACTTCTGGGTGGCCTGGCAAGTCGGTGGAAGCATCCAGATTCACACTTTCGAGAGATAACTGGGGAGGTTGTGGGCGATGTGGACTGGAGATGGGCGTGGAAAATAGCTGGGAGAGTTGCCAGGCCTGGGGCTCCGTGGTTGATGACTAATTGGCCAGGCACCAGGAACTTCTAGTAGCTCTTGGAAAGGGGCATATGGGCCCACCTCATGCACACATTCTTTGAATTGGGCCGCCAAAGCCTGCCTGGGTTGGCAGCAAAAATCACACAAGAGCCAAGTTTCCTTTCAAAGAAAACTCTTGTGTATTATGGAAAGCAAAAATCCAGGAGTCAGCAGCATTTGACACTCTTTGTTTATAGATAGACTAAGGATACAGAGATAATTTTTAAAAATTAAGTTGGGCAGCCAGGGAGGTGCCTCAGTGAGTAGAACACAGGACTTACATACCTGAAGTCCCAGGTTTGATCCTAGTACTACATCTGACAGAACAGAGCTTTGAGCTCTTCTTCTCTCACTCATAAAATAAATCTTTATGACTAGTAAGTTGGGAGTACTTGGTTAAATATATTTATATATATATGAATAAGCATAATGATGTTTGTCTTCAAATTATACATCCATATATATATATATATATATATATATATATATATATATATATACATACACATATCCATTCGGCAGGCTTATCTTCACAATTTTAAAATCAACGTATTTATTCACTTTATTTGTAATTTAACACTGTTACAAATTAGATTTCAGGTGTATTTTCATGCCCACACATGCTGTGTGTAACTGACCACACCCTCTGCCAAGGTCCTATATATACTCCCTGCCCCCATAACCATCTTAATTCTCATATTATACAAGAGACTATCTTGTCAGCTCCTCCCCCTAAGCGCTTTTGTTTTAGCCATTTATATTCCACACGTGAATGAAACCATCTGGTAGCTGTTCTTCGCCTCCTTACTTACTTCATTCAGCATAATCACCTAAATTTTGTTCCAAATGTTACAGTCTCATCCTTTTAAATCAGGGTACTGTTCCATTGTACTTCTATAACTTCTACAGCTCTTTTTAGTCAGTTGTCTATTTGGGGGCATTTAGATCGTTTTTATACTTTAGCTGTTGCAGATGATGCAGTGTGGATGAGGGAGTGGATATATCCTTTCAGATTTGTGCTTCCATGTCATTTAAGTGTATGCCTAGGGATGGTACTTCTGGATAATAGGGTATTTCTGTGTATTAAGTATTCCCCAAGCTGTTTTCCATAGAGGTTGCACTAGATTGCATTCTCACCAAAGTATAATAAATCTCCTTGTTTATAATAGTTTTAGACTTATAGAAAAGTAGGGAGTCGGGCAGTAGCGCAGCAGGTTAAGCGCAGGTGGCTCAAAGCACAAGAACTGGCGTAAGGATCCCGGTTCAAGCCCCCGGCTCCCCACCTGCAGGGAAAGTCCCTTCACAGGCGGTAAAGCAGGTCTGCAGGTGTCTGTCTTTCTCTCCCCCTCTCTGTCTTCCTCTCCTCTCTCGATTTCTCTCTGTCATATCCAACAACAACAACAATAACTACAACAACAAAACAACAAGGGCAACAAAAGGGAAAATAAATAATAATAAAAAAAGAAAAGTAGTGAAGATGATGCAGTTCCCATATACCCTACATGCAATGTCCTCTGAGAGCATAGCAAGGGTACATGCTCTCAGTGTGACTCATCCCTGCTGATTTTTCCACCATCTAGTCACTCTATCTCCCCCTTTCTATTATGCATTCAACTCTTTGGAAAGGAGTCTGGTGTGCACCTTATAGGAATGTTGTGTTAAACTCACATCCTTAGCAGAGGAGTATCTACGTAAATGATTTAGAACTCTCCTCCACAAGGAATTTGTCTCTTCCCTCCCATCATAATTATCTTCGGATTCAGTGATTTCTTATCTGTCCTTTAAGTTTCAAATGCTAATTCTGTAGCACTTGTATCACACTTGCCATCTACGGCCCAGTGGCATCGTCTACATTTGTTTTCTTGTGTGATATATAACCATGTCTCTGTCTTGTTTACCCAGGCATATTGGAGATTTCTTCAGGACTGAAAGAGCATCTTAATAAAAAAAGCTCCCTACAGAACTGGGCCCACTGTGGGTACTTAATAAATATTGAATAAATAGCTTATAAGTTAGCTTCATTTAGACACTAAAAACTGTAGTTAATAAGTGAAACAGTACCTCAGAATCTAAGTATATGAGGACCATGTATCCTGGTTTGTGGCTTGTGAAGTCATCCTGACTTTATAATGGTGGCTAATCAAGTGCTTACTGTGTGCCAGACACTTTTATAAGAATTTCACATCTTTTACTTATGGACTCACCCAAACAGCCCTATAGGTCTGATCCCCACTATATAGAGAAGGAAACTGAGGTGAACAGAAGTTAAATAAGTTGTTCAAAAGTACACAACTGGGGAGTAATACAGCTTCAATTTTGTTCCTGGCCACTCTGGCTCTAGGGTTTTGATCTCTGAACCATAGGGCTCTAAATTCATTGAAATGGTTTTTAAAATGTGGAGAAAAAAACAATATTGCTAGTTAAACATTTTGATAGGCTCCTACTGGTGGCGTGGCTGATAGCCCTCCTGCTGTATTTTTCCTAGGGGAAGTGTTCCTGTAAAGATATGGCTGGTTTATCTTTCTTCAGATATTTTTTTCTTTTTCTTTTTTCAATGACTATTTTTTTTAGAACAGCTAATTTTATTTCGTTAAAATATAGTGATTGACATTTCTTTATACACACCATGTTCTAGATACCTGTCCCTCCCTAATCATGTTATTTGTTAAGAGATAGTGGGCTTTTTCTTTTCCCTCTGACATTTTTTTAAATAGACATAGTCATGGGTCCTGCCAAATCAGCAGGGCATTCAGTATGTTCCTTGTTTGGCTGGTCACACCTGTGGTCTCAGGAGGCAGCCTGGATTTCTGTAGCTATGCAGGCAGGCACGGGAGGAGGACTTCTCTCGAAGCCATCCAAACTGTGAATCGGCCCTGGCTTCCTGAACCATAAACAAATGTCAGCTTTGTTCTCCCCATTGCTCATTTGGTCCCAAGTATGACTCAGGCTTAGGCTGGGTCCTTCAGGCTCTGTGTCTTTGGTTGCTGGAAGGAAGTAGGAGGGTTCCAGGCTAGTCCTGGGACCTTTGCAAGCTGAAGAGAGGAGGCTGGCTGCATGATGGGAGAAGAGGTATTTCTTCTTTGTTGCTTTTTTAGAGATGTAATAGATCTCCTTAATGTAATGGACTGCTTGGTGGATTAAAGTGAAGTGGGTGCCAGATGTAGTACCCCACAAAGTAAGAGCTGTGGGCTTGTAAAGGAGGAACCTTAAAAGTGGAGGATTATTTTCTAAAGTCAAGTGTTGGCGCTAGAACTATTTAGCTGTTTTCACCCCCTTTCCTCCTTTAGTCAGCTCAGCTATTAATTTTTACGTATGTTTCCAATTTCTCCATGTCTTGGGTTTTCATGTGCTCGTGCTCCAGAGTTATTTAAATGGGCAGTTTGCACACGCAGTAACTGTTACACCAAGTCACTGAGATGTTTAGCAATTACAGATGTTTGTGTGGTAAACAAATGCAGTTGCTCTTCAAGTTAGCGTAGAAGGAAAGTATATGTTCACACAGCGAGTTAGCTGTGAAGAATCTTGCTGTTGTGGGCCACGGGTATTTGGAGTTTCCCTTATGAATGAAGAAGCCATGAGTAGTAATTTCTAGGTGCTGTTGAGCGGTTCTTTGTGTAAGTAAAGGCAATTGGCTGGTTTTGTAATACTGGGCATTCTATTCATTTGCTCCTATAGAGAGTAAAAGAAAGACACCAAGTTACTTGGTTTTCTGAAAGTTGGTAGCAGCATTTCTCCCTGTGAGTTGTTCATATTTTTCTACCTAAAAGCAGAAGTCTGTAATTTTCCACACACAAAATAAATTTCCCTAAATAAACCACAGGATAAGTACGGCATACAGTGTGTCATAGTCTTCCATGGTCCTGTCTCCTGTCTAAATAAAAAAGGATTAAGGAGGAGTTCATGAGACCTATAAAACATGTCTCTTTGTGTTTTGTTCTAGTGACTTTAATTTATAATATTTTCAAAATTATTAAAAAGGAAAATAGCATGACAAAAGGAAACATATTGCTTTAACACATTAAGAGTAGGGGAGCTTCTTTTTTTGTTGTTGCCAGGGCTTCACTGCTTTGCCTGACTTTTTTGAATAGAAAGAAAGTAAAAGAGAGGAGAAAAGGTACCACAGCACTGAAGCTCCCTCTAGTACAGTGGGGGCCAGGTTTGAACCTGGGTCGGGCCCATAACAAAGCAGGCACAGTATCCACACAGAGGTGAGGATCGGTAGAGGTGGGCTAAATAAAAATATATTCAATTTCCAATGGCTTGAATTTTTTTTTCCAGCTGAAGGATATCTTCTCTTTGGAAGTTATCTTTATTACTATTATTTTCTTGCTGGGTGTGATTAATTTAAGTTCTGATAAAGTAGGAATGGAAATTAGATATTTAAATGCAAAATTCAGAAGGTGGCTCATCTTTGGGGGAATGAATGAACCAAATTCATTATAAACTGTTGAACCAGGCAGTGTCTCAGTGGTGGCTTTTGGCTCTATCTCAGGACCTTCTGGGATTCCCCAAGGCTTGGAGATGGAACAGAGGAGAAAACTCGTGGTCTTTTCAAGATTCTGACTTGTTGCACTGTTGAGTGCTCCCTGAACCTTTTGATTGATCCTTTCTCAAAATGGAGATAGTTCTGTTACTTCTGTGGTTACAGGAGCTTTTTATAATAAGTATTATAATTATAAAGCTCTAATAGGAGGAAATACGTAGTTTGTCCTTAGTCCTATTGTTTAGTAACAACCATAGTTAGTACCTTCTATTATATGTATCCTTCTAGATTGTTCCTAGGCCAGAAGTACATGCAGTAGCTGTGTCACCCTTCTTACAATAGTGAAATCATATTAAATACATGCCTGCTTTTTTTTTTTTTGCTGCTTTCAATTCTTTTTTTATTATTTCTTTATTGGGGAATTAATGTTTTATATTCGACAGTAAATAAAACAGTTTGTACATGCATACCATTTCCCAGTTTTCCATATACAATACAACCTCCATTAGGTTCTCTGTCATCCTTCTTGGACTTGTATTCTCCCCCCACCCACCCCAGAGTCTTTTACTTTGGTGCAATATGCCAATTCCAGTTCAGGTTCTACTTGAAACACTGCCTGCTTTTTAAAACATAGAATATTATTCCTCCTCCTTTCTATCAGATAGTTGCATAATTATCTTTAGGTTCTGCCTCCATAATAAATTTGTCCCACCATTAATCAGATCAATACCCACTTGACAACTATATAGGTTGTTTTCATATTTTAAATATTGTAAACAACATTCTTGTGTATCCATCATTGTACTTTCTTTAATTACTTCCTTGTGTTTGTTTTTATTTTATTTTTTTCATCTATTTATTTAAGTCATACGAGAGTGAAGTCAGAGCATGACTCTGGGCACATGCAGTCACAGAGGCTCAAACTGGGAGCCTCAGGTACATGCTCTCCCAGCTGAGCTATTTTCCTGACTGTCTTAGGCTGGATTTTTATTTATCCTTATATTTAACATTCATGAAATTTTGTTATAAGCTAAAAAACATTATATATACTATATTTTTTAAAATATTATCTTTATTTATTTATTTATCACATAGAGACAGCCAGAAATCAAGAGAGAAGAGGGTGATAGAGACAGAGAGACACATGCAGCTCTGCTTCACCACTCGCAAAGCGTTCCCTCTGCAGGTGGGGACCAGGTGCTCAAACCTGGGTCCTTGTGCATTGGAACATGTAACAGCCAGGTGCGCCGCCACCTGGCCCCTAGAATATTTTATTTTGGGAGTCGGGTGGTGGTGCAGCGGGTTAAGCACACGTGGCACGAAGCTCAAGGACCAGCTTATGGATCCCGGTTTGAGCCCCCATCTCCCCACTTGCAGGGGAGTCGCTTCACAATAGGTGAAGCAGATCTGCAGGTGTCTGTCTTTCTCTCCCACTCTCTGTCTTCCCCTCCTCTCTCCATTTCTCTCTGTCCTCTCCAACAACAACAACATCAATAACCACAGCAATGTTAACAAGGGCAACAAAAGGGAAAATAAATAAATAATTAATTATAAAAAATTAAGAAAAAATGCCTCTTTAAAAAAGAATATTTTATTTTAATCAAAACTTATTTGACTATTTAAGTGTCATCCCACTGTTACATTATAAAGGTTTCTGTGTGCATGATTGAAAATTAGTAAGTAGTGGGAGTAGATAACATAATGGTTATCCAAAGAGACTCTCATGCCTGAGGCTCCAAAGTCCCAGGTTCAATCCCCTGCACCTGCACTATCATAACCCAGAGCTGAGCAGTGCTCTGGTTAAAAAGAGAAAAAAGGAGAGGAGAGGAGAGGGAAGAGGGAAGAGGAAAGAGGAAAAGGGATCAATAGACACATCCTTTTGTCCTGGTTTAGGCCCTGCCCTACCCCTTACCAGCCTCCCTGACGTCTCCTCCCCTCTGGAAGTCATTAATTGACCCTCTAGGGACCAGACTTCATGACCTTAGCAATAGTTAACTGGAAAAAAATTAGTGATCTAGTAATGATTTACAATTATAGGATAATAGGGTGTAGTTACACATCACTCCCCCCACCAAAGGTCTGTGCCTCCACCCCCCCACCCCCCCCACATACACACGAGTAACCCCTATAGTTCTTCAAGGTCTTAAAGAAAGGTTGGTTACTTTCTTTTTGAAAGTTCATGTGTTTCAGTTCTCTGTATTCCACCTATGAGTGAAACTATCTAGTAGTTCTTTCACTTTCTTAATTCACTAAGCATAATCATTCTCAATTCCACCTATTTTGTGCCAAGAACACAATATCATTTTTTTAAATCACCAACTAGTACTTCTTTTTAAATTTTATTTAGAAAATAAAAATATACAAGGCCATAGGATAAGAGGGGTACAAGTCCACACAGTTCCCACCACCAGAGTTCTGTATTCTTATCCCCTTCCTTGAAAACTTTCCTGTTCTTTATCTCCTCTGGGAGCATGGACCCAAGATCATTATGGGGTACAGAAGGTGGAAGGCCTGACTTTTGTAATTGCTTCTCGATAGACACAGGCATTGGCAGGTCAATCCATACTCCCAGCCTGTTTCTGTCGTTCCCTAGTGGGGCAGGGCTTTGGAGAGGTTGGGCTCTAGGACACATTGGTAAAGTCATCTGTCCAGTGAAGTCAGGTTGGCGTCATGGTAGCATCTGCCACATGGTGGCTAAGATTGTTTTAATAGTCAGGAATCTAAAGATAAGACTATAGCAGATGAGATTTGGGGTCTCTATTTTAGAGAAAAAAATCTAGTAGGTCTATTTTAGGTATATCCTAAGAAGCCCATGAGTTTATTAATTTTTGCCTGAGCCCGACAGCTAACATGTAGGTGGGCTAAAGGTATTGTCTGGGGAGATGGTGTCAGAGTTGGAAACAGGACTAGACAGATGGATCAGAGAAGAGAGTAGCTCCCAAGTATGGGAGAAGTATATAAATATTGTTAGCTATAAACCCCATCGATTTGATCAGGGGGCCCATATTCAACTAGTACTTCTTTATCATCTATTTAGTCATCTGTTGATGGGCATTTAGGTTGCTTTCATATTTTGGCTATTGTGAATAATGGAGCTTTGGACATAAGGGTGTATATGTCCCTTTGAAAATAATGTTTTCATGTCTTCTTGATAAATCTTAGTCTGGTCTTTGTTTTTGGTAGGTTTTTTGTTGTTGTTGTTATTTGTTTTATTTTGCCACCAGGGTTATCATAGGGGCTCAGTGCCTGCATAACTAATCCACTGTTCCTGGTGGCTATTTTTTTCTTTATTTTTTTCTTTCCTTTATTTGATAGGACAGAAAGAAATTGAGAAGGGAGTGAGAGATGGAGAGGTAGAGACATAGAGAGACTCATGAAGCCCCACCACCACCACTTACCACCCAGTACAGAGGCTTGAACTCAGATCCTTGCCCATGGTAATGTGTGTGTTCAACTAGACGCACTACAATCTGGTCCCTAGGCTGAATTTTTAAAAGTTTCCAGGTTAAAGGCTGGCTTAGTCCTGTTTGGTTTTGTTTTTAATGAAAACAGCTCAAGTGTATGGTCAAAAATTCTAACAGAACAAAACCAAAACTTTCTCAATCCCACACTCAGCTTTAATTCCCAGTGGAAATCCCCATAAAAGCTTCCTATATACTCTTGTAGAAGAGTAGACTCTTTTATTGTGGTAAAATATGCATAGCATAATACTATTTTATCCATTTTGAGTTATACAATTTCTTGATTTAAAATACATTCACATAGTTAGTGAGTCACTATCACCATTCTATCTCCTGAACATTTTCATATTCTCAGACTGAACTCTATACCCATTAAACACTAACTCCCCATAGTCTACACCCCCGATCCCTGGCAGTAACTGTTGTACATTCTGTCTCTGTGAATTTTATTACTCTAGACTCCTTGTATAACTTTGCATCATAACAATTTTTCATTTGGTGACAATCATTTCACTGAGCATCAAGTCTTCACAGTTCATCCATGTTGTATGTAGCAGGTATCAGAATTTCTTCCTTCTACCCAACATATCCATCCAAAAAGATCTGTGTACACATATGTTCTTGGCAGCACAATTTGTAATAGCCAAAACCTGGAAGCAACTCAGGTGTCCAACAACAGATGAGTGGCTGAGCAAGTTGTGGTATATATACACAATGGAATACTACTCAGCTGTAAGAAATGGTGACTTCACCGTTTTCAGCCGATCTTGGATGGACCTTGAAAAAATCATGTTGAGTGAAATAAGTCAGAAACAGAAGGATGAATATGGGATTATCTCACTCTCAGGCAGAAGTTGAAAAACAAGATCAGAAAAGAAAACACAAGTAAAACCTGAACTGGAATTGGCGTATCGCACCAAAGTAAAAGACTCTGGGGTGGGTGGGTGGGGAAAATACAGGTCCAAGAAGGATTTAGAGGACCTAGAGGGGGTTGTATTGTTATATGGGAAACTGGGGAATGTTATGCATGTACAAACCATTGTAGTTTTACCAAAGTAAAAGACTCTGGGGTGGGTGGGTGGGGAAAATACAGGTCCAAGAAGGATTCAGAGGACCTAGAGGGGGTTGTATTGTTATATGGGAAACTGGGGAATGTTATGCATGTACAAACCATTGTAGTTACTGTTGAATTTAAAACATTAATTCCCCAGTAAAAAAAAGAAAAAAAATTAAAGCAAAAAAAAAATTCTTCCTTCCTTCCTTCTTTCCTTCCTTCCTTCCTTCCTTCCTTCCTTCCTTCCTTCCTTCCTTCCTTCCTTCCTTTCTTTTCCCTTTTTGTTGCCCCTGTTGGAGAATTTCTTTTCTTCTTAAACTGAATAATCCTATGTTGTATAACTATGTCACAATCTGTTTATTCATTCATTCATTAGTAGATATTTAGGTTGTTTCTCCTATGTGGCATACCTATTTGAATATATCTGTTTGAGATAACTGTTTGAGTCTTTATTTTTGATTCTTTGAGGCTCAGTCTCCAGGAAAAGTATTGCTGGATTGTATGGTAATTCTATTTGTTTGATGTTTTAAACTGTCACATTGTTTTCTGTAGTGACTGTACTCTTACACTCCCACCACCAATACACAAAAGTTCCAGTTTCTCCACATCCTTATCAACATTTACCATTTTCTTTTGTTGATTACTATCTCCATATTAAGAGTTTATGTGAAGAGGAAGCTCCTTTCAGTTATCTTATGAGTGCTTGTGTTATCTAACACTAAGAGAAAAGAACATTCTTCTTACCTTAGTACGATTGAGTTGAGGAGAATCTCCATTAACTGTATCATTGGTTGCACAATTCCAATATATTACAACTTGCTTTAGCCCCCCTGTTCCCATATCCCCCGAAAAAAGGATGGGTAGAGAACCTACATCATCCTTTCAAAGGTTTAATGCAGACCAGGGCCCCTGCTTCTCACTTTGCCCCACCCAAAGGCTTACAGAGAGTAGACTCAAAGTAGTTCTTTAGATAAAAGAGGGATTTCTTTTTTGCACAGTTAGTACTGAATGATAGTATTTGATTCCACTTGCATAGTGGGGAAAGCCGACTCTATGACTAGTTTTGTTGTTGTTGTCGTTGTTGTTGTTGTTTACCCTTACCTTCTGCTCTGGAATTCCCTGGGAAAAAGGAAATAAAAATTCTTCCTTTTGTACATGATCTGCTGCTGACTCATTCATTTGATTCAGGTGACACTCTTCAGTGGGGTGAACTGGAGTATCCCTAAGTGTCTTATTGTGACTGTCTCTTATTTTTTACTTAGTGGTTATTTCATAATATTCATACTCCTGAAGTTTGCAGATAGTTTTGGTCCATGAAACTTAAGGTCTTAAAGTTTTCTGTGTGATCATTTAAATGTGCCTCTAAAATTGACTGTCTGTTTTTCTCCCTGATACTCTTACTAACTGTAAAATATTCTGGACAACTGAGTTTCAGTGGGATGGAGTAAATTTAATGCTCTATGAAACCTGGCAATTTATTACACAAGCTCTCCAGCTTACTTTGACTACATGATGGTGTGTGTGTCTTTTCTTACTGTGAAAGCATTTAGATCACAGATTGTTCAGTGAACTCAGCAGCCAGTTTTTTTTTTTTTTTTTTTTAACGTTTTGTGCCATCAGAGGACATGTGAAAAGTACAAGATGACAAGCCTTGTTGTCATTCAGGTTCTTAATGTTGGAGGTCAGATCCCACATGATTTGTTCTCATAAATGTTCTAGGAACAATTGGAAGCATGCATACAATAATCCCTGCTTATACCTCTAATAGAGATTTCTCTCTTTCTAAACCTGTGCTATAAAAGGAGCAGTTCACAAATGAAGAATATGCCAAATTGCTTTAAAAGCCACTTCTTCATCAAAAGACCATCATTAAGCCATTTTGTGGATGTCCTTTGACTCAGGAATATCCCCTCAGTTAAACTTGTTCTTGAACTTTTAGAAAACTGAAGGCAGATATTTGAGATCTCCATCATTTAGAAAGTATACTTTTGTTTTGCTCCTTTAAGATGAGGAATGTAGAAGTAGTGAAGATGGATTTACTGTCACAGTCTCTGTTTTCTTTTCTTACTTGCTAAGCATTTTCACCCACCAGTGAGTTTAATATGTCTTGCTCCATTTGTTTTGTAGCATCTGCTCAGTCTGTTCTCTTTATTTTGACTTCTTAGTTGGGTTTCTCATTTTCTATCTCTGCTAGAAGCAGTTTTTTTTTTCTGAAATTTCTGGGGTACTTTTTTCTAGATTATTTGCACAGTCAGTAATAAGAGAAATGATGTAAAGTGTAAAAGATTTTAGTCCGAGTTTGTCCTCTTGGTATAGTGTCTAGGACTACAAGATTTCTGTATTGGGGGAATTAGTATATGCTTTTTAGGCCCAATTTTAGATTTGTTTTCTTTTATGTTCAACCCCAGTACCACCTCTACCTTCAGTCACTGTTGAAAGTAAAGAAAATGTATTTGCTCCTAATTTAGAATCCTACTTTTTCAGTTGATGGGAATACAACAGCAAACATTGTTGACTTTCTTGTTTCCTAAGAGATTGAAATGTTATGAGGCTGCGCACATATGTAAATAATCCATCTAAGTAATGTATGTTACGTTGTCTATTTGTAGCAGTGAATAGAACATAACTGATGAGTGTGCTTACTGTAATCCCCACTTAAGGTTGTAGGATCCCTGAAGTTTCAGCATAATTTTTGTATTTGTTACTCAACAGTTCAAAAACTCCATGTTTTTTCCAACTAGAGCCTTCAGTCCAAGACCATTAAGCAAACGTAGAGGAAAGGGGTATGGATATGAAGTAACAGGAAGTCTTAAGGAAATTAACAGGGGGTCAGAAGAGATACAACATAGTCACGAATGGGCTAACTCGGTTTTTGTTGAGCAGCATGCCTTTGTAGAACCCAATCCTGATTTTAATTAGAAACTTGAGATGAAATAAAGTTTTGGATATAGGACAAATAGGACAAACGTGTTTTCAAGAAATTGAATCACTGAGAGAGAGAGAGAGAGGCAGGGGTATCCTCAGAAGCAGTGATTGAAGATAATCAAGAGCAAAGACATCAGGAGAAATGATGGTCACCTTAGTTACTATACAGAGTCCAAGAGGAAATGGAGATTTGTGTGGGGTGGGTCAGGTGACTATTCTTTGGCCCCACTGATGACTGCAAAGGGGAAGGTATCTCTTAATTTAAGGTGTGATGATCAGGTTGGAAATAAGAAAGTAGCTAGTATTGAGGACTGATAGCCTGTTCTTTGTCCCTTGTCAGGGAAGAGGTGGAAACTTTTCACTGAAAATCCCTGTTGAAATGAATAGATAGCTAACCAGCCCAAACCTGCCAGGATGAGATATACTAAGTATAATAAGTCAGGGTAGGGGATGGGCTATAAATGATTCCTGTACTTCTTTGTCACCATCTTCTGTGAGCCTGTGTTGTTTTCCCTGGGCAGAACCTACAGTGAATCTGGCACAAGGAGGAGTGGCTGCTCTTTGAAACTCACAAGTAGAAAGCACTAACATTAGAACTTCTCAAGACCAGAATGTGTATTAGCTAGAGTATCCTGCTGTGAATATTTTATGCCCCAGCTACCATAAAAAATAAGACTAGGGCTGGAGAGACAGCATAATGGTTATGCAAAAAGACTTCCATGCCTGAAGCTCCAAGGTCCCAGGTTCAATCCCAAGTACAACAATAAGTCAGAGCTGTACAGTGATCTGGTTAAAAATATATATTTATATAATATATAATACATATATACATATATACATATACACACAAGTGTGTGCATGAAGCTTTACAAAACAGTATACCTAAGAATAAAGAAAGCAGGGCAGGGGAGATAGCATAATGGTTATGCAAACAGACTCTCATGCCTGAGGTTCCTAAGTCCCAGGTTCAATCCCCCACACCACCATAAGCCAGAACTGAGTAGTGCTCTGGTGTTTCTCTGTGTGTGTGTCTCTCTCTCTCTGTATCTCTCTCAAAAATAAAATAAATAAAATATTTTTTAAAAGAATTAAGAAAGCGTATCATTAACTATTTCTAAGACTTGTGAGAACTATGGGAGAGGGTGGAGACATAAAACTTTGGTGGTGAGTGTGGCATGGAAGGATACCCTATAATCTTATAATGTTGTAACCTACTGTTAGCCACAATTTTTCTTAAAAAAATTAAAAAGAAATCACATGATTAAAATAGGTGATTTCATGTTTCATATTTATTTATTTGTCTTCACCGATGCTTCGCCACTCTGAGCCAACTTTTTCAGATAGATAGAGCTAGGAAGAGAGACAGAGAAAGAGACTGGGAAAGACGCCACATCACTCAAGTCTCCCCTGAGACAGTGGGCATTGAGCAATTCACATGCTATTTCTGGTGAGCTCTTTTACTGACTCCTTATTTTCTGTTTGTTTTGATGAAGGTTTTCTTCCCCTCAGTTTTGTGTGATTTCATGTCTTTTGTATAGCACCAAGAAAGGAGAAGATAATGGGGAAATATTTTCAGTCTAGGAAAAAGATAACATGTAAATGAGACTCACCATTTGTTCATATGATGAGGCTCTTATTTACCTAGAACTCCTGAGGTGTCCTAAAGAGAATTTACAGTCTTATGAGAACTCTCCCTTTCCTCCTGAGACTTGCTAATAAATAGAAGTTAAAATGAATGAATGAATGAATATGAATGACAGTTCAGCACAGACTAAATTAAACTTTAGCTTCGGCAGACTGCAAATCATTCTACAAAAAAACTCTTCTTAAATGTACATTTATTCTATCCAGCTTGACCATGATCTTGAATCTCATTTTTTTTAATAGATTGATGGTTTCTGACTTTTCTTTTTTTAATTTTTATTATCTTTATTTATTTGATAGAGACAGCCAGGAATTGAGGGGAAGGGGGAGATAGAGAGGGAGAGAGACAGAGACACCTGTAGCCCTGCTTCACTACTAGTGAAGCTTTCCCCTCTGCAAGTGGGGGCCAGGGGTTTGAATCATTTTTTTTTTTAAATCAGAATTGTTTTTGAAAGGCAACAAATCAAGGTATGCTCACATTAAGTAGAGACAGTTGTCAGATGACTAAAAAAAAAAAAAAGTGAAAACTGGGAGTCAGGTGGTAGCGCAGCAGGTTAAGCACACGTGGCGCAAAGTGTAAGGATCCCGGTTTGAGCCCCCGGCTCCCCACCTGCCGGGGAGTCGCTTCACAGGCGGTGAAGCAGGTCTGCAGGTGTCTATCTTTCTCTCCCCCTCTCTGTCTTCCCCTCCTCTCTCCATTTCTCTCTGTCCTATCCAACAATGATGATATCAATAACAACAACAATAATAACTACAACAATAAAAAAACAAGGGCAACGAGAAAATAAATAAATATTAAAAATTTTTTAAAAATGAAAACTGACATCTTTGTGCTTTTTAGGTTATGACAGACTCAAGTAAATGGTTCAAAGAGTATCAGGTCAGCAGAATAGCTTCCCTGGATAGTGTGCCTGCCCTCCCTGCCTACATCCCAGGTTCACCTGGCACCCACTGCATTGGAGGAAGGTTTGGTGCTGCTGTGTCTTTCACTTTGTCTCTCTGTTTTTTGCCTTCCTCTTTATATCTGAAAAGTAGGCCCAGAACGGTAAGGCCCTAGTGATGACAAAAAGGAAGGAACGGAGGGAGGGAGAGAGGAAACAAGGAAGGAAAGAAGGGAGGGAGGGAGGGAGGGAGGAAGGAAGGAAGGAAATTCTAGGAACAGCAAGAAAAAAAACGAAACATCAGAATTTAGGGGACCTGTCTTCCCTCACATATTTTTCCTCCTCATTGAGAAACTATAATAATTACTTCAGTTTGTGTTGAAACAAGTTTTTAGTTGGAAAACTGGGAACAAATCGGCTAATGCAAATAGGCCACTTCCCATAAATCTGTACTTATTAAAATATTGAGAAATGAGGAATCTTTAAGCATCGTCTTTTATACCACATGCAAAACAGTTACAAGGAAAGCTCACCTCTTTTTTTCAGTCCCTTCCACATTATAGCAATTCATGGGTTTAGTTAGAACAGCAGACAATATCTTTTCTGACTATGAAAACATGTGATGAAATGCCTTCATGCTTTATTTAGATTAGCATTAATTGGGAATGATTTTATATCATCTACTTAGTCACCAAGGATATGAGCTGATGAATAACTATAAGTAAAGGGTGTTGATAAATGGCAGGGAATGTTCTATATGGGTGGTGTCTTGTGAGTTACTGTCATGACTCATTTTACATCTGATGTCTTAATATCCTTATTAATGACTTGGAAAAGGAAGTATGATGACACACTGATGAAAGCTGCATGAGATATCTAGCTAAGAGGTGTTGCAAATCTAGTCAGACTCTGAGAGGCATCAATAGTATGGAGAGGTGCCATCCTTTTTGGTTAGGTTAGTATACATTTTATTGAAATTTTTTCTGATTATAAAAGAACTGGCCTGTAATAACACTGGGAAGTTGAACAAATATAAAATAAAAAGCACTATCTTTATTAAAGTATAGTGATAGCACCTGCGGGAAACCACTATTGACTTTTCTGTAGTTACTTTTCTGAAGTCCTTTAGCCATACATTTTCAACATTTCTTTTTCCCATACACAATAGTTTGTTTTCCTCACTGAGCATTTAATAATGTTCCGCATGCCATCACAAAAAATTTGTAAACATCTCTAAATGGCTGTGGAATGTTGAGGTTTTTTAAATTTTTGTTTTATTTATTTTGTAGGTTAATTTTTTGTCTTTTTAAAATTTCTTTATTGGGGATTAATGTTTAATAGTCAACAGTAAATACAATAATTTGTACATAACATTCCCCAGTTTTCCACATAACAGTACAACCCCCACTAGGTCCTCCTCTGCATCATATTCTAGGACCTGAACTCTCCCCACCATTCACCCCAGAGGTTTTTTTTTTACTTTGGTGCAATACACCCACTCCAGTCCAAGTTCTGCTTAGTGTTTTCTCTTCTGATCTTGTTTTTCAACTTCTGCCTATGAGTGAGATCATCCCATATTCAGCCTTCTGTTTCTGACTTACCTCACTTAACATAATTCCTTCAAGCTCCGTCCAACATAGGCTGAAAATGGTGAAATCACCATTTTTAATAGCTGAATAGTATTCCATTGTGTATATATACCACAACTTGCTCAGTCACTCATCTGTTGTTGGACACCTGGGTTGCTTCCAAATTTTAGTATAGGATAATTTTTTATTTGGGGTTAATTGTTTACAGTAGACACATGGGAACAATTACTCATCTCCGTGTGCATCAAGCAACAGGATCTCAAGATTCCCTCCATTCCCTCCTTCCATCTTATTTCTCAGAGTCCTTTGCTTTGGTGCAACACACCACACTCAGTCCAAATTTCACTTTGTCATTTCCCTCTGTTCTTATTTCTTAAGTTCTACTGTAGGTGATGTCATTTGGTTTTTCTTCCTCCCTTTTTGACTTAATTCATTTAACATGATGTCTTGAAGTTCCATACAAGATGGGGCAATGGAGATGACTTCATCACTTTTAACAGCTGAGTAGTATTCTGTTGTGTATATATATCACAGTTTTCTTTATGCTGATCCTTGTGCTTCACACCACATGCGTTTAACCTGCTGCGCTACTGCCCGACTCCCAATATTACAGTTTCCTTATTGTTGTTGAACATCTGGGTTGCTTTCAGGTTTTGGCTATTAAAAATTGTACTACAATGAACATAGCTCTACACAGATCTCTTCTAGTTGGTGTTTTGTTAGCTTTAGATAAATCCCTAGGAGAGAAATTACTGGGTCATAGGATAGGTCCATTTCTAGTGGAATGTTGAGTTTTAACCCTCTACATACCTAGAGGGCTTGGGAAAACTGGAATTGGTGGCTGCATTAATTCCCATCAACATTACATGTAAATCTCCCTGTTGGGGGCTGGGCAGTAGCATACCAAGTTTAGCGCACATAGTACAAAGAGCAGGGGCCAGCTCAAGGATCCTGGTTCAAGCCTCCAGCTCCCCACCTGCAGGGGAGTCGCTTTGCAAGCAGTGAAGCAGGTCTGCAGGTGTCTGCCTTTTTCTCCCCCTCTGTCTTCCCTTCCTCTCTCTATTTCTCTGCCCTATCCAATAACAGTGGCAGCAGCAACAGCAACAACAACAATGAAAAAAAGATGGCCACCAGGAGCAGTAGATTCGTAGTGTAGGCACTGGGCCCCAATGATGACCCTGGAGGCAAAAATAAATAAACAAATCTCCCTATTAGAGCTGAGACTGTGATACTTTCTCAAAAAAGAAAAAAAAAAATATATATATATATATATATATACGAAAGAAAAAGGGGAAGAATTTGGCATGGTGGGCTGCATAAAGGTAAGCACTCTGCACAGGTTTATTGAATTGAATGCCCACCTATAGCACCTGGACAGAATTGCAGTGGTCCTTTCCTTGCTGATACTGAAAGAAGTCTTTAAGAGCAGCCTTTGGCAGGAGCCCTGGCCACTTCCAGGTAGTGGGCTATGAATTCAGCTTTTCACATTGAAGTGTCTACCATTAATTTTCCCTTGAGGCTTTAGAATTTATTGTCTCATATGGCCCCGGTTTCTTAACTGGAAGATGTATCTGTTTGACCTAGCAATTTGGGATTTCTTCACCCATTATGGAACTGATGCCAAGCTTTATAAAAAGATGGCGTGGCATAGTTTTCTATAGTGGTGTGTTTGCTCCTGAGTATCACAGTTCTCAATAAATGGCTTTTTGTTCTCTGACAACAGGCCGTTTTTCCCAGACACACGCCTTGTTGTTTCACCATCGTTAACAGTAGATACCAGTTTGGATACAGCCAGAAGCAGTTGGCATGGATTCGAGCTGAGGGGTTTCTAGGTTGGTCTTCCAGTCATTTGCTGCAGAACACCTCCTTAGCCAAAGTTTTTTTTTTTAATGCAAGCCTGCGTTGATCTTGGTTTTTGGGTTGTCACTCCTATTCCCTTTGTTCTGTCTGCTTTCCTCCCTGGCGTTGATTGCAGGATGCCGGCTGTTGATTTTCTTCCCTTCTCATTTTTTAGAATTACCATTTTCCTCCATGTTTGCCTCTGCTATGGGACTGTCTTGCAAAAATTGCTCTAGTCTCTCTATTCTTCAAGTAAAGGTGTGGGGCAGTTAATCTACTATTTTCAAAGGCTGTTGTAGTCAAAAAAAGTCCTTTTTTGTTTTTCAACTGGATTGAGGAGGCATTATGGCGATTGCTCTTTTCCATCACTCTGGTACATGAGGTACTAGGGGTCAAACTGGGAACCTCAGGTATATAAGTCCTCAGCTTTACCAGCTGAACTATTTCCCTGGCTACAATCCACTAAGAGTTGGATGTTGTCCATGAAAGAGAGTACTGTTATAGTCATCATCTTGTTAGAGTACTAGCATCTGGAAAATAGAAAATCTATGGCATTATATAGCACATACAGTTATTTTTCCACCAATCTAAATGCTTTTGATGAATGTTGACTTCTTGTAATGCAATGTCAGATAATGAACCCAGACCCTCATGCATGTGTGATACTACAGAGCCTTTTCCTAGCCCAGTGTTTGTTCTTTCTTTCTTTTCAATTTGGGGTCAAGGTGGGGGGAGGCAGAGAGACAGAGGGAAACAGACAGTAAAGTATTATGTGGAGTTCCCTTACTGCTGTCCCTGGGGCTCTCACATGGTTCTGGGGATCAAACCCAGGGCCTCACACAAGGTTGTGTGTGCTTTGCCTGATGAGCTACCTGGAGTCCCTGAGTTTATTTCTGACTGAAGTAGAGAATGAATTTTTAGTACCTCCAACTATGGGAAGTACATCAAATAATACAGTGACACAAGTCCTGCCCAGTCAGTTGCATACATACGTGCCATAGATATGGAAGAAGGTAGAGAAGTACAGCTCTAGAAATTCAAAGCAAAGATCAGTGGGAACATGGGGTGTTGTGAGAGAAAATTTCAGTGGTGGGCATCTAGGATTTTTTCATGGAAGGCACACATTTTGGGTGTATCTTAATAACTAGTACCTAACATGTCCTTAGCTTAGTGTTTCTCCATTTTTGAAAAACCTTCGAGTCATCCTTCTTTTTTAAAAATATTTTATTCCCTTTTGTTGCCCTTGTTTTATTGTTGTAGTTATTATTATTGCTATTGATGTCATTGTTGTTGGATAGCACAGAGAAATAGAGAGGGGAGGGGAAGACGGGGAGAAAAAGATAGGCACCTGCGGACCTACTTCACCGCTTGTGAAGCGACTCCCCTGCAGCCAGGGGCTCAAACCGGGATCCTTACGCTGGTCCTTGTGCTTTGTGCCACCTGCACTTAACCCGCTGTGCTACTGCCCGACTCCGAGTCACCTTTCTAAACATGTCATTGTAAATCTAGAAGGTATAACTATTGTGTAACTTCTGGATATCTCTAGGCACGATCTAGCCTTTAATTTTTGATGCAGCTTCTCTTCTATAAAAACTGGAGAACCGAGATGGTTAAATAAAAGAAGTAAATGCTATTCTTTAGGAACCTATGGAAAGAAGGTGCTTAAAGAATTAACTCTAAAGTATTATAGTCAGAACTATTTTTGCATTAATGACATTTAAAGATGATCTTAATCATTTTTATATTTTTATTGAAATGGGAAGGGGCAGTTGAGAGGGAGAGAGAAAGAGAGATACCTGCAGCCCTGCTTCACCACTCATGAAGCTTTCCCTCTGCAGTTGGGGACCAGGGACTTGAACCTGGATCCTTGCACACTATAATGTGTGCACTCAACCAGATGTGACACCACCTGGCCCCAAGATGATCTTTATGTAGGTACTAGTGGGTTATTTTTATTAGTAATTTAATATTGATTTACAAAATTATACGATAGTAGGAGTATAATTCCATACGATCCCCACCACCAGAGTTCTGTGTCCCCATCCCTTTCATTGGAAACTGCAGTAGTTTTCCCAAGGTCACTGATAATGGGTTCATTCTGTAACTATCTATATCTAGCTATATATCTATATACATGGTCCAGTTTTTCCCCTTCATTTCCTTTCTTTTTTTTTTATTCCCCTCCCCCATTTCCTTTCTAAGTCACCTCTACTCCTATTACTACTTTGGGGTATCTTTCTGTTTTTCGTCTTTTCTCTCAGATAAGAGAAACTGTGCCTGGCTTCCTCTGGTATTTTCCAGATTCGCTTCCCTTTTAGTGATGGTATAAAAGCAAGATTCCTGGGGACAAATGCTTCAGGTCCTGGTGGAATGGGGGTACAGAGCCCTCTGATTTACTTCCCCTATCATTTATGCCTCTGGGAGCA
Source organism: Erinaceus europaeus (assembly GCF_950295315.1). Lineage (NCBI taxonomy): Eukaryota > Metazoa > Chordata > Mammalia > Eulipotyphla > Erinaceidae > Erinaceus > Erinaceus europaeus. The sequence continues at coordinate 117,930,960 of NC_080185.1, forward strand.
TGAACCAAAATTCTTTTTGTGGTGCAGAAGGAAGGAGTTCTGGCTTCTGTAATTGCTTCACTGCTGGACATGGACATTGGCAGGTCAATCCATCCCTGGTAGGTTTGTCTTTCAAAGAGCTGGAAGATGTGTTTCCCATAAGACTGAGGTGAGTTTCTGGACAGAAATGGTTGTCCTCTAAGTCACCTCATTAGGTAATGTCTGCACCCCTGAGTACCTTGTAGTTAAATATTAAGTTTCAGGGTCTCAGAGCCTCATGAGCAATTTCTTCCCATTTTAGTCATTTTAATTTTATACTGAGAGACTTGTGGGTAAAGAAGAGTATACCCTGATCCTTCTTTTAAATTGTGTTAAAATGCACATAACTTGAAATTACCCTATAAGTATTTTTGGCGTATACTTCTGTGACATTTAGTACAATCACATTGTTATGCAACCACCACACCTTTTATCTCTAGAACTCCTCTTATCTTACAAAACTACAACTCCCCATCCCCCCTTGTCCCTAACACTTGGAAAGTAACAGTCTGTCTTATGAATTCGACTAGTCCTGATGCCTCATGTAAGTGGAATCAGACAACATTTGTCCTTTTGTGTCTGGCTTATTTCACTGAGAATAATGTCTTCAAGGTCCATCCATGTTGTAGCATGGGTCAGAATTTCCTTCCTTTTTAAGGTTGTAGAACATTTCGTTGTGTATGCTAGTCTTTTTAATAGCAGTTTTACGTCAAATAAAAATATTTCTCCAAACAACTTTATTTCCCTTTCTTATTCTGAAGGACAGAAAGGCCTCTCTGGAAGTTTATTTTGGGAAAATAAATTTTCCATTTTTGCCTCTAGGTTAAGGTATTTTTGTAGATAAATTTGACTAAACTGCTTACTTATTTGTCAGAATACAAAGATGTTTTTTTTATAGGTATCAAGAGCTTCTTATGTATCTGTTTTGTTTTGTTTTTCTTAAATTTATTAGAGGGGTTGTGAGTCTTTAACACATAGGCACATCCTCTTATATCCTCTTGATTGGTATCTACACCAGTATCCCAGTGTCTCTTCATCCTGTCCCGTTCCCTCCTTCTGTAGAGTCCTTTGCTTTGGTGCAGCAGTACACCACATCCAGTCCAAGTTTCACCTTATGTTTTCCCTTACTACTCTTTATTCTTAAGGTCCAGCTATAAGTGAGTTCATTTGCTACTGGTCTTTCTCTTTCTGGCTTGTCTCACTCAACATGATGCTTTCAAGTTCTGACCATGATATTGCAAAGGAGATGACTTCATCATTTTTAACAGCCATATACTACTCAGTTGTGTATATGAACCATAGTTTTCTTAGACATCCATCTATCACTGGGTATCTGGGTTGCTTCCAAATTTGGGTGCCTGTGTTTTTAAAAGATATCTTAGTTTCCAAATGGTAGGCTTGTATTTAAATAGTAAGAATTAATTACTATGCCAGCACTGTGAAAGTAAATTTTCTAAAAAATAGTGCCTCACTCTTTTCCCTTTTTACTTCCTTCCCTTTTCCCCTTCTCTTTATTTCATTTTATCTTTCTCTCTTTCTTTTCATCCAGTCATTCATACAGCATCTTTTTCTGCAATTACCATGAATCATGCTAAGGCTGAATATCTGAAGATGAAACGTGTTATATTGGTTCTTTTTTTTTTCAACTGAGGTGATTAATGGTTTACAGTAAGTACAGTTGTTGATACATGGGTAAAATTCCTCAATTTTCTGCAAAACACTGTCCCCTCCCCCCAGCCTAAGTCTTGGCCTTCCATCATGCACCAGGACCTGGAAGCCCCCTTTCCCCTACAGAGTCCTTTACTTTGGTGCAATATACCAAACGCTAGTCCAAGTTCTGCTTTGTGTTTTCCTATTTTTTCAGCTTTGATTTTTTAAAATTATTATCAGTGATTTAACACTGATAGACAAAATTATGGGATAAGAGGGACACAATCCTCACAACTCCCACTGCCAGAGTCCCATATCCCAGCCCCTCCTATATCACAACTTGCTCAGCCACTCATCTGTTGCTGGATACCTAGGTTGCTTCCAGGTTTGGGATATTACAATTTGTGCTGCTATGAACATAGGTATACATGGATCTTTTTGGATGAGTGTGTTTGTTTCCTTAGAATATATCCCCAGTAGAGGAGTTGCAGGGTCATAGGGTAGGTCCATTTATACCCTTCTGAGAATTCTCTAGACTGTTCTCCATAGGAATTGGACCAATTCACATTCCCACCAGCAATATAGGAAGGTTGCTTTACCACCATCACCACCACCACGCCCCCCCCAAACCTCTCCAGAATTTGTTGTTATTATCCTTTCTGTTGTGTGACATTCTTACAGGAGTGGAGTGGTATCTCCTTGTCTTTTTCATTTCTCTGACTTGAAACATTTTTTTCATGTCTGTTAACCCTTTGGATCTCATCTTTGGTGGATATTCTATTCATATGCTCTACACACTTTTGGATGGGGTCATTTTTATTTAGTTTTTTTTTTTTTGCTGAGTTTGATGATATCTTTATATGTTTTGGTTATTAGCTTTATGTCTGATGTATGTAAAGATCTCCCATTCTGTAAGGAGTCTCTTTGTGTGGGTGATTTCTTTTTTTTTTTTTAATTTCTTTATTGGGGAAGTAACGTTTTTACATTCTACAGTAAATACAATAGTTTGTACATGCATAACATTTCCCAGTTTTCCATATAACAATACAACCCCCACTAGGTCCTCTGTCATCCTTCTTGGATCTGTATTCTCCCCATCCATCCAGGGTGGTGGTTTCTTTTGCTTTGCAGAAGCTTTTCAATATATTTGCATCCCAATGTTGTTTTTCTTCTTTGCAATTCAACTTGAGTCATTGATGATGCCTATAAAACTTAGATGGAAAAGAGTTCTGCCAATATTTTCCTCTAAGTATTTGATAGTTTCTGGTCTAACATACAAGTCCTTGATCCATTTGTAATTTACCTTTGTGTGTGGTGAAATGTAGTGTAGTGGTTCAGTTCCATGCTTCTTCACATTTCAACCCAGTTTTCCCAACACCATTTGTTGAAGAGACTTCTCTTTCTCCATTTAATAGTTTGGGTCCCCTTGTCAAAAATTAGGTGTCCATAGGTGTGGGAGCATCCTGGATCTTTAATGAGTCCGAAAGTTAACAGTGGTGACAGACTCACTAGCAGAACATTAAAGGTCAAAGGGCTGACCACTCCAATAAGTATATGTATAGAAGAGAAAAGAGGACCCATGCGTTCTTCATGGGAAATAAGCCTCATAGTCACAATGAGACTTGAGTTAAATATAGAGGGATAGGGATGAACTTGCCAGACACAGTAGTGGAAAGGATACTAGAAGCAAGGTGAGAATATACTCTGACAGTGGTGACTTTGCTTCATGGAGAAGGAGGCAGGAGTTGGAGGTTTTGTCAGGGTGAAGGCAGGAAGAACTGCTTACGATCCTACATTTTGTACTTTATCTTAAAGGCAAGTGATAGCCATGAACAGCCAAGCAAGGATGTGCAAAATCAAGTCTGAAGCCCACATTCTAGTAGTACTGGAGCAACAAAGTGGAAGCACGAGTTAAATGGACACTAAGACAGTAAACATAACAAATTTCAGGGAGATAGTCAAACTAAGGACGTAGGAGAGTGGTTTGAGAAATATTTAGACTAGCTACTTGCCCTTCTTTGTAGTCACCATGGGGGTGTATCTGTGATTATGAATTGGTTGGAATATAGGTTTCTTTGTATGAACATATGTGCCATTACTAGGGTTTCACTAGGCTGACTTTTTCAGAGAGAGACACACACAGACAGACACCACAGCACCAAATTTCGCCCACTGTGGGCTCGAACCTGGCTCGTGCTCATGGCAAAGAAGATAGATGTCTTCCCAAGTGAGTTGTTTTGTTGACCCAGGACCTGTATTTATTTATTTTTAATTTCTTTATTGAGAGATTAATGGTTTACAGTCAACAGTAAATACAGTAGTTTGTACATGCATCACATTCCCCAGTTTTCCACATAACAATACAACCCCCACTAGGTCCTCCTTTCCCATCATGTTCCAAGACCTGAACCCTCCCCCTGCCCCCACCCCAGAGTCTTTTCCTTTGGTGCAATACACCAACTCCAGTTCAGGTTCTGCTTAGTGTTTTATCTTCTTATCTTGTTTTTCAACTTCTGCCTATGAGTGAGATCATCCCATATTCAGCCTTCTGTTTCTGACTTACCTCACTTAACATGATTCCTTCAAGCTCCATCCAAGATGGGCTAAAAATGGTAAAATCACCATTTTTAATAGCTGAGTAGTATTCCATTGTGTATATATACCACAACTTGTTGGACACCTGGATTGATTCTAGGTTTTGGCTATTACAGATTGTGCAGCTAAGAACATAGGTATACACAAATCTTTTTGTATGGGTGTGTTTGGTTCCTTAGGATATATCCCCAGGAGAGGAATTGACCTGTATTTATTATAAGTGAATTCACATAGCTACTTTACAGGAAAATGATAACTTGGTTCATGCATATATGCAATAAGTTTCCTGTTAAGGCACTGGGTATACAAAACTCAAACCAACCCCATGATACTTACTTCTGCCATTCCATCCTTCTCTTTCCCCCACCTGTACTCTTAAATTCTCAAAATGCATAAAATAAGGCATTGTTAATCAAAAGAAAGCTAATCCTCTGGTAGAAGGAAGAGTTAAGATTTCTACTTCTCTTGAGGGGGGCTAGACGGTAGCGCAGTGGGTTAAGATTTCTACTTCTCTATCATATTGTCCCTTTAAAGTACAATGGCAAATCATACTTTGCCATCGGGGTACAGAAAGTGAAAATACACTTTGGCTTGTTGGTCTTCTGTGAATAAGATGATCCTACAACAAAACAGAATGCAGGCTCCTCTCTTGAGAATGGGGGAGTCAGATAGAAATATGCTGTCAGATATTTGAAGAGTTGTCATCTATGATTTGAATGTAGCTAAAATGTACCTTCCACCTCATTGAGTATATAAGTAGGCTCATCCTTTAACATTGCATTTCCCCAGTGTGAACAGAAGCCCCCACTGAATTGTCACAGGTTGCTTTGATCAAGACGAAATTGTACCTTCCCCCCTTACAAGGTGTTATGTGGCTCTTTCCAGTTTTTTAGACCATGGTCTCCGGTGGTACTCAAAATGCTAACATATGAACCAAGTGATCAGATCTTGGCAGAATTCTATATGATAAATGATGGAATTTGACTAAATTCCCAGATATGTCTCTACTAACACACATAAGTGGACATGTATGTCTCTAAGAGAATATATCAATGGAATACTACTCAGCTATGAATAATGGTGAATTCACCTTCTCACCTCATCTTGGATGGAGATTGAAGGAATCATGTTAAGTGAGATAAGCCAGAAAGAGAAGAATGAATATGGGATGATCTCACTCATAGGCAGAAGTTGGATAATAAGAACAGAAGGGAAAGCACTAAGCAGAACATGGACTGGAGTTGGTATATTGCACCAAAGTAAGAGACTCTGGGATTAGGGGGATGGTTCAGGTCCTGGAACGTGATGGCAGAGGAGGACCTGGTGGGGGTTGAATTGTTATGCAGAAAACAGAAATGGTACACATGTACAAACCACTGTATTTCTTTTTAAGATAAACACCTGCAGACCTGCTTCACCACTTGTGAAGTGACTCCCCTGCAGGTGGGGAGCTGGGGGCTCAAACCGGAAACCACTGTATTTTACTGTTGACTATAAACCATTAATCCCCCAATAAAGAAAAAAAATACTAACCTAAAAAATTTAAGAGTGTATATAATAAACAAGTCAAGAGTATATTTGGTTTTTAGTAGAATGGTAGACAGTAAAGTTTTTATTGGACCAATGGAAAGTGTAAAGTGTAAACCCTGGAAGATTTAATAGAAACATCTAAGAAAGGATGAGGTGTTTTGCATTCAGACAAAGTTTTTGGTTGGTCTTTAGAGCACAAAAGGAAGATACCAGTGGTTGAGAGATGTGATAATTTACAAAAATTAAAAGGATTTTGAGAACTTGCATGGTTATCCATTAAAAAGCAGTATATATTCTGAGTTATTTGAAGTAGCTGCAGTAAGAAATGATGGCAGAGGTGGATTAGAATTTGAGTCTATGGGGAAATTAAATGAAGCAGCTTAGATCAGGGAATAGGGTGCTTGTCTAGAAAACTATTGAAGTAGTCCCTTTGATGGTAACAAGGCAGGTCAGAAAGGAAGCAAAGAATCTGAAAACATGGCCTACATGGTAGATTCTATATATGAAGGCACAATAAAAGGGCAATCAAGGATAGCTTCCAAGTTGTGAATCTAAGAGACAAGACGAACAAGAGATTTAAAGAAGTGGAGGTGGTGGTGTTCAGCTAGCTATTCCGTAGACTACTTGTTGTTGTAATTTATTAGTACATATCACAAGAATTAGGAATTCTGTGGTCAGGCAAGTTTGCAAAAAACACTGAGATGAAATAAAGTAGTAACTACAAGCTTTCTCAGGGCCTGTGATTTGCAATTATATATAAATCAGACCAAGTATCTAAATTCAGGACTAGATGTTTTGATGGTTAGTTGATAGAACATCTTTGGAACACAATTTGGAAAATAATTTCAGAACGAGAGAGAGAGAGAGATTGATTCAGTAATAACCCATCCAAGTGATGGTCTTTTGATCATAAAAGATAGGAACTTCAGAGAACATGAGTGGGCAGCTGGGATCTGTATTAAGAAATTATAGGCAAAGAGATATTTAAAAAAATCACTGAGGTTAGATTTTTCTTTACTATGACCAATGGCTAATTGGGAGGTTGAGGACATCTGCCTGGGAACAAGGAAGTCAGGCAGGGACAGTGTACATCTAGAAGATATCCTGAACAATGTACTGTATCCCAAGACCGGGCTGAAAAGAGCTCATACATAACAAGTGCTTCCAAGAAGATCTCTAAGAAAGGCCTCCTGGCCCCTCCTCCTGGCTTGTTTAGTCAAGGAAGGTATCTGTCTTGGCTGTGCTGTGAGTTTCCAATGTTAAAGTAAAGGTATATGGGCATCCGAAAACTCCCTGCTCTATTTTATAAACATTGGCCCTTTGCTTTGTGGAGATGAGAGAATAATTTAACACTTAGTTCAGCTCTCAAGAAGAGTACTATTTCTGGAGAGAAGAAGGAAAAGAGTTAAACTGAATGTTTCTAAAGCAGCCATGAGTCTGGTGAGGTCTTGAACAGTTATGGGGCAAAGAGGTTTAAAGTATTACTGGTAACTTTCTGGGACAACCAGGAAAATGAGCAAAATAAATCTTTTTTTTTTTTTTTTTAACTGGGCCATGCATTCTACTTTTAGACTTTAGAGTTGTATGTTCCTTTGGCATATATCATGTAGCTGTTAACTCTTGGGCTGTTGGAAAAGTCATGAAACAATGCAATAGTTTAAGCTGGGCCAACGAAAGGTGGGCAAATGGACAGTCGCTGAAATAAGTTTCCCAGCGAGAAGCGAGCCTCCCATTGAAAGTGCACAGGCACTCTATTGTAGGGGACTGCTGCTTCTTTCCTGGCTCTGGCAAGAGCTCTGCTCTGCCTGCTCTGTTCCTGCCACTCCCTGCTGAGCTCCAAGCAGACTTCATAAATCCATCATTCGTAGGTGTTCGCAAACAGGGCATGTAAAAAATATATGTTAAAGGTTTCCAGTGGGTTTAAATAGCATTTTGTGTCTGTTTCTGAGTCGTGGTGGTAAACAGAAGCTGACCAGTTGTGGATATGGTCATAGACTGGTTTGTCCCTCTCCTAGCCCTGTGCCCAGGAAACCGTCTCTCTCCATATCTTGTGTGGAGCCAGGGTTGGAGTTAACCACGCTGAAGGATTGGGTTCCCTCAGCATACCATTCTGGAGAACTTGGCAAAGTGCTGTTTTCTGTGTCTGCAATAATGTTTAGCATCTTCCTGCCTTTTTGTCTGCCTCCCTGTCTCACAGTGAACAAGCTCTTAACAGAAAGGGAAGGAGCACTGTTAGAAGCTAGTGTGGCAAAATGAATGCCTTAAGAAGCCATCCTTTATTTTGTATTTTGCCAGCTGCTTGAAAAACCATCTCTTGTGTTTGGTTTTCTGTGAACCCTGGATTAATATCTCCAATAACTCTCTCCTAGAGCTGCCAGAAGAGAGCCTGGTCTGCTGAAAAAGGGGCCTCCACAGCTGCTAGAATGCAAGGAGTCTCTCCCTCTTCCCCATGCTGTTCAGTGCCTGGTCCCACGGGCTGCGTTTGTAATTCAAGAGTTGTGAGTGGTATTCTTGGAGAGGAGACTTAAGAGATGGAACTTAAAACTTGTTTCTCTGTAGCAGAACACTATAATTAAACACATTTTACACTCAAATGAGGCTGCATATGAATCAGAGTATAGTCAGAGGAGTGATTTTATACTTGATTTGAGCCAGATCCTGGTCTCACACTTGCAGTTGTGAAGAGAAACATGCATTAGTCATTAGGGGACTGGATTCCACTGGACTTGAATCTCATGGTTGGCTTTCTGACAAGCATTTGTTTCTTCATTTTGGCACAGAAATGAAAAAAAAAGATTACTTGCTCCACTAACCAAATTCATGTGGGGGTTATCTGTTCTGTGCTATACTACCAGAACTTGTAAAGCTGCATATGAATGATGCCTACTATGTATGAACCTCTCAGAACTTTATTATTTTTGTCAGGAGAACTAACGGGAATGCGACTTTCCAATATTCAGTGTTCAAAAGAACGATTTTTTAAGTATGTTACCAGAAAATGAATGGAGGTCTTGAACATTCACAATGCCACTGAGAAGCCACCTCATCCCAATTTATTTTAAATTCTGTATCCATAGAGGAGAGAGAGATACCACAGCACCATCCCATCATCCATGAACTTCCTCCTTCACCCCCCCCAGTGCTGTCCAAGGTGCTCATCCAGGCTCTCATGCACAATAAGGCACGCACACTATCTGCTGAGTTATCTCTTGGCTCAAAACACCAGGTTTTAAATGGATATTAGGATATAGTAGGAGAGATAAAAGTTGACATCAACCTGGTATTTACTGTGTGATTACTGAAGAAGGGACGGTGGGGGAGAGTACAATAGGACCTGGGCTCAAACCTGTTTTGTGCTCATGACAAGTGTTCTATCCAAATGAGCTGTCTTACTGGCCCCGTTGCATGTTTGAGTCACACGTCTGTGAGTTAACATTGTTTAATTAGTTTCTTTCACTTTTCATACAACATTAAACATACTCAATTCTAAAAAAAAAAACACACAAAAAACGAAAGACAGAGAGAGAGAGCACCAGAGCACTCTGGCACATGGGATTCCAGAACTTGAATGCGAAACTTCATGCTTCCAAATCTAGCACCCTACTCAGTATACCATATCTCAGACCCTGCATTCCCTTTAAATGTTGGAATGCTGTTCATGTTAGACTGCTGGACCAGCGCTATTTTCATAGGTAGGGAAATCTGTGGCTGGCAGGGAAGCAGAAATGTATTATCCTTGGACCAATCTCATATTTAGAGGAAGGGTAACAAATACAGGTTCTTGACTGTGGTATTTGAAATGACGTGGGGTGTTTGAAGTAGACACACTGCCAGAGGAGCACTACAGACTAGTTCTATGACACTGTGGAAGGGCACCCAGGCTTGGGCCTCCATGATGGTTGGTAAGGTCATGGGAATTAATCTGCTTGACCTTTGGGATAGTCTCTGCCCAGAAAGACCAGGTACAGCCTTCTGATTTTTATTCAAAACCATCCAACCATTCTATCTGTCTCTCCTTTTAGTACCCCTTTGGTGAGAGGTCTCATGTCCCTCTGTGTTCTCCCCTTCTGTCCCTTTGTGATGTGGTCACATTTTCTGCTCTACTAAAAACTGCAGTTGCTTTATAAACTGATTCATTTAGTATCAATGACACATTCTTTTTCCAGTAACAGTAAGAAGGTAGAGAAGTCTATTAGTAGAAGGAGAGAGAGAAGAAGAGAAGTGAAAAAGATGAAAAGATAGTCTACAATTCATGTAGGTATGAGAGTAGGTGCCTGAGTTATTAATCCAAGAAAAGGCATTTGATTAGCATGAATGGAATTCCTCCTACTTAGAGGTCAGTGGTTCTCAAACTTGAGCTTACATCAGAATTCCCTGGAGGGTGTGTTAGGACAGATTGCTGGGCACCTTCCCCGGTTTCTGATTGAGAAAGTCTGGGGCAGAGCCTGGGAATTTGCTTTACTCACAAGTTCCCAGGTGATGTTGCTGCCATAGTCTGGGGATCATACTTCTCAAGATGTAGGTCTTAGAGAAGGGAGACACAGCTGAACAGTTCCCGCCTCCTAGAGCTCCAGGCTGTGAGGAGAGAACTGACCTTGCTCTAGGTCTTCAGTCATGATCCATGAAGAAGGGAAGAATTAGGCCTGGTTCCCTCAGATGGTGAGAGTAGTTATAAATCTCACCATCAGTCTTGTTGCTGGGGTCTACACAGAAGCCAGTGTCCTTCCTGTATTTTCTGAAATATCAAGAAAAAAAGCAGTGTCATTCTGTACAGAAGTAAGTATATGGCTTGCTTACTATGTATTAAGTGTCTCCCTTCCTTCCTTCCTTCCTTCCTTCCTTCCTTCCTTCCTTCCTTCCTTCCTTCCTTCCTTCCTTCCTTCCTTCCTTCCTTCCTTATGGCCTTTCTTGATGTCTTCTGGCTTGGATAAAGGGATAAGCCAGGTCATCATATATAAATCACCTGTGCTTCCAGGACATGGGCGGTGGTGTACCTGGTTGCACATATATATATATTTACCATGTGCAAGGATCTGAGTTAAAACCCCTGCTCCCCACCTGCAGGAGGGGAAACTTCCTGTGAAACAATTCTGTGGGAGTCTGTCTATTTCTCTCTCTCTCTTTCTCTCTCTCTTTCTCTCCCCCTCTCCCCCTCTCCCCCTCTCCCCCTCTTCCCCGCCTCTCTCTCTGTCTCTCCCCTATCCATACCTCCCTACTTCCATTCCTTCTCAATTTCTCTCTGTCATATATATTTTTAAAAAGTTTAAAATGTCCTATGCTTCCTTTGTTAGCAAATAAACGGGAGTTATAAAAATATACAACCTGCCAAACTTTCTTTAGGAAGATTTCTGGATTAAGGTTGAAGCCATTGGGTCTCCTGTCTTTTTCAGGAAGCACAGCAAGGATGTGACTTAGTGTTTACTATGGTAGTTCCCTGATTCCTCTCTTCACTGTCAGTAATAACTAAACTATCAATCGTTTTTTCTTCCTAATGTGTTAGCGATAACAGTGCTTTATTCCATTCCACGAAGGGGAGAAACAAAGAGATTGGCAGGGATGCTGCTAAAAGTGTGAATAGGAATGTGAATGACACTTTGAGAGTGAATGCTTTTTTCTTTTTAATTGTCAATTCCTGATCTTTCAAGATAATTCTATGAACAGGTTTCCATCAGATTTGACCTTATGGTCAAATAACAACACGCTTCCTTTTTTCTGCTTGGTATTTCTTTGGAATCACAAAATGTCATTAGTTTGAATATTTAGAGTTGAGGGGTGGCATAATGTTTGGGGTTTCATTTTTTATCCAATATAGGAAGCCCTGTGGCACTAAATAAAAATGTCACCATGTAAAATGTAAAGGTTTTTGTCACAAATGGCTTTAAAAATTCATGAAGGACTGAGGGTTTGATTTATCTTATCCTCTTTCTGTGATTTATTCATATTTAATGTTGGTTCCAACATGTGAAGCATGCAGAAATTTTTCAAATTAAAAACTGTGGTGGATAGTTTTATTTGAAGAAACATTTCCACTATAAGAGTTTTTGAATTATGTTCATTCCTTGGCCTGTGCTGGGGCGGGGCAGGGTGGGGGGAGATGTTTGGTTTTCCTAGTGGCTGCAGTTCTTACCAGGTAAGCACTTCATTGTTGGTTTGGCCTTCTACTTGGTTTTGACAGTTGTTTCCCTGGTATCAGTAGGCATTTTCCCTGAACATCAGTCATGTGGGAACAGACTTCCCTGTAAAAAAATAATAAAAAATAAAATGTTTCTGATTTATCATTGGTTTCCAATACTAGAGAATTTCCAGAGTCACATGTCTGTGTATACCTTTTCTTGTGCCACTCCTTTATCAGAGCGACCTCCCTCCTGCCCTTTCTTCCCAACCTCTTTCCCTCAGTAGCCACCCCTCCCCCCCATAGATTCTACAAAGTAGTTCTGTTACGGTTGTTTGACAATTCTTTCTCTTTGGTTATTTAGACTCCATCTAAGAGTAAAACCATTTGGCAATTTAGACCTCACCTTTGGAATCAACTTTTTGTTTTGTTGTCTTATTTTTTGTTTGTTTTTGTTTCTTTGATCCCATTGGATTGCTGGTCTTTTCAGAAAGAAAGATCTTCAGTCAGAACAATATCCAGTCTTTTCTGTGGATGGCTCATAAATAATAAGTGATAATAGAATTATCTCTGAATAAAGGAAAGAAAATTAACTCAAAGAAAAACTCATAATACATTTAAGAAAAAAAGTAAATAGGCTCCCAGAGTCTGCCACGCTGGCCTTTCTCTCAACTCTGGCTATTTAAAAGGCTAGGGAGAACACCTTTGGGACAGAGGGAACTTCTCCAGAGAACATAGGCATGGATGCCCAGATGCTGTGAGGCTGTATGAACTGTAGATGGCTGGAAGGAAATGCAATAAGACACCGTTGCACTGTACACCTTGACTTCTGCCTATCCTTTCACCTGCCTGCCCATTTGTCTGTCCTTCTAGCCCTTCATTCCCTCTTCCCTTCCTTCTTTCAATGTTTTTCTTTCCTCCCTTACCATTCCACTCCTCAGATACTTTGGAGTCTGTAGGCCTTTTGTCACTTCTCGTAAAATGAAGGGAAACATAACTACCGATATTTTCTCTGCTGAGATTAATCAGCCTTTCACTACAAATGTCAAAGAAGAATGGGAATAAAAGGTGCTGGGTGCCTCCAAGACCCAGGCCTCTTGGACCTAGCCTTCCTACTTGTTTGCATTGGGGCTCTATTTGGATGGCAGCCAATATACAGAGCAGTGTACAAATCTGAAGTGTGCAGTTTGTAGAAGCACTTGTGATCATTTCATCAGTGTGAGTTTGATTTCACTCCTTTGCCTAATGGAGAGGATGAGCGTAATAAGTCAAAGTTTCTTTTTCTTCTTCAGACTATTGGAAAGAAGTTGCCTCCAACCACAGCAACTCCAGACTCATCAAAATCAGAAATGGACAGCAAAACCAAAAGTGAGTTTCCTTATTTATCCATATTATGTCTGAAAGCACTTGAGGCGTTTTCCAGTAATTGAAATGATTTTTAAAAATCCTTCTGCAATCTTTCTAGTGTTTATAGACTGTCAGGAGAATGCACATAAATGTATTTAATCAGGTCCTACCATTACAGTGGACATCCACTAGATTCTATAGTGTAGCAATTCAGGCAGCACAGTTATTTGCAGACTTCAAGTCAGAAGGGCCTAATTGCTCAGTCACTGCTCCCAACCATTGACACCCCTCCAGCCTCCTCACACATTTCTTCTTGAATCCTAGAGCTATAAATGTCTTTCTGCTGCTGAGCCAGTTATACTGTTCCTGTCAATTTTACCCTTGGATTCTAGTCTCTGAGCCTATTTGGTATTAGCCTGTTTTTCTCATAAAAGCCCTTTAAGCATTTAAGAACAGTTGTCTCCCCAAAACCTTTCCAGAGGTCAGAATTCTCAGTTCTTGAGTTGCCAAATAAAACAGAAGGGATATTTACATTTGAATTTCAGGCAAATAATGAATAATTTCTGGTTGTACGTGTGTTTCATACAATATTTGTTGTTTATCTGAAATTCAAATGTAACTGGGCATTCTGTTTGTATTTACTAGACCTGGCAACTCTCCAACTCTTTTAGTTATTCCTCCACTAACTGGGGCATTCTGAATGTGCTCCAGTGTGTCTTTTCCCTGAAATGAGTACTTTAGTTGCTTTTGGGGATTTCATTTTGGTTTGTTTTCAGCTCCAGATTTCTTTGTGAGGGTCATGTGGACAGACGACTAAGATAGTTTGGAAACCCAGGGACTGTGAGGAGATAGCTCTTCCATAGATTATTATGGTTAATATGAAAACAAACATAGATGTATACTTCTGACTGCAGGGGACAGTAATAGGAACTTCTTTTGCAGTGGAAAATAAGTAGTTTGGAGAGCAAATAAGGGCACTGCCTTCCACATAAGAAAATGAATTTGTGGGCCTTGCCAAGCCAAAAAATAGCAATTGAGATAAATAAATTCCTGGACGAGATAAATACAGATGCTAAAGCTCTGCCTTAATGTTTATGGTTCAGAAGAGATACATGCCTTCCTTCTGTTAATGGTATAATCAGACTCCAGATCATAAGCTGAAAGAAAAGCCACTAGGCTGGCACTCTAACCCAGGCTTTCTCAAAGTTGACTGTGCTCCAGTCATCTGGAGAGCTTGTTAAAGCACAGATTGCTGGGCCCCACCTCCAGAATTTCTGAGTCAGTAGGTCTGAGGTGGGGCCTGAAAATTGTTCTTCTAGCTGCTAGAAGAACAATTGTTCTTCTAGCTGTTCTTCTAGACTCCCCGCTGCTTCTGCCCTTGTTGTCCGTCCTACTCTTCCAGAAACACTTTTTAGAGCTTCCGAATGTTCCAGTACAGAAAGTGGTCCTGCCTTTATGCTTGCAGGTTATAAGGTTATCATGTGGAACCTATCTTTAGACATTAAAATCTTTCATGATTCCTAAAAAGCCCAGTTTTTTTCCTAAGAACTGAAAGGTAAATAATTTCTAAAACCATTTCTGTAACTAGACAGTAGCTTATCCATGCTTCCTTCTAACCAATTTCTTGTTCTATAGTTATGGCTATTAACACACTTATAAAGATCCAGGTAATTAGGAAGTTTCTTGGAAGCTAGAACAGTCAATATGCAGGAGAAGGGAAAAGAGAAAGCACTTGAGGGAGTCGGGCGGTAGTGTAGCGGGTCAAGCACACATCGTGCAAAGCGCAAGGACTGGCATAAGGATCCCAGTTCGAGCCCCCGGCTCCCCACCTGCAGGGGAGTTGCTTCACAGGTGGTGAAGCAGGTCTGCAGATGTCTATCTTTCTCTCCCTCTCTCTGTCTTCCCCTCCTCTTTCCATTTCTCTCTGTCTTAACAATGACGACATCAATAACAACAACAATAATAATAACTAAAACAACAATGAAAAAACAAGGGCAACAAAAGGGAGAATAAATAAATATTTTAAAAATCATTTTAAAAAAAAAGAGAAAGCACTTGAAACCTCAAAGGTCATTGGAATGTGACACTCAGGACATGTGACCACCAACCTGATTTATGTTTGCAGACATAATAGTCTGAGGAGGTGATGTAGACAATTTTTCAATGAAATTTTATTATTTTCGATTGACTTAGAAGGCTTTGTGTCAGGAATACAGCATCACACCTAGATTTGTGTATTAACCTCACCACACCCATCACCAAAGTTCTGGTTCCATTCATGGTATCACAATGACCCCTCTACTCTTTCTTCCCATTCCAATAGAGTATATGATGTTTTATATTCCAGTATCCTGTATTTGCTCTTAATTTTCTGACTTATTTCCCTTAGCATAACCATCTTCAGTCCCAACCATGCTGTTGTAAAAGGTATCATCTTTTTTTCATAGTTGAATAGTATTTCATTGAGTATATAAGTCATAACGTTGATATTATTCAGGGCCTAATGGATTAATGCAGTACAACTGTTGGCATGTAGGTATAATTTCTCATCTCCCCGTAATAGGTATCTGCTAAACACTCTGATTCCCAGCTATGTCCTTTCCCATCATCATACACAAAGACCCCACTTCCCTCCACCCCCAACCCCCTTTCCCCAGAGTCTTCTGCTTTTGGTGCAGTCGACCTTTCACTTTGTGTTTTCCCTTTCTGTCCTTGTGTCATTAAGTTCCACTTATGAGTAAGATCATATGATATTCATCCTTCTCTTTTTAAGCCACAGCTGTATCGAGTCATCAGTGAATAGGCATTTAGATTGTTGCTTAGCTATTATAAGTAACACTGCTATGAACATAGGGGTGCATATTGTCTATTCTAATTAGTGTATTCATAATCTTTATTTTTATCTATTTATTTTTTAATTTGATAGGACAGAGAAAATTTCAGAGGGGAGGGGAGATCAAAAGGCGATAGAGACACACCCACAACACTGCCTTGCTTCTCATGCAGCTTCCTCCCTGCAAGTGGGAACCAGGGATTTGAACCTGAATCCTTGCTCATGGTAACATGTATACTCTGCCATGTGTGCCACCACCCAGCCCTCTTCATATTCTTCAGATGAATATTTAGGACTGATAATGATAGGTCATTTGGCATTTCTACTTTGAGTTTTTTAAGGACTTTTTACACTATTTATCCTAGAGGCTGCATGAAATAATCTTAAAATATCTTTTTAGTTTTTTATTATCTTTGTTTACTTATGGGATAGGGACAGAGATAAATTGAGAGGAGTAGGGAGACAGAGAGGGAGAGAGGCAGAGAAATGCCTGCAGCACCACTTCACCACTCGCAAAGCTTTCCCCCTGCAAGTGGGGACCAGGGTCTTGAACCCAGGTCCTTGCACATTATAATATGTGCGCTCAACCAGCCCCAAGATAATCTTGATGTTAATAGAAAAGAGTTTTAACTAAGTGAGACTATGTAATTCTTTCCAGAATAAACAGGACCTTGGGTAATTTGGGTGCTTTTGGGGAGACTGAACAGGAAGGCCCTGGGCACCATTTATAAGAGTATGACACAAAACAGGACAGTCTGCAGGGCGTGGCTGAGTACTGACTCTCAAGGACTTAAGATTTGACCTCAGGATCACAGCATGTTCTTGATGCTCTCTCTTTGTTTTCACTCTATGTAATGTTTGCAGGCAGGAGGTTCAATTTTTTTTTGAAAGAGTTAGGAGGTGGGTGGGGAGTTGGCTGTGTTTTGTAGTGCTGTTAGCCACTAAAAAATATCTGAGTCACACATGTGATTTTACACTTTCATGTAGCCACATTAAAAGAAAAGAGATGCATAATTTATTAGCTTGAGTTTGTTCCTAGTACCAAAACCAAACAAGCAAACAAAAACCCCAATAACCAAACAATAACAAAAGAAAATTTTAAGCATTCAGTGTGATACAGACAAAATATTGTCAATTAAACATGTAGTTCTATAAGAATATAAAATGAGATGTGTTTCATGCGAGGTCTTCACAGTCTGGTGTAGATTTTATGTAAATAGTGCATGTCAACTTGGAATAGCCACATTTCAAGTACTCAGTAACCTCCTGTGCCCAGTGACTGCCACATTGAATATTGTAATCTGAGAGTAATTCCAGGGTGTAAGATGGCCTCCCTGGGTCCCCAAAACAGTTCCTGATGTCTAGTTCCCTTAAACATCCCAGAGGACCCTGGCTCTAGTCAAACCCTTCTTCATTCCACAATATCTGTTGACTGCAAAAGTCACCTGGCTCTATAAACACCACAGTGAGGGGGAAAATGGTTGATGAAGAGCCATTTTACAAAGACTGGGTTTTAGCCAAGAGCCAGGAAGCACAGACTCTGGGACCAACTTTGTTGGTGATGAACTGTGTGACCTTGGGCAAATGAGTTTATTTCTCAGGCCGGGCATGTGTGTTGCTATGCGTACAGTTCAGCTCTGAGTTCCAGGACCACATGGGAGTGCTGGTGTTATGGTGTCTGTTCTCTCTTTGTATAAAAATGTATTCCAGGAACATGGAAATCATTTATGCAGCAGCCCCCAATTCATAAAAAGTTTATTTTAATTTCTGACCTTGCTTTTCTCTTTCTTTTCCTTTCTCCATCCCTTCTTCTTCTCTCTCACTTCTCACTTGCATGGCTTCATTGCTTTACCCTTTCATTCAGAGAACACTTCCCAAATGGTGTGGCACCTGGCCTCAAACCTGAGCTGTGCATCTAGCAAGGTCTCTCAGTCTTCTCCCTTCAGGTTGGAAGAGGAGTCTATGACAAAACGTACAGAGTGAGAACAGAGGAGAGAAGCACCTTGTGCAGCTGTCTCCCCTGCATGCTAAAATGACAGCCCGCATCAGGGTTAAGAGTTCTGATAATTCAGAAGAGGTCTCTGTGAACTGCTCTCTTCTGAGTGAGAATGAAGCTCATCTCATCAGGACTTATTTGAATCACTAACATCATCCCCCCACCCCCAAGAAAACTTGTCTGATATTGAAATTTGTCTGAAATGCATGCTGAGAAACAGATTGCCGTAATTTTCATAACAAGAGAAAAACTGTCTAAATATTCATAAATGAAGTGCCTAAGGTTCCTCCAGCACACCGCATCTGGTGCTTCCATCTTTCTTACCACAGTTGATAGAGATTTGTGGCCTTGGTGGTGTAGAAAAATGCCTCTTAGAAAGGGCTGTGTTACATCTTTCTGAACAAATAGCTTAGTCTTAGACCAGTTGAGCAGGCAGGTCAGGAATAAAAAACAGTCCTTGACAGAATTTGTCCAGAGGCAGATCAGGCATCTAAATAAATGATGGCTATGGGGCAGAAGCGGGATGCTCCCTGTGCATCAGAACCAACCCTGTGCTCAGAACAGGGCATATGTGCCTCACTCTGATCACTGAAAATGTGTTCATTGACTGACTTCTTGGGTATTGTCCCTTAGGAGGGTGACATGTGGTACCTCATGGTAGCATTGGCTCTTCAAAGTGGAGACATTGTCTTCCCCTGGGTATCCCTACCGCCCAGTCCAGAGCACTGTGGTGGGCCCAGTGGGCATGAAATAAATAGTCAGTAAGCACATTGGAGACTCAGGGCTGGCTTCTAATTTACCAGGCTCGGTCTTGAATAAAATGTTCTAAAAAGCCACGTTTTAGCCAAGTTCATAGCTACCTGGAGGGAAAAGGCACACTTATTTCACTCTTTCCATTTACTGGAAAGCTCTTTCCATTAAACTATTGAATTTATTTTGGGATTAAGGGTGGGTTTAAGAATGTTTCCAATGCGCCATTGGACTTGGCAGATTCTGTATTCTTTCTAGCCATCTGTCTAGCCTGGTCAGGCCAAGGGTATGGGACAAAGCCAACTTGTCCAAAAGTCACGTTTACCAGTCCACTGCCACAGGAGATTTTTCTAGGGGGCCTTAGCACCCATGTCTCAAGCCCCCCCCCCTTCCACAGACATGTCATTCACCAGGTGCCCCCAACAAGGGAGGACTCTGTGTCTGGATTCAGAGCAGGGGTGTCTCACCAGGGAGCCTCAATAAGACAGGTTGCCAAAAAGCTGTGTTTCACTGGAATTCAAACACAGTCCTCTTGGAGAAAACTCTCCCCTTCATCTTACCCTGGCAGATCGCCTTTCTCTCGAAGATAGACACCTTTATACACCTGAGCAGACAAAGTGCTCTGGAGAGGAGCTGCAAGCCACTTCATAGAAAAGCTTTGCTGGGGGGCTGGGTGGTAGCACAGTGGGTTAAGTACACATGGCTTGAAGCTCAAAGATCAGCAGTGGAAAGATTGCATTTCGAGCTCCCGACTCCCCACCGGCAGGAGGGGGGGTCACTACACAGCGGTGAAGCAGGTCTGCAGGTGTCTATCTTTTTTTTTTTTTCCTCCAGGGTTATTGCTGGGCTCGGTGCCTGCAACATGAATCCACCGCTCCTGGAGGCCATTTTTTTCCCCTTTTGTTGCCCTTGTTGTAGCCTCATTGTGGTTATTATTATTGCCATTGTTGGTGTTGTTCGTTGTTGGATAGGACAGAGAGAAATGGAGAAAGGAGGGGAAGACAGAGAGGGGGAGAGAAAGATAAGATACCCACAGACCTGCTTCACCACCTGTGAAGCGATTCCCCTGCAGGTGGGGAGCCAGGGGCTCAAACCGGGATTCTTACGCCGGTCCTTGTGCTTTGCACCACATGCGCTTAACCCACTGCACCACCGCCCGATCCCCTGAAGGTGTCTATCTTTCTCTCTCCCTCTCTGTCTTCCCCTCCTCTCTCCATTTCTATCTGTCCTTTACAACAACAATACCAAGGGCAACAAAAATAGGGAAAATAGCCTCCAGGAGCAGTGGATTTGTAGTGCAGGCACTGAGCCCAAGCAATAACTCTGGAGGCAAAAAGAAAAAAAAAACTTTGCTTGTCAGACTTTGCTTCTTTAATTTTTTTTCCTTTTCTAAATAAAAGGCAAAAAAAAAATCAGTCTTCATTGTTACGAAATATTGGGTTGTCAGAAAAGTTATCATGTCTTTTTCTATGCAAAAATACATCATGCCTTTTCTGACAACCCAATAATTTTGAACAGTCAGCTCCCCAATCACATTTAAGACCAGAGGCAGCTACTATGGTTTGGCTTCCCAGTCACCTTTGCCTGAAGGAATGCATTGGATGGGCTGGCAGCTTAGTGAAGTCTGCATTGCGGCATTTTTCCCTATCTGACATCAGGTAAATGCCATTCACATATGGATCTAGCCTTCTTTGTTGTCAAGCTGTCCTGTGTCCACTGTAGGTTGTTGAATAACATCCTGGCCTCCTCTCATGTGATGCCAGCGACACTTACCATCTCTTCCCCTCAATGTGACAGCCACAGTTGTCTCCAGGCATCCACAGTCTGCCTACAGGACTCTGACCCATGGAGTTTTAGGATACATACCCTAAAATGGAAGCTAGAGGATGGGTTCAGTGTTTTTTTATGTTCTGTTTGCTGATATGTATATTCTGTTTGTTATGATTTTATTTTTTGAAGCTGAGAAGATTTTAAGTTTGCTTTTGTTTGTTTGTCCTTCATGTGAATAGAGTATAAAACCAAATGAAGAGACATGGGATGTGGGTATATGAGTTAAATTCCTTAAACTGACTGTTTTTAATCTCATATACATTTCTAGAAGTTTATAGATAGAAGTGATTTTTGGAGGGAAGATGTGAATCATAACTAAACTTGATGATGTTGATAGAGAAAATGTCTTGTGGTCTAGGATGTTGCACAGTGGGTAAAGTATGAGGTCCTTAGTTCGATCCTTGACAGCATATGTACCAGAGTAATATCTGGTTCTTCTTCTCTTTCTTCCTATCTTTCTAATAATCTTTTTAAAAAGAGAGAGAAATGTCTTAAAATATTATTTGGTGCAGGACTCTTGATCTGAAAGTAGGCATGGGTTTCAGGGACCTTAAACCTCCTAGAGTGTATGTGACAATTTTTGTACCTTTAAATGTGTATCGTTGTTACCCCCCCTTTTCTGCAAGAACAGTCATTTCTTTTTATCAGCATCTTAAGGGACTCTAAAATAGGGAAAAAAGCACTAAGAACTGACTGAGGATTTCAGTCTTATGCTAATTCATTAGATTTATTTTTTTTCTTTCTAAAGAAAAAGACAAAATCATCTCAATCACTGGAAAAGTATAACTTTATTTCCTTCTGTGTATGTGTATATTACTTTTTGATCTTGGACTAATTAAGCCCCTTTAGCTGATGGAAAGATGGAAAATGCCTGCCTCCAAAAATTAATTTTATTCCCTTCCTCTCCATCTCTGTTACTCATTTAAAATTGATAATCTTCCTATGTTCAAAAAGGATTTGGAATTATACTCTTCTTTGAAGACATATCAATCCCCTCCTCTTTTGTGAGCTCTCTCCTGAATGTAATCTTGCCTTTCTCTGAAACGTGACAATATTCGTTCATTGTGCATTTATACTTATTTGGAGTTTGTTTTTTTTTCTGTCATCCCTTCCCCCTTGATTTCTTCAGACTTTAGATTTTCTTTTCCATGTGAAGGAAGGAGGAGGTGGTCGAACTTTCTCGTATGTCACAAACCCAAAATCTGACAATACTTTTTCATGGTAATGACTCATTAAGCGTTTGAATTAAAGTAGAGAGTATCTTCATCCCATGTACCATGAAGTTAAAATTGCAGTCTCAGAATGAATCATTTATTTTTGAATTTTTTAAAACTATTGCTAAACATCCAAACCAATATATTGTTTTTATTTTTCAGTGCTGTTAAGTGAGGACTCAAGTGATTTAGAAGTAAAAACTGATTTTTACTTTAAAACATATCATAGCTAGGCGGCCAGGCGGTAGCACAGTGGGTTAAGCACACATGGCGCAAAGCACAAGGACCAGCATAAGTATCCTGGTTCAAGCCCCCGGTTCCCTACCTGCAGGGATTCAGGCCCCCTTCACAAGTAGTGGAACAGTGCTGCAGGTGTGTCTCTCTTTCCCTCTCCCTCTCTATTTCTTTCTCACTTAGAGAGAGAGAGAGAGATACAAGATAAATTAGTGACCATCAGGAGTGATGGAGTTGTAGCCACTAAGCCCTAGCCATAACCCTGATAACCCTGGTGGCAATATATGTATTTTCTAACTCCACAATTGAAATGAGTGGATTTTCTGGTATATACATCATTAAAGTTATTTTTGAAAAGAGGGGGCATCTGCCCCCTTTAGCTTAGAGGGAAACTTGGCATAAAACAGAATGGCACTGTGAAATATTTTTAAAGGCATGCTAGTACTTTCTTGTAAATGGTTTTCTCCCACTATAGCAATTACAGGTCAATTCCATAGTCACTTATTAGCCCCTACTGTGGATCAAGTTATGAGGTAGCAAGGGAATACCTGGGGGAAGGGAATGGCACAGGTGCATAGGAAGAGGCTTTGGGGAGAGAGGCAAATCACAGTGTTTGAGAAGAGGTAACTAGAAGTATTTGTCTTCTTTTAGGAGTTCCTTCAGGATAACAACCTATCCTGCTCTGCAAGAGAAATAAATACCTACCTGACCACAAAGTTATGGTGAACGATCGAGTTTTGTTCAGTCGAGGAAGGAAAGATCCAGGGACAGGCCCTCTGAAGTTGATTAATTCAAAAGGCATCTGGACAGTCTCGGGACTCGGTTGCCTCCTCTGATTTTCTCTGCTTTCCTCTCATGGTTGGATAAGACCGTGTTCGTGCCAGTGCCAAACACTACTGTAAATCAATCATGCACAAAGAAGAGTGAAATTCATATTATTTGCCTAGACCTAGTTTACTCTTCTTCAAATTTGTGGGAGGGTTCCCTATTCCTGAATGTAATGCCTGAACACATGAGGTTTCCATGAACTGAGGAGTGACTGCTAGGAATTTAAACAGTGATGTCTGCCACCCTCATTTAACTTTATTTGATGGAAATAGGTAGAAATATGACTTGTTCCTTTTCTTTGTTGACCACTGGTACCTGATTTTCTTTATTGAACATCTCTGCTTTTTGATCCAAATAATTATTCTTAAAACTTAGCCTCTGCTGGGCCTGTATTTGTTTCAGTGTTGTAAATTTTGAGGTTGGATACTCATATTTCACTAGCACAGTCAATAGGAAAATTGTAAGGGGCTATCATTATCCAATTTAAAGATGCTTAACTTTCTTCTCTCACTTTAGAACATTTGGAAGATTAAGAATTCAGAGTTTTGCTATTACTAATTTCAGAGAGATGGAAGTTGGTAATGATGTGGATCTAGGGATATCTAAACAGATTGGGATTAATGGATTTAAAACTGATGTCCTTAGCATGGACTAATGAGCAAAAGGTATCGGGAGCCCAGAAATCCTGAGACAGAAAGTTTCTAACCCTAGGACAGGGGAATTTAATGATATCTTCAAACCACTGTACAGAAAGCAGAAGCATCTGTACAGAAACAAAATGACTCTCTCTTTCCCTCTTCCCCCCATCCTCCTTCTTCCCCTCCCATCATATCTATATTCCCATCATATCTATACCAACCTTGGGCCACAGTATGTCTGTATTATAGATTTTATATTACCTTTATTTTTTATCACACTCATTGATATAGCATTAGCCACTGTTTGTATTTTTATATATTTATTAGTAATGGGTTAAAATTTTTAGGATTAGGGCGTCCGACGGTAGCACAGTTGGTTAAGCGCACATGGTGCAAAGCACAAGGACCGGCTTGAGGATGCCAGTTTGAGCCCCTGGCTCCCCACCTGCGGGAGGGGTCGCTTCACGAGCAGTGAAGCAGGTCTTCAGATGTCTATCTTTCTCTTCCCCTCTCTGTCTTCCTCTCCTGTCTCCATTTCTCTCTGTCCTATCCAACAACGACAACATCAACAACAGTAATAACTACAGCAACAATAATAACAACCAGGGCAACAAAAAGGAAATAAAGAATTTTTTTAAATTTTAGGATTATAGGGTATAGATCCACACTGTACCCACCACCAAAGTTCTGTGTCCCCAACCTCCCACCTCCCAATGATAACCACCATAGTTCTCACAAAGCCTTTTTTTTTCTTTTTTTATTTAAGAAAGGATTAATTAACAAAACCATAGGGTAGGAGGGGTACAATTCCACACAATTCCCACCACCCAATCTCCATATCCCATCCCCTCCCCTGATAGCTTTCCCATTCTCTATCCCTCTGGGAGCATGGACCCAGGGTCATTGTGGGTTGCAGAAAGTGGAAGGTCTGGCTTCTGTAATTGCTTCCCCGCTGAACATGGGTGTTGACTGGTGGGTCCATACTCCCAGTCTGCCTCTCTCTTTCCCTAGTAGGGTGGGTCTCTGGGGAAGCGGAGCTCCAGGACACATTGGTTGGGTCTTCAGTCCAGGGAAGCCTGGCCGGCATCCTGATGACATCTGGAACCTGGTGACTGAAAAGAGAGTTAACATACGAAGCCAAACAAATTGTTGAGCAATCATGGACCCAAAGCTTGGAATAGTGGAGAGGAAGTGTTAGGGGGGTACTCACTGCAAACTCTAGTGTACTTCTGCTTTCAGGTATATATTTTGCAGTAGTTTACGGATACATGTGAACATATGCTCTCTCTCACAGAAACTGGTGTATATCTAGGTTTTGGGACTTTGTTAGAAAGTGAACCACCTGAATGGAATTAGAGTATACTATGAAAGGAAAGGTCTCACCCAAGTAATGAAGCTGAAGGGTTGTCATTCCACACGTGAAGTCTCTGGACACAGTCTGAAAGTGAAGCATGTTGAGGTGGCCATCGTTGCGTTGGTTAGGTTGTGATCGGCAGATGCAATATTATTTGATATGGATTGGGAGAGGCGCATACGGGAAAGTGGGCCCTATCCAAGGGTTCCAGGACTGGGGGAAGTAGAGGCTCTATAGTGGAGATGTGAAGGTCAAACGCTAGAAGAAGAAGTGGAGATGTGAGGTTCCTGCTGTCTTAGGGTTCAAAAAGACAATGGATAGTTAATGTTATCATCACATTATTTGCTAATTGTGTTATCATCACATTATTTGGTAATTGGATAGTTAATGTTATCATCACATAATTTGGTAATTTGGAAGTAGAGGCTCTATAGTGGAGATGTGAAGGTCAAACGCTAGAAGAAGAAGTAGAGATGTGAGGTTCCTGCTGTCTTAGGGTTCAAAAAGACAATGGATAGTTAATGTTATCATCACATTATTTGGTAAAAGGACTTTGAAAAGTCCTTTTGTTAGGGTTTGCTGTACAGTACCCAGTATCTTGTATATAGCTGTGCTATTGGTCTCACAAAGTCTTAGAAACAATTTGCTTCGGGGTGTTTTTTTTTCCAAGTTCATTTATTTTTCCAGTTCTCTAGATTCCACATATGAGTGAAACTATCCAGTAGTTGTCATTCATCTCTTTACTTATTTTGCTAAGCATAATCACCTTCAGTTCCATCTATTTCCCCCCAAAGAACACGAAATTGTCTCATTTTTATTGTAGAGTACTATTCCATGGAATGACTATCCCATAATTTTTTAGCCAGTCATTTGTCGATAGCCATTTAGGCTTCTTCTGCTTTTCAGCTCTTATGAATAATGCATTTATGAACATAAGGTGCATATGTCCCTTTGAATTAGTGTCTGAGTGCCCTTTGGATAAATGCCTAGGAATGGGGGCCTCCATAGGGCTTTAGTTCTCCACCAGCTTTTTTCCTTAAGCACTGGTGAGTCCTTGTAGGCAGTTCAATATCCTGTTGCTCCTGAGTTCACAAGTGCCCAGAAATTCCCCACCCTCCTCCCTCCAACAGTGTGCTCCAAGATGGCACCAGTTACCCCTAAGAGTGGCTTCTTAAGTCCTAAAAATCTCTTCCTCACCCATTCTCCCATCTACTGAACATACATACCTGCACCCACTTGAGGCTTAGTGGATGTCCAGAGAAATCCCAGATGTAATTTGGCAAGTTTTCAGGTTATTTTTCATTGCTGCTACTTCATGGCTATTTCTCCAGAAGTTTCCAGTCACTGTTTTTAAAAAGCACATTTCGTTGATATCATGTTAGGCACTATGTAATATATATATCTGTGTTATAATTGTCCTACAGAAACTGGCCTACTCCTTGGAAAATATCTGAGGTAACTCAAAGCCATTAGGATTGTTGACTTCTCTCATAGTAGATACTCATTCTACTGAATTTTTCTTTCCACCTGCTATCTTGAGTCACTAGACTCCAGTTTTTCAAGTCATAGCTCTACAAATCCCTTACAAATATTTTCTTTTTAAAGACATTTATTTTCATGAGCAAGAAAGATCATAGCACTGCTCATCTCTGTCATGTGGTGGTGTTGGGGGTCTAACCTGAGCCATGGACTTCAGGTTTGCAAGTAAGGTGCTCTAATACGGAGTTTTGCCCCTGGCCCTCTTATAAATATTTTGAGTTGTCTTCTAAACTGGAGCTTTTGTGTGAATGGAGAGTTGATTTCAGCTAGACTTTCACAAGCATATAATTCAGGGCATATTTGAACTGATCTTGAATGGCCTTAGTATATTCCCCTCTTTGGTGAATGTTGGTACAGATCCTTGGTAATAAATAGCCCCATCTATGAATAGGCAGCTTTCTACAGAAACATATTTCTTTCTACAGAAACACACTACAGGACATATTTGTAGTGTGTGTGTGTGTGTGTGTGTGTGTGTGTGTGTGTGTGTGTGTGTGTAGAACATTTGGTCCATATTTGTTAGTTGTTTGCCATTGATTATCTGTTCACACACAAATGCATGAACATCTCTCTTAAGATATACCATCATGGAGTCTTTGTCATTGTTTTGAGCACCATGTTGACTTTGTTTTTATTTTATTTGTTTTAATTTTATTTATTAGGTAGAGACAGAGAGAAATTGAGAGTGGAGGGACACCTGCAACCCTGCTTCACCATTCGTGAAGCTTTCCCCCTGTGGGCGTGGACCAGAGGCTTGAACACTGGTCTTTGCACGCTGTGATGTGTGCGCTTAACCAGGTGCACCACCGCCTGTCCCCACCATGTTGACTTTGTAACATACAGATATCCAGTTTCCGATATAGTGATAGGTGGAAGAAGGTGAGGGGTTTAAAGTCTTGTAGATAATGCGTACACTTGAAGAGTAAATAAAATAGAAAGAAATTATACATACATTTTTTTCCTGAGACCAGATAGACTTACCTGCTTTTCGACTGATATGCAGTCAATAGCATTGTCTGACTTCACATGATTTCTGAGGGGAAAATGAATATAAATCTGCAGGAGTTGAAAGTTGAGCATTCTTAGGCAGTTTCCTGAGGGTCCCCCTTTCTTAATGTGGTAATACTGTCCTGGGCCCACTCATTAGATAAAACGTTTTAAAGATTGTGTTTTCTTTTCTTCTTACAGCCAAGGATTACTGCAAAGTAATATTTCCATATGAGGCACAGAATGACGACGAGTTGACAATCAAAGAAGGAGATATAGTCACCCTCATCAATAAGGTAAACAAAGGTTCACTCCGGCCTTCCAACCTGTGACCTGCTCTGGGGCATTGGAGGGGTAATACAGGCTTTCATGTCAGCCATTGAAATACATGGTTGTCATGGTACTGAAATCCTGAGGAAAGATCTTGCACATTGGCTCTTAGTTAGACTCAAGTCCTCTGTATCCAGGTGAGTGAATAAACTTAAAGATTCGCTTAATTCTGGTGACCTTGGAGCTAGCTAGCATGACCCTGCAGAAATGGTCTGTCTCAGAAAGACCCACCTGGAAAGCAGCCTGTTTGACTGGAGGCCCTGCCCTACAGAGTCTCACTGGCTGCCAGGGATTCTCTTTATTGGGGAGAGCCCTTAGAGAGGAAGGTCATGCCTCATAGGCAGCAAACACTCCAAGGGGTGTTTGCTGTTCAGATCAAAGGCAGGTGGTGTGCCTAAGAGAATTTTGCCTATCTTGTTTGAGCTAAGTTTGAAAGATTATATTATCATTATTGGCAGAGTCCTGTAAACGTTTAGAGAGCTCCAAAGATCTGTGTGAAGCAACAAAGCTTAACAGAGCCTGGGCCATGTCCTGTTTGTGCTTTCATGCAGTACTACACACCAAGTAGGTGGCTAAAGGATGTATTATTTATGGGATTCCTGGAATATACAACTTTTTCTCTGAAGTGCAGCATTTTTGTGATGTTCAAATATAATGAAAAGCTGAACTGTCATGGTCCGGGAGGTGGTGCAGTGGATAAAGCATTGGACTGTCAAGCATGAGGTCCTGAGTTTGATCCCCAGCAACACATGTACCAGAAAGATGTCTGGTTCTTTCTTGCTCTCCTCCTATCGTTCTCATTAACAAACAAATAAAATGTTTAAGAGGGGAAAAAAAAGCTGAACTGTCTTAAAGATATAGAAGGCAAATTTTTTTTCTTATAAGCAAGTGAATGGCAGAGAATGACGGATGCCCTTTGTACAAGCGTGACCAGGGGCCATGATCCACAAGGGACTAGAAAACACTGGGAGAGTGGAGGGTTCAGGATAGAGGGACAGAGTGTGGGAGAGGAGGCTCTGGGGAGGCCTTTACTGAGAAGGAAAGGACCATAACATGGCATGCATGGCCTGTCTCTTGTCCGCCATCCCCAAGTTTGCCTATAAACTAATAGGTAGGATTTACCTTTATAACCTTAGAAGCTAGGATATTTTCCTTGAATAAAAGCCTGTGGAGAACTCAGGAATAGAGCTTAGTGGTAGTGTGCATGCCTGAGCATCTAGGTTCTAGCCCACCAGCACCCTCCTCCCCCAAAAGGTCCTGTTTTTTTAAAGAACCTGAGCCACAGGTGCCAGGAAATTTCTATCCCAGAGATGAAGTAGCTTGCCAAAAGGTGAGATGATTTTGACTGGCTGGCCCTCTTGCCCAATCCATATCAAAGTGGTGTGTGGGATACTGCTGAGGCACCTTTCTGGGGTTGACAGCTGTCTTTCCAGCACTGCTGACAGCCCCAGAACTTGCCCATCACTTTACAAAAATAGTCTCCCATGGTCGTGCTTCAGTGTATCTGTAGGTGCTGAGAAGGCAGGAAAAAGTCTGAGGGAAGATGCCGTCTTGTGGTTCTTCTGAAGAGGAACACTTCTTTCTTTACCAGCCTTGCCCTTAGCTATCTGTGCCACCTCCTTTGTATTCCTTAAGCACAGTGCATTGCCTGCTTTCAATCAGACCCTAAGCAGACAGCTGGAATAAGGAAGTTGTTAAGCGGGTGTGAAGCAGAGTTTAAATAAGTCAATAATTGAGAGGAGTTTAGAAACTGGGAAGCAGTTTACAGATCCTAATACTATACGAACACAGTCCTGTGCCATCCTGCCCACTCCCCACAAACACTGCTTCTAGGGCTGGAATGCCATGACAAGAAGTATCACAAACTGGTGAAAAGCCTACCTAAAATATTCCAGAATTTATAGTAGGTGAGATTTTAGCAAGAATTTGGAAAGAAAACATGCTGCAAATATTTTCCCTGTTGGAAATTAGAAAAGTGGAGCCTGAGTTTATCAAACCCTGTTGAAACCCTAGAAAAGTCTTGAATATGTTTGTTTGTTTGTTTGATTATTTATTTTTATGTGGAAGAGAGAGTAAGAGTGTTAGTTGAACCAGAACACCTCTCAGCACCCACATATGTGGTGCCAGAGATTGAATCTGGGCCCTCAGGTAGCAAGTCCTGTGTCCATCTGCTAACCAATCTCCCCAGCTCCATCCTAGGAAGTCCTTACCTCTTGTTCTTCTTGAGTTTAAAGAATTGCCCCAATGTTCACACAGATGATACTGTAAAGCAAACTACTTCACCAGGATCTGTTTCTGAAGCATTCTCATTTGTTTTTTGTATGGATGAACTGAAAATCTCAATAAGCTGTTTTCTAAACTGGATGGCTTTGGCTGTTAGAGGTTTTCAGCTGACCCCAAATGTTGGTGGTATTTTTCTTCTGTAATCAGTGATGGTGGTTTCCCTTTGCCCTGCTTTTCTGTGCTGTGGCAAAAGACACAGAACAGGCATTACCCTCATTTTTAGCCCTAGATTGTCAGTTCATGTAGCTTTCTAGAAAACGAGTCAGACACCCTTAGTAGAAGCCTATAAGCCCTCTGCACATCCTGAAATAATGTGCAAAAGCCCGGACTATTTATGTGTGTGTCCCTGGAAACTGGGATGAAATGTGGCAATCTGAATGGTTTGTTTTTGAGTCTATTTATAAAGATTTCTTGTGGATTTGGGAACATTTCCATTAGTGGAACACACCTGTGTTTAGCTTTTATTTCCAGTCACTCAAAAATAGCTGCCTCATCTGTGTTCCTACCACCCCTATCCCTGACTTGTGCTCAGGGAATGCTGGGAAATGTTCAGAAGCCTTTGGGTCTGCTTTCTAACCACAGAAGCTCCATAGAGAAGGGCTGAGAGTATTGGGTGGGAGCCAGGCCACCATTGGTGGTGGGAATGTGGGTGGTTATCTTTTCCCCTGGCCTAGCTGTGGAGAGGGTTGTTGGACTTGCCCTTAACTGCCAGCCTCCTGCCCTCAAAACACAGTGCTTCTTTTTTTAAAAAATTTTTTTATTTAAGAAAGGATTAATTAACAAAACCATAGGGTAGGAGGGGTACAACTCCACACAATTCCCACCACCCAATCTCCATATCCCATCCCCTCCCCCAATAGCTTTCCCATTCTCTATCCCTCTGGGAGCATGGACCCAGCCAGGGTCATTGAGGGTTGCAGAAGGTAGAAGGTCTGGCTTCTGTAATTGCTTCCCCGCTGAACATGGGCATTGACTGGTCGGTCCATAGTGCTTCTTTTTTTCCCAGCACCCCCTAACCTGGGAGTAAGTATTTCCCACATAACTGCTTTGTAAGCAATCATCTTTAGGGTTTTCCTGTAAGCAAGGCTTCCTTGTGTGGCAGTGTCTTTGACCTTTAACCAAGCAGGCACAAGCTCCGTTTCTTCGTGGTTAGAAGTCCACTTGGCGTCATCAGATAGCTGCATTCAGTGGACACATCCCATAGTAAGATTGTGCGTGCTGTGCCATGCATGGTACTCTGATTTGAGCCCTGTCCCACTCTACACTGAAAGAAGCTTTGGTGCTGTGATGTCTGTCCCTGTGAGTCTGTCTCTCTATAGATAAAGATATAGATCTGGAAATTTTGCCAGGAGCAGTGAAGCCCCTGCAATGAGGAAAAATAAGGGAGCCTAGAGGATTACTTAAAGGTAGATAAAGAAAGTAACTACTGCCAAAAATACAGATTCGGAGTGTGCTTTCCTAGGAATCTGTTGATCCAGGGACCCCAAAGAATTAGAGCTAGACTTGCCTTGAGGGCAGAGTCTAGACTAAATGCTAACACCCAACTCATTTCATCTCTATGGAAATGTGTTTCTGTCCATCCTTTCTAGGACAATGGGTGAACATTTCACTTAGTAACAAGTCACAGGTCCATCTACCTGCACGGTGCAGGCCCTTCCTGGGATGTTGGCACGTAAAGCCCATGACCTTGTATCACCACACAAAGCCTCAAGAGTCCCCCACTCACCCTCACAGCAGCCCTGGGAGTGAGGTGAGACCATGGGTCTTCAGTCAAGATTACAAAGGAGGAGCAGAGGCCCCAACACAGAAGCAGCTTTTCCAGGAGACTCTCTGCAAGTCACTGGCAGGGTCACAGCAGGGTTTTCTGACCTTGAACTTGGGGGCTAGTCACGGCAGTTCTACCTGTATTACCTGGGGAGGGGGAGGGGGGGCGTGTGGTCAGTGAAAACTCAGTCTCTATCAGAGGTGACTTATCTAAGCACCATTTTTAATTTTTTAATTTTATTAGTGATTCAATATTGATTTACAAAATTACATGTCAACGGGTATGATTCCACACCATTCCCACCACCAGAGTTCTGAATCCCAAGTCCCTCCATTGTAAACCACCGTGGTTCTCCCAAGGTTGCAGATAAGGAGTAACTGTCCTCTCTACAACTGTCTAGATTTGTACATAATTGCCCCCGTTTTCTTCCAGATCCAGTCTTCTCTTCCCCTCCAAGCCACACATAATCCTATTACTACATCCAAATATTTCTCTCCTTTTCATCCTCTCTCTCTGGGACTTGATGGAGCTGAAGTTCAGAGCCCACTTACCCTCTTTGTCCTATCACTTCTTCCTCATTGGGAGTATGGGTCAGAGTTGTTTTTGAGGTGCAGAAGGTTCTGGCTTCTGTAATTACTTCTCCACTGGATTTGGGCATTGGCATACCCCCAGCCTGTTTCTTTCTTTCCCTAGTGGAGTACGGCTCTGGAGAGGTGAGGTTTGCATGACACATTGGTGAGGTCATCTGCCCAGAGAAGTCAGGATGGAATCATGGTAGTGTCTGCAACTTGGTGTCTGGAAGGCGGCAGGACATAAAATAAGACAAAATAGTTAATGAACAGGAACCAAAAAGTAGGAACAGAACAGATGAGATTAGGGATCTTAGGGTAGAAGAAAGCTCAGAAGTCCATTTTAGGCATGTTTCTTTTTTTAATATCTTTTTAATTTTATTATCTTTATTGGATAGAAACAGTCAGAAATTGAGAAGGGAGGGGAAGATAAGAGAGGAAGAGAGACAGAGAGACACCTGTAGCACTGCTTCATCACCCGCAGAGCTTTCCCCCTGCAGGTGGGGACCAGGGGCTTAAACCTGGGTCTGTGTATTGTAACGCGTGCACTCAACCAGCTGCGCCACCACCCAGCCCCCTAGGCATCTTTCTCGGGACCCAAGACTATGGTAGTTTTTGCTTGAGTTTGATAGCTAGCATGAAGTTGGATAAAAAACATTGTCTGAGAAAATGGTGTCAGAGTAGAAAAAAGGGCTAGAAAGTTGGATTAGGGCAGAGAGTGGCTCCTATTCTTAGAAGTATTCTGTGGATAGAATTAACTATTTACCTCTACTCACCCAATCCAGGATATATATATATATATATATATCACCAGAGCCTGTGTAATCTCTAAGTCCCTGTTGATCTGAGCCCACAGCTTATGGTCACAGCTGGGAACAGCGCAGGCTGCACTCATTTCAGGACAATCTTCATCGAGTGGCAAGTCAGGACACCCCAGCCTCCCTTCAGAGACTAGGACAGTCCCTACTACCATCGCTGCTCTGTGGTGAAGCAAGGTCCTGAGAGGGCCTGCAAGGGCTTGTGATGATGTTCCTAATAGAAGTGATCAGTGGTGGTATGGAGAGGGATCTGATAGAGGTCTAGATGCATCATATTTGTGTGGGAATCCAAGGATTCCCTGATTAGGGCCCCAGATGGTGAGGTGGTATGATATTAACCAAAACTGCCATTATTACTTGAGCACCTTTGGATAATGTGTGTGCTTAACCGGGTGCACCACCTCTCAGCCCCCTGAATCACCTTTTGTTGCTAGCTATATATGCTGTGAGTTTCTTTCTAAATTCATAACATTACCATTATTTTATCAGGAAAATGACGTTATTGTGTCATTATCCCAACTGTTTGCTTCTGACACTGGCTTTGTGGTGTCCGTGTTTCTGACCTCTTAGGGTCAGAATCAGTCATGGCTTTGTAATTCCTCTCCTAAAATGAAATGTGAGTCCAGTGGCAGAACTTTCTGGGTTTACTTCTTTTCGGTGTATTTTGCCTTCCCCTTCTAATGCTCCTTAGTTTTCTGTTTGCTATTACCATGAACAAGAAAGAAATATGGGAGTCCTAAGCTCCTTCCTTCCTAAGCTTCTTCTTTTATTATATGTGCTTTTGTTTGTTCTAATATTTATCTTCCCTTCCTGTCATTAAGTCACCGATTGGAATATTTGTTCATCAGGAGAATGTCTTTAGACTTCCTTGATTTCCGTCTGTCCCACTGGACACAAAGATCTTTCCTCAAAGACTAGTTATGGGAATTTCAAGAATGGTTCTCAGCTTGGTATTAGAAAGCCAATCAGCTAAATAGATTGATGTCCTTGACTCTCTCTTTCTGAACTGCTGAAGCTTTCAGCAGAGCTAAAATGCAGAATTAAATGTGGTTTCAAGGGTGAAGAGTAAATTAGCAGGTGTTGTGTTAAAAATGATGACATGCTGACAGACCCATTAGAAGGGCATGTTTTATGAGTGGATGAAGAAGTTAAGCATGGGTCTGGGACTGTTGGGTCTATGCACATTTGAAAAATGTCAGTGTTCAGCAAATGAGTCATTTATGTCATCAGATATGTTTCTTGTGGAATAGTCTGTCTTGTTAGGCTGTGTATATCCCTTTGCATGACAGAAGTCATAATAGATCTTCTCTGAGCATTAGAAACCCCATGGAATGCATCTTACTGCTATTTTGTCTTTCTCTGTAAAAGTAAAAAATGAGGACACTGACGCAGTTGAGAAGAACCCTGCCATGTAAAGGCATTCAGTCAAACCTCTTTCTCAGTGACCTTAAATACTGCCACAAACACAGTCATAAGTTAAATAGAGATTCTAGAGTTTTGACTTCAGGGTGGGGTAAATAAATGACCTTTTAGTTGACCAACAGTCAAAATAGTGCCACCCCCAAATTTTGACGGTCAGAATTGCAGAATTTTGTAGACAGATGATTTGCAGTTGATTTACAATCTTAACTTTTCTTTGCCTCCACAGATTAGATAAAAGTCTTGAAAGGTAGGCTGTGTTGTTCAGTCCAGTTGCCATCCCTCTCCAGAGTGCTGTGTTTTCATGGGAGCACATCAGTAACCCTTGGAACATCATCTCGGAACACTTTCTTCCTCCTGTACACAAGAAAATCTGCAGGTGTCTTAAGAAATTAGAGAGTCAATCTCTCTCTTTCTCTCTCTCTCGTTCCTATTTTCTATTTCCAACCTTTCTATTTGTAGTACTCTGAGTGGACTATTGTGGGGATTAAAAGAGATGTTGTAGCTGAAAGCTGTATAGAAAGGAAAAAGCGAAATTATGGTTATTACTATGATAAGTAGGAAGAAGTGACAAATGGTTGGTGACTGCAAGTTAATTCTTGGTGTGTTGAATTGCCCTGAAGTTAAGGTCAGCGCTTTCCCTGAAATCCTCTCTTATTATTTATTTTGACTTTTAGAAAGAAATAAATTTGCTGCAGGTGTGTGTAGCCCTTGCTCTTTGCATTCAAATTTGCATTTTATTAAAATATACCTTCCTGAGATGGAAAATGGCATGGAATGCACTTTTAAGTAAAATTTTAAATTACGTAAGTCATATTTACTCAATGAGAACAAAAACCCACTAATAGGCAAATACAAAGACAAAAATCATCTCTGAGCTTACCACCATCTCTTAATGTTTAAGAGAATTGTTCCAGACTTTTAAGATTCATAAACACACAGTTTCAGTGCAAAATAAAAGCAAGGTAGCGGGAGCCAGGTGGTGGCGCACCTGGTTGAGCGCACATGTTACAATGCGCAAGGACCCAGTTTTGAGCCCCCAGTCCCCACCTGCAGGGGGAAAGCTTCACAAGTGGTGAAGCAGGGCTGCAGGTGTCTCTCTGTCTCTCTCCCTCTCTATCAACCCCTTCCCTCTCAATTTCTGGCTGTCTCTATCCAATAAACAAAGACAAAAAAAATTTCAAAAAGCAAGGTAGCATCTACATTACTGTGTTATCCTCCTTTTAAAAAAAGTATGCTTGAGTGGTTCCTTAGCATCCTAATGTTTATAATATCATAATCCTCTTCTATTTAGTCAGTTCTCCGGTTTCCCCTTATTTTAGAGCATGTTGCATGTGGTCATCACCTTGCTTGTAAATTCTTGTGCATACATTTATTTCTGCCACTTGTAACTCATGTAACCTTTGGAGGTTGCTCAATCTCTCTGTACCTTGGTTTCCAGATCTGTGAAATGGGACTGATAATAGAAGTTACCTTTTGTCGTTATAAGGAAAAAACCAGTTGAAGTAGATAAGGTGCTTAGAATGGAATGTCTGCCTCATTGTCCTTGCTGTAAACATAGTAGAAGTTCAGTTGTTATTGTTTCCTGATAAGTTGCTAAGTGTAATGCTTCCCCCATGCCTTTGAAGGACATTTAAGTGATGTTCTGAAAGATGATGTCAATTTAGCCTCCCCACAAGAGTGTATGAGACTGTTTCCCTATCTCTGCCGCCCCTAAATATTACCATTTTCTTTCATCTCTGCTAATCAGAGAAGTGTTTGCATTTATAAATGATTACTCAAGCTGAAAACTTCATGTCTCATTTTCCAATTGGTTTTTACTAATGCCTTATATTCCTGACATGAATCTGACATCTTTCACATTGCAAATTTTTTTCTTAGTTTATGACTCATGGAAATATTTAAGAAAATGGCATTAAAATAAACATTAGGCAGTAAAAATCATCTTTTAAAAGATAATTTTACCTAAAGGCTTTTTATGTTTTAGCCCTGGCTGGAAAGGACAGCCAGCTATTAAATGCATTACTTTCCCTTCTTCCTTGGGACTTTCAGAAATTCTAGTTAAAGCCGCTATCCTTACAATACCTTTTTAATAATGGCATTCAGAGAATCCCTGAGGCTCTGCATGAATGTACAGAAGGACCTTCAGATCCTAGACCCTCAGATCCAGGACTTGGCAAACCTTTTCTGTAAAGGGCCAGAAAATAAATATTTTAGGCCTTGTGGGCTATAGAATCTGTGGAAACTGTGCAAAAGCAGTCATAGTTCTAAGTGAATGGGCATGGTTGAGTTTCAATAAAACTTTATTTATGGACACTTAAACTTGAATTTCATGTAATTCTCACAATCTGTAATATTATACTTTTGATTTAGAAAACATTTAAAATATAAAAACTATTCTTGTGGACTATATAGAAATAGCAGAACAGAATTGGCACATGGACTATAGTTTTCTGGCCCTGGAAATAGAATATGCAGGCCCATAAAAATACATCCAATTAAATTTCAACAGAAATATAAAAAAAAATAAGAAAGTGTAAGCTTTTCAAGAAATGGTGTGTTGGCACAATTGGACCTTCATAGGCAAAAGATAGTGAACCTCAAGTTAAACCTAATACATTGAGCAAACGTTAGCTCAAAATGGACCTTAGATTGACATGTACCAGTGGCCTGGGAGGTGGTGTAGTGGATAAAACGCTGGACTCTCAAGTGTGAGATTCCGAGTTCAATCCCTGGCATCATATCATCACGTGCCAGAGTGATGCTCTAGTGTTCTCTCTCCTCCTCCTCCTCATACATAAATAAATATTTAACAATCAAAATTATTAACAACATAAAAATTAGCCCATAAAAATGTTAAATTGGGGACCAGGTGTTGGCACACCTAGTTAAGCACACACATTATAGTGTACAAGGACACAGGTTCAAGCCTCTGGTCCCCGCCTGCAGTAAAGTTTCACAAGTAGTGAAGCTGGGCTGCAGGTGTCTCTCTGTCTCTCTCCCTCTCTACCTCTCCTCCCCTCTCATTTTCTCTCTGTATCTATCCAGTAATGTATGTGTGTGTGCGTGTGTGTGTGTGCGTGTGTGTGTGTGTGTGTGTATAATTTAAAATGTTAAATTTGACTTTGACAAAATTTAATTCTTGCTTTACAAAAATAGTAGTAAGAACATGTTTGTGTCTGTTTTTCTTATAAGGCCGTCTGAGCCCTAGTGTCTGAGCCTCAATATTTACTAAAACCTAATAACCAAGTGCATGTACTTTAAGGGCATCTGTTTTGTCCTGAATCTTCCTGAAAATATGCTTTGTAATAGAAGGCCATGACTCTCCCACATAAGAGCGTTTCCCTCTCCCCTCTCTTATTCCTGTGCCCCTTCTTTCCCGAGGTGAGAGGGAAGTCAGGCTTAGAGTCAGCTGAGTCACCTGAGGGCCTGGATTTGACTTGGGGGTTGATTTATTCTCTCACTGCCTAGACCTAGAAGCTCAGTTTGCTGAGAATAGAGAAAATGGCCCCAGACAAAATGTTTTGCAAGGGAGTAAGTTTTCCTGCTAGGAAAACATAAATGTAGATTTGTTTGGTGAACTATTGAGAGAAAAAGTAGAAAATTAGGAATCTGCCAGCTGCTCCAGCAGCTGGCATAGATATTCTTGGCCTTCATAATAGTCCTGGTTACACCCTTCACCTCATCCTTCCCAGCACTAGGAAATGGAGATAATCCCAACCTTCATCCTTACAGCCATCTCTGTATCTCTTATATGTGGTAGAGAAGCCAAGAAAAAAATTTTTTTTTTTGTCACCAGGATTATTGCTGGGGCTTGGTGCTGACATTATGAGTCCTCTCCCCCCTTTTTTTTCTTTCCAATTTTTATTTGCTAGGACAGAGAGAAATTGAGAGAGTATGGGAAGATAGAGAGAGGAAGAGAAAGATAGACAATTGCAGACTTGCTTCTCCACTTGTGAAGTGGACCCCCTGCAGGTGGGGAGCAGGGGCTCAAACCCAGGTCCTTGCACTTGGTAATATGTGTAATATGTGTGCTTAACCAGGTAAGCCACTACCCAGCCCCCCAAATCTCTTAAAACATAATGACAGTTGCTTTATAAATTTCTAGTATCTGTCACTAAAGTAGTTATTTTTAATGTATCTGCTATCCTTTTTTTAATGTGGTGCCAAGGATTGAACCCAGGGTCTCACACATATGTGATACCACCTAGTTGCCTTCTTGGCCCTTTTTTTCTCCTATAATATTTTTGAGTAGGGAGAGAGACACCAAAGCACTGCTCCACTGTCCATGGAGGCATTATCCATGGTGCTTCCATGTGGTACTGGGGATCAAACCCAGAGCCTCATTCATGGCAGGCATGTGCTCTGCCCCTGAGCCATCTTCATAGTCCCATTACTATTCTTTTAATGGAAGAAAATCATGCATTTGGATGCCTAAACAGTACACTTCTTTAAACATAAATGAAAGTGAACTCAGGAAAAAAAAAAAAAAAAAGAAAGTGAACTCAGCTATACGATTTACTTCCTTTAGTGGTAAACTATGTTTTTCGCCCCGTGCCCTGAATTAGCTGAAGTTGTCATTGGAACACTTTTTAAAATTTAATGTTGTTCACATGAACTCTAAGAGGAAAAAAAGATAGTTATTTTAATGCTTTTCAACCACCAAGTTGCAGATGCTACCATGATGCCAACCTGACTTCCTTGGGCAGACGACCTCACCAATGTGTCCTGGAACCCCACCTCTCCAGAGCCTTGCCCCACTAGGGAAAGACAGAAACAGGCTGGTAGTATGGATCTACCTGCCAATGCCCATGTCCAGAGGGGAAATAATTAAAGAAGCCAGACCTTCCATCTTCTGCACCTCATAATGATCTTTGGTCCATACTCCCAGAGGGATAAAGAGTAAGGAGCCTTCCAATGGAGGGGAAGGGATGTGAAACTCTGGTGGTAGGGATTGTGTGGAATTGTACCCCTCTTATCCCACAATCTTGTTGATCATTATTAAATCACTAATAATAATAAAAAAAAAGATAGCCAAGCTCTCTCTAAGACTTCTAAGCGCGGGAGGAAGGGGCACAGAACTTTGGTGGTTGGTGCAACGTGGAACTACTCCCCTGTGATCTTCAATATAATCTTGTAAACTATTATTAAAACACTAATATAATGATTTTTATTTTAATCAATATAAGCAGTCGAACTAGTAGAAAATGGGAAGTTGCTGAGGAAATATTTAGGTATGCAATTTTGAATACTTGTTTCTGTTTAAGTGGACAAAAGATGTAAAAGTGCCACCTTCCTGACTTGAGTCTTGTGTCTGACTTACCCTTGTTCCCTGAAATACAGCTCATGCTATCATGTGCAAAACCTGATTACACAGTCTAGGTAGGTCCTCTCTGAAAATAACTCCTGTTCACATGACTACTGAATTTTAAAGCATAGCATATGTATGGGGACAGAAAGTCTTTCTACTATTAGGGAGGAGAGCTAGAAGCACAAACATCTCCTGATAAACTTAAGTTTATAGAAGCTGCAACTGAAGTAATGAAATCAGGAAGCAGTTATTGCATATTTGTTGTGTATAAACTATCTGGCCATCCCAGAGTTCCAGGAGATGCCCAGCATGAATAGTGATCCTGGAGCTGGGCCAGCACAGCAGTATCTGAGTGCTATTCTCTAAAGAGCCTCCAGATAGAAGCATCTTTTACTAAGAGGAAAAACAGGCTGTGAGCACTAAGACCTCTGGGACTTCTGCTCTATGTTGTCTCCTGCTAGAATCCCCTTGGCCCTTCTTGATTCCTGCCTGATGCCTCTCATAAGGCCTGTTCTCTTTCTGGCGACTGATATTTGGTTTCAGCTTTATTCTCATTTCTAAGTGGCATCTGGACTCTGAGGTTACTTCTGTAACATTTCCTAAGCCATGTGCTTTGCGTGGGTTCTAGGCATGGAGGATAGTGATCTCCCCAGTCACCCAGGGTGGATGAAAAGACCCTCAGATGGTTGGGTTCCTCCTCTGGGATATAGCCTCCAGCAGTATGTCATCAAAATGTTGTCACTTTATATATGTGCCATTATCTGAAAAAGGCATGTGGCCCTAAGTTACTGTGAGTGTTTAACTTTTCCATATAAAGATGTTTAGTGCTGGCTTGACTTTCCATAGGGAATAACTCATCTTCCTTGTTAGTGAAAGGTCCATAGGACTAGCAAAGGAAATTCCAGGATAATTAAAAGCCCTTGTATATATCTTCATTTCAGAAATTCTTTCTCTAGGATTTCTGGTAATTAGACCTTGAAACAGTTCAGATCAGGCTTTTAAAGATAGAATTTAAAGTTCAGGGAGTCGGGCTGTAGCGCAGCGGGTTAAGTGCAGGTGGCACAAAGCACAAGGACCGGCATAAGGATCCCGGTTCGAACCCCGGCTCCCCACCTGCAGGGGAGTCGCTTCACAGGCGGTGAAGCAGGTCTGCAGGTGTCTATCTTTCTCTCCTCCTCTCTGTCTTCCCCTCCTCTCTCCATTTCTCTCTGTCCTATCCAACAACGACAACAACAATAATAACTACAAAAATAAAACAACAAGGGCAACAAAAGGGAATAAATAAAATTAAAAAATAAATAAATAAAAGAATTTAAAGTTCAATTCTAGCTAGAGTAAAATTAATTCACTATAATTAAAGAATCAATCGGGGGTCGGGCGGTGGCGCAGTGGGTTAAGTGCATGTGGCGCAAAGCGCAGGAACCGGTGTAAGGATCCCAGTTCGAGCCCCCGGCTCCCCACCTGCAGGGGAGTCGCTTCACAGGCGGTGAAGCAGGTCTGCAGGTGTCTATCTTTCTCTCCCCTTCTCTGTCTTCCCCTCCTCTCTCCATTTCTCTCTGTCCTATCCAACAACGAATTGTGTCAACAAGGGCAATAATAATAACCACAACGAAGCTACAACAAGGGCAACAAAAGGGGGGAAAAATGACCTCCAGGAGCGGTGGATTCATGGTGCAGGCACCGAGCCCAGCAATAACCCTGGAGAAGGAAAAAAAAAAAAAAAGAATCAATCACTATTTCTTATGATGGTGTAGGATATGGGGTAAGGGGGTTAGGCTTACCCTCTTGCCATAGACAGCTATGAAACTGGAGACAGTTATTAAACAGCTGTTTTTCAGTTCTGGACACTGCATAGCATGGAGACATGATCCTTGAGAGAAGGGAAACAGAAAGTGAGTTCTGCATCAACCTTGTCCTCTTGCCTGGAGCACTTTTCAAATTGCAGCACAGGCTAATGGAACCCAAAGGGAAAGTAGAAAACGCCCAAGGAGTCGGATGGTAGTGCAGTGGGTTAAGCACAGGTGGCGCTAAGTGCAAGGACCAGTGTAAGGATCCCAGTTTGAGCCCCCGGCTCCCCACCTGCAGGGGAGTCACTTCACAAGTGGTGAAGCAGGTCTGCAGGTGTCTGTCTTTCTCTCCCCCTCTCTGTCTTCCCCTCCTCTCTCCATTTCTCTCTGTCCTATCCAACAATGACGACATCAATAACAACAACAATAATAACTACAACAATAAAACAACAAGGGCAACAAGAAGAAATAAATAGATAAATATTAAGAAAACAAAAGCTCCTTAGGTGGAAAAAACAGAAATTGTAATTCAGGACAGGGGTAGATAGCATAATGGTTATGTAAAGAGATCCCTGTGCCTGAGGCTCTGAAGTCCCAGATTCAGTCCCCAGCACCATCATAAGCCAGAGCTATCAGTGCTCTGGTTAAAAAAAAAAATGTAATCCAGTATTGCAGAAGTAGCTGGAATTCTCTAGGCAAAGAACCGCAGAGGAGCAAGCCATGCAAAATAAGAGCTTCCCAAGTCTATACAGGG
Organism: Erinaceus europaeus; assembly: GCF_950295315.1. Classification (NCBI taxonomy): domain Eukaryota; kingdom Metazoa; phylum Chordata; class Mammalia; order Eulipotyphla; family Erinaceidae; genus Erinaceus; species Erinaceus europaeus. The sequence continues at coordinate 117,973,451 of NC_080185.1, forward strand.
GATCCATTGAGTGTTTGGCCAACTAGTAAGCTGTATGTCAGTAAGACAAGATTCCATCAAGCCCAGCAGAAAATAAGTATAGCAGATGAACAGATGGATGGACCATGAGCTTAATGAATTTCCTAAAGGTCATCAGTGATGGGCATTGTAGTTCTGACTTGAGCAGGTAACCTTATACACCTACCTTTAGATGAAAAACCTGCTGGGGTGGGGTGATAGCTCACTCAATAGTGTGCATGTATTACTGTGATTGAGGTGTCCTGAGTTTGAGCTCCAGCACCAAACTGAAGCACCTTGGATGATACTAAGGGAGCTCCATGGATGATGGAGCAGTGGCCTCCTCTGTCTTTCCTCTTCCTCCTCCTCCACCCTCCTTCACTCTCTCCTTCTCACTGAAAAAAAGAATAAAGAATTAAAAAATGGAGCCAGGAAGGCCTCTCAGTGCTTTCACACATGCATGAAGCTGTGGATTCATTCCTCAGTGCTGGATAAAAATGAAAGAAAGACCTCGCTGAGCACCACTAATCCAATTGAAATCCTAGAGAAGCCTTCCATAGGCTAGTGCTCACCTAAATCTACACCAATAACTCCTAAAAGCAGCCTTTGACAAGTCAAGCCAATCTGGAAATAACTTGCCCACTATCATAAAACTCAACACTCTTGCAAGGAAAACAACAAAATCCAGACTGTCAGTAATGCAGCATGCATAGTCATTGAAAGCATGCAGTCACAAACTGCTTCATGTATGAAGGAGGGAAATGAAAGAGATGGTATGAATTATTTGTAAAAGATTATATGTGCTGCACTGGGGACATTTCTGAATAATGTTCAGGCACCAGCACATCTTTCAGTTAATATGGGCATGAAACAAAGAAAACTTGATTGCTGCTTTTGTGTATGTTATGATCCAATTTTTTTGTTTCCAATTACATAAAATAAAAAAGCATTTACAAGTTGTTGTTACAGGCTTTTTACAAATAGATAAACTCTTTGAGGTCATGACTTCTTGGGATCCCTACTTCTGTCCCCACTATAATAACAATGATTGAGTGACTAAGTTTTGATGATCCTAGGATGTTGGCAATTGGCATGTGACATTTTCTTGAGTGAGATTATCCCTGGGACTGTCTCCTCAATGTCCCTCATTAACTCTGGCCTGGCAGGCTTTTTTTTTTTTTTTTTTTTTTTTTTTTTTTTGACACAGAGAGCCTTAGCAGTTCCCTTTCCCTCCTGTTGCTTCATAAACTGTGATGTTGATGAGCTTGCTTTACTGTGACTTATGGGAATGTTGGAAATTCTGAGCAGAAATCCCAGCCATGCAGAATAATTGCATCTCTTGGGGAGGTGTTAACAAGCAGAGGCAGCTCTGAGTGCTCCTGGGCTCAGGCTTCCACGGAGTTTTCTCTCAGCAGCCCCCCTGAAGCTCTGTGCAGAAAGCATTCATTAGTAAATATTAAGACTGTGCTTTCTGTCCTGCTGGTGGGGTGCTGAGGATGTGGGACCCCCTTGGGGCACTCTGACGCTCACTTGACAGCCTTACCAAAATTGTATAACACTCACTTTCTCCTTGAATGACATGGAGTCATCAGAGAAAGTTGTGAAAAGTAGTCGCCCTGGCTAACTTGTGGGAACTTAGTAGTATGGAGTGGAGAGGCAGTTGAACTCCAGAAGAGGTAATCAGCAGAAGGCTTTATTGGGACTATTTGGTGAACCTGTTGTCATCTTTTCACTTTTCAGCTTGATAGATTCATTTCTAAGAGATATACTTCCATCTAAACTCTCCAATAGGGAACTTAAAGTGCCTGAGAAACTGTGACCTAACTTTTGGGAATACTATTATTTATTTTATTTGCCTCCAGAGGTATTGCTGGAGCTCAGTGCCTGCACTATGAATCCACTGCTCCTGGAAGCCATTTTTTTTTCCCATTTTGTTGCCCTTGTTGTAGTTGTTATTGTTGTTATAGCTGTTATTGTGGGAATACATTTTATATGAGTAAATTATGAATTCAGTTCAACAGATGCACCTGATTTTTGTCATAGAGATGAAGCTTTGTGTAGCTAACCTATACCTGTCTGTTCCTCACTGAATTTAACCTCACTTCTGATGTTTGAAAATTAGGAGACATAGATGAATAGTCTGGTATTGTAATTAAAAATTAAAAGGGGCTGTGGCACATAAAGGATTCAACTGAGGGGTGGCTTGGAGTAGGTTTAAATGAATCAAGGTTTTATTAGGGCAGTACAAAAGAATAAGACATTATTTTAGGTACTGCAAAATAAGCAATTATCAGCAGGGGTTAAATATACGCTAGGTCCTTGAGTAGTTATCAAAAGTTCAGTCCCATGAGATAAACAATCATCAGCCAAGGTATAGGTTGTTCATGAATGTAGAGGAGTCTTGGAGTTTACCAGCTAGCTGAGCCACACGTGTTCAGTTCCCAGGAGAAGTAGCCATGGCGGGCACCTCGAACAGCCTCATGTGCATCTGACCAGGAGAAGCAGCAGCAGCCAAAGAGAGTGGACTTCTGGCTCGCTGTACTTTTAAGTCTATTCAGTCTACCTGCAATGCTTTGTGCATTTGCACAGACCAGATTCACCCACAGTTCATTGTGCATCTGCACAGATCACTCTATGCTCTGTCACCAAGGCTGATGTCAGCTGAACGCTGTGCTCGACTTCCGATGGTTGACCCGTATGCTACATCACAACAGTCTGGGGGAAGATTAGGTCATCCATCTATCCATCCATTCTGCCAGCATTTCTTCAGAATTGATATCTGCCAGGCACAGTGCTAGGTGTTTGGCAGATGCTACTCAAACCATGGTACTAGGAACCCATTAGAAAATTTGAATCTGAGAGTCGGGTGTAGCGCAGCAGGTTAAGCGCATGTGGTGCAAAGCACAAGGACCGGCTTAAGGATCCTGGTTTGAGCCCCCGGCTCCCCACCTGCAGGGGAGTTGCTTCACAGATGGTGAAGCAGGTCTGCAGGTGTCTCTCTTTCTCTCCCCGCCTCTGTCTTCCCCTCCTCTCTCCACTTCTCTCTGTCCTATCCAAAAACAACAACAATAATAACTACAACAGTAAAACAAGGGCAACAAAAAGGGAATAACTAAATAAACATTAAAAAAAGAAAAAAAGAAAATTTGAATCTTGGGGGCTGGACGGTAGTGCAGTGGGTTAAGTGCACATGGTGCGAAGCACAAGGACCAGCTCAAGGATCCCTCTCGGTTCGAGGCCCTGGGTCCCCACCTGTAGGGGGTTCGCTTCACAAGCGGTGAAGCAGGTCTGCAGGTGTCTGTCTTTCTCTCCTCTTCTCTGTCTTCCCCCCTTTCTTGATTTCTCTCTGTCCTATCCAACAATGACAGCAATAACAACAGTAATAATAATAACAACAATGATAAACAACAAAGGCCACAAAAGGGAAAAATAGCCTCCAGGAGCAGTGGGTTCATAGTGCAGGCACTGAGTCCCAGCAATAACCCTGGAGGCAAAATAAAATAAAATATAAAAAGAAAAAAAGAAAATTTGAATCTCACACCTTGCCCAGACCTAGCAAATCAGTGAGCATTTTCACAAGATTTCCAAGTAAGTAGTATACACATTACAATTTGAAAAGCACTGGTCTGGAAGTAGTCATTCTTAAGGCTGAACGTGGAACTTTTGGGTGGGGTAGGGGAGTCCTGGAGAGTAAATCCAGGGCTTCATACATGCAAGGTATTCACTCTGCCACTAAGCTACATCCCCAGGCCCTGAGAAGCCTTGGTCTTGATAGCTGCATAGTATTCCATTGTGTATATATACCACAGCTTTCTCAGCCACTCATCTGGTGTTGGGCACCTGGGTTGCTTCCAGGTTTTAGCTATTATGAATTGTGCTGCTATGAACATAGGAGTACACACCTCTTTTTGGTTGGGTGTTATGGAGTCCTTGGGGTATAACCCCAGGAGAGGAATTATTGGGTCATATGGAAGGTCCATGTCTAGCCTTCTGAGAGTTTTCCAGACTGCTCTCCACAGAGGCTGTACCAATTTACATTCCCACCAGCAATGTAAAAGGGTTCCTCTGTCCCCACATCCTCTCCAGCATTTGTTGCTGCTGTCCTTTTTGATGTATGCCACCAGGATGCTGGCTAGGCTTCCCTGGATTGAAGACCCCACCAATGTGTCCTGGAGCTCAGCTTCCCCAGAGTCACACCCTACTAGGGAAAGAGAGAAGCAGACTGGGGGTATGGACCGATCAGTCAACGCCCATGTTCAGCGGGGAAGCAATTACAGAAGCCAGACCTTCTACCTTCTGCATCCCTCAACGACCCTGAGTCCATGCTCCCAGAGGGATAGAGAATGGGAAAGCTATCAGGGGAGGGGGTGGGTTATGGGGATTGGGTGTTGGGAATTGTGTGGAGTTGTACCCCTCCTACCTTATGCTTTTGTTCACTAATCCTTTCTTAAATAAAAAATTAAATAAAAAAAAAAAAAAAGAAGCCTTGGTCTTAATCACTGATTCTCAACCAGCACATTAGAAGGATGCAGGGACATTTAAAAAGTACTGATTCTCTCCCCCTACAATCCAAACTATGACTTAATTGATGTAGGTTTTAGTTTGGGCATTTGGATTTTATAAAATTCCCCCAGGAGATTGCAGTGTGAAGCCAAGTTTGAGAAATACTGATATGAGGGCGGCAGGGTGGTAGCACACTGGGTTAAGTGCACATGGCGTGAAGCACAAAGATGTGGAAAGATCCCGGTTCGAGCCCCCAGCTCCCCACCTTCGGGGGGGGGGGCGTCGCTTCACAAGCGGTGAAGCAGGTCTGCAGGTGTGATCTTTCTCTTCCCCCTCTGTTTTCCCCTCCTCTCTCAATTTCTTTTTATTCCCCTTGTTGACCTTGTTTTTGTTATTGATGTTGTTGTTGTTGGATAGGACAGAGAGAAATGGAGAGAGGAGGGGAAGACAGAGATGGGGAGAGAAAGATAAGACACCTGTAGACCTGCTTCACCCCATGCGAAGTGACTCCCCTTCAGGTGGGGAGCCCGGGGCTCAAACTGGGATCTTTACATTGGTCCTTGCACTTTGCGCCATCTGCACTTAACCCACTGCACTACCACAGGACCCCCTCCTCTCTCAATTTCTGTCCTGCCCAACAACAACAACAGCAATAACAACAATAATGATAACAACAACAAGGGCATCAAAAATAGGGAAAATGACCTCCAGGAGCAATGGATTGGTAGTGCATGCACCGAACCCCAGGGATAACCCTGGTGGCCTCAGCTAGTCCCTGGTACACTAGCAATCTGGGGTGGCAAGCTGCTTTACCATGTTAGCCAGGCCTCCTCTAGTGGGACTGAGTGGACAGACACATGGCTCTGGGGGCTGGACACCACTCCCTATCAGCTCTTCTACAGGAGAATTCCAAGTCAAGTGAAAAATGTATGTGCAGGGGTGGGGGTGGGGGTGGTGGATGCATGTGAACTTAATTAAGAGGCTTTTCTGGCCTCGTCCCTCATAGTCACTGGGGCCAGTCCATAGAATCACAATGACCATAACAACTGTCAGTAGCTGTGGGGCTTTTTTTCACCTCCCAAAGATTTGTCCTGTGTGTCAAGACAGTGAGGCCCAGCATTATCACAAGCTAGCCCCTTAAGTAGTATCCTTATGACCCTCACGTGCTCTCTAACCTTCTCTCTGATAACCAAGATAGTGCATGACTCGAGAAGTTGGAGTACAGCTCACCCAAGGCTCTGTGAATTCAGTCCATAAGAGGAGACTCAGCATGGGGTTGGGGTTGTAGTTCAGTGGTAGAGGATATGCCTTACATATGTGAGACCCTGGGTTCTATCCCTAACACCAAAAAAGAATAAAAGGGAGGGGGGTGAAGAGCAACATTTATATTTTATAAGGAAAATATATTTTACTCTAATATAAGAAATAGAATCATTTTCCACACTCAACTTTCCTCTGCTTTTATACCAGTAGAGCTTAGTTTGGGTCATTTTTTTTTCCTTCAAGATTTCATCTATATGTAGGTCTTTAACTCTTTTTTATATAATTTTTAAATATTGTATTTATTCATTATTGGATAGAGACAGACAGAAATTCAGAGGGGAGGGAGAAATAGAGAAAGAGACAGAGAGAGACACCTGTAGCCCTGCTTCACCACTTGGGAAGCTTTTCCCCTGCAAGTAGGAACCAGGGGCTTGAACCTGGGTCCTTGTGCATTGTAATGTGAGTGCTTAACCAGGTGTGCCACAGCCTGGCCCCTTTTTGACTCCACTAAAAATTCCTGCCTCATTCAAAGGTCAGCCCTCATCTGCTTATACTTTCCTTTCTTCATCCTAATAAGAATCACAAATTCCACTGGGTTGGTCATAGTCTTGGCTTACACCTTTGGTCCTGGTGCAATTATTGTTATTTTTTAAATGTGTGGGTAGAGATCAAACTTAGTCTCCTGCATTTGCTGTACTGCTAAACCACCTTCCCTGGCCCCTATTTTATTTTTAATGAGGATGAAATAAAATACATGTGTGCAGTTTGGGTGGGGGGTAAAGCAAGTGCAGCAAAGCAAAACACTGTCTTCTCATCCCTGAAGTTCTACTTGCTTTTTGGTTTTATGTTCTCATGTGGTGCTAGAAACTGAACCCAGGGCCTTGTTCCTGCAGGCAGGCAGATGGCCTGATGCTCTACTGCTGAGCTACCTCCCCAGCTCCTGAAATGAGTAATGGTGTCCTGGTTTGGAAACAAATGTGTGGTTGCCCCTAGACTGCCCTGTAACTTGGTCACACTGCTTCTCTCCTCAGGTCCTGCCTCATAGTCCTGCCTTCACCCACTTCCTTACATCCTCCTTGGGGACCTCTACTTTGACCTGCCCTCCTCTCTGTCCCTTTCTCTCCTGGTGCCATTTTGCCACACACCTCATACCCCTGTGGTTGAGAGCCATGACTGCCTTCATGCTAAGTGCTAACTATTGAGTATTCTCTTCCATGACCCCAGCTTCCTGATCGTCCTCTTCCATTCCTTTCTGCTCCTGATTCTGCCCTTGACCTTCCTTGTCACCTCTACCCTTGCCCTCATTCTCTCCATCTGGGCTGTCTGGCTTCCTTTGGTCCCCTTTGTTGATCAGTCTGGTCTAGCACCTCTGCCATTGATTCTGTGCCATATCTGCTCTCTGCACTTCTTTTCTCCCTGGCTCTGAACTTGGGAGCCCTGTGAAAACACAATGCCTTTCTTTTCCTCTGAATTCCCCTCCTCTCCTGAGTGTTTTAGTTCCTCAATAAATAAATTGAATTTGCAGCTCTTTTTACACTTCTGGAAGCATAGCCCTCATAGAAATAATTCTCTATTCATCTCTGCTATCAAAAGGCTAGTTCTTTTGTGTGGTTTGTTGAAGAGGACTTATTTTCACTCCTCATTGTGCTGTCAGAATTGTTCCTGTTTCCCCTAAATTAGCTTCTATTGCTAGAGGGAAAAGGGGCCTCATTCTCTGTAAATCATCTCTCTCTAGGTATCTTGATCTTGTAGCCATTTCCTGTCCTATACCAAGTCCCTTTCTTCACTATCCATAGTATGGCAATTCAGACCACAGTCCTCCCATTCCAGTGTGCTTATCTCATGCATAGACCTTGTGTTTGTTCTTAGACTAATCAGAACAGTGGCACAGACTGAGTTTTATCACCATGCTCTGCCTCTCTTACCTGGGATCATGCAGTGACTAGAATTGTTAGTAACTCAATGTATAGCTGAGTACAACTCAGTGGGTCAACAGCGAGGAGGGCTACAATATGTACAATGTCATTGGCTCTCTTCCATGTGGGTGTGGGTATGTGTACTAAAATTTTTCTGGGTAAGCTTTTGCTTATTAAAATTTCTCTCAAGAGACCCTGAACATGACCCCTCACTTTCTTGAGCATTTCCTGCTTCAGATACAACATTAAAAGTCTTCTGTGTTACTAGCACTTGGGTGGGGGAGCCTTCAACTCATTTGGGAACATAGCTGGAAACTGTTGGTCACAGTGGGACTTGCATGCATGAGGTCCCAAATTTGATCCCCAGTTTCACATATGTCAGAGCAGAGCAGTGCCAGATAAAGACATGGGTCTCAATCTCTCTCTGTCTCTCTGTCATAAAAATAAATCTTAAAATATATAGTTGAGGGAGTCGGGCTGTAGCGCAGCGGGTTAAGCGCAGGTGGCGCAAAGCACAAGGACCGGCATAAGGATCCCGGTTCGAGCCCCGGCTCCCCACCTGCAGGGGAGTCACTTCACAGGCGGTGAAGCAGGTCTGCAGGTGTCTATCTTTCTCTCCTCCTCTCTGTCTTCCCCTCCTCTCTCCATTTCTCTCTGTCCTATCCAACAATGACAACAACAATAATAACTACAATAATAAAACAACAAGGGCAACAAAGGGAATAAATAAAATAAAAAATAAATTTAAAAATATATATATATATAGTTGAATTTTACTTTAATGCAGACTTGACATTTAATGCACATGTACTGGGCAGGGAGAAATGCCCACGCATGCCAGATGAGCTTTGGGTTAAGGATTGAACATGGGGATTGGACCTGGAGCACATACACATACAGGACCTCTTATAAAAGGAGAGCAAATCAGACTTCCAACCCTATTGGACTTGAGGACAAACAGAAGTGGCATGAAGTTGATACCCAGGAGAACCGGGAGGCTCAGGGTGGCAGCTCAGCAGGGCTCTTGCTCCTTCCCTAGCACCTGGCACCAAGCAGACACTCGATAAATGAATGAACAGAATGGATATTATTCAAAGGAAAGCAGGTTTGATTGGGAAGAGTGAATCGATTTATTCATTTAGTTTGTAAGCGAGCTTTGATTCTGCAAGGGGAGGGGCAGGAGGGCCTTTCCTGGTGACAGCCGTGCCTCAGCCACACAGAAAGGAGGTGAAGGAGAGAAATGCATGAATGCGCTTGTATGAAAGTGTGATTTTATTTTTAATGCTTGGCTGACTGTGGCAAAGCCCTCTTTAATTTTGACAAGCTCTGTGACGGGCTAATCAAAGGGGGTATTTGTGCATGTGGTATTTTCTAAGCCACGTTTGCAGTTAATGAAACAATTTTATTTCAGTAAAATTAAAATAAAGAAAATACCTATCTACCCCATCTTTAAGGAAAAAGAAAAATGATCCTGTTGGCTCAAGGCTTCTAAAAGCAGCTCTGGGGTTTGGATCCCAATCAGCTATTGTTGTATGCTTTATTTAGCCTTTGTTCTCCCATCTGAACTTTGTGTTTGTGCTGCCTTGGTCTTAGTAGCCATTGTCTCAGTGATAGCGGCCTGGAGGAGGAGGCCTCCGTGCCCCCTACAGAAAATGCCAGCCTCTCCAGAGGCCTGTACCCATTGCTCACCCTCTTCTCTCCTACCTCCTAGGACTGCATCGACATCGGCTGGTGGGAAGGAGAGCTCAACGGCAGACGGGGTGTATTCCCTGATAACTTTGTGAAGTTACTGCCCCCGGACTTTGAAAAGGAAGGGAATGTAAGTCTCCATGGCTTGGGTCTCAGTGATCCATGTGCTGTCAGAATTGTGGCTTCCAGGAGGGAGCTTGGGCTGTGGGGTGGAGCTGTCTGTTGTTAACACTAGACCTAGGTTCTCAGCTGTGGGCTGCCCACTCTATGACTGGGAGCCAGTCCTTTGGATTCCACGAGTTTCAGTTTCCTCATCTGTCCACGGAAAACAGTGATCCTTATTCTTTTTTTTAATATATATTTATTTATTTTCCCTTTTGTTGCCCTTGTTGTTTTTTATTGTTGTAGTTATTGTTGTTGTTAGATAGGACAAAGAGAAATGGAGACAGGAGGGGAAGACAAAGAGGGGGAGAGAAAGATAGAAACCTGCAGACCTGCTTCACCACCTGTGAAGTGACTCCCCTGCAGGTGGGAAGCCCAGGGCTGGAACCGGGATCCTTAAGCCGGTCCTTGCGCTTCGCTCCATGTGCGCTTAAGCCACTGCGCTACCACCTGACTCCCGATCTTTATTCTTGGGTTGTGATATCTTAGTGCCATTCCTGGAACACTGAAGCTCACAAGTAAACAGCAGGAACCCTCAGGCGCTCCATGTAGAAGGTGGACTGCTGCATCCTGTGTTGCATGCCCTTGGGGTTGTCAGGTGGCCATTGTTGTAGAAGTGTCTGGAGAGGCTGCAGATGCATTGAGGCCTATGATCCTCCGCATGTGTGCGCTCTGCACCTGTGATCTGCACTGCCTCTCCCTTTATGGGAATCCATCTTATGATGCCATTGCTTAGCTGAGCCTGGCTGTCTTCCTTTGCCTCACTCCAAGTGGCCTGCTTCTCTGCCAATAAGATAACAAAGCAATGTTGAAGAGTTAAATGCACTTTATATCCTAAGGGGGCTATGATTTGATCCTAGCCATCTTGTTCTCACCTTAGGGCTCTTTGCTCAGTCTTTCTAATAACTTCTGCCTGCTTTTCTTGGCATTACTCATGTTCATATACAGGGGGGTTCTGTCACTGGACAGTGAACGTGACCTTGACCATTCATTTGCCACAATCCCATTCTGCTAAAGCACAGGAAGACTAATGAAAATACTGGCAGATCGGTGCCAAGGACCCTGTACCCTCTGCTTAAAGGAACAGATGTAATTGTTCTAGAAACTCCGTGGTGTCTGGGCCCTCCCAGAGCAACCCCCCTTGAGCATTAGATGGATTTGAAGCCTAAGGTCATGCCTTTTCACCTTCTTGACAGTTTCCTTTCTTTGATTGTTTATCTGGAAGGTGTTATGTTCCATACTTGTCTTTCTCTCTTAGAACTAATTTAGGAGTCCAGAGAATGTGGATTCTGCTTCCTAGCAGAAGTTTCTAGACTCTTGTTATTTACAGTGCAGTCTATGAACTAGAAGCAGCAGCAACAGCAGTACCTAGAGCTCATTGGAACTAAGAGCCCTAACACATCTGAGCCTGCAGGTCTTCACACCTTACAGTTCAGGCAACACTAGCAGGTATCTCTCTAAGTGATGACAATGACACCTTCCAGTTCCCAGCCATATTTTTAAGAGGTGAATAATTCACTTAGAGAAGAGTTCAGAATTTAATTAAGAAATCTTTACCCATATGAAATTTCTTGAGCCCTGTTTGCTGATGGCATTAGCAGCGATTGGGGAATGCTGTGAGTCTAGCCCTGATTCTGTTTGCTTCATCTGGTCAGATCAGCCAGCCATCTTGATATCTTGGTGAGCCTCCCTAGTAATTCTAATACAGCTAAGGACTTTGATGAAAAGTCACTCAAAAAGAAATCTAGTGCTCTATAAAATATTATTTGTAGAGACAAATGAATACAGAATGTTGCAATTTTCATTTTCTTTCTCGTACTCTGAGGAATCTGTTGCACTTATTTCTTTTGTATATAGTGCTGGAGACCAAACCCAGGGTCTCATGCATATGATTTACCACTAAACCACCTCCCTGGCCCAGTTTTTTTAAATGTTTCATTTAAAGAATGGGGGGGGGGCAGGCAGTGGTGCACCAGGTTAAGAGCACATAGTACAAAGCACAAGGATCCTGGTTCGAGGCCCCAGATCCCCACCTGCAGGGGGTCTGCTTCGCAAGCCATGAAGCAGGTCTGTAGATATCTTTCTCCTCTCACAATTTCTCTCTGTCCTATCAAAGAGAGAGAGAGAGAGAGAGAGAGAGAGAGAGAGAGGGAGAGAGAGAGTGTGTGTGTGTGTGTGTGTGTGTGTGTGAAAGAGACAGAACTAGTGAAAGAGTGGTGCACCACTTCACCATCCATGGAATTGTCATGTGTGAATCAGACCCAGGGCTTCACAGACTCAAGGCAGCTGCTCTACTGCTGAGCCACCTCCCTGGCCCTCTGGCACTTTTTCGCATTCAGCCATTATTTCACTCAGTTTTTTGGCTCCCTTATCCAGGCTGGCACTGTGCTTATTAATGAGCAGTACGGCTGCTGCACTTTGGGCAAGAGTTCTGGAGCAGTTCTGATGTACTGGGTTATAGAGACCTGACAGACCTTTGTGCAAGGACACTTAGTGTGACCGCTCCCAGGGGCCATGTCACCTATTGGGAAAGGGTCTTTACCTCTAGCTAAAGTTCTGATGTACTGGGTTATAGAGACCTGACAGATCTTTGTACAAGGACACTTAGTGTGACCGCTCCCAAAGGGGCCATGTCACCTATTGGGAAAGGGTCTTTACCTCTAGGTAAAAGGTGGTCTTATACTGAACCGCTCAGATGCCTTCATGGTTACACCTTTTCCTCTGGCCAAGGAATCTTAGCAAGCTCGCCATCCTCCTAGACCTTTGCCACTCTCTTGGTTCTGATAGAGATGGTATGACCTTGAAGGTTTGGCCAAGACCAAACCTAGACCATTCTTTAAATACTGGACAAAGCCTATGGTTGCCTAAATTGTGGCACCCTGCCTTGTAGCTCCCAGTCATACTCTAGTGAGGCAATGAATTGGCTTGAATGAGAGCGACTTCATGACAGTTTTCTAGAAGTTCCACTCTGTTACATAGGCATGAAGTGCTACTTTCCCAGAGAGAGTGAAGTTGTCAGTGATGAGTAGACATTTCTCAACTTGCTCATTGAGGCATGCACGCTCTTTGGGACCCCCATGGGCATCTCTTTAACCCCACACAGGCGCAGCCATCTATTTGATAGGTCTTTTAGCTTTGTCCCTGAGAATCAGAAAACTCAATTTTAGAGAAACAATAGTCATACCTGTCAAAGTAGTACCTACAGCTGGGAAGTGATTGTATAATGTGACACTTAACTTTCAGAAAATTCAAAGTATCACATCCTTTTTCATCCCCATCTGGCCTATAAAACCAGCCAAGCAGTTTCACCTGCTTGTTAGACCAGCCTTTATTACTTCTCTTGAAGTCTCTGTGAGGTGACGGCAGCATGACTAGAGAAGGGGCTGCCTTTCCTGAGCTGACTGTGTAAAAGATGATTAGAGTCATTAGCACACAGGCACTCTGTGAACGACAGAGTCTGCAACACTACTCTGCCACCAGTTTCAGTAGATGTCATCTTGTCTTGCCAGTGGCTGGGGTTTCAGTCATTCACCCAGAAAAGAGGCCAATCTTCGGTGATTCAGGTAGACAGCAGAAATAGCATTTCCGCAACAGCAGAGCTCTGGAATCAGAAGACGTCCCCAACAAGCTGACGTCGGCACTTCAGCTCGCTACCATGGGGACTTGTGGAATTCCTGGTGGTCCTTCTTTGAGAGAGTGCTCAGCAGACTGCCTAGTGACAGGGGACAACACTGGGGCTTCTCCTTAAGATATCACCAAATGCACTCGATAATCTCTTGGTGCATATTTTAGAGCAGTTATGTAAACTGTTTATGAGAGAACCTAGATTTAATGGCTTTCTTTGATTTTGAATCTTGAGAGTAAAGGGGAATATCAGAATGGAAAGATTAAATATTCTGAGAGCTCTAATTAGGCAACTCATGGGTCTATCATTATTACTGAAGGAAAAACAAGGAGTGTGGTCTCTCATGAACTGTAAAAACAACTTCTTACCGTCATTGAGATAAATTAGAAGGAGTATTCTGAAAGCTAGTGTTTCTCAAAGATGACACTATCTTAAGAAAGTCTTGGACTACCATTCTTTTTAGAGAAACGGTTCAGAGCAGCAGAAGGTATTCCTGTTCTGCTGTGCATTGACTAGGAGGACTCTTCCCAGACTGTGCCATGCCAAGAATGGGACACTGTCAAGGTTCTTCTAGATGTTTCCCTGATGCAGGCTCCTCAGCAAAAGGAGTCAGGGACACAAGCCCTCAAAGATTTCTAAAAGGTGCCTGATAGTGCCATAGGCTCATCTTCTGCCCACTCAGGGATATACCCAGAGAGCAAGCAGCCTGCTTAGTAATTTCTGTAAAGACCAAAATGCCAGCCAGACTGGATGCCATGTGTCTGCCTTCCTGGGACATTTGCTCTTTGTGGACATGAGTTATTAGATTCTACAGGAAGCCACATTCATTCAGTGCTTGCTTGAAGAGCAAGGCATGAAAACAGGAAGAACTAGTTGTTCTCCCTAAGGATCTGGCAGCTGCAGTTTGAAGTCTCCTCACACAAGGGAAAGGTTTGCCTGGAGTGGGGAAGGGGTTGTGTGTTGACTTCAGCCAAGTCTAGATAAGGGAGCATAGCACTATTGGCCTCAGCAACTTTCCATTCTCCATTTTCATGACCAGATCCTCTCAGTTCAGCATCAATTTCTACAAAGACTGTAGTGCAACCAAGTAGTTCCCATGTTCTCTTTTCTCTTTTACCAGAGCACTGATCAGCTCTGGCTTATGGTGGTGTGGGAGATTGAACCTGAGGTCTTGGGCCCTCAGGCATAAGAGTCTCTTTGCATAACCATTCTGCTATCTACCCCCAACCTTAACCTAAACCTACCCTAACCTTAACTCAAGATCATTCTAGATTGAGCCAGGAAATGGCACATTTGGTTGAGTGCATACCTTACCGTGCACAATGACCCAGGTTCAAGCCCTCAGTCCCCATGTACAGGTGAAAAGCTTCACAAACATTGAAGCAGTGCTGAAGGTATCTCTCTTTCTCTCTCCTTCTCTGTCTCTCCTTCTTGACCTCTCTGCCTCTATCCAATAAAATAAAAAAATAATTAATTTAAAAAGATAATTCTAAATCACATAGGAGTTTTACAGCTTACAAAATTTTACAATAGTGTACATGATAAACAATTAGGATTCAGGAATTTTTTATCCTTAGTCATTTCATGAAAAGATACTCTCTCTCTTCCTTCTCCTCTATCCTTTCTGCTCTCTTCTGCACTAGTATGAAGGAGGAAGAATAATAGAGGTTTAGTTTGGGGTAAGCAGGAACCTTTGTCAGATTCCTCTTCCCAGACAGACAAAGAAGGGAATCCAGGCCCTTCTAAGTGAACATGATATCTGGACATGGCGTCTAAGCACCACTGCCCCAGATGTGATGAATGGAGTAAGGGAGTTAGCCAGGGGGTAGTCTGAGGGAGCACCTTAAGGAGAAGCTAAACAACCAAATCCTGGGCAGACTAGAGGGAGACCAGAGTTATAGCCCCCCAGGCCAGAGGCCAGGGGGAGGAAGCTAAAGATAACTTGCCAAGAGTGGATAGCATATGCCTCCCAGGGCAGGAGCCACTCGAGGTTCTGTAGAGTAGTGAAGACTAGTTACAGATGCGGATACCACCCTGAGCATAGTCCTAGAAAACTGCAAAAGTGTGGTGACTGTTCCTGGGTCTAGGGAGGGGGAATCAGAACAGTGTCCCCCCTCACCTATTTCTAAAGCCCTCTGAAGGGGTACCTCTGATGGGAAACCTGCTCAGTAACTGCATTTACATCCCTTCCCCAGTTTCACATTCAAACGCTTGCAGAGAACTTTGCTGGATACATGGAGGAGGGTTTCTGACAGTTTCTCAAAAGCAAGCTCAGATTTGTTCCAAGGACCTTACTATACTCATCTACCAGAGGCCCCCACATGTCAACAGACATGAGGGGCATGTTCCTCTGTGTATTGCCAGCAGACTGTGTGTCTGGGGTCAGAGCTCTGAAGGCATACTGTCTTAAGAGGTCAAGTGGCAAATCAAAATCCCTGCCAGGCAGGATGATAAGGCCAGCCAATAAGCTCTTTCACTTGAGCAGAATCAACTCTGCAATTCTTCAGGAGGATGCCAAACTTTACTCCAGAATATTAGCATCTAGTTCCTTCCTGGTGATGATGGTAAGAAATCAACTCTCGGGCCGGGCTGTAGCGCAGCAGGTTAAGGACTGGCGTAAGGATCCCAGTTCGAGCCCCCGGCTCCCCACCTGCAGGGCAGTTGCTTCACAAGCAGTGAAGCAGGTCTGCAGGTGCCTGTCTTTCTCTCCTTTTCTTTGTCTTCCCCTCCTTTCCCAATTTCTGTCTGTCCTGTCCAACAACGACGACAGCAATAACAACAATAATAATAACAACAAGGGCAACAAAAGGGAAAAATAGCCTCCAGGAGCAGTGGATTTGTGCAGGCACCAAGTCCCAGCAAAAACCCAGGAGGAAAGAAAGGAAAAGAAATCAACTCTCATTAAAACACCCTTCGAAGGATGGTGTTTACTTCTCTGTCCAAGTCAACAGTTCTACATGCTGGCAGACACATACACAGGCACACACAGGCCTAAGTGCCATGTTTATGTGAAGACCTTGAGGCTTGTGCATTCTCAGGATTCAGAAAAGGCTAGATGGTGGATTCTGTTATGAACATTTTTGTATTGAGCCTTTATTTTTATTTTTTAGTTTTATTGATTACTGGGTAGAGACAGAGAGAAATTGAGTGGGGATAGAGAAGGAGAGAGCCAGAGAGACACCTGCAACCCTGCTTCACCACTCCTGAAGATTTCCCCCTGCAGGTGGGGACCAGGAGCTTGAACCAGGGTCCTTGCACACTGTAATGTGTGCACTTAACCAGGTACATCACTGCCTGGCCCCTGGCCCTTTTATTTTTAAATGAGTTGCTATAGTTTGGACTTTGAGAAACATTTCTAGGTCCTCTCAATTTTCACCATAGAGGGAGAGATAAAGCGAATAAATAGAAGAAATGCCTCTTAAAATCCATTGCATAAAATGCTCTCCTGAGTTGAAAGCCTGTTTCTACCTTACATTTACAGGAACTGTTCAATGCTAGTAAACTGGAAAGAGAAAACATTGACCTTAGTCTGGAGGCCTCTCTGGTCCCATATTCCTTAGCCAGTCACAGTTGCATATGTCTCTGTGTGTGGGGGGGGGTCAACTAAATGTGAGCCACCTTTTTATTTCAGAATTATAAACTCCCATGGCAAATTTTTGCTGTCATATTTTGCTGCAGGTTTACCCAATCTGCTTTCTCAGTTCTTGCTTCCCTTTCTTCCTATTGCATTAGAAGGGAGAAGCACAGGGCCAGGGATTCAACTGTGTGACAGAACACAGGACTTGTGCTCATGTGATAGATCACAAGACTCGAGATTTCTCTACATGTGGCAGACACTCAAATCTCACTAAGGGAAGGCAAGCAGGCAATCACTGTGTTGGCAACAGTAGCAAATGACCAAAGAACACAAAAAGGGAAATAATTTTCCAGTGCTGTTGGAGCAGGATGAAAGAGCCCAGAATTGGGCCCAGGAGGTAGACCAGTGTGTAGGGTGCATACCTTGCCATGCATCAGGCCCTGCGATCAACCCCCAGTACCACACAAGAGCACCATGGGCAGCACCAAGGGAGTTCCATGGATGGTGGAATGGTGCTTTAGTGTCTCCTTCCCCCTCTTCTTTTTTCTTTTTAAAATCTCTCTCCCTGTCTCTAAAAGTATAGAATATAAAAATAAATACCCAAGTGGTGGCACACCCAGTTGAGTACACATATTACAGTGCCCAAGGATCTGGGTTCAAGCCCCCCTCATCTCTGCCTGCAGGGGGAAGCTTCACAAGTGGTAAAGCAGTGCTGCAGGAGTCTCTCTTCCTCCCTCTCTCTCTCTCTCTTTAGCCCCTCTTTCCCCTTCAATTTCTCTCTCTATCCAATAAATAGATAAATATAAAAAAAGAGTATAAAAATAAAATTGGACTGGGAAGGCAACTCAGTGGTATCACAAAGGTATGAGACCCTGGGTTCATTACTTGGCAGCTCAAAGTGAGAGAAACAGAGACAGAGAAAGACCACAGCATTAAGAGGACCAAAAAGGACAGATAATCTTCCTATCCCAGTGCCAGACCGTGGCATGAGGGCAGTACTGATGTTATCTTCGGTCTCGGTTTCAGTTCTGCCTTCAGTACACTGACCTAGAAGGCTGACTTTGGTATCTCGAGGATGTAGCGGGAATATAAAGAATCCCATTGGACAGGTATCAAAAACTTAACGCATTTGTGGCCTTAACATTTTAGACTTTTTCTGTATGTGCTTATTACTGCTAAAAGTATTCTCTTGGACAGGAGTAGATAGCATAATGGTTATGCAAATAGACTCTTATGTCAAAGGCTCCAAAGTCCCAGGTTCTTTTTTTTCTTAATTTTTAACTGCCTTTATTTATTGGATAGAGACAGCCAGAAGTTGGGAGGGTAAGGGGAGATAGAGAAGGAGACAGAGAGACACCTGCAGTCTACTCACAAAGCTTTCCACCTGCAGGTGGGGACTGGGGGCTTAAACCCAGGGCCTTGTGCACTGTAACATATGCACTCAACCAGGTGAGTCACCACTGGGTCCCAACCCAGGTTCAATCCCCCGTACCACCATAAACCAGAGCTGATCAGTGCTCCTATTAAAAAAAAGAAAGAAAGAGAGAAAGAGAGAAAGAAAGAAAGAAAGAAAGAAAGAGAAGCATTCTCTTGTAGAAAGAGAAGTATTCTCTTGTATCTCATTGTATTTCTCTAGCTTTGAAAAGTCAGTGAAAGTATTTATTTGGTGAGCCTCAAGTCCTTGTAAATTTGTTTGTTTTTCGTGGCTCAGCTTTACCTCTCACAAATGAAGAAAATAGTGTGGTCATCCTTGATAGTCCACACAAGGTATAAAACATTGCTCTGTAATCTTTAAGTTCCACACATGACCAAGGTTATGAGTAAAGATATGCCGCAGGGGCCAGGCAACGGTGCACCTGGTTAAGCGCTCATATTACAGTCTGCAAGGACCCAGGTTCAAGCCCCCTGTTCCCCACCTGCAGGGGGAAAGCTTCACAAGTGGTGAAGCAGGTCTACAGGTGTGTCTCTGTCTCTTTCCTTCTCTACCTCCTCCCCTCTCAATTTCTCTCTGTCTCTATCCAATGATAGATAGATAGATAGATAGATAAATGAACAAATGAATAAATAAATAAATTTTTATAAAAAGGTATGCTGTAACTGATGGGGGAAGGTGACATATTTGAACACAGGATATCATTTTTCATCTGAGATAAGAAGACTGATTTTGTTGGAGTCAGAGAGTGAAGTCAGTCAAGGCAGAAAAAAAAAAGCAGCACAGCATGTAAACGTACTCTGCTGATAAGCAAGGTAGGCTCCTAGCCAACAGTGCTCAAGCATGGTGGCTGCATGACAGACAGCTCCCAGACTGCTCCTTTCCTTTCCCAACTGCCCCACCCACCTGCATCCCCTCTGGGGCAGGACACTGCTCTCACCTCCGGCTGCTTCCTCCGCCATGTTCCAGCACACCCTGGTCAAAACAGCGGGCTTTGTATTCACACGCTGCCACAGCATGATGCCTCCCTCCTGCAGGCTCTTGGGGCTGTGCTGCTCAGCACCACACACTGTTGTGCATACCAAATCTGTCAGGAATGTTTTCTTCCTTTGTACAGTGATCTTGGCAAATACAATGACTCGCAATTGTCTTTTTGTGCTTGGGGCCCTGTGGTTTGAGGCAAAGTTACCAGGGCAAAGGCTTCAGCAAGTGGAGATGCCTGTGAAATTAGTTATAAAAATGTTAAAACCAGAAGGGAGTGAGGAAGAGGCTGGAGTGGGCATTGTGGGGCCTGGCTGGAGATAGACTCAGGCCGCAGAGTGCTGGCAGTTTCTCGAATAAGAAACTATTCTAAGCTTGGGGTCAAGGAGGATGAGTTTGCAGTTTCGACAGTAACTTCATTAGGTAAGCTCACATCTATCCCCTGTCTCATTTATACAAGGAAGGGAGGGAGAAAAGGGAAGGAGTTGAGGTGGCAAGCAAGAAGAGGCTATCAGGAAGGGGAGAGAGTAGTGGAGGATCTGTGAGCCAGAAAGAAACCCATCTGGTGGAGGCATGTATGCAAGGGAGGTGGCCTGATATGGCTGGCTGGCTTGCTCTCTGATAAGCTTGGCTCAGATGGAAAATTGGCTTAGAGAAAAATTTGAAGGAAACATCCACGTCTGCACCATGGATCCTACTAGTCAGAGGACACCATGTAACTATCTTTCTTTGCCATCTTTTTTGCTTTCTGCATGTATTTCAACATACTTGAGCTCATACATACTATAGCTGCAGCTTAATGCCATTTTTTTTTTTACTCTACCATAGTACTTTTATCAACTGTATGTGGTTTGTAGCCTCATGATGCTATCTGTGTCTTTTAGATGTTTTCTGGCAGTATGGAGCCTTCACAGTGGTTAAGAACATGGCTGTGGATCAGACAGTCCTGGGTTGGGCTCACAGGATCCCCTTCCCATCCCCATCAATTAGTAGCCAGATAACCTTGAAAAATGGCATCATTGCTCAAAGCCTCTGTTACTTCATGTGCAAAATGCAGATAATAACATCCCTACTATAAAGCTATCATGAGGACTGAACAAGGCAGTGCTCACCTCTGCCTCCTGAGAGGGGGCGATACTGTCAGCTAGCGCTTCTCACAGGGGACAGGGTCAGCTGGGCAAGGTCTCAGTAGCCACGACAAATAATGCAAAGAGAAGATTGGGAGTGAAGTCTTACTCTGAAGCCCCACTTCCTGCCCACCAAGCTATGCTGCTTATTCAGGGTCACAAGAGTCAGTCACCCAGCTAATGAAGAACAGAGCTGAATGGATGTCACTAGTCCAGAGCCAGCAAGCATACTGTGACACGCTCTGAGAGAATGATTTGTGGGTCTCAGTCTCTAGGTTTTGTTTCAAACCCATTTCTCCCTGTGCTCTGAACTGCATCCACCCTGTGGGCACCTGCTGAGGGTGGGGACCCTCTTGCTGGCCCATGTGACAATGCCACAGCAGTATGTTTTCAGGGTGCAAGGCAGTCTGTGGAAGTTTTTGAAGAAGACAAGTATGTGAGACTCAAGAGAGGGTCTGAAAAAGCTTCATCAGTAACCTGGATCATATGCTTCGCCCTCCTCACCTCATCTTTCTTTAGTGATCCTGACACTGAGATGTTTCTATGCCCTGGTTTAAGATGGTGTCTGAAAATTGTGCCCAGGCTTGCTCCCCCAGCCCCTGAGTCATTTGCCAGTTGAGCAAGGAGGTGACCTGGAACTGGGTCAGGGATGAATGTCACCGATTGCATTTCTGCCCTCATCACCTATACAGTGACAGACATCAGAGGAAAACTGCATCTTACTTCCCAGGGTACAACTCAGTGGGAGTGGGGGGTGGGGGGCCAGAGGCTTCCAGCCTTCCCCAGCTGCAGCCCTTGGCCTCCTTTTGTTGAAAGTCCCACATCCAGAGCAGACCTGATTGAGGGCCATCCCAGTGACTCTTTCTGAATTGCTTGGTTATTCAGCAGATTAAATCTTAATTGCAAATGTAGTTTCAGCGTAGGAGTACCATTGTGCTTACTGGTTTCAGGCTTTTTTTTTTTTTTTTTTTTGCTGAGCTGTGCTTTTCCAGAAAGCTGTTACAGATTTAGAAAGGGGGAAATGGTATTTCATTTGTCCATCAGAGTTTTGTTTTGCAGAGTGAATTTATTTTAGTATTTGTTTGAAGGTCCCTAGAGGAAGACTGGCGTGTGTGTGTGTGTGTGTGTGTGTGTGTGTGTGTGTGTGTGTGTGTGTGTTCAGAATTTCTCTGGATTGTCTAAACTCCATCTAGAAAACTGTGGTCCTTGTATGAATTACCAGACTTGCCAACAATCTCATTTGTTATCGCTTTAATTCATTTTTCAGAGACCTAAGAAGCCACCTCCTCCGTCAGCTCCTGTCATCAAGCAAGGGGCAGGTACTGTGCCTTTCAGTTCTTTCTGCATATATTTACATCATCACTGGGTGAGTTCTATATTCTCCGATAAAAATTGTAGATTTTATCTCCGATTTGGTCTTAACTGCCAGGCTCAAAATATACTGCTGGTTTTCCTACAAACATAAACATATCATTAGAATCTATTCCTGATGCAGCAAAATATTTCAACCTCTCAAAGAGAAAGACTTTTGAAATAAACAAGTTTTGCTTGTTTGACCTGCACTTGAGGAGAAGAATATGATTGTCCTACTTTGCCCAATGGAGGGTCTGCTTGGGGCAAGAATACCTCCACAGGTCAGCGTCACCTGTCACTTCACTTACCCCAGACAAAAAGATGTTTTTACAGCAATGAATGCATTTCCTCTGACTCCTTTTCAATCTTGAAGAGTTCGGTTTACTTTTTCTGTGGAGTTCCAATATTAAGGTTGAATGATGTTGGCCATTTGGTAACTTATTGCACACTGGATTTTTTTTTCCCATTTTATTGGATAAGACTCTGAGAGAGGAGGAGAGATAGAGAGAGATACTTGCAGACCTTCTTAACCACTTGTGAAGTGACCCCCCTGCAGGTGGGGAGCCAGGGGCTCAAATTGGGATCCTTGCATAGGTCCTTGCACTTTGTACTATGTGCACTTAACCCAGTGTACCACCGCCCAGCCCCCATGGATTCTCATACATAAAGATGATCATTCATCATTCCCAACAGAACTCCTCTTCATGATTGTTAAAAATGAATTATGGGAAGGAATTCCTACATGAATAAGTTGAGTGGCATTTTTAGAAATTAACAACTAAAACAGAAGAGTAGGGCTATTTTTAGTTCTAAGTATTTATAATTATGCTATTTCTACAGGACTTAAAATATGAAGAAATTTCCAGATTGGTGTGTTCATAAATTTACTAAAGAGTGATTTCAAGTCATTTTGGCCCACCACGTTGGAGGGCATGGGGCCAGTGGCAGGCCGTCAGCTCAACCCCAAACTCCTTTCCCATTCCCTTCAGCATAGTTGAGTGTTAGAGAGATGAAGCACTGTAATGGGATATTAATTGCCTCTCCTGCTCTGCCCCCATCCTTGTTGGCATTGAGCAGTTTAATTTTGCCACCTAGTGGTTCTGGCTGGGTAAATATGTTCTTACAGCTGACTATTTTCTTAACTCTGAACACCGGGTTCCCTAGAGGCCTTGGTCTCTGATAAGAAACCAAGGAAAGGAGTGCAGTGGCCTAAGGCCCTGCAGTGGCACAGTGGACAAGGAGTGCAGTGGTCTGAGGGGAGACTCAGGTCGCCTCAGACTCCACTCTTAGGGGGAGTAGGTTATCAGTTGTGCCTCCAAGACTGACAACTAAGGTTGTTCTGGATCATTAGGAGACTAGACTGTAACATGGTAGGCAAATTCCTAACCTTTCTTAGCAGTTTTTTTTAATTTTTTAAAATTTTTTATTTAAGAAAGGATTAACAAAACCATAGGGTAGGAGGGGTACATGCCCACCACCCAATCTCCATATCCCACCCCCTCCCCTGATAGCTTTCCCATTCTCTATCCCTCTGGGAGCATGGACCCAGGGTCATTGTGGGTTGCAGAAGGTAGAAGGTCTGGCTTCTGTCATTGCTTCCCCGCTGAACATGGGCGTTGACTGGTCGGTCCATACTCCCAGTCTGCCTCTCTCTTTCCCTAGTAGGATGGTCTCTGGGGAAGCGGAGCTCCAGGACACATTGGTGGGGTCTTCAGTCTAGGGAAGCCTGGCCGGCATCCTGATGACATCTGGAACCTGGTGACTGAAAAGAGAGTTAATATGCAAAGGCAAACACATTGTTGAGCAATCATGGACCATAGCAGTTTTTATCAGAGTTTATGCTGGCTCTCTGCAGGGAAAGCAAGCTGGTACTTAATCTTATGGCTTTCCTGGGACTCCTTACTTGTATCCTGCTGAAAGACGTTTGTGACAGAGCTGTAGATATTTTTCCCATTAACAGTTTTCTTTGTATTTCGTTGTTTGGCCAATAGATCAGATATGGAATGGACAGAAACCAGATACTGTGTTTAACTTAGAGTGAATTGTTAAGGAGAGTTGGATCAATGTATGATCAGTGAATTTATTTCCAGTCCCTTGGCCTCCCATACTGTGTAATTGTGATTTTTCTCTCCAAACACACTCCCATTGGACTAGTCATAAAGTCTGTAGAGCACTCAACCAAGTCCCTAAGTCATTGTCGTACCTGCGGTTGGTTTTGTACTTTAACTATTTTCTAAGTGCTTCTATGTGTCTGAAGCCACTCGCACCCCAGGTAAGAGAACAGCTCTGATCCCTGCGGGTGAAGATGACAGCTAATTGGTATATTTGGGATAAACTCATACTTGAGGGATTCAGGCACAAATAGAAACAACTTACGGGGGAGTCGGGCGGTGGCGCAGTGGGTTAAGCGCACGTGGCGCAAAGCGCAAGGACCGGCGTAAGGATCCCGGTTTGAGCCCCCGGCTCCCCACCTGCAGGGGAGTCGCTTCAGAAGTGGTGAAGTAGGTCTGTGGGTGTTTATCTTTCTCTCCCCCTCTCTGTCTTCCCCTCCCCTCTCCATTTCTCTGTCCTATCCAAAACAACAACATCAATAACTACAACAATAAAACAACAAGGGCAACAAAAGGAAATAAACAAAATTTTTTTTTAAGTGTTTAAAAAAGAAAAAGAAACAACTTAAGGGAAACTATCAGGCACTGTCTCTGCATCCCTCCACTTCAAAGTCTGTTCTAGTTACTATTGCTACATAACAAGCTGCCCTGAATTTGATGTCATAAAATCGTATGCCCGTGAGTTGTGAACTAGAACAGGGCAGAATTGGGATATCTCGCCACTCTGTCCTGTGATGTCTGGGACCTCAGCTGGGCATGCTGCATCTTCCTTGTGATGGTGCCTGCTCCACAGCCAGGTCTGGCTGCCCTTGGCAAGAGTGGCAAGAAGGCTGCGGATCCAGATGTTCAGTGTGTATCCTCTTCAGTGTGGCAGCCTCAGGACTTCTTACATGGGAGTCCAGTACCCCATAGCATGACTTTTTAGGACCTAGCCTCAGGAATGATGTGATATCATATCAGCCTTGGTTTGAAAATAATCACAAGTGTACCCACATTCCAGACAAGGGGATACAGAGCTAACCTCTGACAGCAGGGGTGGCAAACAGTTTGAAGCCTTCCCTTCCTTCCTTCCTTCCTTCCTTCCTTCCTTCCTTCCTTCCTTCCTTCCTTTCCACCAAGGTTATTGCTGGGCTCAGTGCCTTCATGACCCTACTGTTCCCAGCATCCATTTTTAGATAAAGAATAAGAGACAGAAATAGAGGGAGAGAGAGACAGAAAGAGGGAGAGATACCTAAAGCACAGCTCCACCACTAGTGAAGCCTACGCTCCTGTAGGTGAAGCCCAGGGTTTGACTGAACCTGGGTTCTCATGCATGGTATTGTGTGTGCTTTACCAGGTGAGCCACTACCCAGCTCTGAAGCCGTATATTTTACCATTGTGTTGGGGGGGGCGGTTTACCATACAGTTGGAACATGAGTAGTTTCTCATCTCATCATAATAGGTGTCTCCAAAACACTGTCATCTCCAACTTAGATCCTTTCCTACCATCTTACATTAGGACCCTAACCTCCCCCAACACACACACACACACACTCACTCACTCCTGCCCTCCTTCCCCAGAGTCCTTTGCTTTGATGGAATACATCAAACCCAGTCCAAGTTTTACTTTGTTTTCCCTTTCTGTTCTTGTTTCTTCAGTTCCACCTTGAGTGAGATCATCTGATATTCATTCTTCTCTTTTCACTGAAGCCATATTTTAAAACTCAGCAAAATGGAGTCCAAGTCCCTGTAAAATTCATAATTTTTTGTGGAGTACAAAATCCAATGACACCCCCTCATTCATATATTTTGATGGCTGATTATTTGTACACATGTCTTATCCCCACAAAGTAATTTCCTATGACTCTTCTGATGCCTAATCTGACTGGTTACATACCAGACAACTGTAGTGGTATTCTGATAAATGAAGGCTATATAGGCAGCAGACTTAACGACATGGACCAGAAACAGCTCTTGCTCTGTTTTTAAGCTGATTATGTTTGCCAGGCCATAGCAGCATTCAGCTTCAGGGAGAAAATTTATTAATTTTCCTATACTTGATAAATATTTTAAATACTGCTATGTCTGATAATCAAATAAAGAAAGCATTTTCTGATCACTGTTATCCTTTACCCCCTAGGTACCACTGAGAGAAAACATGAAATGAAAAAGATACCTCCTGAAAGACCGGAAACACTCCCAAACAGAACAGAAGAAAAAGGTATGGAATTAATTTTTCCCTGGCATTTCCAGAGTAGCAACAGGAGAGCCTAGCCATCACAGGGCTAGCCAATGTCACCCACAGGATTTGTTTTCTTTTTTTGGACATGTTGATTATGATTTTTATTGCTTTTAATTTCTACAAGCTTTTTAAAAAAATATGTATTCCCTTTTGTTGCCCTTGTTGTTTTATTGTTGTAGTTATTATTGTTGTTATTGATGTTGTCATTGTTGGATAGGACAGAGAGAAATGGAGAGAGGAGGGGAAGACAGAGAGGGAAGGAGAAAGAGAGACACCTGCTTCACCGCTTATAAAGCGATTCCCCTGCAAGTGTCGGAGCCAGGGGCTCGAAGCAGGATCCTTAAGCCAGTCCTTGCACTTTGCGCCACGTGCGCTTAACCCTGCACTACCTCCCGACTCCCACAGGCCTTTTTTATTTGTGATTAATAATGGTTTACAAAATTGTAACATTGCAAAATAGTTCCACATCACACTTATTACCGAACTCTGTGCCCCCCCACCCTCCCACCACAGTTTTCAGAAGTTTTCAGAAGGTCTTAAAGACAGTTTATTTCTATTTCTTTTTTTTTCTCTTCAAGTCTGTGTGTATCAGATCTCTAGATTCCTCTTACAAGGGAAACCATCTGGTAATTATCTTTCATCACTTATTTTGCTAAGCATAGCCACCTCCAATTCCATCCATTTTGTCCTAAAGGACACAATATCATCTTTTTTATTGCTGAGTAGTATTCCATGGAGTTTATATCCTATAACTTCTTTGTCCACTCATGTTGGATTGTTTTTAAATATCCCATTTCTAATGAAGTATGGGCATTAGTGTAGTACTTCTTTGGCCCAGAATCTCTCAGCAAATAGAAAATGACCAGTCCAATGACATAGCGCATAAGGCTCCTCTATCCCCGTCTTCCCGTTGCCATTGCCCTCCCCATGCTATCCTGACATCGGAATGTTGGCCACAACTATGAGTTCATTGAAGGGCCACATGTATCTGCTACTGTTTCCATCCAGCCCTCTCCCATACCTAATTCCCAGAGTGCTCAGTGTCTATTGATAGGTGAACATGGTTTAGGGCAGTTCCCATCCAAACCAAAGGAAGCCCTCTTCCTCAGACACTGCTGAGCCTCTGCTATGTTATGGACATATATCCTCAGTCAAGAATGTTGGCGAGGGGGCCAGAGCTTTCACTTCACCACATGTAAAGACCTCTCCTGGGTTCAAGCTTCCAGCACCATAGGGGAGCACCACACAAGCAGGTGTTGTACTGTTTTTCCTCTCTCTGTCGCTATCTTAAATTGGAAAATCAAGAGTCCACCATGAGCAGTGGAGTTGTGAAAGCATGAAACCCCTGAGTACCCCCACCCAAATAATGCTCAGAAGGCGGGTTCATGACAAAGCTCAGAATTGCAGCTCAGTGCCCACAGTCTCCTAAAGACGGTCACTTGCAGGGAAGTAGCTTAACACATTGCATCCTGTCAGTTTTACAATGCCTTTTGCCTCCTACTATTCCCAGTATTTTGCCCAAAGAAATCTGCATGCTGTGGAAGGACTCATTTTAATAGGTGTCTGAGAGTTGATTGATCACATATTTTATGGCACAAGTGCTGTTATTATTATGAAAGGGAGGCAGAGAAAATGCCATTTTAAAAAGCAGTTATTCATAAGTCACATGGAAAACACTGAATTAATGAATGTAAGTATTTGGCAGTACTCCTTGGTGGCCTCATGAAATCTTATTGTGAAATTTAATATTTTATGTCAATGTGTCAAAAGTTTCACCAGCATCACAAGCTCTTAAGGAGTGATACCTCTTTCTTTCATAGTGAACAGTTAAAACCTTTCACTTCCCTTCCTTTTTGCCATTTATATTCCAGATCCCTGATTACGTGCAAAGCTCCAGCTGTCCACAGAAAGTATTCCAGAGCTAGTTGTTCATGGAAATACTTACCTTCCCTTTGTTGTGTCTTGTTTTAAGTTCAAGCTGCAGAGATTAAGCTCAGGACCTTGTACATGTGAGGCATGCATGCTCTCTGCGCCTGCGTCCTACGGGTTGGTGCATAGGCTTGTACACAGGTCCTCCTGAGTGGTAGCAGTCTTCTTCCTCCCCATGCCCAGCAGGTTCATATTTGCCAGGCTCAAGTCTGCCCCCAAGGGAGGGTCCACCACTTGTGTGGATATGGCATTAACATGTGACAAACAGACATGACACATCCCTACATTGTCACCTACCTACTGGGCCTGCTGAATAAGCCCGTGAAGAGTAGATAGGAGTTTGCTGGGGCTTTGGGTGCAGTGAATGGCAGAACCCTCTAGATGAGCAAAAGTGACACTGAGCTGTGGCTCTGCAGGTTTCTCTTCTCAGACAGACACAACTAAATGATACTCTGTGCCTTCCGGTGTTACTGTCACAAGTGCAGTCTGTAAACCTTTTGTTTGCTTGATTTGTTTTTGTTTTTGTTTTAAAGCAGGAAACAGTCTGTTCCTAAGATGTATCACTTACTCTTCTCTGTTTTGTTTGTTTGTTTGTTTGTTTTTTAAACAACTTAAAGAAAGGCCAGAAAGAGAGCCAAAACTGGATTTACAGAAGCCTTCAGTTCCTGCCATACCACCAAAAAAACCACGGCCACCTAAGACCAATTCTCTCAGCAGACCAGGCGCACTACCCCCGAGGAGGCCTGAACGACCAGTGGGTCCCCTGACCCTTACCAGGTACTGCTCCCTTTGCTTTGGGTATGGGATGGTGTCAGCCACGAGCAAGGAGTAAGGAGCACATAGGCTGTGGGGAGGGAACCAGGCTATCCTGCCGCCTCTAGCAGGGCTGTCTGAAGACTCTGCCACTTTGGTCCTTATCCTTGTGTTCAGAGGGAAGTGGCCATGAGACTGGGAGACAGAACATAGGTTACAAGAGTAGCAGATGAAACTCAGATACCCAGCATCCACGTGTCCTTCAGTCTGGAACTATGGGCACCATGCCCAGAAATTGGCCCTATCCCCTGACCCTCTACCTATTCTGCAGGCCCTCCTCTTCCCCCCCTCCCCCCTCCTCCCCCCTTCCCCTTCTCCTTCTTCTTCTTCTTTCTCCCCCCCCCACACACACAGACACACACGACCCTTCCTGTCCTTGACTACACTGTCCTGTGTGGAGCCCAGGATCCAGCTTGGCAGATGTTCTGGTATGCTTGTCACTGAGCTGTGAGACCCTTAAAGGCAAGGGACACTATTTAGTCAGGCTCACACTCCAGGTTGTGCCTGACAGAATTCATTTGTTCACTTGTTGACTGGATGAATGTGAAATCAGAGTGAGAAGTTGCACCTTCCAGGCCTGAGAGGGCCACCACAAGGCAAGGAAATGGTCTGTTCTCTTCACAAGTGCTTTGCCAGAACTCTCTGCAGTTGTCTCTGTATAACACGGGATGTTCTAATGTTTCCAAACAAGTCAGTGGCCTGGAGGTCTTTACCCATACCTGTCAACACACAGTCACTTACTAGAGTTTTCTTCCTTTGGACTGTTTGTGGGGGTGCCATTTCCTCGGGATCAGGGCAGCCCTTTGGATAACAGGAAGTCTCATTCTGCAGACATTTCCCAGGGTCCAAATACCTGCCTCCATGTAACATTCCCTGGTGAAGCTCATGGGACCAGGATTGCCACTGAGTTGGCCAGTCCCCTTATGTGTTGTGTCTTCTTCTGAAGGCTATTTGCACATGTGCAAGACATGGCCATGTGACAAAAGCCCAAAGTCATAGTAAGTACCACTTCAGTAACATGGTCAGCTCAGAACCTAGCAATCAGAAGAAGGTTGTGTAGACTCATACACACTGCTGGGGGGGGGGGGCATGAAACAGACAAGCGGGGAAAGAAGAGCAGCCAAGGTTGGACATCCCTTTGTGGTAGGTGAAGGTGAAGCAGAGGCCATGTGGCCAGATCTCATCAGTCTGACAGGGACTGCAGACATTGCAATTAAATCAGCTCCCAAACTATCCCTGCTTTTCTTTCTAAAGATCTGAATCCCAGCATAAGTGCCAGTATGATGGATTCTTAACCTTTAGCCTCGTTATGGGATAGGCACAGGCTGGGGAACCCATCCATCAGATCCATGCCAACCTCCAGGCCCAGGGAAAGACCATGTCTCTGCTTAGCTTGTGTCTGCCTCCAGCTTGCCCCCCCATCCAGTGACCAATGGAAAGTATGGGGAGTGAGGACAGTGTTTGGCAGGGGTTTACACAGAAGTCTGCCGGTGGGAAATGCAGCCATTCTTCATGAGGTGTGTGGCTTCCATGCAGCCGGACAGAGATTGGGAAGCCTGGCTCCTACACACCCGTAGGTGGCAGCTTGTACAGTCCTGCAAGGCACTGTTTGCAGAAAGGGGGGAAGGGGGAGGGTAGCCCTGGGCCTCCTGCCTGCCAATCCTTGGCAGTGGCAGACTTGGGAAGTCTGGGAGCCATTTGGGAAGCCAGTGCCCTTCCTCGCCCATTGAGAGGACAGTGTTTCCTGTAGTGTGATGGTTCTGTAACTTGAGCATGTGTCCAAGTCACCTGGAAGACTTTTCCAAACAGATCCCTAGGCCCCAGTCCTGGGACTACTGACTCTGTAGGTCTGGAATAGACCTGAGAACATAGATCCCTTAATATTGAAAGAGAGGGGAAAAAAAGATGCCAAAGTACTGCTCAGTCATATATGGTGCTGGGGATCAAACCTAAGTCCTCATGTGTATTACAGAATTTGTGTGTGTGTGTGTGTGTATGTGTGTGTGTGTGTGTGAGAGAGAGAGAGAGAGAAAGAGAGAGAGAGAGAGAAAGAATGAACTGAGGTCCTTGCCCAAGCATAATACTGTTGAATGGCTTCCCCAACCAGCTTTCCTTTCCTTTGAAAGAATAAGAGGAAAAAGGGGAGTCAGGTGGTGGCGCAGCAGGTTAAGCGCACATGGCGCAAAGTGCAAGGGCTGGCTTAAGGATCCCGGTTCGAGCCCCCGGCTCCCCACCTGCAGGGGAGTCGCTTCACAATAACAACAACAATAACTACAACAACAATGAAAAACAACAAGAGCAACAAAAGGGAAAATAAATATTAAAAAAAAAGAATAAGAGGAATAAAAGGAGAGAGAAAGGGAACAACACCGAAGCAGCAGTCTACTGTCCATGGAGTTCCCTTGGTGCTATCCATGGTTCTCACATGGTTCCAAGGATCAAACCCAGGGCCTCATGCATGACAATGTGTGAGTGTTCATACTGAGCTAGCTCTGCCCAGAATTTACATTCCAACATGCTGCCAGGTGCTACCCTTGCTGCTGGCCCCACCCAAAACTGTGAGAACCCCTGATCTGCGTTCGCCCATTGACAGTGCCCCCTCCTCCCCTGGCCACAGCTGTTGCTGTGCCTCATCTCTCACGCACCTGTTAAAACGCCCCAACTTCAGAGCTCAGCACACTCGTCTTCTGGAAGCATGCCCTTCCCTCTCATAATCACTCTCTCCTCCAAATGCCTAACACCCCATGTTTAGCCTAGTGCAGGGCCCCATGCTGAGCCACTTGGGATGCTCACACCCCCGGACTGCTTTACTGGATTTAAAGCAGATCAAGATGTGTTTTGTCATCTCCACATGCTTTACAGGCTGCAGCATATGGTAGTGGCTCAGTTAACACACTTGTCGAGTGTCATGGTTCCTGAAAAGAGAGAGGTGTGCGTGCCAGGCCTGCGTCTTGCTCTCTTTAGCCTCTCCTTTTGTCCTTCCCGGTCTCTGGATGAACCACAGGTTTGCGTAGAAAGACATTTCTGAAAATCAGGGAAAGGTGTACTGTTTCCCAGTACTTCGTGCACTTCTTGGTGTTTGCTAAATGATTGCATTGGACAAAGAAGCCGTATCTTGCTTCATGAGCCTGTTTTATTTTGCCAGATTAATTGAAATGAGATTGTTAATTTTGTCCAAACAGTTTAGTACCTGTGGTTCTCTGGAGAAAAGGGGACATAGGCTGTGTGGAACCCAGTCATCACCAGGATTCTCCTGAACAGCTGGATAGCTAGATGGGTGGATGAGTGGATGGATGTTTGAACAAATGGATATACAGCCATTGTTTGCCATTCTTGCTGGGAACCAGGCCTGACCTCTCCAGCCAGCCAAAAAGTTCACTGCTAAATCTGGCTTCCAGAAGAAATTCATTTCTTTTTTTAAAAAAAAGTTTACTTTTTATTATCTTAGTGTGTGTGTGTGTGTGTGTGTGTGAGAGAGAGAGAGAGAGAGAGAGAGAGAGAGAGAGAGAGAGAGAAGAAAGAAACCAGAGGGGACCAAATGGTGGTGCACCCAGTTAAGTGGACATATCACCATGTGCAAGGACCAGGGTTCAAGCCCTCACTCCCCATCTGCAGAAGGGATATTTCATGAGTAGTGAAGCAGGTCTGCAGGTGTGTCTAGGAGATAATGGCCAGAAGGAGAGAGGGTTACTTCCAGTTCCAAGGTGGGGGGGGTCTGAAGATGAATAGGTCCACAGAGAGGGGGCTGTGAATGTGAGTGACTGAAGATGAATGAAGGGACCGGGGGAGGAGGGGGGCAGGTGCTGGGAACAGAGTGACCACATGATTTTCAGAGGCTCAGGAAGATGGCAAGAGCTGAAGTAGAGTGAGGCTGATGTTCTAGTTGTCCCAGATGGACATCAAAGTATTCAGGGAGTTACTGACAGTAAGTGGTAAGAGAGATTCACAGTGGCAGGAGGTGGCGCAGTTAGTAGAATGCACACTACCCTGTGTGAGACCCTGCGTTCAATCCCTAGCACCCTGTGGCAGCACCCTGGACAGCACTGAATGAAGGGTCATTTGTGGATGGTGGAGTGGTGCTTTGGTTTCTCTCTCTCCACCATTAACTCCCTTCTTTCCCCTTCTCTAAGAAATATAGCATGGGGAGTCGAGCGGTAGCACAGTGGGTTAAGTGCACATGGCTCAAAGTGCAAGGACCTGTTTAAGGATTCCAGTTCGAGCCCCCGGCTCCCCACCTTCACAAGCGGTGAAGCAAGTCTGCAGGCATCTATCTTTCTCTCCCTCTCTGTCTTTCCCTCCTCTCTCCATTTCTCTGTCCTATCCAATAACAACGCCATCAACAACAACAATAACTACAATCACAAAAAAACAAGGGAACCAAAAGGGAATAAATAAATAAATATTTTAAAAAATGAAAAAAATGTAGCATGAAAATGAAAAGCTCTCTAGTCAGGTGGTGGAGCGCCCGTCAGTGTGGAGGTCCTAGCTGTGCAGCAGTCAGTAACTGTGGCTCTTGTGTCCTGGAGAGCACTGCCCCTGACTTGAGCAGTGGAAGAGGCAGTGGCAGAGGAGGGGCCCCAGGGAGAAGACGGGCAGGTGGGTCTTGGACACCAGACTGTAGGCAGGACATCTAGTGGCTTTTCAGATGCATAGCACTTGGAGCTGGCCAAGATCCCCTCAGATTTAACACACCAGGGCTGGAGGTGCTGCTGCAGGAACAGTCGCAGGGGGCCTAGTGAGGACCAGCAAGGAAGACTAACACTGCAGCGTAAAAACTGGAATTGCAGATGTCAGAGAAACACTGGGAGTGAGTGACTGTTAAGCTGAGACATTTGAGTTTGAGGCAAGATGAAGTAGACATTTATATGCCAGATGTCAGGAAGGGCAGCTGTCTCTCCTGAGACCATGCTCTGAGGGTCTCATTTTTGTGGCTGGGTGATTAGGTGCCCTCTTGGAGCTTGGCGATCTCCTGTATTCTGAGTTTCTTTGCAAAGCTGCCTACTGAGAAGACATTGTTTGGTTCCAGAGTGTCGTTGGCCTTGTTTTCATGCAAGTTGGGACCAAGATATGCCTTTGGAGAGTTCAGGAGAAAAGGCTTGGGGGTCAGAGCTATAGGCTTTTGGCCCCTGGATGGCAGTTCCCAGCATGGCCTGGCCATGATGGCACCAGGGTCCAGTGGAGACGACTGCAGAGAAGCCAGGATCCACAGGGGAGAGAAAAGACATGGGGCTATTGGGACCAGGTGGTGGCGCACTTGGTTGAGCGCACATGTTACAGTGCGCAAGGACCCAGGTTCAGGCCCCTGGTCCCCACCTGCAGGGGGAAAGTTTCACAAGTGGTGAAGCAGGGCTGCAGGTGTCTCTCTGTCTCTCGCCCTCTTTGTCTCTCCCTTCCTCTCAATTTCTGGCTGTCTCTATTCAATAAATAAATAAATAAATATACTAAAAAAGTTTCATAAGAAAAAAAAAGACATGGAGCTATTCAGAGGGCAGCTAGAAGATGGCATGCTGGAAGCTAGAAGGGAGTATGGAACACTCTGGCCCAGGTTTCTCATGAGCTTTGGGGTCACCTGAGGGACTTGTTGAAGATGAAGATGGCTGCTTGCTCAGGTTTCTAATTTCAGCCTGAAATGTTGCATCTCTAGCAAGTGCCTGCTGCTGACCAGCTGCCTCCACTGGAGGGCTCCCCGTCACTGGGCAGACTGAGGGCAGGCAGTGCTCATTGGCTCAGCCTGGGTTTGGTTCCAGAGTGTTGGCCTTGTTTTCATGCAAGTTGGGACCAAGATATGCCAGGGAGCCGTTTCTGTGCAGCGGTTTGGGGATACGAGGCAGACTTGGGCTTGTTGAGGAAAGAATGAACGTGCAGCCACATGTATAGACTCGTCTTATGCACTGAGTTTGGAAAAAAAAGTGAAAAATGGGTGCTAGGTGTGGATTAAGTAGTGGGGTGTGTGTGTGTGTGTGTGTGTGTGTGTGTGTGTGTGTGTTCGTTCCCTGGTTGCAGGTATTTATCAAGTGCCTGCATTTATTTGGTCAGGCCCTCTTCTAGACAGGAATTGACTATAATAACAGGGCACATGTGGCTCCTGCCTACCCAATACTTACTTGGGCCTTGGAACCAGGGTTGCCAGGCTCACACGGCAGCCCCCGGCCTACTTCTCCTGTGATTTGGGGGAAGATAGACACCTCCCTGCAGCACAGTTTCCACCTGTGCAAAGTGGCACCCTCAGATGTGCAGATGGAAACGAGAAGCTGCGCCTCAGGCCCAAGCTCATCCCTTGGCACTCGAGAGGCTGGCACCTAGCCAGTCTGTGCCTCCTGCTTCTCCTCCTTCGCCAGCTCAGTGGGTGACTGGTTCGCCGAGGCGTGCCCATATGGTGGCATGCAGCTCATGCTCCGTAGCCTTAGGGGAGTGAGGGGACTCTTTGGGAGGGCCCCAGGGGGTGGAAGCTCCAGCAGACTCCCCCATCAGTACTCAGAGAAGGTCAGCAGCTGAGGGAGACCATTGGTGGGGGGACAGTGGACACTCTCAGGGCTCGAGAGATGATGCCTGTGGTGTCAGAGGGGTGTCTGTACTATTTCCTGACCGCAGTTCCCTTGCGTGCCCCATCTCCTCTCTTTTCCTCTCTTTACCCACACCTGGAAGCACCCTTACTCCTTGGAGAGCATAGCCATAGGGCCCTGTTGACGTTCCCACCAGTGGTGGCCAGAATCTGGGGTGGAAACAGGGTGAAGTAGAGACTTTGCATGTGTGCAGAACTATCTGACCTATAGAACACATTCTCCACTGATTATTCTAAATATTTGTTTATTTACTTATTTACTTTTAGATAGAGAAATTGAGAGGGAAAAGGGAGAGAGAGAGAAAGAGACAGGGAGACTCCTACAAGTACTGTTTCAGTGCTCATGTGTTGGTATGCTTCTAATTCTGTTTTTAAAAACCCCTTCTGTTTCATTTGGTTTAATCCCCCCTGCATTCTATTTACATAACACTGTATTCTATTTACATAACCTCTGTTAACAAGCACCACCCTCCCTCCAGGGCATTGGTGGTTCAGTGGTAGAATTCTTGCCTGCTCCGCCCCCTCTCCTTGTCATACCCTGATTTTCACCAGTCACTTTTCTCTCCACCCTCTCTGCGTAGCATCCTGTTCCCACCCTACTGGGCTAGTATATTTATAAGGACAAGATTGTTTGTAGTTTTTAGTTTAGCTTAGCTTGGTATAGATTGCGCGTCCTGCATGAATAAAGAGATACTGCGTACAACCCAGCCATGAGTCCCGGGTCGTCTGTTACCCGCCCGTGAAGCCAGCCCAGCGAAAACAATACTCATGAAGCTTCCCCACACAGGTGGGGACCAGGGGCTTGAACCCCAGTCCTAGTCACACTGTAATGTGTGTGCTCTATCAAGTGTGCCACCACCCAACTCCTCCACTGGCTATTTCTTTGAATATTGATCCTCTAAGTAACACCCCACAAACTTTTCTCTCAGTTGGGTCACAGTGCAGTCCTCCTGCTCTGGGCACTGCTTGAGAGCTGGGTTTGCACAGAAGGTGCAGTGCAGTACGGTGCAGGGGAGAGCTGCCAGAAAAAGCACTCTTCCCCTGGCCTCACTCAGGCTGTCACACATTTGAATGTGAAGTTCATGGGACTCGTGGGATATTGTGAGCCACTGGGTAGGATTAGAAAGTGGCACCATATATCCTGGCAGGGCCTTTTGATCTGCATTTTTGGAAAGGGGAGGCAGGTTCTTCCTGCCCTCCCACTGCTGAACACAGGAAGCCCAGGCCACCGGCGTCCAGTGGTTGTCCTTTACTGGGTGCCATCCCTGTACAGAATGACTCTTCCTCATGAGCAGAGCCTTCTTTTAGTTGTTTGAGAGAGCAAAGCATCTACAGAAGCATAAAGAATCAACAAGAGGGAATAAATAAATAAAATAAATATTTTTTAAAAATTTAAAAAAAAAGAAGCATAAAGAATGTGCACTGGCTTCTCATGCCCTCACTGCCCTCCTATGAGTGGTGGACGGAGACTGGCCCAGCCACCAGCCAGTTTCCATCGTATTTCCACTCTGCTACCAGTCAGCTAGTCAGCTAGTCCTAGGAGCACAGGGCCCTTGGGGGAGGTGGAGCTTGGTAATCTGTACCCCACTTCAACAGTCAGTACCCCAGTATGAGAGGTTGCAAGTGAGTGAGGAAGGTGGAGAGAGTGGTGGCTGGCTTCCATGCATTTCACCTTGGAATGTGATGGACCTGTGACTATCCTTCCAACTATAAACATGGTGGTTGGGCAATTGGAGGTGGTCAGAATACAAGGTTGAAGAGCTGGAAAAAGAAGGGAAGCTGGGTGACTTAGTTTTTTAGAATCACCACATTTGACATCGCTCATTGACCTTAGAAGTTGCCTGTCACCAGCTGGGATGAAAGCTAGGGGGTCAAGAGTGGGTCACCATGTGCACCCCAGTAGTTTCCAGAGTACAGGAGATGGATGGGACTTTGTCTTATAAAAATTTTATCTATGGTTTAGAGAGACCAGAGCACTGCTGGGTTCCATGCTGTGCCAAGGATAGAACCCAGGGCTTCATACATACAATTCCTGTGCTCAATCCACTGAGCCATCTCCCTGGCCACAACTTTTCTGTTTTGTTTTCATTCTTTTTCTTGCCAGAATCTGCCACCTTTACACTGTTATATTGCCACCAGGGTTACCGCTGGGTCTCAGTGTATAATCAGTTCAACACCCACCACCAGAGTTCTGTGTCCCCCACCTTCCCATCTCCCAGAGACAACCCCCATAGTTCTCACAAGTCTTAGAAACAGTTTGCTTGCTTCTCTCTCTTTTCTTTTTTTCTTTTCTTTTTTCTTGCAAGTTCGTGTATATAAGTTCTCTAGATTCCATATATGAGTGAAACCATCTGTCTTTCATCTCTTTACTTACTTCATTAGGCATAATCATCTCCAGTTCCATCCATTTTGTCCCAAAGGACACAACATTGTCTTTTTTGATCACAGAAGAGTATTCTATGATATATATCCCATAACTTCTTTAGCCAGTCATCGGTTGATAGACATTTAGGCTGCTTCTGCTCTGGCTATTACGAATAATGCAGCTATGAACATAGGGGTGCATATGTGGGACTGTGTTTTAAGAACTGTTTAGGGTCTGGGAAGTGGCACACTTGGTTAAGCACACACGGTACAATGTACAAGGGCCTGGGTTCAAGCCCCCCAGTCCCTACCTGTTGGGGGGAGTTTCATAAAGCTGTACTATGGGTTTATCATCCCTATCTCCCCTTCCTTCTCAATTTCCGTGTTTCTATTCAATAAATAATAAATAAAATATTTTTAAATTATTTACTCATAAGAGAGGACAGGAGAGACTGAGAACTAGAGCATCATTTTGACAAACATTCACACACACAAACACACACACACACACACACACACACACATGTGTCTGATACTCTGTCTACTGCACCAGTCCTGGACCTTTTATAGAATAAGACTCTCTGCAGCTGAGGTGGTCCCTGGAGAAGCCAACCAGCTGGGCAACCAGCCCTTCACTGCAGAGGGCTTTGGGTGGCAAGGCTCCAGGTCTGCCATGAGTAAATACCTCATGAGTGGTTATGACTACTGATTGTATGTGAAAGGGAGTTTATTCTGGTGCCTAATGCATGGCAATCAATCAGGATATGGTGACTGCTGCTGTTAATTTTATTGGAGCATAGGTCCTATTTATTTATATCTGCTTTGTGTGCTTGGACTGGCCAGTCCCTCCTCTGCCAGCTAGGTTCCCTGTCCAGTAAATCAAAGAGACAGTAAGCTACTCATTGCCTATCCAGGTTGTGTATTTTAAGTCTCCACAGCCAAAACTGCTGGGAAAAATACAGGAAATAAACACTATTCTGATTTAAAAATCAGAAGGGCAACCTTGTTCTGATATTTTTGACTGTGGCAATACGCCTTTTTCTTCTATTTCCTCCTCTCATTTAACAGCTGTGGGCATAGAAACATACTGTACAGAAGTACTCACCAGAGCTAGGAAATTATGAAAATGACTCCTTCCCTCTTTTGTTGAACTTAGTAACATTCTTTTTGCCAAAATCTCACCCATGCATTGGATGGATGGAGAAGAACTGGGACTCGTAAAGTCTGCAGGCTTGTTGGGTGTCCATAGTTCTAAACATGTGCTTGGAGACTTCCAGAAATGCTGGCATTTTTTCAGAACCAAAATTCATTAGCGTTGTTGTAACAGTCTATAAATACAGTGAAAGGCATTTACAAATAGATATTGTAAAATGCTTCCACACCCACAGTCTGAACACTGTCAAAACACCAGCTGCAGCTTCCCTACTTGGAAGGATCAGAACCTTTTTTAAACTACACCTACTGTGTTTTCAAAATAGGCTTGCTTCTGGCCCTGTAGAGAAGATAATTTCAGCTGAAAGCCTATGTCTGACTCTTGGCATAAAGGATCAGGGCTCAGTTGGAGAGAAGGGGGGATCCCAAGCTTCTTCGTGACAGAAAGAAATCTAGTGCTTTAAATTCTGAGAAGGGTGACTCAGGTTTGAGTACTTCCTACTTATATTTCAGGGTGGACCACTATGTCTCAGATTTGTGATCTCTCTCTCTCTCTCTCTCTCTCTCTCTCTCTCTCTCTCCATCTGTAATTAAAATTCTTTTGTTGATGATGCTATTGTTGAAATAGCATTGGATTATAACATTATGTAAGTTTCAGATGTGTAACATTAAAACTCATGGCATACCCAGTTGAGCACACAAGGACCTGGGTTATCTCCCCACCTGCAGGGGGAAAGCTTCAGGAGAGATAAAGCAGGGCTGCAGGTGTCTGTTTCCCTCCCTCTGTATCTCTCCCTCCCCTCTCAGTTTCTCTCTGTTTCTATCCAATAATAAATAAATAAATATTTAAAATAAATCCAAAAAAGAAGAGTCTCCATTATTAAAAGTGAAAATTAAAAAAAAAAAGGAATTATTTTTTTTACTTAAGCACTAATGAGCTCTGGCTTTTTGGTGGTGCAGGGGATTGAACCTGGGACTTCAAAGCCTCAGGCATGAGAGTCTCTTTGCATAACTATTGTGCTATCTACCCCCACCCACAAAGCAATCTTTAAAAAGAAAACAAAAGTAACCTATAGTCTTATCCCAGAGATAACCATTATTAACATTTTGAATTCTTTCTTACCCAACTGTTTCCTGTGTCTGATTTTTTTTCCATTGTTTTACATAGATGTTTTCACACAATTTTGTCTTTTAGGGAAAAAATCCTCTCATTGTAGTAAGTTCAATTTCAGGAAGAAGAAAAAAAGGAAAGTGTTCATTCTAAAAATGTTTTTTGAGTCCTTGCTCCAGATGCTGAGTTGGGTGCTGGAAATTACCCTATCACCCTTGAGACTACTTGGAATAACCATTGGAAATATTCTCCCAGACTTAAAAAAAAATCTTCCTAACATAGAAGAATGGTGTGTGTGTGTGTGTGTACAATTAGTTTATGGCCTCCTTTTGTCCCTTGACATTGTAATATAAGCATTTGTCTTTGCTTTAATAAAATATTTATAAATATCATTTTAATAGCTATATAAAAGTTCATCAAACATGATAGGTTATTCAGCTGCTCCCTTACTTATGAAAGAGATCAGGCTTTTTTTTTTTTTTTCAGTTTTTCTTTATTCCACATTACAACATAATGATTCACAAAGCTCAAGCAGGTCTTTCTAGTGTAGACTTCCAGCACTGGTCCACAGCACAGGAATATTCTAAATGTTATCAGCAGCATAAACCCTGTTCTGTAAAATTACTTCTTTCACACTGCACCATTCCACATAGGATTGGAAGTAAGTTTCAAAAATGCATATAGAGAATGAAACCAGTAGGTGGCAGATAGTAGAAAGACTATAGCTTGAGGGAAAATGAGCCCTGTAATATGCTGTAGGGTTTCTACACTCTGTCAGGGCAGACTTGCATTGGACTAGAAGCTTTCACTGCCAGAGAGGGAAATGGCAGCTTCCAGATTTACAGCAACCAAAAGGCACATACACACAAAAAAAATACCACAAAAACAAATACAAAAACGGGGGAAAAAACACACATATTGAGAGGCAGCTGTGTTGTTCTGAGGGATAGGTGATTGGCACTTGTGTGCGGCTCCTTCTCTTACATCAACACCCCCTCCTCCCTGATGCCCACCAGGGTGTCACCTCTAACCCTCCTTCTTTTTGGCATAAAAAGGCCCAATGGAATTAACTGGACCTTTGTTGCCTAAGTGACCTCTCCACAGTGCAGAACATATATTCTCATAAGTTTTGGTTCTTAGTATATACTGTGGAGGGGAGTCTGTCTGCTGGTCCCAGGGCTAAATCCCAAGACTCCCAGAGAGTAGTGAGACCAGAAGAATGGAGAAGGCCGGTTTGTGCTGGGCTGAGTCCTAACATTCCAACTGTGTTCCCATGTGGTGCAAGGAGTTGAAACCAGGGGCTCACAAACAGTAAAGGAGTAAGCTCTGCCCATTGAACTATCTTCAGATCCCTGACTCTTTCCTCTAATTAAAATGTTTTCCAATATCAAGTACTTATTTATCAATTAGAGAGAGAACCGGAATATTACTCAGGCTGGTAGTACTGGTGATTGAATTCAGGATCTCATGTTTGCAAGTCAGGCACTCTACACATTGAATCATTTCTCAGGCAGTTAATTTTTATTAGAGAGAGAGACAGAGAGAGACAGAGAGAGAGAACAGTACTGCTCCCTCATGTGCAGTGTCAGAGATACAGTTTGGGTTTCAATGTACAGAGATGATGCTCTATCACTGAGTCACCTCACAGGTCCAAGACTGACTCTTAACCTAAAGCATCCTTAACCAGAGGTTGAGCAGAGGAGAAAAAGCAGGGATCCAGGCC
The DNA here is from genome assembly GCF_950295315.1 of Erinaceus europaeus. Lineage (NCBI taxonomy): Eukaryota > Metazoa > Chordata > Mammalia > Eulipotyphla > Erinaceidae > Erinaceus > Erinaceus europaeus. The sequence goes on from NC_080185.1 coordinate 118,015,062, forward strand.
TGGGCTAAACAGCTCATTATCTATCAAAAGGGAAATCCAGCTCCAAGACAGACGGTGGTGTGTTGAGACTTGCGGGGCTCTTCAGCATTCAGCTGAAGTACAAGTTCAATGAGAAAGTGGACTACTGTATTTGGAAGGGGGAAGTGACTTGGACTTCAATAAGAGCCCTTACTTCCTGCCTTCACCTCAACCTCCCAAGGCTGGGTTGACATATCAGATGTCCTGTCTGTCCTCTGGATAACAAAGTTCAGGCCTCTAAGGGGACACCCCCTTGCTCATATCCTCAGTCAACAGGAGTAGGACTGAGGAAAAAGTTATTTCAAAACATTCTATTGGCAGGACCCCAGTATCCACTGAATTAAATGCAACCTTCTGAATACAATGTTTGGGAAATAAGGTATCTATCAAAAAACTTTTTTTTTAATTTATTTTTTCCTTTATTGGGGGATTAATGTTTTACAGTCGCCAGTAAATACAATAGTTTGTACATGTATAACATTTCTCAGTTTTCCACATAACAATACAAACCCCACTAGGTCCTCTGTCATCCTTTCCCAGGACCTGTACTCCCCCCCCACCCCAGAGTCTTTTACTTTGGTGCAATACACCAGCTCCAGTTCAGGGGGGAAAAAAACATTTAATTTATTTTAAATGGTTAATTAATAATTAACTAACTCTGGTACATGCACTGCCAGGGATCAAACTTGGGAACTCATGCTTGAGAGTTTTATCCATTGAGCCACCTCCCAGGCCACAGGGAAATATAGTTTTAATAATAGAAAGCCATTTTTCTTTTTCTAAGGCCTTGTGGGCCCTGAGTATCATTATTTGGCACCTACAGAGCCTGAATGACTTGCTGCTCTCATCCTCCAAACTCACAGAACTCAAGTTAGATGGTAGATACACTAACCCAGCACACAGCCTGTGCTAGGTGGACTGCTGGTTGTCTGTCTGTCTCTTCCCCCCACTTCCATTGTGGGCCCCTATAGTCTAGGTACCTCCAGCTTGGCATTGTCAATACCATTGCCCCAAGTATAGGCATTATTATATGAGCCAGGCATAACAGTTTGACTTTTCCCTCACATTTTATGGGCAAAGATTTGTGCCTGTGTCATTGCTACTAAATCCTTGGATGATCTCAGGGTTGATCTCCCCACAGGATCTAAAGAGCTGCCCTTTTGTAGTAACTTGGAGCCACCTCCTGCTCATGTAGAAACTGATTCTCTTATCATCACAGAGATCTGTTCCCCTCCCAAAGGGCTGCTCCACAGCCAGGCATGTAGAGAAGTTACTTGTGTCCTGATGGGCATGGGGGCATCCCCCCAAGAGCCATCTAATTTTACAGGCCTGTAGCCCAGTGCCAAATTTGGGCTGCCAGATCTCCACTTGACACCTTCTGCCTGTCAACAGCCCAGCCAATGTCTCAGCCCTATGCCAGAAAACCTTTTTTTTCTTTCTTCAAGGTTATAAGTAGCTGACCTTTGACAAGCACGGTTGGCTAAACTCCTGGTCCCTTAAAAAGGAAGTTCCCAGTTCTCACTTACTGGTGCTTATTTGGCTATGTGTGGCACTGTGCGTACCAGCAGCTGGACTGGTGGCTGGAGGTGCCTTGCTGAACTGTCATTATTAAAATAGCCATCTTTGAAAATGTGTCTGGCAAGGGGGGCACCCAGCTTGTTGGCCAGTTTGTACCGAGGCCCCTGTGGTTGGCCAGTTTACTGGCAGGCGGCACTGTCACCCGCCCTATGGGCAACACATCTCTGAGTGTGTGTGCAGTAAGACAGTCAACAACATGACAAGGACACACACCACTTATTAAATTCCTGGCCTTTTGCTTTTGATATAGAGGTGACGGTCCAAAGATCGACTTGGTGGGCAGTTCCATCTCTGGCATCCTGGACAAGGACCTCTCGGACCGCAGCAATGACATCGGTGAGTAAGAACAGCCGGGATTGCTTCTTGGAGCAGCCTGCTGAGAATTAACACGGCCGATTAAACAACGCCAGGCTACCAGCCCTGCCTCAGTTTCCCATGTCGTGGGTTGGTAAAGAAGGGAAGTGAGGGTAGTTTCCATGTGAAAAACAGAATGCCTAGGATTTTCACTCTCTGACCTGAGGAGACATTCTTTGCAAGGTCCAAGGAAATTAAATGACAAGCCTTTTTTGAAAGAGGACATTCATTAGCACTTTTTAAAATTTTTTTATTTATAAAAAGGAAACATTGACTAAACCATAGGATAAGAGGGGTACAACTCCACACAGTTCCCACCACCAGAACTCCATATCCCATCCCCTCCCCTGATAGCTTTCCTATTCTTTAACCCTCTGGGAGTATGGACCCAAGGTCGTTGTGGGATACAGAAGGTGGAAGGTCTGGCTTCTGTAATTGCTTCCCCGCTGAACATGGGTGTTGACAGGTCGATCCATACTCCCAGCCTACCTCTCTCTTTCCCTAGTGGGGAAGGGCTCTGGGGAAGTGGAGCTCCAGGACACATTGGTGGGGTCGTCTGTCCAGGGAAGTCTGGTCGGCATCATGCTAGCATCTGGAACCTGGTGGTTGAGAGTTAACGTGGTCCAGGAGGTGGTGCAGTGGATAAAACATTGGGCTCTCAAGCATGAGGTCCTGAGTTCAGTCCCTGGCAGCACATGTACCAGAGTGCTGTCTGGTTCTTTCTCTCTCTCCTCCTATCTTTCTCATTAATACATAAATAAATATATATATATATATATAATAAAATGAAAGAGTTAACATACAAAGCCAAACAAATTGTTGACCAATCATAGACCTAAAGGCTGGAATAGTGCAGATGAAGAGTTGGGGGGGTCCTCCATTTTGTAGATAGCTAGTAGGCATATTTTAGTTATATTCAAAGGGCCTGTGGCTATACTAGTTTTTTTCTTTTTCTTTTTCTTTTTCTTTTTCTTTCTCTTTTTTTCCCCTGAGCCTGAAATCTGATATGCAGGTGGATCCAAGTTATTGTTATTGGGGCGATGATGTCATGGCTGGAAAAAGGACAAGAAAGCTGGATCAGGGAAGAGAGTAGCTCCCTAATATGGGAAAGGTGTATAAATACTGTTGACTGTAAACCCCATCTGGGGCCCATATTCAGCTTAGGAGCCTCTGTGACCTCTGCTTCCCTGTATCATTAGCACTTTGTATTTTCCTGTGATTTCTGTGTTGTGTGTAAAAAGGTGAGTAAACAGAAATGCAGAATGCCACAGCTCATGGTGCCTAAGACGTGGCACTAAATGTTTTGACTTGGAGTTTCAAATGGGCTTTGGTATGGTAGCTGGCACTTAGGTCAGAGCAGGAGTGTGATCCCCAAGGTCAGCTAGCACTATAGGATCAATGGAGAAGAAACTGTGGCCGCTGGGTAAACAAGGCACAGAGGCGCATCTGGGGCAGGTGCGTGGGGGGCTGTGAAGTCATGTGTATGCTGGACATGGGTGACAGCCCTCTGGAGAAGTCCAGATTTAGGGTCTGACTTTATTGGATCTTCACATATGTCCTGTATGCCTTCCACAGCCACTGCTCTCAAGGTCTGATGAAGAGCCAGGGCTATGTTTTGCAATTTACCTTTTTTTAATTACAATTTTTCTTTGGATATTATGGCGGAGTCCCATGAAATTGTAAGAAATAATGCCCAGAGGGTTGGAGAGTAAGCTCACAGGGCTAGGCATGTGCTCTGCTATGTATGCAGTCCAGGTCCAGCCCTGGTACCGTCTCAGCTATGGCAACAGAGGAAGTTCTGGCGCTGTGGTGTCTCTTTCTCTTGGAATGAAAAAAGTGGCCCAGGTGGTCCAGGAGGTGACACAGTGAATAAAGCATTGGACTCTCAAGTATGAGATCCTGAGTTCAATCCCTGGCACCACATATACCAAAATGGTGTCTGGTTCTTTCTCTCTCTCCTCCCATCTTTCTCATTAATAAATAAATAAAATCTTTTAAAACACTATTTTTAAAAAAGTGGCTCAGAATGAAGTCATACATGCACAACAATTCAGTTGAGAGAGAGAGAGAGAGAGAGAGAGAGGCGAGATACAGAGATACCTGTGTGTACCTTACTCAGTTTTCTCCAGTGGACACAAGTTATGAAACTTCAGTGCAAGTGGCAGCCAGCTAACTGTGTATCCAGTTCCCCAGTTTACTTACTTGTACCTGGTGGTAGTATGTGTGTGCCACCTGCGTGGGTTTCATCACCACTGCAGTTAAGAGACTGTGCATTCCATCACCAGAGGCTCCTTCCTGCTGCTCTTGCATAACCACACTCACTTCCCATTTGTCCCCTCCCTTTACCAGATCTCTGGCAGCCTGTATCTGGGATTGATTTGCCATGGAAGGTTTCCAGCATCCTTTGTATTGGCTGCTTGATTTAGAAACCAGTGTCTGACAGTTGGCAGGGCTCCTCAGGGGCACCAGGAGTACCCGGCTAATATGAACATTCTTGCCACCTCAGTGTTATTCCTGTCTTAAGGTGCTCTTTTCTTTGAACCCACAAATAGAGTTGCATCTTGGCAACTGCTCACCCGCTGTCTCCGGCCTAATCTTGGGAAGGTTTGGAGATAGGTTATGTCATTGTGACTGGAAACAGCAAAAGTGCCTGTTCTGTCCCAGAAACTATTTCCCATCCTTGATTAGATTTGAGAAGCCCAGTGAAGATATATAACCAATAGTTCTGACTACTTGGGCTGATGCAGTTAGAATAAAAGTGCCAGCCTACTGGAGTTCTTGGCCTGGTGAAAGGGCAGGAAGGAGCAAATCAGTGGTTAGCTGAATGAGGACCAATCACCAGAATGAGCCTGATTATCTTCTGGGCCTACCTCTGGGCCCCATTTCAAAGCAGGCATCTAGCTAGTGAAAAGGGAGGGATTCTCAAACCTGCAAGGTACACAGCGGGCTCTGCCTTGCTGGTGAAGAGTTGACTTTGGATTTTTTTTTTCTCTTTTTTTCTTATTTATTTATTTATTTATTTATTTATAAAATGGAAACACTGACAAGACCATAGGATAAGAGGGGTACAATTCCCACCACCAGATGACTAAACTGGCTATTGCCGAAATACCCATGGGTTTTGCATTGGAGGACCGTTGGTTTCTGGAAGCTTTTCATATTGTGAGAACTAAATACCAGTTGTGTGTCCTTAGGAGACCAGAAATATATGCCAAGGTTTTCTAAGAAGACATTCATTCCAGAGGATCACTGTTCTCTAAGACAGTACATTAATGTATTTATCATTTGCATTGCCAGAAGCAGCACCTGGCAGCTATGTAACCAACCAATAAATCCTTGATTACCTGTGCTCAAGTTCAAGGCTGAATGGGTAACAAGACCATCACACATAGACCTTGCCTTCCAGTGGCTTGGGATAGGTCTGGATCCCTAAGACAGCACATGGAAAGTAAGGTAACCTTAATGGTCAATCTGAATGATTACTGTGTGGTTGGAAGTAATGCTGGCCAGAGTTGGGATGCTCCCGAAGGAGCAGGCTCCATAAACTGGTCCAGATGTGTCTGGATCTTGAAGTGGGGTTCACATAGGTTGAGGTAAAGTAGGTGGATACAGTCACATGGGGAGTGCTGTAACTGAACCTCTAGTGCTCTACACTGGACTGCCTGTGTGGGCCGGGAGGGGTTGCTGACCTGACCGTGCAAGTCAGGGTACATCAAGCAAATAGATGTGTGACTCGTCCATCAAGCAGTGGGAACCATTGTTGGCTGACTCAGAAGCGACATGATCAGGTCTAAAACATCAGATAGTAGCTGATGGAGCTATGTGGGACCCATCAGGTGAAGGAAAGATGGATGTCCGGGAGTCAGGTTATTTTATGGGTCGGTAGTGAGGCAATGAGAAAGAGCCAGAATCAAGCTTCTCACAGGATTGTGGAGGAACGGAGAGATGTGGAAGCATCAGTGTTAAGAGTTATTGTTGGGTGTCAGTAACGAATTGGACTGTGGAGTGGTGAGGAGAGAAGGATTTGTAAGCTGTGAGGATTTAGTGTCATGTGGCTTCGGGAAATGATTTGGATAGAAATAAGTTATGGGGGTGGAGGGTAGATAGCATAATGGTTATATAAAGAGACTCTCTTGCCTGAGGCTCCAAAGTCCCAAGTTCAATCCCCCTGTACCACTGTAAGCCAGAGATGAGCAGTACTCTGGTAAAAAGAACAAAAGAAAGAAAGAAAGGAAGAAAGAAGAAAAGAAAAAAGAAAAAATAATAAGCTATGTTTGGAGGAGGAACTGGCTTGGGAGAAAACTGTTGACTTGGAGATTTGGTTGGATTTCCCTCAACTGAAAAGTCCAAGGCTAGAGAGGCAGACAGGGATTACATACAGAAATTAGGAAAGAGGCAGCCAGAGAGGTTGCTCAATAGTAGAGCACAGGACTTACATGTGTGAAGCTCCAGGCTCCATCCCAAGCACTACGTATGCTGGAATAATACTCTGTTCAGTGAATGAATGAATGAATGAATTTTAAAGAAATTATAAAGGTGGGTCGGGGGAGATAGCATAATGATTATGCAAGACAGACTCTCATACCTGAGACTTAAAGGTCCTAGGTTCAATCCCCCTGCATACCACTCTTAGTTAGAGCTGAGTAGTGCTCTGGGGGGAAAAGGGGGGAAAGAAAGAAATTAGAAAGGTGCCATTGGCTACAGATCTGGGTTTGAGCGAGACTGCTGTTTCCTGGCTGGGTTACCTGTAATTTGCAAGGGCTCTCTGAGCTTCAACTACTTTATCTATAAAAAAATTCTTCCAGGGAGTCGGGCGGTAGCGCAGCAGCTTAAGCACACATGGCGCAAAGCACAAGGACCAGCGTAAGGATCCAGGGTCAAGCCCCCGGCTCCCCACCTGCAGGGTTGTTGCTTCACAGGCGGTGAAGCAGGTCTGCAGGTGTCTATCTTTCTGTCTCCCTCTCTGTCTTCCCCTCCTCTCTCCATTTCTCTCTGTCCTATCTAACAATGACAACATCAATAACAATAATAACTACAACAACAATGAAAAACAACAAGGGCAACAAAAGGGAAAATAAATAAATAAATATTTTTTAAAAATTAAACTTAAAAAATTCTTTCATATCTAGTAATTTTCTCATTCTGTCTCCCAGAATTATGTAAAAGCACATGGTGGGCTACAGAAAGAAAGAGGTACTTCTCATTAATATTATTATTTTCTTGGAAGCATTAAGCCAGGAAGATAAACAATGTCTTTACCGTGGGAAAAGAGAAAAAGAACCTGGAGCTGCAATCCAGACCCTACTCAAGTCCACATCTAAAGGCCAAGTGGACTCCTTCAACATCAAGGGGTCAAGGGAAGGGAGACTTGCAAGTAGAATGTCTTTAGACCCGAGTGCAAGAATGCTCCTTGAAGTGGGTTAAGGAAATAGAACATTGCAGAGGGCCTGCCTTTCATTCCAGGGCTCCTTTTTTATCTTTGCTTTTGAAGCATTTGTCCATTGCTTTGAATCAAAAAGGAAATTATTTGTACCAGAATATTTTGTTAGTGATTCAGGCAATTGAAGCTGTTCAAATGTAAACGGCAGTGAGTAGCAGGATAGAGCCCTGAAAGCCATTAGAAATTACCAGTATTCACTATAAATAAATCTGTGGATCTTCTTAATAAAGCTATAATTTTTAAATTGTTATAATATTAGAGAGCATGGCTTTTTTAGATCTTGTGTTGTCAGCTCACGATAATTTAGAATGAAATCAGCTGCTCCAAATCTAAGTTGTTGATGTCAGTTTGAGATATTGTTTGTATCAAACTACACAGCCATATTTCAAGTAACATAATAGAAAACATGGATGAGCTCCGACACAGGCCTGCACAGGAATAGAAATGAAAATCAAATTGTCCAGTTTTCTCTTGCTGACGGAAGAATCTTTGTTCTGATTGAATGGAAGATTATAGGCCGTGAAGTCAAGTGCCATAACATTTACTTTTATTGTGCCATATATTGTAGTTTCCACCGCATGGCAGGATTTATTGTCACACTTCTATACTAGGGAGATTTTCCAGTCCACTCCCATTAAAGCACATAGCAACGGGCCTCCAGGTGGGAAGCAGCCTGGGAACTAAGCCATCTTGTTGCAACTAATTGACTTAGAAAAAACCTACCCTATGGTTTTGTTAATTTATCCTTTCTTAAATAAAAAAAAAGAAAAGAAAACCTTCTTATTTCTCCTCCCTCAGTTGCTTGCCTTTTTGGTTTTGACTGTTTTTCCCATTCTATTGGAATCTCATTAAACTATTCCCACTTCCATCTCTTGATATGGACACCACCCCCTCTCATTTGAGGAAGCTGAGGATTTCTCCTCCCACTTTCCAACCTCATCCACAGACCTACTTTGTAGTCAGTTGCTGCCTTTAATTTTTTTTAGATATTTTATTTATTTATTGGATAGAGACAGAGAAATCAAGAGGAAAGGGGAAGATAGAGAAGGACAACACTGATTCACCACTCAGGAACCCTCCTCCTCCACTTTTAAGTGGGGACCCGGGGGGTTGAACCTGGGTCCTTGTGTGTGGTAACTCGTGCACTCAACCAGGTATGCCACTGTCCCACCCCAAGTGTTGCAAGCTTTAAATGCCTCCAAACTGTGGTTCATTTAGACCATGAAATGCAAAAACACCTCCTTACGCCCTAGGAATACTATTATAAGCTACTTGATTTCAGTTGCAGGAGAGGAAAATAATTCTTTTATTATTTTTAAATGTATTTTAATTTTATATCCTGAAAGAGACAGATAAGACCGATGACAAGAAAGAGAAAAAGAAAAGAGAGAATGAGAGAGACACCAAAGCACCATTTCATCATCCATGAGGTTCTGCCCATTTCCATCCCTGGCGCTCCCATGTGGTACCAGGATGTAACCAGGGCCTCACACACGGTGAGGCAATGCTCTCTACCTACTGAGATGTTTCCCCTCCACTGGAAACTGGAACTGGATTGTGGGGATGGTTGCACAACTCTATAAATTTACTAAATATTCTCCTTAAGTTGTAATCATTAACTTTTAGGGTATATAAGTTATACCCTGAAAACATTTTTTTGCTCTTATAAGTAAGGTATTCATGTAATAAAAAGATGAGAAGAAAGAGATAATTGGTTGTCCACTCTAACTTGGAAATGGGAACTTAGTTAGCTGGGGTATTTTGTAAAGATCATGACAACATGGCTTCATTAAAATAGTTGTACATGCTTATAATTTGTAAATATCTTCTTGAGATAAATCAAGTTAAATTAATCATCTCTCCACCTTGTTGATGAGGAATGTGAAAACCTGTTTTGTTTTTAAGAAGAGCTAATTGAAAATTTCCTAGTATTTGCTTTGAGGGCAAGAGAAACATGCCACTAATTTATAAGTTTGGAGTTAGAAGTACCTTGTTGCCCATCTTGTAAGATAGTTGTGTTGAACCCAGGAGGTAGAACACACGCTTTCTATGTGTGAGGTCTGGGGTTTGACCCCTGGCACCCCAGGGGGGCCTTGAAGATCTGTGACTTGTCTTTGAGGAACCGTTTGTGATAACCGCTTCTGAGGAATATGGCTGTGTGTGTAATGTCTCTGAGTCAGGTCATCCCTCAGCGCAGGGCAGAGCACAAGAGTCCTTTCTTCTCCTGCCATGCTCCTGAATTACAGTGTGACAATAGCAGTGAGAGCAAGCAAAGGGAAGGAAAGAAAGAACTGATATAGACATTGGTGCCTGCCTACTACATGTTTTGCATACTTTGTATATTTCTCAGTCTCAGCCCTGTGAAGGAGGTCTGATGACGTTGATTTTTATAGGAGAGGAACAGGGAATTTCTATTGTTGTTATTATCATTACCGCCAGGGTTATTGCTAGGGCTCAGTGCTGGCACAGTGAATCCACTGCTCCTGGTGACCATTTTTCCCTTTTTATTTTTTTCTCTGTGATTTTTTTTCGTTGTTGTTGTTGTTAAGTAAGACAGAGAGAAAATAAGAGAGGATCGGGAGATAGAGAAAGGCAGAGATAGATAGACACCTGCAGACCTGCTTCACTGCTCATGAAGCAGACCCCCTGAAGGTGGGGATCTGGGGCTCCACCCACTGTCCTTGTGCTTGGCAGTATGTACACTTAGCCTGGTTCACCACTGCCCGGCCCTGGGAATTTCTAAAAGTTGGACGAGGGTCAGGAGATAATTTGGCAGGTAGAGTATATACCTTACCATGTGTGAAGCTCTGGGTTTGAGCCCCGGTACTACATGGAAACCCCATAATGGGGGGCCTGGGCAGTGGCGCACCTGGTCAAGTGCACACATTACCATGCATGAGGACCCAAGTTCGAGCCCTTGCTCCCCACCTTCAGGGGGGAAGCTTCACAAGTGGTGAAGCACAGCTTCAGGTGTGTCTCTCTTCTCTTTCCCTCCTTATTTCCCCCTTCCCTCTCAATTCCTATCTGTCCTATCAAATAAAATAAGACAAAGGAAAAAATGGCCTCCTGGAACAGTAAATTCATCATGCAGGCAACGAGCCCCAGTGATAACCCTGGTGGCAATGAAAAAAACAAAAAGCACCATGGTTAGAGGAGCACCATGAATAATGCTGTGCTGTTGCTTCTATCTTTCACTTGTTCCTCTCCCACCCCCCTCTCATTATGTAAAATAAACATTTAAAATAGTGAATTGTCCCGGAGAGACTTCTCAACCATATCAGTGTGTTCAAGACCCTCAGTTCATTTTCTGGTGCCACATAATAAATAAATAAATAAATAAATATTCTTTCCAAGCTGGGTAATTTGGGTACATTTAACTGGATAGTGAAAAGGGCAGTTGGATTTGAACTGGGTTTTCCCTGGCTTGGGAGCCCAAACTTTTCTGTTGCATGAGGTAGGTCTGCACCTGTGCTTCTCAGTCACTCTCCCCAAAGGATATTTGGTGAAGTCTAAAGACATCTGTGATTGTCACAGTGTGGAGGATGGTAGGCTATAGGCACATTGTGGATTGTGACCCCACAATGTACAGGACTGTCCCCACAGAGGCTGATCCAGTCCCCAGTGTGGATAGAACTGAGGGCAGGGAAGCCCTGTCAGGGCTGAGGGATCATGGGAATTTAAGAGCTGCTGACCTAGCAGTAGTGTCCCCTTGAGAGTGGCCTTGCCATCCTAGTGCCACTGGTTTTCTCAGAATCTGTAGAAAACAAAGTTTGAAAGTGATGTCACACAGGGCCAGGTGTTGGTGCACCTGGTTGAGTGCACATGTTACAATGTGCAAGGACCCAGGTTCAAGTCCCTGGTCCCAACCTACAAGGGGAAAGCTTCATGAGTGGTGAAGCCGGGCTGCAAATGTCTCTCTGTGTCTCTCCCTCTCTACTTCCCCCTTCCTCCCTATTTCTAATAAATAAAGATAATAAAAAATTTAAAAAGAAAATTATGTCAGAGCTTCTGGAAACTGACTTTATAAACAAAAAAAGTAAATGACTTTAAAGTAATTAACTTAAGTATGACCAAAGAATTACCGAACCTTCTAGACTGCTTCCCCCAAGACCTGTAACAAGTTACTTGCTTGAGAAAACACGATACAATTTGAGTCTGATTTTCACATAGAAAGAGAAAAATGTTCTATTTGGGATTAACTATTATCCTAAGATTAAGAACTCAATATTTAAGTGGGTATTAAATAAAAGAACAACAAACTCGAAATTCAGTTAGAGCTAAGTCATAAATGTGTGCTCTGTCTAGTAAAGTGTTTCAAGACATGTATAGAAGAGTTGAGTTGTAACCATTGGCACAGTATTTTTGTCAATATGACACCAGATCCCTATAAATTAGTAATTAAATTCTTATTCTGAAATTTATGCCCTTTACTGTCAGAAATAATTGGGGGGGGTTACTTGAACCAGGTGTGGAGTAAGACTTAGATCCATGGATTTAGGCTGTTGTTTTTTCTGTCCTCTTAAAAATGTTTTCTGTTATCACTTTTTAAGTAGGGGGGTGGGCTTGGGTAGAGGCCACAGCACCAAAGTCGAACCTGAGGTTACGTGCATGGCAAAGCAGATACCTACCCAGCTGAGCTACATCACTGGCCTCTTTTTAAAATATTCGAAATGGCCCTTTTTGGACTTAGTTTGAGATTTTTGAGAGAACAGTATAAACTAGTTCCTTCCTGCCTTTAGCACCACCACAAGTGACATTTAGACTGTTCCTGACAGACTGCTGGCTGAGCTGCGTGTGAATGAGCTGTCCCTCTCAGCTCTCCTGAGGTCAGTAGCTCTGACACGAGAACCTGTGTGTGAGAGCTACAGCTCGCTCCTTCAGACAGTGTCTCTTTACCAGTGACCTTCAGACACAGCCATGGGGACATTGTCCATCTGGGGAGAGAAAGATGTGGCCTTCCTTATGTCGTTGCTGGGTCGGCATGGAGGCCCTGGGGTGTGTAAGTCTTTGTCAAACTTCAGCTTAGGTCAGGAGCATTTGAGAAGCAAGTTGTATTTCTCACATGTGGTAGTGACCTACAGTAAAGGACACTGAGCTCAGGGTCATGCTCCTCTCGCCAGAGAAGTGAAACAGGTGGGCCTTCTGATTAGTGGGTCTTGAATTTGGTCCTCTTAAGTATTTTTTTTAATTCCACCCCTCACTTTGGGGAACAGAATCTTGATCCCAGATAATTCAAAAGAGGAACTGTGTTCAGACCTCTTCCAGCAGTACTCCTCTCCAGATTCCTGACTCCTTCCTAAGACTCTGAGGTTCACAGCCTCCATTCGTGGGGAGTATATGAGATCAAATTAGCAACCAGCACTGGTTTCAGATTCATGTCATGGTCTTATGGGAGATGAATTGGTGTCAAGATCTTGTCCTCAGTGCTTCCAAGAGTTTGATCCTAGGTGTAAATCAAGGGTTTTCTACTATCAGTCCACCCCAAAACCCTGGTGCCCAATTCAAACTGCTCCCCGCCCCGGCCTGTCCCAGCCTTTGCCTGCCCTTGTCTTAGCTGGCTTTGTGTTAGTTTTGATGGGGCCCACAAACATCTTGCACCTTATCACATTCAAGAAGCTCAAAAACAATGAGCGTGCAAAGTAGTGGCAGGGAAAGCCTTGAAAATACCAGAGAAACACAGATGGGGTTTAACCTAGGCACAGTGGGGAGGAGACATGACAAATGTACAGCCTCAGGGGGGTGGTGTATTTGGGGGTGTGAATTCTTGTAAAGTAAAAACAGTGAGAGTTGGGGAGGTGGCTTAGCAGAAGGGCACATGCCTTGCATGCATGAGGCCCTGGATTCAGTCCCTGGCAGTGCGTAACAAGGAAGACAAAAACAAATGATTAGAACATCATAAGTGATGGAGCTCTGCTCACTCTTGTCATCTCTCCATCCTATTCTCTCTCTCTCTCTCTCTCTCCCTCCCTCCCTCCCTCCCTCTCCCTCTCCCTCTCCCTCACCCTCTCCTCCTCCCCCTCCCTCCCCCCTTCCCTCCCTCCCTCCGTCTCTCTCTGAGCCACCTACTTCACCAGCCTGCAGTGAGAGGGAGCCGTAAAGTAAGCTGAGTATAGTGCCCTTGAGAGGGTCGCCGTGCCTGGCAGCTGAATGCTAGTCCTGAAGGCTCACCTATGTGCAGAAGCCATGTGCCCACACACACACACACAAACACCCCTGGATTTTGGTCACCTGCCTTTCTGTGGCCAGGCCCTTTGCATTCTTCATTCATCCCAGCAGCTTGAGCACCTCTGCTTTTGTTGCACACTGAGATCATTTTCAGCTCTAGAATACAACTGCAGAGAGACGCCCAGTGGGCGCAAAGCAGTCTGCATGCGGGGAAGAGCCAGATATAGCAATCTTTGTTACATCTGCAGTGCTCTCAGCTGACACCACAGAGCTGCAAATGAATGTGGTGGCTAGAAGGGGACAGGTGACACTCTGTACCCAGATGGCACCTTGCACTTATTTGGCCCGCAGTGCCTCCCTCTGCCCACTGACTCACAGATTGGCAGGGCCTAATCAAGGCTTCATTTGACTCGTGACTATCCAGAAGGCTATATAACTTGCAGAACATCCTGTTCAAGTGTCCCATGTTATATATACTAAGAACCTTCTAGATGACATTATCAGGGAGGAGAGCTTAGTTAGCAAAGTCTTTCTCTAGCCACAGGTTCTTGTAAAGACATGTTCTATAATCCTTGACCCACTTCACCTCCTGCTGCCTTTGATTCACTGCATGAAGAAAGTGTCGAGCTCTCGCACTAGAAGGTTGGCCACCTCATCAGAAGGTCATTGGATCTGGTGGTGACAAGCTAGGGATGAAGTGGAAGTGAACTGGGAACCCAGACTTGGAGCCAAAAGAAGCTTCTTTATTTAGCTGAGAGGTGACCTGTAGAGGCGCTCTCCCCCTCCCCAGGCCTGAGTCATCTCTTCTGAGGTTGTTAACTCTGCAATTTCACAAATTCATCTACCAATGGGGAGGGGGGTTCTCATCTTGAGGGACTGCTGCTTTTTATGCAAAGTAAATATACTTTTTAAAAAGTAATGCTGTCAGCTGGTAGGAGAGGCACAGTGGTTATGCATAATGGTTATGCAAAGAGACTCTAGTACCTGAGGCTCTAAAGCTCAATCCCCCATACCACCATCAGCCAGAGCTGAGCAAAATAAAATAAAATAATAAAATAAAATGTTGTCTCCTGCTAGAAAGGACATAGCTCCAAGTGTAAACATTGAGCCCCTTTCGCTGACTGACTGGGTCACTCACAACATGGAGCTCCTACTACCTGTCTTGGATGCACAGCAGTTCTTAGGGAGGTTCTGAAATCATAGGCCCCAAGCATGTCAGCAAAAGTGAGAGCATGGGGAAAGGAAAAATGCCAGGAAACAAATAAAGGGTCGCAGGGAGTCGGGTGGTAGCGCAGTGGGCTAAGGGCAGGTGGTGCAAAGCGCAAGGACTGGCATAAGGATCCTGGTTTAAGCCCCAGGCTCCCCACCTGCAGGAGAGTTGCTTTACAAGTGGTGAAGCAGGTCTGCAGGTGTCTATCTTTCTCTCCCCCTCTCTGTCTTCCCCTCCTCTCTCCATTTCTCTCTGTCCTATCCAACAACAAAGCAACGTCAACAATGGCAAAGTCAGATTTTTACTTCAGTATGGGGACCGCGCCAGTCCTTGAGTGGTTCTGGAGTGCTGTGTTCCTCCCTGAGTGGTATGCAGAGTGAATTCAGGGCAGTGAATTTTTCTTTTCTTCTTTATTGATTTATAGGGAAATAATGATTTACAAAAAAGTTATGTCCATTTACTTTCTTAAAGATGGTGTGATGTGAATGCTACTTTAAAAGGAATATGGAGTTTTGTTGAGGTGTTAATGATTTGATTTTATAGAAAAACAAATAGGGGGCCAGGTTGAAGGTACACATTACCAAGTGCAAAGACCTAGGTTCAGGCCCCCAGTTACCACCTCCAAGAGGAAGTTTCACGAGCAGTGAAGCAGAGCTATAGGTGTTTCTCTTTCTCCCTCTCTATCTCCCCTTCCCCTCTCAATTTCCCACTGTGCTATAAAATGTTTTAAAAAATAATGTTAAAAAAAGAAAAATAGGAGGGAAAATCTTGTCTCTGGGGATGAGAAGGTGAGTGAGTGAATTACCACGCACAAGGATCTACATCTGAGTCCCCTAAGCCACCAGTTGGGAGCACCTGCAGGGAGGAAGCTATGGTGCTTTTCCCTCTCCCTCTCCCTCTCCCTCTCCCTCTCCCTCTCCCTCTCCCTCTCCCTCTCCCTCTCCCTCTCCCTCTCCCTCTCCCTCTCCCTCTCCCTCTCCCTCTCCCTCTCGGACTGTTGCTGGGGCTCAGTGCTTGCACTATAAATCCACTACTCCTGGAGGCCATTCCCCCCCATTTTGTCTTTATTGTTATTGTTGCCATTGATGATGTTGTTGGATAGGACAGAGAGAAATGGAGAGAAAAGGGGAGACAGAGAGGAGGAGAGAAAGGTAGACACCTGCAGACCTGCTTCACTGCTTGTGAAGCGATGCCCCTGCAGGTGGGGAGCCAGAGGGCTCAAACCAGCATCCTTATGCCGGTCCTTGCGTTTTGCCCATGTGCGCTTAACCCACTGCACCACCACCCAACTCCCTCTATCTAGATATCTCTCTCTCCCTCCCTCCCTTCTCTTCTCTTTATTTTTTTCAATATTTTTATTAGTGACTTACAAAATGGAATTGGCATATCGCACCAAAGTAAAAGACTCTGGGGTGGGTGGGTGGGGAGAATACAGATCAAAGAAGGATTCAGAGGACCTAGTGGGGGTTGTATTGTTATATAGGAAACTGGGAAGTGTTATGCATGTACAAACTATTGTATTTACTGTTGAATGTAAAACATTAATTCCCCAATAGAGAAATAAAAAATTCAAACGAAAGAAAAAAAAGGTAACGGGTATAATTCCACACTGTCCCCACCACAAGAGTTCTGTGTCCCCACCTCCTCCATTAGAAACTGCAGTAGTTCTCTCACAGTCATAGCTATGGGCTGACTGTATAACTATCTATATCACCTATATTTGGGGGGCTCAGGGTATTTTTCTCAGCATAATTCTGAACATAATAACCTGAGGTTGTTTCACACATTCATTAAAACTTTCTGTTGTGAATGCCAGACTCAAAGCTCACCCCTTCCCTCTAAGTAGAACACTCAGGAACCAGAGGAAGTTCCTGTTTGCTGTGCTCCCTGAAAGAAAACACACCCTCTGTCTGTGGCAGGCCATGGACATGGCGTCAGGCATTATTATTGTTAGCAGCCACCAGGGTTATCGATGGAGTTTGATGCCAGCCCTTCCAATCCACTGCTCCCAGTGGCCAGTTTGCCCCCTTTTTAAATTCTTTTCCTCTTTTATTTGACAGGACAGAGAGAAATTGAGAGGGGTGGGGATGATAGAGAGGGAGAGAAAAATAGAGACACCTGCTGACCTGCCTGACTGCTTGTGAAGCATTTCTTCCCCACCCCTAACCCCAGTGGGGAGGGGGGGCTCGAACTTGGGTTTTTATACATGGTAATATGTGCAATCAACCAGGTGTGCCATTGCCCAGCCCCTGGCATTAGAGTTCTTTGGAGCCTGAGTTTTTTGTTTGTTTGTTTTGTTTTTTGCCTCCAGGATTATTGCTGGGGCTCAGTTCCTGCACCATGAATCCACCGCTCCTGGAGCCCATTTTGTTTCCCCTTTTGTTGCCCTTGTTATTGTAACCTTGTTGTGGTTATTATTTTTGTTTGTTTCATTGTTGGGTAGCATAGAGAGAAATGGAGAGAGGAGAGGAAGACAGAGAGGGGGAGAGAAAGATAGACACCTGCAGACCTGCTTCACCACCTATAGCAACTCCCCTGCAGGTGGGGAGCCAGGGGCTCGATCCAGGATCCTTACACCGGTCCCTGCGCTTTATGCCACGTGCGCTTAACCCGCTGCGCTACCGCCTGACCCCCTAGGAGCCTGAGTTTTCATCTTTAAACCAGGGGCTTGAAAGAAATGATCAAAAGAGCACAGTTGAGCCTTACAGTCTGTTTCTCCAGCTGTGTCTTTTAAGTGACTTTGCTAGGCATTGAGGAAGCTGCCCTTTTGGTAACCCTTGAATCCTCTTTACAATTAAATAGCTTACTCTTTTACTTGTCTCTTTACTGAAATTGCTTTAGTTCTGTTAGTTCTTTTAACCTGGAATTGATCAGTTAGCCCTTTCTGAGATCTAATCTAGAGTTTCCTTTAGCCTAAAGATTGTTGCTTCAAAGAGATTTGTTGACCATATGGGAAACCTGAGAAGTTAATAATGATGGGCAGAAAGGGCAGAACTTGATGAAGAATTTAGTTCAGTTTAGAAGCATTTTTTAAATCTTTCACCTTTTCAAAGCCATATATACATATATATTATATACTTAATTTGTAAAAAAAAAAAAATGAGCATTGTTTTTTCATACGAGTTCTTACAGAGAAATGTAAAAGGCTGTTTGCCATTCTAAATTCACTTGAGTTCCCATAACAAACTCTTACATAGAAGCAAGAAAATCCTGAAGTCGCTGAAGAAAGTGTGTGGTGTCAGATAAAGTGTGGCTTTTCAGATAGTCGAACTTGGGTTTGAATCTAGTATAGCAGGTTGCAGGGTGAGTGACTGAGCTCCCTTGCCTCCATGGCAGCATTATTAATGCCCCGCCACCACAGAGGTTTGTTGCAGTGATGGAAAGTAACCGACACAAAACAGGCCTTTCTGAGGGTCAGCTGGTGTAGCTGCATGTTAACTTGCATCAGCCTGTCTAACCAATAAGAACGCGTTTGGCAAAGGACAGCCCCTCAACATTAAGTTGGAGGACTCGAAGAGCAGGACCAACAGCTTGAAAGCTGTCAGGAGCTGCTTGTTGCTGGCTTTGAAAGTGACTGGGATCCATGTGGATTCAGTTGGCTAGGAAGGATCGTCAGTTTCCCCAATGAATGGGTACTCACGAGATGCACCACGGGAAGGTCGATCCAATGCATCCCCGATGGCATCTGCTGTGCAACTCAGGCATCAAAGTTCGACCTCCTTGAGGAAACACTCACGAAAGACATGTCTCTGATATCTGATTACTGTAAAAAATGGCGACTAATCCCTAGCACTGCAAAAAACGGTATCATCTGTTTTCTATCTATACCATGCCTCTGCCTCACGTGAGCTTAATGTGCAGCTTGGCGATACGAGAATCCGGCATGAAGCCCAGCCAGTCTATCTTGGCGTTACTCTCGATCGCACCCTGTCATTTCACAAACATCTCATAAAAACTGCAGCAAAGGTGGGCGCGAGGAATAACATCATTGCAAGACTGGCCAGCTCCTCATGGGGCGCGAGCGCTTCCACACTACGATCATCCTCTCTGGCATTATGCTATTCCACTGCAGAATACTGTGCCCCAGTATGGTTCCGTAGCCCCCATGTCCACTTGGTCGATTCCAAATTATATTCCTCCATGAGGATAATTTCTGGAACCATCCGTTCCACCCCGGTTCCATGGCTGCCAGTTCTTAGCAACATCGCCCCGCCAGATATTCGTCGGGATGCGGCATCATCTAAGTTCATTTCCCACGTCTACGCTCGACCGGACCTGCCAATATACGCGGATATCTTCGCCCACCCTGTCCAACGTTTGACGTCTCGTCACCCAATCTGGTCCCCTACACCTACACTGAACTTCTCTGTTCCAGTCTCTTGGAAACAGAGTTGGCAGTCAGCTGAGGTCAAGAACAAATACCTCATCACAGACCCCTGCGAGCGTCAACCCGGCTTTGACCTAGCACGTTATGATTGGGCCCTCCTCCATCGCTATCGAACAGGCCATGGCCGGTGCACCGCTATGTTCCATCGCTGGGGAGCCAGAGACGACCCGAACTGCCCCTGCGGCTCCAGACAGACTATGACCCACATAGTCAACGACTGCCACCTCTCCAGATTCAAAGGAGGTCTCGAAACTTTACATCGGGCTCAACCTGACGCTGTTGACTGGCTACGGAAGAAGGGCAAACGCTAGAAGAAGAAGAAGCCTGTCTAATCATGCGTTGCTTAATGAGAGAGCCATGTTCTGGGTGGTGTGTCATCAGGCGATGGTATGGTTGTGCAAACATCGAAGTGTGCTTACACAGTCCTAGGTGGTGTGGCCTACCACACACTTGGACCAGATAGTAGCACCTGTTGGGCCCACCATGATATTCGCAGTCCATCATTGACAGAGACTTTCTAAGATATTGTGACTGACCACATTCACCTTGTCTACTCTTACTGGCAGTCAGGAAACACATAACATCAGTCAATTGACTGGAATCTCAACAGCCATATCTAAATTCATTTCCTTTCTACATGATCTACTTGGTTGTATTTTTATTTTGAAGAGCTCCTCTCTGACCCCATTACAAAGAAACCAGGTACTCACTTTAAAAATCAAGACGGAAAGATTTCTATCACAGGAAGTTAGAAAGTGAAAGGGTGGGAGTAGGGTGGTAGCGTAGTGGGTTAAGCGCACGTGGCGCAAAGTGCAAGACCCAGTGTAAGGATCCAGGTTTGAGCCCCTGGCTCCTCACCTGCAGGGGAGTCACTTCACAGGCGGTGAAGCAGATCTGTAGGTGTCTCTCTTTCTCTCCCCTTCTGCCTTCCCCTCCTCTCTCCATTTCTGTCTTTCCTATCTCACAACAACATCAATAACAACAATAATAACTACAACAATAAAAAACAACAAGGGCAACAAAAGGGAATAAATAAATACATAAATATTAAAAAAATAATAAAAAGAAAGTGAAAGGGTGTGTCATACCTCAGTTTCTCCCTGAAATAACTCCTGTTGATTTGCTTTATATGAATGTAGAAGTCTAGGATGGATGGATGGATGGATGGACGGACAGACAGTGTGTATTTTGATCATATTATATCTGCCATTCCAATCCACAGCTGCTTTCTGGGCTAAATTACCTGTTTGGCATCTTTCCAATTAAGTCACCTAAATCAAAAACCTTATACTTGAGGACAAGGAAGATACCATAATGGTTATGTCAAAAAAAGACTCTCTTGCCTGAGGATTTGAAGTCCTAGGTTCAGTCCTCCACATACAGAAAGCCAGAGCTAAGCAGTGCCCAGGGAAAACAAACAAAGCAAAAACCTCATACTTCGAGAGGCTGTCCAATATCCCACTGTATGCCTTCACCAGAATCACTAGGCTGGGGCCGTGGTGCAGAGAGCACCCTAAGGCAGGGACCAGCGAGCAGGGTACCTCTTCCCATACAGGCGGCGCCCCCTCTTCTGTGCTCTCTTCAGTCTCATCTCCAGAGAGCTCGGCATCATGCTGCTTCCTACTTCCACCTCTCCTTTTGCTGCCTGCCCACAGCAAGGCCAAGCAAGGCCAAGCTCTTGCTCATTCCCAGGTGCAAATTAAGAGAGAAGTCTAAGGTTTGTGTTTGACTGTCACCTGACCAAAAAAATCCATTTACAAGTCAGTTGGCTTCTAATCCTATGCTTCCAACAAAATGGGGGGGGGGTACCTACTAAGTTCTTCATTGCTAGATTGCTAAAAATAAAATTTAAGAAGATAAAATAAAAACAACAACAACAACAACAAATAAAACACATCCTGATGGTGCCAGTAACTCAAAAGGAGCTCAAAGAATTGAGTGCTGTTGTGATAACAGAATTCTTTCCTTGTGTGTCATAAAATTATACAGCTTTAGCCAGGCTGATAAGGCCAGTAAAATCCCCCAGGCCTAAGACATTTACAAGTGCAAAAACTCACATAGTAATTCTGAATATCAAAAGATAAGGCTGCAGGCAACAGAGGTTTTATAAAGTTTATTGGAATAAAGATGTAAAGAAATAGTTACCAGTAGAAGGGCAGGGTGGACTTAGAGAAGAGCCAGATCCCTCATAGGAAAGACAGAAGAGAGGCAGGTGAGCAAGAAGAGAGCCAACTGCTGGGCCGGAGGGCTGGGTTCTGTTTTTTTCAGTGACTCTGGGTCTGTGGGAAAGCAGGGGGTAGGGTTGTATCGGTACCCACCCTGACCTGGGAACAGATTTCTTTCTGTCCTAATCAGTTGTTTCCCATTCAACTTGGAAGTCTTATCTTTTGATATTCAGAATGACTACGGGAGTTTTCACACTTGTAAATGTCTTAAGCCTGGAGGTTTTTTTTTAAACTTCTTTATTGGGGGATTAATGGTTTATAGTCTACAGTAAAATGCAATAATTTGTACTTGCTTAACATCCCTCAGTTTTCCACAGAACAATTCAACCCCCACTAGGTCCTCCTCTGCCATCATGTTTTACTCTGGTGTCTTTTACACCAACTCTAGTCCAAGTCTACTTAATGTTTTCTCTTCTGATCTTATTTTCCTTCTGACTGTGAGTGAAATCATCCCATATTCATCCTTCTGTTTCTGACCTTAGTTCACATAACATGATTTCTTCAAGCTCCATCCAACATAAGGTGAGGAAAGTGAAATCACTATTTTTAATAGCTGAGTAGTATTCCATTGTGTGTATATAGACCACAACTTTCTCAGCCACTCACCTGCTGTTGGACACCTGGGTTGCTTCCAGGTTTTGGCTATTACAAATTGTGCTGCTGCTATGAACATATACACAAATCTTTTTGGATGGGTGTGATTGATTGGTTCCTTAGGATATATCCCCAGGAGAGGAATTGCAGGGTCATAGGATAGGTCCACTTCTAGCTTTCTGAGAGTTCTCTAGACTGCTCCTTACAGGGGTTGGACTAATTGACATTCCCACCAGCAGTGCAGGAGGGTTCCTTTGTGCCCACAACCTCTCCAGCATTTGTTGCTGCTTCCTTTTCTGATGTATAATATTCTCACAGGAGTGAAGTGGCATTTCATTGTTGTATTTAAGCCTAGAGGTTTTACTGGCCTTGTCAGCCTGGCAAAATCTTTATAATTTTGTGACACATCGTTTCCATTCTCAGCTCTGTTTTTGTAAACAGGGTATCTGGACACTTACATTTATGAAATGGAAAAAAATGTACTAGAATGAGCACCATACCACCTCCCTCTGGTGGTGATAGACATCATTGTATACACAAAATTCAGAATGGGAAGTCCAATAAAATTTTCCTTTTTCATTTTTTAATTTTTATTTGCATCTGAGGCTTTGTGCCTGCATGATTCTACCTCTCCAAGCAGACTCTTTTTTTGATTCCTTTTTACCAGATAGAGGATGAAGGAGAGACACTACCACCCCACTACTCATGAAGTTTCCCCTTTGCATGATGCTCCCATGTGGTGTGGGGGGGGCTCAGTCCTGACCTTTGTGAAGGCAGAATCCACTCCCCCAGGCAAACAGTCTCAACACAGGTTCATAGTAGTGAGTCATATTCAAGGCCTCCAACTCCTACCTTTTCATACTTACAAACTAATCACTAAAATGTGTGGCATGTGTGTTAGTAAATGTTTAGATCCCTGGGATACTTAAGATAACCCAGAAAACAGAAATGCTGATACTTTGGGTATATGGTTTCAGGAAATTTAAAAAAGAAAATTCCTAGATTTCAATTTGTATACAGGTCTTTAGAGCCAATAATGATAGTTGACAGAGAACAAAATTCAGAGTTTTTGAATGTGGGTTCTACCACTCTCTGCTTCCTGGTTGTCCCACCTCTGGACTCCCTGACTCTAATATTTCTGGAACAGGGGGCACCTCAGCAGCATGAGTCTTTGAAGAGGGTGCAGCAAACCTCACAGGGCAGCTAGTCTGAGGGGGCTCCCTTTCCTACAGATGTTTTGCTCAAGTGAGAAGCTCTGAGCTGGTGACTCAGCCAACACGGGTGCTGTGTGACCCCTACCTAGAAATGGGTCCGGCTTTGTATTCTGCACAGAGTGTCCTCATTAGTAAGGACTTCTTCCTTCCGTTCAGACTGCCTGGAGGCGCTGCTTCCTTGTAGAGAAGATGGCTGCGGCTCTGTGGAGTTAGGACTTCCTCAGCTGAAATCTCAAAGAGAGGAAAGAAAAGAAAGCTTTTTAAGCACTTAGGCTTTGCTCTTAAATCTCTGTTCCCAGTCCATTGATAGTGTGCAGAAACAGAATTCTGCCATGTCTTTCCAAAGGGTTTCACATAATCTCTCATGTTCAAAAGAATAACCCTGTGAAGCTGATAGCTTGGATCAAATTCTCTCCCTCTCCCTTCCCTTCCTTTCCCTCTCTTCCCTCTCTCCTCATGGTAAAAACTGGATCCTGGAAAATTTGTTAATTTATCCAGTGATTATTCATACATACTGCAAGCCAGGAATGACACTGGGCCACGCAGGAAACAGAGTCAACAAGGAATGTGTGTTCAAGAGGCTGAGAGTATGGTGATGGTGACCAGAGGAGCTGGTCTGACTTCTTCCAAGAGTTCCCACTTTCAGAAGCAAACCTTGCTGAACCAAGGGAGGGATAGGCAAGAGCCCCCGCTGCCCACCCACCTATGAGGACCTTGCTGACATGGAGACACCCCATGCACCATGGGAAGGAATTCCAGCAGTGAAGCTAAGCTGTGCACTCCATGTATCTCTCTGCTGGCTGTACTCAGGGTGCCAAGGGGCTCTGAGTGAGAAATCTGTCACAGCAGTTCCAGGCAAGGAGTTGTGGCAGCCTTAATGACCCTTGACAGGGTATGGAGGAGAAGTCACGGGTGCCATCTCTCTCCTCCATGGAAACTGGGCTCCATTTTCCTGTTGAACTCCATAAGGTGTGACTGAAATTCTTGGAAAATGGGCACCACCATGTGCTATAAAGAGTCAGAGACCTTTCCAGGCTGACTCCATGGGCCATGTGAATTATCCCCCAGATGTCTGCAGCTGGCTCAGCCTCCAGGCATCACAGGAGCCAAGAGCTGCTCATCCATAGGGAGTTAACTTGTAAAAAAAACTCCGCTCCATCTGCCAGTTCAGTCTATTGGGATTGATTGGCTCATGGGTATTAAACCCATTTGTTATTAAGAGGAAAATGTCTCAGCCAGGCTGAGAAAGCTCATATCACGTTACAGCCTGATTCATTTCAAAACCACCATGCAAATGGGGACATTTTTTTCACACCACAGTGGGTTAGTCATGGAAATTCTGCCTTAATTGCAGCTTCCATGGCCGCAGTCATGGGAGTGCACTGGGTGCCTCTGAAGATTCACTCCAGGCCCCAAGAGCTTCCTTCCACTCTGTCAGAAAGCAGAAGTGCCTTGTCCTCCAAACTCCAAGATATCCCCTTTTCAGCAAGTGACCTCATGTTTGGTGTGGCCTTCTCCAACTGGCAGTCTGACTTGATTGTTGTTTCCAGCAAGTGCTTTTTATAAGCTCAAACTAGAAAGTTCAGTGTTGCTGGGTATGCATGAAGGGTATAGAGTTGTCCCCCTTCACAAGACTAAGGACCTCCTTTTCCTCTTTTTGTTTATTTTTGTGGAACTAAGGCTTGGGTATGTGCCGTGTCACCACTCTGGGCCACACTTTCATTCAGAGAGAGGGACGTCATAGTACTGACCCTCCTCCAGTGCCATAGTCCCTCCCAGGTTGTGCCAGGGCTTGAACCTGGGTTGCATGCATGGCAAGGCATACACTCTACTAAGTGAGCTTTCTCTGACCCCCTCCTCTTCCTTTTGAGGGACATAAATATGAGAGTCTTCTTAGCCATCTATTCTGGAATGTCCAAGTGTGGCCAGGCTTCAATGATTGGATTTTTAAAATTTTTTTTATTATTTTTATTGAATAGAAACAGCCAGAAGTCGAGAGGGAAGGAGGTGATAGAGGGAGAGAGAGAGACAGAGAGACACGTGTAGCCCTGCTTCACCACTGTCAAAGCTTTCCCCCTGCAGGTGGGGACCAGGGGTTCAAGCCCAGGTTCTTGCACATTGTAACATGTGCGCTCAACCAGGTGCGCCACCGCATGGCCCCAGTGATTGGTTTTTAATGCTTCAGCCACTCAAACATACTGAGGGTCCCAAACCCTTCTCTGCAGCTGGAGCCTCTTGTTCCCCTCACACACCCCCACTTCCTGGGTTCTTCAGAGACTGGATAAATAAATAAGAACAAGGCAGATTTCACTGCATGTGCATTGTTCTGGCCACTGTCTTTCTGATTAAAAAATCTTTTTAAAAATCACAAGGGGGAGATGATTTGGAAAGTAGTTATCTAATAGGGAATTCAGTGAGTCATGTACTGTAATGCAGTTGAAGATTATGCAGCAATCAAAATATTTCCAAAGATTTCTTGGGGAGTGTGTGGGGGGGAATAGCATAATGGTTATGCAAACAGACTCTCCTGCCTGAGACTCTAAAAAAATTCCAGGTTCAATCGCCTGCACCACCATAAACCAGAGCTGAGTAGTTTTCTGGTTAAAAAAAAAAAAAAAGGAGCGGGTGGTAGCAAAGTGGTTAAGCACACGTAGTGTGAAGCTAAAGGACCTGTGTAAGGATCCCGGTTCAAGCCCCCAGCTCCCCACCTGTAGGGGAGTCGCTTCACAGGCGGTGAAGCAGGTCTGCAGGTGTCTTATCTTTCTCTCCCCCACTCTGTCTTCCCATCCTCTCTCCAATTCTCTCTATCCTGTCTAGCAATGATGACATCAATAACAACAACAATAATAACTACAACAATTAAAAAAAAAAAAACGGAATCGGGCGGTAGCGCAGTGCTTAAGCGCCCGTGGCTCAAAGCACAAGGACCGGCGTAAGGATCCCAGTTCGAGCCCCTGGCTGTCCACCTGCAGGGGGGTCGTTTCACAAGTGGTGAAGCAGGTCTGCAGGTGTCTATCTTTCTCTCCCCCTCTCTGTCTTCCTCTCCTCTCTCCATTTCTCTCTGTCCTATCCAACAATGATGACATCAATAACAACAATAATAATAGCAACAACAAGGGCAACAAAAGGGAAAAAAATAGCCTCTAGGAGCAGTGGATTTGCAGTGCAGGCACCGAGCCCCAGCAATAACCCTGGAGGAAAAAAAATTATAGTGATATTGTCTGTATGCTAAGAGTACAGTTGACTTTCTTTTGCTGTGACAATTCTGTGCCTTGTTTTTACTATTGTTTATTATTTATTTTAGGGAGGGAGATACAGAAAGAAAGATTCAAAGAGAGAGACAGAGATAGAGCACTGCTCAGCTCTGGTTGGTGGTGGTGCTGGGGATTTAACCTGAGAGTTCAGAGCCTCAGGCATGAAAGTCTTCTTCTTTTTTCCTTCAGGCTTATCAATGGGGCTCAGTGTTGGCACTATGAATTCACTGCTCCTGTGGCCATTTTTTCACTTTTTTTTCTTGATAGGACAGAGAGAAGTTGAGAGAGATGGGAGA
Organism: Erinaceus europaeus; assembly: GCF_950295315.1. Taxonomy (NCBI): domain Eukaryota; kingdom Metazoa; phylum Chordata; class Mammalia; order Eulipotyphla; family Erinaceidae; genus Erinaceus; species Erinaceus europaeus. The sequence continues at coordinate 118,041,797 of NC_080185.1, forward strand.
GATAGCGAGGAAGAGAGGAAGATAGACACCTGCAGACCTGCTTCACCACTTATGAAGCAACCCCACAGCAGATGGGGAGTTGGGGGCTCGAACCCTGATTCTTGCGCAGGTCCTTGTGCTTAGTACTATGTGCGCTTAACCTGGTGCGCCACTGCCCAGCCCTGGCATGAATCTTTTTCAGAGCCATTATGCTGTCTCCCCAGCCCCAGAATTGTTTTTGCAATAACAAGTGATTCAAGAAAATTACGTGGGGGTGGGAGTGTTAATGTTAGATACTGCCTTTTGGCCTTAATCCAGGTGTGTAATGGGAAATGTCAATTTCAGACAAGGAGTTAGTAGAGAGTACCCATTCATTGGGGAAACTGACAATCCTTCCTAGCTGACTGAATCCACAAATCCACATGGATCCCAGTCACTTTCAAAGCCAGCAACAAGCAGCTCCTGACAGCTTTCAACCTGACGCTGTTGACTGGCTACGGAAGAAGGGCAAACGCTAGAAGAAGTCATTGGATGGAGTGGGACAGGATCTTTTTAGCTCTATTCCACACCGCACCCACCACCAAAGTTCCGGGCCCTGACCCTCCCAACAACAACCACTATAGTTATTACAAAGTCTTAGACACAGTTTGTTTGCTTCTGGGTTATTATTGTTGCTTGTTTGTGTTTTGCAAGTTCATATGTATCAGTTCTCTAGATTCTACACATGTGTGAAACCATCAGTAGTTTTCTTTCATCTCTTTATTTAAATCAGTAAGCATAATCACCTCCAGTTCCATGTATTTTGTTCCAAAGGAAACAATATCATCTTTTTGATTGCAGAGTAGTATTCCATGGCTTATATAATTTAGACCTCTGATGTTTTTCTTTGTGCTATATCTGAAGAAAAATTAGCCTTTGGTTAAGGTTCATTTACTTGCCAAATACTAGAATAAAGTTACTAAGTATAATAGAAACCCAGGTTAATGACTTCTCCTGGCCAGTGTCTTGTGCTTGGTTTTGCATATTCCAGTAAAGGAAGTAATTTCCAAATAGCAACTACCTGTTCACGAATACAGTAAACTGTCATGTAGCCAGACCACTTACTATAACCACCATTGAAAGAGCTCTCCAACATAAGTAGAGGGCAAAACCACACATAATTTTATTGTTTCTGCCCTCATCCAACATATTTACAATTCTGACAGCTAGAACAATTTCTTTATTATTATTATTATTATTCCCTTTTGTTGCCCTTGTTGTTTTATTGTTGTAGTTATTATTGATGTCGTCGTTGCTGGATAGGACAGAGAGAAATGGAGAGAGGAAGGGAAGACAGAGAGGGGGAAGAGAAAGATAGACACCTGCAGACCTGCTTCACCACTTGTGAAGCGACCCCCCTACAGGTGGGGAGCCAGGGGCTCGAACCGGGATCCTTTGGCCGGTCCTTGTGCTTTGCACTACCTGCGCTTAACCCACTGTGCTACAGCCTGACTCCCATCTAGAACACTTTCAATTACAAATAAAAGAGTATGTAATTAAAAGTGGCTGGAATAACAGGGGTTATTTATTTCATAGATAGGAAGTCTGGGGACTAGCTCACTCCAGAGTTGGTGGGTGTCGTATTAGGATTGTTAGTCACCAAAGATCTTTTCATTTTTCTGTTTTTCCATCTTCAAGATCTCCAAGAGCACTGGACATGTCTCTCCTCATGCTACTAAGATAGTTACCCCATAAATTTAATCTTGTTTTAGTCTCACTTGCCCACAGGAATTAATCTCCAAGTACATTTTTTATGTAGACCCTAAAGTGTTTCACCAATGTTTTCTTCTATGTGTTTTATAATTTCAGGTCCAATATCTAAGTCTTTGATCCATTTTGAGTTAATTTTGGTAGATGATGTTGTTAAGTGGTGGTCTAGTTGCATTTCTTCTACATATGTATGTCCTGTTTTCCTAGCACCATTTATTGAAGAGGTCTTCTTTTTCCTCCACTGAATAGTTTTGGTCCTTTTATGATATACAAGGTGTCCATTTTATGTATAGGTTATTTCTGGGCTCTGTTCTGATCCATTGACCCAAGTACTCACTTTTGTTCTAATATCATACTGTTTTAGTTATTGTTGCTTTCTAGTAGAATCTGAAGTCGGGGAGTGTGACGTCTCCATTCTCTCTCTTTTTCCTCAAGAACGCTTTGGCTGTGTGTATGTGTGAGTGTGTGTGTAATTCCACGCAATTTTTTTTGATAATTTTTTCACTCTCCTTGAAAAAATGTCATTGGGATTTTGATAGGCATTGCATTTAATCTATATATTGCTTTTGGAAGGGGTCAGTCAGGTGGCGGCACACCTGGTTAAGCACATACACTATAGTGTGCAAGATCCCGGGTTCAAGTCCCAGGTCCCCAACCTGCAGGGAGAAAGCTTCATGAGTAGTGAAGCACTACTGCAGTTATCATTGTTTCTCACACTTTCCTCTCAGTTATTCTCTGTCTCTAGCCAATAATAAATAAATAAAATTTTAAAAAGAAGAGAATTGCTTTTGGAAAGATGGCTATATTGATTATGTATTCGTCTAATCCACGAATTCTATTTCTTTAACAGTTTCCTATAGTTTTCATTGTAAAGGCCCTTCCTTCATCTCTTTTGTTATATTCACTCCAAGGTATTTTATCTTTTGGGGTTCAGTTGGAACCAAGATTACGTTCTTCAGTTCCCTTTGCTCTGACTCATAATTTGTGTGTAAAATTCCAAATATTTGTTTATATAGATTTTGTATCTTTATGATTCACTGAAGTTTTTGATGATTTCCAGTAGTTTTTTGATAAAATATTTAGGATTCTCTATACATATTATCATGTCGTCTATAAATAATGATAGTTTCACTTCTTCAGCTCCAACCGTCTCCTCCATACACAACAGCACCTCAAGCAGAAAGGAAAAAGGGCAAGCAACACAGCCCTTTGCTCACTAGCCTGAGAGGAAAGCCCCTAGCCTGTGGCCCTCCATAGATTCCCCTTCATATCTCCATGCCCCAGATAGAGAGCTAACTAGGCACCTCTAGACCAGTCACAGGCAAAGAGGAGCAGATTGCCGTCAGTAGTTTAGACCTTATGCACTGAGCACGTCGTCCTGAAACAAAATGGGCTCTGTGGGAAGAAGAAGAAGGGAGTGGCTTGGGATGGCAGTATCTGTCATGGCATATAAGAGAGTCTGTCAGGAAGAGATCGTGTTGCTCTAGCTGAAAGCAGTAATGGGTCTCAGCCCCTTCCAGCCAGCCACACCTTAAGGCATTGGACACAGGCCTGCACTAGATTCATAACCACCATCCCCAAACTCTAGAGAGTCAGATAGTCCCTTCAGCTGATCGTCTGATGAAGAGGATGACAATGTAAAGACTGGACATGTGTCCTTCCTGCTGGACACGTGCCAGATGCATGGATGGCCCAGCTGAACAAGTCTACTTTTGTCTCAGACACCAGTGACTAGACGTAAGCTCTCTGGCCAGCTGGTCTCTGCTGTGCTCATTGGTGGCAGCTCAGTATCTGGAACAGAGGAACTGCTAGGTCATGGAGTGAATGAATGGCAGACCAAAGACTGAAGGAGAGAACACCTCGTTGAATGATGCCTCTGGTGCCACAAACCCCATGATTTATTTTTAGAAGTGGGGTCTCCACTTCTAAAGTGGAGTCTCCAAGGAGTGTATCATCAACTGTTAGGGTGCAAGTTGATGGACAGAATACTGCGGTGCAACTGGAGGAGGAACCCTCTCTTGTCTTTTGGAGTCAACCGCCAGTGTTCACCTTCCTGTGGTTGTAGTGCTGTGTGGGTATTGCTCTGACTGCTGTCTGTGTCGTGTCTGCAGGAATATCTTATCTACCAAAACACCTGGCCATGCCTAGTTTGGGTGAAGAAAGAGGATTCTTCCTTTGCTCCTCTCTGTAGCTTTTAAAGATTTATGGATGTGACTATGAAAGGTGGAAAGAAAACTTTGTCCTTCATGTTTGCTTGCTAAATCCAAGAGGAAATGACTGCTTCCTTCCATTTGAATCACATGTATTGGCTAACTAGAGAATGTAAACCATCTTTGTGAACAATGCAGCCAGGGATACAAGGGCGCATATGTCCCTTCCAATTAGTGTTTTCATGTCCATTGGATATATGCCTACAAGTGCTATTGCAGGATCATAAGGTTTTTCCTCTTTTACTTGTTTGAAGACTTTTTTTTCTCTTAAAACATCTGCTTTACTTTTGTTTTAGACCTAGAAGGTTTCGACTCCGTGGTATCATCTACTGAGAAACTCAGTCACCCAACCACAAGCAGACCAAAAGCCACAGGGAGGCGACCTCCATCTCAGTCCCTCACATCTGTAAGTGTCTCCTCCTTTTCTATAGCTGCAGGGAACCAGGGAGGGGAGGAGTGGCACCCCCTTGCTTTTCCAATAGATGCTGCCATTCTGTACATTTACCTGAGTAGAGAGAGAATCTCAAATAGAGATTGATTGTCAAGGGCAAGTAAGGCAGAAATTTAACAGCAGGAACCAAATTAGAGCCGAGCTTGCTGTAACAGCAGGCAGGGGTGTGTGTTCTGGGGCTGCAGGAGCACTGGTCGCTGGCCCACAGGCCTGGGAAGCCCTGGTCGCTGCAGAGTGTTTCTTCTATGATAGGCCCTCTTCGGTGCTTCAGCAAGCAGTAGAATTATCAGACCTGGAAAAGAATCCTTCTTTCAGGGGGCCAGGGAGGGGCACACCAGGTTAAGCGCACAAAGCACAAGGACCCACACAAGGATCCTGGTTCGAGCCACCGTCTCCCCACCTGTAGGGGGGTCGCTTCACAAGCGGTGAAGCAGGTCTACAGGTGTCTATCTTTCTCTCTCCCTCTCTATCTTCTCCTGTCCTCTCAGTTTCTCTCTATCCTATCCAAAAGCAGCAACAACAATGGAAAAAATGGCTCCCAGGAGCAGTGGATTTGTAGTATAGGCACCGAGCCCCAGCGATAACTCTGGAGGCAAAAAAAAAAAAAAAAAAGGGGGGGGGGAGAACAGGTGGGACACGACACCATTAAATACAGTCCTACTCTTGGTGCTTGGCATGCACTAGGCAATGTCTATTTTAAAAATGTATTTGATGTGTTTTATTTTAATTCAAGACATATAGAGAAGAAGACCAGGGCACTGCTCAGCTCTGGCTTATGCTAGTGCAGGGGATTGAAAGGCGATGTTTATAGAAAGAGTGGCTAGCGGATGCTTGCACAGATGAGCTGCAAGTGAGCACCAGTGGGACAGCCCCATAGAAAGAGCCCCAGCATGGGAAACCTTGCTTCTTAGTGCCAGTTGTGCTACTGTGTCTAGTACATGGATAACAGCATAATCACCGCCTCCTGAAGGTACATTGAGGAGACAAACAAAATGAAGGTGGCAGGTGTCTTGCAAAGCATAGCAGCGTCCTATTCAAGTATGTCAACTGACGTGTAATTCTGACAAAAGCATCTTCTTCGTGCTCTCTCCAGTCTTCCCTTTCAAGCCCTGATATCTTTGACTCCCCAAGTCCTGAAGAAGATAAAGAGGAACACGTGTCGCTTGCACACAGAGGATTGGACTCATCAAAGAAAACTTCAAAGACTGTTACCATATCCCAAGTGAGTAACCCCATGGTTAGGTGGTCCCAACAGTAAAGGGTCCCTGCCTCTGTGTACATGCTCTGACAATGAGTGACAGACCAACCTAGAATCAACAGTAGTTCTGAAGATCAGCAGTCTGAGATCAGGGTACCAGCACGGTGAAATTCTGGGGAAGACCCTCCTCGGGGTTGAAGTTTTTTTTTTTTTTTCCTTCAGGGTTATTATAGGTGCTCAGTGCCAGCGCTACAAATCTACTGCTCCTGGTGGCCATTTTTCCTTTTTTTTTAACTTTATTTTATAGGACAGAGAGAAATTGAGAGGGGAGGAGAAAGGGAGAGAAAAAAAGACACCTGCAGACCTGCTTCTCTACTTGTGAAGCATCCCTCCTGCAGATAGGGAGTGGGGGCTCGAACCCGGGTACTTGCACATGGTGATATGTGCTCTTAACTGGGTGTGCCACCAACTGGCCCTGAATTTATTATTATTTATTATTGTTTTAATATTGATATAAAAAACTGTAAGGTAACGGGTATAATTCCATACGGTTCCCATCACCAGAGTTCTGTGTCCCATCCCCACAATTAGAAACTGCAGTCTGTCTCCCACAGTCATCAGTACGGGCCAATTCTATATCTATCGATGCATATATATTTTTATTCCCATGTTTTCAATGTCCCTGCCTTCGCTTTCTTACTAAGTCATCCCTACACCTATTGCTATTTCCGAGTATCTTTCCTTTTTTTTTTTTTTTTTTTTTTGAGGGGGCTGGAGGTTTTTTCGTTAAATCTTCATTTGGAAGAAGAAGGACAAGAGAGTTCTAAGGAGTCTCTTCTTGTAGGTGCACTAATCCTATTCATAAGCACCCCACCCTCAGAACTTCATTACCTACAAAGGCCCCATGTCCCGATCAGCATGAGGTTAGGCTTTGGGGAGAGGACAAATATTCAGTCCATTGTAATAGATAGTGCTACTGTGTGTCATTCTTTAGTTACAGTGATTACTTAGCTCACCAGAATCCTGGAGGCATGTTGTAAAGTCTCCAAACTGGGCAGAATTCTTGACATACAAGTTCAGTTGTTGATTTCCTGTGTCTTTCTTTTGAAGTTTGATCTCTGTATATCACCAACCATTTATATACAGTGTCCTTACACACCACCACCACCACCACAACTAAAACGACTTAAAAGGTCTAGCAATGTCTACAAAAAATACATTAAAAATACTAAATGTAGTACCCTTTGTCTACAAATCTTAACTTTTATGTTCAAAACAGATGGTGTCACAAACTATATTTGGCAGTTCATTATTTTGAATAGCTAGTGGGGAGGGCCTCTTAAAGAAAAAAAAAAGATTTCGAACTAGAGAGACAGCTTACCATCAGAACCTAGGATTTGTATGCATGAGGTCCTTGGTATCCTAGCTTCAATCTCCAGCATTGCCATATGTCAGAACTAAGCAGTATCCTCTCGCCCTCATTCTATCTCTAACTCCCTTATAGAAAATAAGTAAATAAAGCTTTTGTCTTTTAAATGTGATTTATTCATTAATAAGAGAAACTGAGGGAGAGAAAGGGGGGAGAGAGAGGAGACACCAAAGCAGCACTGTGGCATGTACAGTGCTGGGGGTCAACTCAGTACCTCTCACCTGTAAGTCCTGTGCTCTACCACTGTACTCCTCGGCCAAAGAAAGAAAGAGAGAGGAAGGAAGGAAGAATGATTTGTATTCATTTAGTAGGATAAACACATGACCTAGAAACAGTTTCATCTCCTTGCATGTCCAGGAAATGGTGTTGCTATTTATTTTTATTTATTTTCCCTTTTGTTGCCCTTTTTATTGTTGTAGTTATTATTGTTGTTGTTAGTAATGTTGTTGTTGTTGGATAGGACAGAGAGAAATGGAGAGAGGAGGGGAAGACAGAGAGGAGGAGAGAAAGATAGACACCTGCAGACCTGCTTCACCGCTTGCAAAGCAACTCCCCTGCAGGTGGGGAGCCAGGGGCTTGAACCAGGATCTTTAAGCTGGTCCTTGCACTTCGTACCATGTACACTTAACCCACTGCGCTACCCCCGACTCCCCGGTGTTGCTATTTTTAAGTGATTGGTTTGTGAGGAGCAAAAAGCCATTGTTTAGCAACAGTGTGTGGTCCTGAAGAGCACCTTGTACAAATTCTGAGAGTGGGAAGTGAGATTCCAAAATTCCAGTTTTCTCATGCTAAAAGAACCCAGTCACTTGCTAATTTTTACAGAAAATGATTTCTTTGTTTAATATTTTTTAATTTTTTATTAATACATTTTTTAATTTTTATATTTATTTATTTTCCCTTTTATTGCCCTTGTTGTTTAACATTATTGTGGTTATTTGATGTCATTGTTGATGGATAGGACAGAGAAATGGAGAGAAGAGGGGAATACAGAGAGGGGGAGAGAAAGATAGACACCTACAGACCTGCTTCACCGCCTGTGAAGCGACTCCCCTGCAGGTGGGGAGCTGGGGGCTTGAACTGGGATCCTTATGTTGGTCCTTGCGTTTTGCGCCACGTGCACTTAACCGGCTGCACCACCACCAGACTCCCAATATTTATTTATTTATTCCCTTTTGTTGCCCTTGTTGTTTTATTGTTGGTAGTTATTATTGTGGTTGTTACTGATGTCGTCATTGTTGGACCGGACAGAGAGAAATGGAGACAGGAGGGAAAGACAGAGAGGGGGAGAGAAAAATAGACACCTGCAGACCTGCTTCACCACCTGTGAAGCAACTCCCCTGAAGGTGGGGAGCTGGAGGCTCGAACCTGGATCCTTATTGCCGGTCTTTGAGCTTTGCGCCACGTGCACTTAACCTGCTGCGCTTCCGCCCGACTCCCCAGAAAATTATTTCAACTGCTGTTGTCTAAAACCAAAAGGCTGAGTTCACTTTTTTTGTTTCTGAGTTCACTTTTTAAGGCACTTAAAACAGGAATCAAAGATCGTGTGGGATTTTTCCTTACAGACTTAGCAATTTATGTGCATATAGTCTTTCTTTGAGATCTGATACAGTAAACAAAAATATAATCCTACAAAACAGATCAACTATAATAATTCTCGAAACAAAACAACAAAAGCATCTTTCTCTTATAAAAGGACTCCATTTGCAGAAATTGGATTTAGTTGTCTCTCTGGCATCCCTGGGGTTTGTCTGCAGTGACATCTGCTGGTTGGCAGTGACTGTTCACACGGCTACTTTGCATAGTATCCCACTTCCCAGGAGTTGTCATATTATTTTGTTTACAACTGCTAGAAACTCCACTTGAGGCAGTAGTGCACCTGGTTAAGTGCATACATTGCAAGTATACAAGGACCCAGGTTCAAGCCCCCTGACCCCCACCTGCAGGGGAAAAGCTTCACATTTGTTGAAGCAGAGTTGCAAGTGTCTCTCTCCCTCTCTATTTCTCCCTTCCCTCTCAGTCTCTATCTATCTAATTAATTAATTAATTAATTAATTAAAATAAATAAGCTGTTAAAAAAAAAACTACACTTGAACGAGTTTGGTCAGAGCATGTGAGCACCTAAAATGGACTGAGAGGAAGAATCATATGGGAAGTGAGCGAGGCATTGGCTCAAGAAGCACCTGGGGCCAATCAGTGGGAAGACATGGGTGGACTTGGGGGACACCGAAAGCTTCAGGGGAAGGGGAGTGGGGACTGTATGAACCCCAAAATAGGAAGTCATGATAGATAATGAGAACAGGGAGTGTGGCTCCTCAAGTTTGGGCAGCCACAGTCTAGCTATCCAGTTAAGGGGGGGGCGTTGAGGGGGTTGTTCTTCTAGTTTTAAGCTGTGAGGGCTAGTGGAACAGCTCACATGGATAATGCGCTGCTTTGCTATGTGGGAGTACCAGGTTTGAGCCTAGCTCCCACTGGATGAAGGAAGCTTTGGTGCTGTGGTCTCTTTTACACATACTCTCTCTCTCTTTCCTCTCTTCTCTCTCTTTACCCCTCTATCTCTTTTTTATTTTTACTTTTTGCCTCAAGGGTTATCACTGGGGTTTGGTGCCAGCACCACAAATCCACTGCTCCTGATGGCCACTTATTTTTCCTTTTCTTTCTTTCTTTTTTTTTTTTTTTTTGATTTTTTCCCTTTTGTTACCCTTGTTGTTTTATCATTGTAGTTGTTGTTGTTATTGATGTCATTGTTATTGGATAGGACAGAGAGAAATGGAGAGAAGAGGGGAAGACAGAGGGGGAGAGAAAGATAGACACCTGCAGACCTGCTTCACCGCCTGTGAAGCGACTCCCTTGCAGGTGGGGAGCTGGGGACTCGAACTGGGATCCTTATGCTGGTCCTTGTGCTTTGTGCCATGTGCGCTTAACCTGCTGCACTACCGCCAGACCCCCCCCCCCGGATTTTTTTTTTCATCTTATTGGATTGGATAGGACAGAGAGAAATTGAGGGCAGGGGTAGATAACATAATGGTTATGCAAACAGACTCTTACGCCTGAGGTTCCAAAGTCCCAGGTTCAATCCCCCGCATCACCATAAGCCAGAGCTGAGCAGTGCTCTGGTAAAATAAACAAATAAATAAATACAGAGAAACATTGAGAGGGGATGGGGAGATAGAGAGGGGGCCGGGTGGTAGGGCACCTGGTTGATCACACATGTTACAGTGCGCAAGGATCCAGGTTCGAGTCTCCACCTGCAGGGGGAAAGCTTCACAGGTAGTGAAGCAGGGCTATAGCTGTCTCTCTCTCTCTCTCCCCCTCCCTATAACCCCCTCCCCTCTCAATTTCTGGATGTCTCTATACAATAAATAAAGATAATTCAAAAAAATTAAAAGTATATATTTTTAAAAGAGAGAAAGATAGCTGATCTGCCTCACCACTTGTCAAGTGTCCCCCTGCAGGTGAGGAACCAGGAACTGGAACCAGGATGCTTGCACAGGTCCTTGTGCTTCATACTATGTGTGCTTAACCGAGTGTACCATAGCCCGGCCTCCACTGCTCTCTCTCTATAAAAAACAATATTAAAAAAGGAATAAGATTGGGAGTCAGGCTGTAGCGCAACAGGTTAAGCGCAGGTGGCGCAAAGCGCAAGGTTCGAGCCCCGGCTCCCCACCTGCAGGGGAGTCGCTTCACAAGCGGTGAAGCAGGTCTGCAGGTGTCTATTTTTCTCTCCCCCTCTGTCTTCCCCTCCTCTCTCCATTTTTCTCTGTCCTATCCAACAACAATGACAACAGTAATGACTACAACAATAAAACAACAAGGGCAACAAAAGGAATAAATAAGTAAAATAAATATCTTTTTTTTTATTAGCAAGTTTTTTTTTTAATTTTTTATTTAAGAAAGGATTAATGAACAAAACCATAAGGTAGGAGGGGTACAACTCCACACAATTCCCACCACCCAATCTCCATAACCCACCCCCTCCCCTGATAGCTTTCCCATTCTCTAGCCCTCTGGGAGTATTGTCCCAGGGTCATTGAGGGTTGCAGAAGGTGGAAGGTCTGGCTTCTGTAATTGCTTCCCTGCTGAACATGGGCATTGACTGGTCGGTCCATACTCCCAGTCTGCCTCTCTCTTTCCCTAGTAGGGTGTGTCTCTGGGGAAGCTGAGCTCCAGGACACATTGGTGGGGTCTTCAATCCAGGGAAGCCTGGCCAGCATCCTGGTGGCATCTGGAACCTGGTGATTGAAAAAGAGAGTTAACATACGAAGCCAAACAAATTGTTGAGCAAATAAATATCTTTTTAAAAGTAATAAGATTGCCCTCAAGTTGTGAGACTTGGGGACTTCCTCAGTTGCCTCCTCAGCCCCCTAGCTGGTCAAGCATGCATGCCAGCTGGTGCTGATTTCAGTCACCTCACCAACATCCACTTAGAAACTCTTCCCTGGGAGTCGGGCTGTAGTGCAGTGGGTTAAGCCTATGTGTCACGAAATGCAAGGACCAGCTTAAGGATCCCGGTTCTAGCCCCTGGCTCTCCACCTGCAGGGGGGTCGCTTCACAAGCAGTGAAGCAGGTCTGCAGGTGTCTTTCTTTCCCCCTCTGTCTTCCCCTCCTCTCTCCATTTCTCTCTGTCCTATCTGGCAACAACAACATCAATAACAACAATAATAATAACCACAACAATGATGAAAACAACAAGGGCAACAAAAAAGGAAAATAAAAATAATAAAATAAAATAAAATCTGTGTTCCCAGGGGCCAGGCAGTAGTGCAGCAGGTTAAGCGCACTTGGCGCAAAGCACGAGGACCGGCATAAGGATCCCGGTTCGAGCCCCCAGATCCCCACCTGCAGGGGGGATCGCTTCATGGGCGGTGAAGCAGGTCTGCAGGTGTCTATCTTTCTCTCCCCCTCTCTGTCTTCCCCTCCTCTCTCAAGCCTATCCAACAATGACAACAACAGTAACAATACTAACAACAACAACAACAACGATGAACTACAAGGGCAACAAAAGGGAAAAAAAGCCTCCAGGAGGAGTGGATTCATAGTGCAGGCACCGAGCCCCAGCAATAAACCTGGAGGCAAAAAAAAAAAAAAAAAAAAGAAAGAAAGAAAAAGAAACTGTGTTCCCTAAGTGTCAGCCCCACTTCCTCACTAGGATCCTGCAGATAATTAACGCGGCTGGCATGGAGGAAACGCTCTCACTGACAGCAGTGAACACTTTTCCTCAATGGCAACTTGGCAGAGAAAAGGCGAGCAGAGACTGGGAATGATGGCCCATCTGCTTCTGGCTCAGTCTGCCCAGTCTCTTCCTGTCACTCAGCCTGAATCCACATTCTACTCCTCACCATGCCAGCCAGACCCCTTCTTGGCTCCCGCCCTTAGCTCCTGCTGCTGGAGGCAATCCCACAGAGGCCTTGCCAAGATGGCCTACCAGCCTCGACTCCATCCTGGTCGCCATGGTCCCAGGCCTCCTCACCTGCTGTCTGCTGCATGCTCTGCTCCCCACCCAACACCTCCCATCTCACCTTCCCTTGACATCACTTCCTGTCCTTGGCCACATTTCTGTCCCTTCCTGCCCACAGGGACCCCACTGCCTGTGTCCTTTGGCAACTTCTGGAGACTTCTCTATTGGGCTTTCCCTGCCATCTCCTCCATCTTGAACAGATGCTTTCCCTTAGAATATCACCCAGAAACCCCCATCTTGGTGGTTCATGAGAGACAGAGAAAGGATGAAGAGTACTACTCCACCATCCATGGGGTTCTACTCATTTTGTCTTTGTCGTTCTCACATGGTGCCAGGGTTTGAACCCAGGACTTCATGCATGCAAGGCAGGCTCCTGAGCTACCTCCTGGGGCCTCCCCCATCTTTGAAAGCAAACTAAACCTTTCTTTGACCTTGTCTGCTTCCTGAGGCTTCTGTGTGGACACATTCTCACTCTCTAATCTTCCTACTTCAGTCAAGTTTCTGGAAAGAGTTCTGAACCTGGAGACCACACCATACACCACCCACTCAAGCTCTCCCCTGCCTTGATCAGATTCCCATCCCCGTATCACCCAATGGACTGCTTTTCCTCTCAGCTTCCTTCCATTTCTCTGGAAACTTCCCACAGCCCATGCCTCATCCTCTCTCTCCCTACTCTGTCCCAGTCCCTGGGGGCTCTACCTTCTGTCCCCACCTCATCAGTTTGTCAAAGCCCCAACTCTCATCCCCAGCCTCTTCTCTTCTCCTCCAGTTCTGTGCCATCCACCTCCAGCACTTCCACTGCCTCTGGCAACTTCTCTGACCCATCTCTCTTTCATTTGTTATCTCAGCCTGTCACACATGTCCCCTGCGCTGTCCTCTCAGCTCCTCAAACTCGCTGTGCTCAAAATCATTATCTGAGCCTCCAACCTGTTCTTTCTCCTGTGAAAGGTCCAACCTCAATGACCACTTCCTCCACACCAGTCATGGCCCTAATCTGCCCCTCCTCCTCCTCCTCCTCCTCCTCCTCCTCCTCCCCCTCCCCCTCGCCCTCCCCCTCCCCCTCCCCTACAGCCTGGCCAAGACCAAGTCCTCCTGGTTACAGTCCAGCTGCTCCATGGGACGGGGAGGGGGGATTTAGAGGGGTGCATACCTTTTCTGGTTGAGTACCTTGGCTGAGTCTTCAAAGCTGCCTTCTCTGTTTGCCTGGCCACTACCTCAATCAAGCCCTGACCATGGCTCTCATGTCTGAGAATCTCCCCACAGTTCTCTCAGATTCCAGCCCCTCTGCAGTCAGGGTGAGCACTACCTTGGCATGGACTCTGCTTTCTGACTTATGAGTACAACTGTATTTCTCACAGTTCTAGAGATTGAACGTCTGAGAGATCCGAGTGTCAGCTTGGTTCTAGTGAGGACCCTTCTGTGGTCTTCACAATAGACTGGCATCTATTTGTTGTATTCTCATAGGGCAGAGAGAGATGGGGGGGAGATATCTGTGGCACTTAAATGCACAGATCCATCCTTAGGACCATTATCTATTCTTAATTACCTCTCCTAATGTCCCACATCAGAAAGTAAGGCTTTAGTAAATGAATTTTGTGGGCATGCAGTCTTTTCAAAATACTTTAATGAGAGAGAAAGACAGAGAGACCAGAGTACTGCTCAGATCTGATTTATGGTGGTGCTGGGGATTGAACCTGGGATCTCAGATCCTCAGACATAAAAGTCTCTTGCATAATCATTATCCTATTTCCTCAGTACAACAAATTTTCTTTTGATAAATTTACTTTTTTTTTTCTGCCACCAGTATTATCACTGAGGCTTGGTGACTCATGATGAATACAAGACCAGTGGCCATTTTGTTTCTTCCTTTTTTTTTTTCCTTTATCTTATAAAGATTGACAGAAATAGAGAGGGAAAGATAGGGGAGAAAGAGCAAGAAAGAAAGGGTGACAACTGCAGCACTGCTTCACCACCTGTGAAGCTTTCTCCTGGCAGTTGTAGATCAGGGCCTTGAACCCAGGTTTTCATGCATGGTAACATCTACACTCTACTGGGTGTACCACTGCCAAGCCCCTGAAGGCATACAGTTGTTTTTTTTTTGGGGGGGGGTGGATACTAGTGGTCAACACATGCTTGATACTACTGAGCCACTTCCCCAACCCAAGCAGCCAGCCTTCCTTCCTTCCTGCCTTCCTTCCTGCCTGCCTGCCTGCCTGCCTTCTTCCCTTCCTTCCTTCCTTTCTCTCAGGCAGAGGTGGGAGGTGAGGAGATAGAGTAGAGAGAGAGAGACACTAAAGCACTGCTCCACCATCTGTGGAGTTGCACCTCTTTCTCTCCTTGGCGCAGTCCTTGGGGCTCTCACGTAGGGCTGGGGATGTAACCCAGGGCCTCATGCATGGAAGGTCCTGCTCCACCTGCTGAGCCCCATCTCAGGGCCCCAGGCAATCTTTCAAACCCTGGCCACAGCCCCTCACTTTTCCCAGCCTGTGATCTCTCACCTTACCTTCCCCTGCCTGCTCTGACATTCCAGTCATGCCAATGGACTGCTTCCCAGGGATCCATGTTTCCAGGCCTTTGCCTGAGCATTCCCTCCTCCTAGTACTTTCCCTCCCACTGGAGCCTTGTGAGCAGATGGGCTTCTGTGTATGTCCACAGTCAAGTTGAAATCACATGGGGAAGGCACTCTGAGGAGGGGACACCTGCACCAAGTAGACCCCTGAGGGGAGTGTGTGCAGCGAGCCAGGATAGTGTGTATGGGAGTGGTAGTGACTAGATGGACCAGTAGAAGGCATAGCACAGGTCCCTGGCCTGAGTCTTCTCTGCCTTCCCTCATCACAGGTGTCCGACAACAAGGCATCCCTGCCACCCAAGCCGGGGACCATGGCGGCAGGCAGTGGTGGGCCAGCCCCTCTTACTCCAGCGGCACCTTCCCCACTGTCATCCTCTTTGGGAACAGCCGGACACCGAGCCAACTCCCCATCTCTGTTCGGCACAGAAGGCAAACCAAAGATGGAGCCTGTGGCCAGCAGCCAGGCGGCCGTGGAAGAGCTCCGGACACAGGTCCGTGAGCTGAGGAGCATCATCGAGACCATGAAGGATCAGCAGAAGTGAGTGTCTGAGGTGGCTCCAGGGGCTGTCCATAGGAAGGTCAAACACACAGGGAGCCGCTTGCAAGGACTGACAGGCCCAGCAGGCTGCAAGAAAGGCCTTTTAGTCCCCTTAAATATAGCACGCACATACGCTGCTACCTGCGAGGCCTAGCAGAAAGCTTTCCTCCAGTGTCAGAAAAATGGTCATCTTTAAGTGCCCAAGGAAGACTAACATTTAGCGGCTATAATGTCTGAAAAGATGTAGGGAGCCTTAGACCCCAGGCTGTAATATTTTTTAATAAACTTTTTTCTGTTTTACTCAGTAAGACAGAAATTGAGAGGGGAGGGAGGGATAGAGAAAGAAAGAGAGACCTGCAGATCTGCTTCACTGCTTGTGAAGCATCCCCGCTGCAGATGAGGAGCAGGGGCTCGAACTCAGGTTCTTGCTCATACGCCACCACCCTTCCCCACCCCCACATAGGCTGTCATCTTAAGATGTTCTCACCATAAGACTTGAGGTGTGATTGAACATTGGTGTACACTATTGTAAGGTCTTAGTGGTGCATGTTCACACCTGTGTGTGTGCGTGTGCAGGTGGCCACACCCACCACCAAAGGCCCAGTGCTGTCACCAAAGAGATCTCTGCACTTTCCCCCCCCCCCCCATTCCCAGCCAATAACCACAATAATCCAGAAAAAAAGTGAAGGTTTTATGTCTCCAATAATTTCATGCTTATAGCAGTGTGAACCAAATTTAATGTTCTGCCTGCATTTTCTCTGTAAAGGGGTCAGATAGATTTTGTGCAGTGATAAGACACTTGGGGGGGATCTGGGCCTTGGTTTCATTGCACTGCATTTTGCTTTACAGACGAGAGATTAAGCAGTTGCTGTTGGAGTTGGATGAAGAGAAGAAGATCCGGCTTCGGTTGCAGGTGGGTCTGGCTGCCCATGAGAAACTCAGCTGAGGGTGGGGGCAGCAGCAAGACTTCTCTTTGAATCTGAGTGCTGGTTACTTCTCTGCAGATTTAGATAGACTTCCAGTCTGGCAGTTTTCTCAGACATGTGTAGGACACTTCACACCATTTCCTGGGACCCAGAAAGTCTTGAGAGAGGGAGACAATGAACAAATGTGGTCCCACTTGGGTTTCTCATTTGATATTGACCTGAAACATCTCCTCTGGAAATTTCATCCCTGGTTTCCCAAGCCCTCATTATTATTTTTTTTTTAAGATTTTGTTTGTTTCATTATTGAGAAAGATAGGAGAAGAGAAAGAATCAGACATCACCCTGGTACATGTGCTGCTGAGGAGTGAACTCGGAACCTCATGCTTGAGAGTCCAGTGCTTTATCCACTGTGCCACCTCCCAGATCACCTGAGCCCTCAATACAGTAACTGCCAGAGGGCAGAAGGCTGAGACAAGTCCATAGCCAGCTGGCTGCTGTCATATAGTCATTGGAACTTGGAGATCCCTAATTGTGCACAGTCACTTGCTCTTTGTCCCATTATTGCTCCCTTATGGCCACATCAGTCCTTCCAGGACATCAGAGCTCTGTTCCCCTCAAGCCTCTGATCTGACTCGATCTTCACCAATGGCAGAGAATATGCCTGGTTTACAAAATGGCCCATAGTAGACAGACTCTGCTTCCTTTCGCGTAGCATCCTTCCATACACTGGGACCCAGGCTGCTTAGAGAAAGGCTAGAAAGCTGTTTGGCATCACTTTGGGGGTGCTTACAGACACCTCTTTGGGTCCAGCCAGAGCTACCTTCCAGCACAGCCAGGTGGTCCAGTGTGTGTCAGGACAGCTTGTTCTGCATTCTGGCCAGGAAATTGGAATTCTCATTGATTGTGACAGATTTTGAATTCTGATCCCCTCAGAATTAAAACACCCACCATTTCCTAGCGCATCATGTTTGCAAGCCCGGTGTGTAGGTTCCTGGCATTTCTGGCACCATTATCAATTCTTCATTTGGATGTCATTTCACCCAGTTCACCTTTCAAATCATCAGCTGGATTATTTTTTTTCAGTCAACCAGGTCGATTACTTCTCAGCTTCTTGCAGCCAGTCAGTTCATTATTACTTTGTTTGGTTCTTGTTTTTCCTTTGTAGATGGAAGTTAATGACATAAAGAAAGCTCTTCAATCAAAATGAATACTTGATAAATGAAATGTGTTGCATTATTCATCCTGAGTCCAAGACTCAAATTTTCCGCCCCAGCCAAAATAACCTTGTGCCAAAAGATTAAAGGTTTGCCTCAACACGTCCCTGTTTGAAAGATTAGCACAAAAGTCTTGATAGCACAACACAAATTCCATCCAAGAGGAGAATCTTCCCCAGGGTCTAGCCGTAGCCCTGGGTCTGGCACTGGTTGTGACTTAAACAGAGCAAATTGTGCTAAAGGCTTTTCTACCATGAGATCTCATGCGAAACGAAAACTCAGGCAGTTTAGTCCATAGTGGTACTATTTTGATGATATTTTCCATTAATAAAATGTAATTTCCAATTATCCGTTTACAAGCTTTATAATTTTATGATTTTTTAATCGTGTTTTGTCACAGATTCCCCCAGTGTTTGTATTACACATAGTCCGCAGCGAGCGCCCCGCCCCGTTCTTTTGCTTCAGGCAGCAAGCTGCCTCTTTTTATGTTCCCTCTAGGATTCTATTACATATCCAATTTTAGGTCCGACCTTCCCCTTCCCCTTCCCCTGCCAGCAACCCCCACCACCCTAAGATCAATTTTAGTTCTTATATGATGGTATATTTACAAAATGAGAGAAAGAAAATCTGGTATTTGCAATGATCTGTGCCTTCTTTTTACCACCCTCTTGATTGGAGCTTTTGTGATGCAGCTACCATGATTCAAAAACCAACAAGAAAAAAATGTTTTTGTAGCCACTGAGCAAAGTCCACTAGAGGTCACTGTCTTCAAAGCTTCTCTTACCAAGCCCACATCCTAAGAAGAGACAGCTGTGAAGTTGGGAGTGCTCTGTGGTACCAGCTGCGACTTTTAAGTTCTAGTTTTAGGTTGTTCATGGAACCAGAAAAATGTCACCCCTGCTTGATTTTTCATCAGCCAAGTTAAACCCCTGCTTCCTGTCCTTTGCACCTTTTTGCGTGAACTGAATATGCGTTATTAAAGCAAAAATAAATAAAAGTAAAATGCAATTGAAAACAAGGGGGGGAAGTTGTATTATTTCCTGCACTGGGTTGTCCGTGTGTGTTATTGTTTGAGCTGTACTCACATAATGTCATATGCCTTGCTCTCTTGTAACTCCTTCCTCAGATCCAAGAGAAAGGGAGGAGGGGTATTATTGCAGTGTAGCCACTGGATCTTTCTTGTATTTATGGGATTGCTTTTTCCTTCCCAAGGAAACTGGTGTTTGCTTGTCTGCTTATCTTTGTAGCCAATGAACAGTTCAGCCTTAGACTATGTAACTGTTTTCTCATCCTTAGCTAAAAATAAGGGGCACACTATATTGCAGGAATGTTTGGGAATTGGGGGGTGGGGGTGGTCCCTTAATGGCCCCTAAAGATGTTTTCTGTGTTTCTAAAAAGCTGCTTTGTCTATTTCCTGAGATTTGGAGTGAAGCTACTAAGCATTAATAGATTTGCACAACCATAAAGAATGAGAATTGATAACACTGAAAGAACAATGCAAAAAAAGACCTATCTTGATCATCAAAAGTATTGCAAACAAATTGTTCCTTCCTTTCTCTCCCTTTCTCTCTTCCCCACCTTTCTCTTGCTCATAAGCTCATCCTCATAGCTTGAGGCTGCTACTTCCCCAGAGTATTTACTGAGCCCCAGCACCCTGGTCTCCCAGGGTGGGGATGCAGTTCAGGGAAGGGCATGCATAAAGAAAGAAGCCTTCCACCCTTCATTCCCGTCTCCACGTTGCCTTTTCAGCTGCTTCACTCTCAGTGAACTTGGGGCCAGAAGCACGAAGTTTCCAAAGGCAGCACAAAACATTCCTGTACCCCTTGACTGCTCTAAGCATTTCTACTTTAAACTTGAAGACTTCAGATTTCCCACCACCTAATATAAGAATCAGGATAGCATTCTTTGATGTTTAGATTTCCCATTTACTCATCATGAAATTCCCTAACAATATAATTTTCTATAATGTGTATAGTGAGTAGGATTGTTAATCAAATTGAAAGGTTGGAATGCCCTCACAGGGCATTGGCAACCTGGAATGTAGAGGGCTGTCATCTTGCCCTGGGAAGAGCCGTGGGCTTTCTTTGTGTAAAGAGAAGGAGGGGTGATTCTAGAAGAAGTTAGTGTATCCAGCTTTCGTTACTCCCTTTGGAGAATGTCACATCATGGAACTGGACAAGTCACTGCCCGAAACAGACATCATCTTTACCCTTTCAAGATGGACCTGGTGAGAGTGTTGCAAAGCTTGAAAGTCTCACTGCTGAAAAAGAAAAATTCTTTTGCATTCAGCATAGACTCGACCAGCATCTATGGAGATTATTTTTTTTGCTTCATTTTCTAAAGTTGTATTTAGAAAAGTCTTAAGTATTGTGCTTTGTAAAGAAGATGATTAAAATGAAATTTTGTGAAAATACTTTGGTTCAAAGTTGTCATGGTCCAAGAGGAATCAGTTCCTGGAATTCAGACCAATCCCCACTTTACATAATGTAAGTTTTCTCTCACAGATGTCTTCATAAAACCTGGAATGGGGGACCCTCCCACTTGCCTCAGCGAACCAAAATAATCCATTCAAATCTGTGGCTTTGAATTTTTTTTAATCACTCAGTCCTACATTCATATTTAAGCAGAAAAAATATCTACTTAGGCCTAAATTCTTTTGTAGTGTGAAAATCACTCAGTTATCCTTCTGTGGAGAATTGTGGAAAGCCACTTCTGTGTACTCACAGAACCTCCAGGCAGCGTACTCCAGTAAAGGGTTTATTTTTTCCCCATAAAGACAGCCCATGTCCATCGTGTGTGTGTGTGTGTGTGTGTGTGTGTGTGTGTGTGTGTGTGTGTATGGTGAGGTCTGTTCCCTTTCATAACTGGCTCACCGATGGGAGAACTGCAGGGTGTGTGATTTATTACTCACTGTTGCCAAGGTCTGTATAAAAATAGTCCCCAGGTCCCACAAAGGCCTTTGTATTGTAAGCTGGGGTCATTATGGTCTCTTTTTGTACTAGATTAGGTTTTAGAACTCTGGTTATTTGTGCACAAATTAACATCAAGATGTTCTAGCATTAACAGGACTTGTGGAAAAGCTTTTCTCTTTGGTTTTGTACAGGTGAGAACTGTCCCAAAGCAATGCACCATGGGGGATAGATATTCAGATTGGTGGGTAGTAGTGGGAGGGCTTGGCACCCTGTTTCAAGCCTGGGAGGGACAGTACCATTCCCAGAACTAGTTCTCTTGAAGAAACACGATGTCTCTGCCTGAGAAAAATCTTTCCCAACCAAAAATGGATGTTTGTCAGTGTTCTACAGACAGAGACAGGCTCATGTCTCTTAAAATGATGAACCTTTGCTGTCATTCTTAGTTCTGTCCCTAGGGTCACTGAGGCTTGGTTGGCAGCACATGCAGAAGAAGTCAAGCCCCTGAATTCAAGGAAAAATCCATGAAGTAGATGCTGAACCCTGAAAGGTGCTTTTTTTTCCCTAACTTTAATTTTCAGTTTATTATATGGCATCAGGAAATGACCCAAGAAACTTGAGCATGTATAATCCCACTCAGTAGCCTCCCCAGCTCAATTTTTAAATCCTATGTGCTTAGGGAATAAAAGGAGGGGCACCGCCTGTAGTGCTGTCCGTGTTGCTTCCACATGGTGTCTGGGATTGAACCTGGGCCTCAGAGACAGCCAGGCATATGCTCTACCCATGTATCCCCCACACACACCAGAGTGTGGTTTTATTTCATGTCCTTTTAATCCATCTCCAATTGGAATGGCTACAGAGGCAGCCCCTTCCTATAAGTGACAGTGCATGCTCCTCATATTTGTGACTTCACAATTTTCAGCCAGATGGGCACTTTTTTAATATTGAAACAGTGAAGAAGAAAATATTTCAACAAAACAAGTAGATAAAGGAACCTAATAGATTGTAGCCCTTTTTTGTTTTTTGGAGGGGGGTAGATAAAGGGGGGAAACTTAAAAGAAGTGAGTGCTGGAGTGATAGCTCAACCTGTTAGAAGTAAGATTTGGCAGTGATGCATCTGGTTAAGTGCACACATTACAGTGTCCAAGGACCCAGGTTCAAGCCTCCATCTCCATCTATAGGTGGAAAGCTCCACAAGTGGTGAAGTAGTGCTGCTGTTGTCTCTCTGCCTGCCTGCCTCTATTTCTTTCCTTTTTTAAAAAAAAAAATTATTTATTGGGTAGAGACAGCCAGAAATTGAGAGGAGAGCAGGAGATAGAGAGAAGAGAGAGACATACCTGCAGCACTGCTTCACCACTCACAAGGCTTTTCCCTTGCAGATGGGGACTGTAGGCTTGAACCCAAGTCCTTGCTCATTGTAACATGTGTGCTCAATCAGGTATACCACCACCTGGCCCCCTGCCTCTCTATATCTATCTATCCTTTCAATTTCTATCAAATTAAATAAAGTTTTTAAAAAATCTTTTTTTTTTTAATTTACCAGAGTACTACTCAGCTCTGGCTGACAGAGGTGTGGGGGATTTAACCTGGGACTTGGGGACCTCAGGTATGAGAGTCTCTTTGCAAAATCATTATGCTATTTACCCCCACCCTTTAAAGTCTTTTTTAAAATGCAAGATTTATATAGTGGAGGTCCCAGATTCAATCCCTGTATCACTATAAGCCAGAGCTGAGCAGTGCACTTGTCCCTGTTCTGTCTAAAGAAGAGTTAAAGCCAGGGCCAGGCGGTGGTGTGTAAGGACATGGGTTCAACTCCCTGGTCCCCACCTGCAGGGGGGAAAGCTTCATGAATGGTGAAGAAGGGATGCAGGTGTCTCTCTGTCTCTCTTCCTCTCAATCTCCTCCTCTCTCAATTTCTCTCTGTCTCTATCCAATAATACAATAAAATTTTAAAATGAGTTGAATCCTGAAGAATCAACCTCATGTGGGCAGGCATCTTTAAATGACAGGTTTATATCATGCAGGTAAATTGATGCAATTTAAGTCAGTGGTTCTTCCTTTTTCTCTCTTGGCTCTATAGAATTGTGACTAGTTGTCTAAAAGAGTTGGCCAGTTTTATGTTCTTTGATGGAAAAGTGCCCCTGATTTGCAAAATTTCATTACAGTTGCCGTTAGTTTCAGAATGTTTCAAGAGGGTAACAACCCAATTTTTAAACTCAATAAGTTGGTAAGTCCATTCTGAAGCCAAATGGTAAAACCAAGAAATCAATGATGCCAGACTAGCTTGGGAGTGCCTCTTCCCGGGCACTTACTCTCTGGGTTGGAGAGAACTCGACTGGAGCCAGCCTGGGCTGCTACTCACTCAGCGATGTGAGGAAGATGACTCAGGAACCAAGCTCGTAGCACGAGGCAATGCAATATATTTATTGATCAGAGAACCCAGGCTGTTTAAAGGGAAGACCTGGAAGTGGAAAGCCAGAAACAAAAACGTCTAGGAAAGGGGCGGAGAAAAGCAAAAGGGGCCTGGGAAGGTAGAAACTTCCTTAGCAACTGTTGTGAGGGTTTTAACTGGTAGGATTAATATTAATCCTACAGGCAGGAAGGGTCTCGAGGGTAGAAAGAAGATAGGTCAAAGGAATGGAATGGGTGGGATCTTTCAGGCAAAACAATGATTATGTAGATAGGCCATAGTATCAGGAATGCAGGGTGCTTTGTGAGGCAGGGAGTCTGATAAGACAAGGCACACCTTTAGGGTTACTCCTGTCCCTCCTTGCTCAACTTCTTGGTAGAGACAGAGACTGACAGGATAGACTCACTCCTCAGGTCAAGCCCTGCCAAGTTCAACCACATCTTCACAATTTCCCTACACAATGACATTTCCAAGATCATATCCCAAAAGGAAAACAAATGAAGCGGAGTGTCTTCAAACTTCATGCTGATTTCTTAGTCTTGGATTCAATTTGAGAGAACCAAGAACGTCACTGGGGACTGAAGTGAAGCTCTGCAGTTGAATGCTAAAGGGGAGGTAGATGAATTGGGACCAAACTTTGGTGTCAAACACCACAGGCCCTACCTTGCTCCCTTGGTGGTGGTGGGGGGCACTTGAGACAAGTTCTTGTTTGTTCTCAACCAGGGCAGTCTCCCTAGAGGAAGTGAATCTGGAAGAAGCAAAACATGGATTGAAGGAGGGAGAAATCTCAGAGGAAACTTCAGACTTGGAGGTAGATCTGACTTACTTTTATAGGGACCCACCAAGTGCTGAGAATCTGGGAGGGGGGGAGAGATGAGGGAGACCACATGGGGAGGCACAGCTGAGGGTGATGTTCACAGGAGTAGAAAACTTCAACACAAACCAGTTAGACTAATATATATTGTCCTGCTTCAAAAAGAAAAAAAACAGGGTGGGGGAGATAGCATAATGGTTATGCAAACAGACTCTTTCATGCCTGAGGCTCCAAAATCCCAGGTTCAATCCCCCACACCACCATATTCCAGAGCTGAGCAGTGCTCTGATGTTTCTCTCTCTCCCTCTGCATCTCTCTCAAAAATAAAATAAATAAAATATTTTTAAAAAAGGCTTGCCAAAAGGTAGGGAAAAAGCAATCTGAAAATACATGAAAATCATTAGAACCAGGCCTAAGCACAGCACAGTTATTGGAAGAATCAGAGGAGGAAACTAGAATAATTGTGATTACTATATTAAAGGCTCTAATGGAAAAAGACAATGCAAGGGTGGGGGAGATAGCATAATGGTTATGCAAAGAGACTCTCATGCCTGGGGCTCAAAAGTCCTAGGTTCAATCCCCCATACCACCATAAGCCAGAGCTGAGCAGTGCTCTGGTGTGTGTCTATGTGTGTCTGTGTATCTATCTGTCTCTGTCTCTATCTCTCACTCTCAAAAATAAAATAAGGAGTCAGGCTGTTGCGCAGTGGGTTAAGCGCATGTGGCATGAAGCTCAAGGACTGGTGTAAGAATCCCGGTTCGAGCCCTGGCTCCCCACCTGCAGGAGAGTCAGTTCACAAGCAGTGAAGCAGGTCTGCAGGTGTCTGTCTTTCTCTCCCCCTCTCTGTCTTCCCCTCCTCTCTCCATTTCTCTCTGTCCTATCTAACAACGACGATGACATCAATAACAACAACAATAATAACTACAACAATAAAAAACAAGGGCAACAAAAAGGGAATAAATAAATATAATAAATAAAATGTTTTTTTTTAAAAAAAAAAAGTAAAAAGGGGGTAGCGCAGTGGGTTAAACACAGGTGGCACAAATCTTAAGGACTGGCCTAAGGATCTCGGTTCCTGGTTCGAGCCCCCGGCTCCCCACCTGCAGGGGGGTTGCTTCACAGGCAGTGAAGCAGGTCTGCAGATGTCTGTCTTTCTCTCCCCCTCTCTGTCTTCCTCTCCTCTCTTTCCATTTCTCTCTGTCCTGTCCAATAACAACAATAATAATAACTACAACAATAAAACAACAAGGGCAACAAAAGGGAATAAAATATTTTTTAAAAAGAACAAGACACAGCAGCAACAAATGCTGGAGAGGTTGTGGGGACAGAGGAACCCTTTTACATTGCTGGTGGGAATGTAAATTGGTACAGCCTCTGTGGAGAGCAGTCTGGAAAACTCTCAGAAGGCTAGACATGGACCTTCCATATGATCCAGTAATTCCTCTCTTGGAGTTATACCCCAAGGACTCCATAACACCCAACCAAAAAGAGGTATGTACTCCTATGTTCATAGCAGCACAATTAATAATAGCTAAAACCTGGAAGCAACCCAGATGCCCAACAACAGATGAGTGGCTGAGAAAGCTGTGGTATATATACACAATGGAATACTATGCAGCTATCAAGAACAATGAACCCACCTTCGCTGACCCATCTTGGACAGAGCTAGAAGGAATTATGTTAAGTGAACTAAGTCAGAAAGATAAAGATGAGTATGGGATGATCCCACTCATCAACAGAAGTTGAGTAAGAAGATCTGAAAGGGAAACTAAAAGCAGGACCTGATCAAATTGTAAGTAGGGCACCAAAGTAAAAACCCTGTGGTGAGGGGCAGCTTCCTGGGCCAGTGGGGGGTGGGAGTGGGTGGGAGGGATGGGTCACAGTCTTTTGGTGGTGGGAATGGTGTTTATGTACACTCCTAGCAAAATGTAGACATATAAATCAGTAGTTAATTAATATGAGGGGGAAAATCAGTTGTACGTCTCAAAGTTTCTCAAAACACTAACTGAATCTTTTTAATATATAGGCTGTGTATTTGATATGTGGACTCTCTCAAAAGCCTAGACCAAGTAGATTAGAAGCATCCAATAGCACAGCTATATACAAGATACTGGATACTGTACAGCAAACCATAACAAAAGGACTTTTCAAAGTTAACCCAATTACCAAATAATGTGATGATAACATTAACTATCGATTGTCTTTTTGAACCCTAAGACAGCAGGAACCTCACATCTCCACTATAGAGCCCCTACTTCTCCCAGTCCTGGAACCCTTGGATAGGGCCCACTTTCCCGTATGCGTCTCCCAATCCATACCAAATAATATTGCATCTACCGATCACAACCTAACCAACGCAACGATTGCCACCTCAACATGCTTCACCTCAGACTGTGTCCAGAGACTTCACGTGTGGAATGACAACCCTTCAGCTTCATTACTTGGGTGAGACCTTTCCTTTTATAGCACACTCTAATTTCATCTCAGGTGGTTCACCTTCTAACAAAGTCCTATAACCTAGATATACACCAGTTTCTGTGAGAGAGAGCTTATGTTCACACGTATCCATAAACTACTGCAAAATATATACCTGAAAGCAGAAGTACACTAGAGTTTGCAGTGAGTACCTCCCTAACACTTCCTCTCCACTATTCCAAGCTTGGGATCCATGATTGCTGAACAATGTGTTTGGCTTCGTATGTTAACTCTCTTTTCAATCACCAGGTTCCAGATGCCACCAGGATGCCGGCCAGGCTTCCCTGGATTGAAGACCCCACCAATGTGTCCTGGAGCTCTGCTTCCCCAGAGACACACCTTACTAGGGAAAGAGAGAGGCAGACTGGGAGTATGGACCGACCAGTCAACGCCCATGTTCAGCAGGGAAGCAATTACAGAAGCCAGACCTTCTACCTTCTGCAACCCTCAATGACCCTGGGTCCATGCTCCCAGAGGGCTAGAGAATGGGAAAGCTATCATGGGAGGGGGTGGGTTAAGGAGATTGGGTGGTGGGAATTGTGTGGAGTTGTACCCCTCCTACCTTATGGTTTTGTTCGTTAATTCTTAAATAAAAAAAAAAAAAAGAAAGAAAGAAAGACAGACAGACACCTGCAAAAAAAAAAAAAAGAACAAGACAATGCAGGTATTTTTTCAGCATGAGTGGAAAACTCTAAGGTAGAATCAAATAGCTGGAAATGAAAAACACAGCAATAGAACTGAAATATGTCTTTGATGGCCTCCCCAGCAGACATGAATTTATTTCCTTGGCTAAATAGCAAGATTGACAAAGGTTAGTAAAAAGAAGACACAAATCAAGAATGAAATGGGATGGCTCAGCATGTAGAGAACATGCCTTCTGTGCATGAGGGTCTGGATTCGAGCACCAAAGACCAAAACAGGTGAAGCTCCATGGATGGTGGAACAGTGCTTCAGTGTCTCTTCCTCTGCCTCTCTATCTGTCTCTAAAAGTATAGAGTAAAAAGGGGGCTCTGTAGGGCTGGCTGCTCAGAGGTATCATGCATGTAAGAGGCCTTGGGTTGGTTACCTGCACCAGACTTTTTTTAAAAAAGGAAGTAGGGGCCGAGTGGTGACACACCTGGTTGAGCAC
Organism: Erinaceus europaeus; assembly: GCF_950295315.1. Taxonomy (NCBI): domain Eukaryota; kingdom Metazoa; phylum Chordata; class Mammalia; order Eulipotyphla; family Erinaceidae; genus Erinaceus; species Erinaceus europaeus. The sequence goes on from NC_080185.1 coordinate 118,069,253, forward strand.
ACATGCTACAGTGCACAAGGACCCGGGTTCGAGACCCCGGTCCCCACCTGCAGGGGGAAAGCTTTGCAAATGGTAAAGCAGGTCTGCAGGTGTCTCTCTGTCTCTCTCCCTCTCTAGCTTCCCTCCTCGTCTCAATTTCTGGCTGTCTCTTTCCTATAAATAAATAAAGACAAAAAAGAAGAAGAAGAAGAAGGAAGCAGAAGAGCTGGGGCTTTGTCCCATAACGCATAGTGCATTCGACTTCTAGAATAAAAGAAGTAAACAGAGGAGGTCACTACAGATTTTGAAACCATTGAAAAAGATAAGGGAATACTGTAAAAACAAACAAACAAACAAACAAAAAACTTTGTAATCCTAAATCCAGTACCTTAAAAAATAAGTGGACCAATTAGTTCCTCAAAAAATATAAACCATCAGAAATCAACTAAAAGAGACAATATTAATAGTCCTATAACCAATAGGGAAAAAAATGAAACTTGTAACTAAAAGGCCCTGAAAAAGAAAAGGTCTAAGTGGCCTCACTGGAAAATTCTACCAAACATGTAATAGAGTGACACCAATTTGACACAGTCATTTCTAGAAAATAAAATATAACAGAACTTTCCCCAAATCATTTTAGGAGACTAATATTATACTGATACCAAAACAAGGCAAAGGAAATCCAGAAAAGGGGAGAAATGAAAGTACATATTAGTTTCTCTGAGTCTAGATGCAGTAATTAAAATAGTAACATTTCATTGTTGTTGTAGTTATTGTTGTTGTTACTGATGTCGTCATTGTTAGATAGGACAGAGAGAAGTGGAGAGAGAAGGGGAAGACGGGCAGAGAAAGAGAGACACCTGCAGACCTACTTCACTGCCTGTGAAGCCACTCCCCTGCAGGTGGGGAGCCAGGGTCTCGAACCAGGATCCTTGTGCCAGTCCTTACACCTTGCGCCATGTGCGCTTAACCCACTGCACTACTGCCCGACTCCCATGAATATTTTTAAAACTGTGGGTAGAACATATCTCAGCATGATAAAAACCATATACTGTAATAAACTTATGGCTAATATACAAATGATGAAAACCTGAAAGTTTGTTTCTTAAAAACTGAGAACAAGACAAAGTTGCCTACTCTATTTTCTTAGGTTAGTAGAGATCTTATCCAGAGCAATTGGACTACAGCAAGAAATTCAGACTAGAAAAGAAGTGTAACTGTCATTATTTATGGTAAGGTAAATAATGTTCATATAGAGAGAACCCTAAAGACTCCATTGAAAATCTATTAGAAACAATGAGTACAACAAAGTGGTCAGTTACCAAATCAATACACTAACTTTGTTCCATTCTTATATGCAAAGAGAAAAAGAAGAAATTAAGGAAAATTTCCATTTACAACTGCATCCAAAAGAACTTACATATATGGAAAATTGGGACTGTTATGCATGTACAAACTATTGTATTTACTGCGAAATGTAAAACATTAATTCTCCAATAAAAAAATTTTTAAAAAAGAACTTATATCGACAATAACATAGGTGAACTATTTCATAACATCAGCATTGGAGCTATCTTTGGTGACTCAACCCTAGCAGCAAGGGAAATGAAAGTGCAGGTAAATGATTGGGACTACATTAGATAGGGACGCTTTTATATAGTCAGTAAAGCACACGCTTTGCTGTGTGTGAGGACCTGAGTTGGACCTCCCAGCACCACATGTGAGCACCGTTCACAGGGAAAGCTTCGCAAGTGGTGTTGTGGGGGTACAGTGTCTCTTCTCTCTCCCTCTCTCTCTCTCTCTCTCTCTCTCTCTCTCTCTTTCTCCTGTTTCTCTTCCTTTCTGTGTCTCCAATATTAAAAGGAAAAGAGTCCAGCGGGTACAGTGGAATTTTACAAGCACAAAGAGCCCCTGGAGTTGAGGGGATGTTTCACGAGCAGTAAAGCAAATACTGCAGGTGTGTCTCTCTGTCTCCCTCCTTTTCTGCCTCCCCTCTCCCTCTTAATTTCTCTCTGTCCTACTCAAATATAGTGGAAAAAGTGGCTGCCAGGAGCAGTGGATTCATTGTGCAGGCAAGGAGCCCCAGGGATAAATAACCCTTGTGGCAAAAAACAAACAAACAAACAAAAAAACCTGCAGTCAAAAAGTGGGCAGAAGATTTGAATAGACAAGTCTCCAAAGAGGACAAAAGGCCAATAAAGCATATGAAAAAGACACCGTCAACACTGATTATCAGTGAAATGCACATTAATTGCAAAATGAGCTCTCACCTCTGCAAGATGGTAGGGGAGGGACTGAGGCTGAGGTTGAAAGTATTTCACAGAAAACTGAGAAATTTTACACATGTACCAACAAATGTATTTACTATAAACCATTAATCCCCCCAATAAAAAAGGGAAAAAAGAATGGCTGACATCAAAAGGAACAACAAATATTAGAGAGGGTGTGACTCTGTTGTGGAATGCTGATGTCAATGTAAGTGGATGTGACCACTTTGTAAAACAACATGAAGCTTCTCCAAGAATTTGAAAACAGAGCAGCCATACAATCTAGTCATCACACTTCTGAATATGCAAACAATAGTAAGGAGACTTGGAAACAGCATGATGGTTATTCAAAAGACCTCAGGGTTTCAGGTTCAGCCCCCTGCATTCAAAAGACTTTCATGCTGGAGGCTCCAAGGTCCCAGGCTTATCCCCCTTTAACGGAGTAAACTAGAGTGGGGCATTGCTCTGACTAAAATAAATAAATAAATAGCTGACGAGGCTGGGTGGTAGTGTGCCCAATAGAGAACACACATTACCATGTACGAGGGCTTGATGCCGAGTCACTGGACATTGACAAATATCCATATGTCAGAGAGGAGCATTGGGGCATGAATGGAGAAGTGAGGGGGGAAAAAAAAGGAAGTGAAGAAAAAAGTAACTGTTTAGTGTTTAGTGTGAATACATTCACCTATTCTCCCAATCTTTGGTGAGCACTGGAAGTAGCCAGCACCAGCCCCACAAGTTGGATTCCACTGGGATCTGACTCAGAAGTATCTGCTTCCTCAGCAGCTCTGAGTGGGAATCAGGACATACACCAAAATTAGGAGAGTGTATTAGTCTGGGTCACTCTACAAAAATTTCTACCTGAGAAGAGTCCTCTGGTCTGAATTTTTCTCCTCTTGAGAAATTCTCTGCTAACACACTAGCAGTGGTGATTTGTCCATCAAGTGTAGTATGGCTGGCCTCTTCTGCAAAAAGGAATCTGAGTCACATTAAAACTACATTTCATTCTTCTCTTGCTCTCTGAACATTAGCCCTCAGAGGGGGGCCAAGGTTCTGTCATGACTGCTGCAGAAGCAGGTGTAATTTCTGTCTTCTGGATAGTAGCTTTTTTTATAACCCTCATCCTTGCTAGAATGTATGAGGACAGAACTACATCTGTTTTGTTTATCAGTGGACCTTCATATCCTACATAGTAGAAACTCAGAATTTCTTGAACATACACACAGAATCTGGTGCAAGTAACTCATCTCAGCCTGTGTAGAGGGCTACCCCACAATGATCTCAGGGTTCCTGTTCAGACGGCCTGTGTGTGACCTCTTTCTGGTCACACAAGTATGGACTGACTTTCAGATTGGGCCCTACTGAGTAGAAGGGGGCTAAAGAGATGAAGGCCACTTCCAATAATTAGTCATATTAAGTCTGTGACTTTTGTATGCCTTCCCATCTCCTGTGTCTTCTCTCTCTGTATCTTCCTTTATCTGCTCTCTCTCCCCCCTTCTTTCTTTTATTTATTAGAGGCAGAGAAGTGGAGAGGGTGGGGGAGATAGAGAGTGAGAGGCAGAGAGCTGCCTGCAGAAGTACTTCACCACTCACGAAGTTTCCTCCCTGCAGGTGGGGACTAGGGGCTCGAACCTGGGCCCTTGTGCATTGTAATGTGAGCACTCAACTAGCCTTAGCTTTTTTCTCTGCCTCCTTATCTCTTTGTATCTCTCTGGTCCACTGTTTTGAGAAGGAACCCTCAGATATTATTCTATTACCTTCTGAGGTCCCAGAGACCAAGAGCTGACAAGGGATCTAAATCCTTGGACTTCCTGACTCCACCCCCCCACCAAAATTAAAAAAAAAATAAATAAATAAAAATAAAAAATCCCAAAAGGCTATATATGTAAAATTTCATTTATATAACATTCTTACAATGGCAAATTTTATGGAAATAGAGAACAGATTAGTGGATTCCAGCAGTTAGGGATGGGGGTGAGGAGGGAGTTGGGTGTGGCAATCAGAGACCATGGATCCCTCCTGTGCAGATATACAACAGCAATGGCCTTGTGGCAGTGGTAGCCTGTAGATTAGCAGCATATCACCACTGGGGCAAACTCCAGTCTCTTTGATTTCTTACAACTGCATGTAAATATACAATTAGCTCAAAAACCTAAAAGTTTAATTGTAAGAAGTCTTTTTGCGCACACAGAGTAGAATCTGGGACTCTTCTAAAAGAGAATCACAAAGTGATGAATAGTCTGGAAATCATGCCATGGAGATGTGATGGAAGGGTCTGGGAAGTGGGCTGCACCTGAGAATGAGGCCTATGAGCAGTACTTGGAAAGCTACTGTGTGGAAGTGATTTCATTTAAATATATGGAAGAACTTTGTAGAAACCAGAGATACAGAGTCAGATAGAGACCAGACCAGGGGCTGCGGAGTGACGCACCTGGCTGAGTGCACATGTTACAATGCACAAGGACTCAAGCCCCTCCCCCCAACACCTGTAGGGGGAAAGCTTTGCAAGTGGTGAAGCAGTGCCGCAGGTGTCTCTTCATCTCTCTTCCCCTCTGTCTCCCCCTACCCTCTCAACTGCTGGATGTCTCTATCCAATTAATGAAGATAATAAAAATCAAGAGAGAGAGAGAGAGAGAGAGAGAGGGAGAGAGGGAGAGAGGGAGAGGTCAGACCATTATTTAGCTGTGGCTTACAGTGGCGCCAGGAATTGAACATGGGGCCTCAGGCAAGCAAACTCTTTGCTCTAACATTTTGAGTTGTTTTCCTGCCCTTTCACATTTTTAATGTCTACTGTAAGTCAAATGGGGGTGGGGGACTCTGCTTCATCTTATTATCCTCCTCCTCATTGTAAGCCCTATGCTGATGAAGCAGGAGCCATCTGGAACAATACTAGTAGCAGCAAGTTGGTGACAGAAAGAGAGCACCAGAAACAGAAGGCCTCCTTTCAGAGAGAGGCTGGGTAAGGAAGTATGGTGTGGAAGGGAACTGGCAGTAAGAAGGGAGTTGTGGAGAGGGATTGATGTGCTGGTGAATTGTAACTCCCTGCCACAGGAGATGTTGGAGGGTTACTTGCCACTTACCATAAACCTAGAGCACGGACTCGAAGATAGCTTGGTAGCTGTGTCCCCCCAAAATTTCAGGACATAGGGGACAAGGGCCTGAATTATTCCTGAGACCTCCAGAGGGGAAGGTGGCTGGCTGGATGCTCAGATGGTTAGCAAGAGAGCAGCTAGATGGGAAAGGCCAGAGCCCTAGGAATTGTGGGGCAATGATGGTATGTGAATCCTCTGAAATGGATGTGACCGTGGCCCAAGAAAGCCATTAGTGGGGTTGTCTGCATACCCCCACCTTGGAGAAGTGACTAGCAAGGTGAGAAAGCAGAAACGCAGCCCACCCTCTCCCCCCCAACATCCCCCCTTAACCCTGTAGCAGGCCTGCACTGGAGAAGAGAAAGGCTCTTCTCTCAAACATTCCAAAGTTTCACCTTAAATGAATCTCAGATGTAGGAAGAAGCTGTAGAAAAACATATTAGGGTCACATGACAGAACAGAACTCCCTGAGAAAAGTGAAGTGAACAATTTCCCCAGATTTTTCCCTTGAGTTTCGGGCCACAGAACTGAGCGAGGGAACCTGGGGGATCCCAGTTAGCATCCAGAGCTGAGAAGATGGAATCAGGAGGCCAAGAAGACCAAGATCAGAGGCTGAGGCGCCTGCAGATATAGCATTGAGAGGAGCAAGCAGCACAGGGATCCAGAGAGCAACGACCAGGAGTCCTCAGCAGGGTCCTGAGCAGCCTGCAGCCTGCAGGCCTTAGAGGGAATCACCCCTGGAGGTCCCAGAGGGCCTGGCTGTTTCACTTCAGTAGTCAGAATGGAACTTTGGTGGTGGGATATGGAACTCATATGGAATGGTATCCCTCTTATCCTACAATTTTGTCAATCATTGTTAAATCACTAATAAAAATATGAATAAAGGAAAAAAAACAACAAAGAATTCCAGACTGGGGAGAAGGCATAATGGTTATGCAAACGACTCTTCTGCCTGAAGCCTGAATATCCCAAATTCAATCCCCAACACCACCATAAGCCAGAACTAAGCAGTGTTCTGGTGTCTCTCTCTCATTAACATAAAATCATATATATATATATATATATATATATATATATATATATATATATATCACAAAGATTTTGGGACTGGGCTGTAGTACACTTCCATACCCCCAGCCTGTTTCTATCTTTCCCTAGTGCGGTAGGGTTCTGGAGAGGTAAGGTTCCAAGACACATTGTCGGGGTCATCTACCCAGGGAAGTCAGTATGGAATCATGGTAGCATCTGCAACTTGGTGGCTGAAAGGGAGTAAGATATAAAGTAGGACAAAATGTTTAATAAACAGGAGCCAAAAAGTAGGAATAGAACAAATGAAAATAGGGTGGAAAGAGGCTAGAGTATTTGCGGTATGTACACTCCAACCTAGGTTCTTGAGCATTGGCACATGTATGCTTTACCAGGCGTGCCATCACCTGGCCCCAGTTTCACCTATATTTCATAAGCATTGTATGTAGAATTTATGCTTAATACTTCTTTGGAGATTCAGCCATCTTGTTTTTCCTGTATTTTGTGATGTTATAATGATTTATAGCCACACAAGATTTATAGCACTTCTACCCCCCACCCCCACCATGACAGGCTGACCTGTTGACTGTGACCTTCTCAGTACCAAGGACATTGTCTGACACGTAAAAGGTGCTCCACAAGTCATCATTGAGTTAGAATATATGCTGATGTGTTAACAACAAGTGCATATAGTATTGTGCATATGGTATTGTGCCACAGTTTTTCTTTTGTCACTGTTCACCCTGTTCCTTGGGTACAAGGGGGAAAAAAGTAACAACACTCTAATGGTAACTAAAATAGTTTTTGCACTCTTGAATAAGTCAGAGAACTAGCCATTGGGTTGTTGGAAAAGTCATGACTCATTTTTTGCATAGAAAAATGTGTTATAACTTTTCTGACAGCCCAGTAGTTTGACAAAAATTGGCCTAAAATTAGATAAAGAAAATGAAAATTCCTCGACTTAATATGATTCTTTTAAAATATATATATTTAAAATTTTTATTATCTTTATTTATTTATTGGATAGAGACAGCCAGAAACCAAGAGGGAAGGGGTAATAGAGAAGGAGAGAGAAATAGAGACACCTGCAGCCCTGCTTCACCACTTGTGAAGCTTTTCCCCTGCAGGTGGGGACTGGGGATTCGAATCTGGGTCCTTGTACACTGTAACATGTGCGCTCAACCAGGTGCATCACCATCCAGCCCCTAAAAGTTTTATTTGAGCGAGAGATTGAGTCCAGAACCCTGCTCAGTATTATGGGGTGTCAGGGATCAAACCCGAGCCTCGCCCATGCTCTACCCACTAAACTGCCAACTTGGCTGTTGAATCTTCTTTAGCTGTATTGCAACTGCTCCACTCTTCAACCCCCATCTCAGTCCAAATAACACCTCTGTGGTGGGGAAAAGTGGCTTCCAGGACATTGACTTAGTCAGAGGCAAGGCCGGGTGAGTCAGCTCAACAGAAGTGACCAAAGTAACATTTTGCAATGTCTCCTTCTATGGGGCAGAGTGGAGGGGAGGAAGGCCATGGGGAGAAAGGGCTGGAACACATCTCAGGTGTGGAAATTACCAGAGACACGGAGAAGGGGGCTGTATGTACCAACTGCCGGGAAGATGCTTGTTAGCCAGGCAAAAGCTGGACTCTGGACTCGGCAGGGTTTTTGTTGAAGAGGAAGGCATTATTCCAGCTTGAATTTACAGCTCCTGTGTGTCTCACTCACCCAGCAGGGCCCTGGTGAGAGCTGAAGATTGAAGTGGGGCAACAAAAGGAACCTGGCAAGCAGTCTGGAAGCAGGCATCTTGGCCCTTCTGGAGCTGTGCTGGCCATTGGGATAATCTCCAATGAACAGGTGCATTAGGAAAATTAGCACTATTATGCCTTACAAGGTTACCAAGAAAATGTATCCCTATATAGCATCATATTTTTTAAAATCTTGGAACAGAGGTATTAAGTTTCCCCTAGCTTTTCTCTTCCCAACTCTGGACCGTTTGTTCTTACCAATTTCCTCCAAGTCTATTATCTATTTATTGGCGAAAAGAGAATGTACATGATGTCACTTGTTAAGTTCCTAATTTCTACCAGGGCTAGAGTTAGGACAGGATTTCTTCAAGGATTTATGCTGAAAGTTTCTCTTTTCTTTGTGGTAGGGCAGAGAGATGAGCTGTATTACTGAATTGTGTAGAGAAACGCAAGTGTTGTTTTATAAGGTAAGTACCATCCTGTCAAAATGGTTTATAATGGGTGCAAAGAACATCATCAAGAAAATGAAAATGGGAGCTGAGTGGTGGCGCACCTGGCTAAGTGCACATGTTACAGTGCGCAAGGTCCCAGGTTCAAGTTCCTAATCCCCACCTTTTAAGGAAAACTAGCTCCACCAATAGTGGAGTAGTGCTTTGCTCTCCTTCTTTCTCTGATTTTAAAATAAGAAAAAGTTGGACTATGGAGATGGCTCAGTGGGATTGTGAGGCCCTGTATTCTGTTCCTGGCAGTGCATAAAATAGTGAATGATACTCTGGTCTCTGGATTAAAAATAATAATTTAAAGCAAAAAAAAGAAAATGAATGGACAAAACATAATAGGAGAAAGTTTTTGCAGATAACCTATCTAATAAAGGACTTGTAGCACAATACATAAATAACCTTTATCACTCAAAAAAATAGCTCACTTGAATAGTGTGTTGCTTTGTCATGTGTGCAGCCCAGCTTCGAGCCCAGCCATCACTGCACTGAAGGAAGTTTCAGTGCTGTGGTGTCTTCTACTCTGTTTCTGCTTCTCTATCTTAAAAAAAAAAAATGCCAAGGATCCAAATGGGCATTTCTCCCAAGACAGAGACAGACAGCACACAGTACAGCTCTACCACCTATAGTACTCTTGTTGCAGGAATTGAACCCCAGAGTTTCACTCATTTATCCGATGAGCTAGCTCCTGATCCCCAGACCCTAACTGTCATGCCAGTAGTGCTTGTAGTAGTGATACTGTGTCTGAATACTAGGGCCTAAAGTCGTGAGGTGGGTTCACACTTCATAATTGAGAGGGTCTGTCAATGTGGAATCTCTCTTTTTCCCTTTCTTTCTTCTTTCCTTTCTTTCTTAAATTTAATCTTTATTTATTGGATAGAGACAGCCAGAAATTGAGAGGGGAGGGGGGAGATAGAGCGGGAAAGAGACAGAGAGGCACCTGCAGCACTGCTTCACCACTTGTGAAGCTTTCCCCTTGCAGGTGGGGACCCGGAGCTTGAACCCGAGTCCTTGCCACCGTAACATGTGTGCTCAACCAGGTGCGTCACCCGGCACCAGTGGAGTCTTTTCAGGCAAACGAAGTGAACTGCGTGTCAGGATCACAGCAGTGGCGGTCAGGATGCGCCGGGGACGAGAGTGTGGAGTCGAGGGGTGGGGGGTGGGGGCGTTGAAGTCAGCATCTGCTCCCTCACTGCTGCTTAAGACGCTGGGACGTAGCTGGGAACCGAATACACCCACGAGCGCCCACCAGAGCGCTGCCGGCTGGAAAGCCTCCAATTAGCAGGGCTGTGTCCACTACCCAGGGGAGCCGGCAGGGGGCGCCCCGCGCGCTCCTGCCCCCCCCCCCCCCCGCCCTTCCCAGCCCTCCCCGCGCCCTCCGCCCGCTCGCGTCCCCGCCTCTCCGCGGCCCTTCAAAGGGCGCTCGGGGCTGCGGGACGGCGCTTCCGGACCCGGCGGAGGGGCCTGGCCGCCCCCTGCCGCCGTGGGGCCATAGCGCCTGGCTCCGCGCCTCCGAGCAGGTGCCGGCTCGCTCGCTCTCTCGCGCGCTCGTCTGCTTGGCTCGCTTGCTCGCGGGGGCGACGCGGCCACATGGACGGCGGCGGCGGCGGACCCAGCCCTGCCGGGGCGCCCGGGGTGGCGGGCGAGGCCCTTCCGTGCCCGCTGCCGCCCGCGAACCAGGGCCCCGAGCAGCCCGACGGCGCGGCGGGCGGCGGCGAGGGCGGGCCGCGCAGGGCTCTGCGGGCTGTATACGTGCGCAGCGAGAGCGCCCAGGGCAGCGCGGCCGTCAGTCCCGAGGCGGGGGCTTGCCAGTGCCTGCAGCGGGCCTGCGAGGCTGAGGGCGCCCACCTCACCTCAGTGCCCTTCGGGGGGCTCGACTTCGGGGAGACGGCCGTGCTGGACGCCTTCTACGACGCAGGTGAGGAGAGGCCCCTCACCCGGAGACAACCTCCTGCCCCCCGTGGGTGCTCTGGCCGGCTCCGGCCCGTTGTTTGGAGGGTGGAGGCTTAGCGCCCAGCCAGGAGAGCAGGGGTAAGAGTCGGAGGGGCAGCAGTGTCCCCTTTCACGGGTGGGGAGGCGGAGGTGGCGGAAAGTAAGAGCCCTCGGGGTCCTCCGGACCTCAGCCCGCAGTGAAGAGCCCCCAGCTCCCAGCGGCCCGGCCCTCACGCCTGGGGTGCCGCGCGGGGCGCGCGCTGGAGGCTCCTGGGGAGTGTGGCCGCCCCCCCCCCCCCCCCCCGTCCAGGCTGAGTCCAGGTGCGCGGCCGCTGGGCTTGGGCTTCCCGGGTGTTGAGGGGCGGCCGCGCGGGGTCGGCGGGGCACACGCGCGCGTGACTGAGCCTCGCCTGGCTTCCGCGCGCTTCCACTGCTGCACGCGGTGTGACAGCTGTGCCAGGCGCGGACGGGGCGCCGGCCAGGGGCGCTGGTGCTGAAGTGCATGGATGCAGCTGACTCTAGGCCTCCGGGCTCAGGAACCAGAATGGAGAATCCGTGACTCGGCGCAGCCAGAGTTTGCCCGGGTGTGTGCAGTTAGTCGTAGCCTGGCTGTTTTCCCCGCTGATCCTTCGGTTTCTGTGCGACTCGCCGGCCGCACTTGAGGCCCCCTCATAAACCCTTTGTGGAGGCAGAGTCTTGCCTCGGTTTCTCCGGGGGTCAAGAGGAAGTCCCAGTGCTGCCCGGGATTAGGTTAGACGGAATAGCGCACGCCCGCCGCCGCGAGGTCGAGGGGGGAGGCTGATCTACGCCCTCCTTGGGAGCCAGTGGGTCCATTCGCTGCAGAGCAAATCCTCCCCAGCTGGAGGCCTGTTCAAACAAGAGGCAGCTGGACGCTTTGCAAACACTCTCCTGACATTTCTGACTACTGAAAACACTCTCCAGTCGTTTTTGAAAACGTGTGCAGGAGCCCACTTCTCCCACAATCACCTTGTTTTCTCCACTCCCTTTCACTCAGCTCCAAAATTGGGAGTTTGAATAGGTTCTTTCCCGAACCTCTAATTGACCCTTTTGCTGTATAGCCTCCTGCCTGCTAGTGCTGATGGGGAAAACTGCTGTGTGATGGTTTGACTTCTCTTGGGCCTGGGTGTGGTGGCTACAAGCCTTCACCTACTAACTGGACCCCTGAGTGTGGAGGAGGTCCAGGTGAAGTTTCACAACCTAGACCTTTTGTTTGAACCATGTATCTGCACTGCTTGACCTTAACCTGGTGTTCAGTGAATCATTCCTCACGACACTATAAACAAATCCTTTTATTAATGTTTGACAAGTTACACATAAGTCCAATAAAGTAGGTTTATGAGTTAAACAGATGACCAACTCTGTCTCAATCTTTACCACTCACAGCTTTCTGGCATCTCCTCCAAAAAAGATAGTCTGTCACTCTGGGTTCTTTGTGAAAGTTCTTTATAAAACCTTGCAATGTAATTTGCTTGCTACTAGCCAGAGCTGGCTATTTAAGTTGGCCTGGTTTCGAATGCAAGAAAATAGTTTCTTAGTTGCTCTTAGACACATTTGAAGTGCTCTCCAGGCACAGGAAAGATGTAGAGCTTTTTTCTCATCACAGAAGGGCTTGTGGGACAGCATAGTGCTCTTCCAGAAAAATGCTTGTGGAGAAAGAAATCCTAGAACAGCCCTAAGCATGTTTATGTTTATGGGGAGGTCATAGATGTAAACCGGGCATCCTCTCTCTTGCTCTTATAATTCAGGGTTGGGTTTGTTTTTCCATCTCCTTTTCCACTTTTATGCAGTCCTAAATTGGAGGCTGTCACCACAGCCCAGATTTTATAGGGTACAGAAAAGCCACAGACCAACAAGAACTAAGCAAGAACTGGTGGGCACTATTGTGAGAGAAAACTACCATGGCTCACTAGAGGCAAGTGTTTCATTGGCATTTAAAAGATATTATGGAATGGGATGAGGGGACACCATGATTGTTGTGCAAAAGTATTTCATGCCTAAGACTCCAAGCTCCCAGATTCAACCCCCAGCATCACCATACGCCCGCACTGAGCAGTGCTCTGTTCTCTGTCTTGGTATCTCTCTCTATCTCCCTCTCTCTCTTTCTCCCTCCCCCCTCATTAAAAGAAAAGAAACAAAAAAAATTTTTTTAAAGAAACAAAATTACTGGGCCCTCTGGTATTCGTCCATCTCATTTTGGCTTAATCTTAACTTGATTCCATCAAGGTATAACAAATTGTGCTGCTATGTACATAGGTGTGCATAGATCTCTTTGGATGGGTGTATTTACTTCCTTTGGATATATCCCCAGGAGAGGAATTGCTGGGTCATAGAATAGGTCCGTTTCTAGTTGTTGTGAGAAATCCCCAGACTGTTTTCCACACGGTTGGACCAATTTGCATTCCTACTAGCAGTGTAGATAGGTACACCGTACACAAGGACAGGAAGGGAAAAGGGAAAAGGGAAAATAAAACTTGGACTAAGTGTGTCGTATTGTGCCACACAAAGGAAGGTGGGAAATGAGGGCCGATGGGGGGGGGGTGCTTTGAGGGTCCTGATAAATGATGGTGGAAATGGGCCTAAGTTGGGGATGAGAGTGTTTTGCAGACACTTCTTCACGTGGAGATGAGAAACTGTACCTGTGTGTTAACTGTGCTGTGATACACCCCCCAACAACAGTATCAAGCTACCAACAATAAAGGGAGCTGAGTGATTGCACACCCAATAGAGCACACATAACACCATGCTTGAGGACCTAGGTTCAAGTACATGGTCCCCACCTGCAAGGGAGAAGCTTCACAAATGAATCAACACCATAGGTGTGTCTCTTTGTGCTCCCTTCCTCTCTCTTTCTCTAAAAAAATGAAGAAAAAAGAACAGCCACTGGGATTGGTGGGGTTATTGTGCAGACACCCAACCCCAGCGAGAAATAAGATTTACCCAGTAGCAAAAGATAATTTAAAAAATTATGGGAAAACACACATAAGACTTATTAAATGTGAGTTTTAGTGCATTGAGTACATTCACATTGTTGTGAAGTCAGCAGCAGTATCCTCCCTCCAAGTTTTTCTTTTCTTTTCTTTTTACCCCAGAGTGCTGTTTATTTCTGATTATTGATGACGCCTGGGGGCCAGACCTGAAGACCTCTTGCACACAGTCCTTCAACACCAACTTCCACTGCAGAACCTCTCAGGTCCTTCTCCAGTGTCCTCATCATTCCAAACAAATATTGTACCCCTTAAACCATGACTTCCATTCCTCACTTCCCTAAGCTCCTGGTAATCACTATGCATCTCTCTCTCTCTCCCCACTTCTCCCTCTCCCTCTCCCCTCCCTTCCCCCCTTGTGTCTTCAAGGTTCATCTGTGTGTTAGAATTTCTTTGACTAAATGACTTTTCACAGTGTGTCTGTACCACATTATGACAGTCCATATATCTGCCATATATCCATATATCAAGTACAATGGGTACTTGAATTGTTTCCGCTTTGGGCAATTGAAATTGAAAATAGACCGTGATGATTGTAGGTATATAAATACCTGCTTTCGCTTCATCTGGATCTCTGTCCACAGGTGGGATTGCTATGTCATGTGTTGTGTGTCTGCACAGGGATATCACTGGGGTTTGGTGCTTGTAAAATGAATTCACTGCTTCTGGTGTCCTTTTTTTTAATATAGAGAGACAGAGAAATTGAGATGGGGTGGGAGAGAGACAGAGACACCTACAGCCCTGCCCCACTGCTTGTGAAGTTTCCACACCCTTGTAGGTGGGGACCAAGGGGGTTGAACCTAGGTCCTCCAGCATAGTCATTTGTGTTCTGCCAGGTGTGCTACTACCCAGCCTTGTGTGGAATTTTTCGTGGAACATTGCTTTCACTTTTAGCGGAGATGATGGTTATCTCTGCATGTCTTTGGCCCATAGAGGGTTCAGATTTTTTTTTAAATTTATTTATTCCCTTTGTTGCCTTTGTTGTTTTTATTGTAGTTATTATTGTTGTCGTTATTGATGTCGTCATTGTTGGATATGACAGAGAGAAATGGAGAGAGGAGGGGAAGAGAGAGGGGAGAGAAAGACAGACACCTGCAGACCTGCTTCACCGTCTGTGAAGTGACTCCCCTGCAGGTGGGGAGCCGGGGGCTCGAACTGGGATCCTTAGGCCGGTCCTTGCGCTTTGCGCCACGTGCACTTAACCCGCTGCGCCACCGCCCAACTCCCCAGATTTGTTTCATTCATCATCATCTTTTTTTTTAAAACCAGAGCACTGCTCAGCTCTAGCTTATGGTGTGTGTGGGGTGGGAATTGAACCTGGAACTTTGGAGCCTCAGGTATGAGAGTCTCTTTTACATAACCATTATGCTATCTATCTCCCCCCAAAGGAGCTATTTGTTTTTTTTTTTTACCAGAAAAACAAATAGGGGAGGGGGACAGAGGGGGAGAGAAAGATAGACACCTACAGACTTGCTTCACTGCTTGCGAAGCGACCCCTCTGCAGGTGGAGAGCAGTGGCTCGAACCGTCCGGGATCCTTGCGCTGGTCCTTGCGCTTCACGCTATGTGCGCTTAACCCGCCTCGCTACTGCCCACGCGCCCTCCCTGGGTTATTCTTTTCCAAGAGCAAGTCAGGTCGTGTGCTAGCGCGTCACTGGTATCTTGTGTGCCCCTCATGGAGCCCCATGCTACGATTTCTAGGGTGAGAAAAGATGCTGGGGAAGGGACATTCAAACTTCTCCCCTCGGCCCGCACCATTTCACGGAGTCTGGAGGGCAGGTGATTTTTTCCCCCTTTGTGTTAAATGAAACTGCTGTGATTCTGTTAGCCCTTATCTAACAGTAACACTGGACTTAGTGCAAAAATAGGGCATGTCATGGTTTAAAATAAAGCTGACGGTGGTTCTATTTGTTGTCCCTTCTGTGGGTGATAATCTAACTTCTCTGTGGTGATGGTGGTGGGCTATTTTATTATTTTATTTTTCTAATTCACAGGACTTTACTACTCCAAACCAAACCTCCCTCTCACCCACCCTCACCCTCCTACACACATTATGCCTCAGTTCCCTCTGCCACCCCTCAGCTTTCTCTGGCCACAACCCAGTTAACTTTTTTTTAAAGAAATAACACAATCTTGCTTCCTCTCTTATTTATTTATTTATTTATTATCTTTATTTGATAGAGACAGCCAGAGATCAAGAGGGAAAGGGGAGGTAGAGGGAGAGAGACAGAGACACCTGAAGCCCTGCTTCACCACTCGTGAAGCTTTCCCTCTGCAGGTGGGGACCAGGGGCTCGAACCTGGGTCCTTGAACACTGTAATGTGTGTGCTTAACCAGATGCGCCACCGCCTGCCCCCCACTCCCCAGTCAACTTTTCATTTCTATCCTCTAAGGAAGGACTGCATGTTGAGGCTTTCTTTACTAGCAAGTAGCACAGTAATAATTCAGTACTGATTGGTATTCTGCCAGATGGAATGCTTCAGTGGCAGAGAGCCAGATGGTGGTTTTCTCTTTTGAGTGATTCCTAGGAGTATCCAACTCCTTTTTAGAATATCTACCAGTAGGCACAGATGGCACTTGGTCTTCTGTTGAGGTGAAGCAAAACTTGTTTGGTACCTCAGAAGTGGGTACCCTGTCAAAAGCACATTTAAAATAGTGACCGGGCAGAGATGCAGCACTGCTGTGTCATCCATGGTGCTCCCGTGTGGTTCCAGGGCTCAAGCCCAGAGTTTGATGTATGTCAAGGTGCATGGTCTCTCGAGTTGCTGAGCTATCTCCTGGCCCCCACAATTTTTTTTTTACATTGTTCTATATGCCAGGCTTTTGAGATAAGTGCTGTTTAAATCCTAGTCAAATACTATAGGTGGGGTCGGACTGACCTGAAAAAGCCAGCTGGAAAACTTTGTTTCCTGTTACTTTTCACAGGCTCTGGGCGATTGGGTGTGATGAGACTCAGCAGAAATGGCTGGTGATCATTGGGGCTTGCTTGGCTGTGGGGAGCTGGAGCTGCAAGGAGTTAAGAGGTGGACCTTGGCAGTTACTCAGGAATCAGGGTTTGAGAGAAGACAGTCCAAACAGAATTGCCACACAGAAGTAGAAGGAGAGAGCAGGTGAAGAGAAGCAAGAACAGATGGAGATGATTATTTTTCTTAAATATTAGGGAAAACATCAAGCATGTGTATTACCCAGCTTCAACCATTATTACCATCCTGCCATTGTCACTGCCACTGCCCACTCTGAGGCAGACTGGAATGCTGCTCTCCTAAACCTTAGGATAATAAACAATCAAGCTAATATACTTTCTTTAAAAAACAAAAATAGTGGGGAGTCGGGCGGTAGCGCAGTGGGTTAAGCGCATACGGCACAAAGCGCAAGGACTGGTTTGAGCCCCCAGCTCCCCACCTGCAGGGGAGTCGCTTCACAAGCAGTGAGGCAGGTCTGCAGGCATCTCGCTGCCCTCTGTATCTCCCCCCTTCTCTCTCAATTTCTCTCTGTCTCTATCCAATAACAAACAAACAAAGAAACAAAAGACCCCAAAATAGTGGGAGTTGGGCAGTAGTGCAGCGGGTTAAGCACAGGTGGCGACAAAGAGCAAGGACCAGCGGAAGGATCACAGGCAGTGAAGCAGGTCTGCAGGTGTCTGTCTTTCTCTCCCTCTCTGTCTTCCCCTCCTCTCTCAATTTCTCTGTCCTATCTGACAACAATAACAACAATAAAAATGAAAACAACAAGGGCAACAAAAGTGAATAAATATTTTAAAATATAGTGAAAGAGATTTTTAAAAAGAAATGTACGGATCGTAGCTCTACAGCTCCCAAAACTGACTAAACCCGTGTCACCAAAATCCCATCACAATATAGTTTCTGCCTTCGCCGAAAGTCATGGCCTCTGCTGTCCCACTCATTCCCCCTCTCTGCCCCTTTTATTCAGGCGCAAATCTGCCATTTCTAGTGTTCTGTGTATGGCTTCATGTAGCTTGTACTCTTGCATGTCTGGCTTGTTTGTTGTCTTTCCCTTCCTTCCTTCCTCCCTCCCTCCCTCCTCCCTCCCTCCCTCCCTCCTCCCTCCCTCCCTCCCTTCCTTCCTTCCTTCCTTCCTTCCTTCCTTCCTTCCTTCCTTCCTTCCTGTCAGCTTACACTTTAGTCTATAAACAGCAGGAAAAGGTTGAAAAGGGCCTGGAAGAGAAGCAGGGTGGCGTGGGGACTCCTGCACATGCCCACCAGCTACTCTCCAGGCCCCAGGACCACCAGGGGACAGAGCCTTCTGGGGAGACCGGCCTGCCAGCGAGAATTGCTGGGCAAGAGCTGAGAGGGAGCCGGGCAGTTAGAAGGTACAGCAGGGGTCACTTCTGACGTCCACTTCTGAACTGCAGTAGTGGCAGTAACACAAGTCCGCTTTATTGTAGGGCACGAAGAGGAAGGTGACCATCATGTAGGCGCACTTGAGCACGTGCCACTAGCTGTTCTTCCTGTGTGGTTTCAACATGAGGCTGGTCACCAGGGGGAGGCTTCACCTCTTCTTTGCAGTCATTCGTACTCTCTTCATTCAGCACCCGGAGGCTCGGCAGACCCAAGTCTGTTTCAGAACTTTCATTGGTTGTCTCAATGCAGAGAGCACCCTGAGTCGTGGATAGTCCTGTTGCCTGTGCCTTCACAACAGCAGTCAGTTGCCCCCATGCACAGGGACCTACCTGATCTTTGGACCAGTTTCTTAGAGCAGTATGAGGACCAATCCTGGGTTCAAGTCTCTCCTGGACTTGAGTGAGTGTTCAATTTGATTCTTTAATAAGCTCGTCTTAAAAAAATCAAACCATGAGCCAGGAGGAGGCAGCATTGTGGTTTGGCAAAGATACTCTCCTACTTGAGGTTCTGAGGTTCCAGGTTCAATCCCCAGTTCCACCATCAGCCAGAACTGAGCAGGGCTCTAGAGATTCATATTCTCTCCCCCTCTCTCTCATCTCTCCTCTTTTTTTTTCTTTTTCTTTTTCTTTTTTTTAATAATTTATTTCTTTATTGGGGAATTAATGTTTTACATTCAACAGTAAATACAATAGTTTGTACATGCATAACATTCCCCAGGTTCCCATATAACAATACAACCCCCACTATGTATCTCTCCTCTTTCTTTCATCTTTTTTTTTCTCTCTTTCATCACCAGGGTTATTGTTGGGGCTCAGTGCCTGCACTACGAATCCACTGCTCCAGATGGCCTTCTCCCCCCCTTTTTTACTAATTAAAAAATTTATATTTATCTATTTTCTCTTTTGTTGCCCTTGTTTTTTGTTGTTGTAATTATTGTTGTTATTGATGTCATCATTGTTAGGATAGAGAGAAATGGAGAGGAGAAGGGAAGACAGAGGAGAGAGAAAGATAGACACCTGCAGACCTGCTTCACCACCTGTGAAGTGACTCCCCTGCAGGTGAGGAGCTGGGGGCTCGACTGGGATCCTTACACCGGTCCTTGCACTTCATGCCACCTATGCTTAACCTGCTGAGCTACCGCCTGATTCCCATCCTTTTTTTTTTTATTAGATAGGACAGAAAAAATTGAGAGAGGACAGGGCAGTAGAGGGAGAGAAAGATAGAAAACTGTAGACCTGCTTCACTGCTCACAGTTAAGTGAAGCCCTCTGTAGGTGGGGAGCGTGGACTGGAATCCTGGTCCTTGCGCTTGGTGCTATGTGCGCTTAACCTGGTGCACCACCATTCTGCCCCCAAAAGATGACTTTTTTCCTTTTTTAAAATATTGATTTTATTCTGATGAGAGAGAGATACAGACCAGAGCACTGTGCAGCTTTGGCTTATGGTGGTGCTAGAGATTGAACTTGGGAATTCAAAGCCTCAGGGATGAAAGTCTTCTGCAGTACCATTGTCCTATCTCCGGCCCTGAGTGTCTGACTTTCTTTGCTCACCAATGGGTGGTCCCATGTGTGAATATACACAGTTGGTGTAGCTTTGCTCTTGTTGAAGGACATGGGCTTGTTCCAGTTTGGGGCTATTGCAACCAGAGCTGCTATGAACATTCACATGTAGGTATTTTGTGGACAAATGTTTTTACTCCTCTTGGGGTAATATCAAGGAGCAGAATGGCTGAACCAAAGGGCAAGCATGTGTTAAGTGATCTAAGAAACTTGGGTGGTCCGGGAGGTGGTGCAGTGGATAGATAAGGTATTGAACTCTCAAGCATGAGGTTCTGAGTTCAGTCCCCGGCAGCACACATACCAGTGATGTCTGGTTCTTTCTCTCTCCTCCCATCTTTCTCATTAATAAATAAATAAAATATTTTAGTAAAAGAAACTTGAAAACTTTCCCAAGTGGTTGTGCCACTTGACATCCATAGCACTAGTGCCCATACATTCTGATTGCTTCACACCTGTTACAACACTTTGTACCATTGGGCTTTTCATTGCTGACCTTACTAGCCGTGGTTTATCTTTGTGGTTTAATACAGCTCTCCCTGATGATTAATGGTGGTGAGTATTTCATGTGCTCTTTGGCCATGCAGAGTTCTTCCTTGGTGAGGGCTCTGATAAGCCAGTTGCCCATTCATCATCTGGTTTGTACGAGTTCTTTGTAATCAGGTGTTTCTCATCTTACTGAATTAGCCTTCTCTTGTCTGGAGACAAAGAAATTGGGAGGGGAGGGGGAGATAGACGGAGACACCTGCAGCCCTGCTTTACCACTTGTGAAGCTTTTCCCCTGTGGGTGGGGACCAGGGGCTTGAACTTGGGTCTTTGCACACTGTAATGTGTGCTTTTAACCAGATGCACCACTGCCTTGCCTCCAAGACACTTTTTTCATTTACTTTCTTTTCTTTTCTTTTTAATGTGGTACTGGGAAATGAGCCAAGGCCTTATGCATCTGCAGTAAAACTGCTGAGCATCCTTCCAGATCCAGTTCTTTAATTTAATTTATATAGAGGGGGAGGGAGGGAGGGACAATATGGGATGCCATAGCATCCTCCAGATGCTTGGAGTCGAGATGGCAGGATCACAACCATCCAGGAAGATGTAGGAAGCGCAGGTTATCCTTCTGGAATAAAAAATGGCCACAGCAGACCCATGGGGAAGTTTACCAATTTATGTCCCATTGTTTTGTCCCACTGCCACTGGAAATCCAAGTGGTAGAGGGAAAGGGACACTGGCGTTTGTGGATCAAGTTCCAGTTTCTACCCTTTCACTTGTAGACATGTAATTCTGAATAACGTAGTTACCTCTGAACTTCCCCCCCTCCAGGGTTATTGCTGGGGCTCAGTGCCTGCACCATGAATCCACTGCTCCTGGAGCCCATTTTTTCCCTTTTTTTTTTTTTTACCCTTGTTGCTATTGTTGTTGTTACTGGATAGGATGGAGAGAAATTGAGAGAGGAGGGGAAGACGGGGAGAGAAGATAGATGCCTGCAGAGATGCTTCACCACCTGTGAAGCGACCCCCCCCACACACAGGTGGGGAGCCGGATGCTCAAACCGGGATACTTGCACCAATCCCTGTACTTTGTGCCATGTGCACTTAACCTGCTGCACTACCCACCCAACCCACCTCTGAACCTCTTTTAAAAAGTCTCTAGATGGGGGTGGGGGTAGATAGCATAATGGTTATGCAAAGAGACTCTCATGCCTGAGGCTCTGAAGTCGCAGGTTCAGTCCCCTGCACCACAGTAAGCCTCTCCTCCCTTAAGCTGTCCCCTTGGTGGAGCAGACTGGAGGTGGTGTCTCAACTGATAAACTGCTGAACTGTTAGCAGTCACTTAATCTCTCCTTAGGCTCTTCTCTCCTCTCTGTCACCAGCCACATGTGTTTGTACTCACCAGTGATTTACTGGGTTCCTGTGGTCATTCTAGTCCTGTCTTGTTTCGGTCCCGGGTGGTCTCCTTTGGTATTCCTAGTTGATCCGGGAGAGGAGAGGAGAGGAGAGGAGAGGAGAGGGGAGGGGAGGGGAGGGGAGGGGAGGGGAGGGGAGGGGGGAGGGGACGGGAGGGGAGGGGAGGGGGGAGGGGAGAGGGGAGGGGAGAGGGGAGGGGAGGGGGGAGGAGAGGAGAGAGATCTGCTGCTCGTAGCTCCGCCTCTGGAAGTCCCGAAGCACCTTTCTGACACCAACCAGTCCCATTCATCCAACTTCTCTTGCTCTTTATTGTAACAGTCACACAGAGCCGATCTCAGAATGCAGCTGGCAGTATGCTATTTCTGCTTATTGGTAAGCTTGCTCAATAAAATGCAAAGCTATTTTATTATATTCTGATTACCACTGTTGCCCAGCACAACATCTCAGAATTCAGTGCACAGAGAGGGCTGTATGACAGCTCACCCGACTATGCATGAGATCCTGGGTTGGAGTCCAGCACCACATGAGAGAACCATGAACACACCAGGGGAGCTCCATAGATGGAGGAGCACTGCTGTGGTCTCTACTGTTTGTCTCTCTTCTCTCTCACTGAAAAATATCAAGCATACAGTACTGTACTGAGGAGGCCACCTAGTAATATCATGCATGTGTGAGGCCCAAGGTTCATTTCCTCAACCCTACAGGAAAGAAAAGAAGGGAAAGAGAGAGAGAGAGAGAGAGAGAGAGAGAGAGAGAGAGCGAGCAAGCAAGTGTGAAAAGCAGGACTGGGGATAAGTGTGGACACAGTGCCAAGAGAAATCCTCTAGTTTGGGTTCAAAAACCAGAATCAGGAAAGGGGACTTTCTCGTGCTCAGAAAGGACCTTGTCCGCTTTTTCCTCTGCTCTCATGTCTTCAGGACTCCCACTACCCACAGACATGACAGCAGAAAGAGTCAATGGCAGTGGTGGCCTCCAGGTGCCTGGAAGCTGAAAGGGGCCCCCTTTTCTCTGACTGACCCCCAGTGCTCTGGCTTCAGGGAAGAGTGGTGAATCTTGGCTACTTTTTCACTCTCTGAACTCCTGGCCTTGACCTGGTCACAGCTGTGGGAAGTGGTAGGCAGAGTAGGAGAACTAAAGCCCCTGTGCTCTCATCATAGATGGAACGTAGGAGCCCCAACAAGTAGGAATATAGGAAGGAGTGTGTGGACAAGGAAGAACTTGGAAAGAGCACCCACATAATTGTTTATGAACTCCTGAGCTTCCCCACACTGAGCTATTCATGCACGAATCTAATCCAAATTAATAGACCCAAGACAGGGACAGATAAATCACTGCCCGAGTATCAAAATGGCCACTAGGTGGACATAGGCGAGACGATCCAAGCAGCACTGAAAAGACTTTGAAATCACAACCAACACCGCAGCTGAAATGAACAGGGTACCCTGGACCCACCTGGCTTGCTCAAGCAAAAATATCAACAGATTCCCGTGAGATATAAACAAGACCCAGAATCTCACATGTAACATTTCAGATACAATCCAAAATTACTTGGCATACAAGGGGCAGGAAAGTTTCAGTTCACATGGGAATGAACAGTTAACAGAATCCAACAGCAAGATAATACAGACATCAGAAATACTCAAGGATGTTTTAAAAGCAGTATTATAAAAATCATCCAGATACTCCTATGTTCATCAGAGCACAATATAAACAAACAGGAAGAAATGGCTGCTAGGAATGGTGGAGCTGTGCAGATGCTGAGTCCCAGAAATAATCCTGGTGGCAAAAGTAAAAGTCCTGGTATATGCTACACTGTGGATGAACCTTAAAAACATGTTAAGTGGAAGAAACTAGTCACAAAAAAACCGTATATGACTCTAGCTGGATTTATATGAATAAGCGAGCCTACACAGAGGGTTGGCACAGTTGCCAGCGTCAGGGAAGAAGTGGCTGGGATGGAGAGTGTCTGTTCATGGGTTCAGGGTTCTTGGAGACTGGGTGTGTGATGCTGTATGCATGCTGAGAGCTGCACAACTGCATAAATACACTAAACCCACCAAACTACACTTTCAGTGGCTAAACCTCAATAAGATTGTTAGGGGGAGGGGGAAAACAGTTTTGCCACAGTCGTAGCAGCAACACTGTCCGTAATAGCCGGAAACCGAAAATGGCTCAAACATTCCACAGAAAACCAACTGTGGGATTAGTCTTACAGTGAAATATCATCTAGGAAGGAGAGCGGTCACTGTTAGCAACACCGAGGCAAGGTGGCGAACACAGGTGCCTGATGTTAAAAGGTACAAACTGTGCTGTTCCAATTATGAAGTACAGAAACAGGTTGTTTGATCCTAGTTAATCCATGTGGTGAGAAATTATGGCCATGGGGGAAGGGATCTAGGAAAGGATGCAACTACACAGGAGGCACTGCTGCTGCTGGCTTCTTTGCCCCTGATGCCGGGTACCTCGTGAGCACCGTCTGTGAGGTCAGGGCAGTGGACATTAAGACTGACCCTGGTCTGTCCATGCACTATACTTCAATCAAAAGGATTCAAAGCAGGGTTTCTTTTCCTCTCTTCCATTCCTGAGCACAGGGATGGAGTTAGGATGAAATCTCTAACTTTAAAACATAGAAGAGGGGAGTTGGGCAGCAGTGCAGGGGGTTACACACATGCAAAGCGCAAGGACCTACGTAAAGATCCCGATTCACCACTCTTCCCTGAAGCCAGAGCACTGGGGGTCAGTCAGAGAAAAGGGGGCCTCTCTCAGCTTCCAGGCACCTGAAGGCCACCACTGCCATTGACTCTTTCTGCTGTCATGTCTGTGGGTAGTGGGAGTCCTGAAGACATGAGAGCAAGAACCCTGGAGAAAAAAAAAAAAAGGTGCTTGGTCCAAGAAGGATGACAGAGGACCTAGTGGGGGTTGTATTGTTATATGGAAAACTGGGAAATGTTATGCATGTACAAACTATTGTATTTACTGTCGACTGTACAACATTAATTCCCCAATAAAGAAATTTTAAAAAAGGTGCTTGGTGGCCCTCCATTGAACCCCACCAGACAGCTTGCTTGTGAACAGGGAACAAAGGCCATGTTGGTGCTTAAAGTGATCGCCAAGCTGTCATTGGATCCCACAAGGTGAAAGTTTCAAGTCTTATTGGTTAGGCTCAGTTAATAAAGTGGCTTTGGGACCAGGTGGTGGCACACATGTGCAGGGACCTGGGTTCAAGCCTTTAGCCACCATCTGCAGGAGGAAACTTTTCAAACTGTAAAGTAGTGCTGGAGGTGTCTCTCTCTAACTCCCACTTCCCTGTAGGTTTCTGTCTCTATCCAGTAAAATAATAATAATATCCCAAAATGGCAGGGGTAGATAGCATAATAGTTATGCAAAGAGACTCTTGTGCCTGAGGCTCCGAAGTCCCAGGTTCAATCCCCCACACCACCATAAGCCAGAGCTGAACAGTACTATGGTAAAAGAAAAGAAAAAAAATATATATATATATGTCAAAAAATAAAATTTTTTTTCTGTTCTGAGAATGTGAATCTTATATCCATAATACTTGTTCTTGGTGAAAAGCAAATAGGAATGCTGGAAGATGGCTCAGAGGGTCAAGTACATACCTCATGCATGAGGCCCTGGGTGCGATCCCTAGCACCACTTGAAGCACCAAAGACAGCATTGGGAAGGGTACTAATAGATGGTGCTACATTGATTTGGTCTCTCCTCTCTTTTTCTCTTACTCCTCTAAAAAAAAAAAAAAAGCATAGAAAAAATGAAACAGGAAAAAAAATGAAGCAAGCTTAGCAGTATTACACATTCCCTGGCTCTACATTCAAGAGCAAGTAGGTAGCTTGTGTAAAGCCTGCAGCTGATGCTGTACGCTTGCCAGGAAGTAGACTCTGTCCATTCATTCTCTAAGAACCGTCTAAGAAAAATGAAATGGGTACAGCGGAGAGAAATAGCCCAGGGAAGCAGAAGGGATAAGGGTGAAGCAAAATGTCCCCATGTCCAGTACTGAGTCACCACCACTATCACCATGTGAACTCAGTTCCCCCCCCCCCAGAGCGAGGCAGACACCACGCTGGATGCATGATGAACACAGGGCATGCAAAAGTCCTAGCACCCAGTGATGATTATGAAGGAACAGTTGATTTTTGTGTCGAAAAAGAGGGTGTTATTGTTGAAGTTGATATAAAATTCATGAATCCTCTTGTATTGATTGGTATTCATCTTAGTGAGACAGGACAGATTAAGAAAGGCTGAGGGACCATTTCCTACAATTCGGTCATTGTAACAAATACTCCTCAGTAGCCTCTTAAGTTTTCAGTGGGAGTAGTCCTCCCAGCCCCAGCCCCACTCAGCTCTCCAGTAGTGCACATCTTGAAGGCAATGCCTGAGACAGGCTTTTGGGGAGAAGAGGTCATTGTCTGCTGGTCTCAAGAGCTGCCTGAGAAATGCCTCAAAATGCTCACACAGCTGAAGCACGTCGCAGTAGATCCTTGTAGAGAAGGGTTGTAGGAAGCTAAAAAGCAGCCTTCAGGCGATTCCAATACTGTGGTGAGTCGTTCAGAGGCTGCCTGGAAGCCAAGAGTTGGAACTGCGATGTGTGGCATCCTGGATGACAGTGATGATGAATTGGTACCATTTAAAGTGACAAGTGAGGGGGTCGGGTGGTGGCGCAGCAGGTTAAGCATACGTAGTATGAAGCGCGAGGATCCTGGTTTGAGCCCCTGGCTCCCACCTGCGGGGGGAGGTGGTGGTGGGTCACTTCACAAGTGGTGATGCAGGTCTGTAGATGTCCATCTTTCTCTCTTCCTCTCTCCTCCTCCTTTCCCCTCTCAATTTCTCTCCTATAAAATAAAATAAAATAAAATAAATATAAAATGGCCACCAGGAGCAGTATATTCATAGTGCAGGCACCGAGCCCCCGTGATAACCCTGGAGACAAAATAAATAAATAAATAAATAAATATATAAAATAAAAGTGACAAGTTCAAACTCCAGTCTCTCCGGAAGTTAGAGTTGAGCATCTCTGAAGATGATGATGATACAAGTTGGGGTCAGGCAGAGAGACACCTGATTGAACGCTCATGTTACCACATGCAAGGATCTGGGTTCAGTCCCCCTAGTCCCCACTTGCACTGAGGGATGCTTTACAAACTGTGGAGCAGGTCTCTCTCTCCCTCTCTATATCCCCCTTCCCTCTCAATTTTGCTGTCTTTATCAGATAATAAATAAATATATAAAAGAAAATGTTTTTTAAAAAACTTCTTTAAAAAATTAATTGAAAAAAAGAATAAAGTGACCAGTCCACCTTAGCATGTGGTGTGACACTACACATTTCTCTGCATTCTTAGTTAGAAGAGCGACATATACAAATGGATGTGAGAGTGGCTTATATCACGGTACCTTTCAGCTTGCAGATATTTCACTGAATGGTCTGAAATGAGGTGCGGCGAGTCCCCCATGAATAATATAATTTGCTTATAGATGGCAGCTCTCTCTCTGAATAAAAAAACGGGGATAGGTGGTAGCTCACACCAGTGAGCACACACATTACCATAGGCTAGGACTCAGGTTCAAGCCCCTGGGCCCCACCTGCAAGGAGAGAAGTTTCACAAGCATTGAGGCAGTGCTGCAGGTATCTCTTTATGTCTCCCTCTCTGTCTTCCCCTTAGATCTGTTTCTCTGTCTCTATTGAAAAGAAAGAAAAGGGGGAAATGGCTACTGGATTTGTTGTGTAGGGACTAACCTAGAAATAACCCTAGTGGCAATGAAGAAAAAAGAAAAAAACAGGCATAGCTTGATCATACTTGAACAGTTATAAAAACGATTGAACTTTGGCCATTCTTACCAAAAGGAAAGCAGAATACAGAGCACCCAATATGGCTTCCTGGGGTTTTTTGCTTGTTGCTGCCCCTCTTCCAGTTGCAACTTGATACTCTCGACAAGTGGTACCTGTAGGAATTGGCGCTCTGGTAAGGATTGCTAGATTGACCAGCCCCTTCAAGACTAGAGCATTGCATTTAAAGGACACTTTACAGCATCTCTCCCCCCCCCCCCCCGACCTGACTGAGTATTTTGAAAACGAGCAACAGTGGCTGGAGTGAGATTTGAACTACTGCAGGAGTTAGGAGAGCAGGTGCCTCTGTCCAGTGAACTTGGATTCTGCTGTTCTCAGACGGCATTTGAATGGCCCTTGTTACTGTTAAGTCCAATCCGATATTTTAAAAATATCTCCTGTAGAGAAATTTATTCTAAGATCCAGTTCTCTTTCTTTAGACACCACCATTCTCATTATTTCTTTTTGCTGCTGGGAGAGGGATATACTTACAGATAACCAGACACTTATTTAAATACTGACACAAAACCCTGTGCTAACAGTCATTTGTCATCATTTCATTTAATGATGCTTTGCCTGGGAAATCAGATACTTTTAAGCGGTATCAGAAAATTACAAGTTTATTTTTTGCTTATAAACATTTAAAAAATAAGTTGAGGTGTAATTGCCTTCAGGGTTATCGCTGGGGCTCAGTGCCTGCTTGATAAATCTACCTCTTCCAGAAGCCACTTTTTGTTGATAGAGGTAGAGAAATTGAGATAGGAGGGAGAGATAAAGAGAGAGACCTGCAGCTCTGATTCACAGCTAGTGAAGCTTACCCCAGCAGATAGACTGGAGGCTTGAACCCAAGTCTGCACATGATTATGATTGTGCTTTACAGGGTATGCCACCACTCAGCCATGCCATCAAAAGTTTTTTGTCTAAAACCTTACGTATCATTATTCATCTCATTCCTTACCTTGTAGTGAGGTAATTGTGTTTGCTTCTTAAGTTGTCTGGTAGGTTTTAATTCAAACACTTACCTGCTAGGGGTATATTTTAATAGGAGCTTTGGCTTTTTAAAAATATATATATTTATTCCCTTTTGTTGCCCTTGTTTTATTGTTATAGTTATTATTGTTGTTGTTGTTGTCATCATTGTTGGATAGGACAAAGAGAAATAGAGAGAGGAGGGGAAGACGGGGAAAGATAGACACCTGCAGACCTGTTTCACCACTAGTGAAGTGACTCCCCTGCAGGTGGGGAGCTGGGGGTTCGAACCGGGATCCTTATACTGGTCCTTGCACTTTGTGCCATGTGTGCTTAACCCACTGTGCTACTGCCCAACTCCCGGAGCTTTGGCTTTTTATGGTCTCTGATGTGGTATCTCTTCTTGTGGTTTGTTAAAGAGGGAGGCAGGGTCGTGTGTGTGTGTGTGTGTGTGTGTGTGTGTGTGTGTGTGTGTGTTCCTCAACCAGGAGTCAAGGTTGCTAGGTGCATAGGATGTATTCAGGAATGAACATCTGAATTTTATTCCTTTTTTTTTTTTCCACCAGTGATCTCTATGCCTAGGGTTTATCTTGATAAATAAGTGAGCTGTATTGGTCCCAATTTTTTTATTAATTAATTAATTTCCTTTTTTTGCCCTTGTTGTTTTCTTTTTGTTGTAGTTAGTATTATTGTTGTTATTGATGTTCTCGTTGTTGGATAGGACAGCAAGAAATGGAGAGTGGAGGGGAAGACGGAGAGAGAGATAGACACCTGCAGACCTACTTCACCGCTTGTGAAGCAACTCCCCTGCAGGTGGGGAGCCGGGGGCTTGAACCAGGATCCTTATATGCTGGTCCTTGCGCCTTGAGCCACGTGTGCTTAACCCACTTCACTCCCCCAATTTGGTTTTTCATAATATTTAGTATATGTAAATATGATAGTTGAGTTGGTATCTTAGAAGTTTTCAAAAAATAAGCTGGTGTGAGCAGTTATGCAATTAGAATTTCATGCCTGAGGCATCAGAGTTTCAAACCCCAGTACCACAAGAAGCCAGAATTTAGCAATGTTCTGATTAAAATGAATGAATGGATGGATGAATGGATGAATAAATGGATGAATGAATGAATGAGTGAACTGGTTGATTATGGTTGTACATAGACCCTCAAAGTACACCTAGTCTACTGGCTTGAGTGACATATGTCAATGACAAACTCTATCTTTGAGTTTGAATTTTCCTACTGACATGAATCACCAGGAATTTAGTTTAGAGTAGCAATATCAGTCTGTCCTGTGTTAATTAGGCCCTATCTAATGTCTTTCCTGTCCCTTGGCTGAGCCAAGGAGAGATTCCTATCAGAGAGGGTGAAACCAGTGTACAGATCCCCGCAGAGAATGCTGAAAAAGATAAAGAAGAAACTCATATCACCAGATTAAAAATCTATTCAGTGATAAGTTTCTCTGCCAAGGTGCAGGTGACTAAGAGGTGGCTGTCCTTCCTCCTTTCTCTTCCTCTGCTGGCTTCCTTTCCTTTATTAACTAGTTATAGTGGTCCCCTGCCCTTGGAGCTGCCTTCTTCACAGCAGCACCATGAACACACTCTTTAATTTGAGCACGTCATTGAGCCCAGGGAACAATCATACAGACAGAATGTCTAATTTGCTCAGCAGCGGTGTGAGTTTTTGACTCTGAGCAAATGTCTGTGGGGAATAGTTACACATTTGAGATCATTTAAGCAGGCTGAGCTATGAAGTGTTCACTCTGTAGGATGGTTTGTCCTTTCTTTTTTTTTTTAATTTTTTATTATCTTTATTTATTGATTGGATAGGGACAGTCAGAAATTGAGAGGGAAGGGAAGGATAGAGAGGATGAGAGACAGAGAGACACCTGCAGCCCTGCTTCACCACTCGTGAAGCTTTCCCCCTGCAGGTGGGGGCCGGGGACTTGAACCCGGGTCCTTGCGCACTGTAACGTGTGCGCTCAGCCAGCTGCGCCACCGCCCGGCCCCCTAGGTTTGTCCTTTCTTTAGCAAGGACCTCTAAATGATGAATATGGATATGACAGTCTCCTACTGAAAACTCCGGTGTCTTTAGCATTGGAGTTTGATTTGCTAGCTCAGACTTTGGGTCTGCCTTAGGCCAGGTAGGGAAAGACTTGCCATGAAAGTGTGTTAGACCCTGGTTTCTGGGAAAGGAAATTATGGAAAGTCAAAAGCACTGTCAATCCCATAAAATCGGACATAAAATCAGTTAATAGTTTGACAAAACCTGATCTTGTTACACAGGAGCTGTTTGCATACTCATCTTTGACAAAGAATGGGAACACGGTAGTGTTTATGAACTGCAGATAAGTCTGTTGTGAGATTGGGTTTCATATGAGAAGAGAACAAGTGAAACACACACAGTGGGCAGGCAGGGGTGTACCTGGTTTAGTGCACAAGTTGCAATGTACAAGGACCAAGATTCAAACCCCTAGTCCCCACTTGCAAGAGGGAGGCTCCCTCAGTGGTGAAGCAGTGCTGCAGGTGTGTCTGTCTCTTTCCCTTACCTCATCCCTCTCAATTCCTCCATTTCTATCAAATAAAGAAATGAATGCATTTAAAAAATATTTATTCTCTTTTGTTGCCCTTGTTTTATTGTTGTCGTCATTGTTGGATAGGACAGAGAGAAATGGAGAGAGGAGGGGAAGACAGAGGGGAAGAGAAAGATAGACTCCTGCAGACCCGCTTCACCACTTGTGAAGCAACTCCCCTGCAGGT
Source organism: Erinaceus europaeus (assembly GCF_950295315.1). NCBI lineage: Eukaryota > Metazoa > Chordata > Mammalia > Eulipotyphla > Erinaceidae > Erinaceus > Erinaceus europaeus. The sequence continues at coordinate 118,100,170 of NC_080185.1, forward strand.
GAGGAGCGGGGGACTTGAATTGGGATCCTTACGCTGGTCCTTGTGTTTTTTTTAACTTAAAATTTTTTTATATTTATTTATTTTTCCTTTTGTTGCCCTTGTTTTTTTTTTCCTTGTTTTTTATTTTTGTTGTAGTTATTGTTGTTGTTATTGATGTCGTCGTTATTGGATAGGACAGAGGGAAATGGAGAGAGGAGGGGAAGACAGAGGGGGAGAGAAAGACACCTGCAGACCTGCTTCACCACCTGTGAAGTGACTCCCCTGCAGGTGGGGAGCCGGGGGCTCGGAACCAGGATCCTTATGCTGGTCCTTGTGCTTCGTGCCATGTGTGCTTAACCACCTGCAGGGGAGTCGCTTCATAAGCGGTGAAGCAGGTCTGCAGGTGTCTCTTTTCTCTCCCCCTCTCTGTCTTCCCCTCATCTCTCCATTTCTCTCTGTCCTATCCAATAAGGATGACATAAATAACAACAATAATAACTACAACAACAATAAAAAGGGTAACAAAAGGGGAATAAATAAATATTAAAAAATAATAATGAAATAAAATAAAAATAACCTTGATGGCAGGGAAAAAACAGAATTAAGAAAAATTGATGGGTCACTGTAGAATTAATGATTGAAATGCTTTTAGCCAGATAATGAAAAATGCTTATTTCTGAAGAATCTGCCTTATTTCTGAAGAATTTGCCTCCTCTTGGGTCATGAAAATAAGTAACACAACCATTATTTGGAAGATACTATAGTCAGGTGCTGGCCAGCGATGGCAGGCTGTATGTACCACAGTGGCCCCAAGGCTAGCCTCAGTGTACCATTTTTATCCTTAAACTGTATTTGATCCTTATGCCATATTTTTACTGTAGGTTTCCCCTCATACCTAGAAATGTGTCCAGGCACACAAATACTATTGTCAGAGTCTCAGAGTGTATAGTTCAGATGTAGGGAAACTTGTCAGCCAAGGATCATTTGGATATTTATAATGTCAGTCACAGGCCATGCAAAATTATAAATTTAAAATTCAGCACTTACTGTTACTATGAAAAAAAACTCCAGTTGCATTGGCAGGGCTAAACCAAATGATTTTGTGGGTCAGACCCAGTGCATGGGCCAGATGTTCCTCACTCTTGGTGTAGCTCTACTGTAGGATGTTTGCACGAGGATGAAATGACTTACCACACTCAGAACATATCCCCCTCATTACAAGATGCACAACTATACAAGTTTTTATTAAGAACACTTTTGATTTTTTCATAATAAGAGGAAACTAAGATCCCTACCATTGACTATTTCATTGCTTCAAGGTAGTGCCAGTCTTCTAGATGTGACCTCAAGAACCCTTTGCCCCCTGTCACCTACTAACCCTTCAAGGGCCATCTTCTCTGCTGTTCTGGGTCTGTCTGTGAAATGATTGAAGTGATCATTTGCAACACCCTTTCCCTTCCCTTATCCACCCACCATCTGGGAATCTGGAATGGAAAGGAAAAAGCAAACAAACAAAAAAACCCGAATGTTAATGGGCCTGTGCAGTTCAAAGCTGTTATTCAAAGACGACTGTATTTATGTAAAACTTAAATGACCTGTAAACTTTTTAGGAATTCATATGCCAGAATACGTACTACGCACACAACCATTAGACTCAGAGACCAGGATAGAGAAGTTTTCTGGGTTGGCGGCAAGAGAGATGTGACTGGGAACTGTATGTAGTTACTACTCTTTTTTGAGTTGTGTGATGGGTGAGTGGTATTCTACTTTTATTATTATTATTTTTTTTGCCTCCAAGGATATCGCTGGGGCTTGGTGCCTGCACTACGAATCCATTGCTCCTGGAGGCCATTTTTCCCCATTTTTGTTGCCCTTGTTATCCTTGTTATCGCTGTTGTTGTTGGATAGGACAGAGAGAAATCGAGAAAAGTAGGGAAGAGAAGGAGAAAGAGAGAGAGAGGAAGAGAGGGAGTGGGAGGGAGAGAGGGACCTGTAAATCTGCTTCACCACTTGTGAAGTGATCCCCCTGCAGGTGGGGAGCCAGGGACTCGAACCGGGATCTTCACACCAGTCCTTGGCGCTTCACACCATGTGTGCTTAACCCACTGCACTACCACCCAGCCCCCGCTACTTTATACTTTGTATGTAAAGTTGGGTTCTTTGCACATGATATAGTTCCTAACAGAAATAACATAAGCCCATAAGCAGTTTGCAGGTGAAAACGCTACATTCCCAGCATGTTGAATGAGGGTTTGAATTTAGAAAAAGAGATCCTTGTGGCTTTTCCTCCATAATTGGTCTGGTAGTTTTGATCAGACCATTCCTCATTTCTACAAGCTCTTGCTCTAGCCCATTCTCACCTTGGTCATTACAGATGTTGCCGTGGTGGACATGAGTGATGTCTCCAGACAGCCTTCACTCTTCTATCACCTTGGAGTCCGGGAGAGTTTCGACATGGCCAACAATGTGATCCTGTACCATGACACTGATGCCGACACTGCTCTCTCACTGAAGGTAGTGGGAATTGCCCACCTTCCCCTGCATGCTTACTAGGGGGAAGGCAGATGGAAATTTAAGTCCCGCAGAGGAGGTTGGAGAAGAAACAGTGCAGCTTCACATGCAGTCCTGCCCTCCTCATACCAGGTCCTCATTCACACAGATGCCTCCAGACCGCTGAGTGCACGCAAGCTTCAGATGTGTGTTTGCGGATAACATGAGCACTCCCAGGCAATGTAGGGAGACGAAGGCAGAGCTCCTATTAGTTTCTATTGAAGCAAACACACCACTCTTGAGTCCTTAAGAAATTAATTTGGGGGCCAGGTGGTGGTACACTTGTTTAAGTGCACACATTACAGTGCACAAGGACCAGGGTTCAAGCCTCTGGTCCCCACTCGCAAGGGAAAAGCTTCATAAGTGGTGAAGTAGGACCGCAAGTATCGCTGTCTCTTTCCCTCTCTATCTCCCTCTTCCTTCTCAATTTCACTTTTTCTATCCAATAATAAAATATTTTTTAAAAGAAATTAATTTGATCCAAACCTATCCAGAAAAAAAAATCAGTTCTCAGTTTGGGTTTTGTATATTCATTGGTTACCAAAATAGACAAAATCTTTAGCAGAGGTATAGTCAGAATTAAATGTTACTTTACCCTCAGTTTTTTTTCCCACTTCCTATTTAGGCTGAATAGTGGGTTATAAGATTGTAAGATTTAAATTGTATAGCTTCACACCATACCTGTTGGGTAGTATGCCAGCTCCCCCTGGCTTCTGCTTAACCAAACACCAGTATGCCTGTATAAGGGATTGGGTTGATCCCATTCAAAACGGTCTATTTACATAAGTCACTTTTACATTTACATAAAGCACCACACTCCCTCCAGGGCATTAGTGGTTTAGTGGTAAAATTCTCACCTGCTCTGCCCCCTCTCCTTGTCACACCCTGATCCTCTCCTTGTCACACCCTGATCTTCCACCAGTCACTTTTCACTCCACCCTCTCTATGTCACATCCTGTTTCCACCCTACTTGGAGAGTATAAAAACAGCTGCTCTTCTGATTAAAGACACTTGGAAATTGCTTTCCGGCTCCGAGGGTTCCAGAGTGTATCTCCTGCGAAGTTAGTGCGGCACGAGTTCCTGATCCCTCTCCCACGCAGCAGCCTAGATCGGCTCCAGTTGAATTCTCTCCAACCCAGAGAGCACTAGCTCGGGAAGAAGCACCCTCAGGCTATCCCGGCACATACCCTCCACCAAAGTTCTGTGTCACCGCCCTTCCACCTCCCACCATAGTTCTCACAAGTCCTAGAAAGTTTGCTTGCTTGCTTTGTTTGGGTTTTTTGCAAGTTTATGTTTATCAGTTCCCTAGGTTCCATGCGTGAGTGAAACCATCCAGTAGTTGTCTTTCTTTTAATTTTCTAAACATATTTTTTAAAGGTATATTCCTTTTTTTATTAATTTTTTTATATTTATTTATTCCCTTTTGTTGCCCTTGTTGTTTTATTGTTGTAGTTATTATTGTTGTTGTCGTTGTTGGATAGGACAGAGAGAAATGGAGAGAGGAGGGGAAGACAGAGAGGGGAGAGAAAGATAGACACCTGCAGACCTGCTTCACCGCCTGTGAAGTGACTTCCCTGCAGGTGGAGAGCCAGGGTTCGAACCGGGATCCTTATGCTGGTCCTTGTGCTTTGCGTCACCTGCGCTTAACCCGCTGCGCTACAGCCCGACTCCCTCTAAACATATTTTATGATTCGCTTCCTTTCATGAGAGAGAATGACCAGACCATTGCTCATGTTTAGCATTATGAAGTGCCAGGGTTTGAACTGGTACGTCTTGAATGCAAATCTTGTATATTCCCTCTTCACTGTCTTCACAAGTCTCAGCTTTTTTTTTTAATTTAATTTTTTATTTATAAAAAGGAAACATTGACTTAACCATAGGATAAGTGGGGTACAACTTCACACAGTTTCCACCACCAGAACTCTGTATCCCATCCCCACCCCTGATAGCTTTCCTATTCTTTAACCCTCTGGGAATATGGACCAAGGTCATTGTGGGATGCAGAAGGTGGAAGGTCTGGCTTCTGTAATTGCTTCCCCGCTGACCATGGGCGTTGACAGGTCGATCCATACTCCCAGCCTGTCTCTCTCCCTAGTGGAGAAGGGCTCTGGGGAAGCGGAGCTCCAGGACACATTGGTGGGGTTGTCTGTCCAGGGAAGTCTGGTCGGCATCATGCTAATATCTGGAACCTGGTGGCTGAAAAGAGAGTTAACATACAAAGCCAAACAATTTGTTGAACAATCATGAGCCTAAAGGCTGGAATAGTGCAGATGAAGAGTTGGGGGGGGGGTCCTCCATTTTGTAGATAACTAGTAGGCATATTTTTTAAAAGTTTTTAAAAAATATTTATTCCCTTTTGTTGCCCTTGTTGTAGTTATTATTATTGTTGTTGTTGATGATGTCATTGTTGTTGGATAGGACAGAGAGAAACTGAGAGAGGAGGGAAAGACGGGGGAAAGAAAGACACCTGCAGACCTGCTTCACTGCTTATGAAGCGACTCCCTTGTAGGTGGGGAGCTGGGGGTTCAAACTGGGATCCTTGTGCTTTGCGCCACCTGTGCTTAATCCGCTGCACTACCGTCCAACTCCCGCTAGTAGGCATATTTTAGTTATATTCCAAAGGACCTGTGGCTATACTAATGGATTTTTTTTTTTTGCCTGAGCCTGAAATCTGATATGCAGGTGGATCCTAATTATTGTCTGGGGAGGTGATGTCATGGCTGGCAGAAGGACCAGAAAGCTGCATCAGGGAAGAGAGTAGCTCCCAAATATGGGAAAGGTGTATAAATATTGTTGACTGTAAACCCCATCGATTTGATCTGATCTGAGGCCCATGTTCAGCTTAGGAGTTTATGTGACCTCTGCATCCCTGTAGATCTGAGCTCACATTCTGTGGTCATGAGTTGGAACATTGCAAGCTGCCCCAATATCAGGACCCACCTTCCTCAGGTGTAGCATAGAGTATATTGTCTAGCCTCCCTTTGGAGGATGGAACATTCTCTACCATTGTTGATCCAAGTTGAGGTCAAGGTCCTATGGGGGCCCACAAAGGATTCTATTATGTTGTTCCTAATAGGAATGACCAGTAACAAAGGAGAGAGGGATTTATTCGAGGTCTAGGCCCATCATGTCTGTTTGGGAATCTCAGGACTCCCCGAATAGGGCCCCAGCTGATGGGGTAGCCTGATAGTGACTAAAGAGTCATCGTTAAAGTATGCTAGTCTCTTGCCCACATTTAGCTTTTGCAGTCCTTGCTTTGATGAGGTTAGCTTTGGAGTGAGAGCGCTCTAATAGGAAGTAGGTGAGGAGGGTATCTTAAGTCTAAGTAGACACTATTTCATTATGAACTTGATACTGACTCACTACAGTTTATTGCATATTTTTGCTTTCAGGTATATATTTTGCCCTAATTTATGGATACATGTAAACATATGTTCTATATTATGGGACCTGGCCTATATCTTTAGTGACTTTGTTAGAAAGTGAACCTCCTGGAATGGAATTAGAGAATCCTATGAAAGGAAAGGTCTCACCCGAGTAATGAGGCTGAAGGGTTGACATTCCATGCCTGATGTCTCTGGACACAGTCTGTAGTGAAGCATGCTGAGGTGGTACTCCTTGTGTTGATTAGGTTGGGATCGGCGGATGCAATATCATTTGGTATGAATTGATAGAAGCATGCAGGAAAGTGAGCCCCACCCTAGAGATTCCAGGACTGGGGGAAATATAGGCTCTACAGAGGATGCTGGAGGTTCCTGCTGTCTTAGGGTTTAAGAAGACAATAGTTATTGCTATAATCACATTATTTGGCAATTGGGTTAACTTTGAAATATCCCTTTGTTAGGATTTGCTGTGTCATACACAACATCACCATAATTTATGTCCTTTAACATTATTTGTATATAGCTTTAACAAGTCTCAGCTTTTTAAAAGTTAGGATTGTATTGGTTTATAACACTTCAGGAGTGCAGCTTCACACCTCTGTGTAACAAGTCTCACCACACCTACTCCCCAAGTTCTAGTGCAAGTCTATGATCAGACTGACCCTTCCCTTCTTCTCACACCTTCCTTTTCTCCTTTGGTAACCTTTCTTTTGTCCTGTAGAATCTGTAAGTCTTCTGTTCACATGCTTTGGCTATTTATATTCCACATGTGAGTGAACCTCTGTGACATTTACCATAGGAGCTTTACCAATTTACATTCTCACCAATAATGTACAGGTGTTTCTATTGCTGTAGCTCTAGCTCGCTTTTTATCACCCCCAGGTTTATTGCTGAGGCTTGGTGCCCGCACTACGAATCCACTGCTCCCAGGGGCCATTTTTTCCTTTTTTAATTTTTATAGGACAGAAATTGAGAGGGGAAATGTAGAGAGGGAGAGAGAGAAAGATGGACATCTGCAGACCTGTTTCACTACTTGTGAAGCTTCTCCCCTGCAGGTGGAGAGTGGAGATTTGAACCCAGGCCTTTGCACATGGTATCATGTGCACTCAACCAGATGTGCCACTGCCTGTCCCCCTATAAGAGTTTGTCTTTCTGTTCATACCCTCATCGATAATTTTTTTAGTCTTTCTGGTAAAGGCCATTCTCACAGTGAGATTTGGTTTTGTATTTTCATATATATGTATTTTTTTTTTACCAGAGCACTCTTCAGCTCTCTCTCTGTGTGTGTGTGTGTGTGTGTGTGTGTGTGTGTAGGATTGAACCTGGGACTTTGGAGACTCAGGCATGAGAGTCTCTTTGCATAACCATTACCCTATTTCCCTTGCCCCTAATAATATTTTTCATGTGCCTGTTGACCATCTGTATGTCTTCTTCAGATAAGTCTCCATTCAGATCTTCCTCCTGCTTTGGATTGGTGTTGAGTTGTATGAGTTCTCTATATAGTAACCTCTTGTCATATGTATAATGTGTGAATATCTTCTCCCAGTCATTAAGTTGCCCTTTTATCTGAAGTTTTTCGAGAGAGAAAGAGGGTGGACGTTCTATGCGTGGTGCTATCCATTGTGCTCCCATGTGATGCTACCATTTGAACCCAGGATCTGACACATGGAAAGCACATGCTTTTACTGTGTGAGCTATTGTGCGCGCACACACACACACACAAAATCAGAAAAAAGAAAAACAGACCTAAAAACCCAAGTGTTGATGAACAGTTCAGTAATTGAAATTTTTTAAATATTTTTTGTGGGGGATCGGGCTGTAACACAGCGGGTTAAGCGCACATCGTGTGAAACTTGAGGATTGGCGTAAGGATCCCGGTTCGAGCCCCCGGCTCTCCACCTGCAGGAGCAAGTAGTGAAGCAGGTCTGCAGGTGACTGTCTTTCTCTCCCCCTCTCTGTCTGTCTTCTGCAGGTGTCTGTCTTCCCCCATCTCTCTCCATTTCTCTGTCCTATCCAACAACAACAACATAACAACAACAATAATAACCACAAAAACATTAAACAAAAGGGGGGAAAAGCCTCCAGGAGCAGTGGATTCATGAGTGCAGGCACCGAGCCCCAGCAATAACCCTGGAGGCAAAAAATAAATACATAAATAAATAAAAATAAATTATTTTGGTAAAATTGATGAGAGCTTTTTTGGATAACATAGGACTTAAAACATGTTTGTATTTACAAAATGTGAATGTCTGAGGTAGATTATTATAAAATTCAGCTAACATTAATGTTGACTGTCTTAGCATTAGTCAGCAAAGCCTGGTCTGTGTTAAAACACTTCAGGACTAGTCTTTTTCGCAAAGTATTACTCAACCTTGACTGCACTCGACAATCATCTGCAGTGCTTTTAAATATCCTGGTACTCAGTCCATACCTTAGACCAATCACATTACTCTCTGGAAGATTGTTTCCAACCTTCCAACTGTGCAGCCAGAGCTGTGTGGTTCAGAGTTAGCCTTTGTGGGCACCATCTGAGTGCTCAGCTCCCTTAGCATTCAAAATCAATAGCACAATTTTTTGATGGCAGAATTGGTGCTGATATTTAATATTGAATAGGTGTTTCTGGATTCCTTTTTCATTTGAGATTGTTGCCTGATAGAAATACCACTGACTTGTGGTCCGGGAGGTGGTGCAGTGTATAAAGCACTAGACTCTCTAGCATGAGGGCCTGAGTTGGCAATGCACAGGGAGGGCATCTAGGAGAGAGTAAGGCAGCATGCAACAAAGGTTATAGAAAATTTATTGCAATAAACAAGTTAAGAAATAGAAATAGTCACCAAGAGAAAAAGAAAGGTGGATAGTAAATAGGAGCCAGCTGCCTCAAAGCTGAGACAGAGGGAAGCCTATCAGCAAGAAGAGAGCCAACTGCTTGCTGCTGGGCAGGAGTTACGTGGATTGTATTTGTTTTGATGAAAATTGGGCAAGGGTCTTAGCCACCTTGTCCTTGGGCAGATTTCTGTCCTGTTCAGTTACCAGGTGTGGAAGCTTTTTATTTTGATATTCAGACGCTAGTTTGTTAGTTTGTTTTATTTGTGTGTGTGCTTGTAAATGTCTTAAGCCTGGAGGGTTTTCGCTTGCCAAACTTAAACTGTTGCTTTTCTCAGCCTGACAAAAGCCTTATTTATGTTTTTATGCCACAGCAGTTATGACAGTGAGACAAGGATATGTTTTAATATCATAACTTAACATTGTAGAATAGTTTTCCCAAAGTCTATAGGCCAATCTTAATTACTTTAGATATTGATTTTTAATTTTATTTTATTGATTTTGCACCAAGGTAGATGTATTAGGGGAATTTGGACCAAGTTCATTCCTCACATGTTTAAAGGTTTGCCAAACATAATCCTTACAAAGAATTAAGGAGAAAGCATGATTTAGGAATTTTAAACTTTATTCAGGAAAATTGAGAACACCATGTTGGAGTACATGTGAGCCGAGAGAGAGAGAGAAATCATGAGACCCCTCTACTCACACGATGGCAGCAGGCTCACATAGGCAGAGTGTAAGCCACACCCACAGTTCTAGCTTATAAGTATCCAAGCCACGCCTTCACCTTCTTTCTAAGCCATACACACACCTGTTACTACTATTTCCTGTGCAACAGTGTCCCTCCCCCAGGCACATAGGTGTGCCTGAGGAACATGTGTTCTTGCATGGCGCAGCAGTGTCTGTGTTCCCCTAGATACTTCCTGTCATTTCTGACGTCAGCAGTAGGTATATTCATAGAAATACTTGAGAATGTAAATGAGTCAAATATGACCCACATAGTCAACGACTGCCACCTCTCCAGATTCAAAGGAGGTCTCGAAACTTTACATCAGGCTCAACCTGATGCTGTTGACTGGCTACGGAAGAAGGGCAAACACTAGAAGAAAAAGTCAAATATTAAGCCATATTTATTTACTTTCTTTTTTTACTTAAATTTCTTTATTGGGGGATTAATGCTTTACAGTTGACAGTAAATACAATAGTTTATACATGTATAACATCTCCCAGTTTCCCCCATAACAATACAACCCAAGCCATATTTTTAAATTTTACCACCAGGCCTTTGCTGGGAATTTGTGTTTGCGTGACTCCACTGCTTCCAGCAGACTCAGTTTCTTTTCTTCAGCTAGAGGGTGGGAGGAGGAGGGGGAGGAGGAGGATACAGCACTGCTTTATAGTGTGTGCTCTACCTGCTGGTGATTTCCCAGTCCCTACTAGGCTATGGGAAATCATATGCATGAAGTCACTTTTTTCCCCCTCAATTGTGCTTTTGTGAACTCCTGTGGAAGGCTCCGTGATCTAGATGTTACAATTGTTAATGGCACAGAAACATTTTCCTAAAATGGAAATGGTAGTAAATTGTATCTGATGCCAAAAGAAGCAGACTGCACTTGAAATCAGAAACAGGAACCTCAGAACTGAACTTACAAAACATACCAGACATGGATAGCTTTTTAATTCTTTTACTTCAACAAATGTTACCTTTAAGTGCATAAATGATTTATTAGAGGGCAGCAATTTGAAATTGCCGAGACACTAATAGTGAGGTGCCAGGAATGTCCCCAGCAGCCTGAGTGGGGTTAGTTTGCACACTGTGGCTCCAGGGCCAGGTAGACAGAGAAATAGTTCTGTAGATGACTCATGCCTGAGGCTCTGAGTTCCCAGGTCAGCCGCCAGCATCACCATCTTCCGGAGCTGAGCATACCCGCAGATCACACAGCAGTCAGTGGTGCATAGGACTTGACTGTGAGAGGTCCCAGGTTCAGTCCCTGGTACCAGTTGCCAGAACTGAACAGTGCACTGGGTAGAGATTAAAAAACAGAGGTCACGTGGAGGTGCACTAGGTTGAGCATACACACTACCATATGCAAGGACGCATGTCCCCACCTGCAGTGGGGGAAGCTTTGCAAGTGGTGAAGCAGAGTTGCAGCTCTCTCTTTCTTTCTTTCTCTCTCTCTCTCTCTTTCTTTCTCTCTTTTTCCCCCTTCCCATCTCATCTCAGTTTCTCTATCCAATAAATACATACATATACAAATAGGAGAACAAAATATTATAAACATAAATGGTTCCAGAAGGAGGCTAGCATGATGCTTCCTTTGCATATCCTTCTGTGCTGACAGTCTTCCCTGGAAAAACAGGGTGCTTGATGTTCAAACTTGGAGCTCAGCGTCTTTGCATAGGAATGTTGCCATAGCTATGTGAGCATCCTTAGATCCCTGCCTCCATAGTTCTAGAGCAAACCGTGATGCTCAGTTTCCCTTAGAATATGAAACTGACAGTGTTCAGAGGCTCATCCTGTTTGTTGGGTTTTGCCAGAAGAAGGTTTTGAATGATTGACCCCTGCCCTAAGGGTGTTGTATGGTTGGAGGAGGGGAGCTGAGGGGAGGGGTGAGACAGAGTGCCTGCTTGTGCATAGGAGGTGAAGTGCTTTAGGGGGAAAAAAACAATTTTCATCTTTTCTTTTTCTTTTCAGGACATGGTTACTCAAAAAAACACAGTAAGTATGCTTTCTGTTTTTAACTTTGTAAATGTGAACAGAGAAAATGTTTGCCTAAAAACCCCACAGATGGCAAAGTGGTTTCTAATTGTGGCTGCTGGTTATGTTTCTAAGGAGGACAGCTAGTGACCCCTGTCCCTTAGCCACCAGCTAGCCCAATCCCTGATCAGGCTCACAGGACTGGGCGCTGAAGACAGGGCCAGGCAAGTGTCCTTTCTTCCTTAGTCACTAGGACTAGGAACCCCCTACCCTGGACCACCAAGCTTCTCTCTGCGGGTGCATCCCTACGCCCCACCAATGTTTCTCTAATGATGAAGAAATAGGAACTGTTACCTCACAAGCTGAAAAGAAATGGGGTGGAATTCCATTTCTTCTGACCATTTATTTACATCTCCTGACTTGGCTTCAAAGTCTCTGCAGTGAGTCTGTGATACTGCCATGTTGGTTTGAATTGGATAGTGAAACTACCACCCTAAAACCATTTTTATATTGTATTTACCTATTTTTGGATAGAGACAGAGAAATCAAGGGTGGGAGATAGACACCTGCAGTACTGCTTCACCACTCATGAAGTTTCCTCTATGCAAATGGGGATGGGGACTTGAACTTGGGTTCTTGTGCACAGTAATACGTACGCTCTACCAGATGTACTACTGCCTAGTCCCTTAAAAACATTTTAGTAAGATCATGCCCTTTGAAATTGTACTTGGTTATCTTCTACTTTAGAATGCCAACCGTTCCCTACCCCAGGCCTAGCTGCCCATCCTCCAGGCTTATGACACTGTGGTTTGGAAATTGTGGCTAGACTAAGGATAGGCCCACTACCCCTTCCTTTAGGCCTCTGTCTTTTTCCTTTAGGCCCTTTTAGAAGGGGAAGGCCTCCTGCACCTTTTCCTGCTCCACTTGGAGTTAGTACAGGGACAGGAATAAAAGGGCCCAGGAGGTAAAGCTTTACCAAGGTGTCCTCCAAAGAGTAGTGGAAGCTTACTCTCTACGAGAGTTCCCACCCTGGAGCTTCCGGTCCATCGCGCTAGAGGGTGACATGGTTTTATGTCATTTCCACTCCACATATAAAAGATGGCATCAGGATGAATTTGAGTTCCTCTCTGGAGAAGAAATAGGATATGTGTCATTCCATTTTATCCCCTTCACATACTGATATTGTTGACTTGTGTGTGTTCTGATCTTGCTAGATCTTGGTTTCTTTAATTCCCTCCTTTGGTGGTGGGGTGAGAATTGAGTCAAAGGAAATTGGGTCCAAGACCCATACCACATGTTTGTAGTCCCAGCCCTGTCTCTCAGTAATTCTGGGTAATTACTGCCCCACTCCTTCTCAGAATTGAGTCAATAAAATGAGAAGATTGAACTGTCTGTTTCAGAGATAATTTCTAGCACTCAACACTAGTGGTTCTTTATTTATATACAGATGAAAGGATTTACTTTAATTTAATGCAGGAAATACGTATTCCTTAAAATAAGAGCCACATTCAAGCAAGGTGTGCTATCCTTACTGTTGGGTCTATCAGATTTTAGAAATCTTTTATCTCTATTACCCTCATGTTACATAGCCATCTTTCTGGTACACCCTCCCTCCTTCCCCTAAACAGCCAGGAATTTCTTTCTTTGGTAATCCCAAGTATACCATAGCACTATTCTTTGTGATTTTTTTTGTTAGGAATTACTTTATTCTAAAGGATTTTACACCTAATCTCTCTGCTGTATTTGTCATTACTTTAGAATTATGTGCCCAGTACAGTTGGTGGATTCTGAAAAAAATCTTTCAGGAGGCCAAAGTAAAGTACCAGAGGTAGCTGGAAAGGTAGGAAATAACAAGAGGCACCAACTCCTGGTTATTTTCAGATGTCATCCTCTTTCAAAAAGCAGGGGGACAGTCACTTCTTCTCCAGATGGCATGGAGGTAGGGCAAACTAAAAAACAAAACAAGAACAACAACAAAATGCTAGGACCAGCTAAATGGACATCTCAGCCATGAGACATTGGTAGTCTGCTCGGTTGTCCTCTTCATATGGGCTGGGGTAATGCTGCTTAGCAGTAGGGACCTGGACCACATGAGTCCTGAGGTTTTGAGAGAAAATCTGATGAATTTTTGGGTCTGTAATTGTTTGGGGCAGTCTTGAAGATCTCAGAGTCCTCACTGAGGTAGAGACCTGCAAGTGAGGAGCACAGATCAAATGCCACACACTGAAGGTACAGCCAGATGCATGCAGCCACACTTTAAAAAAAATTTATTGATTGATTTAATGATGATCACCAAGGCCATAGGATAAGAGGGGTACAACTCCACACAGTTCCCACCACCAGAACTCCCTAGCCCATACACTCCCCTGATAACTTTCCTATTCTTTTTTTAAATTTTTTTTAGTTTTTTTAAAAATTTAATTAATTAATTTATTTATTCCCTTTTGTTGCCCTTGTTGTTTTATTGTTGTAGTTATTATTGATGTCGTTGTTGTTGGATAGGACAGAGAGAAATGGAGAGAGGAGGGGAAGACAGAGGGGGAGAGAAAGATAGACACCTGCAGAACTGCTTCACCGCCTGTGAAGGGACCTGCCTGTAGGTGGGGAGCTGGGGGCTCGAACCGGGATCCTAACGCCAGTCCTTGAGCTTAGCGCCACCTGCGCTTAACCCGCTGCGCTACAGTCCGACTCCCAGCTTTCCTATTCTTTATCCCTCTGGGAGTATGGACCCAGGGTTATTATGGGGTGCAGAAGGTGGAAGGTCTGGCTTCTGTAATTGCTTCCCTGCTGAACATGGGCATTGACAGGTCAATCCATACTCCCAGCCTGTCTGTCTCTCTCTTCTTAGTGGGGCAGGGCTCTGGGTAAGCAGGGCTCCAGGACACATTGGTGGGGCTATCTGTCCAGGGAAGTCTGGTTGGCATCATGGTAGCATCTGGAACCTGGTGGCTGAAAAGAGAGTTAACATAATAAAGCCAAACAAGTTGTTGAGTAATCATGGACCTAAAGGCTGGAATAGTGCAGATGAAGAGTTGGAGGGGTCTCCATTTTATAGATAGCTAGTAGGCATATTTTAATTATATTACAAAGGGCTTGTGACTATGCTAGTTTTTTTTTCTTTTCTTTTTTTTTTTTCCCCCCGAAGCCTGAAATCTGATATGTAGGTGGATCCAAGTTATTGTCTGGGGAGATGATGTCATGGCTGGAAAAAGGACCAGAAATCTGGATCAGGGAAGAGAGTAGCTCCCAAATATGGGAAAGGTATATAAATATTACTGACTGTAAACCCCATCGAATTGATGTGATCTGGGGCCCATATTCAGCTTAGGAGCCTATGTGACCTCTGCATCCCTGTAGATCTGAGCTCACATTCTGTGGTCATGAGTAGGAACGTTCCAAGCTGCCCCAATTTCAGGACCCATCTTCCTCAGGTGTAGCATAGAGTATGTTACCCAGCCTCCCTTCGGAGGATGGAACATTCTCTACCATTGTTGATCCACGTTGAGGGCAAGGTCCTATGGGGGCCCATAAAGGGATCTGTTGTGTTGTTCCTGATAGAGATGACTGGTAATTATTGACGAGAAGGATTTATTCGAGGTCTAGGCCCATCATGTCTGGGAATCTCAGAACTCCCTGACTAGGGCCCCAGCTGATGGGGTGGCCTGATAGTGACTAAAGAGTCATTGTTAGAGTATGCTGCATCTCTCTAGGGGCGGAGCTTTGCTGAGGTGTGATAAAGGATGGCGAGTTGATCTTTAGGTGTGGGGTTGACTCTGGCCCATAGCTCTGGGCCTCCTGTTCTGTGGAAACACAGGCTCAACTTTTCTCCACACCTCTTTTTAAAAAGATGCTCACCTTCTCTTGTGCTAGATTTTATCTGAAGCTGTTTGTTTAGCTATAATTTGATTTTACTTGTCGTAATATTCACCTGGATACATAACAATTCACTGGCTTTCAATTATAGAGATGTATACCCATCACCACAATCCAGTTTTAGCAGGTTTACATCATACTTAAAAATTATTTGCAGGGCCAGGCGGTGGTGCACCTGGTTAAGCTCACACATTACAAAACAGGTTCAAGCCCCTGATCCCCAGCTGCACAGGGAGGAAGTTTCACAAGTGGTGAAGGAGAGCTTCAGGTGTCTCTCCATATCTCTCTCCCTCTCTAGCAAGCCCTCCCCCTCTCATGTTTAAAAATATATATATTTGCAGCCATTTTGTTTCCACCCTCAGCCTCAAGCAGCCACTAGTTTACTTTGTCTTTTTCCTATTTCCCCCTTATATTGTTCTTTGTGTGTGAGAGTTCTGTGGAATTTTATTACATGTGTATCTGAGTATACACCACAGAAGATGCTGAATATTCCCTCATAGTAAGGATCCCTGCTGTTGACACCTGTCCTCCCTCTCATAGTTTTACTCCCATCCCTAACTTCAGACACCTGCTAATCTATTATCCATTTTATTATTTTTATATAGAGATAATTTTTAAGCATTCAGAATTTTTTAAAATTAATTTCTTCTACCAGAACAGTGCTCAGTTCTGGTTTATGGTGGTGCTGGGGATTGAACCTGGGACCTTTGATGTCTCAGGCATTAAAGTCTTTTTGTATAACCACTATGCTGGGAGTCTGGAGGTGGCGCAAAGCGCTAGGATTGGCGGAAGGATTGTGGTTCGAGCCCCTGGCTCCCCACCTGCAGGGGAGTCGCTTCACAAGCAGTGAAGCAAGTCTGCCGGTGTCTTTCTTTCTCCCCCCACCCCCCGTTCTCTTCTCTCTCCATTTCTCTCTGTACTATCCAACAACGATGACATCAATAACAACAACAATAAAAATACAAGGACAACAAAAGGGAAAATAAATAAATAAATATTTAAAAAAAATTTTTTTAAACCTACTATGCTATCTCTCCAACCCTCCATTTCTATAAATTGCTTCATTTCAAGAATGTTGTACAAATGGAATCATAGAATATGCAACCTTTTTTTTTCCTGATCCCTAGTTGATAGGTCACACAGTAAATAATTTTAACATTTTAAGAAACTAGCAAAATGATAATGGAGAGAGGCTATAATACTCATATTTCCACATTTCCACCTGCAGTGAAAAAGATCTAGCTTATTCACATCTTCACCAGTCCTCTGGATCCTTTGGTTTAGCTAGGGTCTCATGCATATGTATTTTTTTTCCACTTCTGGACTTATTATTCCATTCAGATGGAGAGATAGATGAGACACCAAACACCAGAGCTTCCTCTGGTGTTGTGGCACTCCCCTGTGGTGCTGAGACTTGAACCTGGGCTGGCTATGTATGTCCATGTATCCACACGTATGCACCCTACCCAGGGAACTCTCTCTCCAGCCGCTTGCCTTTTTATTTATTTATTTATTATTTTTTCTTTATTGGGGGATTAATGTTTTACAGTTGACAGTAAATACAGTAGTTTGTACATGCATAACGTTTCTCAGTTTTCCACATAACAGTACAACCCCCACTAGGTCCTCTGTCATCCTTTTCCAGGGCCTGGACTCTTCTCCCCACCCACCCCAGGGGTCTTTTACTTTGGTGCAATACACCAGCCTTTTTATTTATTATTACCGTTTCCCCCCTCCCTTACTAAGAATATTACTCAATTCTGGCTTTTGGTGGTGCCAGGCATTGAACCTAGGACCTATGGTGTCTCGGACATGAGAGTCTGATGCCAATGGTACTATCTTGCCAGCAGTTGCCTTTTTATTATGTCCATCCTAGTGAGGCTGGAGTGGTTTTACTTTTGTATTCCCCTGGCGATGAATTATGTTGAGCACTTTCTCAGATGCTTATTATTCATGCTTAGTCTTACTTAGTGAAATGTCTGTTAATTGGGTTGTCAAATAGGTTTTAAAAAAATCCACAAATATACAGTTTGCTTTGGGAAGTGCCAGGCAGACAGCATAATAGTTATGCACCAGACTATCATGCTTGAGGCTCTGAGGTCCCTGGTTCTATCCCCGGCATCACCATAAACCAGAGCTGAGCAGTGTTCTAGTGTGCCTCTGTCTCTTTTTCTGTATCTCTCTCATTAAAATACTTACAGATTGCATAGGGACATTTGGGAAAAAGGACCAAGGACATTTTGGTAAACAGACAATTAAAAGGACTATCATGCTTGAGGCTCTAAAGTCCCAGGTTCAAACCCCACCACCACCACCATAAACCAGAGCTGAGCAGTGCTTTGGTAAAAATAAAAATAAAGACAATTAAATTTCTTTTCTCCTTTTCTTATGTATTGGATTTATTGAATTGAGTCAGAATTTCCGCTTGTTTTAATAGTGAAGAGTTAATTTCAAATGAGGTTATTTGCCATTGTATATAAAGAGGAAGAATTTTATGCACAGAATGATTTAGATTTTTTCAAAATATTTTTATTCCCTTTTGTTGCCCTTGTTGTTTTATTGTTGTAGTTATTATTGATGTTGTTGTTGGATAGGACAGAGAGAAATAGAGAGAGTAGGGGAAGACAAAGGGGGAGGAGAGAAAGATAGACACCTGAAGACCTGCTTCACTGCTTATGAAGCGACTTCCCTCCAGGTGGGGAGCCTGGGGCTCGAACAGGGATCCTTCCGCCGGTCCTGGTGCTTTGCGCCATGTGCACTTAACCACTGCACTACTGCCTGACCCCCTATTTATTTTATTTTTGAGAGAGAGACAGAGAGAGAAAGACACAGAAACACTGCACAGCTCTGGCTTATTGTGGTGGTGGTGGTGGTGGGAGTTGAACCTGGGACTTCGGAGCCCTCAGGCATGAGACTCTCTTTGTATAACCATGATGCTATCTACCCCCCCCCCCCCCCCCCGCCCAGGTTTGTTCTTTTTTTTTTTGAACTTTTGCCCTTTGAATTCTAATTTGTGTAACTATTTGCCATTTCTACCTCATTTAAAGTTCTATACACAAATATTTTTATACTTTTTCCCCTGTGACCTTGTGTTTTTAATTGTAGCACTCAGGAAATGAAAACTACAAAAGTTTTCTGTGTACTTCGTAAGTAACAGCAGTAACATCACACTTCACAGGGCCAATGTCAAAAGCAAAATCTAAATATTTAATTCTGCCTACCAGTGGAGTACATCTTTGGTATCCACCATACCCATTCACTTTAAACTGTGATAATCATACAGCATAAGATTTGCCACTCCCCCGTCTGTTGTGTTGGGCATTTTGTTTTGTAAATCATAGCTTGCTTTCTTTAAAGTTGTTTCAGAATTGAAGCTGGAATGACAGTGTCAGGAACCCGGGGGGATTAGGGGAGGTCACCCCTGGGCTTTTGGGTTAGCCTTGCTGGATGTCGGTTTCCTCCCATCTAAAATGAGATGGTTAATCTAGTGATTACTGAGATACCTGCCAGCTTTGAAGTAAATATGTGTCTTTATGGTGGCCGTTGAGTTGTTTGAAGAAAGCAGATGGATTATTGGAATAGCATAGTTGGTGCTACCTGGCGTGTTTCCAGCAAGGAAATCTTAATTCACCTTTAAATGGTACAGTATCCTGATTATCCAGTTGAAGTTATTACTTAGTTTCTGTATATTTGTCCTTTATGACCAGACACATATAGAAAGAGAGCAATGTAGAAGGCTATTCACACTGATCTCTAAAATACTGCCTTTCCCTCGATGTGCTGATTTTTAAGGTTCTTTAGCTGTTCAGACAAAGAAATACTTCAATTAGGCTTAAATTTGGGGGAGCAGTGTCTGACTTGGGTTTTCTTCCTTAATAAGTTGATTTGCTCACAGATGACCATGTTATTTCTATAAAAGATTGTTCCCATGTTTGCTCATTTGACTCCGAAATTTTCTTGGAAACAATTTCTGTGCTTTTTTTTTAGTTTGCATTTTTGCCAGGAAATTGCAACCCTTTAGCATTATAAGACACAAGCTCCAAAGTATTCCATTCAGCCAGTAATCAAGATACGACTTCTGCAAGTGCTCAGAAATCAGTTTGTCTTGGGTTTGTCTTGTTCAACCACCTCCCAACTGACTTAGGGGCCTCCCCTCTCTTGAAGAGGCTATTTGTATCATTATTTAAGAAGTCCTCTGGAAGGTCAAGCTGAGAAGTCTCATTGAAACGGCTGTGGGGGAACTGGGGGGGTTAGATAGCATAATGGTTATGCAAAGAGACTCTCTTGCCTGAGGCTCCAAAGTCCCAAGTTCAGTCCCCCCCCCACCACCATAAGCCAGAGCTGAGCAGTGCTCTGGTGTTTCTCTCTGTGTCTTTCTCTTTCTGCATCTCTTTCAAAAATAAAAAATAAATAAATACTTTTTAAAAAAAGGAAAGGAAAGGAAAGGAAAAGAAAAGAAAAGGAAAAGAAACTTCTGTGGTAGAGGCCAGGCAGTAGCACACCTAGTTAAGCACTCACATTACAGTGCACAATGACCTGGGTGCATTTTCCCACCTGCAGGGGGAAAGCTTCATGAGTGCTGAAGCAGGCCTACAGCAAGCAAGCAATCTCTCTCTCTCTCTCTCTCCCCTTCTCCCTCTCTCTCTCCCTCCCCCTCTCCTTTTCCCTCTCTCTCCCTTCCCCTCTCCTTCTCCCTCTCCCTCTGCCTCCCTCTACCCCACCCCTCTCTGTATCTCTCCCCATCTCTCTGTCTCTATCCAATAATAAATAAATAATTGTTTTAAAGAAACTGCTGTGGTAAAGTCTTAAATATTTTATTTGCTCCCAAGAAAAGTGTGTGAAATACGTGTGATGTGTTGACCAACTTTTCCCCTGGCTGCTAACTAGGAATGAAAAGAAGTGCTGTGATAACAAGGCCCCTTGTCTCTGTCCCTGTGCAGAGAGGGCTACCTTCAGTGGAGCTGGTTAAGTTATCAAATTAAAGGCTCTTAAAGGTTTTTGTTTTTTAAAAAAAGATTTATTTATTTATATGAGGGAGAGAAAACCAGAACATCACTCTAGCATAAGCATAAGCTGTGCTGGGGGGGGGGGGGGGTCCAACGCTTTGTATACTGTGCCACCTCTCAGGCCAAAGATAGATTTATTTATTTACTTATTTTTTTTTATTGCCTCCAGGGTTATTGCTGGGGCTCAGTGCCTGCACTATGAATCTACTGCTCCCTGCGGCCAAATTTTCCATTCCTTTTGTTGGACAGGACAGAGAGAAATTGAGAGGGAAGAGGAAGATAGCAAGGGAGAAAGAAAGACACCTGCAGACTTGCTTCACTGCTTGTGAAGCCACCCCTGCAGGTGCGGATCCAGGGGCTCAAACTGGGATCCTTGTGCCAGTCCTTGTGCTTCATACTGTGTGCGCTTAACCTGCTATGCCACCATCCAGCCCAGCCAAAGATTTATTTAATGTGTACATGAGAGATTGACCAAGCAGTATATGACTTGGTGGTATGTGGTACTGGGTTTTATGCCTGCAAGCCTGGGCTCTGTCCATTGAGATATCTCTCTACTCAGCTAAGATATTTCTAAAAGTTTTGTACTATAACCTATATGATTTTTCATTAATACCTAAATAATTTGATTAATTAGTAGATCCAAAAGAATTATTGTAGTGATAGCTGTAAGCCATTTTGGGATCGCTGCAGGAACTTTAATGTAATATGGAAAAACTCTGATTCTTACTAGTGACAAAGTCCCAGGTCCTACTGAAATTTAGTTCTACATTCATTTCTTTATTTAATTTTTTTTATTTATAAAAGGGAGGCATTGACAAAACCATAGGATAAGAAGGGTACAACTCCACACAGTTCCCACCACCATATCTCCATATCCCATTCCCTCCCTCCCTTGATAGCTTTTCTATTCTTTAACCCTCTGGGAGTATGGACCCAAGGTCATTGTGAGATGCAGAAGGTGGAAGGTCTGGTTTCTGTAATTGCTTCCCCGCTGAACATGGGGCGTTGAAAGGTAGATCCATATTCCCAGCCTGCTTCTCTTTCCCTAGTGGGGCAGGGCTCTGGGGAAATGGGGCTCCAGGACATATTGGTGGGGTTGTCTGTCCAGGGAAGTCTGGTTGGCATCATGGTAGCATCTGGAACCTGGTGGCTGAAAAGAGAGTTAACATACAAAGCCAAACAAATTTGCCGGGCTAGCATTGCCGGAGAGGGAAGAGACCAGGAACTCGTGGCTGAGTGGGAATGCAATACAATGCCTTTATTGATCAGAGACAACGCCTTTATAGCTTTTGAAATGGAAGTGACTGGTCGGAAAAGGAAATGGCTAGGAGAGGGGGTGGAGAAAAGAAAAGAGCACAAAGGTAAAAAGCTTCCATAGCAGCTGTTGCGAAGATTCTAACTAGTGGAGATTAAACCAATACCCTGCAGGCAGGGCGGGTCTCAGGCAAAACAATTATTATGTAAATAGACCACAGCATCAAGCAATGCAGGGGACCTGGCATAATGATCAACACAAATTGTTGAACACTCATGAACCTAAAGGCTGGAATAGTGCAGATGAAGAGTTGGGGGGTGGGATTCCTCCATTTTGTAGATAGCTAGTAGACATATTTTAGTTATATTCCAAAGGGCCTGTGGCTATACTAGTTTTTTGTTTTTTCCCTGAGCCTGAAATCTGGTATACAGGTGGATCCAAGTTATTGTTTGGGGAGATGATGTCATGGCTGGAAAAGGACCATAAAGCTGGATCAGGGAAGAGAGGAGCTCCCGAATATGGGAAAGGGGTATAAATATTGTTGACTGTAAACGCCATTGATTTGATTTGGTCTGGGGCTCTCCATTCATTTCTTAACACTTTTCTCACTTTTTGTGTTTTATGACTTTTCCTTATTTTTATTTTTTAACTTTATTTAATTTGACAGGACAGAGAAATTGAGAGAGGAAGGGGATAGAGAGACAGAGACATCTGCAAACCTGTTTCACTGCTTGTGAAGCTTTCCCCTTATAGGTGGGGACCAGGAGTTTGAACTCAGGTCCTTTTGCCTGGTAATATGTGCATTTAACTAGGTGTACCACCGCCTGGCCCCTATTTCTATATTCTTTTCTTTGCTTTTTAATAAAGGAAAGCATTAAGTGTTTTCCTAATTCTTTTTTTTTTTTTTTTTTTTTTTTGCCTCCAGGGTTATTGCTGGGGCTCGGTGCCTGCACTACGAATCCACTGCTCTTAGAGGCCATTTTTCCCATTTAGTTGACCTTGTTATTATTATCATTGTTGCTGTTGTTGTTGGATAAAACAGAGAGGAAATCTAGAGAGGAGGGGAAGATAGAGAAGGGGAGAGAAAGATAGACACCTGCAGACCTGCTTCACCCCTTGTGAAGTGACCCCCCAGCAGGTGGGGAGCCAGGGACTCGAACCAGGATCCTTTAGCCAGTCCTTGTGCTTCATGCCACGTGAGCTAACCCATTGCGCTACCACCCGGCCCCCTATTTCTACTTTCTTTCTTTTTTTTTTTTTTTGCCTCCAGGATTATTGCTGGGCTCAGTGCCTGCACTACAAATCCATTGCTCCTGGAGGCCATTTTTTCCCATTTTGTTGCCCTTGTTGTTGTCATTATTGTTATTGTTGCCATTGATGCCTTTGTTGTTGGATAGGACAGAGAAGTTGAGAGAGGAGGGGAAGACAGAGAGAAAGAGAGACACCTGCAGACCTGCTTTACTGCTTGTGAAGAGATCCCTCTGCAGGTGGGGACCTGGGGGTTCAAACTGGGATCCTTAGTCTAGTTCTTACGCTTCACGCCATGTGCGCTTATCCCGCTGTGCTACCCACCCGAACCCCTATTTCTACATTCTTAATTGAAGATCTTGTACATTTCACTTGAAAGCGAATTGTGACAAACAAGTAATTTTTTTTTCTCAGTGAAGTTCACAGACTCCCTGGGGAACTATTCTTAAGGAAAAGCCACTATGTAAAGAAGCCATGTGCAAAGGTATTTCTTTCAGTATATAGCAAAGAAAAAAAAAATTTAAATATTTATTTATTTTCCATTTTTTGCCCTTGTTTTTTATTGTTGCTGTAGTTATTGTTGTTGTTACTGATGTCATTGTTGGATAGGATAGAGAGAAATGGAGAGAGGGGAAGACGGGGCGAGAACGACAGACACCTGTAGACCTGCTTCACCACCTGTGAAATGACTCCCCTGCAGGTGGGGAGCTGGGGGCCTGAACCGGGATCTCGGGATCTTTATCCTGGTCTTTGCGCTTTGCGCCACGTGCCCTTAACCTACTGTGCTACCACCCAACTCCCAGCAAAAAAAAAAAAAAAAAATTAAAGTGAGCCAGAAAATGGTGCTGTAGGTGTTAGCACTGGACCAGCATGCATGCGATTCTGAGTTTGATCCCAGGCATCATATATGCCAGAGTGATTCTTGTTCTCTCTCTCTGTTTTGTTAATACATATTATTTAAAATGAAAATAAGCTGTAAGCCAAATAGTAACATATGCTTTATTTATTCATTAGGTGGTATATTAGGCAGACATAAAAATGATGGCATCTGAGGCTATATAATCAAGTTTTTGTTTTAAAGTAAATGACTTTTTCTAAGCACCCATTAAAAAAATTTTTTACTTATAAAATGGAAATATAGGCAAGACTATAGCATAAGAGGGGTACAATTCCCCACAGTTCCCACCACCAGAACTCCGTATCTACTTCCCTCCTTTGATAGCTTCCCTATTTTTTTATTATAATTTTTTAAATTTATTCATGAGGAAGATAAGGGAGAGAGAAAGAACCAGACAGCACTCTGGTACATGTGCTGCCAGGGATTGAATTCAGGACCTCATGGTTGAGAATCCAATGTTTTACCCACTGCGCCACCTCCCGGACCACAGCTTCCCTATTCTTTATCCCTCTGGGAGTATGGACCCAGGATCATTATGGGGTGCAGAAGGTGGAAGGTCTGGCTTCTGTAATTGCTTCCCCACTGAACATGGACATTGGCAGATCGATCCATACTCCCAGCCTGCCTCTCTCTTTCCCTAGTGGGGCAGGGCTCTGGGGAGGCGGGGCTCCAGGACACATGGTGGGGTTGTCAGGTTGGCATCATGGTAGCATCTGGAACCTGGTGACTGAAAAAGAGTTAAGATATAACACAGAACAAATTGTTCATTAATTATGAACCTAAAGGCAAGAATATTGCAGATGAAAACTGGGGTCTCCTAGTGATACAGGATAATTTGTTCGTGGTAGTGATATTTAGAGGTGGTAGTAGTTTGAGATATTTGACTTGCTAAGTTAGGAACAGACAACTTAAAACAGAGTCATCCCCCCCCTACCCCCATGGTGTCAGAGACCAGTGGCTTTACTCTGCTCTCTGACCTCATTTATTCTATCAGAATCAGCCTTTTGAAAGTATTTGAAGAGCTTTGGGAATAAAAGTTAACATATTGGTGTGCCTGGCAAACTGGTTCTGATGCCCCTTTTATGTAGAGAACTAAGCTACCTTTGTTGAATTTATTTTGATGAGCAGAATCCTTGAGATATTTTCATTTTTAAATGTCATAATTTATTGTTAAATGGGAAACTGGGGAATGTTATGCATGAACAAACTATTGTATTTACTGTTGAATGTAAAACATTAATTCCCCAATAAAGAAATAAATGTAAAAAAATGTCATAATTATAAAAATCCTAGCTTTCCTCCCTATTGAACCTATATTATTCTAATAATTGCTTTTCTTGCTAATTTCTGATCTCCCCATCAAGAAGTCTGAATGTGCTTCATCATTTGATGTTTTTACTTCTTCTTTATGTGAACAAAAGTCCTACACTCAACAACTTGTGCTTTCATTTGAAAGTTTACCAATTGCTTTTTAAAAATGTACTCATTATTCCCAAATTTCTTTCTGCAGAATTTCTCTTTTATCCACTTTATGAAAGATTTTTCTCAAAGTGTTTTTACTTTCCCAAGGCTACAAATTCATTAAATTTGTTCATTTGTTTCCAGAATTCATACTCACTTGCCCTCCCTCCCTCTTCCTCCTTACTTTTCTCTGTGGCTAGATATTTGCCCAAAGGGTTAGATGCCATCCTCGGTGTGGACAAGACTACTTCTCTGTCTGCTTGAGCAATATTTGTGATTATGGTGTTTGTGTCAAGGGTTCTTGTCACACACTTTGTTACTTAGAAATTGAATAGGACTGGGCATAGTTTTTTTTTTTCTTATGCCTGGAAGTATAAACAAGGTAGCAGAAATACTTGTTTTAGAAATAATTCTAAGATATTTGACATTTGACAATGCTATGCATACAGGTTGGATTCTTGTACCTTATATTAATCAACTTGTTAATATTCCAGTTCATTGTCATAATGCTTATAAATACTTTAGTTCTGATTATTATTCTATATAATATTATATCTTTAAAAGAAACTGAGAGCAGGATAAAGATGTATTTCTAGAATTGTTGGCATATTTTGCTTTTGCCTTGTGCATTACTGTCTGGCATCACTAACTTTTAGCCTGAAGCTCTCCCTGTAGGATTTCTGTAAGATAGATCTGCCAGCAACAGATTATCTCAGGTGATGTTTATCTGAAAATGTCTATTTCACCTTCTCGTTTCTTTTTTCCCTTTATTTATTCATTTGCCTTCATTTTCCAAAGATAATTTTGTTAGAAGATTCTTGGTTGATTTTTTTTTCTTTTAGCACACAGCCAATATGTCATCCCAGTCCTTTGCTGTTCCCTTGTGTTTAAATATCTTTGTTTTGCTGATTTCAAGACTTTTTATTTTTATTTTTTTTGTCTTTTATTTTATTTTTTTTTTATTTAAGAAAGGATTAATTAACAAAACCATAGGGTAGGAGGGGTACAACTCCACACAATTCCCACCGCCCAATCTCCATATCCCACCCCCTCCCACGATAGCTTTCCCATTCTCTATCCCTCTGGGAGCATGGACCCAGGGTCATTGTGGGTTGCAGAAGGTAGAAGGTCTGGCTTCTGTCATTGCTTCCCCGCTGAACATGGGCGTTGACTGGTCGGTCCATACTCCCAGTCTGCCTCTCTCTTTCCCTAGTAGGGTGGGTCTCTGGGGAAGCTGAGCTCCAGGACATATTGGTGGGGTCTTCAATCCAGAGAAGTCTGGTCGGCATCCTGATGACACCTGGAACCTGGTGACTGAAAAGAGAGTTAACATACAAAGCCAAACAAATTGTTGAGCAATCATGGACCCAAAGCTTGGAAAAGTGGAGAGGAAGTATTAGGGAGGTACTCACTGCAAACTCTAGTGTACTTCTGCTTTCTTACTTTGGTGCCATACTCCAAACTCAGTCAATTTCTGCTTTGTGTTTCTACTTCTTTTTTTTTTTTTTTACATGCATAACATTCCCCAGATTCCCATTTAACAATACAACCCCCACTATTTCATTCATCATTTTTCATGGACCTGTATTCTCCCTACCCACCCACAAGACTTTTTATTTAAAAAAAAAAGTTTAGTATATCTAGATGTGCATCTTATTGAGTTTATCTTGGAATTTTTTTTTAACTTCTTGGTTGTTTGGCAAGTTTCAGGAGTTTTTTGTTGTTGTTGTTCTTAGTATTTTTTTATTTATTTAAAAAAGGAGACATTAACAAAACCATAGGATAAGACGGGGTACAACTCCACACAGTTCCTACCACCAGATCTCCGTATCCCATCCCCTCCCCTGATATCTTTCCTATTCTTTATCCCTCTGGGAGTATGGACCCAAGGTCATTGTGGGATGTAGAAGGTGGAAGGTCTGACTTCTGTAATTGCTTCCCTGCTGAACATGGGTGTTAACTGATGGATCCATACTCCCAGTCTGCCTCTCTCTTTCCCTAGTAGGGTGGGTCTCTGGGGAAGTGGAGCTCCAGGACACATTGGTGAGGTTGTCTGTCCAGGTAAGTCTGGTCGGCATCATGCTGGCATCTGGTACCTGGTGGCTGGGTAATGAAGCTTTTTTTTTTTTTAAATTATTATCTTTATTTATTGACTAGAGACAGCCAGAAATTGAGAGGGAAGTTGGTGATAGGGAGAGAGACAGCACCTGCAGCATTGCTTCACCACTCATGAAGATTTCCCCCTGCAGGTGGGAACAGGGGCTTGAACATGGGTCCTTGAGCATTGTAACGTGCACTCAACCAGGTGCACCACCGCCCGGCCCAGTTCTTAGTACTTTTTCTGCTCCTTCCTTTCCTCTATAGGAACTGCCATGATGTGTCATGTGTAGTTGTTGCAGTCAATGGTGTCCATATTCCTTTCAGGGTCTCTCTATTTTGTCATTTTTAATCTCAGGTCTTAAGGTTGTATAGTCTCAGTTTATTAGACTATGTCTGCTAAATTGCATCTTTAAGTCCTTTCACAGTTCTGTACTTTTCCTATATATGGGTCATAGTGCCCTATTGCTCTGAATGGTTTTTGTTGTTACAAACTGGACATTTCTAGATAAAAGGATGTAGAACTTTGGATATTGATCTCTTCCTTCTGCTTTTGGAGCTTGTTTTTGTTGTTGTTTGCTCTTTGTTTAGTAGCTTCACTGGGCTAGTTCAGTGAAATCTGGTGTCCCACAGTGTACAGCTTCTGATAGCACTCCTCAGACAGTTTGGCGCAAAGTATGGGCACAGCTACTCTGACTGTCCCCAAACTGCCCAGGGATGAAGATGCTTGTGGATGGACTGTCTTTGAGTGTCTCGTTCCCTGATGCCAACATGAAGTTTCTGACTGGTCTTTTTTTACTGATATTACATCCAGGTGTTAGTTTCTCCTAATTAACTGCTTGCTTTATTCTTTCTGACATTGCTCTAAAAGACGAAGCACTCCACAAGTTGGGCTCCTTTGCAGGGACAGTCTTTCAGGCTTTCAACTTTACTGGAACCTCAGGGACACTCTTCTTAGTGCAGTCTTCTTCTTTTCCTAGTTCTTTCTGTTAGTCCTCTAGCTGGTTTACTTGTTGCTGTAATGGGCCTACCAGCCTCTTACTTTCTTTCTACAAAAATCTGTTGGTCTTGACGGTGTCCATGGGGATACTTTCCCTGCTGCGTTCTGCATAGCCTGTCCACTTTGGGAGAGCTGGAGAGCTCTCTGTTCCTACCGTGTGCCTCTACTTCTCAGCAGTCTCTTGTGCCACTGCTCTAGAGCCAGAGGGTGGAGAGAAAAGCTACTTTTTGAAGTGGTAGCCTGCTCTGTGAGGGGGGTACTGGCCAGGGGTGGCAGCCTCGGATCTTTCAAGTCTGCCTCTCTTGGCCTCTTCACTCTATATGGGCTGGAGCAAAGGTCATGGTATCAGTATTCCTGGCCTGTTGACCTCAGTAAAGCTTCTGGGGAGTTGGCTGGAGTAAAGAAGGCTAGGTAATTGCATTTGCCTAGAGTGGGACTTGCAGCACAGGGTTGTAGTGAAGGGGGCTGTTGCTGGCCTGGCTCCCCAGGGAGAAACCCCCACCCTCCAGAAGACTGGAGGTTGGGGTAAAAGGCAAGCCTGGTGTCTCAGCTTCTCCCCACCTAGAGAAGAACTAATGTCATTCTGGGCTGAGGGGGGTGGTCAAGGGAAACAGGTTTAGCTCAAAGGCTGCAGCATCTCACTCTGCTCACCAAGATTTAGTTGATTTTCTTGAGTATATTGTTCTCCATGTGCTATATGCTCATAAGATAGTTTTCAGACTTCAAATGTTTTTAAAAGATTTCCCTATTATTGATTGTTTTTCTGGCAAAGGGATCTGAGGAGGCTCCTTATGCCTGAAGTCTAGTATTTGACCCTTTGAAAATGGCAAACCTTAATTCTTCAAAGATAATTAATTTTCTAGAAATCACTGAACCACAGATAGGAAGACTTTTTAACTATAAAATTAACCAGTTTCAGACAAAACAAGCAGCTTAACTTCTGCATAATTTAGATTTATTTCAGTAGCATGGCTTTCTTGTCTAGATGAGAAAGAAACTGGACTCTAAATTTGTCAGAATCTTACTTTGCTGGGCAATTGGAATCTGGCTTTGAGAATCTGAAGATATGCCAGAAAGGACAGGAAGAAGTCGGATGAATTGTTTCTGTAGCAATTTGTGGATGAGAATTTTCAGAATGCCACTATCTCAGAACAAACAGAAGCTTTGGGAAAACTACCATACTGAGAAACTTGTTTCAAATACATACTGACATGCATTTTAAAGATGTTTTCCTTTGGAATAAGATTTGCTTATACAAAGACAGGTGGCGATTTCTGTCCTTCTGGTTGCTTTAGGGTTCCTTTGTTCCTCTTCCTCTAAGTCCTTGAGGTGTGCAGTAAGGTCGTTCATTTGAGCTTCTTCTCAAGGATAGACCACATGTTAGGCCACAAAGACAGCATCAATAAATTCAAGAGCATTGAAATCATCCCAAGTATCTTCTCAGACCACAGTGGAGTAAAACTAACATTTAACAACAAACAGAAAATTATTAAAAGTCACAGAATTTGGAAACTAAACAACATACTCCTTAAGAACCACTGGGTCAGAGACTCACTCAAGCAGGAAATTCAAATGTTCCTGGAAACAAATGAAAATGAAGGCACAACCTATCTTTCTGAGTTAATGAGTTTTTTTTCCTTTTTTTTTTACTTCAACTTAGAAGAAGCCTTACCTCTTATTGGACTTCTCATTATTGGATAAAGTGTGCATTTCATAGTTATATCTGCATTATGACAAAATGTCTAAATAAGTCTTTTAGTTTAGCTTAGCTTAGTTTAGAAAATTAGGGGAAGAAAGCATATGTTACCATGTACAAGGACCTAGTAAGCCCTGTAGGAGGGAAGCTTCACAAATGGTGGAGCAATGCTGAAGCTGTCTCTTTCTCTCTTCCTCTCTATTTCTCTTCTTTATGAGAAAAGAAAGAGGAAAAGAAGAAAATCATAACCAGGAACAGTGACATTGCTGTGCAGTACTGAACCCCAGCCATATACTGGAGACATAATAATAATATGATGATGATGATGATGATGTTCTCATAAGAATGTATTTTAACCCTTCAAGGTACTAAGTGTTGAACATGAACTTAATGACCTTTAAAGGCTATTTATGCTTTACAAGGGATCACAGTTTATAATCAAATTAATAATTGTTCCGTAGAAAAATACTATTTTACCCAAGTATTATCTGATAACAGAAAAAGCAAATACTTTTCAAAGTATTTCCAAGTCTAATCATATTTATTGTTCCATGAAAAATTTTTCACTAAAAGAAATTTTTAAAAATTTCTTTATTGGGGAATTAATGGTTTACATTCAACAGTAAATACAATAGTTTGTGCATGCATAGCATTCCCCAGTTTCCCATTTAACAATACAACCTCCACTATGTCATTTATCATCCTTCATGGACCTGTATTCTCCCCACCCACCCACCCCAGAGTCTTTTACTTTGGTGCGATATGTCAATTTCAGGTTCTAATTGTGTTTTCTTTTCTGATCATCTTGACTAAAAAAACAAAATTTATAACAGTTCCCACACAATTAAATTATTAGGTAATGTCTCTTTTCCTTCTGTGCCAAAAGAAAACAAGCCTTTGCATGGCAATCCTTGGTTATTGGTGGGTATAAAACCCTCTGATCTGAAGGGCACATAAGGAAGCTGTGTGATTTCTAAGCCCTTCAAAGCCTGAAATCTCTGCCAGTGATGTGCAGAGACCTAGATGGATTGCTTCAGCATTGGAGACCTAACTGTTGCTGTACAGCTATAGGTTAAGCTTGTGAAATTGAGTGGTTTCCTGTTCATGTCTGATAGGCTCATATTCAGATTGCACAAGTTGTTGTTCATACTCAAACATTTTCTCCTCCCCTGTCCCACCAGGGTCCATCCACCTGCCCAAATCTGCAGCTATACTTCTGAAGCAAGTGTTTTGTAGAACAGTTTCTTTCTTTCTTTCTTTTTTACCCCTCCTCCCCAGGCATCTAGTGGAAATTATTACTTCATCCCATACATCGTGACTCCATGTGCTGATTATTTTTGCTGCGAGAGTGATGCCCAGAGGCGTGCTTCAGAGTACATGCAGCCCAACTGGGATAGCATCCTGGGCCCCCTATGTGTGCCACTGGTGGACAGGTTTGCAAGCCTCCTCAAGGACATCCACGTGACTTCCTGGTAATCCCCACTAGCTACCAGCAACCATAGGAGCTTCACCAAAAAATTTCCCCTCAGCGTTCATATTGGCAGTGTACCCTCCAGGGACCAGTGTGAGGTGGGCAAAATAGCTCACCGGGACAGTGTGCCTGCTTCGTGCACCTGACCCCAGATTCAAGCCCAGCCTCCACCTCACTGGAGGAAGCTTCCGTGATGTGCTATCTTCCTCCCCTCCTCCCCGTCTGTCAAAAAAAAAAAATTAGCTCAAAATAGTGAAGCCCCAGCAGTGAAAAAGTCATATTGTCCAGAGAATGGTCAATTCTAGCCAATCTTTTGTAAGATTTCTTTAATAAGAAAAACCAAATTGTTACTCTGACATATGTGATACCATGGATCAAACTTGGACCTCATGCAGTCCTGTGTGCTGCCACTGAGACACCTCTCCAGCCACACAGCTAATCATTTGAAGTCGTCCTCTGTTGCCCTTTGCTACCTCACTCAGATGATTGAGGCATTGGGGAGTCAGGAGAGAGCCTGTGTCTGGTGCTGACTCCCTGTGTGACCTTGATAAATAATGGGTCTTCTCTAGCTTTCTCATCTGAAACACAATGAAGTAGAATCACTGAATTTTTTTTAACACTCTTTCAATCCTGAGACATTGTTTCAAGATCATTTCTGAGTACTGTGTACTCTACCTGGCCCTTATCAGTAGATGATATTGTTGAAGTGCCTCAACAAGGTCAGTCTGACCATAAATTATTATTCTAGGAAAGTCTGTATGCATTAAGTCAAGCTGAACCACCCAAACTTTGAGTGTGCTGTGTTCTTGGCACACTTATGCCAGCCACAATATAGAATGCTGATTCAGAGGTGCACATGTTTGGGTTGGAGTCCTGGCTACACAACTTCTTGCTGTGTAGCCTTGTAAAATTCAACTCGCCTCCTTGAACCTCGGAGCTCAGGAAAGTGTATCTTTGGTCTGTCTCTCAACAGCAGAGCACATGCCTTCCATGAATGAGGCCCTGGCTTTCATCCCGGCACCACATAAACACAAAAAACAAAACAAAAAAAAGAAACCATATTTCTTTTTTCTTTTTCTTTCTTATTTATTTTTTTTAACTCCAGGGTTATTGCTGGGGCTTGAATCCACTGTTCCTGGAGGCTGTTTTCCCCTTTTATTGCCTTTGTTGTTTATTGTTGTTGTTAGTGCTATCATTGTTGTTGGATAGGACAGAGAGAAATTGAGAGAGGAGGGAAAGACAGGGAGAGAAAGATACTTGCAGACCTGCTTCACCACTTGTAAAGTGACCCCCCTGTGAGTGAGGAGCCAGGGGTTTGAACCGGGATCCTTACACTGGTCCTTGCACTTTGCACCGTGTGCGCTTAACCCGCTGTGCTACCGCCCAGCTCCAGAAACCATATTTCTAATGCTGCTATCTAAAAGTTGAAGGCATAAAAACTATTCTTTTTATTTTATTTTATTTTATTTTATTTTTTTTATAAAAACTATTCTACTTAACCAAAGGATCTAGCCATTTTGTGTACAGCCAATTTAAAGGATTTACTCCTGTAACTATGTCACAAGCAGAAGGATTTGTCCTTGCGAAACAAATGAAAATCCAAAGCTCTGGAGAAGTGATTTCTAGTGAAAAGTAAAGGACCATGCATCCCTCTTTAACTAGCCATGGCCTACTGAGCTGTGGAGCATTGCTGTTGTGGTATTGGATGAGGTACACACTTGTTAGCAGTCTATTATTGTTCTTTCCCATCACCTCAATTATGCATTAAATTTCTTCTACAGACTTCAATTAGAAATGAAAAGTGGAAAGCCATACATATGTGACCACATGCCAACATAGAAAACAAAGAGGAGGGGAGGCCAGGGAGACGGCTCAGTGAGTAGAGTGAAGGACTTAATATGCAAGGTCCTGGGCTTGATACCTGGTTCCACATATGCCACACTTTGTGTCCTCCTCCCCACCCCCCACGATTCTCCTCTCTTTCTCTGTAAGGAAGGTGAGAGAGGGAAGGACCTCTTGTGACATATTTCTGGAAAGCCTCATTCAGTTACACCTTGCTAACTAGTACTGCAGAATGATTATCTCAGTGAAGTTTAAGAGGAAAGCTCTACTGATAACCTTTTAGGTCTAACGAGTTTCAAAAAAGAAACAAGTGTGAATAAAGTGCTTGAACTGCTTTCATACATCCCCATTGTCATCCAGATGTCCACATGAAGAAAGCATTATCTTTTACATGAGGAAGTGTTCTGGGAGTCGGAAATGACCAGAAGAGGGAGGGGCTCAAAGGCTCAAAAGCTCCTTAAGCTTCCAGGTGCTTGGGTCGTACTGGTAACACATCCAGTTTCCGACTCTAGAACCAACTGGGAAAAGCTTCATAGCTACTAGCTGAAAAGGTGATAGATTCATTTTCAAGATGTTGCCATTTTACTATGTTTCATCAGTTCTGGAGTTCTATTCGACTTCATTATTAAGTTAGTAGCAAGAGGGGGAGATGACTATCAGGACTGGTACCCTCTTGCTTTCTGTATTTGAAAATACCAGAGGAAGGGGGTGGATAGCCAGTTGCTGTGTCATCCAAGTACAGGTGGGGTCAGCTTTGAAAATATTTTCAAGGTTGTAGTGAAGAGATAGTTCTCTGTTACTGTTTCGTGTTCAGCTTTTCAAGAAGTGACTACAGAGTAGAACATGTCTCTCTCTTGCCTTATGCTGGGGGGCTCAGGTTTGGATTGAAGCCCCTTTGTGTTACTCACATCAGTGACAACTCCTAATACATTTGTTCCTTTAGATGTGACCAGAGTGTGTCTTGTGTTTCCCTTCCCCAGTACTTACTACAAAGAAACCTTGTTAAATGACATCCGGAAAGCCAGGGAGAAATACCAGGGTGACGAACTGGCAAAGGAACTCACTCGGATCAAACTACGCATTGACAACACGGAGGTTCTAAGCCCAGACATCATCATTAATCTACTGCTCTCCTACCGAGATATCCAGGTATGAAATTCCGAATCGAGACTAAATCTGTTCCTTAGCATGAGGGACTCCTCACATAGAGTGCTCTCAGCCTAGGTGTGAGGGAGCTGACTAACAGACGAGAAAGGCGTGTGGCGATGCCATCGGTCACCTAGTATACACACACAGTGTGATGACGCTGTTGAAGACCTTTTCATACTAGAAGACAACTCTAACAGAATCTCACAGTAAAGGGAACTTAAACATTGAACAAGTCTTACGTGCACTCTATTCTTGCCATTTCCCAAAGTCCTTTGCAGAGCCTAAATTCTTTCATCTCCACAAGCTCCACATGAGGAAACGGAGTCACAGAAAAGTTAAGGAGCCTTCTTGCAGTCACACTGTACTTGGGAAAGTCAGGCTTCAGACTAAGGCAACTGCTCCCATCGTCCTTGCTCTCCACTCTTCTGCTGTGCTAGTTACTTTAGGCCTTTGACACTTCTTTGTTTGTTACTGCCCATCAGTGGTAGGGAGAGTGGACATGTCAGAGGCACATCCAAGACCCAGGGATGCAGGCATTTCTTCTGTGACAGCTGCCAGAGGCTTCTGGAGAGTTTTTTTAAAACAGGCATGTGGCAAGAGGTTCCATGCATTGCCACTCTCCAAGTGTAATGCCTTCAACCATTTCTAAGAGGGCTTTGCCCTCTTTTCCTTTGGAGAAGCACAGGGTAATATAAACCTTACCTGCACAGTTCTAAAAAGCCATACTGGGGCTTTCTGGGCCCTGGTCTTTAAATATAAGTGAGACAATCATCCATTGATGAGCTGGGCTGAGAACAGAGACAACCACAGAGGAACTTAATGCCCCAGTGAAGAACAGACACAGGTGATTGATTTTAATAACAGATGCTATTAGGGATTATCATGACTAAGTCAAGCTCCATGGGACAAGGTAATGAGAACAACTATAATTTTAATGTGCTGGGACTCAGCCCAGAACCGTACACAACTGTGGAACCACTGAGCCACTTCTGCAGCATACTTTTACAATTGTGCGCACGCGTGCATGTGTACGTATATGTAAAGAGAAAGTAAGAGAAGAGGGGTGGGATGTGAAGGAGACCCCACAGCACCTCTCCATTACTCATGGAGGTCCCTTTGGTGCTGTCCATGGTGCTCACATGTAGTCCCAGGGATGGAACCAGGGACCTCATGCATGGTAAGACATGTGCCATACCCAGTGAGCCATATCCCAGCCTTAGAGAATGGCTTTCTATGAAGTTTTTCTTCCTGCATTGCTGACTTCCTTCTGTCATTGCCTCCAAGCACTTCATTTTTATAGCTGTCCACTCTTGGGTTCAGAGGTGAACCAGCAGCTTCTTGGATAAACTGCCTTCCCTTTCTTGGGGCAGCAGCATTGAGGTACATAAAGGAGGTGTGGGGGTTTGGTGGGAAATCCTCCTCCACTGACCGTTATTAGCTGTCGGTCAGGGGGGCAGGTGGTCACTGTTCACAGGGACCCTGTCTGAGATAGACTCCTCAGCAGTTTTTCCCTGCATGGTTATACAGTGGGAAGCAGTGGTTCTCAGCTGGGGTACATGTGACAATGCCTGGAGAATTTGGGGTTGTCACAGCTCAGGACTGTGGGGAGTATAACTGGCATCTAGTGGGTGCAGGCGAAACTTATAGTAATGCCCAGGAAGGTCCCCACAGCAAAGGCTGATCTGACCCCAGAATGCCAACAGCCCACAATTGAGAAACACTATTTTAGACTGACTTGATGACATCTTGCAAAATACAGACTGGCATGTGCCCACCTTTTCTGCAGGAAGTGATTTAAAGATTTTTGCTATGTTGATGTGCAGTTCCTTTAACCTACAGCTCTGCTGCTGGTGGGAACTCTCCTGCACTCAAAATCCAGTAGTGTTTCCTTACCTGCTGGGCTTATTCAATTTCTCTTACTGTCTTTGACTTGAACGTCTTTCCCTTGGTCCTTTTGTAGCCTCTGCTGCCAGGGATTCATTCTCTGTCTCCTCTCTCTCCTCTCTCATTCTTCTTGTCTTTTAAAACCGGCTTGTTTCTATTAAGGTCTATATGTAAATTGACGAAGCACTGTTGGTAGGGAAAGGCTTGTACTTAAATACTGCAGTTGTCTCATGTTTATAATTTGTTTCAAAAAAAATCTGAGAAAAGCAGTTTCCTCTTATCATGGGACCTCTTGCCAACAGGACTATGATGCAATGGTAAAGCTGGTAGAAACACTGAAAATGCTGCCTACATGTGACTTGGCTGACCAGCACAATATTAAATTCCACTATGCTTTTGCACTGAACAGGTAAGAATGGTGAAACATGTCCCTGGTAAATGCTGCCCACACCCTTCATCTAGTCTTCATGGAGTACAAGCAAGATTGTGTGTTAAATGGCAAGTTGACAAATGATTAAGACATGATTTGGGCCTTCAGGGTCTTTTTGGAATATATTTAACTGTGAGGTCAAGCCTGTAACTAAATTCTAATAGCTTCAAATGATAATTTTTTGTAATGATTTCATTTGTTTCTATGAGCACTGCTCACCTGTGGTATGTGGTGGTGCTGGGGCTTGGACCTTGGACCTCAGGCATGCAAGTCCTGTGCTATAACACTGAGAGATCTCCCCAGCCATGGATATCTTAATGAAAGTTTATCCAAAGTGCTACAGAAGCATAGCCAAGGGTGAAAGTCATTCTGCTTGAGAGTCTTAAAGAGGCATCTCTGGAGCCTTTGGGACTAGGTTTTGAAGCATTAGTCAGAACTGTCTTACGGGCAGAAGAAAGTGTCACATGATGGTGGTGAGACCATTCTAGTTGGCCAGAGCAGAAGCATGAGCATAGAACCCTTCATATACCTTCAAGGAACATCCTATGTGACTAGAACACGAGGTGCAAATGACCTCAGTATATACACTGAGAGTAAGTGCAATGGGTGGCATCATGTTTTGGAAAGACCTTGAATATATGACTAAGGGCTTGTTGGTACCTTTAGGCCATACAAGACTATTTTGAGCAATTAGGGTTGGCATTATCTAGTAGGAAAAGAGAGTATTATATCCACAGACTGGTATAATCTCAAATTGAGATTTGAGAATTTCTTGCCAGCAAACCATGAACCTCAAGAACTTAGAGGTATTAGCTAAGATGCTGTAACTAAGAGACCCCAAATGCATTGCTGTCCAGAAGTGAGTGGGTCAGGTTGATGGCATAGCATTAGTTGTTGAGGGACCCAACATTGGACTGTTGTGTAGCTCTTTCATTTCTGAGTGCTATCCTTTTCATAGTTCAGCTGGTTTCCTGGTACTCTGTATTCTGGCCTTTGAAACAGAGAAAGACAAGAGCTCAGGGCAAGGAAATGCCTTTAAAGCAGGTAGAACTGGTAGTGCCACATAGACACATTTTCTGCTGGGGAGACCTCAGCCACAAAACCCCAACCAGATATAAGAAAATGCGGTAACTGTAGTCTATGGCTGGACAACCATTTGCTCACCCAAACTCCAACTGTGGATTTGGAGGATAACTAGGAGTTTGCTGTATTGGACCTTACAAAATCTCAAGTTGCCTACATGTTGTCTTTCTTCAGTCTCTCTTCTCCCCCTGAATAGGACGTTGAGAAGGGGAACACATTAGGTGAGAATGGTGAGAACTGTGGCCAGGTACTCTTCTGATTGGCCCTGTCTTCTGCCAGAGCCGGGAATTAGTTGTATCAAATTATGTAGCCAAAAAAATCTCCAGAAGCCCCCACACCTGTGGACATCTAATCTTTGACAAAGGGGCTCAGACTATTAAATGGGGAAAGCAGAGTCTCTTCAACAAATGGTGTTGGAAGCAATGGGTTGAAACATGCAGAAGAATGAAACTGAACCACTATATTTCACCAAATACAAAAATAAATTCCAAGTGGACCAAGGACTTGGGTGTTAGACCACAAACTATCAGATACTTAGAGGAAAATATTGGCAGAACTCTTTTCTGCATAAATTTTAAAGACATCTTCAATGAAACAAATCCAATTACAAAGAAGACTAAGGCAAGTATAAACCTATGGGACTACATCAAATTCAAAAGCTTCTTCACAGCAAAAGAAACCACTACCCAAACCAAGAGACCCCTCACAGAATGGGAGAAGATCTTTACATGCCATACATCAGATAAGAGTTTAATAACCAACATATATAAAGAGCTTGCCAAACTCAACAACAAAACAAATAACCCCATCCAAAAATGGGGGGAGGACATGGACAGAATATTCACCACAGAAGAGATCCAAAAGGCGAGAAACACATGAAAAAATGCTCCAAGTCTCTGATTGTCAGAGAAATGCAAATCAAGACAACAATGAGATACCACATTACTCCTATGAGAATGTCATACATCAGAAAAGGTAACAGCAGCAAATGCTGGAGAGGGTGTGGGGTCAAAGGAACCCTCCTACACTGCTGGTGGGAATGTCAATTGGTCCAGCCTCTGTGGAGAACAGTCTGGAGAACTCTCAGAAGGCTAGAAATAGACCTACCCTATGATCCTGTAATTCCTCTCCTGGGCATATATCCTAAGGAATCCAACATATCCATTCCAAAAAGATCTGTGTACACATATGTTCTTGGCAGCACAATTTGTAATAGCCAAAACCTGGAAGCAACTCAGGTGTCCAACCACAGATGAGTGGCTGAGCAAGTTGTGGTCTATATATACAATGGAATACTACTCAGCTATCAAAAATGGTGACTTCACCGTTTTTAGCCAATCTTGGACCTTGAAAAAAATCATGTTGAGTGAAATAAGTCAGAAACAGAAGGATGAATATGGGATGATCTCACTCTCAGGCCGAAGTTGAAAAACAAGATCAGAAAAGAAAACACAAGTAGAACCTGAAATGGAATTGGCGTATCGCACCAAAGTAAAAGACTCTGGGGTGGGTGGTTGGGGAGAATACAGGTCCAAGAAGGATTCAGAGGACCTAGTGGGGGTTGTATTGTTATATGGGAAACTGGGGAATGTTATGCATGTACAAACTATTGTACTTACTGTTTAGTGTAAAACATTAATTCCCCAATAATAAAAAAAAATCTCCAGGAGGCCATGCAAAGGGGGTTCTGACTTCCTGAGCCCTCTGTGGCCACTGTATTCACAGGGAATGCATAAAGCAAGGGTTGCAGATGGACCTGCAAAAGGGGATTCATTTTCTGTTTTTGTTTTTCAGGTTTTTAAAAAATATTTATTCCCTTTTGTTGCCCTTGTTGCTGTTATTGTTATTGTTGTCATTGCTGCTGTTGTTGGATAGGACAGAGAGAAGTTGAGAGAGGAGGGGAAGATAGAGAGGGGAGAGAAAGATAGACACCTGCAGACCTGCTTCACTGCTTGTGAAGTGACTCCTCTGCAGGTGGGGAGCCGGGGGTTACCTGAGCTATTTTTTAAATTAATATTTCCATTTCACAGAGGCTTTTCTTCAGCAGCTGGTTTGGTCTTCAGATTGTGGGTTTGCCACTGGCAACACCTGCAGGAGAACAACAATAGGCCCTGGTTCCTGGATTCTCACAACACATAGGAAATCACATCTTTCTTTTGTATTGAAGTAAAATGCACAGGCAGTGAAATGCATAGATGACAATCACATGCCATCGGCACTCTCTATCTGTGGGTTGCATATCCTTGAAATCCACCAACCACAGATGACAAATACATACAGTGTAGTAGGTCTGTGGTGGTTGTGTTAGTAGTGAACATGTATAGACTTTCTTGTTATTTGAACAAGGTATCACTGCTATGTAACTAGCATGTACATTGTTTACTTAGTATAAGTAATCTAGATAAGAGGCAAAGTATCTATGAGGATGTACATAGGTTATAGGTAAATAATGACTATTTTATATGCTAAGACTCCAACATTTGCTAATGTTGGCATCTGCAAGGAGTCCTGGAATTAATTGCTCCCTTGGGCTTAAGGAGAGATGGAGTTAATTCTGTGAGTCTTGATAAACACCCCATCGCAATAGAAACGTATCTCCACCTCTTTATAAAGTCCCCCTATGCCCCTTTGCAGACAATCCCTCAGCCATCTCCCCTCCACAACAAACCACGGTTGCAACATCTGTCTCCACAGATCAGTTTTTCTGTCCTTGAACTTCATGGAAACAGACTACACATGAGGTGCCCCTTTGTGTCCGGCTTCCTTCAGTCAATAATGAGTTTGGGAGATGGAGTCATGCTGTTGGGTGTATTCTTCTTTCTTTCTTTTTTTCTAATTTCTTTATTGGGGGATTAATGTTTTACAGTTGACAGTAAATACAATAGTTTGTATATGCATAACATTTCTCAGTTTTCCACATAACAATACAACCCCCACTAGGTCCTCTGTCATCCTTTTCCAGGGATGTATTATTCATTCATTCTGGTTGCTGAGGAATATTTCTTTTTTTTTAAATTTACTTCTTTATTGGGGAATTAATGTTTTACATTCAACAGTAAATACAATAGTTTGTACATGCATAACATTCCACAGTTTCCCATTAACAATACAACCCCCACTATGTCATTTATCATCCTTCATGGACCTGTATTCTCCCCACCCAACTGAAGAATATTTCATTGCATAATATGCTGCTGTTTGCTCGCCCATTTTATGACTGCTAGATCTTTTAGATAACTTGTAGTTTGGTGATTTTTTAAAAAGATTTAAAAGATATTTATTTATTCCCTTTGTTGCCCTTGTTGTTTTATTGTTGTAGTTATTGTTGTTGATGTCGTTGTTGTTGGATAGGACAGAGAAATGGAGAGAGGAGGGGAAGATAGAGGGTGAGAGAAAGATAGACACCTGCAGATCTGCTTCACCATCTGTGAAGTGACCCCCCCCCCCTGCAGTTGGGGAGCTGGGGGCTCGAACCGGGATCCTTAACGCCAGTCCTTGCGCATTGTGCCTTGTGCGCTTAACGTGCTGCGTTTCCGCCCGACTCCCTAGTTTGGTGATTCTAAGAGCTGGTGCTTCTGTGAACATTACTGTGCATAATGTTTGTGTCTGTATGGACACATGCATACACTGACTCTAGTAGACATCTGAAAATTGGGGCAGTCAGAATTTCTGTTCTGTTGGTAACACGGTCTTTGTGAAAATGTGCCTCTCATGTCTCTAGTGGTCTTGAAGCTAAGCAGCCCAAGGCAGAATGTATTAGGGCATCTGCATTAAGCCTGAAAATCTAAAGAAAGAACAAAACCTGTAACACTCGAGTGTCATTAGGATAAAGGATAAAGACAAGTAGATGCCATTGAATTCCATCTCATTAAATGGTGAAGTTCCTAGAAGACTACCTCACACGCCACACCTGCTGTAAAAAAAAGTTTGTAAAATTAAGAGTGCCAAAAGAAAAAAAATTTAAGAGGGCCATTTAAATCACTCCTTGCCTTGTCTTTTCCCTGATGGAGTAGAGGTAACAGTTGCTCAGTGAAAACAAACAATTCAGTTATCCTCCACTCAAAGCAATAAAAGAATAAAACAAAAATTGAAATGGAAAGTCACTAGTTAGATGGGTGTGGCGGTATGAGGCAATTCTGAGTTGGTGACATTTCCTCCTTCCAGGAGGGTAGAACTCCTGGGACTGCAAACCAGAGAGCCTCCTTTCTGTTTGATGATGGGTCCTTTCCTTTGAGTCTTTACGTGTCTCCTAGACTATGACTCTGTATTGTAAGCCAAGCAGAGCCCTTTGCATTGAGAACCTCATTTTCTCCAGCCATCTGGGACCTTCTATAGAATTGCAGTATGTGCAATTTCACATCTTTGCCTTGGGCATAAGTTGACCAGATGTCAGCAGAGTCACAGTAGGGTGTGTGGTATTAAGTACACTTTTAAGGAAGTTTCTAGAGTTACCTTATGTCTATAAAGAGGAATAAAGTGGTAGACAAATAATGGATTTTCCCACTTTATAGTTGACCTTTAACTCTTAGGGAGCATGGAGCAAAACATGGCCATCAATTAGTTACAAAAGGTTGGCAGTAATGCGTGCTGAGTGACCCTCGAATGGCAGGGGCTCCTTGTTATTGGGGACGCTGGCTGAGTTGACACGTTTTTTCCTGATAACTTGCACTTCACTGCATTCAGAAGGCCATTCAAAGCTACCTCAAGTTTCCATGCAACAGTTTATTTTCACTGTTGGCCTGTCAATGGTAGGGAATCCTTTCCGAGCAGTTGTTACTAGCTGTTACTGTCACAGACAGAACTTTATTATATATGCTAATGTAGTCAGAAGATTCTGACCATGGATTCAGGCAGCAGGCAGAAGGATCAAATGGTCTGGAAGAAGAATATTAGACTCAGAGTTTTAGGTTAAAAACAAGAAAACAAAACTTGCCTGTTGCAGAGTTGGTGCGTACTCACACCCTGCTCCTTGCCACTTGAGGTCAAGCCTCCCAAGCCTAGCAAAATTTAACTGATTGACTTACTCAGCAAGGAGAGGGGACACGGACTGCATGAGAGACTTATTGGAATATTTGATGTGGTCACTCTGTAAATTAAGGGAAGTGGTAAAGGAAGATACTTTGTGCTAGGAGTGAACTCAAGATGGGTGACTGGTGTCAGATACCCTCAAAACATGTGCAGGGTGCAGGGGGGCAGTAGGAGACAGTTTCTGGATCCTGCTGGAGACAGTGGGGTGCAGGCCTGTTCCAGAAGCTACAGCAGTCACTTCAGTCTCAGTTACCTAGTAGGTCACCAGCCTGATGGGGGGACACGCCTTCAGCTCCTTGTCCCTGGAATGACCACTGGCTTCCACTTGTCTCTTCTGTTGATGTTCACTGCTCCATAGCTCT
Organism: Erinaceus europaeus; assembly: GCF_950295315.1. NCBI lineage: Eukaryota > Metazoa > Chordata > Mammalia > Eulipotyphla > Erinaceidae > Erinaceus > Erinaceus europaeus. The sequence continues at coordinate 118,143,386 of NC_080185.1, forward strand.
GTCTTGATCCTTTTATGTGGTGCTGGGGGATAAACCCAGGGTCTTTTGCATGTGTACTACTGCTGAGTAGACTCCCAAGCCCAAACTCTTAAAAATTCTCTGTACTGGGGACCAGGCGGTAGCACAATGGGTTAAGCACACATGACACGAAATGCAAGGACCCACATAAGGATCCTGGTTCAAACCTCCAGCTCCCCACCTGTGGTGGGGGGGAAATCACTTCAGTGGTGGTGAAGCAGGTGTGCAGGTGTCTGTCTTTCTCTCCCTTTCTCTGTCTTCCCCTCTTTTAATTTTTCTCTGTCCTATCCAGCAACAACCACAGCAATAACAGCAACAACAAAAAGGGTGACAAGGGCAACAAAATGGGAAAGATGGCCACCAGGAGCAGTGGATTTATAGTACAGGCACCAAGCCCCCAGCGATAACCCTGGAGGCAAAAAATAAATAAATAAATAAATAAATAAATAAATAAATAAATAAATAGTTCTCTGTACCTGAGAGGGAAGAGTAGGGAGACAGAGACCACCACGCATGAAGTTCCCTTAGTGCTGTCTAGCCGTGGTGCTCCCACATGTGGTACTGGAGGTTGAGCCCAGGGCCTTCTAGGGCCTTCTGCACCATAAGACATGCACTGTACCCACTGAGCTATTATTGCCAAGCCCCTTGCTGTCTTAATTTGTACATTTACATGGTCTCACTCTTTCGACATATTTGTCAAAAGTAGAAAAAATATGCCACCTCCCCACTTTGGTGAATTTGTTTCTAGAGACCTAAAAGTGTGTTGTAAGAGGAGGATTTGCATTTGTACTGATTGTTATACTGGGGGCGAAAAGAAACACAGAACTTATGGACTTAGAGGAAACCTTTTTTCTTTCTTTCTTTCTTTCTTTTTTTTTTTGCCTCCAAGGTTATCACTGTAGCTCAGTGCTGTCACTCCTGGTGGCCATTTTTTCTTTTTATTTATTTGTTTATTTATTTTATTGTATAGGACATAGAGAAATTGAAAGGGAAGAGAGAAATAGGAAGAGAGAAAGAGAGACACCTACAGACCTGCCTTATCACTTGTGAAGCTTCCCCTTGCAGGTGGGGAGCCAGGAGCTTGAACCTGGATCCTTACACGGGTCCTTGCATTCAGTACAATATGTGCTTAACTGGGTGTGCTACTTTCTGGCCATTGAGGAAATCTTCTAATCCAAACCTTTTCTTTTGGAAAAGAGGCCAGAGCCAGCAGGAACACGACCTGACTGGTAGGTCTGCTTTCCTGTGAGAATGGACCCCCAGGTTCATCCCAACACCCAACTGCATTGAAGGGAGCTTCAGTGGTATGGTGCCTTTCCCCCTTTCTCTAAGTCTTTATTTTTATTTATTTATTTATTTATTTATTTATTTATTTATTTATTGCCACCAGGGTTATCACCAGGGCTCAGTGCCTGCATGTCAGTTGTACCATTCCTGGTGGCCTGTTTTTGTTTGTTTTCCTTTTTCTTTATTGTTAGAGACAGAGAGAAACGGAGAGAGGAGGACACCAGCAGCACTGTTCTGCCACTTGTGATGCTCCCCACATCTCCACAGGTGGGGGCCAGGGGCTTGAACCTAGGTCTTTATGCAGGGTGACTTGTGCACTCTACCATGAACCCCCCAGAACCAACAATAGCAGATCACAAAGAGGCAAAAAAAAAAAAAGAAAAGAAATGAAGTCGGGGCACACCTGGTTGAGCGCACAAGTTACAATGCTCAGTGACCTGGGTTCGAGCTCCTGGCCCCCACCTGCAGAGGGAAAGCTTTGCAAGTGGTGAAGCAGGGCTGCAGGTGTCTCTCTCTGTCTCTCTCCCTATCACCTCCTTCCCTCTTGATTTCTGCCTGTCTCTAGCCAATAAATAAAGAAAAAAATATTTTAAAAAATGAAGTCAAGGACACAAAATATAATAGCTGATAAGAAGGACATCTGGGAGCAGAAACCTCTAATTTAAGCATAGTATTTTGTGTGCACAAATTTAACAATATTGTGGCATATTCATTAAACCACTTCCCCTAAAACTCTGCCTTTTGAAAGTTCAGTTGCCTGAAAGACAACCCACTTCCATAATAGATAATTAGTTTACTTTAGATAGAGGTAGAAAAGCAGAGAGAATATGAACAAGACCACAGCACCCAAGCTTCCTTCAATGTGGTGGAGGCTGGCTCGAACCTGGGTCATACTCAGCAGCCTCCTTAGTCCAACTTCATAGTTAAGGGAGGGAGACAAAAGAGGAAATGCACCTCAGTGCTACTCCACCATCCATGGAGCTCCTTCTGGTGCCATCCATGGTGCTCCCATGTGGTGGAGGGGCTTAAACTCTGGGCTTCAAACGTGGTAAAGTAACATTCTATCAGGTGCATTATCCCCAAGCTATAATGCATAATTTTACTCCCCTCCCCCTAAAAACATTTTGAGAAATGAATTATTTGTGCCTGAAAAAGATTTATCCTAAGGACTAATCATTTCCATCTGCCCTTGGTCTGGGAGATAGTGCAGTGGATAAAACACTGACTCTCAAGCATTTCCATCTGCCCTTTCTTGTGTATTTCCCAGGTCAGCTTCCTCCTTTCATCCCTCCTGCATTTGTTGGCTTAATCACGTGGCAGTGAAAAGGCTTTGTGCTAAGAGTGAATTCAAGACAGGTAACTGATGTCAGTGAGTGGTTAAAAAAATACATTCAGGGGTCAAGCAACAGCGTAGTGGGTTAAGCGTACATGGCGCAAAGCGCGAGGACCGGCATAAGGATCCCGGTTCGAGCCCCCAGCTCCCCACCTGCAGGGAAGTTGCTTCACAGGCTGTGAAGCAGGTCTGCAGGTGTCTGTCTTTCTCTCCTCCTCTGTCTTCCCCTCCTCTCTCCATCTCTCTCTGTCCTATGTAACAACGACAGCAATGATAAACAAGCAGGGCAACAAAAGGAAAAAAATAGCCTCCAGGAGCAGTGGATTCCTTACCGAGCCCCCAGCAATACCCTGGAGGCAAAAAAAAAAAAACATTCAGGGCTGGGGTGATCGTTGAACATGCTATAGCACAGACATTTATGCCTGAGACCTCCCAAGACCACAGGGTCAATCCCCAGCATTACCTTATGCCAGAGCTTACCAGTGATCTGGTCGTCTCTCTCCTTCCCCTTATAATAAATAAATCTATCTTTAAAAAAAAAAACATTCACTCATGTATATACACTACCAACGACCTTCAGACAAATTGTGCTGCAGTAGACTGCATTGATTTTTGGCACTGCTAGGTGGCTCTGTAGTGCAATGGATAGCGCATTGGACTTCTAGTGATTTTTGGCACTGCTGCTATTCAGGCTATTACAGTGCCAGAGGAGAGGGGACCCTTTATGAGGAATTGTCTTGAAGAGCCAGCTTCCATGGCATCCAATAAGCATCATCGCCGTGGACTTTGAGGCAAACATTTGAATATGAATTTCCAGATCCTTTACTAAAGTACTGGGGCTGGAGTCAGTGTGCTAAACCTGTCAAAGCTTTCGTTTCTTCATCTGCTGACACCAACCACGTGGTTGAAGGTGAGTGAAATATTCTGGTGTGAAGCAGATGCTTGGCTGTGAGTGTCACTGTGTAGATTCACTACCCACATTTTTAACAAGTATGAGAGAACTTCTGACCATCTCCAAATATCAACTACTAGCAAGATAGAGACTTGCCACCACAGAAGTTTTTATTTTCCCTCCATCACTGGGGCTTCACTTAAGGCTGACTTTTGCAGACAGAGAGAGGCAGAGAGAGAGAGAGCACTGAAGTTTCCTTCAGTGTAGTGAGGGCCAGGCTTGAACCTGGGTCTATGTGAGATATTTTGGCAGCCCAGGTTTTTTTTTTATCTTTTTAAAATGTTTTTATTTCCTTTTGTTGCCCTTGTTTTATTGTTGTAGTCATTGTTGGATAGGACAGAAATGGAGAGAGGAAAGGAAGACGGGGTAGGGGGAGAAAGATAGACACCTGCAGACCTGCTTCACAGCCTGTGAAGCAACTTCCCTGCAGGTGGGGAGCCAAGGGCTCGAACTGGGATCCTTACACCAGTCCTTGAGCTTCGCGCTACCTGTGCTTAACCCGCTGCGCTACCGCCTGACTCCCTGTGTTTTTTTTTTTTTTTAAGTACTCATTTATTTTGTGAGAATGCCCAGAGCACCCTTCAGCTGAGCTGGGAATTGAACCTGTGTCTCAGGGTGCAAGTCCCATATCCTACCCAATCAGCCATTCCCCCAGCCCCAGAGAAAATAACTGAAGAAATTCCATAAAGAAGAAAAATGATGAGTAATGTTAGCTCACAAACATTGCTGGAAAAAGTTTGTTTCTCTGAGGTAAGTTTTTTGAATGGTTATTGATGTAGATATTTGTGCAAAAGCAAGTTTGTCAAAAATTCCCTGTTGATTACTCCATAGCAGCTTTCTCAATGGGTGCTATTGGCTTGGGGCCGTTGACTTCTGTGTTGGGAGGTTAGGCACTAGGGGGTGTTTGGCAATAAGATCACCATCTCTACCCACTCAAGGCCAGTACTCCCCTCCCCTCCCCTCAGTTGTGACACACTTGATCCCAGACACTAACTTCCCCAGAGGACAAAATTAGCCTTCTTTGAAACCATTGCTGTACAAGGGGGCAGTGAGCATGTGAGAAGATGGTCCAACCATGGTGCTTTGATTGATGGTCCAGTCATGGGCCAACATCATGATGGTGACCAGGTAATTGACTCATGAACTGGAGCCTGAGTCTATTCATTTTCAGGTAGAGGTGCTGATGTTGATGGTGTGATTACATCAGACACTATATGCAAATGGCCTACACAACCCTTGGCAGCAGGAAGGCAGTTGTTAAAAGTTCAGTCCTTTTTGCCTTATGTATGACCCAGGTTTGAGCCTTGTCCCCACTGCATTGAAGGAAGCTTTGGTATTGTGGTTTCTTTTGTTCTCTCTATGCCTGTCTCTAAAAATAAATAAAGTCCCTCCTGCATTAGTCCCCCTATTTGGACTTAATTCAGATGGGGAGGTTGCCTTATGCCATATAAAATGATTATAAAATCACTGTCAAAATCCCAGTGAAATTTCTAACAGTAATAGGGAGAGAAAAAAAAAACCCTAAAATTCATGTAGAGCCACAAAAGGTTCCAGATAGTAAAAACAATATTACAAAAAGCAGCAAGACTGAAGGTGTCATGTATACTGATTTGAAGCTGTATTATCACAAAGCTGTCATCAGAAATATGACACTGGCATAAAACAGACACACAGACCAGCAGAACAGAATAGATTGGCTAGCAATGAACGTACATGTACAGTCATTTGATTGGGCAAGGGCCCAAATTTCGTACCATTGGGAGAACTAAGTCTTCACATGCAAACAAATCAAATTTGGGCCTTTATCTTAAGTTGAACAAGAAAATGAACTGGAAATGGACAATAGACTTAAATATAGCACCTGAAACCATAAACTTGTAGAAGAAAATGGGGAAAGCCACTTGACATTGGTCTTGAAACTGAGCATGGGAAAATATAGCAAAATTTTGTGGGACTACAGAATTATGCATGGCCAAGGAAATGATGAGCAAAAAGGAAAAGCCAACTGTGGAATGGGACAAAAAAGTTTTTAAACCATATATGTGATAAGAAACGTCCAACATAGGGAATCGGGCAGTAGCGTAGTGGGTTAAGCGTAGGTGGTGCAAAGCACAAGGACCAGTGTAAGGATCCTGGTTTGAGCCCCTGGCTCCTCACCTGCAAGGGAATCGCTTCCCAAGCGGTGAAACAGGTCTGCAGGTGCATATCTTTTTCTCTCCCTCTCTGTCTTCCTCAACTCTCTCCATTTCTCTCTGTCCTATCCAACAACCATGACATAATAACAACAATACAACAATAAAACAAGGGCAACAAAAGGGAATAAAATAAATAAATGTCCAAAATAGATAAGGATTTCATACACCTCAATAGCACACACACACACAAAATCAATTAAATAAGCAAAGGTCGGGGATAGCACAGAAGCAGCTGCACACCAGTGTGGGATTCTAGGTGTCCATTAAAAGGATGCCGACCAGACTTCCCTGGACAGACAACCCCACCAATGTGTCCCGGAGCCCTGATTCCCCAGAGTCCCACCCTACTAGGGAAAGAGAGAGGCAGGCTGGGAATATGGATCCACCTGTCAACGCCCATGTTCAGCGGGGAAGCAATTACAAAAGCCAGACCTTCTACCTTCTGCATCCCACAATGACCTTGGGTCCATGCTCCCAGAGGGATAAAGAATAGGAAAGCTATCAGGGGAGGGGATGGGATACGGAGATCTGGTGGTGGGAATTGTGTGGAGTTGTACCCCTCTTATCCTATGGTTTAGTCAATGTTTCCTTTTTATAAATGATAATAAAAAATACCTAACAGCAAACACACACACACACAAAAAGAATTAAAAAAAAATTACAGAAGGGACATGCCTTTGGTGGTGTTGAGGGTTGAGATTATTGCTATAACAAATATTCAAATGGAATCAGGGGCTTAGCATTACTGAAATTTTATTATCACTCATACATTATTTATTCTGGTTTATCATGGACAGTCTTCTCTAGGTGATTGTTCGAGGATCCAGTCTCTTCATCTTGAGACTCTGCCCTCTCCTCCTTAGACCTCCTTTCAGCTAGATAATTAGACCATGGTCAATTTCCAGGGAAGTTTTGTATGTGTAATTTGGAAACAAAAATTCGTGAGATAAAATTCACATAGCACACAATTCCTCCATTTAAAATGTACAAGTCAGTCATTTTTAAACATATCCACAGAGAACCATCACAGTTGTCATTTTAGGATATTTTCCCTCCTCTAAGCTCATCCCCATTTCTAGACACTTACCCTTGTGTCCCCTGGCCCTCACCAACCACTAATCTGTTTTGACAACCCATTAACATTTATTCTCTACTCCCCCATCTCACTTCCTAGCCCTGGAAAGTCACCCATTGATTTTATATCTGTGGATTTGCCTATTCTGACACCTCATATTAATATAATACAGTGTTGCCCAATGAAATGCACTAAGTGATGTGCATCACTCCCTAGTCAGGCGCATAGAAACCTCCCTGGTATGGTCATGAAGAGGAAATAGCCCAAATTTCATCAACTGGTAAATGAATGTATCAGGTGTCACCTATAGATTCAATGGATGTTACTCTGCCATAAAAAGGAATGAAACACTGATACAATATACAGCGTGGACGAACTTTGAAAACATTCACAGGGTTTCATTACTTCCAGGCCACTTTTTTTTTTTTTCAATCACTGCATCAGAGCTTTCGCCAGTGCCATAGAATCACCCATATAGTACCAGGTCTCAAACATGAACTTGTGAGTACCTTGTCCAGTGAACTGTCTCCCACCCTGTTTTCTTGTCTAATTATGAGACATCTAGCAGGAATAGAGCACCTGCTTTCTTGTGGCAGTTGTGTCTGTCAGCTTCCAGTCAGGAAACAAGCCACTCTATGCATTTCAAGTAGAAGAAATTTAATGTAGGAAATTGGTCATACAGCTGATGGAAGAGCTACAAAGGCAAACAGGAAACTGAGACAGCATAGAAATTAGCATCGATAGGAAGCTGCCACCATCCCTCACTTGACTGGAGAGACACAGGAAAGAGGTAATGATAACAGAACCTAGGAGCCAGGCTCACCTGGAACTATTATGAGCCTGCAGGTGGGAACTATGTCTGTAGAAGAGATGCACTGGAGCTGGAACTTCCACACAAAAAAGGGAGAAAAAATATTCAGATTTCTTCCCGTTCTCCAGGTGCTTGTCCATCAGTGCCTCCCACTGGCAGCACCTTGCTGGTTGTCAGCTCCAGCCTGGGAGTCCGCAGCCTTTTAAGACAAAGCGGAGTGAAGCCAGGAATGCATCTGAGGACAGACAGACAGCATTCACTAGCCCAGCAGGACACATAACTTTTAGAAACACTTCTGTTTCTACATATTTTTTTTTACCTTTTTAAAATTATCTTTTTTTAAAATAAATACTCCCTTTTGTTTTCCTTGTTTATTGTTATTGATGTTGTTGAGTAGGACAGAAAGAAATATAGAGAGGAGGGGAAGACGGGAAGGGGGAGAGAAAGATAGACACCCTCAGACCTGCTTCACCGCCTGTGAAGCAACTCCCCAGCAGGTGGGGAGCCGGGGGGGGGGGGGTTTTGAACTGGGATCCTTACGCAGGTCCTTGTGCTTTGCACCATGTGTGCTTAACCCGCTGCGCTATTGCCCAACTCCATAAAATTATCTTTATTGGATAGAGACAGCCAGAAATCGAGAGGGAAAGGAGAGATAGGAAGGGAGAGACAGGGAGTTGGGTGGTAGAGCAGCGGGTTAAGCGCACATGGCGTTTGCGCATAAGGAAAGGAGAGACAGACACCTGCAGCACTAAGCTTCACCACTCGCATAGCTTTCCCTCTGCAGATGGGGACTGGGGGGGGCTCGAACCCAGGTTCCTGAGCATTGTAACATGAGCACTCAATCAGGTGCGCCACCACCTGGCCCCAGTTTCTACATATTTTAAATAAACTTTATTAAGATGTCATTAAGGTACAACTTACAGCAAAATGTGCCCTTTAAAAATTTTTTTTATTGGGAGGTAAACAGTTTAGAGTATGGCTGTTGGCCTATGGGTACAATTTCTCACCTCACCAAATGTCTTGCAAACACTTTTTCTTTTTCCTTTTTTTTTTTTTTCTTTTGCCTCCAGGGTTGTTGCTGGGGATTGGTAGAATCTACTGCTACTGGAGGCCATTTTTCCCCTTTTTTTGCCCTTGTTTATTGTTGTTGCTGTTGTTGTTGGATAGGACTGAGAGAAATCAAGGAGGGGAAGAAAGGGGATAGAAGACACATGTAGACCTGTTTCACCACTTGTGAAGCGACCCCTCTGCAGGTGGCGAGCTGGAGGCTCAAACTGGGATCCTTCTGCTGGTCCTCGAGCTTTGTGCCATGTGAGCTTAACCCGTTGTGCTACCACCAGACCCTTCCAAAACTTTTTAAAATTATATTTTTATTATTGGATAGAGAGAAATTGAGAGGGGAGGGTAAGGTAGAGCGGGAAAGAGACATCTGCAGCCCTACTTCACCATGTAAAGCTTTCCCCCTGCAGGTGGGGACCAGGGACTTGAACCTGGGTCCTTGTACACTGTAATGTGTGCACTTAACCAACCAGGTGTGCCACCACCTGGCCCCTTTGTAAAACACTCCCAAATTATGTCCATCTCGTACCATGACCTGAAAGCTCCCCTCCCTTCACCTCTCTCCTTGTCCTTCCCCCAGAGTCCTTTGCTTTGGAAATGCACTTTTTAAAAATTTTTTAATATTTATTTATTCCCTTTTGTTGCCCTTGTTTTATTGTTGTAGTTATTATTGATGTTGTTCTTGGAGAGGACAGAGAGAAATGGAGAGAGGAGGGGAAGATGGGGGGGGAGTGAAGTGACTCCCCTGCAGGTGGGGAGCCAGGGGGCTTGAACCGGGATCCTTCCGCTTCTGCTGGTCCTTGCGCTTTGTGCCACCTGCGCTTAACCTGCTGCACTACCACCCGACTCCCACTTTTTTTTTTAAACCTCCAGGGTTATTACTGGGGCTCTGTACCTGCACTACAAATCCACTGTTCCTGGTGGCCTTTTTTTTTTTTTTTCTATTTTATTGGATAGGACAGAAATTGAGAAGGGAGGAGAAGATAGATAAAAATAGACACCTACAGACCTGCTTCACCACCTGTGAAGCGACCCCTTGCAGGTGGGGAGCAAGGGGCTCAAACCAGGATCCTGTGTGGGTCCTTGCGCTTCATACTATGTGCACTTAACCTGCTGAACCACCATCCAGCCCCTGTAATGCACCTATTTTAAGTGAACACTTTGAGTAAGTTCAAGTATATTCTTATAACTATAACCACATTGAAGATATTTCCAATATTTTATCCCCATCCTGCCATGATTCCAGCCCCATTTTAGATTCTTTTGATTGGCCTGTAGTCTGGTTCATTGATTAATTCTTTTAATCTGGTGTTAGACCCATTCAGTGGTTGCTTCTATATTTTTGTAGTTTTCAGTTCTAGGACTTTTTTTTTTTTTTTTTTTTTTGTCACCAGGGTTATCACTGGGGCTCAGTGCCGGCACTATGAATCCACCTCTCCCAGTGGCTGTTTCTTCCTTTTGTTCTATTTTATTCTATGATAGTATTGAGAGAGGAGGAGGCGTTAGAGAGGGAGAGAGAGAGACACCTATAGACCTGCTTCACCACTCATGAAAGGTCCCCCCTGCAGGTGAGGAGCAGGGACTCAAACCTGGGTCCTTGTGCATTCTAGTGTCTAGATTAGCCCTGTACTGAACACTAAGAGAATAAAGACATACTGCTCTAGCACCCATGGTATCAATCGAACAAACTCTCTAATAGGTCTAGCTCTTTTCCATCTTTGGGGATAAAGAAAATAATCAAGTAATTTTCTAGGACTTGAATCTCGTTCAGAACTCCACTAGGAGGGTAAGGCTCTTTAGGCACTAATCTGTCTTTTTGGATGATGCAGTAGGTTGACTTATTTTTCTTTTTCTGTTTTTGTTTTAGGTCCAAGTCCAGGCCCTCAGGAAAGAAAGTACAGTAGAGCCTGTTTTCAAGAAATTAAAAAGAATTATCTCTTGATTCCTTTATTAGAATAGTTATTAGCAAAAGCTACACAGGAACACCTTGTACAAACCCTAGTGACGATTTTTGAACATTTAATGTGTATCTCTTCCAGGATTTTGTCTATGCACATAATCACATATGTAAATAATGTTTACTGCAAATAGGATCCTGTTCACTTGGTTCAGCAATGTATTTCTTTGAACTGTTAGGGATATTTTCTATATGATTATATATAGAGCTGCTGCTTTCTAAGCATCTTATGGTGTTCTATAAGTTTGCTGTTTGAAAACATGTCACCATTCTTTTCCTAATGGACATTAGGATTTTTCTTCACTGTTGTGAACTGTGCTGTATGACACCTTCACTCTCAAAGGTTCTTGAAAAAAATACTTCTGTATTATAGAATCTAGAAATAGAATTGCTGAGTTGGTATGGGTAACTTTTACCTTTTTGTTCTTATATAACTTTTAAATTAATTGAAAAGTAGGGAATAGTACAATGAATCCCTCATGTAGCCATTATCCATTTCAGTAACTACCATGGCATGGCTGGTCTTGCTTCCTTCATACCCCTCTCGTTGCCCATAATATTATAATGACTATGAACTGAAAACAGTATTTTATCCATAGATATTTCAGTATATACCTGTAAAAATTAAGGATACTTTTATAAAACTTAATCACAATTGTTATACCTAAAAATGAATAATCATTGCTTAGTATCAGTGTTCACATTTTCCCTGTTGTCTCATTCACTTGCCATCAGTTGAAATGCGAAGATACATTTCCAGAGTCATCTAGGCTTTGTGAATATGGGAACCCTACCACTTTTTTAAAAGAATTTTTTGTCAGACAGTTTCATTCTCCTGATTAAGGCTTAGCTTCTGAAATCTTTGTCTCCCTTCAACCACAGAAGACTGCCATAGTCTTGTCCAAATACATTGATCTGCGAATGCTTTCATCTCCACTTCAAGTCTAATATAAAGAAAAAGGCTCAAGCAGAGGCTACATATAATAGTATGAGATGTCCTGGTGTAGCTATTCTGTTTGAAAAGTAAAAATGAATTTGAAGCCAGTCCATGAATCTGCTTCCCTGATTGTGTTTTTGAATAAGCTGGCAGTAGTAAAGCCATGTTACAAGCCTAAATAACACTGGGGCCACTAAGGTCCCTGAAAGTGACTGCATGAAGTTGTTAAAAAAAAAATTAAGATGACTTAGACTGTTTTTATCTTGCTGAAGTACGATGTCCTTATACCTAGTCTTTGACAGAATGAATGCATGCCTTGATTCTGGCACTTGGAATATTATGACTCTAATCTTCCAGGCGAAACCATGCAGGTGACCGTCAGAAGGCTCTGCAGGCTATGCTCCAGGTTCTGCAGAGTTGTGACCACCCAGCCCCCGACATGTTCTGCCTGTGTGGAAGGATCTACAAGGATATCTTCTTGGATTCAGACTGCAAAGAGGAGGCCAGCCGAGACAGGGCCATTGAATGGTAAACACCCCCACCCTACTCGAGCTCCTGCCTCTCTCCAAAGAGCACACTTTCTCAAGCTCTCCTGCTCTTTCTAGATCCCTTCTACCACAGGCAAATCTTCAGGCATCAGGTTTTTTTAAAAAATATATAATTCTTTAAGTTCTCCTTACTTCAATTAGGGGTACAGAAGGGAAGAGAAAGACCAGAGCACTGCTCCACTGTGGCTGATGGTGCTGGGGATTGGACCTAGAACTTTCGAGCCTCAGGCATGAAAGTCATTTTCATAACTATTCTATTATCTCTCCAGCTCCATACATCAGAAGGGTTCTAATGGGAATGTTCTTCCTTTAAGTTCCCCAATTTATTTAATAGAGTGCATACGAAAGATTCAACATAGTCCTTCCCGAGCTATGCCTTCCAGAATCCCTTTTGACTGCCACCAAGATCTTCTCAGTGAACTGTTAATCCCTTTGTCACTTCACTTATTCAACAAATAATTATTGAGAAGTTACTGTGGCTGGAAACATTATTTTCTAGACAGTGGAGATAAGGACAAATAGCCCACCGTGTCCAGTTCACTCATAAGAGCTCTTGGCATTACTTGTTCTACTCATTGAATTCTAAGTGCTCCTGTTATCTCCTTCCACACTTGTTGGAGCCTCTGTTCTCTTCCACTCACATTCTCACCTGCTCATTCTAGTCACTCCCATCCTTAATTGTCGCCCTTCCTAAGCTGTGGGCCCACTTTGGCCCCACTCTGTCCACCTGCTTTGACTAAAGGTGCTGGCATTTAAGACTCCATGTGTTAGTCATTTTCTCTTCTCCACAAAACATGGCTGCCAGAGTCTTGCCTACTTACTCAAATTCACTGGTTCCCTGGCTTACCTCTTTGGTTAATGTCTACTAATGTGATTCCCCTGACATGCAGTCAGTTCCCAATTCCAGCCCTTCTATAATTCTCCTCTCTGTTCCTGCTGATCCTTCTACATCATCACTCTTAATGCTACTCCCATGTTTTAAACTTTCTTTCCAGGAATTCTCTTAACAGTTTCCCAAGTAGACTCTTGAGTGGTATTTCTAAAATCAACCCTTAAAAGATTGTTCCTCCTAAAGCAGAGAGATCTACCATGTCTCCCTGTTCCCTGCATTTGACAAACTTTTCCCATTCTACCCACAACCCTCTTTTCTACTGCATGTTCTTTTTTTAGAAACTATTTTATTATCTTTTATTTATTGGATAGAGACAGCCAGAAATTGAGAGAGAAGGGGGAGATAGAGGGGAAGAGAGACAGACACACCTGCAGCCCTGCTTCACCACTCATGAAGCTTTCCTCCTGCAGGTGGGGACCATGGACTTGAACCTAGGTCCTTGCACATTGTAACATGCGCTCAGCCAGGTGCACCACCTCTACTACATGTTCTATGTCCAACAGAGTGGAAGTTTCTTAGGAGTTCCCCAAGTTCCCATCTCTGCATCTGCCATTTTCTATGTTTGGGGCCAGGGGCGTGCCCTTCCTAGTCACTGTCATTATAGTTTTGTCCATCTTCATGCCATATCCCAAGTCTCTGAAATTGGCTCTACATCTCTCTTGTGAGTTCCTGTAGACTTGTGTGGTTTTAGAATACTTAACACACTTGTGCTTTTACAATCAATATTTGTGTGTATGAATCTTATAGCTTCACCAAAGTATTAGTAGTATAAGACCATGTGTTTTTCTTAGTAAATCCCCAATCGAATCTGTTGTGCTATATGATAGAGAGGAGTCACTCTGGTTGCTGAAGGGAAGGGAAGGCTGGGATATTAGTGTTGGCTAGAGCCAGAGTAGGTAGCTGTGTTCCCACCAGTGGTGAAGAATTCAACCTCCAGGTCAGAAAATGACTGCCAGTGACTCCTTCAAAAAAAACCATAGGAACCTTTTTCTGTTCACTTCAGACGATAGTGGCAGTGGCTACAGGAGCAGATGAAGCTTAGTCTTCCAGTCACGCCCCCCTGGCTTCAGATGAGATCATCTAGATTATTTGTCTCCCTAGATAATTTGTCATATTAAAACAAGAGGGAAAAACATGAATAGGACATGGAATATTTTTTATAATTTGGGTAGAGACAGAGAAATTGGGAAGGGAGGGGAGGAAGAGCGGGATGAAATATAGACACCTGCAGACCTGCTTCACCACTCTTTTAGCGTCCCCTCCCCTTGCAAATGGGGAGCAAGGGCTCAAACCCAAGTGCTTGCACATGGTAACCTGTGTGCTTCGCCAAATGCACCACTGTCTGGCCCTGAAGTCTTTTAAAATGAGGTGTGTTTGGGGGGGGCAGGATTATAATAAGTTTTAAATTTTTGTATCCACTTTAATATAGTTCCTTCTTCTAGCGTTTGCCCTTCTTCCGTAGCAGGTCAACAGGTTAGGTTGAAAGCTGTCAGGAGCTGCTTGTTGCTGGCTTTGAAAGTGACTGGGATCCATGTGGATTCAGTCGGCTAGGAAGGATCGTCAGTTTCCCCAATGAATGGGTACTCACGGGATGCACCACGAGAAGGTCGATCCAATGCATCCCGATATAGTTCCTTAATTTTATTGATAAGTATGGGTTCTTATAATACCAATATAAACCTTGTAAAAAGATTTTTGTATTCAGGAAGGGGGGGAAGATTTTCATATTCAAATATGAATTACCACGAGGACATTTTTTTTTTAAGTAGCTTGAGTGCTGCATGTAGTTATTTGTAAAGCTATGGGGAAAACTGGAATGTCATAGATTAGTTTTGGATGTTTTCATGAGAAAGGTTGGCTTCATTATTTACACAGTTTTTTTTCCTGCCATAATCTGAGATAATAAGCATTTGATGGTTCTTTAATTACAGGTATCACAAAGGATTTGAGCTCCAGCCATCACTTTATTCAGGAATTAACCTTGCGGTTTTGCTGATAGTTGCTGGACAACAATTTGAAACTTCTATAGAACTAAGAAAAATAGGTAAAGCTGTTTATTAATGCAGATGTTTCTGTATTGTTAGCACAAGGTTAGTGCTGATAATTTATGTTCAGATAGTTCACCTTACCATTCTTAGGTCTTAGGTTCAAGCCCCAGTACCACATAGGAACACCATGGCCAGCACTGGGGAAGCTCCATGGATGGTGAAGCAGCATGAATTGTTTCTCTTCTATCTTTTTTCTCTTCTTTCTCTAAAATAATTGATCTCTATGAAGACTGCTCAGTGATACCAGGCATGTGATACCAGGCCCTGATTTCATCCCCCAGCACTGCATAAAAAGTAACTAGCAATATGTATGTATATATGTATGAATTTAAAAACATTTTTATTTAATTTATGTATATATTCTCTTTTGTTGCCCTTGTTGTTTTTATTGTTGTTGTAGTTATTGTTGATATCGTCGTTGTTGGATAGGACAGAGAGAAATGGAGAGAGGAGGGGAAGACGGGGAGAGAAAGACAGACACCTGCAGACCTGCTTCACCGCCTGTGAAGCGACTCCCCTACAGGTGGGGAGCCTGGGGGCTCGAACCGGGATCCTTATGCCAGTCCTTGTGCTTTGCACCACGTGCACTTAACCCGCTGTGCTACTGCCCAACTCCCACTAGCATTATATTTTAAAAAGAAGTGACAGTAGCCAAAGTGAAATACCCACTTCTCCCTTGCTAAAGGCTTGCATAGTACAATATAAAATAGAATGATTTCTCACACCTTTATCTAAAATTTCACCTCCTAAGGTGTCCGCCTAAACAGTTTGTTGGGAAGAAAAGGGAGCTTGGAGAAAATGAACAATTACTGGGACGTGGGGCAGTTCTTCACCGTCAGCATGCTGGCCAGTGATGTGGGGAAGGCTGTGCAGGCAGCAGAGAGACTGTTCAAGCTGAAACCTCCAGTCTGGTGAGTCGTCCATTTGAGGTCAGCACTTGTCTACTGCGTGATCTTGTTCTGAAATGTTTCCCCTGGAGAGGGAAGATGTGACAGTATTGATTGTGGTGTCTCCTTCTGACCCTTCCTTAAAACAAGGTCGGAGCAGGAAGGTCAGCTCTGAGGCTGGGAGATTGCCTTTGTAGCAGAACACAAGGCTTGCATACATCAGGTCCCGAGTGAGATTCCAAGCACTACA
Source organism: Erinaceus europaeus (assembly GCF_950295315.1). Lineage (NCBI taxonomy): Eukaryota > Metazoa > Chordata > Mammalia > Eulipotyphla > Erinaceidae > Erinaceus > Erinaceus europaeus. The sequence goes on from NC_080185.1 coordinate 118,159,635, forward strand.
GATGCCAGGGAGATGCTCTGGTTTCTCTCTCAAATCAATCTTTAAAAGAAGAGGGAAGGAAGGAAGGAAGCATGGATGGATGGAGGAATGTCTCCTTGGGGGGCTTGGTTGTGCATGAGGAAGAGACAGACAGGTGCATGCACCCAGAGAGTCTGTTCCTCCATTCCCAGGGTTCTGGTCTCACTCCTCAGTATTTCTTCAGGCAATCTAGAGCCCTAGAAGCACTGTTTGGTGCCAGTGTGGATTTGTGGGAAAGAAACCCAAAAAGCACACCAAGAAAATGAAGATCAGCACAAATGAAAACTAGAAAGAAAAAGCCCACTGATGGGATATGGTCAGGAAAGTAAGGGCATCACAGTGAGCCTAAGATAGTGTACTAGACAGCCATCGAGATGTGTAAGAACGAATGCTTAGAGATAAGGAAATGTATGAGTGATGTATCACAGAGGAAGGAAAGCCAATTGCAAGGCACTTTCTTCCCTGTAGCAGTGGCTCTGGAACTTTGGCATCTATCAGAATCAGCTGTATTAATCAAAGCACAGATTGATGAGTCCAGTCTTAGTTTCTGGCTCAGTGGAAGTAGAATGGAACCTGAAATTTGCATTTACATGTTACAAGCTGGTTCCTCTGGTCTAGAGCCCACACTTAGAACTACTGTTCTTTCTACATGGGTGTTTGTTTTTGGTGAAGGAGGAGGGCCTGGATTTTTTTCTCCACCCCCCCACCAGGGTTATCACGGGTTCAGTGCCTACAAGATGGCCTTTTATTATGTTTTAAAATGGGATGGAGAGAAACCGATAGGAGAGGGGGAAATGGGGGGGGGGAAAAAGAGACACCTGCAACACTGCTTCACCACTTATGAAGCTTCCCCCCTGCAGGTAGGGAGCAAAGGAGAGGCTTGAACTTGGGCCCTTGATCGTGATAATGTGTGCACTTAACCAAGTGTGCCATTGCCTACCCCCCCATATGTGCTCATTTTATCAAAAATAGGTGTTGGGCATATGATTAAGGGGAAGCCTTAATGGATTGAATAATGCCTGGCTTCCCTAGTAGGCACTGGGCTACATCATCTTATTGATGGCTACAGTCTTACAATAGCTGCCCAAATATTTGTCATGATCAAACCATGGAATGATAAATCTTCTCCAAAACATTTATGTTAGTTATCTAAAGGGAGGGGCTAGGCTTAAAAGAAATTTATTTTTTCTTTTTTTTTTAAAGATTTTATTTATTTATGAGAAAGATAGAAGGAGAGAGAGAGAACCAGATATCACTCTGGCACATGTGTTGCCGGGGACTGAACTCGGGACCTCGTGCTTGAGAATCCAGTGCTTTATCCATTGCGCCACTCCCCAGACCACGTTAAAAGAAATTTCTAATCTGACTTTCACCCCTTTTTTTTCTAAAATGTTTTAAGGTTTGTTTATTTGAAGAGAGAACCCACTGTTCCAGTGCTGGGAATCAACCTTGGTGTCTCACACAAGCAAGCCAAGTCCTGTACTTGCCCTCTAAGCCACCTCCCCAGCCTCTAAATTTTGGATTGTTTACATAATTAAGCAATTTTATTGCTAATCATCCTTGTCTGCCCTCTCATTTCTTAGCTTAGTGGACCTCTCTGGACTCTTAAGAGGTCAGACTCTCTTCTATCTGATCTGGTTTGACACCATTTCTTCCTGGTCTGAAGGACTTAAATTTGGTTCCCAAAACCTCTGAAAGTTCCCTGAAACCAGGAGAAATCAGAGCTGGGCTGAGCCTCCAGCCTTCCCAGAGTGGCTGCTGCTTCTAGAATCTCACTTTGAATACAGTGTATTATTGCATTTGGGCAAGACAGCTGACTCTCTGAAGAGAAGACACAGTGTTGAATGCATCCTCATTACATCAACATTTAGCTAGCTGCCTAGGGCATTAATGATTATTTACGCTTATTGCCCCGACCAGCAGGGTGGTGAACAGGAGCTAGGAACCCAATGAGACCTGAAATGATAGGGACAAGAGATACGAAGAATGACAGCAAGACAGGTTTCTGATCAAGCTGCAAAATTTTACTGTGAACACAGGCATTATAAGGCTTTGGGGAAGGAGAGGGAATGCTGAAGGAGGGGGAAGGGGGAGCAAACTTCAAAGAGGAATGTTCCTTGCAACAAATGGCGGGAACCAAACTGTGTGTTGACTCACTTGTGTTGACTCACTTGATTACTGATAAATGGTTTACCTAAGGGGAAATGGCCTGCCCAGGGGGGAATTAACACTTGTCTTGAGGGGTTCCATTGTCTCAAAGCTTATCATCTATAAAGCAGAGAAATGGCTCCTGGCAGCTTATGAGTCCTAGGCTACCTTCAGGCCCATGATTCTCCAGGACTCTCAGTAGTGGTTAGTCTCATAGTTATAGATTATTATAGTACAAGTAAATAGGTTAAAATGAGTAGAGACCAAAGGTACATGGACAAAATTCAGTGGGAGGCAGGGCCAAGTTTCCAGTTGTCTTTTCCCAGGGGAGCTGTTTGTACACCTTCAAAGGTGTGTGACAACCAATCTGGGAAACTCACCATGCCTTGGTGTCCAAGTACTGAGTATGGAGCACCTGTGTAGCTGACCCCTGTCCCTGAGCCCCCGGCCTTTCTGGAGGGCACGTTGATACTGAATGAACCAAGAGCCCTGCTGCGAATCAGCATAAACCATCAGCACATGCCCATGCCCAGGCCCAGGCAGAGACTCTTAACAGGCAGCCTGTCTCTAGAATAGATCTCCTAAAGCTCGTCAAGAGCTAGACCTTTCTTTGCAATGTACAGAGCTTGAACAGCACTGAGTTAGTACTTTGTTGCACAGTGCCCAAGAAAAATCTGTCTTCCCCAGCATAGTTGTAGATTTTATTCTCAAAGGACAATACTTGATATTTTCAGCTGAAACATCTCTTCTACTACCAGAAAGTATGATCATCATTGTGTGGGCAACAAGGTCTTCAAAACTCTGATTCGTCTGAAGACGGTGAAGGTGTGGTCATATTCAAAACTTCATGAACTCAAAATCTGCCTGCTGGGAATCTAACTTGCTGAAAAGGAAACAAAAAAAGTTTCACGTTAGGAATTGCCAGGGTCTAGAAGAGGATGGAAGTAGACATGTTTGTGGAAGAAACATGTTGGGGGTCTTTGTGTTGCCAGGAAAGTTTCCTCTCTACTGTATCAATATCACCATCCTGACTGTGATCTAGAATTGCACAAGATGTCATTGTTGAGGCAAAATAAGGCAAGGGTACATGAGGCCTCTCTGTACTTCTTACAACTGTATGTAAATATGCTATCTCAAAACACTTCAAAAGAAAAGAGACAATGAGCTTGATTTGTTGTCTTTTTGTAGTTTCAAACTCTTTGTTCTTGTTATTTAAGACAGCTATCAAATGCTTGCCAGCCTTACACTTTGAACACTTTGTACCAAAATTGAGGCTTAGCCCAATGTTGGTAAAAAGCCATATTGTTTGAGTTTGTCAGACTGACTGATTTTTCCCACTGTTTGGGTTTCTTTTAATTAAGTATGTGACTGCCAAGTGGCTGTGAAGCATTCAATACACAATATGAATCTAAGTAAGTAAGAATTTGGGGGAATGTTCTTTTGAAGGGAATTGAATTTTATTTGATTTCTTTGGGAGTCTGATTTATTAGTGCTTATGATTTCTTTTTGCAGGTACTTGCGATCATTAGTTCAAAATTTGTTATTAATTCAGCGCTTCAAGAAACCTATTATTGAACATTCACCCAGGCAAGAACGACTTAGCTTCTGGCTGGATATCATTTTTGAGGCAGCAAATGAAGTTACTGACGGACTCAGATTTCCAGTAAGATACATTCAATCTGTTTCTGTACATTTGATTTTTTTTATTACCACCAGGGTTATTGCTGGAGCTCAATGCTGGCACAATGAATCTACCACTCCAGGTGGTCATCCCTCCCCCCCTTTTTTTTTTTCTATTTTGCTTAACAGGACAGAGAGAAATTGAGATACAAGGGGAGAAAAGAGAGAGAGAGAAAGAGAGAGGCACTGACCTCTCAACATTATTGAAAATGTTGGGACATCCCTCTGTCTTACTTAGAAGTAGCCAATGATAGATCTCACTGCGAAGAGTTGACTCTGTCCTCTAAATTGGTGGGTCTCTACGGGGACTGGTTTTGTCTCCCAGAGGACATTTGGCTCAATCTGAAGTCACTTTTTCTTGTCAACACTATGGGGGAAGGTGGTATTACTGTCCATTAGTGGGTTGGAGACTCGTGATACTGCCATACTTTACACAGTATATGGACAGACTTCACAACCCACATGTATCCAGTTCCAGATGTGGATAGGGTCTAGGTCAAGAGACCTTGCTCTTAGAACAGTGCCAATGAGAATTCAGAATGAATTCAAAGCTCTTACCTGTTGAAACAAGTTTGTCTCCACTGCCACTAAAAAAACTTTTAAAAACTTTGTTGAAAAACAAAGCTGAATTGAGCTTTACATTGTTTGTTTGTTTGTTTGTTGTAGCTATCTTATAAGGAGATACAAGATGTCTAAGCATTCTGGAAATTGAACTTCAGAGAATGTTTTGTTTTATGCCAGGAGATTTTGTGAATAGGCAGTATTAAGGAATTTCATGAAATATCTACTAAAAGATTAAATTGTTTGAAATGATTATGAGAAAGATTTTGTTTCTGAGTAATAAGTCCTAAAATCTTCTTTTAATTATGAAATATTTTAAACCTACCAAAAAACAAACAACAACAACAACAAAAAAAAAAAACCCACCCAAAGATGATGGGGCAGGCCCTCAGAAGTAATCTCTACCCAGCTTGAGCAGTCTTAAACATGTTGCTTTATTTGTTTTCCTCCCAACTGCCTGCCTTCCCCACCTACCCCCTCAGCACATTGCAACAATACTGATGAAATATCCCTCACTTTTCATCCCTCTACACTTTTCGCAGACTTGTTGCCCAAGTGCAGGTCTCCAGCTTATGTCCTCATTTCAAGAGGTATAGCCTCCTCCTTTGTTCTCTGTCAATTCCTCAGCCATGTTTTCCTTGATCTATCCCACTCTTGCCTTTACTTTCTTGCCACTATTTGATGTCGTATCATGTTTCCTGCCCTGCTTGTCTGGTGCTCGGCCTGCCCTGGGGTACCTTGGGCCTCCACCGGAAGAACTGGCTGTCTTTTCCATGAACACTCAAACACTGTTGACATATGGTGAGCACTTAGTATCTGCAAAGTGGAGCAGCATTGCTGCTGGCAGCCAGAGCACAGAACTCCCCCCCCCCCTCATGTGGCTGGGGACCCTGTGCAATAGCTTCTATACCTTACAGAAAACTCTTCTTCCTTTAGGTTCTGGTGATAGAACCAACCAAAGTATACCAGCCTTCATATGTCTCTATAAACAGTGAAGCTGAGGAAAGGACAGTTTCTCTGTGGCATGTCTCACCCACAGAAATGGTAAGAAAAAAGTTACAGTTCTCTCTATTCTGTGTGATTTAATTTTTTAATTGTTTTTTCTTTTTGCCTCCAGTGTTATTGTTGGGGCTCGGTGCCTGCACCACAAATCCACTGCTCCTGGAGGCTAATTTTTTTCCCTTTTGTTGCCCTTGTTGTTTTATCTTTGTTGTAGTTACTATTATTGTTGTTCATGATGTTGTTGTTGTTGGATAGGAGAGAGAAATGGAGAGAAGGGAAGATGGGGGGAGAGAAAGACACCTGCAAACCTGCTTCACCGCTTGTGAAGTGACCCCTCTGCAGGTGGGGAGTCGGGGGCTCAAAACCAGGATCCTTATGCCAGTCCTTGCGTTTTGTGCCAAGTACCCTAAGCCCGCTGCACTACTGCCCGACCCCCGTGATTTAATTTTTAAGTAGGGCAGTTTGTTGTATTTGAAAGAGCAGACATTTTTTCCATTGTGTGTGCATGTGCATATGTATGTATACAGTATATTTATGTATATTTTGTATCTATGTGCGTGACATTTGCATATATACACATTTGAATGAATGAATGAGTGAATGAATGAATGAATGAGATGATGAATGGATATAGACTTTCTTAGTTAAAGCACAAGGAGCTGGATAAGGAATTACTGCTGGGGGGTAAATAGCATAGTTCTATGCAAAGAGACTCTCTTGTGCCTTAAGGCTCCAACATCCCAAGTTCAATCCCCCACCACAAGCCAGAGCTGAGCAAAAAAAAAGAATAAAGGGAATGTCTGTCCAAATCCCCCAAACCTGGCCCTGATTTGGTGTGTAACTATCTGTACCTTTTCCTAAACTCACTTTAATATAAACATACCCGCCCACATCTCACTTTGCATTACAGTGAGATCATACAATGCGTGTTAGTTTGCAACTTTTTCTGTTTAAGCCATCCCTGTACATAGACAGTTTTTCTTTTTCTTTTTTTTCTTTATTGGGGATTAATGTTTTATAGTCAACAGTAAATACAATAGTTGGTACATGCACAACATTTTCCCAGTTTTCCATATAAGAGTAAAAACCCGGGAGTTGGGCATTAGTGCAGCGGGTTAAGTTTACGTGGTGTGAAGCGCAAGGACCGGCATAAGGATCCCAGATCAAGCCCCCGGCTCCCCACCTGTAGGGGAGTCACTTCACAAGTGGTGAAGCAGGTCTGCAAGTGTCTATCTTTCTCTCCCCCTCTTTCTTCCCCTCCGCTCTCCATTTCTCTCTGTCCTATCTATCAACAACATCAGTAATAGCAGTAATAACTACAACAGTTAAAAAAGAGGGCAACAAAAAGGAAAATAAATAAATATAAACAAATTTTAAAAAAAGAATAAAGCTACCGGGAGTCAGGTGGTAGCGCAGCGGGTTAAGCATATGTGGTGTTAAGCACAAGGACTGGCGTAAGGATCCCAGTTCGAGCCCCCCACTCCTTACCTGCAGGGGAGTCACTTCACAAGCGGTGAAGCAGGTCTGCAGGTGTCTATCTTTCCCCCTCTCTGTCTTCCCCTCCTCTCTCCATTCCTCTCTGTCCTATCAAACAATGCTGACAACAATAAAACAACAAGGGCAAAAAAAAAGGGAATAAATAAATTAAATACATTTTTAAAAAAGAATAAAACCCCCATTAGGTCCTCTGCCATCCTGTTTCAGGACCTGAATTCTTGCCCGCCCCCCACCTACCCCAGAGTCTTTTACTTTGGTGCAATACAACACCAGTCAAAGTTCTGCTTAGTGTTTTCTCTTCTGATCTTGTTTTTCAACTTCTGCCTGAGAGTGAGATCGATCATCCCATATTCATCCTTCTGCGTCTGACTTATTTCAGTTAACATGATTCCTTCAAGCTCCATCCAAGATGGGCTGAAAATGGTGAAATCACCATTTTTAATACCTGAGTAGTATTCCATTGTGTATATAGACCACAACTTGCTCAGTTGTTGGACATGGGTTTCTTCTAGGTCTCAACTTTTGCAAATTGTGCTGCTATGAACAGAGGTATACACAGATCTTTTTGGATGGGTGTGTTTGTTTCCTTAGGATATATCCCTGGGAGAGGAATTGCAGGATCATAGGATAGGTCCACTTCTAGCCTTCTGAGAGTTCTCCAGACTGCTCTCCACAGAGTTTGGACCAATTGACATTCCCACCAGCAGTGCAGGTGGATTCCTTTGACTCTAAACCATTAATCACCCTAGAAAAGGTAGCATTTGTTGCTGCTACCTTTTCTGCTATATGACATTTTCACAGGAATGAAGTGGTATCTCGTTGTTGTCTTTATTTGCATTTCTCTGACAATCAGAGACTTGGAACATTTTTTCATATGTTTCATGGCCTTTTGGATCTCTTCTGTGGTGAATATTCTGTCCATGTCCTCTCCCCATTTTTGGATGGGGTCATTAGTTTGGTCAGGTCTTTATATATTTTGGTTATTAGCCTCTTGTCTGGTGTATGGCATGTAAAGATCTTCTTCCACTCTGTGAGGGATCTCTTTTGTTTAGGTAGTGGTTTCTTTTGCTGTGCAGAAGCTTTTTGATTTGCTGTAGTCCCATTGGTTTATTCTTGCCTTAAGTCTTTTTTGTCATTGGATTCGTCTCATTGAAGATGTCTTTAAAATTTAGATGGAAAAGAATATTGCCAGAGTTGGCAGTCAGCTGAGGTAAAGAACAAACACCTCATCACAGACCCCTGCAAGCATCAACCCGGCTTTGACCTAGCACGTTTTGATTGGGCCCTCCTCAATCGCTATTGAACAGGCCATGGCCGCTGCGCTGCTATGTTCCACCGCTGGGGAGCCAGAGACGACCCGAACTGCCCCTGCGGCTCCAGACAGACTATGACCCACATAGTCAACGACTGCCACCTCTCCAGATTCAAAGGAGGTCTCGAAACTTGACATCAGGCTCAACCTGACGCTGTTGACTGGCTACAGAGTCCCTGTTCTGTAGCAGAGGATTAAGAGGAAACAGGGCAGGGCAAAGGACACAGAGGTTCCGGGACCCCTAGGGGAGTAACTCCAGCCATTGTTTCCAGCTGCTCACATCTACATTCACCTGCATTTTATGGCCTTAGCAGTCAGGAGGAAGGGAGATGCTGCTGCAGGATGTAGACTTCTTGGCATCTGGGCCCTGTTCCTGGTTTCCTGTGGGGTGCAGGGGAAGGAGGTGCTAATGTCCTTCCTTCAGGAGGCCTTCCCTAAACATTTCCATAACAATTACATCTGATGGTGGGTAGAGAAAGAGAATATAGATGATTTGCTGTGGAGGTTTCTCTAACCCAGCCCCTCTGGTTGTGCAGAACACTTGCAAATACCCTATGCTCAAAACCCATCCTGTGGCCCCTCCTGGCTGCAAGGCAGGATAGCTGTGTGCCTCAGGGAAAGGAACTGTGTTCTTACTGTTTCATTACCATTTGTATATCAGAGCATTTTTTTCAAAGTTTAGACCATTTGCTCTTGACTGGATTTTGAGGTGCAAATTAATTTAACTTGTTAAGTCTTAATCATATATATATATATATATATATATATATACATACATATATATATATATATATACATATATGGTGCATATATCATAGCACTGCTTGGCTCTGTATCAGGGATTGAACCTATGACTTGGAGCCTCAGACAGGAAAGCAATTTGACCATTATGCTGCTCCCCAATACATCAGAAAATATTAGGGGATAGGGAAAATACTACAATAGTTATGCAGAAAGACTTTCATGCCAAAGGTTCCACAGTTCCAGGTTCAATCCCCTGTACCACCACCAGCCAGATCTAAGCAATGCTCTGGTTTAAAAAAAATTTTTTTTTAATGTTAGAAAGACTGAAAGTGGGGACCAGGCGGTGGTGAACCTTGCTAAGTACACACATTACAGTACACAGGACCCAGATTCAAGCCTCTGGTCCTCACCTGCAGAGGGAAAGCTTCACAAGTGGTGAAGCAGTGCTTCAGGTATCTCTCTGTCTCTCTCCCTTTCTATCTCTCCGTTTCCCCTTTCAGTTTCTGTCTCTAGTCAATAATTAATTAATTAATTAATTTAAAAAAGAAACACCAAAAGTGTTCCAAATTCTGCAGCATATATTTACTTTTTTTTTTTTTTTTGCTTCCAGAGTTATTACTGGGACTTGGTGCCAGTACCGAGAATCCACTGCTCCTGGTGGCCATTTTTTCCTTTTTTTTTTTTTAATAGGCTAGGACAGAGAAATTGGGAGGGGAGGGGAAGATAGAGAGGGGGAGAGAATGACACCTGCAGGTGGGGAGCCGGGGACTTAAACTGGGTTCCTTGTGCCAGTCCATGTTCTTCTCACTATGTGCACTTAACCCACTGCACTACAGCCTAGCCCCGTATAGTTAGTTACTACTCTTTTTTTTTTAAAAAAATTTTGTATTATTTATTTTCCCTTTTTTTGCCCTTGTTTTTATTGTTGTTGTGGTTATTATTGTTGTTATTGATGATGTCATTGTTGGATAAGACAGAGAGAAATGGAGAGAGGAGGGGAAGGTGGAGAGAGAAAGAGACCACCTGCAGACCTGCTTCACTTCCTGTGAAGCGACTCCCCTACAGGTGGGAAGTTGCGGGCTCGAACTGGGATCCTTACACAGGTCCTTGCGCTACTGCCCAACCCCCTATAGTTACTACTCCCACATCTCTAGTGCCAGTAAAATAGAAGTTATTTATTATAGCATGAAATAAGCAACAACAAAATAGAGATAGTTGCATATGGGGGGCATCAAACTACTGACTTCTTTCTTTGATCCCTGCAGAAACAAATTCATGAATGGAATTTTACAGCATCTTCCATTAGGGGAATAAGGTAAGAACATGAGAGAAAATGTAGTTAATGTTACAATGTAGTTACTCAAATGATGAGAATGCTTTATGCCCTTTAATTTTATTTATTCTTAGTATGTTATTTACCTATCTACTTATTTTTAACATGTTGTTCTCATTTTCAGTGGAATCTGAAATGGACTATAACCTGCTTTGTTGTTCCACCCAAGGTCATTTATAATGTGCTGCTAGTAAAGGCTTCTTGTTAGAACAACAGCTTTTCTTATATCCAGCAGACCAAACTCTCTTAAACTAAGATAAATTCAAGTCATATCTGTAGAAAGAGAAAGCATTTCTCCTTTGAGCTGGTGATCTTCAAGGGGTCAGGAGACCTGTAGAGCTGAGACTGAAAATGGGCAGTGACACTTGGCTGGGCTTCCCTGGGCAGAGGAAGTATGTGCCATGTTTCTGGAAGAGGCGTGGCACTTAGTGGTGGTAATTTGACTTGGAGTCTCATCCTGCCAGCACTTCCAAGGATAGGGAGCAGCTCTGGAATAGTCATGAGTTCTAATCTCTCTTCTGCTCTCTGATTTTGGGAAAGAAACTCAGCATCTAGATCTGTTTCTTCCTAACTCCCATCAAATAAAGTTCTTTGATTCTGATTGAATCTATCAAATGTAATCTACTGGGTGGAGATTCCGCCCCCCTTAGATTCTGAGACCACAGACCTGAATGAATGTGGTTATCTCTGACATAATCTGTTCCTATCCTAGACACATCAATGCTCACATTAGAATAATGTTGGAGGGGCCGGGTGGTGGCACACCTGGTTGAGCACATGTTACAGTGTGGAAGGACCGGGTTCAAGCGCCTGGTCCCCACCTGTAAGGGAGATACTTTGCCAGTGGTGAAGCAGTGCTGCAGGTATCTCTCACTTTCTCTTTCTTCTCGATTTCTCGCTGTCTCTAGCCAATAAATATGATGATGATGATGATGATGATGATGATGATGTTATTGTTGGACTGCTTCCAAGTATGGGTTATAACAAAATGTGCTGTTATGAACATAGGTGTGTATAGGTCTCAGCAGATCAGTGTCTTTGTTTGCTTTGGCGATAGCCCCAGGAAAGAATTGCTGATGAGTCTCCAGACTGTTTTTCTACTGGGACTGGACTAATTTACATTCTCCCTAGCAATGTGAGAGTTTCTTTCCCCCTACAGCCTCAGTTGGTGTTGTTTTGTCTTTTTTTTTTTTTAACCAGAGCACTGATCAGCTCTGGTTTATGGTGGTGCAGAGGATTAAACCTGGGACTTTGAAGCCTCAGGCATGACAGTGTGTTTGCATAACCATTATATTTTTTGTCTATTCTAATGTGTGACATTCTCACAGGTATAAAGTAGTATCTCATCTCATTGTTTTTACTTGTGTTTGAACTTATCAGGATACCTCTTGCAGGTCAGGGAAACAACCCCACACCACCCTCCAGCTAACCTTGGAGAGGTACAAAGGGATTGGGAGTGAATAGGCCCTGGGGTCAGCATGACAGGAAGAATGTGTGTTGAACATTCCTAATGCTATCCAATGAACTGGTAGTTCAGTATATTGGTGGAAAGTAGTCCTAATTGTTGTTGTTGTTTTTAGTCACCCTATATTATTGTTGTTTCAAGTCAGTATTTGTCGTGTAAACTCTTTGCATTTGAAGAATGTTCAAAGAAGCTATGGTTCTCAGGTAGAGATGGTTTAGAAAGGGTGAGATTAAGTGATTTCTTTTGTTTGAAGGACTAGTTATAGAAATGAATCTAGTCTTCTATAAAGCCACCTGCAAAGGGAGGGCCACTGCATAGACTTTGGCCCATTGTAAGTGAAGAACTTACTAGCAATGGAATCTAGCAGATGGAATTTGGTGGCTTTCTGTCACCAGATGTATCCAAGCAGGCTGACTATTGCCTGCTGAAGGAACTGTAGAATCAGATCCAGAATTTGGGTGAAAATGAACCAGATAACATTTAAAGACCTTTCTTGAGCTAAAGTGTCTTGTCTGTTTCTACTTCCTTGGTGTGGGCACAATACTATATACTGATTTTTTTTTCAAGTCTATAAATTCACTTGATACCATGATAAATTATTTCACAAAAGCATTTTTCTTTTTTCAGTGAAATTATAAACTCTTGAAGGCAGAGATCATACTTTATTCCCTTTCCTCCTGCTGCACTTTGCTTAGCTCTGAATGTAATAAGTTCTTGACACATATTGAAGTCGGTTGATAAACACAGATTCTTAACAGGAGCAAGTTAAATGTCTCTTCTATTTAAATTTCATAGAGAAATAGAAGTGGAATTTGAGGGTATTTGTTAAAACATTAATCAGTCTTTCAGATTTGTGAAATGGAAGGAAACCTGTTATTAAATTTTTCTCAAAAAGTAATATTAATGTATAATAAGCTTTCTTACGCCTTTAATTTTTACAGCATATCCAAATTTGATGAACGGTGTTGTTTTCTTTATGTCCATGATAATTCTGATGACTTTCAAGTCTACTTTTCCACTGAAGGCCAGTGTAGTAGGTGAGTTATAGCTGATCAGATATTTTTTCAATGTTATTGTGATGAATCATTTTTAAAGGGTTTTTTACTCTGAAAAATATTTGCTGAACTGCCTTTCCTGAATTTTTTTCTTTCCTGAAATTTTGACCTATAGAAAATTATTTTTACCACTTTGAGATAGTTAACATAGCATGCAATATGACCATTTAGGATGTACGTCTTTTTTTTTTTAAAAGAATTTATTTAATTATTCATGAGAAAGGAGGAGAGAGAGGAAGAACCAGACACCATTCTGGTACATGTGCTGCCAGGGATTGAACTCTGGACCTCATGCTCAAGAGCCCAGTGTGTTATCCACTGTGCCACCTTTGGACCACAACATCCAATTTTAGAATATTTTCATCACCCCCCAAGTGAAACCCAGAATCCCATTAGCAATCATCATTCCTCTTCTCTTTTTCTCCTCCTTTTCCTCTGGATAAGGAAAAGGGAACCTTTTTTCTGCCAAGGACTATTTGGATATTTATAACATTATTCATGGGCCATACAAAATTATCAGCTCAAAAGATTATAACTCAAGGGGCCAGGCAGTGGTACACCTGATTAAGTGCTCACATTATAGTGTGCAAGGATGCAGGTTCAAGCCCCTGGTCCCCACCTGCAGGGGGAAAGCTTCATGAATGGTGAGGCAGGGCTGCAGGTGTCTCTCTGTCTCTCTCCCTATCTCTCCCACCCCTCTCGATTTCTGGATGTCTCTATCCACTAATATATAAATAAAAAATATAAAACAAAGATTATAACTTAAAAAAAAATAGGGGCCAGGTGGTTGAATGGTGAAGCAGGGCTGCAGATCTCTATCTCCCCCCCTTCCCTTTTAATTTCTGACTGACTGTCTCTATCCAATAAATAGACAGTAAAAAAAATTTAAGATTATAACCTAATACTGATATGTTTTTTTTTAAAAAAAACCTTATATTGAATTTTAATTCCCACCTGAAGTTGTCTTAGCAGAGCCAGACCAAATGATTTCGTGGGTCACATGTTCCCCACCCCTCTCTAGAGGGTGAGAGAGACAGAATGAGAAATATTGACACTGTTCCACTGCTCATGAAGCTGCCCCCTGAAGGCTGGGACTAGGGGCTTAGACTGGATCTTCTACATGGCAACACATTTGCTCAACGGGGTGTGCCACCTCCTGGCCACAATTATTTTTTATTTTTATCAGGAGGTTAGTTTTGCCTGTTTTTATGCTTCAGATAAGCAGAAGCGTATGGATTCAATTTATATATGAATCTGTATGAATTATTCCTACCCTCTTCTCTGAAAATAGCACCCAGGAGATTCAGCTGTTTACTGTTTATCAGTTCATCCTTTTCGTTGCTGTATAGTGTTCTGTTGTGTGAATATACAAGGATGTATTGTAAAAGTAGGAATTGGTAAACAATGTCATGACACCTCAGGGTTACTGGAAAATAAAGCTTTTATTTCTGGCACACCAAACCCAGAATTGGCTGATGCCAAAAGCTTCTGGGCCCTGGTAGGCTATAAGATTTCCCTTTTATACAAAAATGATTCACAATTATGCATACAAGGACTAAGAGATGGGTAGAGGTCATGAAGGTCAAAGGTTGTCATGGCTTTTTACAAACAGCAGGAGCTGGCTTTAAATCTTCCAGGGCTTTTACAAACACCAGGAGGAGGAAGAGGTTAGGTTTAGGGGTAGCTTAAAGGAGCCTGGGACATGCAGTTCCATTACGTTCTGTACACTACTTCAGTATCTGTTCTGTCAGTGAGCATTAGTAATGTTTCTGGTTTGGGGCTATTATGAAATAATCTGCTATGAACACTTGCACATGCCTTTGAGAACATGTACCTTGATTTCTGTTAGTCCATGTCTAGATGTGAGTAGCTTTATTTTCAGTTTTGCTTGATGCTGCCTAGAGTTTTCCAGAGTAGTTGTCTCAGTTTATAATTTCTCTAGAAAGGTATGAAAGTTCTAACAGCATCTTTCACATTTATTTCTTTAAATTATTGCCACCAGGATTATCACTGGGGCTTCATGCTTCCAAGTCATGCACTCTACTGATAAGCTTCCTCCCTGGCCAAACTTTGTTTTGCCCAGTATGACTTGAATGAGACAATGTTGGTTTACAGGACTGTGTTGTCACCCGGTGCACATCTACTTTTCCCCAAAATAGGTATCAGTACATCTCACCCTCCACCAAACCATTGTCCTGCTCCACCATGGAGACTTCGGTCCCCAACCTCCCCTTAGTGCCCCTCCCCAGCTTTCGCCTCCTCTTCTGAATCCCCAGGTCTGCTGCAACAGACTGCACTTCATTGAGAATTCAGCCTATGTCGTCCTTTGCTTTTCTTAGAGCCCACCTGTGAGTGAGATCATCCAGTATTCATCCTTCTTCTTACTTACTTCATTCAACGTGATTTCCTCCTGTTCCATCCTTACTATAGCAAAAGAAATATGTTGTCATTTCTTAGAGCTGTGTAGTATTCCATTGTGTATATATGCCACTGCTTCTTTAACCATTTGGTGTTGGACACTTGGGTTATTTCCAGATGTTGGCTATTACAGATATTACTGCCAGCACAAGGGAGTACATAGACCTTTTAAGATCAGTGTTTCTGTATTCCTTGGGTACATGCCTAGGGGAGGAATTGCTGAGTCATGTGGTAGTTTTTTTTTAAAATATTTTTCAGGAATCTCCAAACTATTTTTCCACAAGGGCTGCATTAATTTGCATTCCCAGCAACAGTTTAAAAAGGTTGATTTTTCTCTACACTCTCACCAACACTTGTTTCTGTCTATCAGATGTAGGTCATTCTCACAGGGGTGAGGTATTAGCTCATTGTTGTCCTAATTTACATTTCTGTGCTAATCAGTGATTTTGGGAATTTTTTTCATATGCTTTTTTAAAAAAAGCCTTTATTTATTGGATAGAGACAGCCAGAAATTGAGAGGGAAGGGGGTGGTAGAGATGGGAGAGAGGCAGAGAGACACCTGCAACACTGCTTCACCACTTGCAAAGCTTTCCCCCTGCAGGTGGGGACTGGGGGCTCAAACCCAGGTCCTTGTGCATTACGACATGTGCGCTCATGTTTGTCACCACCTAGCCCCTTCATATGCCTTTTTGCCCAATTTTTTACTTTATATTTTATTTTATTTATTTCTTAATTGGTACCAGGGTTATCACTGAGGCTTGGTGCCAGCAGGACGAATCCACTGCTCCTAGCAGCCATTTATCCTTTTTTAAAAATTTTATCTTATTTGATAGGACAGAGACAAATTGAAGAGAGGAGGAGACAGGGAAAGAAGAGAAAAAGAGTGGTCCAGGAGGTGGCACAGTGGCTAAGGCACTAGATTCTCAAGCATGAGATCCTGAGTTCAATCCCTGGCAGCATATGTACCAGAGTGATGTCTGCTTCTTCTCTCTCTCTCTCTCTCTCTCTCTCTCTCTCTCTCTCTCTCTCCCCTATCTTTCTCATTAATAAATGAAATCTTTAAAAAAGAGAGAGAGAGAGAAGAGAAAAAGAGACACCTGCAGACCTGTCTCACCTCTCGTGTAGCTTTCCCTCTGCAGGTGGCCCTTGGTAGTGTTTACACTCAGCTGAGTGTGCTGCCACATGGCCTCTAACGTGTATTTGTTAGGGGCTATTGTGTAGAAAAGGGATTAATCCTAACCAGTTCACAAATGGCACCCACATCTTTTTCTCCGTATCAGTGAAGCCTTTCTAAATAGAGTTCTCCAAGGAGAGACTCAAGGAGTGACTCACTCAAGCATCAGTTAGGTTAACCAGTTGTGGGGGTTCTGTACAAAAGGAATTTAAATATCTAGGGGCACTGGAGCTAGAGGAGAACCCTTAGAGCACTGTACCAAATCAAGGCTCGTTCCCTAAACTAGTAAAAGCTGTGTTTCCTTGAGTCCCAGCTTAATCTAGTAAGGTAAAGAACAAGAGTGGTCATAACTAATGTCATCTGTGTGGTATTTGCTGCTGTAGGTTTTGTTCTTTAGTCAAAGAGATGATAACCGTGGGAACTCCGGTGGAACTGGAGAACGAGACCGAGGGCTACACCTTAGAGGTGAGTCTCAGAGGGCTTAGAAACAAGGAGAAAGTGGTACGTTGTGTCCTGGATACTTTGTATGAAAGTTCCTTTCAGGTATGTTTTGAAACTTTCATTCATGAACAAACCAGCCTTCACTGTCCATTGCTTTGGGGCCCTTAGAGTCTGGTTGCTTAGGAAAAACATTGCCAAGGACTTGACTAAACTTCCTTCTGTGCACAACCTATGAAAAAACTTTTAATGCTAGTTGTTGGTACTTGAGAGAAATGAACTGGAAAGGACTAATTTATGATTAGCATAGCTTTAGTTATATCTACTCACATATTTAATATAACCATTTTGAACTTCGGGGTTTTTTGTTTGTTTTGGTGTTTGGGAATCAAATCCAGGACCTTGTAAAATGCAAAGCATGTATTCTGCCCTGAGATGTATTTATTCCCTAGAGCCTGAAATAATAATTTTTTAACCTTAAATCACACATTACCCACAATTTTTTGTAAAGTAGCATCATCATGAGCTCTTTGGGATGGCATATTTGTAGTCCCCAGCACCTCCTGTGTTTGTATATAAATATGCAGAGATTTCAGCCTTGCACAGCTACTCAGATCTGTCCCTCACAGCAATGACAATTTCATGAAGTTTTACTATACTTTCAGTTTGACTGAAGTTGATTCCTACAAGTTTCTCCCAGAAGATTTCAAAGAGATTCGTCTTAATAAGTATGCTAGTTTTTAGCATAAAATCAAAGCTTACTGTAGAAATGAATAGAGTGGTGCATTTTGAAGGTAGGGGTATGAAGGAAATTAAAGGTATGAGGCGAAAGCCTTTTCTGGAGCAGACTAACGTCTGGCTCAATCTTAGAGTGAAAGGAACCCTGTCGTCACAGGCATCCCTAGAAGTTGGTGGAAGAGGACAGGTGCAGACACCACCCAACTCCCTTCGTTTTAAACATCTTTAAAAAAACATATTTGTTTTGTGAGTGAAAGAGATAAACCAAAGACTGCTCAGCTCTGGCATATATGGTGCCGGAGATTAAACCTGGGACCTCAGACATGCTAGTCCTGTTTTCTAACACTGAGCTGTTTCCCCGGTCCTGCCTTTGTCTTAATCATGAAGAAGTAGAAACTGCAATGGAATACAGTCATTCAACAACTTGGGTTAATGAATTTGGGGGAGCAAAATACCAACCCTAATTATAGGTCAAACTTGTATGGAATGTATTGCATGCTAGATCTAAAAACGGGAGCCCAGCAGATGTACTTTGTATTAAGACAATTGAAATTTAATTGACCTTCAGTTCTTTTCTGGACTTCCCTGTTAAAAGTTAGGTTTCATGAGGGAAGGCACCTATTGAGGGTACTTGACATATATAGAAGCATTTCTGGAGCAGCTCTAGGATACTGTGCTACTTTGCTATGTGTACTGTCCCAGTTCGAGCCTGGCTTCCACCTCACTGAAGGAGGTTTTGGTTCTGTAGTCTCTTTCAGTCTGTATTTCTGCCTTTCTCTGTCTGTCTTAAAGCATTTGGGCCCGGGCAGTTGAGTATACACATCACCACATGCAAGGAGCTGGCTCAAGCTCTCATTCCCCATGGGGGGGATGCTTCACAAGCAGTGAAGCAGGTGTCTTCCTCTCTATCCCCCCCCAATTTCTCTCTGTCCTAACAAATAAAATAGAAAGAAAAGAAAGGAAAAAATGGCCACCAGGAACCATAGCTTCCTAATACAAGCACCAAGCCCCAGCAATAACCCTAGTGACAATAATAAAAAATATATATATTTTAAATTGCAGTATTTTTTTTAAACCAGAGCACTAATCATCTCTGGCTTATGGTGGTGCAGAGAATTGAACCTGGGACCTTAAGAGCCCCAGGCAGGAGAGTCTTTTTGCATAATCATTATGCTATCTACCCCCACCCTAAATTGCAGTAATAAGGGCTATGGAGGTAGCATGATAATTACGCAAATGACTTGCATGGCTAAGGCATAAAGGGACCTCATAACTTAAAAGTCCAACATTTTATGTACTTCCCCATTTTCCCAGATCACTCGGTCTTATTTTTAAATTTCTGAATTTTATTTCATAAAGTCTTATGAGTGCAAGAATAACTGAGAACTCTGTTCCATTAAAGTACAGTAACTTAGCTCACTTAATACTGTTGATAGGTTCTTGGAAATTGCAACTTTTAGCATAACAACATGTAACAAAACCAGCTTGACCTCAAGTTAATTGACATCAACAAGGGTGAACTTTCAGGACATATTTCTAGTCACAGAAACATCACCAACCTTCTAACTTAAAGACCCCAAACACATTTATACTTTAAAATAATCATTTGTATTCATTCATTCATTTTACAGCCACTTATTCATGTTCAGGGTGGAGGGTAACTAGAGTTTATTCTGACAGGACACCCTTCCATCACAAGGCACAGTTCCCTACACCTGACTGAGAGTGTGTGCTTTATAACCCACTTGCTTTTCCTTCTTCAGTATCAATATGACCATGACACCAATGGTGAGAGAATTATCCTGGGAAAGGGCAAGTATGGGGTTGTATACGCTGGAAGAGACCTGAGCAACCAGGTGCGAATTGCCATCAAAGAAATCCCAGAGAGAGATAGCAGGTAAGGGGGCAGGCCTTCCACCTCCTCACCACTTCCTCACCCCAACCTTACACCGCCACTGACTGTGCAGAGAGTGGGAGTGTGAAGGTATCACACGATCCAAACAGGCAGCTGAGGGGGCTTGCTTTTGGTCCCTGTAGACTAGAGACTGAGAAAGTGAAGCAGCTTCACTTAGATTCATGTACATTGCGGAGGGTCAGAAAAAAAGTGTGGTTTGATTTCTACTCAATTGACTAGGTCTCAAGTTGTACATATTTATGTAGATTGATGATTGACATTTTAAAAAATCTGATTTAATGCTTTAATTCACATTGCAGTGTGAATTTTTTTCCACTTTTTAAAAAATTACCACCAGGGTTAATGATGGAGCTTGTGATCTATATGATGAATCTACCACCCCAAGCGGTCTTTTTAAAGATAATTTATTATTATTATGATAGAGACAGTGAGAAATAGAGGAAGTGATAGAGACCTACAATACTGCTTCACTACTCATGAAGCTTCCCCATTGTAATGTGAATTTTAAAGGCTGTTACTTATTCAGATGTATGATTTCAATCAATTTAAACTTAACTTTTAATATATTCAACCCCACCCTTGGATTTCAAGCTATTTTCTTCTCTTTTTTTTGTGACCTCCCATAGTAATTTATTTATTGGACACTTTAGAATTTAAGTGTTCATTCCTTTCTTCACTTACCTCCCATTAAGTTGTAAATAATGACATTGCAAAAGCCTCGTCATAGAGAAGACAGTAGTCCACAGCATAAGAGATCTCACTGGCCCTCAGAGCACGCCTTCCAGCACCCCTCCATCCATGTGGCCAGAGCTTTACTGGGGCTGGGTCACAGTGGTTGCAGCACCCTGCCCTTTCCTCATCTATTCATTCCTCTGCTCATTTTAACTGGCACAGCTTGTTATAGTACTTGAATGACAAGACCCAGCCTGAAATGAACTGGTCCAACGTTTTCATGTTGTGAATAAGAAAACCAAGGCTGAGGGGGCCAGGCAGTAGCACAGCGGGTTAAGTGCACATAGTGTGAAGCACAAGAACCAGCATAAGGATCCTGGTTCGAGCCCCTGGCTCCCCACCTGCAGGGAGCTGACTTCTCCCCCTCTCTGTCTTCCCTTCTCTCTCAATTTCTGTCTGTCCTACCCTACAACAACAATAGCAACAACAACAAAAATGGAAAAAATATGGCTGCCAGGAGCAGTGGATTCATAATGCAGGCACCGAGCCCCAATAATAATCTTGGGAGGAAAAGAAAGAAAAAAGAAGGAAGGAATGAAGGAAAGGAAGAAAGAAAGAAAGAAAGAAAAAGGAAGAGAGAAAGAAAGGAGAGGAAATCAAGTCTGAGAAAGATTAAATTATCTCCCCAGAAACCATACTAGGATCCCAGTCCAGAGTTCTCTCTCTCACTCTCATGATGGCTAAGGTATTGAAGTAATATATATATGGCAATCACTAGCTAACACCACCTCCTTCTGTTAGCTATAATAGTAGCTTCATAGCTTCAGCTTTTTGCTACTGGTAGTTGTTCCTAGGATTTCAGAAGTTAGATGGGACCTGTACCACTTCTTAAATTGTGGAGTGAGCTTAGTATATTGGGTTCCTTCTCTGTGCCAGATTCTGGGCTGGCTTTGGGGACTAGAAGGTGACTAGGATCCTCTTTTATCCCAGCATGCTCCTGAGGAGGGAATGCAGGGACTTTGCCTGGGAGTCCAAGTGACAACTGTCAGAATGGTTTTTATAGAACACTGGAAAGGAATGACTGACTTTTTCTTGAGAGCTGTGGAAAGTTTGAGACAATGAATTGTGTTTTAGTTGGTCTTTGAGGAATAAGTAGGAGTTGACTGGCAGAAAAGGAGGTTTGAAGAGAAACGAGAAAGCACAGAGCCTATCCAGAGAACAGCAAATTGTTTGCTGGGACTTAACTGTAGTCTGGGGCACTGGGGACACCTGGGGTGAAGTAAGGCTGATACATTTAAATGTGTAATCTGAGGACTTCATGACAGAACGTGGTACAGTGAGGTGTGTGTTTTAGGAAGAAGGAATGTGATGACCATGGAGAAAATTAACTAAAGAGGCCACAGGGTAGAAAGTCTTTCTGAAGGCTGTCCAGAATAAAGTTGTGGGAAAAGACTGGAAGGTAGCTCAAGGCAGAACCTTCTAGAATGGTATTCAGAGGAGGAGGGACTGTTGAGTGAGCTCACACCTTAACACTAGCATGATAACAACAGCAGACAGGCGGTGACTCTACACCCCACACTAGACTCCAGCAGCCCCACAGAGCGCATTGTATGAGCAGAAAACTGCCCCATCTCGTCTTGTGGGTAGAAGGGAGATAGCTGCACTATGATTGGTGCTGTGGACTCCTAAGCCTGGGGCTTGGCAGCTGACACTAGCTCTGCTTTCCCTGCTAGGTACTCTCAGCCTCTGCACGAGGAGATCGCTCTGCACAAGTACCTCAAGCACCGCAACATTGTTCAGTACCTGGGCTCTGTGTCTGAGGCTGGCTACATTAAGATATTCATGGAGCAGGTACCTGGAGGTGAGTTGTGACTAGTCTTTAGGGCTTGCGCCCTGGAAATCATGAAGGAGAACACATATGGGGCCTTTGTTTCTGTCTTGCCATTTAAATGATGGCAGGGCTTCGAGATGTGGGAGACTGTTGGGTTCTCAGAAGACTTGGCTCTCTCCTATACAGTTATCTTTTCCTCCAATTCGGTTTGTTGATTTTTTTTTTTAAGATTTTATTTATGAGAAAGATAGGAGGAGAGCGAAAGAACCAGACATCACTCTGGCACATGCGCTGCTGGGGATTGAACTTGGGACCTCATGCTTGAGAGTCCAAAGCTTTACCACTGCCACATCCTGGACCACTGGTTTCTTGTTTTTTATGGAGGTCCTCCTGGGTGCCCACCTCTGCGCCAGGCAATGGACAGACAGTTGCAGAAGACAGTATCCCATCTTGAAGTTTTCCTACTCAGGATTTTAACGATGGTTTGGAGAAGGCTGGGGGAGAAAGCAAAGGTGGTTAGAGTGACATGGCAGAAAAACACAGTGACAGTGATATTGATCTCCAGTGCTTTTCCCACGGAGTACTTAATCGTCAGGTGTGGTGCTAGACTATCTACTTGTAGTTGGTCCCTCCACCTGCAAGCTGTTGGTCTTAGGCACCCCGTGTGCCCTCTTTTTTCTAGTTGAATAAATGAATTATAAAATTGGAGTAGTAGTAATTATTATAGTAATTGGTCATTGGAGTGATGATAATTATTGAGCTGATAGTGACCCTCTCTTAGTGAGTCATTAGATAAGCTAGGTAGTGTCGGTTAAGTTCTTAAAGTGTTGTCTGAAGCCTCCCTCCCCCCAGCTTCAGTGTTGCGGTTCCTTCCTTCCCTTCCCTGTCTTAATCTTCCTCCGCCTTTAACTCCCTCTTCCCCTCCACCCCCTATTTTTTTGTCACCAGGCTATTGCTGGGGTTTGCTGCCTGCTAGACTCCATTCTCAGTGACCATTTTCTTACAGAGGGTGAGAAACAGAGACACATGTGGAGAAAGAGACAGATATCTGCAACACTGCCCCACTGCTTGTGAAGTTTCCTCCTGCAAGTGGGGACTGGAGGCATTAACCCTGGTCCTTGCGCATGGTGACATGTTTGCTGTAATGGGCGAAGCCATTATGTGACCCATGTCGATGTTTCTATGTGGAAAAAAAAAGGTTGCCTGGCAGAGAATTTAGTAAGCATTAATTTAGGTAGACGTATTAAGCTAATTATTTAATAGTAATTATAATCTGGATACAAATGTAGAAAGTTCAGTTAGAATCTGGATTGATTTATTCATCCAGCAGCCATTAAAAAATATTCTATTGAGAGTCTAACTACCTGTTAAGAGCCAAGTTAGGTGGTCCAGGAGGTGGTGCAATGGATAAAGCTTTGGACTCTCAAGCATGAGGTCCAGAGTTCAATTCCTGACAGCACATGTACCAAAGTGATGTCTGGTTCTTTCTCTCTCTTCCTCCTATCTTTCTCATGAATAAATAAATAAAATCTTTAAAAAAAAAAAAGAGCCAGGCAGTGGGCTACATTGAGGGTTCTCTGTAGTATAATGTCTTCCCTCCACTTATTCCTGAGTCTGGTAGAAAATACATGCTTTTCTGCCACTGATATGCCAGGCATAAGGTTTAGGATGATGGCAGAACTAGAGATGAATGTGTGCTCTGAGGCCCTGCAGTATAACCCCAGCTGGCTGAAGCCCGGAGCATGTACTTCTCAATGGGCAGGCCCACCTGCTGTTCACACAATAGGTCCCCTGAATCAGATGGGCAGAGTGGAGCAAACAGAAGTTTTCTTTAGACCCAGATGTTTGGCGTTAGCAGTGTAATGGGCAGTTCACTCACCCAGGCCTGGCTTTGGGGCCTTCTCTCAGTGAGGACAGAGCAAGTAGGTCTCCTCCTATCCAAGCACTGTAGCCTCAGAGCACATCCTTATCTCCATCCACTCCTCTTTCACCCCCTAATCTGGTCCTGTCTATCTCTGATTTCAGTGCAAGGTAGAAAACATACCTTTGACCCAGCCAAATGGCGGAGAGACACTGGCGTGGGGCCTGCAACCTCGGGTAGCTTTTTCCTGACAAGAGCTGAGCTGAGATAGCCCCAGAATGACCCCATGGAATGTCAGGGGCACAGAGCAGTGGTGCCTGTTCCCGCTCCACATCTGTTCAGGTCAATTTACCTCCTGTCCCTGCACATCTGGGAAGCAGGTGACAGCAGGAGGAAAAAGAGCATCAAGAACAGAAGCAGTGATGTTGGCTAGAGTGGCAACATTAGGTTTGAATTGTCACATCTTTGCTTCCCTGAACTTTCATGGTTAAGTCTTCATCTCCCTGATGAGTTTTCTGCTGTGCCTCTCTTCAGGAAGCCTATCTGCTCTTTTGCGATCAAAATGGGGGCCAATGAAGGAGCCCACCATCAAGTTTTACACCAAGCAGATCCTGGAAGGCCTGAAGTACCTCCACGAAAACCAGATCGTGCACAGAGACATAAAGGTACTTGATCCTCTGAGCCAACAAGGCTTCCTGTGTGTGACTCACACCAAGCTGCTGGCTGAGACTGTGACTGTCCTCCCAGTGCAAAATAGAGTCTTCTAGAGACTTGACTCTTTACTTTTATTCTCAAAGATTTGTTTCAGTTGTTATTTGTTAACCAGAACACTATTCAGCTCTGGTTCATGGTGGTACGAGGGATTGAACCTGAGACCCTTGGTTTCTCAGGCATAAAAGTCCCTTTGCATAACCATTGTGATATCTATCCAACCCTAAGATTTGTTTAATGAGAGGGTAAGAGAACCAGAGCATCACTGTGGCTTCAGCAGTGCTGGGGGTTGAACTCAGGACCTCACACCTATACATCCTATACCCTGCCACTGAGCCACCCTCCTCGTCGCTGGCCTCAAGACTTGTGGCTGCTTCCTCAGCATGCTGTGTGTGCCAGTTTGTTTAGATCTGTCTTGTAAACACTTGTTATCTTTTGTCCACAGGGTGATAATGTTCTAGTAAATACCTATAGTGGTGTGGTGAAGATCTCTGATTTTGGCACCTCTAAGCGTCTGGCTGGAGTGAATCCGAGTACAGAGACTTTTGCTGGTAAGCAGACTTTCTTAGTGTGGGGAGGCATCATGGAGTCCGCTTACTGCACAGACGGGAGAGGTGCTTAGCACCCCCACAGCACAGACTGGACGTTCCGCCACCCCAGCTATATATATACTGCTTTGACTTTGTCATAGTGATGCATTGAGCAAGCAGTTTGTGACAAGACCACCTTCCTTTCCTCTTTGTTTTTCAAAAGTTGGATTGGTGTAGTGCCGTGCTTGAAATCTTCCAAGAGTTTCTACTTAGTCGACAAAATCACCCCCCCCCACCTCTTGGGTAACACTGTTCAGAATCTCAGATCAGTTTTAATAACAGTATTCCTCAGACAACTTGGAAGGACATTCCACTACCATGATAATAGATTTAGATTTGCAATGAATTCTGGTACCTTGTGACTTTCTATGCTTATGACTCCAAGAGGGACTAATTTGTTCAGAGAATATAGTATTTACGGTGGGTCCAAGGGATTGAGTTCTCTTTGCCCTGTGTCACTGATGGGATCATTCCAGTGTTAAAGAAAGGATCTAGATTCTGAGTGAGACAAAGATGGCAGCTTGCTTTACACTTATAAGACCAGTGAGTAGAAGGATGCTCAGAGTTACCTGTGACTCTTTGAAATCCATGTTAAAAGCTTCTGCTAACACTTTTTTTTTTTATCTTTGGAAAGTTTTGAATAAGCCAAGGTTCATCATCCCCTCAGGTTGATAAGGAATCCCAGAGGTCTCTCTGGGTGGTGCTGAGAGAGCTTATTACCACTCTAAAGTCACCTTTGTGGGACAGCGGGGTATTTTCCTTCCCTGTAGCACCAAGCTGTAGACTAGCCAGATGCAGCTTTAGATTCAGTGAGCATCGCCTTCACTTTGAGAGGCTTGCCTCTTTTAATCTTATATCTTTATTTTGGATAGAGACAGAGAAATTGAAAGGGAAGGGGGTTAGAGACCTGTAGCCCTGCTTCACCACTTGTGAAGCTTCCCCCAGGTCCTTGAACATAATAACCTGTGCTCTCTGCTTGGTCTGCCTCTTCCCAGCCCCCAAGAGACTTGTATTCAGTTACAGTGTTATTGTCTCTTGGTCAATAAGAATTTTTTAATATTTATTTATTCCCTTTTGTTGCCCTTGTTGTTTTATTGTTGTAGTTATTATTGTTGTTGTTGCTGTTGGATAGGACAGAGAAATGGAGAGAGTAGGGGAAGATGGGGAGAGAGAGACACCTGCAGACCTGCTTCACCGCTTGTGAAGCGACTCCCCTGCAGGTGGGGAGCCGGGGGCTCAAACCAGGATCCTTATGCTGGTCCTTGCGCTTTGCACCACGTGCACTTAACCTGCTGCGCTACCCACCGACTCCCAAGAGACAGTCCCTTTTGAAAGCTTATGTCCTGCACCAAAATAACTTCTCAGTTGTGACATTAGGGGACGAACGTTCATCTTGAAATGGGAAACTATTGGGCCACACATCCCCCAGAACCCCCCAAAGAAGAGTGTCCTGAATGGTTGTGTGTCATTTCTGATACTTAACTACATACAGACCAATGTATGTAGTTGTGACTATGACTGATGCAGTTTGTAGGACTTAACTGAAAATGACTTGAGTCCTCCTCTTTAAAAGCCACCAATTAGCTTGGCAATATGTAGCAGGAAGGGACTCTGATATGACAAGGGTGTCTTCAAAACATAAAACCCCCTACAATTTATCTCGTAATTAGCATTTCCAAGGAGGAAAAAAAATCACAAAGAAAATGTATGCATAATTCATTATCACATATCATGTTTTTCCAACTACTGGGGTTGAGGAGGCATGAATTTTGCATTGCAAAATAATATAGGGGCATTTGGGGCACCATTTGGGGTAAGAAATTCCCCTGCATATACTATATGTAAAACAGCAGTTCTGTAGAAAGCTGAACTGAAGGGGGTCGGGTGGTAGCATAGCGGGTTAAGTGCACGCTGCACAAAGTGCAAGGACTGGCTTTAGGATCCCGGTTCGAGCCCCCAGCTCCCCACCTGCAGGGGGGGTCGCTTCATCAGCGGTGAAGCAGGTCTGCAGGTGTCTTTCTCTCCCCCACTCTACCTTCCCCTCCTCTCTCCATTTCTCTCTGTCCTATCCAACAACAACGACATCAATAACTACAACAATAAAACAAGGGCAACAAAAGGGAATAAATAAATAAATAAATATTAAAAAAAAAAGAAAGCTGAGCTGGTCAGTGCAGAATTTGATTGGGGCTGGGTGGACAGTGTGGGCCTTTTTCATGCAGATACTCCAGTGGCTGTGAGGCTTGGGAGGAGAGGCCAAAGGAAGCCCCTTCCTGTGTTCCTCAGAAGGGCTTCACCCTAGAAGTAAGCCACCTTCATAGGGAGGGGGACGCCCACAGCAAGCTTTATTGATGTTTGAATACGCCATCCAGTGGTTTCCAGTGCATGTCCTGAGTGGAGTGTTCATACACACAACACTGTGTAGTCTGTGAATCATGCTATGTGGAACTTTGCATGTTATTGTTTCAAGGCCAAGCCATGCTTGCCGGGCATCCTGATGCCCACACACCCAGTTTTGGTTTGTCCCCTTGCCAGCTAACAGTCATGAAGTCATGTGACCTTAGGCATGTTACCTAATCTCTCTGTCTCAGTTTCTTCAGAAGTTGCAGAGAAGCTTCTAGGGTTTTTATGAGAATTAATGAGTTAATATTGATGAAGTTCTTTGGTCACTTCCTGGTTCAAAACAAGTATAACTGAAGTATTTGTCAATTAGTTTTTAGAAAGTGCTAGTTTGTGCTTTCCATCAGCCAGTTATTAGAGTCCCTGTGGGGGCCACTGAGATGTGACTCACCTGCTGAAACTGTCATCTCCTGAGGGCTTAACCACAACCGCCAGCTAGTCTTTGTCCCCACAGCCCTTCCCATGACTTTCCCAGTCTCCATTAGACCCCAAAGAGAAGGCAGTGTCCTGCTCCTGGTGTGGGGGTGGTACCATTTCAGGAGGGTGTGGTGACAGCCCCAGACAACCCCTACCCCCATAAGCCACTTCTGCTTTCATGGGTCCCCCTCCTCTATGCTGTGGGCCAAAGGGCTTTTGGCTCCAGAAGCTTGGGGAGCCCCACCCACCTGGCCTGGGAGGCTGCACCTTGTTTCTCTTGTGCTTCGCTAATAGGAAGTGATGGAACTTTGGGAATGTCTGTCTGTGGAGGGTGCTAGTGAACAGCCTCTGTCCAGCAGGTGTGGTGGTTCCAAGTGGGTGCTGAGCTGCATGGGCCCCCAGTTTCTGGAGATAGTGCTTCCCACCACCTGTCAAGAGAGGAAAGACCCCCGCATAGCTCAGCACCTCCCCTTCTCTGTGACCCCAGCCCCTCTAAGCCCCTCGATGGATGGAAGACCAGAGCTGTGACACACACCTCTAGAAATATGCACAGGTGGTCTCTGTCACACCCTGGCCCTGGCCTGAAACTTCTCAGTGACCGACAGGGAGTCTGAAAGCCCTGCTGGGCACTGTGTTCTGAGGGGTGGGGCAGCGCCCTGGGTCAGTGAGTGGTGCCCATCAGGACTATTTTCTGCTCTATAAACAACTTGGTCACAGTTTATCCTCTTACAGAATATGATTTTTAGTGATTGTAGTGCAGGCAGGAAAGATAGAAATCAGTCCCGTTGTTTTTACAGACAGACTGTAATAAAAAGGACTGGTGTATTGCACCAAAGTAAAAGACTTTGGGTCGGGAGGAGAGCACAGGTTCTGGGAAAGGATGACAGAGGACCTAGTGGGGGTTGTGCTTTATGTGTAAAACTGAGAAATGTTATGCATGTACAAACTACTGTATTTACTGTCAAACTTTAATACCCCAATAAAGGGGGAAAAAAAGGAAGGTGGGGGAGATAGTGTAATTGTTAAGCAAACAGACTCTCGTGCCTAAGGTTCCAAAGTCCCAGGTTCAATCCCCTGCACCACCATAAGCAAGAACTGAGCAGTGCTCTGGTGTTTCTCTCTTCCCCACCTCCCCCGTGTGTGTGTTTGCATCTTTCAATAAATAAATAAATAAATATATATAAAAATGTAAGGACCTTTTCTTGGGATGGAGCTGTGAGAAGGCAGCCTATTTCTAGGATGCAGGGGAGCCTATAGCAGGTAGATCTGAAGAGGCTGGCCAGGAAATTATTGGGGTGTGGGGATGAAAATTTGGAAGTGAGTCAGGCACCACTGTGGGCATTCCCATTGGGCGTCCTGGGTTCCAGGACTGTCCCAGGTCTCTATCACCAGGCATTCTCTTCCCCTCTCTCCCCCAAGTCAGTCTCTGACTCTCCAGCCACCCTGCTCCTTCCCTCTTCCCCCGCCTTTGAGCTGATCTCTCGTATGTCAGTCCTGTCTTGGCATTTATTCTCAGAGACCCTCAACTGCCCTCGCAACAGCTTGTCCTGGCTCAGAGGCATGTACTGCCTCTCTTCACAATGCCCCCCCCCCCGCCCACTGTGCATGCACCCCAGATGCCCATCCCCGTAGTTGTAACTGACACAGCACTTAGTCCACACTTAGAATAGGTGCTCGTTGATTTGAATTTGATCCATTCTTTTTAAAATTTAAAAAAAAATTATTCCCTTTTGTTGTCCTTGTTGTTTCATTGTTGTTGTTATTGCTGTTGTTGCTGTTGGATAGGACAGAGAGAAATGGAGAGAGGAGGGGAAGAGTGGTCTGGGAGATGGCACAGTGGATAAAGCATTGGATTCTCAACCATGAGGTCCTGAGTTCAGTCCTTGGCAGCACATGTACCAAAGTGATGTCTGGTTCTTTCTCTCTCTCCTATCTTCCTCATGAATAAATTCTTTAAAAAGAGAGAGAGAGAGAGAGAGAAAGAAAGACACCTGCAGACCTGCTTTACTGCTTGTGAAGCAACCCCCCTCCCACAGGTGGGGAGCCGGGGGCTCGAACTGGGATCCTTATGCTGGTCCTTGCACTTTGCGCCACCTGCGCTTAACCTGCTGCACTACCGCCTGATTCTGAAGTTGGATCCATTTTGTAAGGGGCTGGGCAGACCTGTCGCACTGAGGCTGCTGCCTGTCTGGTCAGAGAGAAGATGCACGGCTCCCTGTGACTGGGGCACCTCCCATCTCCCCACAGGCACTCTGCAGTACATGGCACCTGAGATCATCGACCAGGGACCTCGAGGCTACGGTGCTCCAGCCGATATCTGGTCCCTGGGCTGTACCATCATTGAGATGGCTACCAGCTGGCCCCCGTTCCATGAGCTGGGCGAGCCGCAAGCAGCGATGTTCAAGGTGGGACCTGCGTGGTGCTGTGTGGGGGTGGGATCAAGAATGAAATCTGCAGGGTCTGAGTGGTGGCACACCCCGTCGAACACACACATTGACATGTATAAGGACCCAGGTTCAAACCCCTGCTCCCCACCTGCAGAGAGGGAAGCTTCAGGTCGGTCTCTCTCCCTCCACCCCTACTCCTCTCAATTTCTCTCTGTCCTGTCAAATAAAAGAAGGAAAAAAAGTGACCACCAAGAGTTGTGCAGGGATATGTGGTGTAGGCACTGAGCCCCAGAAATAACCCTGGTGGCAATAAAAATAAAATTTTAAAAGAATGAACTCTGCTCCCTGGTGCAGAAACTCCACACAGAGCTAGAGGAGATGATTGGTTTTCTCTTCAAGTCAGCAGTCCAGCAGGACCAGAATAGGCAGCTCCTGTAGAACTGAACATCTGCCACCCTCTCCATCCAGGTTCTGAGAAGAGCCAGGTATCCTCTGGATGGCCGTACCTCATCCAAGAGGCACCTGTCGACTTTGGGGTAGCCCCTAATCCACTTACCTGAAGGGAGGTGATCTTCTCAACTCCATCAGGTAGTTTTAGAGGGAGGTGTCGCCCAGCTAGGCTCCCTGCCCCAAACCCGGGAAATGGGGTGCTGCCTTCTGTAGGATTGCATCGCAGAGATAACCCCAGCCCTTGAGGAGGACATCCCTGGGAGAGGCTTTTACAATGATTCATACCACTCTCCAAGAGGGACAGGTCCAGCTATCAGTTTTCTAAAGTAAATGCTATAGGAAAGGGGGTGGGGAGTGGGGCTCCTCTTCCCCACTGTCAGCCAGCAGAGTGCAGCCCCTGCGCAAAAGGCTTTCAGCTCCATGTTCACTTGGGAGGTGTAAGATGCGGGGCTTTCTGTGGCTACATGCGCATCTGTGATGAATGCCAGCTGGGCCTGGCTCCCCCCCCCCCCCACTGCTGCAGAAGGTTCTCAGAACTTCTCACTCTCCTGGTGATTGGCAGCCTCAAGACCTCAAGTTCACAGCGGTGCCAAGGAGACTCACTCAGGGCAGTGAACACCCCGCCCAGCCCTTAGCTGGCTGTTGTTGAAGGTCATTGAGGATGTCACCTGCCACTTGAGTCACAGAACTGGGAACAGATCACTAGTTGGTGCCCATCTGATAAGTGACTGGTTACTTTGGTTTGCTGGTGCCCCTCCCCCAAAGTTTAGCAGACCTGTGCAAGGGCTGGAACTCTGGTTTCCCCTCCACCCCCCGTGGGTGAGCGAAACCCTCTTCTGCTTCCTATTTCTCTTCCGAAGATGTATCTTTGGGAGATGGCATGTGAAACCATGAAGCACTCTTTGTGTTCTGTTGTGAAGATTCTAGAAATGGCTCTGGGACCTCCAGATCCTTCAGGAAAATGTCAAGGATTTTCTGGCTGGCATCTGGAACAAAGGGTGAGGGATGGAACTGTGTCTCTTAAAAGGAATGTGCTGGATCCAGCTCCCTGGTAGCTCAGAGCATGAATGTGTTTGGAAAGAAGGCCTTTACTGAGATAATCCAGCTCTACTGGGGCCATTGTACTGGTCCTGATCCAGTTCGATGAGTTTCCTTGTGACAAGGGGAAACTTTGACTCAGAGGATGGACAATGACAGAATGCTGTGTGGCCACAGAAATTGGGGTGGTGGGCCTCCAAGCTGAGCATCAGGGACAGCTGGGCTCCTTACAGCTTCCCTGGGGAGCCTGGCCCGTTGACGCAATGATTGTAGATGTGCAGTCTGTGCTCTGGAGAGAGGATGTGTTTCCACCGACATAGGCTGCCCAGTTGGTGGTTGGCTGTGGCCACCCTGGCAAAATGCAGGGGACTGTGGACCAGTCACATTTCTTCTTCTCATTCTTGTTCATTGCAGCACCAGAGAGGTTGAGGGCTTGGGCTGCGGTGACTTAAAGAGGGGAGCTTTCAGGGCTCAGGGACTGCTCCCTCTACCCTTTAGGCAGCAGGCTCCCTGCTCCACGCCATGCCAGTCTTACTGTCACTGTTTCATGATCCTGTGGTCTCCTCTGGGACCCCTGTGTGGCCAAGTACCTGTGGCAACATGGCTAGTGGTCTCAGGAGCCAAGAGGGCTGGAGTGGAAGGCCCACGGCCTCTTACACCTTGGTTCTGAAACTCCCCACTACCACTTCCTTCCTGGTCTGTTGGCAAAGCAAATTCCCAAGAGCCCAGCTAGGAGCTTGGTCATAGTGCGCCTTAAGTCCTCTAGGCCTCTGTGACATGGCCAGGAGTAAGACAACAGGGACAGCAGCTTTGGTCTGGCATTTTTTTTAATTAAATTTTTTTTATTATCTTTACTTATTAGAGACAGTCAGAAATCAAGAGGGAAGGGGGCGATAGAGAGGGAGAAACAGAGAGACACCTGCAGCACTGTTTCACCACTCGTGAAGCTTTCCCCCTGCAGGTGGGGACAGGGGGCTCGAACCCGGGTCCTTGCGCATTGTAATACGTGTGCTCAATCAGGTGTGCCACCAGCCAGCCCCTGGCATTGTTTTTTAATACAGTGCTTGAGGTGCCACTCACTGGCCTCACTGGGCTGTTTTTTTTTAAGAAATAGAGGACACTGTTCCACTCCATGGAGCATCTCTCTCTCTCTCTCTTTCTCTCTCTCTCTTTGCTGTCCATGATGCTCCATGTGGTATGGGGCTTGAATCTGGGCCTTGTGCCTTTTCAGATTTTTGCTCTGCTGGATGAGCTGCCTCTGCCCCGCAAGCCGCCAACCCCACACACTTTACATTGAAGGCCTGTCTGCTGGGATGGGACTCCCCCACGGTCTGGCGCCACTTTGGTCCACTCTCTTGGATGCAGGTGGGAATGTTCAAGATCCACCCTGAGATTCCCAAAGCCCTCTCGGCTGAAGCCAGAGCCTTCATTCTGTCCTGTTTCGAGCCTGACCCTCACAGACGTGCCACTGCTGCCAGCCTGCTCAAAGAGGGTTTCCTAAGGCAGGCGAACAAGGGCAAGAACCGAATTGCTTTCAAGCCGGCAGGTGAGGCCCAATGGACCAACAAACAAGGCAGGCAGGTGTGTGGGCCACCTGCCTTGGGGCTGCCAGTAGAAGGGAGGGACAGAGGCAGGCGAGAGGTGCCTTGGTGCAGGGGGTTTGCACCTGGTCTGCCCCTAGTGCTGCCCCAGACTCTGAGTAAGGTGCATCTCTGGGGATGGATGGCAGGCCTGGGTGACTCCTACAGGCCACCGAGCCAAGCCGTCCCTTTTCAGGCAATGACGGAAGTGGCCCCTGCCAAGGAAACCCATTTGTTCTCCTTTCCTTGATGCCACTCTGGGTCAAAAGCCAGGCCTGGTGGTTCAGTGTTTTCTCCCAGGGGCCTCCGCGCTGGGTGTTCCACCTGCCCAAGTCTCCCCCTCCCTTCCTCCCTCCCTGTCTGTCCACACACAGAGGGGACCCGGAGTTCAGTCTTGTCCCTGCCCCTGTCGGGGGAGCTCCTGGGCAGCAACAGCAGTGAGCACAACTCAGTGTCCCCTGACTCAGATGCCCACCCAGACATGTTCTTTGACAAGGCCCAGCTGCCCAAGCACCGCCTTGGCCATCTGCTCAGGTATGCTACCTTGCCCTGCTCTGCACCTGCATGGGGGGGGGGGGGGGCAGAACAGCTCTAACTCCCTTCAGCTCTGCACAGCTTGCTTCCTCTTTCCTTCTTCCTCTCCCCGCCCCCTTCTCCTCTGCTCCTTGTCTCATGTTCTCTCCCTCTCGCTCCAACAGCGGCCTTTCTGTAGCCACATGAAGCAGATAACTGGGGCCTTCCCTCTCTCTGCCCGGGAGGGTGGGCTCCTCTCCCTCTCATATCCTATCTGGAGACTCAGGGATGTATAGGGCATTGTGTGTGTTTGTGTGTGTGTGTCTGTGGGCAGTGTTCCAGATGAGAGCCTGGCCCCTGAGGACCGGAGCACTGCCTCGTCCCCTGAGGACAGGGATTCTGGCCTCTTCCTGCTGCGCAAGGACAGCGAGCGCCGTGCCATCCTGTACAAGATCCTCTGGGAGGAGCAGAGCCAGGTGGCTTCCAACCTGCAGGAGTGTTTGGTGCAGGTACTGACTGAGGGGAACTGAGCTCCTGTTACTCTGGCACATTTGGTTACAGTTGTTACCACAAGCATTTCCCAATATCCTCCTCTGTAACAAAAGACTCCAGAAAGCCACATCTGCAGAGCATTGTGGGGCGATGCTGCCCCCTGGTGCCAAGGTGGCCAAATGACAAGTACAGAGCGTTTTTTTTTTTTTTTTTTTTTTTCCTCCTTATTCCTTAAGTTAACCTCCAGCTGGAGGCCACAATGGAGTTGCCCCAGAAGCTAAGAGAACAGCCCCTTCAGAAAGAAAAGTTATGAATATATATATATACACACACACACATATATATATTAAAGCTTTGGGGAGGTCGGTCGGTAGCGCAGTGGGTTAAGCACACATGGCGCAAAGCACAAATACCCCCAGTTCTAGCCCTCGGCTCCCCACCTGCAGGGGAGTCATTTCACAGGCGCTGAAGCAGGTCTGCAGGTGTCTGTCTCTCCCCCTCTCTGTCCTCCCCTCCTCTCCATTTCTTTCTGTCTTGTCCAACAACAACGATATCAATAGCAACAACTATAATAACCACAACAATGATAAAACAAGGCAACATAATGGATTTGTGGTGCAGGCACTGAACCCCAGCAATAACCCTGGAGGCAAAAAAAAGTTTTGGATGAGGGAAGATCCTTTTAGAAAGAGGGCACTGCCCTAGTATGAACTGACTTCTTACAAGGCCAGTTGTTGGGAGTGGGGTAGAGAAGAAAGGGACCAAGTAGCCCTGTAACAGATAATGGGGGGCAAGGCTTTCCAGGCCTGCTACACGATGATGGCCCTAATTTGGCGGTGTTATGCAGATACCTATCTTGGTGAGATGAGAAATCGTACCTATGGAACAGGGGTAGATAGCATAATGGTTATGTAAAGAGACTCGAGCCAGAGGCTTCAAAGTCTCAGGTTCAGTCCTCTGCACCACCATAAACTGAGCAGTGCTCTAGTAAAAAAAAAAAAAAAAAAATTGTACCTATGTGCTGTAATACTCCAGTTCCCTGTGTTATTTCCCTCCCTCCGACTTTCTCAGTGAAAGTGTGATTATTTTTTTTGGGGGGGTGGGGTGATCAGAGTTCAGAAGAACCGCATCTCTCAGATGGCCACATCAAGCAGATAATTGGGGTCCTGCGGGACTTCATCCGCTCCCCGGAGCCCCGTGCCATGGCCTCCACGATATTGCAGCTCAAGGTAGACCTGGACTTCGACAGCTCGTCCATCAACCAGCTTCACCTGGTACTCTTTGCCTTTCAGGATGCTGTAAGTGTTCCACCTGACCTCAGAGAATGTGCCCGGAGGCAGGGAGTCAGTCCACTGAGGAGGGGCCCAGCTTACCCTACCCGGTCCCTAGTTTCAGCAACCCCTTCTGAGTACTTAGTGTCCACATGCGGGTGGACAGGCAGAGTGCACTTGGCTAGGAACAATGCATGGTCTGGGGACAGACGGCACCTGCCAGCCGAGGTTTCCACCTCGTGGGTCTGCCCAGGAGTTTTTCTAGGCCCAAGACCATGTCTGATTTATCTCTGTGTGCCAAGTGCCCACAGTAACTGCATTTCATAGGTGCTCAGTCAACACTTGAATAAACAGAGAGGCCTGGGGAGGGAGAAGGTATACCCGAACCCCAGATCCCCAGCGAAGAGGGAGACAGTCTGGTGCCCGGGGCAGCAGAGCAGAAGCGTGAACATTACTAAGGACTCTTTCTTGAAAGTGTAATGGGTCAGAAATCTGACTTTCTGTGACTTTTTAGGTAAATAAAGTTTTGAGGAATCACTTGATTAGGCCCCACTGGATGTTTGCTATGGATAGCATCATACGACGAGCAGTGCAGGCAGCAGTCACCATCCTCACGCCAGGTGAGCCCGCTTTACAGCAAGTTCCTTCACCTGCAGGCTGGAGATTGTGGGAGTCTGCCACTGCCTAGTGCTGGGTCCCCACACCCCAGGGCCTGAGCCTGCAGCCCTGGCAGGTGCCTCCCTGCTCACTCAGAAGCCCCTGCTAGCAGATGTTGGAGAAACCTTTGTCTTGCTTGTGTCAAGTTTTTTGAAATGAAGGGGCACAGCCTCATTCCCAAGCTGGTTCTCCTCTGGAGGCAGTTTCCTCCCACGAAGGTTAACTGCAGCATTCCTGTTGACTTGGCTACTGCTGCTTTGCTTCCCTGAGCCCTGGAGCCCAGGCTCAGCTCCAGCATGTAACGATTCTGGCTCCAGGTAGGCAGAAGCTCGGGCCTGGTTGCGCCTTTTGAAAACTGGCTAATAAACATACCATCTCCAAGCCCAAGTCTCCCCATGTGTATGTAAACTGGGCAGTCATCTTCACACTGCCTCTTCTCCTGTCCCAGGACACAAGCCCCCAACCCTCTGCCATTCTTCCTCTGGTGATTTTGCAGAGCTCCGACCCCACTTTGAACCTACCTTTGAGTCTGAAGGTGTGGATAAGGATGCAGGGGAAGAAGACTGTGTCCTAGCAGACTTGCTAGGAAGTGAAGCACAAGCAGCGTTTGGAGGGAACAGACCCTCTTCCGAGGTTGTCCAGGAGGCCCAGCTGCACCTGAGCCTCCAGCTGGGCAAGTTGCGTCAGGAGACCAACAGGTAAGGGGAGGGGGAGGGTGCCCAGCCCAGGTCTCAGAAAAGGCTTCACTGGGCAACTAGGAAAGTGCCTATCTTGAAGCAGCGTGGAGTTAAGAGTTCAGTGGGTAAATGCCAGCCTGTCCGTGTAGGAACCCAGCTGGCAGTCAGTTGGCACTTCCTCCAGCCTGCTCACCTGTTAGTTAGCACTTGCTGACTCACAAGTCTTTTTTTTTTATTATTTATTTATTCCCTTTTGTTGCCCTTGTTGTTTTATTGTTGTAGTTATTATTGTTGTCGTTGTTGGATAGGACAGAGAGAAATGGAGAGAGGAGGGGAAGACAGAGAGGAGGAGAGAAAGATAGACACCTGCAGACCTGCTTCACCGCCTATGAAGGGACTCCCCTGCAGGTGGGGAGCCGGGGTTCGAACCGGGATCCTTATGCCGGTCCTTGTGCTTTGCGCCACCTGCGCTTAACCCGCTGCGCTACAGCCCGACTCCCAGACTCACAAGTCTTACCTGGGCAGACTTGCCAGCTGGGGGCCCTAACACTGCTGTGCACTTCCCCAGAGTGCTGGTCTGTTTTGGCATGGAGTAAGTTATATTCTAGAATGATTCCAAAGACAGACTATACCCACAACTAGGTGATGCTTGCTGACAGCTGTCCCTAGGCCTGTTTGCTCTTTAGAGGCAGCAGGGGTGCATGCTGAGGATAAAGTGTGGGGCTGGGTGGTAGAGTACCTGGTTAAGCACACGTTACACTGCACAAGGTCCTGGGGTCAAGCCCCTAGTCCCCACCTGCAGAGGGAAAACTTCATGAGTGGTGAAGCAGGGCTACAGGTGTCTCTCCCTATCTCCCCATTCCTCTCAATTTCTGGCTGTCTGTCCAATAAAAATAGATTAAAATTTTTTTTTTAGTAAGTGCACAGCCCCAACGTTTCAAGTTTGAGGTAGATTTCATTTTTTTAAAGGCCTAATTTAAGTTAACTGACAATAGTTTCAAAAATATTTAGTTTAAAAAATATGACAATAGCAATAGTTGGTAATGTCAGTGCTTTCTCGGGCAAGGTTTGATGTCACCAAAAATCAAGTTGTTCTTCTAGCGTTTGCCCTTCTTCCGTAGCCAGTCAACAGGTCAGGTTGAAAGCTGTCAGGAGCTGCTTGTTGCTGGCTTTGAAAGTGACTGGGATCCATGTGGATTCAGTCGGCTAGGAAGGATCGTCAGTGTCCCCAATGAATGGGTACTCACAGGATGCACCACGAGAAGGTCGATCCAATATTAGATATAGATTCAAAGCCCCTCCCCCCCCCCCCCCCCAGGCATGGCTACCCTCCAGCTCAGCAGAATCAGGAAGTAGCAGTCATCACAGGGCTGGGAATGGCTCTCAGCCACTACTGAGCACACCCATCCTTGCTGTCCTTGTACCTCAGCTGTTGTTGGGTAGGACACAAGGCTGGTACCTACTGTCCAGAGTGATGGCAGTGTGTGACCATCCTGTCCCAAGAATCCTTTCAGTGAACTCAGAGCAGATTAGGGCCAGTTCTAGTATAGGGGTAAGGGACCCTAGTATCTCCTGATGATGTGAGGAGCAGTTCCCAAGTCCAGGACAAGGTAGGCAGTTGTGTCTTCCTTCTCAGACCTGCTACCCAGTTCTACAATGCACACATGATTATAGAATGAGTTCTGAAGGCAAACTGAATCATTAATGGCAACGACCCAAGTTCTAGTTCCACATTCCTTGGTTTACCAGCATGGATCACTGTGATTCATTAAGAGCACAGTTAGAAACAAAGGAACCCCATGTACTGGGTGGTAAATGAGGTGAAAGCTAAGAGTTGGCTTGTGGGCATCCCAGTTGCTTCCTCTCCTAAGTTAAGCTGCAGGTTAGCACAAGGAGACTCAGGTGTGCCAAGGGGACCATGGATGAGACTAGGCGTCAGGAGCCTGCTGGTGTGACTTTGAGTGCAACACTTTACTTCTCCGTATTTTGGTTATGTTATAAAACTTGGAAGTGAAAAAGGGGTACCTGCTTCCTCCAAGTGCTGTAAGGCACTGAGTGGGCACAGCAGTCTCTTCAGACACACCCCTTCCATCAAAAGCAAGGTTTCTGGGTTCATGATGTAGTTAGAGTAGGAAGGGGCCGTATGCAGACTGCTGTTGGGATTGTGCTGCTCTTTCTCAATTGTTAGTAGCCAACAAATGCGCGAACTGAATGGTATGTTAGACTCTCCCTGGATAATGGCCTTTCCTTTTACCCAGACTTTTGGAACATCTACTTGAAAAAGAAAGAGAATACCAAATTCTTCTACGACAAACTCTAAAACAGAAAACTCAAGAGTTATATCACCTTCAGCTACAATTCCAATCTACTGGTTAGTTACTACTTGCTCTGGCTTACCTCAATACTTAACTATTTCCTCACTTGATTTAGAGGCAGTTCTTAAGAAAAGGAAGCTTTCAAACAAATACTTAAAGGGGTGGAAAGAGGGGGCCCGGCAGTAGTGCAGTGAGTTAAGTGTACATGGCGTGAAGTGCAAGGATTGGTATAAGAATCCCTTTTCCCCACCTGCAGGGGGGGATCCCTTCGCAAGCAGTGAAGCAGGTGTCTATCTTTCTCAACAATAAACGAGGGCAACAATAGGGAGAAAACCCCCCAGGAGCAGTGGATGTTGTCCCAGCAATAACCCTGTAGGCAAAAAAAAAAAAAAAAAAAAGTTGGAGAGAGAAAACATCCAAATCCCAAACTCAGAGCACTGTGCTGTACATAAAATAGAGTTAGTTTACTTTCTAGGTGAATCCAAGAATTGTGGACTCCTTGTGTGAAATTAGGGCAGCTCAGTGTGACGTATAATTCATCTCCTTTTCACATTTATACTCTGGGATAGTTTATTTCATCCAGCTTGTTGCTTTTGGTTACACATTAATATACAACAACAAAATTCTGTTACAGAGAATACAGAGAAACCGGCATACCCTCCTAGGTCTCATGGGCAGAGAGCAGATAAAGAGCTTGTCGAATGGCTGCAGCTGCAAGGAGTGGACGCAAATACAATTGAAAAGGTAAAATGTATAACCAGCAAACTCGTTCCTGTACTTACTACAAAGCTGCTTGGCTCTTACATGCTTGATCTGTTTCAGATTGTGGAAGAGGGTTATACACTCTCGGATATCCTTAATGATATAACGAAAGAAGATCTAAGATACCTAAAACTACGGTAAGAACAGCCGTAAAACAAAGTGATTCTCATGGATTATGCTTTTAAGCAAAGCAGAAAACAAAGTGCAGGTAGCTCCTCCGCACCCCTTAATTTGCTTTCCTATGACTTCACAGCATCCAACTTTACCGCAACTGAGTTTTCCCAGGGGAAAAAAAAAAAAATCGAGAGAAGTGGAGCCATCTTCCCTGCCTAGAGGCAGAGTAAGGAAGGACACAAGATGTCAGTACTCCTGTGCAAACCTCTCTCTTGTGATGCTTGCTTTGCAGTGGTGGCCACCTCTGCAGACTCTGGACTGCAGTTTCTCAGCACAGAAGACGGACTCAGGGGTCTCCTGGAGCTCAAGATTAGATAGAGAACAAGGAGCTGACATCTTTGTTGTGTTGCTAAAGAGTCAAGTGCTTGAACTGTTCTTCTGGAAGTTTCAAAGACTACTCTTTTAATCAGCTGATTTTAAAGGTGAGAAGGATTTGTGACACCAGAGTATTAGGAAAGTCCTAGTGAGTTTTAATTTACTCGACAAAGAAAAGTGAAACTGTATAGAGTATAGATCATTAGGTGACAGTGAACTTAAATTTGAAAAAGATATGCCTTGTATGTAATGTTTGATATGAACATATATATGGAGAACTAAGTTATTTGACTAGAAACCATTTTAAAGTGGAGTTGTCCTTCCACTCCTGCTTGGTTATAATAAATATTTTACTAAGGATGGTCAATTTAAATAGGCTTCAGTGTATGCATGTCACTGCAAGGGCCAGACAGACATGGAGTTGTTCTCTACCTGTTCTTAGAGCTACACACATCTAAAAATTATCTTTGTAATGCAACACAGTACAAACTGCATGCTACTTAGTGAAAGTTCAGGCTTTCTTTTTAAACGTTTAATTCCTCAACAGAATTGAGAAAACAAGACCACCTCCCAGCTGAATAGCCCAGTAAAGGCATAACCATAGATTAGATGCAATTTCCCCTTAGCTGATAGACTTGAACTTGATCCACTGATTTGCACCACGAACTTCAAAAGGTGGATCACTGCTATAGATGTGGTAGCCCAGCTCTTCCAGGGGTGGTTCAGGATCAGCAGTGGCAAACTGGGCAGCGTCCTCAATTTCTTTCCTTACTTCAACATCAATTTCCTAGAAATCAGATTACAGTTCAAAGATCTGGCACTAGAGTCTACTGCTCCCATTCTCCACACCCTATATTTTAAACTTGATGGGGGAGAGGAAGAAGACAGATACCTGCTTCACTGCTTGTGAAGCATCTCTCCATGTACCTGCTTTATTGGAGTGGCGAAGCCCAGCAAGGAAACATTTAGGAATTAAAACCACAAAGGCATGCCACATGCTGATTCAATACAAACTTTCACATTTTTTTTTCTGAGGTGGTGGCAGGGAAACTGGTTGAGCACACACATTATGGCACTGTACCTTTAGCTCTTCAACACTGGCAAGGTTGTTGTTCACCATTCTGTCCTTGAGAAGCATAATCGGATCACTCTTACTTCTTACTTCCTGAATTTCTTCTCTTGTGCGGTAACTACAGTGAGGGAAACAGTCATGAGAACAGCTCCGAGTGTAACAAAGACGGTTCTATGCAAATATAATGCAGGTCCAATCTGATAAAGTGAGGTGAAATCAATGCCTAGGGCATTTTTGAAATGCAAGCACTAGGCTACTGCTTTGGATATAACTGACAATTCATCTGGTATTCTGACCTAAGTGTGAAGGAGCCCTACTTGTGTATCAGCTTGAGTTTCTACATTTTACTTGGAGGCGGTAGAAATTGGTTTTACCTTTCTACCATGACCCCAGAGAATATGAATACCAAAATCTCGTTTTCCAAAAACAAACTAAAAGGTACCGATTTTTAGGTGTTCCTTTCAGGCTAAGACTTAACCACCTGTTCAAAAGTAAATACTTTTTCATGAGTGGAACCATTCAGAACATACCCACTTGACATAACCTTGTCAGTACCTGACTCCGGGATCACTCATGCTGTGTCCATGGTAACGGTAAGTCTGTAGCTCCATCAGTATGGGCCCCTAAGACAAAACCCAAATAGGAAGACAGTATGACAAAGGGTACAATACACACTCATCAGCTCTGGCCAGGTGAGTTGTCCAGAATGTACTGGTTGACTTCAGTCGAAGCAGGTGTCTCTCTCTCTGTCCTATCCAACAACGACGACATAAAAAAACAACAAAAGGGGAAATAAATGTAATAAAATTTAAACAAACAAAAAATAATTATTCCCTTTTGTTGCCCTTGTTGGACAGGACAGAGAGGAAGGGAAGACAGATACCTGCAGATCTGTTTTTAGCACTTGGGAAGTGAACCCCCCCTATAGATGGGGAGCTTGAACTGGGATCCTTGCACTTAACCCGCTGCACTACTGCCCAACTCCCTTGTCTTTTATTCTTAACTGGAACTACTGAATGTAACAAACAGTCTGGCTACTGTAACTAGTACACCTAAAAGATGACTTTGATCACTGAGGTGGTGCTAGTGACATCCTTTTAAGTGTGTGGGTTTCAACAACTCATGAGTCTAGTAAGTATGATAGCACTGTTTATAGTGAATAAAGTGATAAAGCATTCACCATGCTGTCTTACAGAAATCAGGTCCTCACCTCTTCTGCTATCATGCAAAATTGCATTTGGAAGCTAAAGGACATTCATTCTCTACCCTTCCCAAAGGCTTTAGTTGGGGTGAGAAAAACATCACTACCCCAATAACTGTTTCCACAGTTGGAACCCAAGGAAAGAGATGATAGCCACCACTCAGACTTGAGACTGTCCCAAACCACACATGAGAAAGCAAGATTCACCATGACAAGTAATTTACAAAAAAATAACCCTTTACCAAAAGTCTACTATATAAGCAGATATAGCTCCCAGTCTGTTCACTCACACTTATGATTAATGAGGTTTGGAGAAATCTCTACTCCAGATAAGTCTTACCTTTCCAGATCTACAATGGTCAGCTGCAAACTTTGTTGCCTCTCGAACACACAAGATATCCATTCCATCTACCTGTTAATACACAAGGAGGCAGAGTTTAAACAGAACTGCCTATCCAATCATTTTTGTTGAGGTGCTAATACTTTTTTTTTTTTTTTTTCAGTCTGGGGCTGGAGAGTTAACAGTGGTTCTGCAAAAACTTTCATGCCAGTCACCAAAGTTCCCAGGTTCAATCCCCAGCACCAACATACACCAGAGCTCTGGTTGAAAATTTCAATCTGCAAGATTGCTGAGAGCACGCACAAGATATTGTGCTGTGCTGCCAGGTGGCAGCACGCCTGGTTAAATAATGCTCACATTATAGTGAGCAAGAACCCAGGTTTTAAGTCCCTGGTCTCCCTCCGGGTGGGGGGTGGGGAGAAGAGCTTCATAAGCAGGGCTGCAAGGGCCTATCCTGACTGATAGTGTCCTTACCCTCAGCCCAGGGATGAAGTCGCCTCTCTTGTAGTAATCAGTGCTGGCTGCTGCTCTCTCAACAGATGTTCCCATTCCATAGCGGTTATTCTCACAGATGAAAATACAAGGCAGTTTCCACAAAGCTGCCATATTGTAAGCTTCAAATATCTGGCCCTGAAAATGAGTATAAGCAGTGATTTCACTTTGCTATTTATCTCTAGAAACATCACATTAAACACTTGTTGGTTGGGGCCAAAGCAATTTGTATAGACTAAACTGGCAAAATGTTGACTACCAAGCTTTATGCTTTTAAATCTTTTCTCCACTGGGGCTTACCACCTGTATGAGTCATTTATTTCTGCACAGAACACTACACTTTTCTGACAATCAGCAACAGAGCCTCAAAGAGTATCACTGTGCAGTCTGGTGGACCTAGACAATGATAGAAGCACACAAAGTGCATGGTCTCAAACTACCAGAAGTTGACAATGCCATGGCATCCAAAAGAATAAGCTTGTACATTACAGTACCGGTCTAGGGACTTGTGAAACATGCTAAGAGGTAAATTGCTACGCCAACTAGTAAGCCATGTACTACTTTACAACACGAACTAGGAATTAGTCCGCACTCACCTGATTAGCAGCACCATCGCCATATAGAGTTAGACATACTTCATCTTTTCCATTATACTTACAGGCCAGAGCAACCCCAGCTCCCAAAGGCACCTAGCATTAAAGACAACCAAAATATAAACCACTAAATTCCAAGAGGAGAAGTTTTATTTTCTAAATTTTTAACTTCTAGCCAGACACTATCATTTTATCAACTCGTTTTTTTTAGCCAGTTTGAGCAGGGCCTGCAGGTGCC
This sequence comes from Erinaceus europaeus, assembly GCF_950295315.1. Classification (NCBI taxonomy): domain Eukaryota; kingdom Metazoa; phylum Chordata; class Mammalia; order Eulipotyphla; family Erinaceidae; genus Erinaceus; species Erinaceus europaeus. Next base: position 118,204,182 of record NC_080185.1, read on the forward strand.
GTGAACTTGGCTGATCCCCAACCACTAGTATTTTAAACCAGTAAATATTAAGCAATTTTATTCAAAGATTCAATTACCAATCCTTTTTTATTTTATGCGACAGGGCAAAGAGAAGGAGATAGACACCTGCAGATCTGCTTCACCACTAGTGAAGTGTCCCCATTGCAGGTGGGGAGCAAGGGCTTGAACCCGGGTCCTTGTGCAGAGTACTGTGTGCCTGCTTTATCATGCACACAAGTCTGGTCCCCACAGGACTGGGGAGAGCTTCAGAGCTGTCTTTCCCATCTGTCTCTGAGACGGTCAACTCAAAGCTGTGAAGCCCCAGTGGCAACAAAACTAGTGTCCTAATATATTAGGAAGTAAATCAAATAACCCAGATGTGATGCTGTTACTTCACTATTAACTGATAAGAACAAGGATCACAGAACTCCAAAAGCTGGTTTGGGCAGTAATACTTAATGTACTCAGCTATAGCTGTTAAGACACTCCTGCTTTTTTTTTTTTTTTTTTTTTTTTTGTAAATTGAACAGCTGAAAGGATGGTTCTAATCATCCAAAGCACTTCTCTAGGACATGACAGAGTAACACCCTGGGTCAAAGCTTTTATGCATGAGATACTACCTGTGCTCCCACGATGCCATTGCCCCCGTAGAAGTTCTTGGCATACATATGCATCGATCCTCCTTTTCCTTTAGCACAGCCTCCTTTTCGTCCTAGAAATGGCAACACACTCACAGAAATGCATCAAAAGTCAAACATACAAACACAGAGCCACACCACAAGTACTTAGAGGTTCAGCCACTGGAGCTGAAGTGCCCTGCCCTTGACTTTTCCTGCTCTAATCACTTGGTTTCCTCCTGATTTTAGTGTGGTACCAGGAACTAATAGTCCAAGAATCAAGGGGAGCATAGGCAAAGGTGACAATGAGAAGTCTTAAATACTTCATCTTGATTTACTTTCTATGACAACCAGATTTCAGCTGTTATGCTTAATAGCATGATACTTGTCTGGTCTTATAGAGTTAATCTCTAAAACTTTGATTTTTGCTGCTGGGGCTTATTTCAGAAGGATCCTTTCCCCCAGGTATTGGCAGTTCATACTGAGATCCTGTGAATGAAATGTGTGCGCTAAACAGGCAGGCTGGCTACTGGGCCCATAATATTTTTACCTGAGGAGCCAGATGACTTTCAAACCAATGAATACCAAAGCACCCAACAGGAGGTGCTTTTCTTTTAAACTCAAGTTTCTTTTTCTTTCTTTTCTTTTCTTTTCCTTTTCTTTCTTTTCTTTCTTTTCTTTCTTTTCTTTCTTTTCTTTCTTTTCTTTCTTTCTTTCTTTCTTTCTTTCTTTCTTTCTTTCTTTCTTTCTTTCTTTCTTTCTTTCTTTCTTTCTTTCTTTTGCCTCCAGGGTTACTGCTGGGGCTCGGTGCCTGCACGAGGAATCCACTGCTCCTGGAGGCTATTTTGTCCCTTTTATTGCCCCTGTGTATCATTGTTGTTATTGGATAGGACAGAGAGAAGACAGCAAGACTGAGGAGGAGAGAAAGGTAGACACCTGCAGACCTGCTTCGCCGCCTGTGAAGCGACTCCCCTGCAGGTGGGGAGCCGGGGAGTACTCCCACCTGGTCCCCACTCAAAAGTATCTTAATGTTGATTGCCTCATAATAGCTAGCATCTTAACAGGAGATTTAAAAAAAAAAAACAGTTCACTGATTTCCCCTTTTTATAAATCAAATGCAAACCTGTAAGTTCAGCAAGAATTTCTCGGACAGGCATCCCACGAGTAAAAGTAAAGCCATGAGCGCGGTAGGATGTGATGAGATGGTCTGTGGGGTTTATTCCGGCCTCCAGACCCACACAACAAGCTTCCTGCATTAAAGCAGCAGCAGTGATTCAATATAACACACCGTTTTTGGACAACGGGTTTCCCAAACTTTTACGAAACATTTAGCTTACTAGAACTCTTCCATTAATAACCCCAGAAAGCATCCCCCCCCATTAGAAACAGGATGGAGGTGGCACACCTGGTTAAGCTCACATATTACAGTGCACAAGGACCTGGGTTCAAGCCCTGCAGGTCTCTGTCTCTTTATCTCCCCTTTCCTCTCAATTTCTCTGTCTCTACCCAGTAATAAAGAGTGGACGGCTGGGGAGCATAAAGGTTACGCAAAAAGCCTTTCATGTCTGAGGCACCAAAGGCCCCAGGTTCAGTCCCCAGCACCACCATAAGCCAGAGCTGAGTAGTGCTCTTAGTAATAAAAGTGAAGGGCTAGGAAGATACAGCTCTCAGCTCTGAGACCCCAGGTTCAACACCTGGCACCAACACAAGGCAGAGCTGAACAGTGCTCTGGGAAGAGAAAGAAGCAGAGTAGAGTATAAGGTCCAGGACAGAAGTCATAAACTAGCAGTACACAGACATGCTATTTCCTTAGCCTGTAAAGTGGTTTGAGGAAAAGGGGGAAAAAAACCCAAAAAACCCCACTCTGATGTCAACATTAAGACCGAGGGAACTTCAGATGAGAACAGACTTCTGTGTTCTCCTGAACAAGGACTAGAAGGCTTATGTTTCTACTATACATGGCATCAACTCACTTGAACTAGCAGCAGTGTGGAGGAGGTCTGCCTGTATCAGTTTACCAAGAGGCCCCATCATCAATCTTTCCACTCACTCATTCTACCTAGCTGGGCCCTTAACTTACACCCACAAAACAATAAAACTAGAACCTCTTTCCCCAAAGTGTATTCAATACAAGTGATCACAGTGCCATAAAGTCCAATAGTCAAATTCCAAAGACAGATACAGAAAACCAGCAATGTGACATGAAAACAGTTTAATCCAAACATCCTATCATAAAGTACCAGCCTTGACTGAATCCCGATATATAAGGCAGAGTAAAAACCCAAATGTAACCCATACTTAAATTCCACTAATAACACAATTTTATTATGAAACTGTCACTCACCTGACCGTCACACAAGTGACAGAAGCCACGAATAATCTTCTGTTTGTAGAGCTGATCTGCCTTGAGCTCCATTCGGCGCACAGTCTGCATCATGCGGTAGTACTTGAGCCCATCTTCCCTAGTGAGCACTGTCGTGACAGGAGGACCTTCTTCCAGCCGGTGAAGATCACATTTCTGAAATGAAGTCAGGCAGTTATCTTCCACTTACTGCACTGCAAAATCACTCTGCTGACTCTACCACAAATACTGAATTAAAAAACTGAATAATGAGGTTCTGAGTTCAGTCCCCCGTATCATGTGCTAGAGTGATGCTCTGGTTCTCTCTCGTCAGCCAATTAATAATAAATCAATAAAGTTTTTAATTTGGAGGTGGGGGAGATAGCATAATGGTTACACAAACAGACTCTCATGCCTGAGGCTCCAAAGTCCCAGGTTCAATCCCCCACACCACCGTTAAGTCAGAGCTGAGCAGTGCTCTGGTGTTGCTGTCTGCATCTCTCTAAAAAATAAATAAAATCTTTAATTTGGAAAACCACACACAGAAGAGCACATCAGAAATTCTGCATATCACACCTTACTCCTTAACTCATAAAAAAGCACTGTACAGTAATGGGGTGGGATGTGGAATCTGAAAATTGAAGAGAACATTCAGTGAAAACCCTTACACGTCAGCTGAATTCAAAGAAACATTGCAAGAATCTTCTTATTCAAGCGTTTACTTAAAATGTCTTGTTTTTCATGCCTATCCCCAAATGTCAGCAAGATGCTAAAAAAAAAAAAAGGTAAATTCTAACTTTTGTTAAACTCTGAATCTTTGATTCTAAACATTTTAAGAAAATGGTGAAAAATAAAACTGCTCCATTCCAAAGGCAAAACTATGTTTCAAAGTGTATCTGTGGGAAAGTAAACACAAAAAAGCTTACCTTAATTTCAAATGTAGCATCATTTGCAAAATTACGAGATGCAACCAGCACTCTGCTTGCCTTAAGAGATCACAATATAGAAAACAAATTAGTGATTTGTTAATCATTTTTGAAAATCCTAATTATGAGACCAGTCACTGGATATAAACAAACAACATATTCATGGGCTTAATCTTCCATTCTGTTTACTGTGTGGTCATCTTGTCTTCCAAAATGAATCTATGACTTGGTAAATGAAGTACACCTCCATAGGGAGGCAAACAGGAAAGAAATGGGACAAAAGCCAAACCCACCCACTTAGTTACCTTTATTTCCAAAGACAATATAGTGAGAATATAATGAGTTATGGTCAAACTGAAGAGACCAGATAATCTGTGGGTTTTCTTTAAGCCATTCTTCAGAAAGCTCCACTTTCAGAATTACACTTCATATAGTCAACATCAGGAAAATTTGATTTTTCAATGGACAGATTTCTAAAGAAAAATATTTGTGATCCGGGAGGTGGCGCAGTGATAAAGCTTTGGACTCTCAAGCATGAGGTCCTGAGTTCGATCCCCAGCAGCACATGTGCCAGAGTGATGTGTGGTTCTTTCTTTCTCTTCTATCACTTCTCATGAGTAAATAAATAAAATCTTAAAATAACAAAAAAAAGAAAAATTGATCCAAACTACATATTTACAAGTAAATGCGAGACATTTATAGAAGTGGTGGGACATCTGGTTAAGCACACATATTACCATGTGCAAGGATCCAGGTTTGAGCCCCAGCTCTCCACCGGTAGGGGGGGATGCTTCATGAGAGGTGCGGCAGTACTACAGGTGTCTTATCTTTCTCTCTCCTTCTCTATCAAGTATAATAGGAAGAGGAGGGGAAAGGAAAAAAAACCCACTGGGACTGTTGGGTTTGTATGTGGTGCTCAGTGATAATGCTCACAGCAGAAGTATTCTGTTAGATTCAACTTAAATCAAAAATATGTAAACAGTTGGCATCACTGTGCTATTCTAGTTACATTCTGCAAGGTTTTCACACGTTGATACATGACCCAATATGACTTCTTTGAATCATGACTTGCACTGATCAGATCCCACACAAAAGACTTTGATGTATTCATAATTCAAGCACAGGACTAATCTTTAATTTTGGTGAGAAGGGTAAAGGTTGACCTGTCTACTATGTGTACATCCAAGTGGATGTAAGCCAGTTACCTGCTTCTCTCTTCACCCATTAATATGCCATCCTGACAAAGCCAGAAGGTAAAGACATTACGCTACTAGAATAAAAAAGGCTTAAAAAAAGCTATTGTAAAGACAATGTAAAGACATTACACTACTAGAATAAAAAAGGCTTAAATGATTGAAATAAATGCACATTAGAGGAAGAGGGCTTCCATAGTATATCTAACAGCTGGGGTCTCAGGTTCAGTTCTGGCACCACTGTAAACCAGAACTGAGCAGTGCTCTGGTTAAAAACAAAACAAAAAAAGGTTCTATTTCACAATCAGGAAATAGATGCTATTTTCGGCAATTAAATTGTTTTACAGGGCCAGAAATGTTTCTTGCATTGCAAAATAAATATTCAGATCCAACTACAGAAACTGGTTTCTGAAAATACTTAAAGCTAGAGACCAAACCAGCCAAGCCAAGCAACAAGAAAATGAAAAATTTTCAGGGGTGGGCAGTAGTGCACAGGGTTAAGCGCACATGGTGTGAAGTACAAGGATCCCAGTTCGAGCCCCTGGCTCCCCACTTGCTGGGGGCGGGTAACTTCACAAGTTGTGAAGCAGGTCTGCAGGTGTCTCTCTCCCATCTCAATTTCTTTTTATCCTAGCCAATAAAAATGAAAAAAGAAAAAAAGGTGCCAGGGGCAGTGGATTCATAGTGCCAGCACCAAGCCCCAGCAATAATCCTGGAGGGGAAAAAAGGGCAAAACTGTAGTCAAAACAATGATAGTCCCTTCAATATATAATAAAAGGTGAAAATAGTGGTCTGGGAGATGGCGCAGTGGATAAAGCACTGGATTCTCAAGCATGAGGTCCCGAGTTCGATCCCCGGCAGCACATGTACCAGAGTGATGTCTGGTTCTTTCTCTCCTCCTATCTCTCTCATGAATAAATAAATTAAAAAAAAAAATTTTAAAAGATGAAAAGGTAGGTCAAAGACATGACTGCTAAAAAGAAAGTCTTCTCACCCAGACAATAACTTGGATCCACCTGTATACCAGACTTCAGGCTCAGAGAAAAAGAATGTATAGCTACAGACCCTTTGAAATGTAACTAAAATATGCCTACTAGCTATCTAAAAAATGGAGGACCCCCCTCAACACTTCATCTGCACTATTCTAGCCTTTATTAGGTCCATGATTGGTCAACAATTTGTTTGGTTTCGTATGTTAACTCTCTTTTCAGCCATCAGGTTCCAGATGCTAGCATGATGCCAAACAGACTTCCCTGGACAGACGACCCCACCAATGTGTCCTGGAGCTCCACTTTCCCAGAGACCTGCCCCACGAGAGGCAGGCTGGGAGTATGGGTCGACCTGTCAATGCCCCATGTTCAGCGGGGAAGCAATTACAGAAGCCAGACCTTGCACTTTCTGCATCCCACAGTGACCTTGAGTCCATATTCCCAGAGGGATAAAGAATAGGAAAGCTATCAGGGGATGGAATGGGATACAGAGATCTGGTGGTGGGAATTGTGTGGAGTTGTAACCCTCTTATCCTATGGTTTTGTTAATGTCTCCTTTTTTAAATAATAATAAAAAAGTTAATTCTGTAGCTCAAGCATAAGAGTCACTGAAAGGATGATGAAAGAGGACCAACAACTCAGCTCCCTTGGGTAGCTCCTGCTCTGCCCTCCATCGTTTCACACTGGGGGACACTTAGTGTTGTGTTGGACTCTTTCCATCTGTCTCAATTAACAAGAAGCTTTTGTTAAGTACTGAAGCTGATTTGCTCTGTAGCCAATGGGAAAGTTCTTTTTTAAAACATATTTATTCCCTTTTGTTGCTCTTGTTTTCTATTGTAGTTACTGTTGTCATTGTTGGATAAGACAAATGGCGAGAGGAGGGGAAGACAGAGAGGGAGAGAAAGACACCTGCAGATCTGCTTCACCGCTTGTGAAGCGAATCTCCTGCAGATGGAGGGCCAGGGGCTTGAACCAGGATCCTTACTCCGGTCCTTGTGCTTTGTGCCACCTGCACCTAACCCGCTGTGCTACAGCCCGGCTCCCAAAGGGAAAGTTCTTAAAGAGGCTTTTAGTCTACAGACACAAATCATTGAATAATACAGAATTCAAAATATTTTTCACTATGCCTTAGTGTAGTTAATGCCACATACACAGGAAAGACATGCAAAAAGTGAGAAAAAGTAGAGGTTTAAAATAAGAGGTATTAGCTCACTACTTTTCATTCTCACTAAAATAATAAAATAAACCAGGAACGAGGTTCCACTATAGCAGTCTTTTCCTTAAGATTTTTTTAAATTACTTTTTATTGGATAGAGACACATGGAGAGGAGGGAGAGACAGAGAGAGACAGACACCTACTGAACTGCCTCACCACTCATGCTTTCCCCTGCAGGTGGAGACCAGGGGCTTGAACTTGGGTCCTTGCTATTGTAATGCCTGAATTTTTATTTAGACTGAACAAAATTATATTCCACTGGTTTCATCCAATTAGCAGACCAGTGCAAGTTGCAATTTGTTTCTACTTGGTTTGGGACATATGACACGACCCCGCCCCTTTTGTTGCCCTTGTTTTTTGTTGTCATTATTCTTGTTATTGACGTTATTGTTGGATAGGACAGAAATAAATGGAAAGAGATGGGGAAGACAGAGACGGGGACAGAAAGACACCTGCAGACCTGCTTCACGGCCTGTGAAGCGACTCCCCTACAGGTGGGGAGCCCCGGGCTCGAACCTGGATCCTTATGCCGCCACGTACGCTTAACCTGCTGTGCTACTGTCCGACTCCAGACATGATTTTTGATTCTTGTAGAGGCCAAAGTGTTACTGAGGTAAAGGTGTTGGCTGGAGACAAAGCCAAGACACTCAGGACCAGAGTGAGAAGCGAAAGCTTCACAAGCGGCGGGTGAAGTGCTGTTAGATGTCCGTCTCCTTCCCTCTTCCCTTTCCCTCTAAATTGCTCTCTGTCCTATCAAATAAAGTTTAAGAGAGAGAGAGAATGAATGAATGGATGAATGAATGAATGAATGAATGAATGAATGAAGTTATGATGTTAAAGCCCCTCTGTGGCCATTTGGGACACACAAGTGGCTGGGGCGGGGGGGGGGGGGAAGATGACAAGCATTTCCTTTCCCGTGAGCCACCACGGCTGTTACTGAAGAGTCCTTCATTGGGAGCCTTCAAAGTTAACTGAGCGAGAGCTCTGGCCCCGCGCTGTGACAGCCCGCTCCCATTGCTCTAACTCAACCGGGACCACACCGGCTGCATCGGAGGCACTGCTCGCACCCGCTACAAACTCCCGGGCAGAGCAGACCCCGGGGGCGCTCGCAAGTCTCCAGGGGGTCATTTGGGCCACTGCAACCCAGAGGCTGGCTAGCTCGCCGCAGAGGTGCGCGGCATCCACACGCTGGAGTCGCCCACACGACGCTCTGACCCCGCGTGGAGCCGGCTGCTCACCGGCCGGGTGGCTCGGTCTCTGCCGAGCCCCACCCGCCGCCGGAGGACAGGCAGGCGGCTCGGGGGCCGGGAAAGTCACATGCCAACCCCGCCCGGCAGACCCATTCCGCCCCGCGGCCCGCTCGCCTCCCTCTATTTCGGGGAGGACAGTCCCACAAACCCCAACTGCCCCCAACACTCCGGGCCCACGGCGGGGGCCTGACCCACCCAGCCTCCAAGTCGGCACCGACGGGCTCCCTCCCTCAAGTCGGTGCCGCTTCCCCGACCCCCCCCCCCACCGCTCCGGGTGGTAAAACAAAGGCCCCCGGCCTCCTACACACACAGAGACTGCAGGACCCGGGCCCGGCCGCTCAGAGCCCAGCGCCACCCCAACCCGCTCACGCCGCCTCACCGGCTTCTGGGCGGCGCCCGACAGCACACGTGAAATGGCAGCGAGCATCTTCCTCATCAACTGTAGTCAGAAGCGGCGGAGACTCCCAACTACCGGAACCGTGCACCCCCGCGTCCCTAAGTCTCCTTCAAGCGCCCCAAGAGGCACCACGCCTTATTAAGTGCGCGACGTAACGGAGACGAACAAACGTCACGCGCTACGCCGGGCCGTAGGCCAACCGAGGCAGTGGCCGGCGAATGCCCCGCCCGGCTGAGAGGGGCGCGGCCTCCTATTGGGTGCGACCAGGGGGCGGGGCCAAGCGCTCCTACAGTCACTGGCAAGTGGCAGGCCTGCAAACGATTGGAGATCGGAAGGCGCCTGCGTGGTAAAGTCGGCTCAGTATCCCTGTTATGTGTCCACCATAGACAGGCCGGGGACACCCTCTATGTCACCCAGGAGTCCAGGACAACAGGTGGCCCAGTATCTCAGTATTGGACCTTCCTGGGCCACGTAGCAGAGAAGAGAGCGTGGAAAGGTCTGGGGAGGTGCTCAGATGCTTGGGCTGCCGGGCCCCTTCTCTCAGACACAACTCCTTAAAAAAAGGCTGCTCAGGGGGTGGGGGCAGATACATAATGGTTATGCAAAGAGATTCTCATGCCTGAGGCTCCCAAGTCCCAATTTCAATCCATCACCGTAAATGAGAGCTGATCAGTACTCTAGGTTAAAAAAAAAAGACTAAATAAATAAAATGGCAGCTCAAGCCATGCCCCTCCCTCCCACATATTTCTCTATTGGGTGGGGTCAAAGCTCCTATCTGGCCTAGGGTAGATAGCATAATGGTTATGCAAACAGACTCTCATGCCTGGGGCTCCAAAGCCCCAGGTTCAATCCCCCGCACCACCATAAGGCAGAGCTGAGCAGTGCTCTGGTTTAAAAAAGCTTCTATCTATTTTCCTTTGTTTCTTTTATCTTTGGTCTTTGTCTCTTCCTCCTTCCCCAACCCCTTACTGTTTGAGCAGTTGAAATACACAGCAATAGCAGTGGGTTGCAACACACAGAGCAAATATTCATGAGTCTATATTGGCAAATATGTAACTGCATAAATAAGTGGAGGAGAAGGGACCAAAAACTTTATCTTCCAGTAGAATTCCAATATATAATGTAGGATGATGGAAATAGAGACAAAAAAAGCAGGCCAGGGTAGATAGCAAAATGATTATGCAGAGAGACTCTCATGCCTGAGACTCCAAAGTCCCAAGTTCAATCCCCCGTACCAGTGCTCTGGTTTAAAAAATAAAAGACAGAAAGGCCACCCTCTGCTTAAGACTGTGGTAATAATTGTCTTGGGTCAGAAGAGCCTAAGATTCCAGAGCACGGACGCCAAGTTCCTCCTGCAAGGCCAGATGTGCAGGTGAGGTGACTTCACAGGGGAGGAGCACTGGCTAGGCCATTCGGTACTAACCAGTGTGATTTCTCTGTCCCCCTTTTTCATATTTCATATGTTATGTATGTCTGTATTTATGTATTTTAAAGAGAGAGAGAAAGATTCAGAGGAAGAAGCAGAGGGAGACACCAGAGCTCTGCTCAGCTCTGCTTTATGGTGGTGCTAGGGATTGAACCTGGGACCTCAGAGTCCTCAGGCATGAGAGTCTTCTGCATCACCATTATGCCCCTCCACTTGTTAATCAGAAATTCCAAAGCCAGAGTCTGAAATGACTTTGAAGGTCACTGCTTGAGCAAGCCTTGGCCCTGGGCTGCATCTGGTGGAGGGGGGTGGCAACTGCAGAGAGGAAAGGCCCGAGGAAGAGAAAGTCCCAGCAGGAGGACTGCAGAGCTGGGCTGGACCTGGAGGCCAGGGACCCACTCCTCCTGCGGTCTCCAGCCCTTCTGCCCCTTCCCTCACCTTCCTGGGGAGCAGAACTAGACTTTGGTTAGAGACCCTGAAATTGCTAGCTTTCCCTTGCTAACCACCCTGACTCCATGAGGATCTGGGTGGTGGGTGCATGCTGTTGAGTGCACACATTACCAAGCATAAGGACCCGGGTTCAAGCCCTGGGTCCCACCTGCAGGGCGACAGCTTCATGAGGGGTGAAGCAGGGTTGTAGACACACTCTCTTTTTCTCTTCTCTATCTCCCTCACAATTTCTCTCTTTATCCAATAAAATAAGAATAAATAAAAGTTTTAAAAAAGATTACATGAAGTGGGGCTGGGTGGTGGTGCACCTGGTTGAGTGCACGTGTTACAGTGCGCGAGGACCTGGGTTTGAGCCCTCGTCCCCACCTGCAGGGGGAAAACTTTGCAAGTGGTGAAGCAGGGCTGCAAGTGTCTCTCTGTCTCTCCCTCTCTATCATCCCCTTCCCTCTCGATTTCTGGCTGTCTCTATCCAATAAATAAAGATTAAAAAAAACACTTTTTCTCTAAAAAAATGAAATTCCATGAAGTGGAGCTAGAGGGGCAAACCAGGGCCTTTCTTCCAGATACCTTTGGCTTTTGGGGGTGGTGGTGGCACCACTAGCATAGAACAACCATGAACCGATGTCCAAAAAAAAAAAAATCAATGAATGCTGAGCCTTTAGCTGCTGGGGACAGATTTTGTGAGCCCCAGGCTGCAGGTCTGATCCCTGACACAGCAAGTGAGCAGAGTGCGTTCTGCTCTCTTTTTCTCTGTCACACAGACATAAAGGGTTTTTTGGGGGCTGGGGAGACAGCATAATGGTCATGCAAAAGCCTTTCAAGCCTGAGGATCAGAGGTCCCAGGTTCGATCCCCAGTGTTCTGGTCTCTTTCTCTCTCCGGTATCTTTCCCTCTGTATCTACTCTCTCATTAAAATACAATAAATAAGAATATTTTGAAACATACATTTTCTTAAGCAATGGAGCTGAAGTACGACAAATGACTTCAAGCACATACTGAGTTGTTGCTCTCACCTTACAGAGCATAATCTCAGGCCATTTATATAATTATTTTATTTTATTTATTTTCCCTTTTGTTGCCTTTTTTTTTGTAGTTATTATTGTTGGTGTTATTGATGTCATCGTCGTTGTTAGATAGGACAGAGAGAAATGGAGAGAGGAGGGGAAGACAGAGAGGGGGAGAGAAAGATAGATACCTGTAGACCTGCCTCACCGCTTGTGAATTGACTCCCCTGCAGGTGGGGAACGGGGGTGGGGGGTTTCCGAACTGGGATCCTTACTCCAGTCCTTGCGCTTTGCGCCACATGTGCTTAACCATCTGCGCTACCGCCTGGCTCCCATCTCAGGCCATTTAAAAGGAATGCAGCTGAGGGGCTGGGTGGGTGGTGGTATGCCTGGTTGAGCGCACATGTTACTATGCACTAGGACCCAGGTTTGAGCCCCCAGTCCCCACCTGTAGGGGGAAAGCTTTTCAAGTCATGAAGCAGCACTGCAAGTGTCTCTCTGTTTCTCTCCCTATCTCCCCCCCCTTCCCTCTTGATTTCTGGCTGTCTCTATCCGATAAATAAAGATAATTAAAATTTGTTTTTAAAAAGTGGTCTGGGAGGTGGTGCAGTGGATAAAACATTGGATTCTCAACCATGAGGTCCCGAGTTCAATCCCCGGCAGCTCATGTATCAGAGTGATGGCTGATTCTTTCTCTCCTCCTATCTTTCTCATGAATAAATAATAAATAAATAAATAATAAAATAAATAAATTCTTAAAAAAATTGAAAAGTAATGTAGCCAAGAACAGGACATAAAATCTATAATGTGGGCCAAGTTGTCAGGTTCACCACCTGTGGCACATTCTTGCCAGTGTGACAGGGTCCCTACTTCCTTAGCATAACTGACTTCATCTTGATCTGAACCTGAACCTGTGCAACCGCTTTACTTGCCAGCAAGAAGCAGATCTTAGGGAGTCAGGCAGTAGTGCAGCGGGTTAAGCGCACATGGTGCAAAGCGCAAGGACCAGCATAAGGATCCTGGTTCAAGCCCCCGGCTCCCCACCTGCAGGGGAGTCGCTTCACAGGCGGTGAAGCAGGTCTGCAGGTGTCTCTCTTTCTCTCTCCCTCTCTGTCTTCCCCTCCTCTCTCCATTTCTCTCTGTCCTATCCAACAATAACAACATCAATAGCTACAACAATAAAACAACAATGGCAACGAAAGGGAACAGATAAATATAAAAAAAGTAGATCTTCATGTTCTGAAATTATTGATTAATTGTTGATTGTTGATAGTTTCCATAACGGGTTGTCCTGACCACAGTAAAAGACTGCCTTAACCACCCCATGTTTGGCTTCTGTGACCTAGCTGCTTTCTGCACCTACCCCTATAAATGGTTGTGAGACACTGAGCTCGGTGTTGCACTCTGAGCAGCGCCTTTTTCCTTTTACTTTTTTTATATTTATTTATTTATTTTCCCTTTTTATTGTTGTTGTAGTTATTGTTGTTATTGATGTTGTCATTGTTAGATAGGACAGAAAGAAATGGAGAGAGGAGGGGAAGGCAGAGAGGGGGAGAGAAAGACAGACACCTGCAGACTTGCTTCACCGCCTCCCCTGCAGTTGAGGGGGGCGGGCCTTACAGGCTATCTGCTAACTCAGGGCAGGGCCATCCATTCCACCCCGGTTCCATGGCTGCCAGTTCTTAGCAACATCGCCCCTCCAGATATTCGTCGGGATGCGGCATCATCTAAGTTCATTTCCCACGTCTACGCTCGACCAGACCTGCCAATCTACGCGGATATCTTCGCCCACCCTGTCCAACGCTTGACGTCTCATCACCCAATCTGGTCCCCTACGCCTACACTGAACTTCTCTGTTCCAGACTCTTGGAAACAGAGTTGGCAGTCAGCTGAGGTCAAGAACAAACACCTCATCACAGACCCCTGCAAGCGTCAACCCGGCTTTGACCTAGCACGTTATGATCGGGCCCTCCTCCATCACTATGGAGCAGGCCATGGCCGGTGCACCGCTATGTTCCATCGCTGGGGAGCCAGAGACGACCCGAACTGCCCCTGCGGCTCCAGACAGACTATGACCCACATAGTCAACGACTGCCACCTCTCCAGATTCAAAGGAGGTCTCGAAACTTTACATCAGGCTCAACCTGATGCTGTTGACTGGCTACGGAAGAAGGGCAAACGCTAGAAGAAGAAGAAGGGCAGGGCGGGGGCGGGGCAGGGTGGGGCGATAACTGTAGGAGAGAGGGCCTCTTTCCTTTAAGAAACAAATGGTGGGCCTGTGGAATAGCTCTCTTGGATAGCGCACTGCTTTGCCATGTGTATGACCAGGGCTCAAGCCCGCCCCCTCCACTGGGCTGTGATTTCTTTTGTGCTCTACCAGTAAGAAATAATAAATAAATAAATAAATAAAATTTATAAAATATATAAATGAATGAATAATAAGTGACAGGGTACAAAAAAAGATCATGGGAGAACTATCTCCAAGACTTTTTTTCATCGTGGGGTTGAACCTGGGACGTAGAAGCCTCAGGCAGGAGAGTCTTTTTGCAAAAACCATTATGTAATTATCCCCGCTCTATCTCTCAAGATTTAAGACCAAAGGCATAATGTTTATTAAAACAACAATTTCATGCCTGAGGACCCCAAGTTCGAAGTTTAATCCCCAGCACTACTATAAGCCAAAACTGAGCTGAGCTATGATCTTAGTTGGTCTCACTCTCAATCTCTCTCTCTTTCTCTCCCTGTATCTTTCTGTATCTCTAATTCATTAAAATAAAAGAAATAGGATGGGGGTATAGCATAATGGTGATGCAAACAGACTTTCATTCCTGAGGCTCTCAAGTCCCAGGTTCAATCTACCACACCACCATAAGCCAGAGCTGAGCAGTGCTCTGGTAAAAATAAATAAATATAAAAGAAATAAAAATATTTTTTAAAAAATAGTTAATAACAGGGGCCAGACAGTGGCACACATAGTGAAGCGCTCACATTACATTGCACAAGGACCTAGGTACCTACCTAGGTCCTGGTCCCCACCTGCAGGGGGAAAACTTCATGAATGGTGAAGCAGGGTTACAGATATCTCTTATAAAATTATAAAAAAAAGATCGAAGTCCAAATGCAACCAGTAGATTCCGAATGAGCCAAATGCCTTACTACTACTACTACTGTTATTATGCTATCTCCTCCACATTGTAAAAATAAATCTTTAGAAAATACTTTATGGTGGTCCGGGAGGTGGCACAGAGGATAAAGCGTTGGACTCTCAAGCATGAGGTCCTGAGTTCAATCCCCAGTAGCACATGTACCAGAGTGATATCTGGTTCTTTCTCTCTCCTCCTATCTTTCTCATGAATAAATAAATAAAATATTTAAAAAAAGAAAATACTTTATATATTTTATTTTAATGAGAGAGAGATACAGAGAGACAGACACAGAAAGGGAGACCAGAGCCCGGCTCAGCACTGGTTGATGGTGGTACCAGGAGCTGGTCTGGGAGCTCAGAGCCTCAGGCAGGAAAGCCTTTCTGCAGAACCATTATGCTGTCTCCCCATCCCTGAACTAGTGTTAACAAGAAGAGACCTTCTAAGTTGGGCAACTTCAATCCTAACTGGGGTCAGGAGACAGGGCATGCCTGCCCTGCTCGGGGCCGGGCTTTGATGCCCCAGCACCACGTGAAGCACAGTGGACCGCACCAGGAGCTCTGGATGGGGGCAGGTGCTGTGGTGTTCTCCTCACTCTCTCCCTCCAAACAAACATCTTTAATGCTGTATTTATTTTCTATAGAGACAAAGAGAAATTGAGAGGGAAAAGGGGAGATAAGAGATGGAGAGAGACACCTGCAGCCCTGCTTCACTGCCTGTGAAGCTTCCCCCAACCCCTACCCCCACTGCCCCCGAAGGTGGGGACCAGGGACCCGAACCTGGGTCCTTGTGCATGGTAACTTGTGTGTTCAAAGCGGTATGCCACCACCCAGCTAAATAAATATCTTTAACTGGACTTGAGAGGACACTCAGAGGTATCACACCCACGGAAGGCCCTGAGTTCAATCACTGGTGCCACAGCTAAAAAAAAAAAAAAGAAGAAGAAGGGAGTCGGGCGGTAGCACAGTGGGTTAAGTGCAGGTGGTGTGAAGCTCAAGGATCAGCTTAAGGATTGTGGTTCGAACCCCCAGCTCCCCACCTGCAGAGGAGTCGCTTCACAGGTGGTGAAGCCGGTCTGCAGGTGTCTATCTTTCTCTCCCCGCCCTGACTTTCCCACCTCTCTCCATTTCTCTCTGTCCTATCTAACAATGATGACACCAATAACAACAATAATAACTACAAAAAAAAAAAAAGCCAGGTCTGGGCATTGGTGCACCCGGTTAAGCACACATATCACCATCACCATGCTGAAGGACCTGGGTTCAAGCCCCTGCTCTTGGCCTGCAGGGGGCACCTGGCAAGAGGTGAAGCAAGTCTGCAGGTGTGTCTATCTTTCTGTCTCCAGATCTTCACCTCTCCTCTCAATTGCTCTCTGTCCTACCAAATAAAATAGAAAGAAAAAGGAAAAAATGGCCGCAAATATAAACAAAAATGAAAAAGCACTAACTGAATAATTAGTGAGATTGGGGAATTATTTAGATTCTTCTTTTTAAAAATGTTTTTAGGGGGTCGGGCGGTGGCGCAGTGGGTTAAGCGCACGTGGTGCAAAGCGCAAGGACCGGCGTAAGGATCCCAGTTCGAGCCCCCGGCTCCCCACCTGCAGGGGAGTTGCTTCACAGGTGGTGAAGCAGGTCTGCAGGTGTCTGTCTTTCTCTCCCCCTCTCTGTCTTCCCCTCCTCTCTCCATTTCTCTCTGTCCTATCCAACAACGAACAACATCAGCAATGGTAATAATAATGACCACAACGAGACTACAACAACAAGGGCAACAAAAGGGGGAAAAAATGGCCTCCAGGAGCGGTTGATTCATGGTGCAGGCACCGAGCCCAGCAATAACCCTGAAGGAAAAAAAAAATGTTTTTAGATCCTTCTTTATTGGACAGAACTTGAGATGGAAGGGGGAGATAGGGAGCAAGAAACTTGCAGCCCTGCTTTACCTCTGATGAAGTTTCCCCCCTGCAGGTGAGGGCTGCGGGGTTGAACCTGGATTCATGGGCATGGGAGCAGGTGCGTCATCACCTGGCCCCTAATTTATTGAGGTTTTATGATCTCACCTGTATGTGAAATCCAAAACCAAAAACATCAGGCTCAGAAGATACAGAGAAATGACTATGGGATGGCAGAGATGGGGGGGGGCAACAATGGCAAAGGAAGTCCAGAGGTAGACTCTTCCTCTCATCACACAATGAGTGTGGCCTGGGAGGGGCGACGCCAGGCAAAGCACTAGACTCCTGAGCGTGAGGCTCCAAGCTGGAGTCCCAGTACTGCACGTGCCAGAGTTGCCACGCCCCACTCAACTCCAGAATGATGGGTCTGACAGAGTCAGCACCCAGGAAAACTCTCTTCAAGGAAGAAGAATTCTGGGAGTGGGTTTTGGCATCCTGAGCAGATCTAAATAGGAAACTCTGATTATTGTTTTCATTATGTACATGGTAATGATGCTGTGTAATTGGGGATGAAGAGCACCTGTTCCCAGATTAGATACAGATGAACAAGAAATGAGGTGGACAAAGTTATGGGTCATTAAATATGTAAAGTTTTAGAAAAAATTCTTAATAATACCTCCTCTTATGAAATATGTTAAAACTCTATGTAAAATACTATCTGCTAAGCCTATTACTCAAAAATCCATCACCCCATGAAGTACGACATTTCTGTAAAACCGCAAGGCCATTACTTTCTGTATTCAGATATTGTTTATGTAAGGCTGAAGGATATATAAACTCTCACTTGCTAAATAAAACTTGAGTTCAGATTCCCCCTCCAACAGAGTGTGGTGTATTCTGCTCTCCCCTGCGCCGACTCCTGACCCACCCAAGTGGTCACCTTCAGAGTTCCCTGATCCTTCCTGCTGCTCCTCTGCCTGAGCGGTCCATCGTCGCACAGAGTGATGCTTTGGTCCCCTGCCCCATACATTGAGAACAAAGTCAGAGAGATGACACAGAGGGGCATGCTGACGCCAGGTAAGACCTCACAAAGCAGTGTGTATCTGAAAGTCTGGAAGACAGCGCGCGCGCGCGCGCGCACACACACACACACACACACACACACACACACACACACACATACACACACACACCAGAGAAGAAAAAAAGACCACAACACCGAGGTTACATTCATAAGGTGGGGGGCTGGTTTCGAATTTGTGCTGCAAAGCAGCTCACTACTCAAGTGAGCTACTGATACTTTGCCCAGCTGGGAGTGGATCTCAAACACCCTCACCACGACAGAGCAGCCAGGGTAGCTTACTTAGATAGTGTGTTTGCTTAGTCAGGTGTGTGAACCAGGTTTGAGCTTTGGTGATCTGGTATCTGTCTCATTTCTGGTTTTCTTTCTTTCTCTTTTTGTTTTGCTTCCAGGGTTATAGCTGGGCTCGGTGCCAGCACTACGAATCCACAAATCCATGAATCCACGAATCCACAAATCCACTGCTCCTGGAGGCTATTTTTCCCATTTTGTTGCCCTAGTTGTTGCCCTTGTTGTGGTTTTTATTGTTGTTATAGCTGTTATTGTTGCTTGATAGGACAGAGAAATGGAGAGAGGAGGGGAAGACAGAGAGGAGAGACAGACAGACACCTGCAGACCTGCTTCACCACTTGTGAAGCGACCCTCCTGCAGGTGGGGAGCTAGGGGCTTGAACCGGAATTCTTATGCCAGTCCTTGCACTTTGTACCATGTGTGTTTAACCTGCTGCACTACTGACCTGCCCCCACCCCCATTTCTGGTTTACTATCTGAAATAGTCACCACCCAGTGGTGACCAAAAAAAAGTTGTAACTAAGTATAGTGACAGATATTAGGTAGACACCTGATGGGTCTCATATATATAATATAGTATCTATATGCAGGTATCAGATAGGGTAGACGTGAAATTTGTACACCAGTCTTATCTCAGTAGAAATAGTAATCAGAAAAATAACTGTTTAGGTGTGCAACTGATACTAATTTTGAAAAAAGTCTTATCATAGGTTGAGGAGAAAGCATAGTAGTTCTGCAAAAGACTTTCCTGACTAAAGCTCCAAGGTTTCAGGTTCAGTCCCCAGCTCCAGCAACGGCCAGAACTGAGCAGGGCTCTGGTATTTCTCTCCATGTTTCTCTGTATCTCCCTCATTAAAATACTAGTAACAAAGAGTCTCATCATGTACAGACACCTACTTAAGTTTTCTGGCTGAGATGACAGGAAAGCCGGGGGTGGCTTCAATCCAGTGTTGGGAGTGTTGGGGTTATCTGTGCTGCCGGGGTCTTTGTGGAACAGAGAGAGAGAGCACGAGCTGGTCATGGTGGCTACGGCGGCAGCCACCCTGCCTTTGACTCTGGTATCTGTTTGACTACTTCTCTTCAGAACGAGCAGTTTAGATGCTGGATCTCAGGGGCTACATACTGAAGAGTCAGTGCTTGCTGGCTGATGACAATCGACATTCCCACTTTGCAGTATTTGCTACAGCTCCTGAGAAGGAACCTCAAGATTTGTGCTTATAATGTCTGAGTATAATACGATTAATAAACTCATGGACTGTTAGAAGGCCACTGGAAACAAGCTTGTTAAGAATATAGTAGGTTGGGGGCTGGGCAGAGGGGCAGCGGGTTTAGGGCACATGGTGCAAAGTGCAAGGACCGGCCTAAGAATGCCGGTTCGAAGCCCCAGCTCCCCACTTGCATGGGGGGGGTGGGGGTGGGGTCGCTTCACAGGTGGTGAAACAGGTCTGCAGGTGTCTATCTTCCTCTCCCCTCTCTTTGTCTTCCCCTCCTCTCTTGGTTTCTTTCTGTCCTACCCAACTACAACAACAACAATAACAAAGGCAACAAAGGTAACAAAAATGGGGAAAAATGGCCTTGAGGAGCAGTGGATCCATAGTATAGGCACCGAACCCCAGAAATAACCCTGGAGACATATATATGGTTAAAATTAGTGGGTACTGAGAAAGCCCCTACCTCCCTGCTTCAGGGATTCCCAGCCGAGTATACCTGCAGCCCAAAGTGACCACCAGGAGGAGCTGATGTCAAGGCAACAACAGCCACAGCTGACTATGTCAGGCCAGGTAGGCTAGGGGAATACAGACAGGGGTTCAAAGGCCTGAAATAGAACCAAAGCAGCTAAGATAAAAATCAGATACTAAACCATACTAACCGCTTTGGCAAATCTGCTTCTGTGTGTCACTTTGCTTGCCCGAGAGTATAAAACCTAGAAATCAGCCTTTCTCAGGGCCGAAGTTGACGAGGTGACTTGAACTTCAGGCCTTGAAATAAAGCTGCTTTCCCTTTCACCCATCTCTGGCTCCAGTCACTCCTTTCCCAGTCATACATACTCCTTGACACTCCTAGGCGAAAGACTGGCATGTGGCAGGCAGTCACAAGCACTTATGTTCATTAATTCATTCATTCATTCACTCATTCATTCATTCATTCATTCCACAAACCACAATGGACACCTGCAAAGCAGGCTCTGGACTTGCTGTGGGGAGGCAGGATGAAAGGGAGGAGGCAAATCTCAAGCAGATAAATCACTGTGATCATCCTGTGATCACTATGTTTCCACTGAGCTGAGTACTGTGGGTGCAGAGGGGCTGGGGAGGGGGGAGGTGGGCAGGTGGGGAAGGCCCAGGAATGAGCCTTTTCCAGACAATCTGCGAGCAGAGCCCAGCAGGAAGGCGGCCCCACACTGGCCCAGGCCGAAGGTACTGCTGAGAAAGGGAAGCCAGGTCAACCATAGATCATGTGGTCCTTCCAGCCCTCACCTAGAAGTCGACATTTGTCCTAAGAACAATGCCAAGCCAGAGGAGCCTGCCCCTTGCACATATGGGGGGGGAATGGGGGGGAGTTGGTTCAGGATCCACAGTGTCTTCAGGGAAGCCTGGCTTTCCTGGGGGCAGGTAAGATGTGTGACTAGCGGAGGGTCCTCACACGAGCCAGTAGAAGGCTGGAAAATGGCTTCCAAGCCCACCCATTCACCTCGCCCAAGTGTGCCCAGGCCGGAAAGCATGTTAGCACAGAATGCTAGGGACCAGCCCTGCCGCCACTGTGGGCTGCTTTCATCACACCACAGATTACTGCACATCTGGCCTCCTGTTCCCATCACACTCACAGAGACTTTAAGCCGGGCCTTAAGTCTGTCATTTTCTGTATCTCGTTCTACCAGAAAAGTAGCCTGTAGGAAACCAAGAGCCAAGCTCTTGAAACAGCCTTGTCCCCAGGCTGTGGAATGGGCCTACCTGGTCTCCATCCTGACTCAACCACTTCTTAGCTGTGTGACAACCTTGAGTCAACGGCTTAACCTCTCTGTGACCCGGTCTCCTCATCTTTCAAACAACTAGAAAGCTGACATTCATCTCCTGGGATGAAGCTTTATTTGTCAAGGACTCAGAACAGTATCTGACTGGGCGCTGCACTCAGTAACTACAGATGCACATATCTTCACGCCTCTTGGAGCCTGGCCATCCCCATCAGAAAAGAGATTTTCAGAAGCATCCAGCCTCTAGGTGTGCTTTGAGAATGAACCAGGGGGCCCCGGGGAAAGCTGGGTATTTATGATCAATAGTCGACTGCTACTAACTAAAGGGACAGAGTTCCAAGTCTCTGTAGCACTTGGCCAAAGAGAAGCATGTGACACCATGAGCTGAACAACCAGGCCAAACAACGACAGACAACTGTCCAAAGGCAGAGGCCACTAGAGAGAAGGGGAGGGTGTGGCAGTGACCCTCACTCTGACCCAGAGCTCATAGCTTCAGGGTCAAGCTCTCTAGTCTGCAGCTCCCATGAGCCCACTGGCTAAACCAGCGCTAGAGAAACTCAACTCAGGCTTGACCAGGTGGGAAACACTGACAGACAGACTGCACGGCATGGCGGCGAGGGGCCTCTTGGCTTGAGCATTCTCCTTAGGAACCATAGTCAACATTCCAGAAATAAAAGTAAATCCAAATTTTAAGAATGAAGATACTTGAGCTGGGGAGATAGCATAATGGTTATGCAGAGAGACTCTCATGCCTGAGGCTCCAAAGTCCCAGGTTCAATCCTCCACAGCACCGTGGGCCAGAGCTGAGCCAGATCTGGTCTCAGTTGGAGTCTCACCTCTGTACTTCTCTCATCAAAATAATAAAATATTAAAAAGTGAGTGAGAAATGAATATATTACACACTGATATAGCTCACATACACTCCTGCCAACCAGTGGCAGATCGGGCATGTTCAGGGTGGTATGGCCATAGACAGGTATATATATATATATATATATATATATTTTAACTCTCTTGTTTTTTTTTTTTGTCTCCAGGGATAGAGCTGGGGCTCAGTGCCAGCAGTACGAATCCACTGCTCCTGAAGGCTATTTTTTCTATTTTTTTTTAATTGGTAAGAGAGTAATTGAGGGAGTTGGGCGGTAGCACAGCGGGTTAAGTGCAGGTGGTGCAAACCACAAGGACCAGCCTAAGAATCCCGGTTAGAGCCTCCGGCTCCCCACCTGCAGGGGAGTCCCTTCACAGGCTGTGAAGCAGGTCTGCAAGTGTTTGTCTTTCTCTCCCTTTCTCTGTCTTCCCCTCCTCTCTCCATTTCTCTCTGTCCTAACAACGACAACATCAATAACAACAATAAAAAGGGCAACAAAAGGAAATAAATAAATATTAAAAAATATTTTTTAAAAAAGAGAGGGAAACTGAGAGAGAAAAAATAGACACCTGCAGCACTGCTTCAGCACTTGTGAAACTTCCCCCTACAGTTGGGGAGCCAAGGGCTTGAACCCTGGATCCTTGCACTTAGTACTATGTGTGCTTAACCAGGTACGCCTAGTCCCTATAGTATTATTTATTTATTTATTTACTTACTTACTTACTTACCTACTTACTTAATTATTTACCTATCACCCCTTCCCCATGGAGGATGCCTAGTCAGAAGGGAGTTTCTTACACCATCTATGCACACCTTGCACCTGGCATGTGGGAACAGAATCAATACTGAAGATGGAGTGTTGCTGCCCCCTGGTGGCCACACTTTCTAACTTTCTCTCACATTGCACCTGGGTGCAAAATTGGTTCTGAAAATGGGACTGTTTGCAGCCACACTTTTCGAGAGGGGAGGGGTTGATAGGGAGAGACAGAGAGACACCTGTAGCACTGCTTCACCACTCGCAAAGCTTCCCCCCTACAGGTGGGGCGGGGGGCTTGAACCCGTGTCCTTGTGGATTGTAACATGTGTGCTCAACCAGGTGTGCCACCACCCCCAGCCACACTTTCTATGTTTCTTTCACACTGGATCTGGAAGCTGAGTTGATTCTGAAGATGGGGAGGTGTTGCCCCCTGGTGGCCACACTTTGTATGTACCTTTTGCACACTGCACCAGGCTTAGGCTTTATTTCCTGGATTTATATTGCCTGTAATGTCCTTCAACATGAGCCACGGTGGGACCGGGTGGTGGGGCACCTGGATGAGAACATGTGTTACAGTGCACATGAACTCAGGTTCGAGCCCCCAGTCCTCACCTGCAGGGGAAAGCTTCATGAGTGGTGAAGCAGGGCTGCAGGTATCTCTCTGTCTCTCTCCCTCACTATCTTCCCCTTCCCCTCTCCATTTTTGACTGTCTCTATCCAATAATAAATAAAGATAATTAAAAAAAATTTAAAACCCCAACATGATCCACAGTCAACACAGCACTACACAAGCCTCTGGAAACATCTTTTCTACCTTCAGGGAAGTGCATTAAGCTGTGAATTTCCCCAGCTTAGGGAGCCAGACTTGGAGAGGGGGGCTGTTACTATTTGAAGGATCCTAATCCGGAGGTCATGTTCTGGAGGACTCACCTGAAGACGCGCTTTGGATTTTTTTTTCACCACAGAAATCTGCTTCTGAAGCTCCCTGATCTTCTCTTGGGGAACGTGACTTGCCAGGGACAACCCTTCTTTTCCTTTGCTAATCACTTTGCCTTACCTTCTTTCTCTGTACTGACAAAAACCTTCCATTTGGTGCCTCTCCTGGAGATAGCTCCCACTAGCTAGCTAGGAGGATGCCTAACTCATGAATTATCTAATCGGGCCAAGTAGACTTCCACATTTACTTGGTTGAATTTCACTTTTTTTTTTTTTAAGAGTGACAAGTTCCTTCACATATATTAGATAAAATAACACCAGCTTAGCTTATTTGTAAGGGGTGGGAGAACTGGTTTATTTACTGATGTTATTTTTTTCTTTCATGTGCATATATTATTAACTTTTTTCTTATTCATATATGCCTTTAAATATCTATATTTTTCTGTTTAAATATTTATTTTAATGAGGGAAATACAGAGAGCGTGGCTCAGCTCTGATTTATGGTGGTGCTGGGGATTGAACTTGGAACCTTGGAGCTTCAGGCATGAGAGTCTTTTGCAGAACCATTATGAGGTCTCCCCAGCCCCCCACACATTGCCTTTTGAAATTGTTTTTTAAAAGTAAAAACTTTGGGCTAGAAGACAGCACAGTGGTTTACACAAGACTTTCATGTCTGATGCTCTGAGGCCCCAGATTCAAACCCCAGCACCACCATAAGCCACAGTTGACAAGTGCTCTGGTTAAAAAAAAGAAAGAAATGGAGGATGAGTAAGAGGGGGAGGGGAAGGAGCAGATAATATTTAGTTAAAAGAATAATGACGGGGACGGGAGGTGGTGCACAACGATCTAGGTTCAATCCTCCAGTCCCCATCTGTAGGGGGGAAGCTTTGCAAAAGGTAAAGCAGAGCTGAAGTTGCCTCTCTCTTCTCTCTCTTTTCTCTCTCTCTCTCTCTTTCTCTCCCCTCTCCCTCTCAATTTCACTCTATCCTAACAACTGAAATAAATATTTAAAATATGAAACAGTCACCTGCTGAGAATCTTTACATATACTATAAGATAGATAAAATTTGTATTAATAAACTGAAAGAAAATTATTGGATGCTTTCACTCATATAAGAAATATAAAAAACTAAAGCAAAAGACTAGGCAAAAATAAAGAAGTAAAATAAATTTATACCAAAGACCTTATTCACCGAAGAAATGTTAGCAATAAATTTTAACTGTTGGTCTCCAAGACATGAGGTTGGCTGAGAAAACTGTGAGAGATCCTCGCCTCTACTGAACAGAAAATGAAGAGCTGATGAAGGTCTGCCATGCTTGGGGGAGCTGCCTTGTGTTTGCCGCTTGAGGAAGACTTTCTGGGACAACTCTTGGCGTCTGCCTCGGGTCAACACTCTGAGCCAGACTTTTATGGCACTTAAAGAAGCTTTTACGGTTCCTAAAAGGACATGCAGGCCCGTCCCTGACGTGGGAATAGGCTGCACAGTGGGTTCCGTGTTTGGGGTGGGGGGCAATGCATGCATGGTCTAGAGAACTTTGGGCCTATAGTTCCTTTCACCGGGAAGTGACAGTGAAGTTGTGGAGAAGGAAGGAGACACTCTGCTTTGTGGCAAGCTGCCACATTCATTCAAGCAGTCTGGTGATGTTGACAGCCCACATTTTTCATGCATCCAAATGATATTTAGGGAGCACCTGATCTAGAATTTGGGGAAACAAACAAACACAACACCACAATGTAAAGAGGCTTAGATAAGTTACAAAAAATGTACAGACAGCAACTGGTAGAGAAAATCAAAAAGTATCCCACACTCTTTGGAAAGACTGATGAAATAAAAGGTTTCTAGTCTCCACAACTCTTCAAAAATGAAATAATGGTAGAAGTTATACAGGAAAGAGACTGGCAAGATAGCCCACCCGGGAGGGTGCCTGCTTGGCCACGTACCACCCAGGTTCAAGCCTGACCCCCACCACAACAAAGGAAGCTTCAGTGCTGTAGTGTCTTTTTCTCTTTTTCTTTTTAACTAAAAAAGTAAATTTGGAGCACTAAAGCCCTGCTGATAAGATAGAAAGTAGGGGCCAGGCAGCGGCGCATCTGGTTAAGCGCACACATTACAGTGCACAAGGACCAGGTTCAACCCCCTGGTCCCCACCTGTAGGGGGAAAGCTTCACAAATGGTAAAGCAGGGCTGCAGGTGTCTCACTGTCTCTCTCTCCCTCTCTCTCCCCTTTCCTCTCAATTTCTCTCTCTATAGCTAATAAAATAAAAAAATAATTGAATTCAAAAAGATAGAAAATAAGGGGGTGGAGAGAGAGGGGGAGGGAAAAAGAGGGAGGGGAGCATACAGTTATGTGTGAAATGGCCCTCAAATGTAGTATCGGTAAATAACAACAACAACAACCACCTGGGAGACATGTTAGAAATACAAATCCCCAGATTCTGCCCAAAACTATGAATAGGAGAGTCTGGGAGGTCTGGCCCTGCTATCTATGTTTTTTTAAAAAAATTAAAGATGATTGGGATTCCAGTTTTGAGGACTATGGGTGTCCTTTATAATGAAAAATAATTCCACCAAGCGGCACTTTTCCACACCAGAGAGAGGTATATTTGCTTTGCAACTGCTATATGACCCTGTGAGGTGCCACTCTAACACGGGAAACTGTAAGGGAATTGGTTCTGTAATTGCAGGAAAACCCCACAGGTTGGAGTCCTAATCTGAGGACTAGTAAAACATCTGTTTTTCAATTACATGACAGTTCCGCAAGGTGACTGTTTAACTTGAATAGTACACAAAGCACACCTGATGTGTCATTTACAGGGACAATTCATTAGGTGAACGATATTTTATAATGCAAAATAAACTGATTCACATTCACATCAATATGGGTTAAGATTTCTTAGATAGTAAGCCAAGTAAGAAAAAAAAAGTAAGCCAAAGTAAGCCAAAAGAAGATGAACCACTACTGGCATTCTAACCCAAGCAACTAACAACAAAAACATATATGATTTGTGATTACACAAAAATGCCTTAGAGTGGCACTCTAATTTGAGATAAAGGGGAAAAATTCTCTGATCTGCAATTACAGGAAAATACTGTTGGGTGGCATTAAACCAGAACAATATGGAAAATATGTATCTATGTGAAATTACATGAAAATTCTACCCAGTGACATTGTAACCAGATTAGTAGGAAAGACATCTTTGCAACTATATGAGGAGTCCAGTAGGCGGCACTATAACCTACACAATAAATTAAAAAAAACTGTTCTGCAGCTAGCTAAGCGCACATGGCGCAAAGTGGTGTAAGGATCCTGGTTGGAGCCCCGGGGGGGCCCCCCACCTGCGGAGTGGGGGGTGGTTGCTTCATGGGCGGTGAAGCAGGTCTGTAGGTGTCTATCTTTCCTCTTCTCTGTCATACCCTCCTCTCTCGATTTCTCTCTGTCCAATACAACAACGACAGTAGCAACAACAAGGGAAAAAATAGCAGTGGATTCCAAGTCCAGATATAGAAAGATAACCTTGAAAGCAAACAAAAAACTGTTCTGCAGTTACACAAATCTCCACACGATGGCACTCTAACACAGAAAAGAAAACAAATCTGCAATTACACGAAAATTCCACAAGATGTCGCTCCTACACAAGAAATAATAAACATGCAATTACATAAACATTCCACAAGATGGCAATAAAACATAAGAAATGGAACTCTATACCTACTGCGATATAGAAAATGTCCACTAGATGGCAGGCAAACATAAGAAATACAGGGAAATTGAATTTATTTTAAATTTACTTCATTGAAGTACAAATAATCTTTTTTAAAAAAATGTATTATTTGATAGAGATAAATTGAGAGGGGATGGGAGATAGAGAGAGACACCTGCAGCCCTGCTTCACCACTTGTGAATTCAGGTCCTTGTGCATTGTAATATGCATGCTTAACCAGGGGCACCATTGCCTGGCCCCCAGCACAAATAATCTTTTGTTTTTTAAATAATTTTTAAATGTATTTATAAAATAAAAATATTGATAAGATCATAGGATGAGAAGGGTATAATTCCCACCACCAGAACTCCGTATCCAATCCCCTTCCTTGACAGCTTTCCTATTCTTTATCCCTCTGGGAGTATGGACCCAGGGTCATTATGGGGTGCAAAAGGTGGAAGGTCTGGCTTCTGTAATCCTAGCACAAATAATCTTTTTTTTTTTTTTGCCCCCAGGGTTATTGCTGGGGCTCAGTGCCTGCACCATGAATCCACTGCTCCTAGAGGCCATTTTTTCCCCTTTTGTTGCCCTTTTTTTTTAGCATTGTTGTGGTTATTATTATTGTTGCTATTGATGTCACTGTTGTTGGATAGGACAGAGAGAAATGGAGAGAGAAGGGGAAGACAGAGTGGGGGGGAGAGAAAGATAGACACCTGCAGACCTACTTCACCACTTGTGAAGCCAGTCCCTGCAGGTGGGGAACCTGGGGCTTGAACCAGGATCCTTACGCTGTTCTTGCGCTTCACACCATGTGTGCCTAACCCAATGCACTACCGCTTGACCCTCCAGCACAAATAATCTTAAAGAACCTGTGCTGCTTTTTCTTTTTTTTTTTCTTTCTTTCTCCCCCCCTCCCCCACAAGCACTGATCAGCTCTGGCTTATGGTGATTCAGGGGACTGAATCTGGGACTTTGGAGCCCCAGGCATGAAAGCCTCTTTTGCATAAACATTATGCTATCTACCCCCCTACTGCTCATGTATGTATGTATGTATGTATGTATGTATGTATGTATGTATGTATGTTTGTATTGGATAGTGATAGCCAGAAACTGAGAGGGGAGGGGGAAATAGAGAAAGACAGGGGCCAGGTGGTGGCGCACCTGGTTGAGCGCACATATTACAGTGCACAAGGACCTGGTTTAAAGCCCCCAGTCCCCACCTGCAGGGGGAAAGCTTCACAAGTGGTGAAGCAGGTCTGCAGGTCTCTCTCTCTTTATCACCCCTGTCCTCTCAATTTCTGTCTGTCTCTATCCAATAAATAAATAAAGATAATAACAAAAAATTTTAAAAAGAGAGAGAAAGACAGAGAGACACCTGTAGCTTGTTTCATCACTTGTAAAGCTTCCCCCCTGCAGATAGGGACCAGGGGCTTGAGCCCGGGGCCTTGCGCACTGTAATGTGTGTGTTTAGCCAGGTGCGACACCACCTGGCCCCTTGCTGCTTTTCCCTGTAACTTTCCCCTAATATTTGCTCTCTCAGGTAGAGACCAAATACAGACTTTCTAATTGCTCAGCATCTACTACAGTAGCTGGAATATATCAAATACGTGTTAAAAGTGGGGAGGTCAGTGAAGGTCAGATAATTGAAGAACACAAACAGAAGAAAAAAGAAGAGTCTTTCAGATCTAGTCCCAGGCCTTCCCAGTTGCACAGGTGGGATGAAATGTAGAAGAAAACGGGGCTGAGACCAAAATAGTGACAGTCATTTCAACATTTTCTAAGGTGAGACTTTCAAAGAAAGTGAAATAAGAGACAAGAAAAAATAGCAAAGCTTATTTAAAAGAAAGAAGTTCCTTGAGAAGATCAGGTTTGACTGTGTTTTCAAAAGTCTTAGAAACTTGCACTTAAATATTCTGCAACTTGGTTTTTGCTCCTGGGGTCTGGACAAAGTGCACTGGCATTCCCTCGGGATTCATCTTGCACTACAGGAGGTTGGGCGAGCCAGCAGGCAGGTACAAGGTAAGGGGCCTGCAGCCTCTGCCTCGTGGTCACCACAGCTCTACCCATAGCCCCGAGACCATTTCTCAGCCAGCACACCCGGGCTGGCCTGGCTGATTTCTTTTGCTGCCTTCCTTTCCATTTTGCCTTTTGGAAAGGAATTTTTTTTTCATTGCCACCAAGGTTATCACTGGGGCCTGGTGCCAGCACTATGAATCTACCCCTCCCAGCAGCTATTCTTCCTTCCTTCCTTTCTTTTTTCTTTTCTTCCTATTTTATTGGATAGAACAGAGAGAAATTGGGAGCGGAGGGGCAATAGGGGGAGATGTTGGGGAATTATACAGATGTAGTCTTTGCCCTCAGGTTTTGCCACTTCCTGCTATATTCTCAGGTGCTTTCCCCAACCAATCCTGTCCTGACACATCACTCCTGGTTGTTGCCCTATAAAGCCCTCCCACTTCCGCTCCTTCTCTCTCTCTCTCTCTCTCTCTCTCTCTCTCTCTCTCTCCCTCCCGGTGGTGCAGTAGCGGGGGATGGCCATTTTGGCTGGCTCCACATGGCCTGAACCACGCACCTGACCCAGCAATAAAGGATTGTATTCCCTTTCTGCTCCAAACCTCCTTTTTCTGCATCCCGCCGCCGCCAAGTGACAGGGAGAGAAAGACACTGGCAGACCTGCTTCACTGCTTGTGAAGTGTCTCCCCTGTAGATGGGGAGCAGGGGGCTTGAACCTGGGTCCTTGTGCATGGTAATATGTGTACTTAACTAGGTGTGCCACAAACTGGCCCCAAGAAATATTATTTATTTTGGATAGAGACAGAGAAATGGAAAGGGAAGGGGAGATAAAAAGGGAGAGAGAGGGCAGGGGTAGATAGCATAATGGTTATGCTAAGAGATTCTCATGCCTGAGGCTCCAAAGTCCCAGGTTCAATCCCCCGCACCACCATAAGCCAGAGCTGAGCAGTGCTCTGGTGTTTCTCTGTGTGTGTCTCTCTCTCTGCATCACTCTCAATGATGAAGGCTATTTGGAAGTAGTAATAGATGTAGGTGTGACTTAGAAAAGAAGAGAAGGCAGGACCATAGAGAAAATGGGCAAATATATATAAACATAGTCATAGAAATAACAGTCATCCTGGGACTGGGTGGTGGCGCACCTAGTTGAACGCACATGTTACAGTGCTAAAGGACCCAGGTTCAAGCCCCCAGTCCCCACCTGCAGAGGGAAAGCTTTGCAAGTGGTGAAGCAGGGCTGTAGGTGTCTCTCTTTATCTCCCCCTCTCTATCTCCCCTACTCTCTCGATTTCTGGCTTTCTCTATCCAATATATAAAGATAATAATAATAATAGAAATAACAGGCAACCCATAACTGTGACCCTGGGAGAATTACTGCAGTTTCCAGTTTCCAGTGGAGGGAACTCTGGTGGTGGCAATGGTGTGGAATTTTACCCTTTATCTCATAATTTTGCAAATCAATATTCAATCATTAATAAAATAAAGGGAAGGAGAGAGAAACAGAGACACCTGCAACACTGCAAGTGGGGACCGGTGGCTTGAACCCGGGACCTTGTGCACTGTAATGTGTGTGCTTAAGCAGGTGTGCCACTACTCGGCCCTATTGGAAAGGAATTTTCACTTGTGTCCTGAAATGAAAAGCTAAAGCTAGACCAAAATGAGAAGTCAAGTGGTGGAGTTACAGGCATCAGTACGTAGGGTGTAGGGTGCTTTGAAAAAGGCTTTGGGGTCCCCCCACCCCAAGCTGCCCAGCAGCGGCCTAGGCCCTCTGCTGCTCACACAGCTGGAAGCGCCTGGCGTCCCCTGGCTCAGACTCCAAGGACATTACAGGATGCCCTATTTCCTGGCTGCTAGCCTATTTAAAAATAAAAACGGGTTTACAAGACCCTGGCATGTGTGCTGTCATTAGTCACTGCTTCTTTCCCTGGAGGTTCAGCTTAGGCAGCCCAAGTGCTCTGCTTTCTCCTCGCCCACAGCTGGCTCGGCTCTCCAGATGTGCAGAGCTCAGCCCTTCTCCCAGAATCTTCTTCCAAGTCTGTCAGCACTTCTGTCCCTCAAACACATTGGGCCACCAGTGCGCTTCGCTCACCTGACTTCTGTGGAGGTCAAGAGCATTACACCCCTTACACCCCCCGGCCCTTCCCTGTGCGAGGAGTGCCCACCCCAGCTCCTCACGAGAGCTATGCAGGGGTACTGACCTGACTCCCACCTTGTTGTTACCGGCCTTCTGCCTGCTCGCTTCAGCCTCTTCTTGTTTTGTTCCTCCAACCTTCCCACACACTCTTAGCTCGGGCCCGGCAGTCATGCTTTCTGCAGTCTCTGCCCAGGTCTTCAGACAGGTGTCCCCTCATCCATGCTCGGTAGACACCGCCTCCCTGCGCCTCTTCCACAGGATCCAGCTTCACTTCTCCTTCCTCAGAATCACCATTTCAAAAACCTGTGTCTGAATCCCTCACGGGAATGGGGGAGCCCTCCAGGTAGGCATCTCAAACAGATCTTGGAACAGTGCAGGGCACACACACACTGGATGAGGTGGTCTCCAGCCATGCTAATATTGTAAGCATCACAAGCGCTTGGGGAATTTTCTTGTGCTTATTGCATCTGTGGAAGTACACACAACCATAGTTAATCACCCCAAACTATGGCCCTTAGGAAGTTTTTGCTACGGGACTTTTCAAGGAACTCTGTTAATCTCAAGTTCCTGTCTAGGCTAAGGGCAGGTGGGAAATAAAGGCCTCCTGAAGTTGGCTTCAGTCTTTGAAAGTCTAAACCTCTTAGCAGTGAACACGTTGAAGGAAGTACCTCAGCCATGGGATAACTATTACTGTAGATGTTAATGTGGTATCAGTTTCTTTGAAATGAAGCAAATCCATACAGTTCAGACAGACTTGGGCTAACCACACTTCACTCACTTCATGGTCACTTGTAGTGCAATCACTGCAGGACTGTGGATTCTCTTAGTCCAGGGCTTCCCAAGTGGACATGGTTTCTGCTCCCAAGGGGAAGCTTGGCAAAGGTCTGGGGACATTCTGGGTAGTCACAACTTGGTTTAGGAGGAGGGGGTGGGGTTCCTGGCTTCTAGTGGGTGGAGGTCAGGGTGCTGTCAACATCCTACAGTCCACAGGATCCCACCCCCCCATGGTCCCTTCCAAAATGCCAACAGGACTGAGATTGAGAAATTCTATCTTAGGCTATGTGAGCAAATAACACACCGCCTTAAAATTAAGAGAATATGCGCTATTTGTAGAAGCTTTGGAAATTACAGAGAAGCGCAGAGATGAAAAATTGCTAAGAACTGGGTGGGGGTAGACAGCATAATGGTCATGTAAGAAGACTCTCCGGGTCAGGCGGTAGCACAGCGGGTTAAGCGCACGTGGCGGAAAGCGTAAGGACCCTAGTTCGAGCCCCCGGCTCCCCACCTGCAGGGGAGTCACTTCACAGTCGGTGAAGCAGGTCTGCAGGTGTCTATCCTTCTCTCCCCCTCTCTGTCTTTCCCTCCTCTCTCCATTTCTCTCTGTCCTATTCAACAACAACGACATCAACAACAACAATAATAACCACAACAAGGCTACAACAAGGGCAACAAAAGGGAAAAAAATGGCCTCTGGGAGCAGTGGATTCACTGAGCCCCAGCAATAACCCTGGAGGCAAAAGAAAAAAAGAAGACTCTCATGCCTGAGGCCCCCAAGTCCCAGGTTCAATTCCCTGCACCACCATAAGCCGGAGCTGAGCAGTGCTCTGGTTAAAATAATAATAGTAATTAAAATAAAAATAAAAAAATAAAATAAAACCAAAGGGAAGAAAAAAGAAATTGCTAGGAACTATTGATCTTTCGGGGTGGGAGCTTTCTTGCATGTCTTGCACATTTATTTATTTACTTATTTATTTTTAAAGACTTTATTTATTTATTAATGAGAAATATAGGAGAGAGAGAAAGAACCCAACATCACTCTGGTACCTGTGCTGCAGGGGATTGAACTCAGGACCTCATGCTTGAGAGTCTAGTGCCTTAGCCATTGTGCCACCTCCCGGACCTGTCTTGCACATTTATTACTAGTAACAAAAGTTAACTGTGCTAGAGATAGTATTTTCTCGTTCATCTGTACTTAACTGGGCCTCATGGTCCACATTTCTGTTGTTAGGTATTAGACCCAGACCCATGAGAGCAGACCCACTCTTCCACATGATTTTCAATGCCTTCAATCTGTTGTATGGATTTACTGTTATTACTTTTTAAAAATTCTGTTTTGACAAGAGTACCACTCAGCTCTGGCTTGTGGGAGCCCTGGGGATTGAACCTGTGATTGCCAAGTCTCAGGCATGAAAGTCTGTTGCATATCCACTGTGCATCACTCAAGTCCAGATGCACTGTTATTACTTCTTTGTGATTAAAAGTATTTACAAGACTGTAGGATTATAGTGTATAGCTCCACACCACACTCATCTCCAGAGCACTGTGTCTCCACCCTCCCACCTCCCAAAGATAACCACCGGAGTCCTCACAAGTCTTACACTTTGCTTGCTTCTGTTCTGTTTCTACCAGAGCACTATTCAGCTCTGGCTTATGGTGGTGTAGGCAACTGAACCTGAGACTTTGGAGCCTCAGGCATGAGAGTCTCTCTGCATAACCATTATGCTATCTAACTTCCACCCTCTCCTTCCCCCCCCACAATTTCACATAAATCAGATCTCTAGATTCCACATATGAGAGAACCCATCTGGTAGCTGTCTTTCATCTCTTTACTTATTTTCTTAAGCATAATCATCTTTTTTATTGCAGTGTAGTCTTCCATGGAATATATATATCCCATAACTTTTTCACCCAGTCATCTGTTGATGGGTATCTAGGATGCTTCTACTCTTTGGCAATTATGAATAAGACAGCTATGGGGAGTCGGGCTATAATAGCACAGCGGGTTAAGCGCACGTGGCACAAAACTCGAGGACCAGCATAAGGATTCTGGTTCAAGACCCTGACTCCCCACCTACAGGGGGTTCGCTTCACAAGTGGTGAAGCAGATCTGCAGGTGTCTATCTTTCTCTCCCCGTCTCTATCTTCCTTTCTCTAATTCTCTCTGTCCTATCTGGCAACAACAACATCAATAACAACAATAATAACCACAACAATGGTAAAAACCAGGGCAACAAAAAAGGAAAATAAATAAATAAAATATTTATTTTTTAAAAAGACAGCTATGAACACATGTATCTCTTCGAATTAATGTTTGAGTGTCCACAGAATAAATGCCTAAGAGTGGTATTGCTGGGCCATAAGGTAATTCCATTTTTATTTGTTTAAGGACTGTCCATACTGTTAATTATCCCCTGCCATCAGGTGTTCATGTTTCCTGATTTTATTTATCATTCTCAATGTGTTGAGGATAGAAGAACAGTCTGGTATCTAACTTTTAAAAAATATTTTATTTACTTTTAATGAAAGAGAAAGAGAGGCCAGAACACTGCTCAGCTCTGGTTTATAGTGGGCTGGGGATTGAACGTAGGACCTTAGAGCCTCAGACATGAGGGTGTAGTCATGATGGTCCCATTCTGGTGCTACTGAGAGGTTTAGCAGTGGGCAGTAGAGCCTCGGGCAAGAAAGTTTTCCTGCAGATCATTATGCTATTTCCCTTCCCCTGCCTTTCTCCTTACCAGAGCAGTGCTCAGCTCTGGTTTATGGTGGTGCTAGGGACTGTGTGTTTTGGGCATGAAAGTCTGTTTCGTAAACCACTGTGTTACTCCCCTGGTCCAAGGGATGGGATTCTTAAAGTGAAGAGACTATGGAATGGATAGCAGAATAAGTTCCTTCCTTTTTTCCCTTCCTTCCTCCCTTCCTCCCTTCCTCCCTTCCTTCCTTCCTTCTTTCCTTCCTTCCTTCCTTCCTTCCTTCCTTCCTTCCTTCCTTCCTCCCTCCCTCCCTCCCTCCCTCCCTTCCTTCCTTCCTTCTGTTGCCACCAGGGTTATCACTGGGGCTTGATGACTGCACAATAAACCTAGCACTCCTGGCAGCCACCCTCCCTTTTTTTTTCTTGATAGGAAAGAGAAATTGAAAGGGCAGGGGGAGACAGAGAGGGAGAGACAAAGAGAGACACCTGCAGCACTGCTTCACTGCTTGTGACGCTTCTCCCCAGAAGGTGGATCGCAGGAACCTGGATCTTTGAACATTATAACGTGTGCACTCAACTAGGTGGGCTATTGCCCAGTCCCCCCCAGAATAAGATAGTTACAAATACCAGCTAGTTCAGCCTCTTAGAAGTAGGAGCATGCCAGAGGTCCCAGAGGCCACAGGTTCAGTATTTGGCACCATCTGATGGCAGAGCCGAGCAGTGCTGTCCTATTTAATGATAAATAGATCTTTCTTTCTTTCTTTCTTTCTTTCTTTCTTTCTTTCTTTCTTTCTTTCTTTCTTTCTTTCTTTCTTTCTTTCTTTCTTTCTTTCTTTCTAAAAGAGGGCTGCCACTGTCCCAAACAGATCTTATTTGGCTATGAGTGTATTTCTGTTTAGCAGATATTTTTCCTCCTCTTATCAGGTGACATGTAATATTCAAGTATAGCTAACTTTACATTACATATCTTTGTATTTAAGTCCTGAGAAATTAAGGAAAAGAGTTAAAACCACCCTGTGTATTTTGCATCCTCTTTTGGGGGGAGGGTTAGTGTTTTTCCGTTCTCTATGTCATGGATGCAATATGTTAGGAAGACTCACAACCTTTATTGTCTTTACTTAAGACATTAAGTATAGTCTGAGGAGTGGCAAACGGGTGCCAAGCTGAAAGGGGATGGACTTAAGATGTTTGATTTTCTGTGTCAACTTGGCTTGGCCACAGTGCCCAGATGTTTAGTCAGACATTATTCAGGATGGTTCTTTGAGTGTGTTTTTGGATGAGATTTACATCTAAACGGTAGAAAATGGATTGCCCTGGCTTCATTCACTCAGTTGAAAGTCTGAGTGAAACAAAAGGCTGACCTCCCCTGAGCAAGAAGGAACTCTGCCAGCAGATGACCTTTGGACGTGACTGTAACGTTGGCTCTTGTCTGAGTTTCCAGACTGATGACCCACCCTGCAATTTCAGACTCGCCAGCCGCTGCGACTGTGTGGACCAGTTCCTTAAAATAAACCCCTTACAAGGTATGTACACATTCTGCTGTTGTTTCTCTGTAGCAGTGACTAATACAAAAGGCAAAAATACTTTCTGTACCTTTTAGAAACATAGTGAACCAGATTTTCTTTTTTAAAAAAATTTTATTTATTTTATTTTTGAGAGAGATGCAGAGAGAGAGACACACACAGAGAAAAACACCAGAGCACTGCTCAGCTCTGACTTATGGTGGTGTGGGGGATTGAACCTGGGCCTTAGGAGCCTCAGGCATGAGAGTCTGTTTGCATAACCATTATGCTGTCTCCCCTGCCCAAGATTTCCTTATTTGAAGTCAAAAGCATCACAACTGCTAACATGAGAAGACTTGTAATATAACACTGTCTGGGTGTGATGTTGCCTGTAGGTCCATGTATATGTTCTTTTCCAAGTTAAGACCATTTCATTCTCACCACAGTGTTCTAACTATGAAAAACTGTTTTTGTTTATTTTGATGCTGGGGATCAAACCCAGGGCCTCAGCCATGCAAAGCATGTACCACTTAGCGATATGCCGGTAGCGTTTTCCTGAGTAGATTCTTTATGCTCATGTGTGAGTGTTAAATTGTACCTACTAATTTAAACAACTATTGAGAGGTTGTACTTTTTGCTACTAATATATTGTGAACCATATTCATACAGCATCTTACTCTCAACTATCTTTGCATTCCTTGAGAATACTTATACAATTTCTGGTTGTTCAAATGACTACTGTACAGTTTTGTTTTGTTTTGACGTTTGTGTGTGTGTGTGTGTTCTAGAACACTTCACATTAACACTGGATTTGTTGAAAGCGCACAGGGGCTGCTGAAACAGTACAATGGTTATGCAAAGAGCCTTTCAACCCTGAGGCACCAAAGCTCCTGGTCCAATCCCCCGAACCATAAACCAGAGCTGGGCAGTGCTCTGGTAAAATGAACAAACAACATGTAGGCCTAATCTCTCTTTGAGGGATAGGTCTTTCAGTTTTCTTTCAGTAGCTAAGTGGTAGAGAAGAAAGCAGGTGGGACTGCCTGGGCCAGCTGTCCTGGGTGCAGGAGGCAGTGGGCTGCAAGGTCTGCTGGGAACTCCAGACAGTCCACACTGTATCGTCCTCAGGCCCTGGCAGTGCCAACACCACCACTAATCAAATGCTCCCTCCTTTGGGGCAACACCAAAGCTCCTGTTTCTTGAGAGCTAAATTTTGCTGTTATTTTTCCAATAAGTATTTACTTTATTTACACTATAGAATCTAGTAGTTCTTTTTAAAAAATATATTTACTATATTGGAGACTGAGAGAAATTGAGAGGGGAGAGGGAGACAGACAGGAAGAGAGACAGAGAGACCCCTATAGCCCTGCTTTACCGCTTGTGAAGCTTTCCCTCTGCAGGTGGGGACCAGGGGCTTGAACCTGGGTTCTTGCACACTATAAAGTAAGTGCTTAACCAGGTTTACCACAGCCTGGCCCCACAAATTTACAGTCTCTAAGTAGTCTTCATCTCTATTTAGTATTGCAAATTGGTTCCTTCTCCACCACCACCCCCCCTTTAGAAAAGCCTCTTCCATTTGATTTTTTTTTTTTTCCTTAACCAGAGCACTGCTCAGCTCTGGTTTACAGTGGTGCGAGGGATTAAACCTAGGACTTTGGAGTTTCGGGCTTGAGAGTTTCTTTTCATAACCATTATGCCATCTACCCCCACCCCCACTGAATTTCTAAAACAACTTTTTGCCTTATTCTCTTTTATTTCCATTTTTATTATGCTCAACTTGATTTTTTCTCCTCTCCTGTTTTTCTTCAGAAATATATAAATTTTTAAAAGATTTTTTTAGTGTTTTATTTATTTATTAATGAGAAAGGAGGAGAGAGAAAGAACCAGCCATCACTCTGGCACATGTGCTGCCGGGAATTGAACTCAGGACCTCATGCTTGAAAACCCAAAGCTTTATCACTGTGCCACTTCCCAGACCACTTAAAGATGTTTTTAATATTTATTTACTTATTCCTTTTTGTTGCCCTTGTTGTTTTATTGTTGTAGTTATTATTGATGTCGTTGTTGTTGGATAGGACAGAAAGAAATGGAGAGAGGAGAGAAAGACAGAGAGGAGGAGAGAAAAATAGACACCTGCAGACCTGCTTCACTGCTTGTGAAGCGACTCTCCTGCAGGTGGGGAGCCAGGGGCTCGAACTGGGATCTTTACACCGGTCCTTGCGCTTTGCCCCAAGTGTGCTTAACACGCTGTGCTACTGCCTGACTCCCAGAAGTATATATTTTATAGCTTATTTTTAAAAATGTCTTTCTCTCCATTTTCATTTTATTTATTTTATTTCTGCTCAGCTCTGGTTTATGGTGGTGCAGAATTGAACCTGGGACTTTGGAGCCTCATGTATGAGAGTCTCTTTGCATAACCACTATGCTATCTACCCCCACCACTTTTCAAGTGTATTTTTATTCCCCTGTTTCCCAAGTTGTAAATATTATAAACCTCCTTATAGTTTTATTTTTAATATTGTATTTTAATCTTGGCCAGATTTTGATGGGCAGAATATATATATATATATATATATATATATATATATATATACATAATCATTTATTTATTTGAATGAGAAAGGAAGATATAGAGAAGCCAGCATTGTTTAGCTCTGGCTTATGGTGGTGCTGGTGATTAAACCTGGGTGGGACATAAGAGCCTCAGGTATGACCATCTTCATTTTTTTTAAATACATTAAAATATTTATTACACATCAAAGATCAAAATTAGGTGGGAAGCAAGAAGAAAGACCTAAAAGGAAACCATAGTGTACCTAATGAAATAGTTTCTACTTAAACCTAGATACCCTCCTCACCTACTGCCTACTGCACGTTTCTCAGTCACTCCAAAGCTAACCTTGTCAGACAAAGTCAGGACTACAAAAGCTGAAAAAGGGAAAGAGACTGGCATACTCTAATGATGACCCTTTAGTCACTACCAG
This sequence comes from Erinaceus europaeus, assembly GCF_950295315.1. Classification (NCBI taxonomy): domain Eukaryota; kingdom Metazoa; phylum Chordata; class Mammalia; order Eulipotyphla; family Erinaceidae; genus Erinaceus; species Erinaceus europaeus. The sequence continues at coordinate 118,243,721 of NC_080185.1, forward strand.
GTGTTGTTTTCGCCGGGCTGGCTTCACAGGCGGGTAACAGACGACCAGGGACTCATGGTTGAGCTGTATGCAGTATCTCTTTATTCATGCAGGATGCAGCGCAATCTATACCAAGCTAAGCTAAACTAACCTACAAACAATCTTGTCCTTATAAATATACTAGCCCAGTAGGGTGGGAACAGGATGCGAAGCAGAGAGGGTGGAGAGAAAAGTGACTGGTGAAAATCAGGGTATGACAAGGAGAGGGGGCGGAGCAGGTGAGAATTCTACCACTAAACCACCAATGCCCTGGAGGGAAGGTGGTGCTTGTTAACAGAGGTTATGTAAATAGAATGAAGTGGTTATGTAAATAGAATAGTGTTAAGCAGGGGGGATTAAACTAATGAAACAGAAGGGGTTTTTAGAAGCATACCAACAACCAGGCCACTCCATTACCTGGGGCCCTAGTCAGGGAGTCCTGGGATTCCCACATAGACACGATGGGCCTAGACCTCTAACAGATTCCTCTCTCCACTGCCACTGGTCATCTCCATCAGGAACAACATAATGGACCCCTCTATGGGCCCCTACAGGACCCTGTCCTCAATGTAGATCAACTAAGGTACGGAATGTTCCATTTTCTGAAGGGAGGTTGGATAACACACTCTACCTATCACTCAAGGATGCTGGGTCCTGAAATTAGTGCAACCTACAATGTTCCTAGCCGAGACCACAGACTGCGAGCTCAGACTTACAGAGATGCAGAGGTGACACAGGCTCCTGTGCTGACTATGGGCCTCAGATCAAACCGATGGGATTTACAGTTAACAATATTTATATACTTTTCCCATATTTGGGAGCTAGTCTCTTCCCTGATCCAGCTTTCTGTTTTCCAACTATGACACCATCTCCCCAGACAATAACTTAGATCACCTGCATATCAGATGTTAGACTCAGGCAAAAACATTAGGGTCATGGGCTCCTTGGAATATACCTTAAATAGACCTACTAACTTTTTCCAAAACAGAGCCCAAATCTTCATCTGCAATATTCTTGCCTTTAGGTTCATGGTTAGTCAACAATTTGTTGTGCTTTATATCTTAACTCTTTTTCAGCTACCAGGTTCCAGATGCTATCATGATGCCAACCTGACTTCCCTGGGCAGATGACCCCACCAATGTGTCCTGGAGCTCCACCTCCCCAGATCCCTACTCCATTAGGGAAATAGAGAGACAGGCTGGGAGTATAGATTGACCTGCCAACAGCCATGTTCAGTGGAGAAGCAATTACAGAAGTCAGACCTCCCACCTTCTGCACCCCACAATGACCCTGGGTCCATACTCCCAGAGGGATAAAGAATAGGAAAGCTATATGAAGAGAGAGGATTGGATACGGAGTTCTGGTGGTGGGAATTGTTCCCCTCTTATCCTATAGTTTTGTCCATATTTCCATTTTAAAAATATTTTATTTATTTTCCTTTTTTATTGCCCTTGTTTTCACCATTGTTGTGGTTATTATTATTGCTGTTATTGATGCCATTGTTGTTGGATAGGACAGAGAGAAATGGAGAGAGGAGGGGAAGACAGAGAAGGGGAGAGAAAGATAGACACCTGCAGACCTGCTTCACCGCTTGTGAAGCAAACCCCCTGCAGGTGGGGATCCGGGGGCTCAAACCAGGATCCTTGTGCTGGTCCTCGAGTTTCGCACTGTGTGCGCTTAACCTACTGTGCTATAGCCCAACCCCCCAATATTTCCATTTTATAAATAAAAATAAAAAAGAATTATAAAAAATTCTGTTTGCTAGTTTGTGACCTTAATATTTAAGTAATTAAATTTAACAAAGCTGTCTATAATTTTTTTTAAAGTAGGTGGGAGTTGGGGGACATAGCATAATGGTTATGCAAAAAGCCTTTTATGCCTGAGGCACCAAAGGTCCAGGCTCAGTCCCCAGCACCATCATAAACCAGAGCTGAGCAATGTTCCAGTCTCTGTGTCTCTCATTCATTAAAAAACTAGAGTGATCTGTAAGATTATTTATTTATTTATGTATTTATGTATTTATTTATTTAGCCGGAGCTCTTCTCAGCTCTGGTTTATGGTGGTGTGGGGGGGATTGAACCTGAGACTCTGAAGCCTCAGGTATGAGAATCTCCTTGCTCAACCATCATGCTACCCCCCCCCACCATGACAGTCTTCTGCAGTACCATTTCTGATGTCTCCCTAGCCCCTGGGCAGTATTTCTATTCAGCTAGAAAAACTGTTTCCATTTGGAGACTTTCTTTAGCCAAGAATTAACATAAATGTGGTCTTTAAATAAAATTTCTTCAGGTAACAGTGACTTAAGCTTTTTATTTATTTATTTTCCCTTTTGTTGCCCTTGTTTTTTATTGTAGTTACTACTGTTATTGTTGATGTTATCGTTGTTAGGACAGAGAGAAATGGAGAGAGGAGAGAATGACAGAGGGGGAGAGGAAGATAGACACCTGCAGACCTGCTTTACCGCCTGTGAAGCGACTCCCCTGCAGGTGGGGAGCCGGGGGCTCGAACCTGGGTCCTTACACCCGTCTTTGTGCTTTGCGCCATGTGCGCTTAACCGGCTGTGCTACCGCTTGACTCCCAACTTAAGCTTTTGATAAAAATGTGTTTTGAAACTGCCAGATGAGAAACTTTTTTTGTGAGAAAAGACATATTTTTCTTGTTAGTACCATTTACTATTGTACATATCCAGTTAAAATATAAAACAGGAATGAAAACCCCCAGGACTCCACGGGACAACAGAATGAGGACCATGAGCTGGGAGGCTGGGGTGACCATCCAACCCAGAACTACCTGCCCCTCAGCAACTGGAGCCTTTGTATTGTGAGTGAATTTATTGTGACACTTTACTTGCTTTAAAAATCTCTTTTCAAGAATGAGAGAGTAGGAGGGGAGGAGGGAGGGAAGGAGGGAGGGAGGGAGGGAGGAAAGGAGGGAGGGAGGGAGAGAGAGAGAATTGCCTTAGGTAGTGTCAGGAATCACAGCTGGGGCTTCACCTATACAAAGGCTTGTTGAGCCCCCAGCCCCACCCCAGTTGAACTATCATCTTAATTCCATGAAATGCAGTCTTTTTTGCACTGATTGGATTATTTAGAATTATACCCAAGTCATGTCCATCCAGGTAATCAAATGAGCTTGAGCATAATCAGCCACTCACAGCAATCAGAGACTACAATTTGAAGCAAATAAACATTCTAAGTAATACAACTCCCCAAAATGAACATTCATAGCTCTGAATCTACAAATTAACAGTGTTTGGAACCAGCAATGCAATTTTTTTTCCAAGTTTCAGGATACTTGTGTGGATTCATACTATTCTTTTCTCTTTAAGGGCAACTGTATGATGTCAACAAACAAGATAAGTATAGAGTAACTGAATGCTTAGGGTAACTGCTATAAAACTACTTGCTCAGAGCTCTCTAAATAAGGGTTGATTGTTAATTTGGGGGCAATGCAATTTCAGAAGCGCCAATGTCAACAGCTAAAATTTTCTCTGATTTCTGTTACATGGTTTGGATATTAAATCCCTTTATTAGATATGACTTGCTGACATTTTTTCCCCATTCTATAAATTATCTTTTCACTTTGTTGATGATTTCCTTGTCAACAAAGAAGCTTTCTAGTTTGCAGCCCATTTCTTTTTTCTTTATTTTGTTTGTAGTCCAATTTTATTGCCCTTGTTGTTTTATTGTTGTTGTTGGGTAGAACAGAGTGGAGAGAGGAGGGGAAGACAGAGAGGGAGGGAGAAAGATAGACACCTGCAGACCTGCTTCACCGCCTGTGAAGCGACTCCCCTACAGGTGGGGTGCCGGGGTCTCGAACCGGGATCCTCATGTCGGTCCCTGTAGTCCAATTTTAAAAACCATCACCGGACCAATGCCAAGGAGCTTATTGCTTATGCACATCCCAGAAGGCTCATGGTTTCAGTTCTTACATTTACATCTTTAATCCCTTTTTTTTTTTTTTAACCAGAGCACTCACTGTTCAGCTTTGGTTTATGGTAGTGCGGGCATTGAACCTGGGATCTTAAGAGCTTCAGGCACGAGAGTCTTTGTGTATAACCTGTATGCTATCTTCTCCACCCTTTAATCCATTTTGAGTTGAGCTTTGTATACAGTGTAAAATGGGGGGGGGCAATTTCATTTTTTTTGTCCTAAGGATATCCAGTTTCTCCAGCTTTATTAAAGGCAGAGAAAAATCCTTCTCCATTGTATAATTTTAGTTTTTTTTTCTTTTTGTAAATTCTGATGTCTTTTTTGAGATATAACTTAAGTATTGTTAAGTACAAAACTTTCTTCTTTATTTTTCTTCCCAGAGCACTACTCAGCTCTGGCTTATGGTGGTACAGAGGACTGAATTTGGGGCTTTGGAGCCTCAGGCATAAGAGTCTCTTTGCATAACCATTTTGCTATCTTCCCTGCTCAAATTTATATATATTTTTCTTTTTGCCTTTAGGGTTATCTCTGGGGCTCAGTGCCTGCACTATGAATCCACTGCTCCTGGTGGCCTCTTTTTTTTTCCTTTCCAATTGTTTTTTTAATTGGCTAGGACAAGAGAGACAGAGAGAAACTGAGAGGGAGTGCTTGATTCAGCAGCACATATACAAAAATTGGAAAGATAAAAAGAAGATTATTATCCCTGCACAAGGATAACATGCAGGGCTAGTGCCACTGGAGAGAAAGACTCTGGAACACATGGCTGAGTGGGAACGCAATGCAACTTCCTTTATTGATCAGAGAAAATGTCTTTATAACTTCTGAAATGGAAGTGGCAGGTCGGAAAAGGAAATGGCTAGGAGAGGGGGTGGAGAGAAAAAAAGAGCGTGAAGGTAGCAAGCTTCCATAGAAGCTGTTGCGAAGGTTCTAACCAGTGGGGATTAAACCAATACCCTGCAGGCAGGGCGGGTCTCAGGCAAAACAATGATTATGTAAATAGACCACAGAGTCAAGCAATGCAGGGGACCTGGCGTAATGACCAACAATAACACAAATTCATGAAGCACTCCATATTAAAAAAAAAAGAGAGAAAGAAAGAAAAGAAAAAAGAAATTGAGAAGGAAGGGGAGATAGGGAGAAAGACACCTGCAGATCTGCTTTACCACTTATAAAGCGACCCCCCCACCCCTGTGCAGGTGGGGTGCCAGGGCGAACCAGGATCCTTGCACAGGTCCTTGTGCTTCATACTACGTGTGCTTAACCCTATGTGCCACTGCCCAACCCCCTTAATTTTTTAAAGTTAACTTATTTTTTGGACAGAGACAGAGACACCTGCAGACCTGCTTCACCACTTGTGAAGCTCTCCCCCTGCAGGTGGGGACCAGGGGTTTGAACCTGGGTCCTTGTGCACTGTAATGTGAGTACTTAGCTAGGTGTGCCACCACCTGGTCCCAAATATATAAATCTTAAAAGTACAGCTTGATGAAGCTTCATACAACTGTAGAACAACCACTGAAATTAAGATCTAAAACTTGGGATGAGGAGACAGCCTAATGGTTATGAAATGACTGTTAAGCTTGTGGTTCTGAGCTTTCAGGTTCAATCCCTAGCATCACCATAAACCCAGAGCTGAGCAGTGCTCTGGAAAAAAAAAAACCCTAAAACTTTTTCGACATCCCTGAAGGCCCTGTTATGTCCTATACCATCAATACTGCCCTCCCAGAAGTAACCACTGCATTGATTTTTGTCACTATAGACTGGTTTGGCCAATTCTTGAGTGTTATGTAAATGGAATCTTATAGTATGTGCTTTCTTTTTAAAATTTTTTATTAAAATATTTAATTTATTTATTCCCTTTTGTTGCCCTTGTTGTTTTATTGTTGTAGTTATTATTGTTGTTGTTGTTGTTGGATAGGACCGAGAAAAATAGAGAGAGGAGGGGGAAGACAGAGAGGGGAAGAGAAAGATAGACACCTGCAGACCTGCTTCACTGCTTGTGAAGCGACTCGAACCGGGATTCTTACGCCGGTCCTCGTGCTTTGCGCCACCTGCGTTTAACCCGCTGAGCTACAGCCCGACTCCCAGTATGTGCTTTCTTATTGAGTTTCTTTCCTTCAGTCTAATATTTGAGAGACATATATATTGTTGAGTATCCTTCCATTCTTTCATTTGAGCTTGACTAAAATCAAAATGATTTCTGACTAATATTTGCTTGGTTACTAATTTATAAAATGGAATACATGAGGGTCATGCGATAGGTTTGGGGAATAATCAGATTCAGTGGCAGTTGTACCTGTTCTATTGGTTTTGTGATTTCATACTAATAGATCATAAAGGTATTTGGAAATATTACATTAGCAGAATGAACGAAATCTGTTGCACTTCTCTGAATAAAAGTAAATGTTGTCTTGGGAAAGTCTTTCTATCAGGGTGTTAGGTGTGTCTTTTGATGATCACATTGCTACTTTCTTAAGAGAAATAGTTCTTCGCATCATTTCCTATCCCTGAATGCCATCTCAAGTCAAATGGAGACTATCACTAACAGCTCAGGAAGAAGATAATCTTTTCCACACATCTCTGTGATCTATGTGGTTTGGATCTGCTGCAAGGGAAGGTCCCTCAAAACCCCATTCATGCATCTGAGCCGGCCCCACCAAACCTGTGGAAAGCCAAACTCCACTTGAATGATGCCCTTGGTTTTTGTCATTTGGACATCCTCTCCAGCTAGAGGCTGCAGAAACTTCAGCTGCCATCAAGAGCTCCATCCTGGCCACACATCTGAGACATCAAGGAGCTTAAACAACTCCAGAAAGAATCTGTAAGTAATTATGTTGGGTAGTATGCCACCTTCCCCTGGCTTCTGCTTAACCATATGCCTATATAGGGATTTACTGATCCAAAGCTTTGGTCTATTTACATAAATCACTTTTACATTTACATAAAGCACTCCCTCCAGGGCATTGGTGGTTCAGTGATAGGATTCTCGCCTGTTCCGCCCCCTCCTTGTCACACTCTGATTTTCACCAGTCACTTTTCTCTCCACCCTCTCTATATCACATCCTGTTTCCACCCTACTTGGAGAGTATAAAAACAGCTGCTCTTCTGATTAAAGACACTTGGAAATTGCTTTCCGGCTCCGAGAGTTCCAGAGTGTATCTCCTGCGGAAGTTAGTGCGGCACGAGTTCCTGATCCCTCTCCCACGCAGCAGCCTAGATCGGCTCCAGTTGAGTTCTCTCCAAGCCAGAGAGCACTAGCTCGGGAATAAGTACCCTCAGGCTATCCCGGCATAATTATGCTTCACAAATTGCCCTTAGTGAAGGATCAGCTCTTCACAGGCCCTGGACGAGGCACAGTGTGTGACTTTGGCAACTCTCTCGGACTAAATTTCACATTCATGGGGGATGGGTGGGGAGGTGGAGAATACCAGTGTCATTTGGAAGTGCCCTATTCTTTGCAGGAGAGAGCATCACCAGCCAGGACATTTGGCAGTGAGTCACACCCTCCTGGGCACAATCAGCAGTATCTTTTAGTCATTTGCTGTTGGAAAGTTTGGCTGTCTACCGAAAGGGATGGAATTAATGATTTTCATGTCCTCTAAGGAGCTGGGATAGACTTCTTACATTTCTGCTGTACCACAGAGTAGCATCTTCCTTTAATAACTCACAGGCCTGAATTGTGCAGGGTGGGAGCCAGTGGGCACTGCAGCGGGGAAGGCGGCCCCGTGAGCAGGCAGGTGATTCTTCCATACTACGTGTGGTCAAGGAGCTAAAAGCTTAGACTCAGCATCTGGCTGCCTCCACCAGGCACTTGCCATGCGACCTCAGGCAAGTACTTAATGATCCTTTTACGTTTCAGTTTTCCCACCTGTAAAACGGGGGTTATTTCACCCAAGTCACAGCAATTATCAGGAATGCTTAGTGTGTCAGGCATTTCAATTCATGTAACAGGGATGACTCTTAGGTCCAAAATTCAAATATAAAAACATCATTTTATCCTTTTCTTTTTAACTGCCACTAGGGTTACTGTCTGGGCTTGGTGTTAACACTATGAATCCACTGCTCCCAGCAGACATTGTTTTTGTCCCTTCTATTTTATTTGACAGGACAGAGAGAAGTTGAGAGGAAGGAGGAGCTAGAAAGGGAGAGAAAGAGAAGACACCTACAGACTTGCTTCACCACTCAAACCCAGGTCCTTGTGCATGGTAACGTGTACACTCAACCAAGAGTTCACTAGACTGTCTCACGAACTAGGAGAAAAGATATTTTGCCAGTATGGTCATGAACTGAAGTGACTGATAAATCTCTTAGGGATTACAATTCTGTCACATTCTTCTACACTGCCCAAGGTAACTACGGTTTTATGAGATGTGCACAACTAAATTATACCCCAAAGCAATATTTTAACTTTTTTTTGACTGAGAAAAATATAACTCCTCAAAAAACATTAAAAGAACAATGCAACAAATACCTGTACATCACGATAACATGTACTCTTAACATTTTGCTACATTAGCTTTCTCTCCCCGACTCTTTATACATATATGTGTACACACACACACACACACACACACACACACACACACACACACACTGTAATTACCTTCTGCCAGTTTTTCCCCCCACTGGGGCTTCATACATGCACAAGGAGGGATAAAGAAAGAAGGAAAGACACCACAGCACTGTTCACAAACTTGTGAAGCTTCCACTTTGCTTGGTGCTCTGTGTTGTGGCTGGGGGGCTTGAACCTGAGTCCTTGTTCGTGGTAAAATGTGTGTTCTACTGGGTGAGCTAGCATCTGACCCCTGCATATTTAACTTAACTTTTTTTTTTTTTTAGGAAACTCGGGAGGTAGCACAGTGAGTTAAGCACAGGTGGTACAAGGCACAAGGACCGGCGTAATGATCCTGGTTCGAGCCCCTGGCTCTCCACCTATAGGGGGGTTGCTTCACAAGCAGTGAAGCAGGTCTGCAGGTGTCTGTCTTTCTCTCCCTCTCTCTGTCTTTCTCTCCTCTCTCCATTTCCCTCTGTCGTATCCAACAACGATGACAACATCAATAACAACAATAACTGCAACAATAAAACAACAAGGGTAACAAAAGGGAATAAACTGTTTTAGATGTATTAAGGGGGGTGGGGGGAAAGAGAACCAGAGCATCACTTTGGCATATTCATTGCCAGGGATCAAACTTAGAACCTCATGCTTGAGGGCTTAACACTTTATCCACTATGCCACATCTCAGGCTGCTACATATTTAATTCTAAATAAACCTTTTGAGAATAAGTTATAAAAGTGATGACCTTTTACCCTGAAGATGCCAGCATATGTATCTTTTGAACAAGGAAAATCTCTCATGAGACTGAAATATAATTACCAATATCAAGAACATTTAAAATGTGGATATAGAAAAATAAAATAACGAAGTGGTGGATATAACATTATTTTCCACATTCACATCTCACCAATTGTCCCAGTAATGTCCCTTGTAGCATTATTTCCTTTCAGAATTCAATCCAAGGTCACATACTGTATTTAGTTGTTGTACTGATATCAGCACTTAGAAACACCATTAACAAAGTATTAGGTTAGTAGCCAGAAGTGCTGACTCTTTAAGCTTCTCTGAGCATGGGGCCATCACTGTAGCGATGCACATACACCTTGCCCACCTCCCAAGGTGGTTTGCTACAAGATCTTCTCTTCTCTCCCTCCCTTCCTTACCAGAGCACTACTCAACTCTGGTTTAAGGTGGTGCTGGGGATTGCATCTGGGACCTCTGCTGCCTGGGGCATGAAAGTCTGTTTACATAAGCATTATACTATCTCCCTACCCCTCAGTTGACCATTCTTTCCACCCTTCTTCTTTTTTCTTAATTGAAAAGGTCACTTAAAGCTCTAAGAATCTGTGATGTGTTTCTTTTATTTTATGTGTTGCTGGAGAATGAACTCAGGGTTTCATGTATGTGTCCCCACTGTTGAGTCATTCAGCCCATTTTTTTTTTTTAAAACCAGAGCACTGTTCAGCTGGCTTTTGGTGGTGCAGGGACTGAACCTAGACCTCAGAGCCTCAGGCATGAGAGTTCATTTACATAACCATTATGCTATCTACCCTCTGCCCCAGCCCAGTTTTTCTATTGCATGGTGTTTTTTGGTTGTTTTAATGACTGGCTGCGGAAGAAGGGCAAACGCTAGAAGAAGAAAATGAGAGTGAGAGAGGATCGATGAAAAGCCCAAATAAGGGGGGAAGGAGAGGGGAGACACATAATGGCTCTGCAAAAGACTCTCATACCTGAGGCTTTCAAGTCCCAGATTCAATCCCCACCATCATAAACCAGAGCTGAGCAGTGCTCTGGTGACACACACACACACACACACACACACACACACACACACACCTCTCTATATATATCATTAAAAAATAATAAATTTTTTTTAAAAAAGAAAGTCTTTAAAAAGAAGCCAAAGCCCGGCTCCACCATCCGTGGAGATCCATGGTCTCTGTTCTCTGTGTTTCCATGCGGTGCCAGGAACTCATGCATGGGAGGCCTGAGCTCTATAAAGCCTATGTAACCACTAGTCACTGCGATTCTACTTTTTAAAATTGGCGTATAACTTCCATAAATCTTAGTGCATAGCTTGAACGTTAATAGGTTTGCATCCATGATACCTGTACTAGACTAAGACAGAACATTTCCACAACCCTAACAGGCTCTCTCATTCCCCTGTTCTCAGTACCCAGGTGGTGAGAATTGTGTGGAGTTGTACCCCTCTTATCCTATGGTTTTTGTCAGTGTTTCCTTTTTATAAATAAAAATAAAAAAAAGAATAACTGCTCTTCTGGTATACCTGCCTATTCCTGCATGCTCATGAATTTCCTATAAATGGAGTCATATAGGATGTGAGTTTTGTGTCTGGTCATATTATTATATGTAAAGTAGCCCTACACACATAATTGTAGCCCTACACACATAATTGTGTGTAGGGCTACTTTACTGTTGTCTTGATTGCCATTTAATATCCATCACGGCATTTATTTGACATTTACTAATGACATCTGTGTTATTTTTTAGTTTTGAACTGATATAACTAATGACAGCATGAATATATTTGGATGTGTCTGCTGGTGGACATAAGAGTTCAAAGCTGTTAGCTAGAAATCAGGAGGGGAGTAACTTCTCAGCGTTTCCAACACTTAGGTTTGAAGAACGTCCTATGTCACTGCCAAACTTTTCAAGGACTATAAATGTAAATCTGTTTTCCCATGTAATTCTTGCAGCTATTTCTCATCAGTCAGATGCTTCTGATCTGAATGCCAGCAGTGCATGGAAGCAGATGCTGTGGGGACACAACCTGTGGTAAGGACACTAAGAGCACTCTTCTCCCAGGCAGCAGTGGCTGAGATTACAGTCCCCTCTCTCTGTCACCTATGGCAGCTTCAAGGGTCTGTGTGAGAAGCAATTTCTAACTGGCTGGAGCCCCACCCAGAAATGAAAAATTCGTAGCAAGCGACAAGGAAAACAGCAGATTTGCCTGTCTGAGTTTCTGGGTTGCATTCCCAGCACCATATGTACCAGAGAAACACTTTGTTGGTGCAGACTGCCAGAATCCTCCCACCAGTCTGTGATATACCTGCAACTTCAGGCTTCTGGTTTAGCAAAACCTGCACAATATAGCCTTAGCCAGGCACTTGTCCTTAGTTACTGCCCAGACCTGCTCAAACACAGAATGTTAACCCTGGTCTCCATGGAAAAGTGTAGAAAAATGTATAACAGTGATCAGGAGTGAAGAGTGCAGTGGTTGGGCTAAAATAAATAAATAAATAAATAAATAAATAATACAGCAGAGTGGGGCAGCAAGATAGTTGAATAGTGTTCTGCTTTGCGATGTGCAAAGTCCAGGATTGAGACCAGACGTCACTGCACTGAAGGGAGCTTTGATGCTGTGGCTTCTTTCTTTCAGTCTGTCTTGCTCTTTCTATTTGAAAAAAATCAACCTGAAAAATCAGCAGTGACGCCAAGGATGTGACCAAGGAACAATAACAACAAAAGATTGTAGCAGAGGAGACACCTGCAGAAAGACAGATGCCAAAAGTATAAGTGGGGAACAAGGAAGATAAAGTATAGAAAGTCACCAAAAAACAATAACAAATAAAACAAACACAACAAAAAGGGGAGGGGAAGCACTCAGACAAATGAAGATAATATTAGAGCTGAGACATCAAGGAGAATTCCATCTGCATCACAGGAATACATGGAGAATAATTCGTATCTGAAGACATATTAGCTGAGATTGTTCCCAAATCAAGAGGGAAGGAGGGGGGAGAGGGAGAGGGAGAGGGAGAGGGAGAGGGAGAGGGAGAGGGAGAGAGAGAGGGAGAGAGAGAGGGAGAGAGAGAGAGAGAGACGCTCAGATACAGGAAGCTCAGAAAGGCTCCCCAAAAATGAATCTAAACCCTAAGTTCACCAAGGCACATGATAAGTAAAGTGGCAAAATCAAAGACATAGAGTATTCGGGGTAGATAGCATGATGGTTATGCAGAGAGACTCTTATGCTGGAGTCCCAGGTTCAATTCCCTGCATGACCATAAGCCAGAGCTGATAAGTGCTCTGGTAAAGAAAAAAAGGTACTCAGAAGACTGCTAGAGTCACCTATAAGAGAAACCCCATAAGATTACTAGCTGACTCTTCTACAGAAACCCTAAAGGCTAGAAAGGACTGATAGGATGCACTCAGTCTTTTGGATGGAAAAGATCTCTACCCAGTAACACTTTATTCTGTTAGGTTACCAATCAGGTCTGAAGGAGGGATGAAGAGTTTTTCTGACAAACAACAGCTAAAGGAACTAGACAGTCAAGAAATACTAGCAGGACATATAAAACTGTAGAACTCAGGTTAACAAAGGAGACTGGGGGAAGTGCAGGGGGGGTCCAGTGAACTTGGTAGAATATTGAGGCTTTGATGGTAGTGGAGTAATATGTTTTTCAGGAGGTGAGAAATTGTAAATTGTACCTCTAAAACATTTATAGGTCCGTAAAACAAGGTTACAAAAAAAAAAGTGGGGGAGATAGCATAATGTTTATGCAAACAGACTCTCATGACTGAGGCCCTGATGTCCCAGGTTCAGTCCCCTGCACCACTGTTAAGTCAGAGTTGAGCAGTGCTCAAAAAAAAAAGTTAATATCAAATAGAGACAACAATTAAGAATTATCTCTGGGGCTGGAAGATAGCTCACCTGGTAGGGGATACCCTTTACCAGGCATGAGAACCCAAGTTCAAGCCCTTGACTTCACATGGGAGCACTATACACAGCACCAGGAGAAGCTGCATGAATGATGGAGTGGTGCTGTGGTTTCCCTCCTTCTCTTTTCATTTCTTTCTTCCTTTTTTTTTTTCTTTTTTTGAGACAGAGAGTGAAAGAGATCACAGCACCACTGCTTCTGAAATGTGGTGGGGGCCAGGTTCAAATGTGGGTCATGCACGTGGCAAAGCAGTGCACTTATGGTTTCTATCTGAAATTAAAGGGACAAAAGAATGATCTCTGCTTACATTTCAACCGTAAAAGTGTATTATTTGTTAGTTCAATTTTGTTTAAAATAGAAAGGATTGAAACTGGTTGAACTTGGTTTTCTGTTTTACATAGAATAGTCGTGAAATAAACGCTTTAACATGTATGCTCAACCAGGTGTGCCACCACCCAGGCCCCTATATATGCTTTATTTATCAATGGACATTAATGATTTACTAAGACTTAGCCATCACAAAGTAAATTCTTTGGTAAGTCCAAGTGTAAATAGAAAAGTGGGTAGTTCTTACACTCACTCCATTGTTCTTCCCTGTTGTGTTTTGATTATATGAACAGTGGTTCCCCATATCCATTTTCCTTGAGATTTTTGTATTTTGCTTTATGAGAATTCTGCTGTGTTTGAATTAGCTTGTAAGTCATGCCCTGAGACTCTTTCATAGTAGCCTACAAGCAACTATATTGTCACTGATATTTCTGAATGGTAGGATGCTTTGGGAGACACTTTTCAAATTTTGAGGGGGTATACAAAACAGAATTCTCCTGTTTGTATTTGTAGAGCTAATTTGAAATGGAAGTGGTAGTTTTTCCAGAAGCAAGTGCCTTTTTGTGCTTGCCATAAAAAAAAAAAGCAGCTAGTCCTTGTTGATTGTCACCAAAACCCAACTCCAAGTGTTGCCCAGCCTGCTTTATACTCAGAAAGTACCACTTCCCAAAGCCCACCTTGGAAGCATCTTCAGAATATTCTTGACCTCCAGTGTGACATAAAATGCTTGTGCTATACAAGGTATTGCATGGAGTTTAACTGACTGAACAGTACAGTGAAGAGAAAACAGAATAAAAGATTATTTCCCTACAGACATATGTATAAATCACAAGAACAATAGGCTCATGGAAAAGGCAGGGAATGGAATAGTAGTCACTATTCCATTCCCAGAAGTTAGGTCTATTTCTGAGTAATTTGGCAATGGAAGCTTTGGAGGGTACTGGAGAGCTTTGCAAAAGTTCATCATGTTTTAAGGCAGCTGGTCCCATCTGGTGGGGACATACAGGAACTACTGGGGACAATTTTCAAGTAACAACTTGTCCTATTATGTTCCTTGGAGCTGCTCTGCAGGCTGGATATATTCTCTTTGTTCCCACATCCATGCTCTGTCCTCCTCCACTCTAGTCCATGCCTACATGGACTGCCCCATCAGTCTTCGTAGTCCTCCCTCTTCTGGTTGGCTTTGGTAAATGAGAAGTAGTAGTAGGGAACTGGAAGGTAGGGGAGTGAGGTTGGGGGGATTTATTCTCTAGGCCTCCCCCCTCTTAGGTCAACATGACTTGGCAAATAGCTCCCGCAAAATGGCTGCCTTCTGCATTCTATTACTTGCCCTGTGATACTGCATTCTCCTTTGGGGTTTCCCTAAGCACCTCTGCATATTGAATTTTGTTGAATTTTCTTCAGTTTCTCCTGAGTTTGCACTTTGTTTTCAGTTGGTGGGTGCTGGGTGGGATGATTGACTGGCATGTGTGTGTCTGTCTACCAGTGTCTCTATTGAGGTGAAGTTCTTCAGGTGATTTTTTAAAATTATTTTTGCTTTATTTTTCTTATATTGACAAATTGAGAGAAACCGAGTCAAGGAGAGAGGGAGATTGAGAAGGAGAGAAAGATCTGCAGCACTAATTTAACACTCTGAAGATTACCCTCTGCAGATGGGGACTGGGGGCTTTGAGCCTGGGTTCCTGCACATGGTAACATGTGTGTTCAATCAAGTGCGCTACTGCCCAGCCCTCTTCATGCGATTCTAATTCACTAAAGCTTTCTTCTATCAACAATAGCAATAAATCCTAGGTTAGCAAGTATAAGGAAAGGAAGAAGTGAGGCAGAGGTATCTTATTAGAGCACAGGATGCTTGGGATGCCACCATTTTCCTTTTACTTCAGGGTCTGTGGAAATCCTGACTACTTTGGAATCAAGCAGTGGACAGCAGTGGTTGAACTTGATGATTTGTAAGACAAACTTGGATGTGGCCACTCTCTAGACTACTGATTCTACTTTTAAAGAGAAAACAGCACACAGGAAACATTACACTCCTTTCCCCCTTGCTGAGTATTTCAACTAATAGTTTTGTTGGATTAGTCAGTTTGCTAATGAGTAGTTTTATCCTGAGCCTCAGTGAACTCACCAGAGTGGGGCCCTTCAAACTCTTGGAAGACCTCATGAAAAAGTCCTGTTCTTGTTGACCCATTAGCAGAAAGGTAAGACGTGCCAAGGACCAGTGTTTAGACATCACAGCTATATTTGGAAAGTTAATTGTTTTTCTAAAAAATCTAAATTCAGAGAAGTTAAGGATTTTATAGCAAGAGTCAAAATAGTTCATTCCAAGACCTAATGTGTTCTTATTTTTCATTGGCCTCTAAAATTTTCATAGTCCAGAAAAGCAAGCAAGGGAAAAATGGTTTCATCAGGCCCTCTACAGCAATAGTCCTCAACCGAGGACGATCATGCTCACCAAAGGACACTTGTCCAGAGACATTTAGACATTTCTTTCCAGAGACATTTTTGGTTAGCACCACAGCAGTAGGCATTGTACTGGCTTCTAGACTAGACTGGGGGTGCTGTTCAACATTCTATCTAGACTAGACTGGGGGTGCTGTTCAACATTCTATCATGGATAGGATAGTCTTCAAGACAAAGAATTTTCCAGCCCCAAATGTCTATAGATTTGAGGTAGAGAAGTCATTCTCTCACAAGAAAAAAAAAATGTACTTTTGAGAGAGAATCAGAGCATCACTCTCAACATGCAATGCTGGGGATCGAACCCAGGACCTCAAGCTTAACAATCCAATACTTTATCCATGGTGCCACCTCCTGGATCATAGAAGTCATTCTCTGCATTAAAATTACAGCTTCATTAGTAAGGAAATTAGTGCTAAATAACCTTCATAACTATGTAATTAAAACACCACATTCAAATGAAGTTAGGTACCCCAAAGGTCCCCCAAGTTATTGGTATTACTATAACTTTTTAAGTATTGTCTCAGAGTGTGTGGTATTTTTAATATGGGAATTTTATTACATGTTTTGGTACGTGATTGATGTTTTTCAAAATAGAAATCAGGCTAGTTGGTTGAATGGAATAAAATAATTTCTCAGGCCATATGAATTCTTTTTCCAATTGCTTCTCTAATCAAAAGCATTTTCCCTTCAGATTGCGTATCTAAGTAAAGAAATCCCAGGCTCAAAGGGAAGGGGGTCTGAGGACCAGAGCACAGAGCAAGGCAGGGATAGTGGAATTATCATCTTAATCATCAGCAGCGAACTGCACAGAAAAAATGAGAATCAAGAATTTATTGAAAAAGGTTTTACCAGACACAAAGATATCAAATGTTCTGCCTCATTTTTGCCCAAAATAGTTCTGGCTTCAACATGAGGTCCTCAAGGTGTCTTCAAGTAAGGAGGAAAAAATCTGTTCTGGGAACTGACTACTGTATTCTTGAAATTCGCTGGTAAAGAGAGAGGCCAAGAGTGTTTTGCTTATATTGTTTGTCAGTAAGGGACACAGTATGCTTATAGCAAACCTCTTCTGTTAGACCTTACTCTGTATTGGAAATGCAGATTCAGAAAGAATCTAAGAACTATTAGAGAACCAAAAAGTCTTTGGTGGCAAAGAAAAGTCAGCCTGGTATTAAAATTAATGAAGAGGCTAGAAGAGCACAAATGAACATCCTGGAAGGAGAGAGAGAAATTATTTTAAGGTCATCTATTATTTTTAAGATGGAGAAAAAGAAATATGGCCAGGTAGAAGGAAATGCCAAACTCTCCGAATCAATTATCCAAAAAGGAGGATGACATTTCTTGGAGAAAATGAACCTGGGGGGGGGGAGAAAACTAACCCTCTGCAAGTTTGTGATGCAAATACCATTCTCCTGAGTCTGTTAGAAGAATTGTCTCAAGAGCCTAACCAATTCAGGAGTTTGAAGAGTGCGTGAAAGTTAGTTGCAATTTCTGCTTCTGTCTAAAGGAATATTCCTAGAAAAAGAAATTGGTCTGTTCAAACTGACAGCACAAAAATGTTGAAGAACGCGGATAGGCTGAAGGTGTAGAGACTTAACCAGGTTGTTCTAGAATGCATAAGTAGTGGGTGAAACTCGGTGCCAAAGTTGTGCAGCTTGGTATTGGCAGAACAGCTGTTTCTGCTAGCTGAGGATACTGCGGAGTTTGGGACAGCCACAGCTGACCCACCACTCACAGTCCTCTATAAGTGGGTTCTCCCACTAGCAATTTAAGAATGTTCTCATCTCTGAGACCCAGGAGGTGGCACAGTGGATAAAGTGTTGAATTCTCAAGCAAGGAGGTCTTGAGTTCAATGCCTGTCATCACATGTGCCAAGAGTGATGCTCTGGTTTCCTCCTCTTTCTTCTCTCTCTCATGTTGATAAATGATTTAAGGAAGTCGGGCGGTAGCGCAGCGGGTTAAGCGCAGGTGGTACAAAGTGCAAGGACTGGCCTAAGGATCCCGGTTCGAGACCCTGGCTCCCCACCTACAGGGGAGTCACTTCACAAGCAGTGAAGCAGGTCTGCAGGTGTCTATCTTTCTCTCCTCTCTGTCTTCCCCTCCTCTCTCCATTTCTCTCTGTCCTATCCAACAACGATGACATCAATAACAACAACAATAAAACAACAAGGGCAACAAAAGGTAATAAATAAATAAAAATTAAAAAAATGATTTTTAAAAAAGCAATATTCTTATTTCTGAGCCAATGAGGTCTGGCAAGAATAAATTGGTAGAGGACCAGGCGGTAGTGCAGTGGGTTAAGCGCACATGGCACAAAGCATAAGGACCAACATAAAAATCCTGATTCGAGCCCTGGCTCCCCACCTGCAGGGGAGGCCACTTTACAAGAGGTGAAGCAGGTCTGCAAGTATCTATCTTTCTCTCCCCTCTCAATTTCTTTTTGTTCTATCCAACAACATCAACAATAGCTATAATAGCAAGGGCAACAAAAAATGGCCTCCAGGAGCAGTGGATTCATAGTGCAGACACTGAGCACCAGTGATAACCCTGGAGGCAATAAATAAATAAATAAATAAATAAATAAATAAATTGGTGAGTTAGGGCTAGCATGCTCCAGCAAAGTCAACAATAGTGGACAATGAATTATAATAACAACAAAAAGTGCTAACAATCTTTGTTATAGAATCTAGTCTTTGAAGATAAAGCAATTGGTTTTGAATACCTTACCCTACTCAGAAAGATAACACAAGATGGGAATTAAAGTAGCAGATAAATAAAAATATTCCTTTTTAAATATCTCCACTTTATAAATAAATAACAAAGAATTTAAAAGTCAAAAAAATATTCCTTTTATGAAAGAGAGACCAAAACATTGCTTAGTCATATGTAGTCCTGGGGACTGAACTGAAGAAGTGCTGGGTTGTTGATAAAATCATGATGCCTTGTTGCTTTGAAAAATGTCATGACTTTCCTGAGAACCCTGTATCTGAAAGCAGCAAAGTCAAAAAGAAAAAGAATTAAAAAAAAAAAAAGAAAAAAAGAACTTAATATTGTACAAACAATTCCAAAAAGGATTTGCAAGAAAGTAAAGATGCACTATGAATCCACTGCTCCTGGAGGCCATTTTTTGTTGCCCTTATTGCCCTGGTTGTTATAGCTATTGTTGATGTTGTTGGATAGGACAGAAAGAAATAGGGATAAAGCTAGTCAATAGCGCCTTACACTGACTTGCCTCTTACTGAGTCAGAGATCACAAGTTGCTCTCTAAATAGAGAGCTCTATAAAGTAGATATCTCCCCATAGCTCTCTAAAGTAGATATCATCACCCCCATTTTGTGGGTGAGAATCTGAAACGCATGCTCAACTTCCCATAGTTACAAGCAGCAAAGCAGGGAACTGAATCAAATCTGTCTGCCTCTAATGTCCAAGCTATTGAAGACATTTTTCTTTGTTTTGTTAGTTTTTTTTTTCCTCCCTAAAGTACTGTTCAGCTCTATCCTGTGGTCATCCAAACTATTGAACACTAATATTCTACTGGTATAACTAACC
This sequence comes from Erinaceus europaeus, assembly GCF_950295315.1. Classification (NCBI taxonomy): domain Eukaryota; kingdom Metazoa; phylum Chordata; class Mammalia; order Eulipotyphla; family Erinaceidae; genus Erinaceus; species Erinaceus europaeus. The sequence continues at coordinate 118,263,236 of NC_080185.1, forward strand.
TTCCTGACTGGTAGAATGCAATGCCCTAGGGAAACAGTAGTGGTTTCATTACTTGAGTTTTAGATTGAACAAAATATTAGTATATGTGACATAGGAAGTCATCTCTAATGGCTCAGGGGTGGGTTAAAATAATATATGGAACTTCCATCTGAGTGTTAAGGACTCTTAACCAATAGCACTATTATTTGAGTGTCTGTCAGTTTTCATAGTACCTTCGCACATACTTTCTCCTCCGGTAGCCAATGAAATCTTGGAAGGCAGGCAGGCAGGCAGGCAACACATTATCATGCTGCTTCTCACAGCTGTGATGGACAGTCCCATCTGAAATGAAGCCTTTGCCAAGTTACTTATCATAAAAAATATGTGGGAGGAGGGAGAAATATGATTCCAAAAAAGTTGCTTATTTCAACCCTCAGCAGTTCATAGAGTTTATAACTTATTTCCATAACAGTGTGATTGCTTCCTTTTCAACAAGGCTTTGACTCACTCAGAGGAATGTATTCCATTACAAGTCTGTTGGCTTCAGGCTTTATGTAGAACCAGTTGGTTGCCATGATGACCAGGACTAACAAAATACAAACCATGAACTCTTTCAATACTGGTCACTGACTAGCTTCTAGCAGTCCATTTCATGACTGTGGAAAGTAATGGTGTTTCTGAAGGAGTATAGATTCATTTCCTCATTCACTCTGGAAGGCTCTTCTTTCTACTTTGAAAGTGGTCTGTAGACATCTGATTTGGCTTCAAGGGAAACTAAACATATGGGTTTTGTCTTTGTTGCTTTTTTTTTTTTTTTTTTTTTGGTCTTTGTGCCTAAGGAATGACTTAGAAGGCACAGTCTCCAGCTATGTTAGTCAAATCGTTTAAAATGTGCATTTACCATACTAAATGAATTTTAGCTTTGGCTGAGGAAAAAACAAAGACATTTATGTGCTGAAGTTTATTAGTGGCTTGACACAGTATCTATTACATGTTATTTCTTACCATAAGATACCTATTCATATTACTGATGGGATATAGGACTCTAGGGGTTCTGATACCAATTTCAAATAGGCAGGTGTCTCCCACACTTCTCAGGACACCCGAGCAGTCTTCAATAATTTTTTTCTCCTCTACTAAGGCTTTGTGCTGAGGTGACTTCACTGCTCATGGGGGGAAGTATATTGTGCATGATACTTCAATGTGGTGTCCGTGTGGGGCGGGGAGGGCTGAACTCAAGTCCTCACATAGCAGAGGGCACACTTTACCAGGTGTTATCCTCCTCCCAGTTCTTGTTCTATAGTCTAACACAATCCTGACACTATCTACCCAGAGACAGCAATGGGTCCTCTAGGATAAGGGTTCAGTATAACAAACTGTGTCCCCTTTCCATAGTTCAAATGCTAATTGCAAACCCACTGGCCATAAATAAGAACATCCCATACCCTTCTTCTCAGTGGCTCTCAGAAACATCTCACCAACTGGATCATGAGTTTAAAGAAAAGGATATGATTGTGGTCTGCAAGGTGCCGAAGTGGATAAAGCATTGGATTCTCAAGCATGAGGTCCCAAGTTCAATCCCTGGCAGCACATGCACCAGAGTGATTTTTGGTTCTTTCTCTCTCTCCTCCTATCTTTCTCATTAATTAATAAATAAATTCTTTTATTTCTTTTTTAAAGACTTTAAAAAATATTTATTTATTCATTTTCCCTTTTTGTTGCCTTTGTTTTTTTATTGTTGTAATTATTATTGTTGTTATTAATGTCTTTGTTGTTGGATAGGACAGAAAGAAATGGAGAGAGGAGGGGAAGACAGAGGGGGAAGAGAGGACACCTGCAGACCTGCTTCACCGCTTGTGAAGCGACACCCCTCCAGGTGGGGAGCCGGGGGCTTGAACCGGGATCCTTACACCAGTCCTTGCGCTTTGCACCACCTGCGCTTAACCTGCTGCACTATTGCCCGACTCCCAAATAAATAAATTCTTTTAAAAAAAAAAAAAGTAGAAAAAAAAGGATATGATTAAGAACACAGGTGATCATCTAGATAAAAGAGAAGTGTGGGGGAGGGATGGGGAGAGGTATGTCAAGTATGCCACTACTCCTAAATCTTCATGTGTTTGTTCTCCAAATCAAGTTCTCTGAACCCTGTCCTTTTGGATTTTTACACGGAGGTCTCATTATACAGGCATGACTGATAAGAAATCAATGGCTGCTGGAGACTGACTCAACTCCCAGCCCCTTTCCTCTCTCGCCTGTCTGGAGACTATGGAATGAGACTGAAAGTTCTAACCAGCTAGGCTCCACTGGCAGTTACTTCATTAACATAAAAACCACCTTTCCTGCCCTCCTAATTTAGGAAATCCCAAGGGGTTTTAGGAGCTCTGTACAAAAATGAAGACAAAGGCCACGTATAGGTTTCTTATTATAAATTATACTATCACAAGGACAGCACGTTTGAATTCTGTAAACAAGAGACTCTCTAAAATGCCATAAAACCTTGTTGATTATGGCTAAATGGGAAACTGGAAGAAAAAGTAGAAAGGAAGTTAACTTTGAAATAGCTTCCCCCCCTTTTTCTTCTTCTCCTTCTCCTTCCTCTTCTTCTTCTTCTTCTTCTTCTTCTTCTTCTTCTTCTTCCCCTTCTTCTTCTTCCTCTTCTTCTTCTACTTCTTCTTCTTCTTCTCCTCCTCCTCCTTCTTCTTCTTCTTCTCCTTCTTCTTCTTCTCCTTCTCCTTCTTCTCCTTCTTCTCCTTCTCCTCCTCCTCCTCCTCCTCCTTCTTCTTCTTCTTTTTTTCTTCTACCAGAGCACTGCTCAACTCTGGGTGACCACTCTCCTCCATCCTTAGTCATGAAATTCAGGTGCAGCAGAATTTTTACATTGGATTTTTACATGAGACTGATGCATTCCAGTGTATATGGGCATTGACCCACAGAAAGGCATGTGACCAGAGCTCAGTTATTCTGAATCAGTAAGATTCAATTCCATGGTTTTCAATTGGAGTTCTGGAGATAGATGCTTCCTTGGGGTTGCAAACAGTTGCATGAAAACCTAAATCTATTGGCAGCTATTTTGCTACCATGAGGAGACAGTTACTGGAGAATGGGGTATACTTAGAAGAAAAACAGAAGAGAAATGAAAAAAAAAAACAAGATCAATTTCTATTTGAGTGCACAAGTCAAGTCTTACTTAAAGTCTGTCACTGGACTTTTAACAGTTATTTGACCAACAATTCCTTTTTTTCTTTACTTTAATTGGAGCTGTTATTTGTAACCAAAGAAGTCCTGATTAACAGAGAAATATAATCTGTATTAATTTAAATATATTCAATAATTAAATCTAAGCTAAAAAGTAGAAGAGATCTTCAGGGACCCCATTTCAATGAGCAGATAATTATGGCATCTAATAAGTCTAATTAATTTCCTTGTAATCAATCCCTGGGGGGGAGTTTATTTGCTTAAATATTTTAGAGATCTCTTCTTATAATCTTATTTATGATTTTAATTTGTGCTCTTGAGAAATACTTTGCTCAGAAAGGATTCATTTAGATCTCCATCTTAACTAAAACAAACTGAACTAAAAAGCAGTGGGATTTTATTGTAGAAAACTCATGATGTCTTTCTCAACCTGGTGACTAATTGCACACTCTGGGATCCTGAATTTGGATTGGACAATCCTGGACTTTCACGTGAAGAACTGAAAATATGTTAGCTTTTAAATCTCCAGCTTCAAGGTAATATTACATTTCCATAAACTTTTACTCCATGAATCATTACAAAGTTTTGTGTGTGTTCATTTACTTGTTTTATTTTATTTTATTTTATTTTTAAGATTATTTATTTATTTATTTATTTGTTAGAAAGGCAGGACGAGAGAGAGAAAGAGCCAGACATCACTCAAGTACATGTGTTGCCGGGGATTGAACTCAGGACCTCATGCTTGAGAGTCCAATGATTTATCCACTGCACCACCTCCTGGACCATTTTATTTGTTTTATTATTATTTTAACTTTCTCCAGCACTACCATAAGCTAGAGCTGAGCTGCTCTGGCAATAAAATAAAATCCAAATACTCTGCACCAATTTTTGCATTGCCAAAAGTAAATTTAAAATATCTTACTTTTCATTTGTACTAATTAATACTTAACTATAAGTCAGATAAACAATATTTTCATTTTTCTCAGCTATGAGTAGTGTTCAACATCTTTACTATGTTTACCAGTACTTTCTTTCTCTGGGATTGTTTTTGTATTGTTAGGTTTTTCCTTACTTTAAAATTTAAACAAAAGTTTCCTGCCGTATGATTTGCAAATACTTATTACACATTATTTCTATTCTAATATTATTTGTGAGTCTTTTGGGGGATCTGAAGTCAGTAATTTTTTTTTTAGATTGTATTTATTTATTCATGAGAAAGAGGAGGAGAGAGAGAAAGACTCCAGACAGCACTCTGGTACATGTGCTGCCAGGGATTGAACTCGGGACCTCATGCTTGAGAGTCCAGTGCTTTATCCACTGCACCACCTTCTAGACCAGAAGTCTAATTTTTCGGTGGAAAGTTTTTTTTTTATTATTATAAAATATTTGAAAGCCCAGTCAAAAAAGGCCTTAAGTGGTCTGGGGATAGCTCAATGGATAAAGCACTGGATTCTCAAGCATGAGGTCCTGAGTTCAATCCCCGACAGCACATGTACCAGAGTGATATCTGGTTCTTTCTCTCTTCCTATCTTTCTCATTAATAAATAAATATAAATCTTAAAAAAAAAAGAAATTACTGGAGTCAGGCAGTAGCGCAGTGGGTTACGCGCACATGGTACGAAGCGCAAGGACCTTAGTAAGGATCCTGGTTCAAGCCCCCAGCTCCCCACCTGCAGGGGAATCGCTTCACAGCTGGTGAAGCAGGTCTGTAGGTGTCCATCTTTCTCTCCCCCTCTGTCTTCCCCTCCCTCCTTTCTCCATTTCTCTCTGTCCTATCCAACAACAATGACATCAGTGAGGACAACAACAATAATAACTACAAGGGCAACAAAAGGGAAAATAAATAAATATTAAAAATTAAAAAAAAAGAAATTACTGAAGACAAACCATAGTTAATTAAAAGGGGGGAGGCCTTAACAACATTATGGTAATATTTTTTTTTCTTTTTCTTTTCTTTAAACAGCTTCCGGCACTTACAAATTCCTATTGCCTTTCCCTCCATCTTAGGGGATTAATATATCTATTTTAGTAGATTCTCTGGAGTATTAATAAGACACTAAATGCTATCTTATGACTGGAAATCACAATTTTGGCTGCCAACTGGAATCACCTGGGAGCTTTTCAAACCTTCTAATGACACTGCTCCACCCTGGACCAATTGAATCCAAGGTTTTGGGAGTAGGGATCTGGCATCAGTGTCTTTTAAAAACTCCCCAGGTAATTTTAATGTCCAACCACTGCTGAGAACAACTGCATTATTGGAAATATTGACCGGAATCTATTACTTGCTTCAATAAAGACTTATTTAACAAGGAATCCTTTAAGATCACCCTTGACCTCTCAAAATGGTATTAAAATGTGTGTGCAGACACATATGTGTACTTCATACATGCATGAAATATGTTAGAAAAATTCAAGCAACTGACTTGTGCTCTAAGGTTATATTGAGATACCTCTCTCACTAGAAGGAATGCAAAAGACTGCCTGCTTCCCAACTGTTGTGACATCACTTTTTCCTCCTTCAGTGTGAATTATGTCCCTCACTATGCTTAAATGTTGTCTATTAAAAACTGCCTTGTGGTTAGGCAAAGAGGCTTTCATGCCAGAGGCTCCAAAGTTCCAGCTTCAATCCCCCGCAACACCACAGACCAGAGCTGAGCAGTGCTCTGGTAAAAAAAACAAACAACCCGGGAGTTGGAGGGTAGTACAGCCAGTTAAGCCCACCTGAGTAAGGATCCCGGTTTGAGCCCCCGGCTTCCCACCTGCAAGGGAGTCGCTTCACAGGCAGTGAAGTAGGTCTGCAGGCGTCTATCTTTCTCTCCCCCTCTGTCTTCCCTTCCTCTCTCCATTTCTCTCTGTTCTATCCAACAACAACGACATCAATAGCAACAACAATAATAACTACAACAACAATAAAAAAAGACAACAAAAGGGAAAATAAATAAATATTTAAACAAAACAAAACAAACAAAAAAGAAACAACCCTGGCCTGTTATGTCATTGCTTTTTTATTAACATCCTCAATAGACAGCCTATTTACCAGCTCCAGGCAGTAATGTTTGTATTAGAGGAAGACTTATGATCACTGTCTCAGATTCTATCATCTGCTTCTCAGTTCTAAATCATTTGCAACCTGGGAGGTGGTATAGCTAGTAAAGCATTGTACTCTCAAGCATGGGTCCCAAGTTTGATCTCTGGCATTGCATGTGCCAGAGTGATTTCAAATATTTTTGAAAAATTCTAAATCACTCACAAAACCAAAGAAAGTAGACCAAAGAAACTTTCTGTAAGAAAGAGGAAGAGGGAGATCTTGACTTGGGATGAAGCTCTCTTTCCCTTAACACAAAGGAATTGGAATTATAAAATATAGCAAAAACTAAATAAACAACAACAAAACACCTCTAATAGTAACCACAAATGAAGTATGACCTGGTGCATCTACAATAAGAGCTAGATGATCTGGACTTGAGTCTCACTCAGAGGTATGCTGGAACAGGTTCAGTCACTGATAAGCCCATTTTCAGGATTTTTTTTCAAGCCAGACATTAAACACAGCAATCATTAAGGATTATATTTTGTAAGCTTACAATTTATTATCATACACAAAAATAAAATTTAAAAAGAAAACAACAGCAACAACAGCGGCAACAACAACAACAACAAAAATCCAACCAGGGAGCTATCTCAGTGGACACAGGACTTGGATGCACGGATACCTCAGAGGCTTCTATTCCCGGCACCACCTGTGGCCAGCCAGAGCTGAGTGATGGTCTGGGCCCCACTCCCCTCACTGAAATTAATTAATAAAAAAAAACACCATTTCCTAATTGCTTTATTTCACTTCACTGTTTTCTCTTTTGCCTGTGCTCTTTTTTTTTCTTTCTTTTAATGTAGTATGGGGGATGAACTGAGGGTCTTGTGCATGTGTGATACTATTGAGCAGACTACCAGCCATTTTTTTCATTCTTTATTTTAATAGATATAGAAATCAAGAGGGAAGGGGGAGACAGAGAGAGACACCTGCAGCACAACTTCTCTGCTCATGAAGCTTCACCCTTGCAGTGTAGACTGGGAGCTTGAACCCAGGTCCTTGGGTTGTAACGTGCACTCAACCAAATGCAAGAGGACCTCATTCTTTTTAAAAGGGGAGAGATACCAAAGCACCAGTTCACCATCCATGAAGTTCCCTTTGTCCCATTCATGGTACTCCCATGTGGTGCCAAGGATCAAAGCCACAATCTCATGTGGGAAGGCTTCCCATGTGGAAGCTGGTACTCTATCTTCCCATGTGGAAGCTGGTACTCTACTCTTCCCATGTGGAAGCTGGTACTCTACCTTCTCATGTGGGAAGGCTGGTACTCTACCTGCTGAGCTATCTCCCAGCCACACTTATGCTCCAGAAGCTATTAATATCTATTGTACCTATATGGTGGAAACACTATATAATGTTGGGTCTTCCAGTTCCGCATTTACTAACATGTCAGTAGCCTGGAATTGGCTATGGTGGTTGAATATGTACTATGGTAATTGGCATACTCTATGCATTTGAGATTGATTTAGAGTCTCCATTGTTAAATGTTTACCACATCATAGGGCCAGACGATGGTGCACTAGGTTAAGCACACATATCAAGTGCAAGGAACCGTGCAAGGATCCTGGTTCAAGCCCTGAACTGAAGGGGGGGGTCACTTCACAAGTGGTAAAGCAGGTCTGCAGGGGTCTTTCTCTCCCTATCTTCCCCTCCCCTCTCAATTTCTCTCTGTCCTATCCAATAAAATAATAATAATTTTAAAAAAGGCCGCCAGGAGCAGTGGATTCATAGTGCTGGCACTGAGTCCCAGCAATAACCCTGGAGGTAAAAAAAAAAAAATTACCACATCACTACTCTTAACCTCACCCCCACCGACACTAGTGGCACTAGTGGCACTAAGGAAAGAAAAACAAGAAGCAGGGCCAGGGGTAGCACATCTGGTTAAACACACACATTACAGTGAGGAAGGACACAGGTTCAAGCCCCTGGTCCCCACCTGCAGGGGGAAAGCTTCACAAGTGATGAGGCAAGGATGCAGGTGTCTCTCTGTCCCTCCTCATCTCCCCTCTCCCCTCAACTTCTCTCTGTCTCTATCCAATTAAAAGTAAATTTAAAAAAATTAAAAAAAGAAAAACAAGAAACAAGCAGACAGAAACCCAAATTCTCACCAGAAGCCCTCAACTTAGAGGGAAATAAGAAAAGAAACCCTAAGGGAGGAAATCAAGGAAAGGACCTGAGTATTTTTTTTTCCACCAGATTGAGTGCTGGGGCTTGGTGTCTGCATAACAAATCCACCACTCCCAGTGGCCATTCCCCCTCCCCACCCCTTTTTCTCCTTTTATTTGATAGGTCAGAGAGAAACTGAGAGGGGAAGGGGAGATAGAGAGGGAGAGTGAAAAAGAGACACCTGTAGCACTGTGTCATAAGCCATGAAGCTTCCTCCTTATAGGTAGGGAGTGTGGGCTTAAACCTGGGTCCTTGTGCATGGTAATGTGTGAGCTCAATTGGGTGCACCACTGCCCAGCCCCAAAACCTGAGTATTTTGTTAGAAAAGAAATATCAAAACAACAAGGGCAACAAAAGGGGAAATAAATAAATACATAAAAATTTAAATAAAAATGAATTAAAAAAAAGAAAATACTGAAATTTTTTTAAAAAGACCTTTAAAAATGTCTAAGAAAGAAAGAAAGGAACTTAATGCTCAAGGTAATGGTATTAGGAGGTAAAATCTTTGAGTAGTGAAAGCAGAGCACAGGCAAAAGGGATTTGTGCCCCTACAAGAGAGACTCCAGAGTGCCAGTTTACCCACCATGCAACAAAATAAATGCACAATTTGGTTCCATCACAATTGAGTGACTCAAGGAACAGTGAAGACGATAGAACAGGACAAAGAACAGGAGAAAAGTTCTTTGCAGGTCATATCTGATAAGGAACTTGTTTCTAGTATTCTTACATTTATTAAATTAAAAAAACCACTTAAAAATGAACAAAGGATTTGAAAGACATCTTTCCAAAGAGAATGTACAAATACTTTATAAACGTGAAAAGACAGTCAATATTATTAGTTATCAAGGAAATGCAAATCAAAATAACGATGAGGACCATTTTATATCTATTGAAATGGCTAGAGACAAAAAGTCAAATCATGGGCAGGGGTAGATAGCATAATGGTTACGCAAAAAGACTCTCATGCCTGAGGCTCCAAAGCCCCAGATTCAATCCCTCCACACCACAATAAACCAGAGTTGAGCAGTGCTCTGTTAGAAAAAAAAGTCAGATCATAACAAGTGCTGATGAAGATGTGGAAAGAGGCATCCTCATATACTTCTAGTGGGAATGTAAAATGGTATCGCTGCTCTGGGAATCCTTCTGGCAAAACTCTAAGGTTGTATACAGTGTTGCCATATAATGCAAAACTCCACTTCTACACACACACACACACACACACACACACACACACGAATGAAAAACATATGTCCACATAAAATCTTGTCCATAAATGTTTACAGCAGTATTTAGAATAGTTAAAAGATAGAAACAGGGCAAGTGTGTGTGTGTGTGGGGCTGCGACTCACCAGTTAAGTGCACATATTACCAAGCACAAGGGCCCGGGTTTAAGCCCCCCCCCACCTGCAGGGGGTCCTCTTCACAAGTGATGAAGCAGGTCTGCAGGTGTCTATCTTTCTCTCCCTCCATCTCCCCATTCTCTCCCATTTCTCTGTTCTATCTAGTAAAAATTGGGTGGGGGGGGGGAGAGTGGAGGGAAAATGGCCACTGGGAGCAGTGGATTTATATTGCCAGCAATGAGCCCCAGTGATAACCCTGGAGGCTAAATAAATAAATAAAACAAGACAGGGAAGAGAGTATAATGGTTATGCAAAAAGGCTTTCATGCTTGAGGCTTAAAAGTATGAACTTCAATCCCCCACACCACCAGAGTTGAGCTGCAACTCTGTGAATATACTAAAACTTACTGAACTGTACTCTTTAAATGGGTGAACTGAATGGTATGTGAATTACATCTCAATAAAACTGTTATTGAGAGCTTGTTTGGAGGTTCTAGCAGGGGAGCGCAGCTACTCATATACCCTCGACTGAAGACCAGTCCGTCTCTATTCGGGGAAGGCCGTCCTCTTCGAGAGAGCACGCAGCTTCAGGAGGGATGCACATGGAGCGGTGAGAGAGGAAGGGGACACCTGCCTAGCCAGCCAGGTCAGCCGAATCAACCCTGGCAATCAATGGGGTGACAGATGCTGCAGCCAGATCGTCCTCACATCCAATAAAACTGTTATTGAAATATTTTCACAGTAACCAGGGAAATATCTTAGCTGGTAGAGTATAGGACTTGCTTTCCTGGGGGCTCTGGTTAACTCCCTGGTGCTATATGTATAGGAGTAGTATGCTGGTATCACTCTCTTACATGAAACTCTATCTCATTAAATAAATTTTTTTCTAAAAGATATTTATTTATTTATGAGAAAGATAGGAGAAGAGAAAGAACCAAACATCACTCTGGTACATGTGCTCCCAGGGATTGAACTCAGGACCTTATGCTTGAGAATCCAATGCTTTATCCACTCAGTCACCTCCAGGACCACTGAAATAAATCTTTTCTTTTTTGCCTCCTGGGTTATTTCTGGGTTATTGCTGGGGTTGTTGCTGGGGCTCAGTGCCTGCGAACAAGCCCTGGCCCTCTCAACTTACATTGAAAATGGATTCCAGAAGAATTTAAAGACGGGTGCTGTCTTTGTTGATCTCATAGCAGCCTATGACACGGTCTGGCACCGTGGTCTCCTAGTCAAGATCTCAAGATGCCTGCCTCCATGGGTGGCCAACACTATATCGTTTCTTCTCCAAAACAGAAGATTCCGGGTGCATCTGGGTGACAAGTCTAGCAGATGGAGACTTGTCTCAAGTGGCCTCCCCCAGGGCTCTGTTGTGGCTCCTATGCTATTTAATATTTACATCAATGACCTCCCAGAAACTTCTTCAAGGAAGTTCATCTACGCCGATGACATCTGCTGTGCAACTCAGGCATCCAAGTCTGACATCCTCACGAAAGACATGTCTCTGATATCTGATTACTGTAAAAAATGGCGACTAATCCCTAGCACTGCAAAAACGGTATCATCTGTTTTCCATCTACACCATACCTCGGCCTCGCGTGAGCTTAATGTGCAGCTTGGCGATACGAGAATCCGGCATGAAGCCCAGCCAGTCTATCTTGGCGTTACTCTCGATCGCACTATGTCATTTCACGAACATCTCATAAAAACTGCAGCAAAGGTGGGCGCGAGGAATCACATCATTGCAAGACTGGCCAGCTCCTCATGGGGCGCGAGCGCTTCCACACTACGATCATCCTCTCTGGCATTATGCTATTCCACTGCAGAACACTGTGCCCCAGTATGGTTCCGTAGCCCCCATGTCCACTTGGTCGATTCCAAATTATATTCCTCCATGAGGATAATTTCTGGAACCATCCGTTCCACCCCGGTTCCATGGCTGCCAGTTCTTAGCAACATCGTCCCGCCAGATATTCGTCGGGATGCGGCATCATCTAAGTTCATTTCCCACGTCTACGCTTGACCAGACCTGCCAATCTACGCGGATATCTTCGCCCACCCTGTCCAACGCTTGACATCTCGTCACCCAATCTGGTCCCCTACACCTACACTGAACTTCTCTGTTCCAGTCTCTTGGAAACAGAGTTGGCAGTCAGCTGAGGTAAAGAACAAACACCTCATCACAGACCCCTGCAGGCGTCAACCCGGCTTTGACCTAGCACGTTATGATTGGGCCCTCCTCAATCGCTATTGAACGGGCCTTGGCCGCTGCGCTGCTATGTTCCCTCGCTGGGGAGCCAGAGACGACCCGAACTGTCCCTGCGGCTACAGACAGACTATGACCCACATAGTCAACGACTGCCACCTCTCCAGATTCAAAGGAGGTCTCGAAACTTTACATCAGGCTCAACCTGACGCTGTTGACTGGCTATGGAAGAAGGGCAAACGCTAGAAGAAGAAGTGCCTGCACTAAGAATCCACTATTCCTGGAGGCCATTTTTTCCCATTCTGTTGCCCTTGTTGTTGTTGTTATTGTTGCCATTGATGTTGTTGTTCTTGTATAGGACAGAGAGAAATGGAGAGAGGTGGGGAAGACAGAGGGGGAGAGAAAGATAGTCACCTGCAGACCTGTCACTGCCTGTGAGGCGACCCCCTGCAGGTGGGGAGCCGGGGGCTTGAACCGGGATCATTAACACTGGTCCTTGTGCTTTGCACCATGAGCCTTTAACCTGCTGTGCTACCGCCTGACGCCCCCCCCCCCTGAAATAAATGTTTTAAAAAATTTAATAGGGGCTAGGGAGACAGCATAATGGTTAAGCAAAGGACTTTCACACCTGAGGCTCCAGAGCCCAAGGTTCAATCCTCAGCACCATCAGCCAGAGTTAGCCTCTTCCTGAGTATTTTCCTCACTGTGTCTCTTTCATAAAAATAAATAAGTAAATAAATAAAGTATTAAAAAATTAAAATCTATGAGTAAGAGGTATATATGGAAGGAAGGAAGGGAGGAGGGAGGGAGGAAGGCAGGCAGGCAGGCAAGCTCATGCTATTCTGATATTTAACAGATGAGAACTTAGAATCACCCCACCCTCACACTAATGGATATAAGGAATGGCAGTCCATTCCAGCTGCTAATCACTTTGCAAGATATTTGAGTTACTATGCACCTGGCAGCATTGGCTTGAGGGGTGAGGACAGTAAACAAGATAAGTGTGCTGGCCACACTCACAGTGCTTAGAGTATGCTGGAAAGACTTAAGTTAAATAAATAATCACACAACTGGTCACTGCCTCAGGAGAAAAATACAACTGGTAGTAATAGGTACAATGGAAAACCCCAGTGCGATCTGGAAAGAGAGAGAAGTGGTGCTTAGAGTCAAGTTCTTGGAGATAAAGAACAAACGACTGATAGAAGAAGACTGGGTGTGAAGTAGAAAGGAATTCAGTGAGGGAGCTGGGTCTTCTCAGCAAAACAGCAAATAGTGGGAAGTATGTCTCTGTGTGTGTGTGTGTGTGTGTGTGTGTGTGTGTGTTGGGGGGGTGTTGGGAGAGGGTTAACATGATAGATAGCTTGAAGGGTACCAGAGGGGCTGGCAGACTCTGAGGGTTTCACCAGCAATTTAATTTTTGTTTCAGGGACCATGGGATGATGTTGACATGGGAAACTTCCCATGAGAAGCTGGTTTTAGGGAGAATTGCTGCTAAATTTCCCACTGAATAACAGAAAAATGAAACTACCAGACTATGCCAGCGGAGATGATGTGGCTCCCCAAATTTCCAAGTGCATGGTTCTCAGATTTTGGTGCCTGGGAAAGTGGATGTAATTCCCAGATGGCAGGGGATGCACAGAGGAGCCCTGAGGAGATGAAGCTGAGTACATGAGCTTTGGGAGCTCAGCAACAGCAGTGACACAAGGATCCAAGGACACACTGCCCTTCTTCAAGCTCTGGCTATACATTGGAGAATGAGCTCATTCCCCGTGACTCTCCCGTGACTTATAATTTACAGCTGCAAAGATAAAACTGGCACCACAGGCACTTTATAAAACATGGGTGGAGTGAGTCTCCTGGCCTCTGTTATATATATTGTCTGGACTGTAAACTAGTAGCCTCAATTGAGTACAGGTTTAAAAAAAAAACAGATGGAAAAAGAATTATTTTACAATTTTCAGTATGTTTTCATTGACAGCATCTGCTGGAAAGTTTGTTCTGAGAGGAGCTGATCTACATAGTAGGCCATGGCCAACAGAGGCCTCTGAGAGATGGTTTCTCCATTGGCCAAAGTGTGCTCTGCCAAAATTCTCAAGGCTATGGCATTGCCATGGCAACACTAAGTAAAACAAGATACTAAAGTTCTTTAAATTTACCATAAGTCACAAGTTACAGCCACTCTTAAATCTAGATCTTTGGAATATGTTCTCCGGTTGATTAACTTATTCTCTTGGCTGCATGTTGGGGTGGGTGTGTGTTTTCTATGTTGTTAATGCAACTCAAGAAACAGTTTTTTTTAAATTTCTCCTTATGCCCAACCTCACTTCTTCTTTCTCTCTACTCTTTTACTAGAATTCTTTTTCTTTCCTTACTCTCTTTGTTATTGATCTCTTACCTTTGAGTAACCTGCTACAATTTTGACATGCTATGCACATGGTTCCTGCTGGATAAGGTAAATAAATCCATGATGATCAACCACCAAATAATGCATTTTATCAAAGATAATTCAATTTTGCAACAGGGACGATATGTACTTTGACCTTAATGCAGAACCCTACTTTCTTTTTTTTTTTTAATTTTTTTTTAATTTTATTTATTTATTCCCTTTTTGTTGCCCTTGTTGTTTTTTATTGTTGTAGTTATTATTGTTGTTGCCGTCATTGTTGGATAGAACAGAGAGAAATGGAGAGAGGAGGGGAAGACAGAGAGGAGGAGAAAAAGATAGACACCTGCAGACCTGCTTCACCGCCTGTGAAGCTACTCCCCTGCAGGTGGGGAGCCGGGGTTCGAACCTGGATCTTTATGCCGGTCCTTGTGCTTTGCGCCACCTGCGCTTAACCCGCTGCGCTACAGCCCGACTCCCAGAACCCTACTTTCTGAGGTTTCTTTGACATTCATCTTTCCTGTTTCCCTTTTGGTGTGGTCACAACAAATGACACTTCAACAGTCATACAAACCCAAATAGGGGAGACCACTCTGAGGAGGTGATCATGCCAAGGATCACTCTTCTTGGCAATGAGTGACTGCTTAAGAATCTCTGTGGCCATTTTCCTTCCAGCCTGAAGAGGAAGTCAATATTATTCTGGACAATTTAAAGAGATGTGAAGTTGGAGCCCTGATGTATCATGTACCAGGAACCCATGCTACTTCTCAACTTCCTCTAACATGCCATAATTCATTCCCTTATTAGTTAAGCTGATTAACAGCTAGGATATGCTCTTGTTTGTATTGAAAAGCACACTTGGTCCTCTTATCCTCCAACCTCTATGAATCAACACATCCATCCCTCTAGATTAAACTACAGTTTATATGTTGATGGCTTTCAGATCCAATTTCCAGCTTCACTTCTTTCTTTCTTTCTTTTTTTAAGACTTTATTTATTTATTCATGAAGAATGACAGAGTGAGCGAGAGAGAGAAAGAACCAGACATCACTTTGGTATGTGTGCTGCCAGGGATTGAAGTCAGGACCTTACTCTTGATAGTCCAATGCTTTATCCACTGTGCTACCTCCCAGACCACCAGCTTCACTTATTTCTCAAGCAAGATTCACACTTGGATTTTCTGCTATCTAGAGCCAATAACAGAACCAATGTTGATTGGACCTCACAATCACTATGGACGTTTATAAGCATCCAGGTCCATGCCCCATCCCTAGAAGTTCATTAGTCTTAGAGCAAGCCTGGTGCTGCCTACTAGAAGGTTCTGAGATGCTGGAAATGTACCACATCTGCACTGTCCAAGAGAGTAGTCGCAGTAACCACAAGTGTCTATTGAGAACCAAAAACACAGCTAGTATCAGCCAGGGACAGAATTTTTACCTAATTAATTTGCTGTGTCCCCCACCCATGTCATCTATTTTGCCATGTGCATGACTCATATTTGAGTCCCCCATACACTACATGGGAGTACTACAGCACTGAGAGAAGCCTCTAAGGAATGCTTTGGTGCTGTAATATCTTTTTTCCTCTCTACCTGAAAAAGTCAGCCTAAAGCGGTAATGCCCCAACAATGACAAGTAGCCACACGTTCTAATGACTGCCATAAAGGACAGTGTAGTTAGTCCTTGCAAACCCTGCTTGGGTGCATTTGAGAAGCAAGTTAACTATAACTACTTTCCTTCTGTCTCTCTCTCCCTCTCTCTCTCTCTCAACAGAACTCAGCTCTGGCTTATTGTGGTGTAGGGGATTAAACCTGGGATCTCAGAGCCTCAGGCATGAGTCTCTCTGCATAACCATTATGCTATCTTTCCAGCCCAAGAATTTCTATCATATATTCCTTTTGTTCCACATACAATCTTTTGTGATTTAGATCTTGGCCCATGGGAAGTTATATACTCTATTTTATAGTAGCCTGTGGAGCTGTCCTGTCTTGTGGGGTGCCTGCATTCTAATTGAGGAGCTGAAGTTTTTTCTGGGTTACTGCTGCTCAGCCTAGCTCACCAGAGGTCCTGTGGCACCCAAGCTGTGGTCCACGGCAATGAAGGGGACAATGATTGTCACCTCTTTTTGTTTCAGTCTGCAGGAGGGGCTTCTAGAGTATGCCACTGATACTCAAGTACTTTCCCACTTCTCATTGAAGCAGTTCTTTTGCCTTTCATGCATAGTCCCCTAGCTTAAAAAGCTGGCCAGGCTTCCCTGGACTGAAGACCCCACCAATATGTCCTGGAGCTCTGCTTCCCCAGAGACCCATCCTACTAGGGAAAGAGAGAGGCAGACTGGGAGTATGGACCGACCAGTCAACGCCCATGTTCAGTGGGGAAGCAATTACAGAAGCCAGACCTTCCACCTTCTGCAACCCACAATGACCCTGGGTCCATGCTCCCAGAGGGATAGAGAATGGGAAAGCTATCAGGGGAGGGGGTGGGATACGGAGATTGGGTGGTGGGAATTGTGTGGAGTTGTACCCCTCCTACCCAATGGTTTTGTTAATTTATCCTTTCTTAAAAAAAAAAAAAAGCTGGGTGCTTCGATGGGAGAAGTGAGAAAATCTGCAGCGGGTTAAGTGCACATGGCACAAAGTGTAAGGACCAGCACAAGTATCCCGGTTCGAGCCCCTGGCTCCCCACCTGCAGAGGGGTTGCTTCACAGGTGGTGAAACAGGTCTGCAGGTATCTGTCTTTCTCTCCTCCTCTCTGTTTTCCCCTCCTTTCTTGATTTCTCTCTGTCCTATCCAATAACAACAACAACAGCAATGACAACAACAAGGTTAACAACAAGGACAAGAAAATGGGAAAAATGGCCTCCAGGAGCAGTGGATTAGTAGTGCAGGCACTGAGCCTCAGCAATAACCCTGGAAGTAAAATAATAATAATAATAATAATAATGTGAGAAAATCTGAGTGACAGACATCATGATCTTCTCAGCATTGCTTTGACACTTGGATAGACTCTCCAAACTGATGCCCCATGTTTTCCACTGGCTCAAGCTGTGTTCAAGAGTAAGTTCTTTCTCAGGAAGCCCCTTTATCACACATCAGGCGTCTGGTGGGCCCAACTCCTGCTTTGCTCTACTTGCAGACATTTTCTCAGAATCAAAGATAATGGTAGGCATTATAAAAGTGTTCTGTGGGGCCATGTTTGAGTCCTTTTTGTGGAGAGCCTTGGGAACTTCAGACAGGAATGGAGAGAAGGGATGAGGTAACTGATTTGTAGCCTAAATAGAAGTTTGCAGGAACATGAGAGACTTGCTGTGTGACATCCTTTCCAGTCTCACCATGCGTATCAGCCATTCTCCCTCTTGACTTCTACATTTTGCTCATACTTCCATTACAGATTTCTCACACTTCAGTACAGCTGTTTTTCACCATCACAAGCCAGAACTGATCAATGATCTTGTTAAAAATGAAAGCCTTGTGACCCAGGACATGGTACAGTAAGTCGAACATGTGACTTACAAGCACAAGGTGCTGAGTTCAACCTCTGACGCCTCACATGCCAGAGTGATACTCTGGTTCTCTTCATGAGTCTGACTCTTCCTCTCCCTTTCTATCTCACAAAGAAATCTTTTTTTTTTTTAACTCAGAATGGGTACTTCCCCCAAAGTCGGTACTCAGACTAGGGTGGCCAGAGGAAAATCTGGGTGATGAGCCAAAATCTGAATTTCAACTAAACAAATAATTTTTTAAGTCTCTATATATTTGCCAACTAAAACAACACCTTTCTTTTCTTTCTTTCTCTCTTTCTTTCTTTCTTTCATAGTAGAGAGAAATAACCAGAGAAGAGGCTGGAAGTTTTCACCCTGCCAACTTGCTACGCCGCTGTGTTAAGCTGGACCTCAAGTGCCTACTTCTCAGGACAAGGTGCTAAAAAGGGTGATGCGGCCACCCGACAGTGGAAACATTCTTTGGGATGATTATTCCTCATGCAATATCCAGCCAAAGGGTATGATAGTGAGATTCATCTAAATGTGCTAAGCACAGCCATAGAGTGTGATGAATGAAACATGTCAAGTCCTTGGAATTTTCAGTGCAGAGGCAAGAATAGGTCCCCACCACTCAATGATACAGACCTGTGACTGGGAGTGCACAGGTGGCATTTCTAAGAGAATATAACCCAGCCTGTGGACATGAGGGAAATTGATGGAGGAGAGACAGATCAGAAGTGGGCCCACATAAAAGGTGGCCTGAACAAAGACAGAAATAAGAATAGCAGGGTGGCCAGGTGGTGGCATACCTGGTTAAGTGCACAAGGACCGGGATTCAAGCCCCTGACTCCCCCACCTGCAGGGGGAAAGCTCCGCAAGTGGTGAAGCAGTGCTGCAGGTATTTTGTCTTTCTTCCTCACACCCTCTTGATTTATCTGTCTCTACTGAAATATATATATAAATAAAAGAATAGCAGGTATGAAGGCTGAGAACAGAAATGGTTATAGAATTCAAAGCGGTGGTCTGGGAGGTGGCATAATGGATAAAGTGTTGGACTCTCAATCATGAGGTCCCGAGTTCAATCCTCAGCAGCACACATGCTAGAGTGATGTCTAGTTCTTTCTCTCCTATCCCTCTCATTAATAAATAAATAAAATATTTTTTAAAAGAACTCAAAGCGAATGAAAAATTTTATGCAAGACTAGAGCCTAGGAAGTTTATATTCATAGAGCAGAAAATGGACTATAGGAGGTTCAAGGGGGAAAAAAAGAAAGAAGTGGTCTGGGAGGCGGTACAGCGGATTGAACTCTCAAGAGTGAGGTCCTGAGTTCAATCCCCAGCAGCACATGTACCACAGTGATGTTTGGTTATTTCTCTCTCTCTGCCTATCATTCTTCAAGAATAAATAAAATCTTTTTTAAAAAATTAAATTAAATCGGGAGTCGGGTGGTAGCGCAGCAGTTTAAGCGCACGTGGCGCAAAGGACCGGCATAAGGATCCCGGTTCAAGCCCCCAGCTCCCCACCTGCAGGGGAGTCACTTCACAGGCAGTGAAGTAGGTCTGCAGGTGTCTGTCTTTCTCTCCCTCCTCTGTCTTCCTCTCCTCTCTCCATTTCTCTCTGTCCTATCTAAATAACAACAAGGGCAACAAAAGGGAAAATAAATAAATATATATATATTTTAAAAAATTAAAAAAAAAAACTAAATCAAAAAAGAGAGAGAATGAACAAGATGGGGTGTGGCCTCTAAAAGGAAATACAAGAAAATGAAGCAACTCTACTTTATCATCTGTGCCAATCCTAAGTGAGCAGAAAGAGTGAAGTGGATTCCCACGGCAGGGCTCTGCTGTTGTTTCCAGGGGCTTCAGGAAACTTCAGGTTTTTCTCGAAGTGTCCTTGAGAACAGATGAGTCTTTTTAGAGCCTTTCAAGGTGATTTTGAGATAATCATTGGCAATCTCAGCACCATTCCAGGATTCCTACCCAAACGCTTAATTTTTGCTTCTAGCTATGAGCTAGCCCAGCCTTCTAGCCTAGACTAGCAAACAACCATGTCCCTTGAAGCCAGGAAGTCCAGCAGTCAGGCTCCATCGCCTGCACAGAGCCTGGCACAACCTGGGTATAGTTCTTCTGCCCCTGATCCTGATCCTAACCGCAGTCAGGTAGGCAGGTAACTGAAGATGGCTTAGTGAGGTTCCCTGAAACAGAAGAATCAGGCCTCAAGCCTATAGCAGTTTTTCAGCTGACTTATTTCCATTTTTTTCCCCTGGCCTTCTATAGAAATCTCTAATGGGGAGTCAGGCGGTAGCACAGTGGGTTAAGCACAGTGGGGTCCTTGGCGCAAAGCACAAGGACCGGCATAAGGATCCCTGTTCGAATCCCTGGCTCCCCACCTGTAGGGGAGTCGCTTCACAGGTGGTGAAGCAGGTCTGCAGGTGTCTATCTTTCTCTCCTCCTCTCTGTCTTCCCCTCCTCCATTTCTCTCTGTCCTATCCAACGACGACATCAATAATAACAATAGTAACTACAACAATGAAAAACAACAAGGGCAACAAAAGGGAAAATAAATAAATATAAAATTATTTAAAAAAAAAAGAAATCTCTAATGAAGAATGATCGATGTTCTGCTTCCTCCGAGCATTTGCGGCTACAGCAGTACTTACTGGGAGTGCTGGTGAGGAGAGGAAACTGGGGGTGGGGAGAACTGATGCAATTTTTAGGATTAGAACCTAAATTCTGAAGGGGCTTCTAGAGGCTGGAGTCCCTTCTGGTCCTGCCCACCCTTGCAGGAACAACAGCGGAAGGATGTCCTTCAGCTACAGGGAACTGACGTCCTGCAGGCAGATGGAAGTATGAGAACAGGTTAATGAAGTGGGGATGCAAAGCTCTGGCTCCAAACCGACTCTGGAAGAGCCACAGCAAACCTAGTCTTGCCTTTGCTTTCCTTCATGCCTCAAAAGTCCTGTGGCTAATATTGGACGTTTGGAAGTAGCTCAATATGGCGGGAACAGGAGTGTGGAGCCCTTAGTCCAGCAGTGTCTGCGCGCCCAGCACAGGTATACAGAGCTTAATTATGTAAGTGACCCAGAAATCTGACCGCCTGGAGTGTGGTGCTCATTCTTTCCCCCAGATGCAATTATCTCAGAGTGTAGGGACAATCCGGCCTCATTCTTCTTTCTTCCATCCCCTCCCCAAGCTCTGGCTTAACTGAAAAATAGACACAGGCAGACGGGTTTCCTGCTGCTTTAGTTGATTTGCTGCTAGAAAGAAGAACTCTGGTCCCTTGTGAAGTCTACTCCAAAAGCAGGAAGAAAGGCAAGACAAAACTTTAGAGGATAAAAAAAATAATAATAATCTTTCAGCACCTTTATTGATCCAAATTTTAGTGTGATTTGGCAGGCAACACAGGGTGACATGTTCACATAATTGCCAGATTAGCTATTGTTTGATTTATACAATTATTAATGAAATGTGGAAAAAGAAGAAGGGTGGTAACTGCGAAGCTTGCAGCAATGTCTAGACAGAGGGTGGGGGCTGGGAGGTGGCACACCAAGGAAACGACACAGAATTTCCTTGATTTTGCTTCTTCTCAGACTCAGTGTTTCTGCCATAGCCAAACAGCACACAAACTGTGATAGGTGAGAAAATGTGTTGGTTAAAATGGAAAAATCAAGTTGAAGGCTCTATGCCAGAGACAGTTCTCACTTAACTAACTGTGTTAGAAGAAAAGATGCCCATGATCACACGGCATGACAAATCCACACAGAAATGCACAAACACTCAGCTTTTGAAGAGCTTCCACCAACCCAATCAGGAGAGCAATAATCAGGGTAACTTGGATTTTAGAGGGAAGAAATTTACTGCTGAAAACTGAAAAAGAATGAAATTATCACTATTCACAGATGACACGTTAGCATACATACAAAACTCTAAAGATTCAGTTTAAAAAAAACTCTTAAAATGTCAATATAGTAAGGTGGCAGAATACAAAATTAGCATACAAAAAAGTGGCATTTTTCTATGCAAGTAATGAACCAGAAGAAGAGATCTAAAAAAGAAAAAATCCAGTTTACACTAGTATCCAGAGTTAGGTATAAATTGAACCAAGGAAGTGAAAGACTTATACACTGAAGACTGTACAATACTATTAGAGGAAATAAAAAGTTGTTCCATGCTTATGGATTAGAGGAATTAAGATCATTAAAATGACCAGCATAGTCAAAGCAATATAGAAATTCAAAGCAATTCCTATCAAAACCCCCAATAAATCTCTTAAAGGAAATATAAACAAATGCTATGGAATTTTGTCTGGAACCACAAGAGGCCCCAAATTGTCAAAGCAGCCATAAAAGATGTTATCAGCCATAACAGATAAGGAAGCTGTGGTCTATATAAACAATGGAACACTATTTGGCTGCCAGAAAAGATGACATTGTTTTTTGCTATAATATGGATGAAAGTGGAGGGGATCACCCTAAGTGAGATAAGCCAGAAGAAGGCAAATACTAGATGATCTGACTCACAGGGGGATTTAAGAGCCAGAGCAAGCGGGGAAATGCAGGGCGGAACATTAACAAAACAGTGATCTGTTGTAGTAGATCCAAAGATTGAAAAAGCGAAGGTAGGTGGGAGATGAAAGGAGGCCAGAGACCCCGTGCTCTATGGTGGAGGGATATCACACTTTGGTGGTGGGTGAGGTGTGCTTTGGGAAGATGTGAAACTGTACCCCTGTGACAACAGTCTTGTAGAATATTTCTCAAGTAAAATAATGATAATAAAACAGAAAGATTTGGGAGTCAAAGGAGCTTGAGAACATCTCACATATACTTAATATATATATATTATTTATTTACTTATTGGATAGACAGAAATCAAGAGAGAAGGAGATAGGGAGGGGTAGAGAAAGTGACACCTACAGGCCTGCTTCACTGCTCAAAAACTTTTCAGGGGGCCGGGTGGTGGTGCACCTGGTTAAGCGCACTTAGTACTAAGCACAAGGACCTGCACAAGAGCCCTCAGATCCCAACATGCAGGTGTGGGGGGGCACTTCACAAGAGGTGAAGCAGGTCTGCAGATGTTTATCTTTCTCCCTTTCTGTCTCCCCCTTCCCTTTCAATTTCTCTCTGTCTTATCCAATACAATGGAAAAAATGGCCACTGGGAGCAGTGGATTTGTAGTGAGGGCATAAGCCCCAGCAATAACCCTGGAGGCAAAACAAACAAACAAAAAACAAAAGGTTTCCCCTGCAGGTGGGGACTGGTGGCTTGAACCTGGATCCCTGTTCATGATAACATGTGCACTCACTGGGTATGCCATCACCCAGCCTCTCTCATGTGCACTTTTTAAACTTTGGGTTAGGGTCCCATGCAGAGTAGGTGTGGTGGCAGTAGTTTTAAGATGAATAAGCCCACCAACTCATGAGAATTAGGAGGGGCAAATATATGGGATTTGCCCAAATTCTCTTCATAGTAGAGAGAAGAAAGCTGAGAGGATTAAGACAGATATGCAAGGGTTTTGGGTGAAGCCTTCACAAACAAAAACTGAAAAGAGGGGCCGGGGCTGTGGTCCATCTGGTTGAGCACACTTGTTAAAAAGTACAAAGACCCCAGTTCAAGTCTTCAGCCCCCTCCTGCAGGTGGAAAGTTTCATGAGTGGTGAAGCAGTGCTGCAGGTGTCTGTCTCTCTCCCTCTCTATATTCCCCTTTCCTCTCAATTTCTGTCTCTATTCAGTAAATAAAATATTTGTAAATATTGAAAAGAAACCACTTAGATTCAGTGTTTAACAGCTTGTAGTTCAAGTATAGATGTGTAAATTACGTGCTACACTACTGAGTACAATGAATCATTACCTATATCCTGCGAGTACATGTACTTTTGTCTTATTCACTTAAATGCAGTTTAAAAGTTGAAGTGAATGGACAGACTGACTTTTTTAAAGCAAGTTTGTATTGATATTACCAAGAACAAGGACCCAGGTTCGAGCCCCCGCTCTCCATCTGCAGGGGGTCCACTTCACACGCAGTGAAGCAGGTCTCGAGGTCTCTATTTTTCTTTCCCTTCTATCTCCCTGTCCTCTCTCAATTTCTCTCTGTCCTGTCCAATTAAAAAGGAAAAAAAAAGAGAAAAAAAAGGCCATCAGGAGCGGCGGACTTGTACTGCTGGCACCAAGCCCCAGCAATAACTCTGGTGGCAATTAAAAAAAATAGGGGCCAGGTGGTGGCACACCTGGTTGAACACACATGTTATAGTGTGCAAGGACCCAGGTTCGAGCTCCTGGTCCCCACATGCAGGGGGAAAGTTTCACAAGTGGTGAAGCAGTGCTGCAGGTGTCTCTCTGTCTCTTTCCCAATCACCCCCTTCCCTCTCAATTTCTGACTGTCTCTATCCAACAAATAAAGATTTTAAAAATAATAAAAATAAATAATAATAAATCTTATTTATTGGCTAGAGACAGAGAAATTGAGAGGGAAGGGAAAGATAGAGGGGAAGAGAGACAAGACACACACACAAACACACACACACACACACACGTGTAGCTCTGCTTCACCTCTTGTGAAGCTTTCCCCCTGCAGGTGGGGATCAGGGGCTTGAACCTAGGTCCTTGTGCATTATAACATGTGCGCTCAGTTAGGTGCACCACCACCTGGCACCTGGACATACTGATTTTTACGCACACTGAGAAAAAGCTTCTCCTTTGACTTTACTGCAAGCAAAGCTGACACCTTCCTCCCTCAATCTCCCAGCCCACCAAAATAATCATTAGAAACAGTCCCACATTAGAAGCAAGCATACACACCTTAATTCTCAAACAATAGGCACCAATACTGAAGAATGGAGAGAGAAAGAGAAGATACTACAGTACCACTCCAGAATTCATGGAGCTTCCCACATGTGCACGTGGTAAAGCGTGCTCTCTACCACGTGAACTATCTCTAGCCCCCACACTAATTTATGTCACAAGATCACATCCAAACCATTTTTTAAAAGCACCAAAAACACTCAATAATTTTGGTAGGTGAACCTCAAAACAGAAGATACTCTGTTCGTAATATTTTCAGTAAGACGTAAAAAGCCTAGAGAGTGGTCCAGAAGGTGGCACGCTGGAATCTCAAGCATGATGTCCCGAGTTTAATCCCTGGCAGCATATGTACCAGAGTGACATCTGGTTCTTTCTCTCGCTCCACTTATCATTCTTCATGAATAAATAAATAAAATCTTTTTAAAATTTTTTAAATTTGGAGGCTGGGCAGTAGCGCAGTGGGTTAAATACACATGGTGTAAAGTGCAAGGAATCGGCATAAGAATCCCGGTTCAAGCCCCTGCTCCCCACCTGCAGGGTGGGGTGGTCGCTTCACAGGCAGCGAAGCAGGTCTGCAGATGTCTTTCTCTTCCCCTCTCTGTCTGGCCCCTCTCTCTCCATTTCTCTCTGTCCTATCCAAAGGATAGCAATGACAATCACAGTAAACAAAAGGCAACAAAGGGGAAAAACTAATTTTTTTAAAAGCCTAGAGACTAGAAACTTAAGCTTCCAATAGTTTTAACATTTAACACAGTTTAAATATTATTTGTATTGTGTGAACAAACAACTATGTTTTTTCATTGCTAGAGAGTTGTGATTTGCTACCAAAAAATAATAATCTTTCCTACTGGGCTAGCAAACTGGTCAAACTTACTTAATTCTTTCAGAATTGCCAAAGTCCTTTTTAAATCCAAATATCTGAAAGCAAGTCTACTCTGTGATTTTTACCTACTA
Organism: Erinaceus europaeus; assembly: GCF_950295315.1. Taxonomy (NCBI): domain Eukaryota; kingdom Metazoa; phylum Chordata; class Mammalia; order Eulipotyphla; family Erinaceidae; genus Erinaceus; species Erinaceus europaeus. The sequence continues at coordinate 118,288,825 of NC_080185.1, forward strand.
ATTAGGAAGATTCCTATTGCATGGACCAGGCAGTACAAGGGTTTAGAACCTTCTGTTTCCTTTATAAAAACAACTTCTGAAGAATTAGGAGCAGCAGGGCAGATAATCTTAGCAATCAAATATTTTCCTTCTAAAAATCTCTCATTTCCCCTTGCTTTCTACTTTTATTTCAGCTTAAATTATACTTTTCAGCTTCAGAAATTCTACCTGGCTTTTCTTTAGGATGTTTATCTCCTTATCAATGCTGCCATTTTGCTCATACATAGTCTTTTGGACTTTTTCCCACATCTTTTATTTCTTTTAGTATCTTTAAGATGGCTGCCATAAAGTCTTCATCTGGAGGGCTGGGTGGTGATACACCTGGTTGAGAACACACGTTACAGTGTGCAAGGACCCAGGTTCAAGTCCCTGGTCCCCACCTGCAGGAGGAAAGCTTTACAAGTGGTAAAGCAGGGCTACAGGTGTCTCCCTGTTTCTCTGCCTCTCTATCACCCCCTTTCCTCTTGATTTTTGGCTGTCTCTATCAAATCAATAAAGATTTTTTTTAAAAAAGAAAAATACATTAATAAAATAAAGTCTTCATCTGGGAAGGGGTAGATAGCATTATGGTTATGCAAAGACTCTCATATTTGAGGCTCTAAAGTCCCAGGTTCAATCCCCTGCACCATCATAAGCCGGAGTTGAGCTGAGCAGTGCTCTGGTAAAAGAAAGCAAAACAGACTTAGAGATGAAAATAATGTACACATAAATATAAAAATATACAAAAATCAAAATCTTTATCCAGTATATCTGACATCAGGTCTTTGAGGAACTTCTACTGATATTTTTAAAAGATTTATTTTTTGGATGTGTGTGTGTGTGTGTGTGTGTGTGAGAGAGAGAGAGAGAGAGAGAAAGAGAGAGAGAATGAGGTCAGAATATCTGCTCTAGGGAGTCCGGTGGTAGTACAGCTGGTTACGCGCACGTGTTGCAAAGCGACCACCTAAGGACTGGCGTAAGGATCCCGGCTCCCCATCTGTAGGGGAGTCGCTTCACAAGCAGTGAAGCAGGTCTGCAGGTGTCTATCTTTCTCTCCCCCTGTCTTCCTCTCCTCTTTCCATTTCTCTCTGTCCTATCCAACAACATCAACAATAATAACTACAACAATAAAACAATAAGGGCAACAAAAAGGAATAAATAAATATTAAAAAATAACAATAATAAAAAGAATATCTACTCACATGTGGTGCTTGGGATCAAACCTAGAGCCTCACACATGCTAGTTCTGCACTATACTAGCTGAGTCATCTCCCTGGACATTTGACTTATTTTTTCCCCATTGTATGGGTCTTTGTTTCCTTGTATACTTTATAATTTTTGTTGAAAACTGGGCAGCTGAATTAATGTAGTTAAATCTAGAAATCATATTTCCCCTCTCTCTAGGGCTAGCTAGTTTTTTGTTTGTTTTCTTTTTTTTTTTGCTTCCAGGGTTATCGGTGGGGCTCGGTGCCTGCACTGTGAATCCATTGCTCCCGGAGGCCATTTTTCCCATTTTTGTTGCCCTTGTTGTTGTTATTGCTGTTGTTGTTGTTGGATAGGACAGAGAGAAACTGAGAGAATAGGGGGAAGACAGAGAGGGGGAGAGAAAGATAGACACCTGCAGACCAGCTTCACCGCCTGTGAAGCGACCCCCTTGCAGGTGGGGAGCCAGGGGATCCAACCAGGATCTTTAAGCTGGTCCTTGTGATTTGCGCCATTTGTGCTTAAAGCACTGCACTACCACCAGGCCCCCTGTTTGTTTGTTGTTCTAATTTCCCCTTATAGGCAGTTTATTTTGAATGTTCTAGTCTTTAGTACCTGGATCCCAAAAGGGGAGAAAAATGAAACATGAAAGAGGGGAAAAGGGCATTAGACCTTTAAATTTCACAGAAGTTACTTATTCCACAGGGGAGGGCCTGCAACACTGAAGGGAGGTACGGCAACACTGCTTACCCGGACAGAACAGAGGTAGCAACCCAGATCTGTATGACTTGAGTCCCCAAAGGTTCAGTTCCCATTATATGCTAGAGCTATACAGTGCTCTGGTCCCTCTCTTTCTCAAATAAGTGAATGTTTTTAAAAAGTCCATTCAAAAAAGGAAGAAATCACATTTTTTAAATATTTATTTTATTTATTTATTTATTCCCTTTTTTTGTCCTTGTTGTTTTATTGTTGTAGTTATTATTGTTGTTGTCGTTGTTGGATAGGACAGAGAGAAATGGAGAGGGGAGGGAAAGACAGAGTGGAGGAGAGAAAGACAGACACCTGCAGACCTGCTTCACCACCTGTGAAGCGACTCCCCTGCAGGTGGGGATCCTTATGCCGGTCCTTGTGCTTTGCGCCACCTGCGCTTCTTCTTCTTCTAGCGTTTGCCACCACCTGCGCTTAACCCACTGCACTATAGCCCGACTCCCAGAAATCACATTTTAAGGGTTAATTAACACTATGAGGAGTATAAAGAAATATGGTATGGGTCAATAGAGCAGTAAAAGGAGAATTTGACAAGGTTTGGAGATATGGAACTTGAGCTGGACTCTACAGGGAAGATGGGTTATAGAAAGGTATAAAAACAGAAGGGAATTCAAACCAGAAGTGAGAACAATCCCTGACAAGAAAGCAGTATTTGTCATGTAGACGTGTCAGATAGATCAGTCATCACTCAGTCCTCCAGATAGAAAACTAAAATAGCAATAGAGATGATGCTAGTTTTTTTCCTTTTAAAGAGAAGGAAATAAATGTTATAAAAGACTGAGAGATCTGCCTACACTTGTGTGATTAATTAATGCCTAGAGAGTGAGAGTTATAATCTGTGCTCTTTCCACTTTACTATCCTACCAAGGATAACAACATGAACAAAGTTGGAGGTGATGATTGCTAAGTCACTCTGGAATCTTTCTGTGGCCAGGGCTGAATGGACCAGACAGTAAGTGTAGAAAGGTAGTAGGATACCAGGGAGTTGATAGGCAGTTAAATACGTTAGATAGCTTTGGGTAAGATGCTTTTTTTTAAAATAGAAATATCAAGCTTAAAGTTTAGACTTTCTTTTATGGATAACAGGTACTGGCAGTTGAAAGAAGAGTTTTCAATTTCTTTCCAGGAGATATCATATAAATATGAAATGACAATAAAAAGTAAATTCCTTGAAATCATAGGCATCTTTTTGCACTAAGTGAAAGTGCCATGGGTCTTATTAGTAAACAAGTATAATGATAAACTCCACTCAACCACAGCCTTTTATCTCGTGTTTATCTCTTAAGAAAGCCTGAGTTCATTTTTCTTTGCTGAATATTTTAGCTAACGCCACCCTCTGCCAGCAACTTCTGGTTTATAGATTATTCTTGTTCTATTCTTCATTTTGGCTTTATTAAATGAACATCTGGAATTTTCATGGATTGTTATATTCTTGAAATAAAACTCTATTAAAAGATGTGCTGTGGTTCAAAGGAAAATTTATTATTTTGTTTGGTGTGCCTTTGAGTTGATGGGACACTTGTTATCAATTACCTGTAGCTTTAGTTTTTCAATCCTAATTGGAGCACTTTAACTGACGAATACAATCCTGTTGGTGTAAGTAAAATTCATCAGGCATTCATGTAGAAATCCCTTATGGAATTCTTTATTACCATCATTTTCAAGATGAACTATTGGGAAAAATATTATATTAGTCCACTGAGAAATGAAAATTCCTTAAAAGTTCCACCTGCTATTAAAATACCCGAAATGCTTGCTTTTTGAAAGGGCCTGATAAGAAATAACACAGAACTGCATATGGTTTCTGAGACTACCTAGTATATTTCAGGGAGAACTCTGATTATTTTATGTGCCATGTCACAGAGTCTGGTACATAACATAACACTTCTTCCTATGAAAGTGAAAGTTTCAACTGTGTCCTAGCAAATAGAGATATAATCTACCTATAATAGTTTGAAGTGTGCCACTAGTTAAGCTTTTCTACTATATTCACCTGTGTAACTACCAACCAGCATAAGATACAGAAATTTTTTTGTAATTGTCTCACTTTCTTATGTCAAGCAATATATATTCATTCTATTCTAGGATTTCATAGAAATAAAATTGTACAATATATCCTTATGTCCAGTTTTTAAAAAAAATTTCTTTATTGGGGAATTATTGCTTTGCATTCCACAGTAAATACAATAGTTTGTACATGCATAACATTTCCCAGTTTTCCATATAACAATACAACCCCCACTAGGCCGTCTGTCATCCTTTTTGGCATGTCCAGCTTTTTAAACTTAGTATAAAGTCTGTAAGATTCACTCATGTTATGAATAAGTTGCATTTCTTCATACAGTTGTTTCTCAATTTGTTTTATTCATTCTCCTGTTGATAAGTACGTGACTGTTTCCAGTGAGGCTCTCCTGTTGATAATTACATGGCTGTTTCCAGTGAGGCTCTTTAAGGCTGCTATGGTCATTCTTGTACAAATCTTTCTGGGAACATGTTTTTACTTCTCTTGAGTTGAGTAATACCTAGTAATGGAACTAGTGAATCATAAGACAGAAGTATATTTAACTTTATTGGAACTCAAGAGCTTTCTAAATTGGTTTATCACCCTATGCTTCCATTAGCAGCTTCCGAGAATTTCTATTATAGCCTTGTCAACACTTGGTATTGTCAGTCAGTTTGATTTTTAGTCTATCAGGTTCCTGGGAGGTCTATATATTTTTAGTTTGATATCTAATTACTTTATTTTAAAATATGTATTAATTTATTTGATAGGATAGTGAAATACTGAGAGAGGAAAGGGAGATAGGGAAGGACAGAGACAAAGAGACACCTACAACACTGTTTCACCTTTAGTGAAGGTGGGGGACTAGGGGCTTGCGCATTGTAATGTGTATACTCAATCAGGTGTGCCACTGCTAGGCCCCAATACCTAAGTACTTTATTTGAAGGAATGGTACAGATGAAGATGTTCTATTATGTTTTCTTAAAAAAATGTAAAGGATGGGGCCAGGTGGTAGTGCAGCAGGTTAAGCGCACATGGCGCAAAGCACAAGGACCGGCGTAAGGATCCCAGTTTGAGCCCCTGAGTCTCCACCTGCAAGGGGGGGGGTCGCTCCACAGGCAGTGAAGTAGGTCTGCGGGTGTCTATCTTTCTCACCCTCTCTCTGTCTTCCAGTCCTCTCTCCATTTCTCTCTGTCCTATCCAACAACAATGACAGCGATAAAAAGAATAATAACAAGGGCAACAATGAAATACAACAAGGGCAACAAAAAGGGAAAAAATAGCCTCCAGGAATAGCAGTGGTTTCATAGTGCCAGCACTGAATGCCAGTGATAACCCTAGAGGCAAATAAAATAAAATAAAATAAAATAAAATAAAATGTAAAGATGGGGTTGGGTGGTGATGTAGTGGGTTAAGTGCAGGCAGCGCAAAGCTCAAGGACCACCATAAGGAACCCAGTTGGAGCCCCGGCTCCCCAACTGCAGGGGAGTCACTTCACAAGTGGTGAAGCAGGTCTGCAGGTGTATTTCTCTTCCCCTCCTCTCTCCATTTCTCTCTGTCCTATCCAACAACAACAATAACTACTACAACAAAAAAACAACAGGGACAATAAAAGGAAATAAATTAATAAAGACTAAAGTATTTTAAAAAATGTAAAGGTGACCCTATAATACATGCATTGCCTTGGTGACCTGAGATTTAGTCAGTTTCCCACTGTACTTGTCAAAAATATTGCAAAGGATTCTGTTCAGTGAAGTGAGCAAAAATGTTGTTTTCCAACTGGTACCTGAGTTTCTCAACAACAAGATTTCTTTGAGAAAGGCCTTTGACAAGTTGCTCTGGGTGACTGGGGAAGCCCTAAAGTCATGGGTTGGAAGGAAGCACTGAGGAAATGGTAAGCTGAAGAAAGAAATGAAGGATTCAGGAAAGTAGATGATAAAAGATAAAGAGCTGGGAAATGTGCTAGAAACTAGAGACTAGAGCCTCAGGCAGCATAAAGGGCTGAAGGACTTGTCAGACAAAGACATTTAATATTAAATGTTGAATGATCACTTCTAGATTCATCTAGTCATATTCAAGTGCTCCAATGGCTTCATTTGGGGAGTGGGGTGAGGAACCAGAAAGACTTGGGTCCTCTATTTGGTCATTGTTAGGGCGGAGGTTAGAGAAAAGCTCCAAGAGGTTGAGCAGAGAATGTTAATTCAACTTAACTTACAAATCATGATTAATTAAAATATTGATAAATTCCATTTTACAAATCAAATTAAAAAAATAAAATATGTTGATAATTTCAAAATACATAGAAGAATACATCAATGAAACATTTCAGGACCATAACACCAAAGACTCCACCTCATGGGCAATGGAAACAAAAACATGAACAGAATGAAATCAAATTGAAAAGCTTCTACACATCAAAAGAAAGTTATTTTTTTTCAAAAGAAAGTTCTATAAGGATAAACAGGAAACCTAGCAAATGGGAAAAGTTACTTGCACACTACACTTCAGACAAGTAGTTGTTGGGAGCTGGGCGGTAGCACAGCAGGTTAAGCACAAGTGGTGCAAAGCGCAAGGACCAGCGTAAGGATCCTGGTTCGAGCCCCGGCTCCCCACCTGCAGGGGAGTTGCTTCACAAGCAGTGAAGCAGGTCTGCAGGTGTCTATCTTTCTCTCCCCCTCTCCGTCTGCCCCTCCTCTCTCCATTTCTCTCTGTCCTATCAACAACGACGACATCAATAACAACAATAACTACAACAATAAAACAAGGGCAACAGACAAGTGGTTGTTATCAAACATCTATAAAGAACTCATACAGCTGGGGGTGCTGAACCTGGGACCTCTCAGTAGGTTTTTATTATAAGTACTGGTGTAGCAACCCTATGACTTCTAACTATACAGATTTCTCCTTTGTCTGACAAAGTGAAGAATAAATACTTATTGACTGCTCTTGTATTTTTGAAACACTGCTGACCTCACCAAGATGCACTCTCGTTTGCCTCCATATTTTGTAGGGGCACTAGGAAGGAATTTGTTTAAGGCATGGCTAGCAATCGTATTGGTAAGGGTCTCTTGTTTAGCCACCTGGAGGATGGGAACGACCCTTTCCAGATCAGAAGCCACAACAAGCACAACGCTGACACCAGAGCTCATATTTATGTTTACCTTGGTTTCCTCACCATTTGGGTCAGTTGTCCCTCCTTTTTATCAGACCAGCTCAATGTCTCCTCTAACGTTTTTGTCTTCAGAAGATTTAAGGAAGTATAGCTGTGTAGGGCTCCTGGTTCCAATTCCAATGTGAGTATGGAGGTTTCCCCACACCAAGACATGTTCAGAGGCTCTCATGATTCCCCTCCCCTCAGATACTATTCAGAGTAGCTCCCAGAACTCAGGAAACCGACTTACTCACCAGTTTACCAGTTCACTAAAAAGGATATTACTCAGCAACAGCTAGATGGAAGAGATGCACAGGGCAAGGTATAGGGGAAGGGTGTCATGTTGCCATGCCTCTCCAGTGGCCATTCTCCCTAATCTCCAACGTGTCACTGTGCCAAACCGGAAGCTCTCCCAAGTCCTTCCTCTAGGATGTTTACGGAGGCTTCATTACAAAGGCAGGATTGATAAACTCACTGACCACTGGCAATTGAGCAAAAATCTCCAGCCCCTCCCCGGAAATAAGGGGTGAAATGGGACTGGAAGTCCTGCTCTCAATGCAGGTTGGCTTCCCTAGCAACTAGTCCTCAACCTCAGTTGTTTTCCAAAAATTAACCTTCTTTAACATAACAAGAGACCCCCTAATCACTCTCCATAGGAAATTCCAAGACTTTTTTTTTTAACTTGAGCACTACTCAATTCTGGTTTATGCTGGTGCTGGAGACTGCCTGGCTGAAACCTAACTCCCCAGCCAGAAATTTCAAGGCTTTTGTAAGTTGTGAGTCTGTAACTGTGAATGAAGAACAATATATATGTGTATGTGTATATATGTATATGTATATATGGAAAAATGTACTTTGGGTCAACTGAATGAAAATCACAGTAGCACACCTCTCTGTAATTCAGCATCAGGTCACCAAAGGAACTAATTTAGCTTCAACTCTACATTCTGTTTCTGGTAATGGGCATTCTGCTAGAGTCTAAAAGTCCCTCCCCGACTTCCTTGTAGTTGTAGGTGGACTCTGGACACTCAGCTACCACGCCTCCTCCACCTTGTTATTTCCATCTTTCTAGGATGTGAGTTCACTCCAGCCCAGCGAGTGAGATAGTCTCCCAGACAGATTTCTCTACTACTCTCCGCATGACTAGAAGGTCATCCCTGGGACCAGGCCTGAAGTGGCAATGCCTGTCAGGACAGTGTCTGACTTGATACCCTGGCTGCATTCCTCTCATGTCCTGCCTTCTGGCATCCCCTGGGTCTTACATAACTGTGACACAGGAAAAGACATGATCGAAGTAACCATTCAACTCTGCATCACAGCTGCTGCTTCTCTTTCAATACTCACCCCTCCTTTCCTTGCCCCTGAAGTCCCTCCTCTGGTGGCCACTGCTCCTATCGCCTAGTGTACCAGTATCCTCAACCACTGTCGGGATGTACACAAGACCAAACACTATAATTACTTAAGCAATAAGATAAATGGCCCTTGTGAAAGAAGATTAAAAACAAAGATTGCTTCACAGAGAAGCCGATTTCTAAAATAAGAACATTAGGCATGCATTATCATGATTTTAAAAAGTAAAATTGGGTTGTTGGAAAAGTCATGACATATTTTTTTCTATGCAAAAATGTGTTATAGCTTTTCCAACAACCCAATGTATCTTATCAAATAAGTAATTTCATATACTTTGAATAAATACTCAGAAGTGGAATTGCTGGCTCATATGGTATTTCTAGTCTTAGTTTTTCAGAATTTTCCATACTGCTTTCCACAGAGGCTGAACCAATGATATTCCCCTCAACAGTACACAAGGTTTTTCTTTTTTCCACATTTTCTCCAATGCTTGTTGCTGACATCTTGATAATGGCCATTCTAAACGAAGTGAGGTGATATCTCACTGTGGTTTTGATTTTCATTTTCATTTCCCCAGTGATAAATGATGGTGAACATCTCTTTAAAGATCTGTTGGTCATCTGTATGTCTTCTTTGGTAAAACATTTATTTATGACCCTCTGGCCATTTTTTAATTGTGTTGTTTGGGCTTTTTTTGTTGTTAAATTGTGTAAGTCATTTATATATTTTTAGATGCTAATCCATCAAATAGATGATTGACTTTACCAGTTCTGCCCAATGGTGGTGCTGGGGATAGAGCCTGGGATCTTGTAGTCTCAAGCATGAAAGTTTCTTGCAATAATCATTAGACTGTCTTCCCAGTCCCATCAGAGACATGATTTCCACGTTTCTTCTCTCTTCAGTAGGCTGATGATGTGCACCCCTATGTTCAATGCAACTCTGTTTACAATACCCCCAATATATAAAAAACCAAATGCCCAATGACACGAAAGTGGACAAAGAAGATGTAGTACATTATACAAAACAGAACACTATTCAGCTATAAGAAAGAATGAAAGCTCTACATTTGCAACAGCATGAATGGACTTTGAGAGGATAATGCTAAATGAAATAAGTCAGATAGAGAAAGACAAATACCATATGACTTCAATCATACATGGATGATAAAGTGAATAGACAAACAAAACCCAAAAGCAAACCCTCAGAAACTAACAGAATGGTAGTAACCAAAGGAGAAGGAGGATGACAGGTAGATAAAATGAGCAAAAGAGGTCAACAGTAATGTGTCTGGTGGAAACTAGACTTTTGATGGTGATCATGATGTAATTTATATAGATACCAAATTATAACAGCTATATACCTGAAACCTACATAATGTTATCAACTAAGGCTACTTTATTTTTGTTTATATTTAAAAAATATTTCTGGGGGCCGGGTGGTAGCACAATGGGTTAAGCGCTAAGTGCAAGGACCAGTATAAGGATCCTGGTTGGAACCCCTGGCTTCCCAGGGGTTCTCCTATCTTTCTCTCCCCGTCTGTTTTCCCGCCTCTCTCCATTTCTTTCTGTCCAAGCCCGAGCAATAACCCTGGAGACAAAATATATATATTTATAAAAATAATTTCTATTTATTATTGGATAGAGACACAGAGAGATTTAGAGGAGAGAGAAGGAAAGAAGCAGACACCTGCAGCCCTGCTTCACTACTCATGAAGTTTTCCCCCTGCAGTTAGGGATGAGGGGCTTGAACTTGGGTCCTTGTGCACTGTAATATGTGCACTTAACCAGGTGTGCCACTGCCTAGCCCCCCAAGGTTACTTTCATTAAAATAATAATAATAATAAAAAAGATTACTGTCTGCCAAGCTTCACCCAAGAGGGATTACTTCTTCCTTGTATAAAGGATAGAAAATAGAACCTAAAAGATCATTGCTATTGTTATTTTCAGTATATTGGTGATGTATCCTTTCATTTCATCCCTTAACTACACACACGTCACATATAAATAAACATATTATAACCATACTGTACAAGTTGAATGCAATCTACCCTTTTGCTTTTTTTTAATCGGCACCAGGGTTATTGCTGGGGCTCGGTGCCAACACTATGAATCCACTACTCCTGACAGACATTTTTTAAACTTTTTTTTAAAAATCATTTCTATTGTATCTGATAGGACAAAGAGAAACTGAGAGTAGAGAGGGAAAGAGAGAGACACTTGCAGATCTGTTACACCACTCATGAAGTGACCCCCAGCAGGTGGGGAACAGGTACTTGAACCCAGGTCCTTATGCATGGCAATGTGTGCACTCAATCAGGTATGCCATGGCCTAGTATATGTATATAAACTATGTATATAAAATATAAATATGTGCATAAGATTACATATGTTAACTCTCTTTTCAGCCACCAGGTTCCGGATGCTGACCAGACTTCCCTGGACAGACGACCCCATCAATGTGTACTGGAGCGCCCCTTCCTCAGAGCCCCATCCTATTAAGGAAAGAGAGAGACAGACTGGGAGTATGGATCAACCAGTCAACGCCCATGTTCAAGGGGAAGCAATTACAGAAGCCAGACCTTCCACCCTCTACAACCCACAACAACCCTGGATCCATACTCCCAGAGAGATAGAGAATGGGAAGGCTATCAGGGGAGGGGGTGGGATGTGGAGATCAGGTTATGGGAATTGTGCGGAATTGTACCCCTCTCATTCTATGGTTTTGTTAATGTCTCCTTTCTTAAATAAAAAAAAAAGATTACATATACTTATATGTTATATGTTACATATAATGGACATATGTTATACTTTAATTGATTCGCTATTTGAGGCCTTATTGTTTTTAGGCTTTTGATATTATAAACAATACTGTGATTAGTCTCTTTATATAAAATTATACATTTTCCTGAGCCTTGCTGATGGTTTTATTAGAATAAAATTCAAGAAATAGAATTTCTGGTTTAATGGTGATATGTATCAATAGTTTTAAAGCTTTTGATACATTATAGCCAATAGTAGAAAGACTATTCTAGTTCTCATCAGAAGTATTTGGGGTTCATTTTTTTTGTTCTCACTGCCAGTGGATATTTATCACTAGAAAGTTTTTTTTTTTGTTTCGTTTTGTTTTTGAATTACAAACTTCTAAACACATGTATAAGCAAAAAGAAACAAGAACAGAATACTGTTATGGACCAAATGATAAATATGAAAAAGGAACAAATTGTTCACTATTCATAGCAGTAAAATGACATTCTTTTATGTTTGCTATCTATCCCTCTAAAGGCTTAAATTTTGGAGTCTGCTCAAATAGCATTCATGCCCTGGGCATCAGATAATGTTTGATTATATTTTACAAATATTTTCTGATAAGTAGATCATCAAACATTCTGATGAAGACTTAATTAGCTAGGTAAGTAAACAGTCATTTTCTCCATTTGTATTGCCTAATTTGATTGCCATTGGAAGTAGATTTTTAAACACGTGATTAGACAGCAGCTAATCTCCAAGTCCCCATGCTTCCAAGTCCAGTACTCTACTCAGTGTACCACTTCTGGAGACCCACTATCTCCAAATTCATCAGAGACTTGTATTCAAAGATCTTTCACTTACTTAAAAAAAGTGTTCATCTTCCTTGTCGGTCATTTGGCAGGTTGAGGAATTTTGGCTAGCTGCCACAGGAAATATTCAAAATCGTGGAACGGATCTGAAGGAAGGAAAAGAAGTTACAGTTAATCATGGGGTACATGAGTCAGTTTCATTTTAAGGATTGACTCTGAAGTGGAGAATTCAAAACACACACACACACACACACACACACACACACACACACACGAGAAGCCCTAGGGATGAAGAAGGAGAAAGCTATTAGTAGTTGGAATAAATTTCTTCAGAGAAAAGAATTCCTTTCTATATGAACTGCCATAAAAGCCATCTGTGTTGAAATTTGTATGCTTTTGAAAGGCTCCCTCCACATGGGGTGCTCTTCTGGGTTAAGATAAGTGTGTGTCTGAAGTGATTCTGAGGGGTAGATTTTGATATTCAGACAAATCACAGAAAAATGACTCAGAGGTGATCTGTCACTATTTTCCCCCAAGATAATGGAAGTTCTCTATGAGGGAACGATTTGTTTTCATTGAACACTACAAATGAACATGTTAGTGGTTGTGGGCCTCCAAATGGGATTGAGATTCCCTTTCTCTGGTTTGGCATTGGGTAGTTTTTGTTTTGTTTTGTTTTTGGTGCCCTTGGGTCATTAGCTATTCTTGTTCTCTTAAGTTCTATAAAATGCTAAAAACACACATAATTAAGACATATCAAGATTTTTAAGGAACTCCTTTCTGGCAGAGGGTCTGTACACTGCACCAAATATTGACAGTTGAACTTTTGCTTACTGAAAGCATCTGATGATTGACTTTTAGAATGAGCAAAGATAGTTCTGCTTTTATATTTGAACACGTTTATTCCATATATTGGCTAAACCATTTTTTTTTTTTTACCATTTCTTCAGACTATAAAAGCTGCAGTATTTATTGAATGGTGTTCTGACAACTGTTTTTAACATATGACGAGAGCTGTATTTGGCAAGCCCTTCACAGAGTCCCCTGTGAATGGTCTGCCAGAGTAATTAGTGAGTAAATATTTTTAGGTATTTTCACCCTCAGAAGGTTCTTTATTAACTAGGTACTTGTGTGTAGTGCTGCTGTAAGACCTCTTTAAAAAAATTTAGCTTTATTTTTCATTTGATAGGACAGAGAGAAATTGAGAGGGGAAAGGGGGAAATAGAGAGGAACGGAGACAGAGACATCTCAGTATACTCACAAAGTTGTGCAACCATCACCACAATCTAATTTAGTATATTTTCTTTTTTTATATAAATCTTTTTTTAAAATTTTAGATTTTATTTATTTATGAGAAAGATTGGAGGAGAGAGAAAGGCATTACTCTGGCACATGTGCTGCCGGGGATCGAACTCACAACCTCATGTTTGAGAGTCCAAGGCTGTACCACCTCCCGGACTACTAATTTAGTATATTTTCATCAACACTCCCCCAGAAACTTGCCACCATCAGCCCTCTTTTCCTGCCCTCCACCTCTGGCTCTCCAGCACCTCAGTCTGAGCTCTATGCAGCCACTAATCTATCTCTATAGATATGTCCATTCTGGACACTGCATGACAGAGGTTTTATATGTTATGATTCAACTTTTTAGGTGCTCTTTGGAAATTGGGGACTTTCACCTTTCTGCTAATGGCTAACACTCAGCCTTAACCACTCAAAACCTAAACTCAAGTGTGAGAAAGAAATTTAGAAGGGTAATGTTAATTGTACTTGCATGGGGGATATAGAAATATGTATGTCCAATAGAAGCCTTTAAATTTTTTTCCCTTCAGACTAGACTTAACAAATTCCTGACTGGACAAGGAGCTGATGTTCAGTGCCATCACGTTGCTCTTCACAGCACGTTTGCCTCCAGCTTTCCCGAACTAAGCAGTGTTTGAGAACTGGGGAGTGCTATCTAGGACTTTCAAAAAAATTGAAAACAGAGAGAAGACAAATGAAGCAATATTCTCATTCAAGAAAATTGCATGGTGTTTTTAAACATCTAAAAGTACAGATCAAAAATGATAATCATGTTAGATAACCAAGCATAATGTAAAAGCAGGCCAAAAGACAGCCATTTGGAAGCAGATGGAAGCAAACATTAACCACAGATAGTCTACTGAGTTGTGGGTTTAATTTCCCTTTTCTTTAAAAACCCATCTAAAATCCATTTACTGCTGCCTTCCTTTCTAATATTTTTGTTCTGTGCCCTAGAATATTTAACAAGGGAAACACACAACTCAAGATGACAGTATCTTCAGAGAGTTTTAAGGACCTGAAAAAGAAGGCTTTGAAACCACAGATCAGTATCTCAGAATAATTTCCACAGCCAAATGTGCAATTGGTCCTCTTCTGTAGTGGATTCTACACCAGAGCTCATCTACATGTTGTGACTTAGCAACCTTCCCCAAAAAGGAGGCCTCAATCTTGACTAGCTTTATAAAAAGCACTTGGGAGGGTTTGGAGTTTCAGTCTTTGCACTTTGAGATGTGACAAGCAAAAAACAAACAAACAAAAACAACCAAAAAACAACCCCCAAACACCTCACTATTATTTGTTTTGTGTTCAGATGACTTTAGCTAGCTTAACATTCTGGAGTTTGGTTCTTCGGATTTGAACTCATACACAAGAACAAAACCCACTGAAAATGTTAATACAAGTCTTAGATAAACACATTTTTTGATCCCATGTTTCATTCCATGACTTAGTTTAAACTGAAAATTGTGTTGATTTTTTTCCTGAAGGAAAAAACTTTTTCTGTCATGGGCTTCATGGTTATTTCCTCTCTTCCACCACTGGAGCCCACTGGAGCCAACCCTTACATCAGAGGCATCTGTTTGCAGTAGGAAACTTTTGGTAAAATACAACTAAAAGGTTGTTGCAAAGACCTCTGGCTTGCTTGGTCAGTTTTAAAAGGCTGTATTTTGAACATGTGGAAGAAAACTGTAGTGTGAATGTGTGTCCTGTCTGGGAAGGGGAGTGAGCTGAGGAAGGGATCTATCTGCCAGGGGAATCGAGGGAGTGTGGGAGACCATCAGAGGCTTTCTCTGGCCACTCTCCAGATTCTCTGAATCCTTTTAATTTCCCCTATAGTTAAGGACAAGAAAGTGTATTTTGAATACAAAATTGTCACATTAGGAAAAATGGAACAGCTAAACGGTCCTACCCACCCCCCCAAAAAAAAATTCTATAGTGATGAAAAAATTCTATAGTGGTGAACTCCTTTTTAATATTTATTTAATTGGACAGAGAGAGTTGAGAGGGGTGGAGGAGAGAGGGAGAGAGACCTACAGACCTACAGTACTGCTTTACTATTTTTTTTTTTTTTGCTTCCAGGGTTATTGCTGGGCTTGGTGCCTGCACTGTGAATCCGCTGCTCCTAGAGGATACTTTTTCCCTTTTGTTGCCCTTGCTGTTTATTGTTATTATTATGTTATTATTATTATCGTTATGTTATTATTATTGTTGTTACTGCTGTCGTTGCTGTTGGACAAGACAGAGAGAAATCGAGAGAGGACAGGAAGACAGAGGGGGGAAAGAAAGACACTTGCAGACCTGCTTCACAGCTTGTGAAGCGCTACCTCCCCATCCCCGCAGGTGGGGAGCCAGGGGCTTGAACCAGGATCCTTACGCCCGGTCCCTTTTGCTTCACGCCATGTGCGCTTATCCCGCTGTGCTACCGCCTGTCCCCCTGCTTCACTACTTGTAAAGCTTCCCTCCTTCAGGTGGGGACTGGAGACTTGAACCAGTGTCCTTGTGCACTGTAATATGTGCACTCAACCAGGTGGGCCACCTCCTAGTCCCAACAGCTAAAGATTTTAACAACAGCTTTTCATTGGTGCAAAAAAAAAAATTCTTCTGATTTCCTGCTATCTAGGGCCCCCTGTTGAACTGGGAGAATAAAAGTACTACGACACTGAAAAAAATATATTAGAGAGGATAGCAACAGCAAATAGACCTAAGATGAGGTTTTTAAGGGGGAATTAAACACACACAACTTAGCAGACCTAGTATCTATGGTTAATGTTTGCTTCCATCTACATTCAAATGACCTGACCTCTTCCAATGACCAAGGTCATCTATCAATATACAGGGGACCCTTTATGAGGTTGTTTCATATGACATTAATGGATATAAAATTTGTAACTGCTTTACTGGCAGGTGCAGTAAGAGAAATCGTAGACTCCCATTTCCCTCAGGGAAGGACTGTAATGAACTCTGTTGTGATAGCCAAAAAGTGACATCAGTGCCAGGTTGTCTAAAGGAAATATGTCTGCTGTTGTTAATTGCCAGAGGAAAACCTTCACAGTTACCATTCTTTCACTTACTCAACAAATATTTATTGAGCTTTTTTTCATGAGTCAGGAGCTATTCTGACTGCTCAGAATACTGAAATGAAGAAAACTGACAAAAATCTCTACCTTCATAGAGCTCCTACTCTAGCGTGGAAGATACAGACAGTATTGAGGATGGCCCAACAAAAGTCCATTTTCCATTTCTTCCTTGGGAAAGGGATGCTTGACAAAACTATACTTCCCAGCCTTCCTTACAATTGGTGTGGTCATGTGATTAAGTTCTTACTGAAGAAATACATGTGGCGCTGATTTCTACTACTTGCAAGGTCAAATTTCAGGCTGTGCTTGTGTTTCTTTCATGTTCTCTTCCCCTTTCCTGCCAACTGGAACCTGGACCTGGTAGTGACCTAGCTTCAACCATGCAGCTTCAACCCAAGAAGAAGGCATGAACAAAACAGTGGAAAGTCTTCATAGCCCTAATTATCTCAAGCAGATAGCCCACTGGCCTAGCCTGTTTGCTTCTATATTCCTCCAGTCACTGTATTCTGAGGATACTTGCTTACGGCCATTTGGTAATAAACTAGTATAACAGGCATGTAAATGTGTAAAAACATGACATCAGATGAAATAGATATGATGAAGAAAAATAAAAGCGGTGAGAATAGAAAACATCAAGATGGGGAGCAGTTTTAAATATAGAAATCAAAAAAGGGAAGTTGGGCGGTAGTGCAGTGGGTTAAGCGCACGTGGCGCGAAGTGCAAGGAGCCCTCGGCTCCCCACCTGCAGAGGAGTTGCTTCACAGGTGGTGCAGCAGGTCTGCAGGTGTCTGTTTTTCTCTCCCCCTCTCTGTCTTCCTCTCCTCTCTCCATTTCTCTCTGTCCTAACAACAATGACATCAATAACAATAACTACAACAACAATAAAAAACAACGAGGGCAACAAAAGGGAATATATATATATATAAAGCTATCAAAAGAGGACTCACTTGAGATGACATCTGAGGAAAGGTGAGAAGGATCTGAGAATTCAGCAGTCCAGCTACCTGGGGGAGGGTGTTAATGGCAGAAAAAATGGCAAGTGCAAAAGCCACGAGGTAAGAATATGTATAGCAGGGAGTCAGGCTGTAGCGCAGCAGGTTAAGCACACGTGACACAAAGCGCAAGAACTGCGTCAGGAACCCGGTTCGAGCCCCCGGTTCCCCACCTGTAAGGGAGTCGCTTCACAGGCAGTGAAGCAGGTCTGAAGGTGTTTATCTTTCTCTCCCCCTCTCTGTCTTCCCCTCCTCTCTCCATTTCTCTCTGTCCTATCTAACCACGACGACATCAATAACAACAATAACTACAACAACAATGAAAAACAAGGGCAACAAAAGGGAAAATAATCATTAAAAAAAGAGATGGCAAACACAAAGTAAAGTTTAGACTGGGTTTAGAGTACTGCACTAAAGCAAAGGGCTCTGGAGAAGGAAAGCAGGGAGGGAGGGGGCTGGGGGCAGGGCTTTGGCATCCTGGTACATGATGGTGGAAAAGGACCTAAGTTGGGGGTAAGACTGTTCTGCAGACATCTATCACGGGGAGATGAGATACTGTTGTCATGTGTCAACAACTGTACTATTTATTTATTTTCCCTTTTGTTGCCCTTGTTTTTTATTGTTATTGATGTTGTCGTTAGATAGGACAGAGAGAAATGGAGAGAGGAGGGGAAGAAAGAGAGGGGAAGAGAAAGACAGACACCTGCAAACCCACTTTACCGCCTGTGAAGCAACTCCCCTGCAGGTGGGGAGCCAGGGGCTCGAACCGGATCCTTAAGCTGGTCCTTGTGCTTTGCACCATGTGTGCTTAACCTGCTGCGCTACCACCCGACTTAACAACTGTACTATAAATAATTAGCCCCCTAGTAAAACTATATGTGTGCATGAGTATGTATGGCTTTTTGAAATGCAATTTAAAAAATATATTTATTTACTTTAGTAAAAGAGAGATATAGAGATGAAGAAAGAAAGAAAGAAAGAAAGAAAGAAAGAAAGAAAGAAAGTCGCAGGTGGTGGTAAACCTGGCTGAATACACATGCTACAATGCACAAGGACCCTGGTTCGAGCCCCTAGTCCCCACCTACAGAGGAAAAGCTTCACGAGTGGTGAAGCAGTGCTGCAGGTGTCTCTTTATCTCTCTTCCTCTTTACCTCCCCCTTCCCTCTTGACTTCTGTCTCTATCCAATAAATAAATAAAGATAATTTTAAAAGTGAGGAAAAAAAGAAAGAAAAGAAGAAAGAAAGGGAAGGAGGGAGGGAGGGGGGAAGGAAAGAAGGCAGGCAGACAGGCAAACAGACACCAGAGTACTGTCCACCTCTGGCTTATGATGGGGTTGGGGACTGAACCTGGGACATCAAAGCCTCAGGTATGAAAAGTCTTTTACATGACCATTATGTTGTCTCCACAGCCCTAGAGAATTTTTAAAATTCAGTGAGAACTAGAGCATCATTCTGGCATACTCAGTGTCAGGGGTCAGAGTCAGGACTTCATGCTTGCAGGTCTTGCCCTCTATTGCTGAGTCACCTGACCTGTTGCTGTGCCCAACATATTTGAGGAACAGAAGGTCATGTGCTGGAGCAGAGTGAGGAGAGACTGGGAAGAAGTTCAGCTGCAGAGGTGGTGAAGGTAGGAGGAAGGCAAGAAGTAGACCACAAATGGCCTTTGGTGGGTCCCAATGAGGACTTTGCCTTTAAGTAGGAACGATAGCCACTGTGGAGCACTGAGCCACAGTATGATCCTGATTGCTTCCTTGTTAAAGACATACTCTAGCAGATCAAGGGTAAAAGTGCAAGAGTAGTTACAAAGCAATTTCAATAATCTAGTTGAGACTTGATGACAGCTTGGTGGCCAGATCTTGGTGGAATTTTGGAGGTGGGTGATGCTTCTGCCTTGAAAAGTTAGAAGATTGCAGTTGGTGTTCATAGAACTGGGGTGGGGGAGTTCTTTGCAAAGCAGATACAAAGGGAAGGAGTTTTGTCAGTGTTTCCTTTTTATAAATAAAAATTATATAAAAAATAAAAAAGAATAAATAAATAAATAAAAGTAAAAAAAGTTTGGGTGCATGTGACGTTAGAGGTGCATCCTAGGTATCCAAATAGAAGTGCCAGGTAGGCAGAGATAGGTATGTAAAATTGGGAATGAGGGGAGAAGTACCAGCACACAGATGGGCCTTAGAGTTCTGTATTGAATTAAGAGTCCCAGGAAAGGAGTGTGAATGGAGTCGCGGTGTGGGACTAAAGACCTGGGGCCTCCAACCTGGAGAGTCTGGAGAGTTGAAAAGGAACCAACAGGGGTGATCAAGAGGGAAACCAAGAGACTTTAGCATCCTCCAAGCTGCATGAAACAAGTAATTCCAGGAGATTATTCACTGAGAGGCACTGGGGTACAGAAAGGGAACATGGCCCTGTGAACAGAAAAGTCTCACGTGCCACAGACTTCATTCACCATCTCTGGGAATTTTGGAAAAACAACTTCTAAGTAACAACGATACCCAAAGAGTGGATCTGTAGAAAGGGACAACCAAGCCCAATGATCCAAAAGCTCTCCAAGCTGTAACATAGTGCGTGGGGCTCTTACAGAAGGTATACAGCAAATGCAAATGCTTGCTGATCCCATATGGAATTGTCCAGCCTCCTCTGTCTGAGTTCTGAGGGTCAGAGTTGTTGATGACAGAATAGAGAATGGCACAGGGAGGACACAGGAGTGAAGGTTTAAGGCAAGAATTCCAGTCAAACCTCGAAGCCCCTCTCCAGGATGTACCCCTATCTCACCCTTTCCTTTTTCTGGCTCATTTCCTTCGCTGCAGATGCTAAAAGAGGAAAGCAAAGCTGCCTCCTGAGTGGAAAGGGTTATAGAGACAAAAGTACTATAGGGGCATGAATTTCTAAGTGACTGACTAGCAGAGGTTGTTTCTATTAGGTCATTAAAGGGAAATGTGCTGAAAATATCCAATTCAGGTGTTATTTCTGATTGTCTTGGCTATCATTTATTTCCCTGACAGAGGCAAAAATATGAAACAGTTTTTGTTTTATTTTGTTTTTAAACTTCCTTGAAGTTACATCACACCACTGGATTACGTTTGTGAACACTGTAGAGCAGTGTTATCTGTTTTTTTTCCCTCCCAGTGATTCTATAGTATTAAATTTGTAAACCTAAGGATGATGATGATGATTTTACTAGAGCATTGCTCATCTCTGGTTTATGGTGGTGCAGGGGATTGAACCTGAGCCTCAGGAATGAGACTTTTTGCATAATCATTATGTTATCTACCCCATGCCCAAGGCCTTAATTTTTTATGAATATCACTAAACAGTACATTAATTTAACTTTAAATCCTCAGCATAATTTTTTCTCAGCTGTTTCCTTTTTAGAAATAGGGAATGAGATTTCAGAAATGCAAAATAGGGTGGGGGTAGATAGCATAATGATTATACAAAGAGACTCTCAAGCCTGAGCATCCAAAGTCCCAGGTTCAATCCCCTGCACCACCATAAATCAGAGCTGAGTAGTGCTCTGGTAAAAAAAGGAAGGAAGGAAGGAAGGAAGGAAGGAAGGAAGGAAGGAAAACATGTCATGACTTTTCTGACAGCCAAATAATTTTTTTATTCTAGGAACAAATTTTTTAAAAATAATTACATATCAATAAAAATAATCACATTAATTTAAAAAGGAATGAAACAATGCTATCATACTAATAGTTGCATAAAAAGTTATTTGACAAAGTTCAACAGTCATTCAAATTAAAACTCTGGCCATTTTAAGAGACTGGCATACTTTAACGATGTCTCTTCTGTCATTATCAGGCCACCCCATCAGCTGGGGCCCTAGTCAGAGAGTCCTGAGACATGATGGACCTAGATCTCAAATAGATCCCTCTCTCCACTGTTACTGGTCATCTCTATCAGGAACAACACAATAGACCCTTTTCTAGGCCCCCATAAGACCTTGTGCTCAATGTGCATCAACAACGGTAGAGAATGTTCCATCCTCCGAAGGGAGGCTGGACAACATACTCTATGTTCTACCTGAGGAAGATGGGTCCTGAAATTGGGGCAGCTTGGAACATTCCTATTCATGATCACAGAATGTGAACTCAGATCTATAGGGATGCAGAGGTCACATACAGTCAACAATATTTATACATCTTTCCCATATTTGGGAGCTACTCTCTTCCCTAATCCAGCTTTCTGGTCCTTTTTCCAGCCATGACATCATCTCCTCAGACAATAACTTAGATCTACCTGCATATCAGATGTCAGGCTCAGGAAAAAACAAACAAACAAAAAAACACTAGTATAGTCATGGGCTCTTAATATAACTAAAATAGGGCTACTATCTACAAAACAGAGACACCCCCCCACCCCCCGCAACTCTTCATATGAACTTTTCTAGCCTTTAAGTTCATGATTAGTCAACAATTTTTTTCGGCTTTATATGTTAACTCTTTTTTCAGACACCAGGTTCCAGATGCTAACATGCCCAGTTGGCTAACTGGACTTTCCTGGACAGAGGACCCCACCAATGTGTCCTGGAGCTCTGCTTCCCCAGAACCCTGCCCCACTAGGGAACGGAAGACGCAGACTGGGAGTATGGATCGACCTGCTAACGCCTGTGTTCAGCGGGGAAGCAATTACAGAAGCCAGACCTTCTGCCTCCTGCACCCCATAATCACTCTGGGTCTATATTCCCAGAGGGATAAAGAATAAGAAAACTATCAGGGGAGGGGATGGGATACGGAGTTTTGGTGGTGGGAACTGTGTGGAGTTGTACCTCTCTTATCC